>NW_026606086.1:4175000-5375000 GCF_029834395.1 Sorex fumeus | reverse complement strand
CTCTGTGGTGTGTTGCTCTTTTTCTCTTCTGAGGTTTATTTGTGAGTCTCTGGTTCATGACTGTTAGTCACCTTAAGCAGCACCAGAGGTGATTCGCGGGCATGACTGCTGGCTACTCGACTCACGGGGAGGTGGGGGGAGGTCACCCAGTCCTGATTCTGTGTGAGCCTGGAGATTTCAGTCACAAGTTCCGCATACCTGGGTTTTTCAGAAGATTCACCCATGGATGAGGCCCATCTGACCCTGTGGAGATAGGCCGTTGTGAGCATGATGATTGAGTTCTGGAGGTTTTCAGCTGCAGGGGCTTTTTTGGAAGGGTGGGTGGTGGGACTTACCTACCCCTCTCCAGATTGCCCTGGATGAGACAAGGGAAGTGATTTTTAACCTTGGTTGAATGTTCAAGTAAGACAGGAAGCTTAAAACTAAAACCCCCAATTCTCAGGCTGCCCTGCAGCTCAGTTCTACTAGAATCTCTGGAAGGTGAGGCCAGGTCTAGGTAGTTTTTAGGTTAGATTCTAGATGACTTCGAGATTAGGTGACTTTAATATTAGATGACCTCAATATTAATAAGTTTCACTGCTGTCATTTCTTTTTATGCCCTTGGGGCGAAGAGAGTGACCATATAACTAGAGGTCAGGGTGATGGGAAAGGCTCTTCAGGTGGATGAGTCTTTCAGATCTCCTCAAATATAAGAACTGAGCACCAGGTCTGTTTCCTGAGTTTCTTTATATGGAAGTTGTTAAGTGACATCATTTTAAAGCTAAAAAGATAAAGTCACTGTCTAATGTCAAGGCCTAACTCCTTTCCCCCTCCCCAAGTACAAAGGATCTTATTTTTAAAAACTTCTCCTTAATGATAGTTCTATACCAAAATGTTGTTGAAGCTGCCAGTTCAAAAACATCAACAATATACTTAAATGTATAATAAGCACATTATGCATGTAACCTGGGGTTAGACAAAAAATGGTCATCGTGACCACATGCTGTGCTGTCAGGGAAGGGCTTCCAGGAGACCACGAGGGCCTTCCAGCTGGGGCTGTCCACCCGAGTGCTCCTCCAGCCAGAGTTGTCCACCTGAGTGCTCCTTCAGCTGGGACTGTCCACCTGAGCTGCTCCCTTCTGCACATTTCAGTCATTCATTTGGGCTCAGGAATTGCAACAAAGCTTTGTGTCTCTACTGTGTTCTTGCTACCACGTGTTTGGAGCAGCTATAATTTAGTGTCCCTGCCCTAAAAGATGGAGACATTGTTCCCTTTCTTTGTCAAAGGGGTGGCAGAAAAAAACAAACAAAGAGAGATACTGGAATCCCTCCTTTTCTCTTGAGCAGATGTATTTGCTTCCTGGAGAGCTTCTTTTCCTCAGATAGACGCCTGCTCCCGTCTGTGGTGAATGAGGCCTGCTGGGTAGACCATGGAAGGAATAATGCAGCTGGTCTCAGGGTTGTCTGGTTGGGAAAATACCTAGAGGTTGTAGTATGATATAGCTACTGGGTATTGGAGACCTACAGCATGGAAGATGCTTGTATGTCTTTCTCTGTGTGCTGTGTTTGTGTTCAAACCTGGCAGTGCTCAAATGGTGTATGGTGTCAGGGATGGAACTCAGGGTATCATACTTGTAAGGTACATTGTTTACCATTTGAGCCATATATCTGGCCCTGGGGCAGGTGGTTTATCTACATTGTTGTAGGTAATCAACTTTCTACTCTCCAGGTGGGTCTTATTCCCCCTAATTTTCCAATGAGAAAGGTTAGTGACAAGACCAGCACTGAAGTCTTGGGCAGCCTGACAGCCTTCACTTTCTCCTCTGAGCTACACAGTTCAGGAAGGAAGAAAGGAAGGAAGGAAGGAAGGAAGGAAGGGAGGGAGGGAGACAGGGAGGCAGGGAGGCAGGGAGGCAGGGAGGAAGGAAGGAAGGAAGGAAGGAAGGAAGGAAGGAAGACAGGAAGGCAGGGAGGAAGGGAGGAAGGAAGGAAGGAAGGAAGGAAGGAAGGAAGGAAGGAAGGAAGGAAGGGAGCAAGCAGGCAGGCAGGCAAGCAGAAAGCAGGCAAGCAAGTGAGAAATCAGGAAAGGGGAAGGGTTGTATAGCAATCAGAGAAAAGTACAGGTCCCCAGAGGCAAACCCTCTACACCAAAATCTCCCTGGTGATGAAAAGAGGTTTGACACGATCATGTGTGCCCTGTCATACCCTGCCACTCTGTGAGTCTAGAGAAAGGTTCCTGATGAAGGCTTTAAGTATCTTCTATCCTCCATGTAGCCATCTGGGAAGGACAGCTAGAGGAACACAGGACATTCTTTACAGTTTCAACAGCCTCTGCCCAGATAATTTCCAGGTTTTAATTTTGAATCTGGCTCTTAATTCCTTTTAGGCCAGTTTCAACTGGTTGGTTTGCCTCCCTTGATATATAGATAATATTCAAAGTCAGACCAATTGGGAAGGTTCCATACTTCAGACTGTGAATAAGAGAAGAGAAATCCTGTTAGAATTTATTGTACTATTTTTTTTTAAAAAAAACACTGTGTTTGATGTGAGAGATGAACAATTCCCTTCTATTCCTAAGGTATAAAATTTCACTCAAAGTTGGAGCTGGTGGGGTAGCTCAGGATAAAATCTGTCAGACTGTTCCCAGGTTTGAATTCTCCCTCACGTTGACTCTGATACATTCTTCATCTTTTACTGAGGACTTTAAAACATTTCTGGTGAAGCAAGATAGTTTTTATTGAATGAAACTTACTTAGAAAAATATGAGGGGAGAGAAAGAGAGTACATACTTATTCAAGAGAGAACTTGGCTTCTCCAGAGTGGAAAAAGCAAGAACTGGGGACAAGCAAGAAAGAATGAACAAAGGACAATCTGGGCTTGAAGAGAAAGCCTCACTGAGAACTTTTCTTTCAACTTTATTGAGAACTTTCATATCAGCTCTTTAAAGGAAGATGTGTGACTATTGATGGGATTCAAAAGCAAGTGACACAGGCTTTGAAAGACGTCCCTCAAGAATTCCCCAAAGCCTCTGAATGGTGATGATTCTCAACTAAGTCAGAACCACAGTGGGAGACTTGAAAAACTGTCTGTCCTGGGCTTGCCTGCACTGGAATTTTAGGAGGTGTAACTGGGCATCAGCATAGTAAGTTTCTCCAGGTTGGGAGAGAGTGGGAGATAGTATAGTGAGTGAGTGGGGCAATTGCCTTGTGTATGGCTAACCCCGTTTCAATCCCTAGCACTGCCTAAGGTCCCTTGAGCAACATCAGGAGTGATCCCAGAGCACTAAGCCAGGAATAAGTCCTGAGAATTTCTGAGTGTCCTTCTCTCCCCAAAGTTCTCTGAGTGGATCCAATGTGCTAAGTTGAAGCCCCTAATAAAATTAAGGGTCTCTCTGGGGACAAACTTTAAAGTGCACATAAATGTTTTAGAGAACTAAGTTTCTCTGTGTTTGCTTGGAACTACCCTGATCCACTTTATTACTGGAGTTCGCCCCAACGGTGGGACATCCCTGGGCTTGTTTCATTGATCAGACTTGCACGGTGTATTAACAGCACTGGGGGCCCAGCCTTCAGGTAGAAAAGGATGAAAGAAATCTCTACTAAAGCAGAGTCTTGCAGCCATAGTGTTCTCCTTGCTGCTGAAGGAATTGAGGTGTCCAATGGTGATTTAAGGGAAAGTCACTTAATGTCTCCAGTTTTTTGATTTCTTCATTTGTTAAACGGGAAAATACTGAAATTAGTTAGTGAAATTATCTTGGTCTATCTTCTGGCTCAGTGCCTGCTCTTAGGAAAGGTACTTACAAAATAGCAACAAATTCCTGCACTTGTTAAGCCTTTCATTATAATACAAAAGGCTAAATAAATGAGTCTATTTTTAGAAATAGTGACCAGTTCAGTTCCATTTTTTGACTATTTTTTAAAACCTTTTTTTTTATTGAATCACTGTGAGAGAGACCCTTACAAAGCTGTTCATGATTGGATTTCAGTCATACAGTATTTCAATGCCCATCCTTCCACCAGTGTATATTTCCCAGCACCAGTCTCCCCAGGTTCCTTCCCATCACCCCATCACCCCACACCCCCCATCCCCTGTCTTCCTCTACAAGAAATGGAGTCATGATATTTGCCTATAAGTGGATGGACATGGAGAGTATTATGTTGAGGGAAATGAATCGGAAGGAGAGGGACAGATACAGAATGACTGCATTCATTTGTGATATATAAGGAGAGTATTATGTTGAGGGAAATGAATCAGAAGGAGAGGGACAGATACAGAATGACTGTATTCATTTGTGATATATAATATATGTGTATATATATCATATAGAAGACTAATATCCATGTCAGGGAAAACAGAGGTTAGGAGGACTGGTCAACGGTTCAGTCCTATTTAAAGGTGAAGGATCTCTACTTCTTCACTCTGAACTGTGCGGTGTGGTATTCCAAGTTCCCTCTAATGCGTCAGTGTCTGCCACGGGGATATTGGTCCAGTGTCCTCTATGGGGATGGCCCACATTCCAGCGCCAAACTGAAAGCAGGAGGTGTGATAATCCTTACAATTTACAAACACCATTCTTCATTATTGAGCGGAACAACTCGCATCTCCATACCTTCTGTTCTCACAGCTCTCGAAGTTGGGCACAGTCTGTCTAAGAGAAGTAAACTCTCACCTGTCGTCGTAATTCCTTGAGGCTTTCATATTCAAAGCATGTTCCAAATTTCTTGAGAGAGGCAAGGGATTAATTTACCCTCATTATGGATGGGGAAACCATAAAGCTACTCAAGAAAACTCAATGTCTGAATGCACAATGACTCCAGGAGCCCAAGGAACAGAAACTCACTAACTTAGCTATTCAATAACTTTACGAATAACTAGACACTGCTTGGGTGTTGAGGGGACATGGATGGGACACATGAGGTCTGTCCTCATAAGCCCTCAGTCTAATGGCTCTTGAGCAGGAAAATGACCCTCCACCTGCAAGTTATTCTTCCTAGGTGGTCGCTTCTTCCAGTCTGAACTTAGCAATGAATCTCTACAGTAAATCTCTACCAGGACGTGCCGCAGCAAAGGCAGCTCCTTCTGTGTGCCAGCCAGACTCAGGCTGGGCTCCTGGCACCTTACCCCATTTGGTCAGTTGGTGGCCTTGTATGGCAGATAATCAGAGCTCTGCGCACTTCGTCTTTCATGTCTCAGACATTTGGGGCCATGATGGAGCCCTGTGGCCAGAGACCAGTTCTCACTTGTCGTTCCAAAGCTAACAGAGGAGCCTCTTTGGCAGGCGATCTCACCACCGCGGTTTGAATTATGGCTTCCTGGCTGCAGGCCCAGTGACTTCTGTGTGAGGTGTTGGAGGTGGAGAAGCGAGGGAGCGGGAGTCCGGGAGCTATTTTCATCTTGTCCCGATGGCTTAAAACACCAGCTTCTTTTGTGCCTTATTTAGATGATAGTCTTGACCTAAAAAAAGGCAAAAGTCTGACTCAGTTGAGCTCCAAAGTTACTTATAATGTTCTAGGTTCCCGTCGGGCGCTATTCTGAACAGCAACCCTCAATAGCATGAGGCAGACACCATGGTTAAGCTGCTGAAAGAGCTTTTGGAGGCTCCTGCCCTAGATTTAGAGGGTAGGCTGAAAAAACACTGATGTTTGGGAACACAGCTTGCTGGTTTTGCCCACTCTTATTTTTAGGCAGCCTGGCCGAGAGACAGAATTGCCCCTTTGATGTGTTTCTAGAGGGTGTGAGCCTGTGCACCTACTAGGGGAGGCACGAAGTTAAGATTTCCCCTCAAGCCAGACAAGCCACATATGTGGTTCTAGATGCATCAGGATATGCTCTTTTGGGAGAAGCAGCCATGTTGCAAGGCATGGCAGGGCACACATGATCATGTCAAACTTCTTTTCATCACCAGGGAGATTTTGGTGTAGAGGGTTTGCCTCTGAGGACCTGTACTTTTCTCTGATTGCTATACAATCCTTCCTCATTCTTGATTTTTTTCTTGCTTGCCTGCTTTCTGCTTGCTCACTTGATTTCTCTTTCTGTCTCTCTCTCTTTCTCTCTCTCTCTCTTTCTTTCTTTCTTTCTTTCTTTCTTTCTTTCTTTCTTTCCTTCCTTCCTTCCTTCCTTCCTTTTCCTTCGTTTCTTTCTTTCTCTTCCTTCCTTTCTTTCTTTCCCTTCCTTCCTTCCTTCCTTCCTTGCTTCTTTCCTTTCTTTCTTTCTTTCTTTCTTTCTTTCTTTCTTTCTTTCTTTTCCTTTGTTTCTTTCTTTCTCTTCCTTCCTTTCTTTCTTTCCCTTCCTTCCTTCCTTCCTTCCTTCCTTTCTTTTTTTCTTTTCCTTCGTTTCTTTCTTTCTCTTCCTTCCTTTCTTTCCCTCCCTCCCTTCCTTCCTTCCTTCCTTCCTTCCTTCCTTCCTTCCTTCCTTCCTTTCTTCCTATCTTTCCTTCTTTCTCTCTCTTTCTTTCTTTCTTTCTTTCTTTCTTTCTTTCTTTCTCTCTTTATTTCTTTCTTTCTTCCTTATTTTCTTCTTTGTTCAGATGGTACTTTTTTTTTTTTCCCTTTATTTTATTTTATTTTTTTTAAAGTTGTAGATTTACAATTTTTTGTGCTTTGGTTTGATGGTACTTTTTTTTTATTTTTAATTTTTATTTTATTTTATTTTTTGCTTTTTGGGTCACACCTGGTGATGCTCAGGGGTTACTCCTGGCTTTGCACTCAGGAATCACTCCTGGCAGTGCTCAGGAAACCATATGGGATGCTGGGAATCGAACCCGGGTCGGCCGCGTGCAAGGCAAATGCCCTACCCGCTGTGTTATCACTCCAGCCCCAGTACTTTTTATTTTTAAATAATTTTTTTAATTTCAAAACTTTTTTTTTTTATTGATTGAAGTTTTGTGATTTAAATGATTGTTAATGGTGGTTTCCTGTGCACATAATTTCAACACCATACCCATCAGTGTACCTACCTCCCTATCCCAAGGACTCCAATATCTCCTCTTTCAAATCCCCCGTAGACTCAATTATGTGAATCAGTTCTCCATTATGTTGCCTTTGGCCCAGTGTTGCTAAGTCCCACACATTAGAGATCATTCTGTGTCTGTTCCTGTTTTCTGACTCACTTCACATAGCATGAGATGCTCTAGTGCCAGCCATATTGCTGAAAATTGCATAATTTTCCTTTCTTGGAGCTGTGTAATATTCCATTATGTATATAAACCACAACTTCTTAACTTGTTCATCCATATTTCGGTATTTGGGTGTTTCCATATCTTTTAAAATGTGTTTAGTTTTTTGTGTCACAGCTCGCTTTGCTCTGGGCCTATTCCTGGCTTTGTGCTCATGGTTCACTCCTGTTGGGGTTGGGACACTTTTTAGGGTGCCAGAGACAGAAACTTCATTAGCCATGTGCAAGACATGTCTCCTACCCACTGTGTTATTGTTCTGCCTCCTTTTCCCCCCATGCATGCATGGACACCACGCCCACCACCAGAGTCTGCCTTCCCCACTAGCCCCAAGGGCTCCCTCTCACCTCCCACCCCCTCTCCCATGGAAGCTCTTTTTGAGAGACAAAATCTTCAGTTCCAAAGACTTTGACCAACTGTTGTTCCCTTACTGTATTTCCTATTGATCCCATGTATGCTCCCCCTTCTCAATCATTATGTTTTGTTTTGTTTTTGCTTTTTGGGTCACACCTGGCGATGTACAGGGGTTACTCCTGGCTCTGCACCCAGGAATTACCCCTGGCGGTGCTCAGGGGACCATATGGGATGCTGGGAATCGAATCCCGGTCAGCCCACGTGCAAGGCAAACACCCTACCCATTGTACTATAGCTCCAGCCCCCCCCTCAATCATTATGGAGGTGGTGACACCTACACACATATAGATGGATACAATTCATCTTTTGGAATTCCACAAAGTTGTAAATCAATGGTAAGTCTCTAAAGGTTTTTTCAATTTTTTTTTTTTTTTGCTTTTTGGGTCACACCCAGCGATGCTCAGGGCTTACTCCTGGCTCATGCACTCAGGAATTGCTCCTGGCGGTGCTCAGGGGACCATATGAGGTGCTGGGAATCAAACCTGTGTTGGCCATGTTGACTGCGTGCAAGGCAAATGCCCTACCTGCTGTGCTATCGCTCCAGCCCCCAAACATGTATTTTTAAGGCATATATTTAAAAAAAATTAATGTGATGAATAATTTAGTGCTAATACATATTAACATTTATGTGAAATAGATAAAGTTTACCAGTATAACAGTAAGAACAAAGATAATTAAGAAAAAATTTACCTGGAAAATATGAATAGGCCTATAAAAGTGTTTTTTACATAAGGAAGGAAATATTGGCTTTATGTTAGAAAAATATACTATTAAAGGTACTGCTTGCACTCTTTACAATAGCCAGAATCTGGAAAAAACCTGAGTGCCCAAGAACAGATGACTGGTTAAAGAAACGTTGGTACATCTACACAATGGAGTACTATGTAGCTGTTAGAAAAGATGAAGTCATAAAATTTACATGCAAGTGATACTACATGGAAAGTATCATGCTAAGCGAAATGAGTCAGAAAGACAGGGATAGACATAAAAAGATTGCATTCATCTGGGGGACATAAAGTAACAAAATAGGAGATTAATACCCAAGAATAGCCGAGATCAGTACCAGGAGGATTACTCCATGGCTTAGAGGCCAGCCAGGCATTCTAGGGGAAAGGGCAGCTCAGACAGAGAAGGGAGCACCAAATAAAGGGTGTTTGGAGAATCCTCCCAGGATGAGAGATGCATGTTGAAAGTAGACTATGGATTGAACATGATTGCCACTCAATGCCTCTTTTGCAAACCACAGCACCCAAAAGTAAAGAGAGAACAAGAGGGAATGCCCTGCCACAGAGGCAGAGTGGGATGGGGGGAATGGGGGTGAGAGGGATACTGGGATCCATGGTGGTGGAAAATGGGCACTGGTGGAGGGATTGGTATTTGATCTTTGTATAATCAAAACCCAAGGCTACAACTGTACCTCATGGTGTTTCACTAATATAAAAAATAAAGGTACTGCTTAAGGTCTGCTTTGATAAGACAATGATTGTAGAGAAAAGACCTCATGTGGGAAATGGTCACTGGTGGAGGGGTGGGTGTTGGATTATTGTGTGACTAAAATCCGATCATAAACAGTTTTGTGACTGTATATCTCACAGTGAAGCAATTAAACATACATAAATAAACAAATATATAAATAAAACAAGAGAAAAAGAAAGCACCTGGTCAGACGTAAAACATTCAATATAAATCAAATGCTAATTCATTATTGAACATGTATAAAATGCCTTCACAGTCTAGGAATAAAGAAACTTTCTTAATCTAGTAGAGGGTAAGTTCCATGAGTGAGTTCCATACTGAATATCAAGTGCTGAGAAGTTTGGCCTGTTTATAGAAGAACTGCTTTAAATACTTCTTGCAAGACTGATTTCAAGGTAAATAATTCATTATGCTGTTGCCTGTCCATAAAACTCTGTATTATTCCTTCAAATCTGAATGCTAATATAGCTGGATAGAGCATTCATTTAACCGAGTTCTTGTACTAAATGCCTCATTCTCTTCCGGCTTGCAGAGTCTCATTTGACAGATTTGCTGTGAATCTTATGGGACTTTCTTTTGTGTGTAAGTTCCTTTCTTGATCTTGCTGCTTTCAGTATTTTGTCTTTGATTTTGTCATTCTGAGCCCTATGGGTCTTAGAGTTTATCTGAGTCTATTTTCACTGGGATCCTTGGACTGCTTCCATTTGGTTGTCTGCATTTCCCAACTCTGGTAAATTCTATTTTTTTAAATTGAGATATGGTTATGAAGCTTTTATGTTTGAATTTTAATCATACAATGATAGAACATTCATCCCTTCACCAGTGCACATTTTCCACCACCAATATCCCCATTATATGCCCCCACTGCCCCATCACACCCCTCCCCCTGCTTCTATGGCAGACAATTTCCCCCATACTCTCTCTCTACTTTTGGGCATTATGATTTGCAATACAGATACTGAGAGGCCATCACGTTTGGTCCTTTATCTACTTTCAGTACACATCTCCCATCCAGAACGATTCCTCCAACCATCATTGACTTAGTGATCCCTTCTCTATCCCAGCTACCTTCCCCCCAGCTCATGAGGCAGGCTTCCAACTATGGAGTAATATTCATGGCCCTGTGTCAACTATCCTTGGTTTGTCAGTCTCATATTATGTTATTTTATATTTCACAAATGAATGCAGTCCTTCTATATCTGTCTCTCTTTCTGACTCATTCCACTTAGCATGATACTCTCCATGACCATCCACTTATAATCAAATTTCATGACTTCATCTTTCCTAACAGCTGCATAGTATTCCATTTTTTCAGATGGCTGGTAAATAGTTTTTTTTTTTTGAAGTTCCTGCTGCATCCTGGGAATTGTTTTGGCAATTTTTTTTATTAGTGAAACACAATGAGGTATAGTTATAGACCTACAAATTTTTGTGCTTGGATTTCAGTTATACAATGATCAAGTACCCATCCCTCCACCAGTGCCCATTTTCCACCACCACAGGTTCCAGTATCCCTCCCGCCCCCCATCCCTCCCATCCCACACTGCCTCTGTGGCAGGGCATTCCCTTTTGTTCTCTTTCTCTTATTGGGTGTTGTGGTTTGCAAAAGAGGCAATGGGTGACAGTCATGTTTGGTCTATAGTCTACTTTTGATGGCTGGTAAATTCTTATCTATGATTTCTTTAACTATTGGTTCTTCATTCAATTTGCCTTCATATTCTTCAGGTCCTCTGATAATTTTTATATTGTTCCTCCTGAACTAACCCCATCACTCTCTGGTATACTGTTCATTTCTTTTCAGACTTTCATCCATCTTCTGTTTTCTAGAGGTTTCTTCTTAGAGCTCAGCTGTTGTTATTCTGTTTCTCAGAGCTTCTATTGAGGGTTTATTTATTTATTTAATACCTCCCTGATATTCTGTCATTTCTGCTTGTCGTTATTTTTATTTGGTATCTCATGGTTTTGTGAGTTTTGTTAACTACCTGTGTCATTGCTTCTCTAAGCCCATTAAACATCCTCACTCTGGTGTCAGTAAGGTCATTGTCTAAGGATTTAGAGCTGGTTGGTGCGTGTTGAGACTTCCATGTTCCTCTAAACTTGCTAGGTCTTTCCCACTGGGTTTGCGATACTCTTTCTGTGCTTAGGGTGAATCTTTGTAGTTAGCCTTCCTGGGACTCTGAAAACCAGACTGGAAATTCCCATCTTATTTTCCTTCCCTCCCCTTCTTCAGGTATGAGTGACAGGTCTGATTGAGTAGTGTCACACTTGATATAGATCTAGACTCATTGAAAGGGTGGGCAGAGGTAAGGTTTGGGGACTGCAGGAGCTGAGTCTGAAGGGACGGGTAACTCCCTCTGATTTTGAAAAGGCCTTGAAGTTCTCATCCACAATTAATCTTGCATGGGGATGTTGAGAACAAGCAGAGGTTCATCTGAATTAATGTTTTTGAGATGAGGTGCCAAGAAGTGGTATCATTGGGTCGTGTGGTAGTTCTAGTCCTAAATTTTAGAGCGATCTCCATATTGTTTTCCATAGAGCCTGAACCAGACGACATTCCCACCACCACCCCATAAAATCTGGCTGTTTTCAGACATTTGAATCAGTGTCATTCTCACTGACATGAGATGATATCTCAATATTGTTTGGATTTGCATTTCTTAATCATGAGTGATGATGAGCAGGGTTTTACATGCCTGTTGGTCATTCATTAGTCTTTGGGAAAGTGTCAGCTCAACAGATGGCAATCTAACTCCCGAAGGATCTGTTTGCCTTGCCACATCCATCTCATTTAAACAGTGGCTACTTATTTGTGACGAACTCCCAGGGCCAGGAGAAAAATGTGTCTCATTGCCCAGTCTGCCTGAGTTCAGAATCTAGGCAAGACGCACAGACAGACAGACAGCAGCCTTCCTCAAGGGCAGACATGTGGGCTCTGAGAACTTGGTTCCAAACTGTCCACACTGTTTCCTAGCTGGAAGACCATGATTTGCTCGAGCTCGAGCGGGCCCAGTAACGTCTCCATTGGAGACTTTGTTGTTACTGTGTCTGGCATATCGAATACTCTCGGTAGCTTGCCGGGCTCTCCGAGAGGGGCGGAGGAATCGAACTCAGGTCGGCCATGTTGGCCGCTTGTAAGGCGAACGCCCTACCCGCTGTGCTATCGCTCCAGCCCTCTCTGTTTCCTTCTCTGTGATTACCCCATGGGCCACCATTCTGCAGAAAGATTTCTACTCAGGACTTTAAACAAATAGAAGCAATAACAGTAGAGCTTTTACATACCTTGAAATTAGCTTTCGGTTGCCCTGTAAATGTGAATATCACCCAACCATCTATTCGCACATCTACTGGCTTGACTAAGTCACAATAAGATGGTACTGGTGGTGGTGGTGGTGGTGGTGGTGGTGGGGTGTGTGTGTGTGTGTGTGTGTGTGTGATGCTGGCCGCTGGCCGTGCAGACACTATAGCCAAGGTGTTGGCCAGAATTTGGCTTTATTTCCACTTTCTGGACAGGTAGCCTTGGGCTGGCTTCTTTGGTCCCTCTTCTAGAGTTAACAGTGCCCCCTCATAGTTGTTGTTGAGCTGATCAGATCAGCACAGGTAAAGTTCTTAAAGTGGTGCACCCAGATGGCGTCAGCCCATCAAGAGCACCAAGACTATGGTGGTGGTTATCATGACAATTCCACAGGGAGTCTGAGGCTGAACCCCTGAGATTCTGTAACACTGGGTAGCTCAATAAAAAGTTAAAAACTAAAGCACCCAATAATTTTTTTTATAATCATTGACTAAAAAGAATGCCCAATTGCAGCATTAATAGGAGTGGTTTTCAACCACTGGTATGGACCAGTACCAGTCTTCAGGCGTGAGAGGTGTGAAAATCACTGTCCAAAGTTGAATTTGATTTCTATAGCATACTGTAGAAGGAAAAGCCACATCCACTTGTAAATAAGGAAGCTCTGATTAAAAAGGTTTAAACTCAAATTAAAAACTCAAATTCATATAGATTGTGACGTCCTAGAATTTAGAGCCTAGTGTCTTCAATCTAAAGCCGATGATCTTTTATTGTCCTCCCACTTGGACGAAACATTCTTAAAATAAAATGAAACAAATATTACCATCACAATTTTGTCAATTCATTTTTTGGGGGAGGATTGATCCATACCTGGCACCGTGTAGAGGAGATATTCTTGGGTCTGTGCTCAGGAGTGATTTCTGGAAGTGCTCTGGGGATCATATAAGATGCTGGGAATTGAGCCAAGGTCAGCTATATGCAAGGAAAGTGTCTTGAGTCCTACACTATTTCTCCAGCCATTGTCATCTTTTTTCAAGGGTTTAAGTTGAACCAAATTTTAAATGTGATTTTTGAGTAATGGGATCCCTACCCTAATGTTTGCAGCTTTTCCAGGTGACAAAGGTTCTATAATGATGATCTAGAGGGATGACAAAGTTCCTTCAAGACCATTCAGAAACAGTCTGGGCTGCAGCTATAGGAGGCAGGAGAGTTATGAGAAAAGAGACGATTCTTTGAATTAGCTTTACCGATGGAATGTCTTCAAGTAGAGCCCAACAGCTCATCCAAATGCCCATCTCAATTAAAAATTAAATTTCAGAAATATAGAGGAGCATAGGCAACCAGAAACCCCTGCCTGTGGACACGTGGCCGAGCCCTGTTATTCATTCCACCCTTTGTCTGTCCACCCATGTGTTTTTTCTTTGACCCAGCTTGTGTTCATTGAGCCTGATGCTGAAGGCAGCATCTCTGAGAGCTACTTGTGGCTCCTCTGGCAGTCCCAGCCAGGCTAAGAAGGGCAGATGTGGCGCCTCTGCTGGGGGCCAACCTGGCTAAAAGCAGCAGCTCCGCCTCCTGGGCTTGCCCCTTCCCTCCCTCCTTCCCTTTTAATCTGGGCTGTGTCCTCAGATGTGGTGAGGACAATGGTTTGCTAAAGCACGGCTATTATTTTGTTTCCATATTCGGCCCACCTGGATGGCATGTGTTTAATTTCAAGGCACCAAGGGCTCTGTTTTTTCTCTGCTTCTTAGAAACAGGTCCTCCCAGAATGACCTTCTGGGTCTTCCCTTGCCACACATAACTGGATCATATCCACAGCCCCTCACCAGAATATTTCAGAATGCCGCCCCGGCCCCTGATTTCCCTTAAGAGTCTACATGGTGCAAAGTTATGTGACTGTCCCAGTTCTTTCCCACTGACTGTGGGTGGTAGGTTAGGGAAGGGAGAGTATGCAGCACCAGGAGGTTGAGGATGTGCAAGTTTCTGGATTATTGTTCTAGTTTTCCTGTAGTGATTTGCTCTCAGTATCATTATTTTCTCTTCTTCAAGGACTCTATTTCAAGGACAGGGACCTGTCCTTGAGTCTGGAAGGACCACTGATCTGATGTTGCATTTTTAAAAATTGAATTGTCACATTTTTTTTTTTTTGTTTTTTTGGCCGCACCCAGAGGTGCTGAGAGCTTGCTTTTCATTCTGCACTCAGGGATCGCTCCTGGCAGGTTCGGGGACCATTGAGGGTGCCAGGGATCTAACCAAGGTCTGCTGTGTGCAAGGCAAGTGCCCTACCCACTGTACTATCACTCCAGATCCTAATATCATATTTTAAATGTCCAGCCCCACCTGAAAATTAGTTCCTCTGGAAAGTGGATTGCTGTATAGACAAAGGTCTTGCTGATTAAGACCCTATTGGCTTAATACTTTTTCTAGGACAACAAATAAGATGAACCATGTCCATGATCTGGGTCTTTATACCCAAATAGTTCTGGAAAGAGCTAAGAAACCAGAAATCTGTACATTGCAAGTTCACACAACTCACTGGGCAAGTCTGTGGAGATGATGTAGCACCTTTAGTGCCTAAACGATGTCTAAATTCAATGTGGTTTCATACCTGTAGCATTTTTCTCAGAGGGCATCAGTGTACCTTCTATTATTCCTGTCTAGGCCTATATTTGTTTCTATAACATTTTTTTTGGAGGGGAAAGAGGCACACCCAGTGGTGATGCTTAGGGTTTTACTCTTGGTTCAATGCTCAGGGATCACTGCTGGCAGGCTTGGGGGATCATACATGACGCCTGGAATTGAACTCTGATGTGCTGTGTGCACGGCAAGCATCCTACTCACTGTCCTATAGCTCCAGTCTCATATTTCTCTTTATTTCAATACGAATTTATTCCTGTCATTAAATTTTTTAAATAGTTGACTATTTTATTTCTATTTCTTCTTATATAGGTCATAGTAAAAAAAATTAAGGTTAAGACAACAATTGAAGGTTATTCTATATTGTCCTTATTGATAGAATTTTAAACATTTTGTTTGGATTTTAAAATTTGATGGGCAGGTTATTTTGTGAATGGTAAAACCATGAAGCTATAATAAAGCTTATTTTTTAGTCACATACTAAAATTTTTATGATAAAGTATTTTTATAGTCTTTGCATGAAATCTTTGTAGATCTTCATGTTGACACCTTACTTAGTTCACATTTTAGAAACAGTCCACAAGGCCCGGGTTTTGTTTCTGTGCTTCTGGACTGCTCTCATAGCTGCACATCTCTAAGCCCTTCCATTCCCATCTGCTCTTTTATGGAGTGTTAGAGGTGCTGCTTCTAGGATTTAAGTCATTCACTAATAAAAAAAGAAAAAAATAAAAAAAAAAGAATTTTCTATAAGATACATTTAAAAAAAAAAGAAAAGGGGTACTGGTCCATGGCCTTATGCTCTGTAGGGCCGGCCCTGACTCTCTGGCCCCGTCCATGACATGACTTCATAGGCTCAAATGTATGCTCATTGCTACACTGTTTACAATAGCCCAAATCTGGAAAAAACCCGAGTTTCCAAGAACAGATGACTGGTTAAGAAAACTTTGGTACATCTACACAATGGAATACTATGCAGCTGTTAGAAAAGATGAAGTCATGAAATTTGCATAAGTGGATCAACAAGGAAAGTATCATGTTAAGTGAAATGAGTCAGAAAGAGAGGGTCAGACATAGAAAGATTGCATTCATTTGTGGAATATAAAGTAACAGAATAGGAGACTAACACCCAAGAATAGTAGAGATAAGGAGGTTTGCCCTCTGTCTTGGAAGCCGGCCTCACGTTCTGGGGCAAAAGGCAGCTCAGACAGAGAAGGGACACCAAGTAAAGGGTGCTGGGAGGACCCACTTGGGTTGGGAGCTGCCGAAAATAGACTATAGACTGAACACATGGCCACTCAATATCTCCATTGCAAACCACAATACCCAAAAGGAGAGAGAAAACAAAAGGGAATGCCCTGCCACAGAGGAGGGTGGGGAGGGGGAGGGAGTGGGAGGGTGGGAGAGATACTGAGATCATTGGTGATGGAGAGTGGGCACTGGTGGAGGGTTGGGTAACTGATCATTGCATGACTGAAACACAAACATGGATGTTTGTAAGTATGTAACTGTAGCTCACGGTGATTCACTAATCAAAATTTTTAAAAAAAAATAGAGAAATGAATATTCTGAACCTGGCCCTGGAATTCCACCATGTTACGAAGGCATGTTGGTCAAGTAGGAGGCTACAAAATAGTCATGTTTTGTTCGCATGAGTTAAGCATCAGGCTTATGGTCTGTGTTTGCTGACCCCGCATGAGTGTGGGTGGGCACCTGAGCCAGACAGGGCGGCCTCTCTGAGGGGAGTCTGTGTCTCACTTCGGCCCTCTTGGAAGACTCCATATCCATCCCAGATCCTGACTTAGATGCTGTTATGTCACATAACCCAGGGCCACCACACCCAACCACTCTACCCCATTGGGGCCTGGTCTCTGGATGTGCCTGTACCCTCTGAGATGGGAAAGTCAAAGGCCACACATGTGAGGTCTGGAGGGGATAGATGGAAGAGGACAGACTCCCAAGGTTCCTGCTCACGGCCCGTTTCTCCACCACCGCACCCCCTCCCCCACTGGCCTCCCCTTGACAAGCTTTCACAGCTGGTCTGACCCTCACATGTTCCCTTCATTCCAGCTTCTACCCCTCACCCCTCTGTAGGGCAGTGTTATTTTCTTCCTAGAAGGTGAACAAGACCGTACACTCTAGAATGAAAAACAGGTAAGAACGAAGGGCACAGAGACAAAGCCTTTCTGGAAGGAAGATGTACTATCAAGGACTTAAAGAGGCCTTAATGTTGGGAGAGAGGAGGGGCCACTTCAAACAGAAAAGCTGGTGATGGGAGACTTCTTTCCTGAGGAGGTGACATTTGAGTATCACTGTGTCACTGGCATCCCCTTGTTCATCGATTTACTCGAGCGGGTGCCAGTAACGTCTCCATTAGTCCCAGCCCTGAGATTTTAGCAGCCTCTCCTTACTTGTCTTTCCCAGTGCTGCCGTATTGGAGGCTTTTTCGGGGTCAGGGGAATGAGACCCGTTATTGTTACTGCTTTTGGCATATTGAATACGCCACGGGTAGCTTGCCAGGCTCTGCCATGAGGGCGACATTTGAGTAGAGGCCACGATAGATATAATGAGCAATATGAATTCTGGGCAGAGGAGGTTCCCTGGGCTAAGGCAACAGAGTGGAATGATAAAGGAAAGGAGAGTAAAAATGGTGATTAGGGCTGGGGTCACAAAGGATCTTGTTAATGTGGCCTGGGCTTAAGTCTTCATTTTTAATGATGGGTTCAAAAAGATTATAGATATTTTTATATTCCATCACACACAGTTCTAGCCTATATTTAGAACTATTGTTTATATTCTGAAATTGTAATTGTTATATTTGTCACTAGAGCTGCTTATTACATAATGAAGCACATACATTATAGATTAGAAATTGTCTTTGAACAGATTTTGATGCCGATTTTTCCAATATGATCGTTTTCCTCTGTTGTTTTCTTTATTTGAAATCATTTTTTCTTATACAGGGGTCCATAATTTCCTGGCAAAAAAAAAGATGCCAGAACTGGATGAAAATAGTGTGTGTATGAGAAGTGGCCAGACGCTAGAAGCGTTTTGCAGGCAAAGTTTGTAGTACGGACGAAGCCTAGAGTGGGAAGGAGGAGACGCAAGGGCCGCTGGGTGTTTTCCAGAGCAGACAGATAAGAGCGAGGCTATTCCAGAAAGGAGAGAGAACAATGACAAGTAGGGTAGGGGAAAGAAACAGAAGGTCTGCCAGGGGCACGCTGGCCACTAGATGACAGTTTTGCATACGCCAATCTCAGGCTCAGGAGGGGGGCAAAGTTGGAGAAAGAAATTTGTGGGCCAGTCATATGTAGACTATGTTTAATGGACTGAATGAAGTGAAGATTCATACCCTTCCCCAAACAAGACAGCTTAGCACAGCAGCAAATTATGGCACCTCTACGTGCACAGCCAGTTCCTCAAAGTCGGTCTTCCCCAGGCATCCTGCTCTCTGCACCACAGAGTGAGAATAGTCCACCACATCTCACATGGTTGGTGTTGAAATGACAATATCAGGGCAGGTTCCTCCTGGCTGGACCACAGCCCAAGGGGTGACTAGACAGAAACAGGCCCTGTGCTGTCTGCTGAGGTGTCTGGGCTGCTGGTGGTGAATGAAAGGTCTTCCTGTCTTCCTTCTTGTACAGACCCCGTGTTCCTGGGGCCCACCATCATTTCACACCCCGTGGACTGCTCCAGCCCACCGTGCGTTTGGGTCAGAGATCACTCTAGAAAGTGGCAATTTAGCCAAAGAAGGTGCAAGTTCTCCAGGCTCTGGAGCACATAACTGAGTCTAAATCCACAATACTGACGGTCCAGTAGGAGCACAGCAAATTAGAAAGTAGCATAGAAGCCCACTTAGCTCAGTAGGTGAAATAAACACTGAAGACTCAGCTAGCACCAACCAACTCAGTGAATCCTTAATGACTTTAATAACACCAACGTGAGATCAATTATTTTCACAAACTTTCTTTTACTGAGGGCTGGAGCGATAGCACAGCGGTAGGGCGTTCGCCTTACAAGCGGCCAACATGGCCGACCCGAGTTCGATTCCTCCGCCCCTCTCGGAGAGCCCGGCAAGCTACCGAGAGTATTAGATATGCCAGACACAGTAACAACAAAGTCTCCAATGGAGACGTTACTGGGCCCGCTCGAGCAAATCGACGATCAACGGGAGGGCCTTTACCTTTTTCTTTTACTGAACTTTTTTTTTTTTATAATCCCATTTCCCATTTTGCTGTAGCAAGGGAAACTGGGGTCAGTGGTAGAGGGAAGGTCACATTGGTGGTAGGGTTGGTGTTAAAACGACAATATCATGAACAATGCCTGAAACAACTGTATTGTGAACAATGTTGTAGACCGCAGTATTTAAAGTTGGGAAAAATGATAATAGAGAGAGAGAGGGGGGTGGCAATTTAATGGTACGGCCAGAGATGGTCTCATATGTGATGCTTGTGTTGAGCTAACCTCAAACACTGTTTACCAGCGATGCAAGGGGAGTTAGTAATTTTGTTTCAGACACAAATGCATGCAGGCAAGTAGCAGTAGCAACTGAGTGGGTCCTTATCTGTTAACAAAACAGGTTCTATGGAATGTAGTGAATATTTTCAAGACACAAACATGGGATTGAACTTTTCTCTTGATGTTCTTCACCTATGGTAGTGGAGCAGTGCAGGGTCCGAGTGCTTCAACTGAGGCGTCACAGTTTCTGTTCCTGGCTTGAATCTTTCTATACTTGGGGTGTCAATGTTTTCTTTTAAAGCCCTTGGGGCTGGAGCAATACTACAGCAGGTAGGGCATTTGCCTTGCACACAGCCGACCTGGTTTCAGTTCTCAGCATCCCATATGGTCCCCTGAGCACCACCAGGGGTAAGCCAGAAGTAACCCCTGTGCATCGCCAGGTGTGACCCCTCCCCGCAAAAAAGCAAAAAAAAAATGTTTAAAGCCCTTAAATAGGAGCAGAACTTTTCAGAAGCGACCTGAGGGATGAATTTTATGATTATACAACATTGATGCTATGAAATTCCTCAGGAATCCTCTATTTGTATCAGAATAAAGTTGTTTCTCAAGCATTTTGTTTCACATGAGCCACAAATTTTGCATAGAGGTGAAATACACTGTTGGAGGGAGAACATAGGTTTTGGATTAAGGAGAGCAGGCTCGAGGTTTCGGACTGGAGCGATAGCACAGCGGGTAGGGCGTTTGCCTTGCACGCAGCCAACATGGCTGACCCGAGTTCGATTCCTCCGCCCCTCTCGGAGAGCCCGGCAAGCTACCGAGAGTATTCGATACGCCAGACACAGTAACAGCAAAGTCTCCAATGGAGACGTTACTGGGCCCGCTCGAGCAAATCGATGATCAATGGGAGGGCTTTACTTACTTTACTTACTTACTTAGGCTCGAGGTTCATTGCTGCCACTTTCCTATGTGATCCAGGGCAAATTTTTGGGATTGTTATCATGAGTGCGCCAGAAGCTACACAGAAATGAATTCTTCCCAGCAAGGCCATCAGCCCTATTCTAATATGAGGAAATTTTATATGCAGGTGATGCCAACGCCCCGTACGGAGTGTCAGGGCTCACCACTCCTTGCTAGGACACTAAAGTTGGAAACTGGGTCTGCTTCACTCCAAAGTCTTCGTGCTCCTTAAAAATCAATGGTTCCTTGCACAAGTTGGATTTTGCACATCTCCTCCAAGCTACCTTCTTTGCCCTCCCTACAATAACAAGTAAAACAAAAACAAGTCAAAAATAGATGATTTCCAAAATGAAGATTCCTAGGTGATTGGAAGGACGCAGGGATTTAAGTAAATAGCCATTGTCAAAGTAAAAGCACACCATGTCACATGGCAGAGGCCACGAGTGTGTCACACACCCTGACTTAGTAATTGTACCCCTGGGATTCTGCTAAGGTTATATTTAACATAAACAAAAGCCTCCACGAGCATATTTATCATAAAGTTATTTTAATACCTAAAATTTAGGAGCAGCATAAATGTCTAAAATAAGGAACTGATTATGAACTACTAGCTATGACCAACACAAAATTGTTCAGCCATTAAAATGCTAATTATTTAAATCATATAGAAATAGAGAAACATGAGTGGACATGTATGACTGGGGGAAGAAAGCAGAATATGAAATATACAAACAATTTGAGCGCAACAAAGCCCAGCATGCACATGTGTGGACAAGGCCTGGACAGGAATTAGAGACAATAAAAATTACAATGTGAGACTGATTTTGTAAAGCTTTATCCTCTCATGCTTTTAAAAACGTCAAACAATGAGCAAGGTGTGATAGTGGAAAGTATTTCAAATCTTCAAGCTTCTGCGGCATTTTCTTGTGCTCTTCCTGTGCATGAACTTTGAAATTTAACAGAAAGCCTCATGCTATTTTTAGTTGTAAACAAAGCAAAACAAGTCATTTTCTTCGTAATGGTCAGGACCTGTTGCTTTCAGATCATTCAACATCTTTGAGTAAGATTTTACTTCGTTTGTTAACACTTTTTAATTTGAAAAATTCTGAAAATTTGGCTATTCTGTGTGGTCCAATGTGTTCCTGGGCTGCAGTTTCATTGGCATGTCACCACCCCTCCCAGGCCATAATCTACCAAATTTTTATTTACATAAAATTTTTATTTTACTATATATAGTACATATTTTACTGTATCTTACTATATATAGTATATATTTAATATGTATAGTTTAAAAATATTTGCTCTAGTTCTACACATTTTAAACTTTTCTATATATTATATAACACTGTATGTCTCCTGTTCAACTTACTTGCTCCACTCAATATAACTTTTTGATGAGATTTATCCACATTGATACAAACACTTCTTTTTGTTTGTTTGTTTGTCTTTGGGTTGCATCTGGCTGTACTAGGACTTACTCCTGGCTTTGTACTCAGGGATCACTCCTGGTGGGCTCAAAGTACCATATGTGATACTGGGGATTGAACATGCAAGGAAAGCGCACTGCCCACTACTGTACTATCTCTCCGGCTTCGATTCGAATAGTTCTCTTATTTTGAACATTCCTTTATTTATTTATTTATTTATTTATACTTCAATGTAGACAAAAGCCACATCTTTTGGTACAATTCTAGAGTTAAAATTGATAACAAAACTCCAATATTCAAAATCAGTAGGTATAAGGAAAAAATCATTTTTATGTGAAAATTGTTATATCTCATCAGGAGGTTGTTAGGTCCTTGTCTGAGGATTTGCTAAAGCTGTCTGTTGCTAGTTGAGCCTTCTGTGTTATTGTTTTTGTCCGTTGAGTTTAGTTGACTTCTATGTTACTTTCCCACCTAATTTGGTGTGCTCCTGCTGGAATTCCAGCTTTGAGGAATTAGGTGTCCAGAGACTTCAGGACAATGAGTTGACTTGGCAGTGACAGTGGGAGGTGGCATGGCTGCCGGGCCTTCAGGAAGTATGACGGAGAGGGGGAAGGCTGCCAATCGCCACTCTGAGAAGACCCCAGATTCTATGCTGGGATCTGGTACCTAAGATTACTTGCAGTTCAGTGTCTCTATAGAGAGTTAGCACTGTAGCACTGTAGCATTGTTTTTCATTAATTTGCTCGAGTGGGCACCAGTAATGTCTTTATTGCCACTTGTTGTTACTGTTTTTGGCATATCGAATACACCACAGGGAGCTTGC
The DNA here is from genome assembly GCF_029834395.1 of Sorex fumeus. Classification (NCBI taxonomy): domain Eukaryota; kingdom Metazoa; phylum Chordata; class Mammalia; order Eulipotyphla; family Soricidae; genus Sorex; species Sorex fumeus. The sequence goes on along the minus strand of NW_026606086.1, from coordinate 5,352,375 downwards.
CAGGCTCCGCTGTGTGGGTGGGATACTCTCGGTAGCTTGCCGAGCTCTCCGAGAGGGATGGAGGAATCGAACTCAGGTAGTGGTACCTGCTGTGCTATCATTCCAGCCCAAATACTCTATAGAGAGTACTTGTTTGTTTGTTTGTTTGTTTTGTTTTTTAAATTTTATTGAATCACCGTGAGATAGTTACACACTTTCATGTCTGGGTTATAATCACACATCCCTCCACCAGTGCACATTTCCCACCATCAATGTCCCTGTTATACCCCACCTTTCCCACCCTCCCCCTGCCTCCATGGCAGACAATATTCCCCATATTCTCTCTCTACTTTGGGCATTATGGTTTGCAATACAGATACTGAGAGGTTATCATGTTTGGTCCTTTATCCACTTTCAGCACACATCTCCCATCCCAACTGATTCCTCCAGCCATCATTTTCTTAGTGATCCCTTCTGTATTCCAGCTGCCTTCTCTCTCCGCTCATGAGGCAGGCTTCCAGCTATGGAGCAATCTTCCTGGCCCTTGTATCTACTGTCCTTGGGTGTCAGCCTCATGTTATGTTATTTTATACTCCACAAATGAGTGCAGTCCTTCTATGTCTGTCCCTCTCTTTATGACTCATTTCACTTAGCATGATACTTATAGAGAGTACTTGTGAAGTGCTGGAGTTCAGCAACTGGCTGTGTTGTGGGTGTGGGTGTAGCTGCTGGGACTTCAGCAGGGTGGGGACTCAGCCTATCCACCTCCCGAGTGCCTCAGAGTTTTCAGCCTCAGGAACCGGTTGAACATTCCTATAAATGGCTGCAGTAGACCCGGTGCCTGCAGGCCCGTTCCCTCTCGGCATTCCCACTTTCTTGCCCTCAGCCCAGGCTCCCGATATGGTTTCCTCAGGGCTTCTGGCCACTAGAGTCTATTTATCTCTCTGGGGTGGGGGAGGGGTAAGAGGTTGGGATTTACCCACCTCCAATGGGGGCCCTAACCAATGCTTCAGGGGCAGCAGGTGGGCGAATCCTCAGACCCGCTTGCTCCTAATGCAGGATAACTCTGATCCATGGGTTCTGCAGCTTCCCAGAACACCAGGTGGGACCAAACTCCAGCCAGTGTTCACAGTATCCACTTGATTTATAAGCCTCTCAGGCGAGATTTTCATTTTTTTAAAATTTTTTATTTTTTAATGAATCACCATGAGGTACAGTTACAGACTTACAAACTTCCGTGCTTATGTTTCAGTCATATGATGATTGAGTACCCATCCCTCCACCAGTGCCCACAACACCCAAAAGGAGAAAGAGAGTAAAAGGGAATGTGTCAGGTGAGCTTTTTAAAAGCAGATATTGGGGCCGGAGTGATAGCACAGTGCGTAGGGCATTTGCCTTGCACACGGCCTACCCCGGTTCGATCCCCAGCATCCCATGTGGTCCCCCAAGCACCGTCAGGAGTAATTCCTGAGTGCAGAGCCAGGAGCGACCCCTGAGCATCGCTGGGTGTGACCCAAAAGGCAAAAAAATAATAATAAAATAAAATACACACGTCATGGACACCACCTTAAAAAAATCAGATGTTAAACTCGAGCTTGAGGCATGGGTCCTTCTTTCTTAGGAATCAAAACAAAAGTAAGGGGAGAAGGCAGGTTTCACAGAGGGAGAAACAGAACATGGAGGAAGAACTGGCAAGCTCTTGGCCAAGTCCTGGGGAGTTTGGGAATGAACCTCGGGAGCGTGTCTTGTGATGGGCCTGAGTGATAAGGGCTTCACATCCCTGTTCTCTCATTCTGGCATTGGGAGGTGCTGAGACCACCATGCTGAGACCACTCTCCGCACACATGAAGGTACTGGCAGAGGGACAAAGTCACGTGGGTTCCGGAGCCGAGCTCTCCAAGCCTACTCGTATTGGGGCCGAGCATCCTCCACCCAGATCCTCCAAATTCCAGTAGGCGGGGGTCACACCCACCAACTGGCCCCCTGGCGCCGTGTAATCCCATCAACACCCCAGACTCAGAGACTATAAAAACCAGCTCCCGGAACCGCGCGAATGCGGCCGTACGACATCTTATTATGACATCTAATTATCTCATTCCTACTTTGGACAAACTGGCAGGCTACCGAATGTAGCCTGCCCACACGGCAGAGTCTGACAAACTCCCCATGGCATACCCAATATGCCAAGTACCAGTAACAATGATGGGTCTCATTCTCCTAAAGAGCCTTGAATATAATCTCAGGGCTAAGATGAAGGAGACGTTACTGGGGCCTGCTTGAGGCAATCGACGAATAACAGGGGTGGGCATGATCCTGGTGAGGCTGCTCTCGTGCACAGGAACAGACCCTATGGAGTTGGCTGCTGGAGATCTTGGCCAACCCCAAACCCTACTGCTGGTGGCAAGACTCCCTTGACAGGGCCTCTGGGCAGCCCATGTCTTCCAAAAGGGCACTCCTTCACCTGCCAACCTCTTCCGTTGACATACGGGATAACTAACTTACTACCATTTGTATCCTTGTCTCAGAGTCTGATTTTGGGGTAACTCAAGCTAAGACAATGAATAATATGCCTTATCCATTTTTTCATTCTCCTACTCAGCAGTTTCTTTTCCCCTTTTTTGTCTTCACAAATCATGCTGCATGGGTCCCTCTTATGCTGAACACCTTACGTTGTGGAAATTTTAGGGCAAACACTACAGGCCAAATTATTGGGTTACAGGGAACAAATGCTTTCAACTACTCAGGCTTTGACCCATCTCCTATAAGAAGGATCAGGACGAAAGATACTGGGTCTGGGGAGATGACACAGAGGAATGGCATGCATGCTCCAGACACAGAGCACCATGGCCAGATCACCAGCGCTTGCATGTTTCCACAAACACCACTGAACTAGAGTTTCTCAGGCTTTGATATGTCCACAAATACTGAATGGAATATTAAACAAAAGATTCTGATCTGGTTGGTTTGGGTTGGGGTCAAGAATTCTGCACTTTGGGGGCTTGAGTGATAGTACAGCGAGTAGGGCATTTGCCTTGCACATGTCCAACTCGTGTTTGATTCCCAGCATCCCATATGGTCCCCTGAGCACCGCCAGGAGTAAATCCTGAGTGCAGAGCCAGGAGTGACCCTTGTGCATTACTGGGTGTGACCCAAAAAAGAAAAAATACCACACATACACAAAAAAGAATTCTGCACTTTTAAGCTTTCAGATTTTTCTACTACTGCTCCACATACATCACATGGAGTGGTGAAGTCTGGAGAAGGATCTTGATAAGGAGCTATCAGTATATCAGAGTAAAGAATTGATGATTCTCTATGGCCAGAGCTAACAGAGCAGAGTAAAAGAAGAAAGTGAAACAGTGAGGACTGGGCTGCTGACTTAAACTTTATGAATCTAGATAGTATGGGGCATTGTCTAAGGTTCACCATGATAAGGCTGGGGAGAATGTCAGTCCAGGGGGTTCCTCTCATTTGCCATGGCTGAAGATAAGGATCAGAGTGGCCTCATAGGAGGACAGGTCTGTCTAGGTAAATGTCACTTATTTCTTACCTCTTTGTTTGTTGCTGTTCCAACACAGTGTTTGAGTGTCAACTTGAGAGTGCTGTCACTAGAATGCCTGGTCACCTGAGCCTGGTTTCTAGAACGCCTGGTCACCAGGTCTGTTCTGAGTCCCCAAGAAGGCGGAGCTGCTGGGGTGCTCTAAGGATCACAGCCAGGAGCCAGTCACCGGGAAGACCAGCTGTTCATGCCCACGATTGCAGAAGGACTTTTAACACTAGCTTCTGCGATTTTATTCAGGGAAGAGTAACAAGGATTGAACTTACCTTCCCATGCCAAACAGTGGGAAGGTGGATGAAATATTTGAAATGCTATGATTGAGTTGAGTCCTATACTGACTGAGTTTTATGACCAGAGAGTGTTTAGCCTCTAGTGGCATATAGAGAGACTCTCAGGGGAGCCCAGGAGCATCTCATATTTGAGTAAAGAGGGAAAGAGACCCATGGAGGCCAAGACTGCTAGAGCTCAGAGACGGAGGGGTAGAGAGAAGACAGCAGTGCAGAGAGGGTTCTGAAGATTTCCAGAAATTTCTCTTTAGTGTTCATGTGAGTATTTGTTACTCTACAGGTTAAGACTTTTGCATTGTCCAGGGTAAAAACAGCCAAAAGAACTTGAGGGAACAGTACTTAGATCTCACACAAGGGCCATGAATAATGTGTGTTTACAACAATCAGGGTGGGAAACCTCATAATCAGGAGACAGTGATACTCCTTTCTCAAGGAGCATCATGCCTTGAGAAAGGGTGATTAAATAGAAGTTAAATGCATCTTATCTGGTCTAACAACATTTTAAAATGAGATCTTAAGTGATCTGCCTATTTCTAAATAAGATGATTATATATCAGTACAATGCTTCAAAATATCTATGAGTACAGAGTATTTGACCTCCAGCAAGGTTGAACTATTCAATATCCATTCATTACATTTGACATGGGCTGGAGTGATAGCACAGTGGTAGGGCGTTTGCCTTGCACGCAGCCAACATGGCCGACCCAAGTTTGATTCCTCCATCCCTCTTGGAGAGCCTGGCAAGCTACAGAGAGTATCTTGCCTGCACGGCAAAGCCTGGCAAGCTCCCAGTGATGTATTCGATATGCCAAACACAGTAACAAGTCTCACAATGTTACTGGGCCAGCTCGATCAAATCGATGAACAACGGGGTGACAGTGACAGTGACAGTGACAGTGACAGTGATATTTGACATCCAAATAAATTATTCCAGATATGCAAAAGAGGCAGAGAGATACAATTCAAATTAAGGAGAAATATCAATTAGTCAAAACCGGGAAAGAAAGAACACAGAAAACACAGAAAAAATATTCATAATATGTTAATTTTTATTAGGGGGCAACATCCAATGCTGCTCAGGGCTTACTTTTTCTTTTTTTTTTTTAATGAATCACCATGAGATACAATTACAAACTTCCATAATTACGTTTTAGTCATGCAATGATCGAGCACCCATCCCTCCATCAGGAATTTTCACCACCAATGTTCCCAGTATCCTTCCAACCTCCCTCATCCCATCCTACCTCCTGCCTCTTACTCTCTCTCTGCTTTTGGGATTTATGGATTGCAATACAGATACTAAGAGGCCATCATGTTTGGTCCTTAGCCTACTTTCAGCACACATCTCCATTCCCAAGCAATCCCTCCAACCATCATTTACTTAGCTTCTTCTCCATCCCAATCGCCTTTCCCCCAGCACATGAGGCCGACCTCCAAACCATGGAGCGATCATCCTGAGTGCTTACTTTTAGCTCTCTCTTCCACCTGGTGGTGCTTGGGTATCAAATCAAGGTAGGCAGTATTCAAGGCAAATTGCCTTAAGCACTGTACAATTTCTCAGGCCCCTACATCAATATATTTTTAAAAGTTACAAGTATATTCCATACATATATATATTGATTTGGGGGCCATTCAAGTAATACTCAGGAGTTTCTACTGTCTCTGCACTCAGGGGACCATACGGGATGGTAGGAATTGAACCCGGATTGCCCATGAACAAGGCAAGTACCCTACTTGCTGTATAATAATATATAAATGTTCCATATTTTAAGATGCAAGAAGAAGGACTGAATACAGTAAGTAGAGAAAAAGAAGAAATATATAAAAAAAATCAATTTTAACTGAAATTTTAGATATTAAATAATAATATGTAAGGTACGAAATGCATTAGTTAGGGATAATAGAAGACTGTATATATTAGCAGAAAGGAAGAGTAAAATTAATAGAAATAATCTAAAAGGAAAGTTTGGAGCCAAAGAGATAGCACGTGCTGATCAAGGCATATGCCTTGTATCAGACTAAGCCCCGTTTAACCTCCAGCACCATCTGGTTCCCAAACCCCACCAGTGCAGTCTCAGAGCTCTGCTGTAGGCCCCAACAGCAATATGTCCCAGGGACCCAAAGGCTGAGCATTGTTGGAAGGGGCACCCAGGCCTCTGAGCATGGTGAGGGAGTGCACCTTTATTCCGATTTTTAAAATGAAACAGGGAAAATACATGAACAAAATGTCAGATATGTTTAAACTAGAATTAGAGTTCCTTAAGTGAGAGCTCAGAGTCTAAAACTAGTATTTGAGAAAATAAAGAACCCAGATATTATTTTTATTTTAAATAGATCATTTGATGGGCTGGAGCGATAGCACAGCGGTAGGACATTTGCCTTGCATGCAGCCAACATGGCCAACCCGAGTTCGATTCCTCCGCCCCTCTTGGAGAGTCCGGCAAGCTACCGAGAGTATCTCGCCCACACGGCAGAGCCTGGCAAGCTCCCCTTGACATATTCGATATGCCAAACACAGTAACAACAAAGTCTCCAATGGAGACGTTACTGGGCCCGCTCGAGCAAATTGACGAACAACGGGAGGGCCTTTACCTTTACCTTTTATTTGATGCCCAAAGGCAATATAAATGAGGAGCACGAGAACTGGTCTTCAGCACGTGTCTCGAGACTGGAGTGGGGTCAGGGAAGGGATGAATATGGCAATGATGGTGGTAAAAGTTGCCTTCCATAGAGGGAGGAAAACTGGGGGCATTGGTGGAAGGAAGTGGGCACTGTTTCTAGAACATTGTACACCTGAAACACAATAAAAAATTTTTGTAACTTCATAATTCATGGTGATTCAAAAAATAAAAATAGAAAGAAGATAAGTAGGAATTATAGAATGGCCTTTAAAAAGTACTAAAAGGAAAAACCCTGTTAAACTAGTGTTATTTTCCCATTGAAAAAATGAAGTGATTAAGTTAATGAGGAACCGGAGATATAGTTCAAAGGATTTAGCACATATTTTGCATGCATCAGACCTGGGATTAATCCCCAGCACCATGTGATCTCCCAAACATCACTGGAAGTGACTCAGAGCACAGATCCAGGAATTCTAGGAGCCCGTGAGTCTTGCTAGTTGTGTCTAAAAGGCCGTGTGTGTGTGTGTGTGTGTGTGTGTGTGTGAGTGAGAGAGAGAGAGAGAGAGAGAGAGAGAGAGAGAGAGAACAAGAAGGTAAGACACAGAATTAGAGAAAATACTTGCAAAAGATATAACTGGTAAAGGACAGTTATCCAAAATTGAAAAAAGACTCTTATGCTAATTGTAGCCTTTAGTATAACAGCTAGGAAATGGACTCAATTCAGGTATCCAACGACAGATGAGTAGATAATGGAGGTGATACACACAATAGAATACTATGCAGTCATAACAATATCAAAACCATGCAATTTGCTGCAGCTTAGTTGGAACTGGAAGATACCATGTTAAGTGAGTATCTTCAGAAGTCCCAATACCTGATGACCTCACTTATCCATAGTGTATAGGATAGAGGACAGGGGCATGTGAGATGCAAAAGGTGGACAACCTTTGGCCCAAGAGTATAGAAATGAAAATGGTCAGTGAAGAAGAGAAATAAAGGGGCAGAAGAGGTGGACAGGAGGTCTAGAAAAAAAAAAAAACAGAACAAAACAAAACAAAAAAGCATAGAAATAAACTATTATAAGGTTCTTTCTTAGTTTTCTTTGTTTTTGCTTTTGGACCACATCGCCATGCTCAGGGATCATTCCTAGTGGGCTCAGAGAATCATATGGAAGCTTGGCCAGGTTGGCCCCATGCAAGGCAAGTGCCTTATCCACTGCAGTATCTCTCTAGCCCCCTCTTATAAGAGTCTTAAGTCATACCTGAAGTGGTATTAGATAACTTGAAGGCTAACTGTGAGAAGTTAAAGATGGATACCACAAGTCCTGAAGCAACTTTATTTATTTATTTATTAACTATTTTCTTGAATCACCATGAGATACAGTTATAAAGCTTTCATGTCTGAGATTCAGCCCTACTATGATCAAACACCCGTCCTCCACCAGTGCACGTTTTCCGCCACTCACATCCCAGTCCTCATCCTGCCTCTATGGCAATTTCACCAATACTCTCCTCTGATTTGGGGCATTATATTTTTCCCACCACCATTCAAGCCAGGGGCAGATGCTAGATAATTTATTTTCCATTGATCATCTTGAAAATCACGAGAGTTCCTTCATGGCTTCATGCTTCTGGGTTGTAGATGGTTGGGTTCCAGAGACACCTCTGTAGGGTACTAATTCATTTGGGGATTCAATTGGGAGTCTCTGGAGCAGGGCGCGATAAGCTGGTGCCCAGGGGAAGCTTGTGGGCATGACAGCCAAGCCGTGGAGGGTGGGGGAAGAGCCGGGGAGGGACAACCTGATGCCTATGCCATGCGGCATGGAGATTTAATCCTAGAATCCGCATACCTGGGCCTTGCTTGTGGAAGCTGTTGGTCACCGGGATTCCATCTGGAGTAGGCTGGGAGACTGCACCTGTTCCATCTGGGGTGCCCCAGTGAAATTGGCTCAGTATGGGGCCCAGAGAGATCTCCGGTGCTGTGGTGCCATTTGGGACTCCTGAAGCAAACTTTAAAGCAGCAGATCAAATAGATCAAACTTTAAAGAAGCAGATCAAATAAAGTTAACAATGGGATCATAAAAATATCCAAGCATAAAAATATCATAAATATCTAATTAATCTCTCCAAAAGACAGAACAAAAAAACTGATGCAAAAATAGAAAATAAATTTGCAATATGGTTAAATTAAAGCCAACCACATCACACACCTTAATAGAAGTAAATGGACTAAATAGAAAGATTAAAAGAAAGATTGTCAAATGAGATTTTTTTTGGTTTTCTTTTGGCGGTGTGGGGGAGGGGGAGACACACCCATTAGTGCTCAGGGCTTACTCCTGGCTCTGCACTTAGGGATCACTTCTGACAGGCTTGGGGGACCACCTGGGATGCTGGCAATTAAACCCAGGTCAGCTGTGTGCAAGGCAGACAGCACACATCCTACCCTCTGTACTATCTCTCTGATGCTTGTTTTTGTTCTTTTGCACCTGGCAGGGCTCAGAGCTTGCTCCTGGCTTTTGCTCAGGCATCAGTTCTGACAGGGCTCAGGAGACTATATGTGGTGCCAGAGACCAAACCTGGGTTAGCTGTGTGAGTTTAGCAAGTGCCATACTCACTGTACTATCTCTCTATGCCAGTAGTCATCTTACACGGTTTATAAGACAACTGTGTGTTCTGTGTAAGAATTTCACTTTATAAAAATACAAATGGTAAAGAAAGGTGGGAAACTATGCAAGCTCTCAATACTTAAAAAAAAAAAGAAATTGCTTTTGTTAATACCAAAGTTGATTTCAGAGGAGGAATGTTACCAGAGATTAGCATAGTGGGGCCAGTTCATTAAGATGACATGTTAACCAAAATCACTTGAAACTCACAACGAAGTTTCAAAATACATAAAGCAAAAACTGATAGAAATGCCAGGAGTGATAGACAAATTCATAATTATTATTTGAGATTAATAAACCATTCTATCTCTGAGGTACCTGGAGAGGGACCCAGAAAGTGGGAGGGGCACAGGGGACGTTGGTGGAGGGAGGCAGGCATACTGATGGGGGGGTTGTGTTGGAGCTAGGTGTGCATGAAATTATTGCTAATAGCATTTTAAACTGTGATATCTCAATAACAGTGTTTGGAGGAGAAAAAAATAAAACCAACTAATTCTATACAGATGGGAGGAAGGAAGGAAGGAAGGAAGGAAGGAAGGAAGGAAGGAAGGACGGGAGGGAGGGAGGGAGGGAGGGAGGGTCCTATGTTGCCATGATGTCTCTAGTGTACTACTTTTTCTCTGTGTGAGGGATAAATAAATCCCTTTCTGTTTTGTCTTTTTGTCTTGGGCTGGAGCGATAGCACAGCGGGTAGGGCGTTCGCCTTACAAGCGGCCAACATGGCCGACCCGAGTTCGATTCCTCCGCCCCTCTCGGAGAGCCCGGCAAGCTACCGAGAGTATTCGATATGCCAGACACAGTAACAACAAAGTCTCCAATGGAGACGTTACTGGGCCCGCTCGAGCAAATCGACGATCAACGGGAGGGCCTTTACCTTTTACCTTTACCTCTGTTTTGTCTTTAAAAAAGAGTTTCCCCCAAGGATCCAAAAACTCCATTCTGAAAAGACATCTACACTCCTATATTCATTGCAGCACTATTCACAATAGCCAAAATCTGGAAACAATCCAAGTGCCCTAGAGCAGATGAGTGGGTAAGAAACAGCAGTGTAGGGGGCAGAGCCATAGTACCGTGGTAGAGCATTTGTCTTTCTCACGCCAACCTGGATTCGATCCCCATCATCCCATATGGTCCCCGAGCATCGCCAGGAGTAATTCCTGAGTGCAGAGTCAGGAGAAACCCTTGAACATCTCTGGGTATGAACCAGAGCGAGAAAGAAAGAGAGAGAAGGAAGGAAGGAAGGAAGGAAGGAAGGAAGGAAGGAAGGAAGGAAGGAAGGAAGGAAGGAAGGGTAGTACATACACATAATGGATTACTATTTGACAGTAGTAAAAGAAAATCATTCAACTTCCTGCTCCATGAGTGGATCTGGAGCGTATCAGGCTGAGTGAATTAGTCAGAAGGAGAGGAACAGGCACAGATTGATCTCTTACATGTGGGATATAGAGAAACATAGTAAGGGATTTGACCAAATGACAAAATGACCAAATCTCCTTCCCCCACCAAAATTTATCTGGTCTACAGGACTGAGCCACAGTAGGGCAGGGGGTGGTGGTGGGGAGGGGTTGAAGGTTGGAGATCCCTGAGACAATGGAGAAGTGAAACAGGCACTGACGGAGAATGTAGTATTGTCATGTTGTGTGCACGAAACCTTATTATCAACATCAGGCTGGAGTGATAGCACAGCGGGTAGGGCGTTTGCCTTCCACGTAGCCAACATGGTCGACCTGAGTTCGATTTCTCTGCCTCTCTCGGAGAGCCCGGCAAGCTACCGAGAGTATCTCGCCCGCACGGCAGAGCCTGGCAAGCTCCCCGTGACGTATTCGATATGCCAGACACAGATATGCCAGACACAGTAACAACAAAGTCTCCAATGGAGATGTTACTGGGCCCACTCAAGAAAAATCGATGAATAACAGGAGGACAGTGACAGTGATTATAAACCATGATATCTAAAACAACAACAACAACAAAAAATACAAAACAAAAAACTAAAACCTGTCCTCTAATTAGAAATGATCACTCTGGACAAAAACTGAGTGTTGAGTGTTGAAAGTAGGTAAATGGATATACATGATCACTTAATCACTTAACTTCCCGTTAGTCGTCGATTTGCTCGAGCGGGCGCCAGTAACGTCTCCATTTGTCCCTGTCGCGTGCTAGTGTAGCCCAATGGCATCTGTTCGCTCCGGGAACATGAAGGGCCTCAAACCGATTGTTCATGATCTTCAGGAAGAAGTCTGACCATCTGGTAGGTGGGCGGCCACGCGGTCTCTTGACATCCCGTGGAATCCAATCAGTAACAGCTCTAGTCCAACGGTCGTCTTTAAATCTCATTACGTGACCAGCCCATCTGATTTTCGACACCTTGGCAAATGAGACAGCGTCCCTGATCCTTGATCGTCGACGGATGTCAGAACTCCGGATTCGTTCTCTCATTTGAGTGAAACGTGATATTCCAAGCATAGCTCTTTCTATTCTTTGGGAGACCTGAATGGCGTTCTCATCTTGTTTGCGTAGGGCCCAGGTCTCTGAGGCATATGTTAATGCAGGAAGAACAGTGGAATCAAAGAGATGTGCCCGGAGCCGGAGGTTCTTCGTCCTCTTAGCTATTTCTTCGACGTTCTTGAAAGCATTCCAAGCCGCTCTCTTCCTCCTGCGCAGCTCGGGTGCCAGGTCATTTGTCATGTTGACCTCTCGACCTAGGTAGACATAGCTGTTGCATTCGGAGATGGTCGTTCCATTGAGAGCGAATGGGGCGTCAGGAACAAGGCTGTTTCTCATAAACATTGTCTTCGTAAGATTCAGCTGTAGTCCTACCTTTCCACACTCACGGTCAAAGTCGGCCAGCATTTGTGCCGCTTGGCTGATGTTTGGTGTTATTAAAACAATATCATCAGCAAAGCGGAGGTGGTGTAATTGCCGACCATCTATCTTCACTCCCATTCCTTCCCATTCCAGTCGTCGCATGATGTTCTCGAGGTGGCACTGAAGAGTTTTGGTGAAATGGTATCACCCTGCCGCACCCCTCTCTTGACATCAACGATCACTTCTTTGTAGAATGGTGAGATCCTGGTAGTGAATCCGCAATACAGCTCACGGAGGATCCTGATGTATTGGGCTTGAATGCCCTGATTGGCTAGGGCTTCAATGACCGCTTCCGTCTCAACAGAATCAAAGGCCTTCTTTAAATCAATGAACGTTAAGCAGAGCGGCATCTTGAACTCCCGAGAAACCTCAATGAGCTTGGTTATTGTGTGGATATGGTCGATGGTGCTGATAACATGATGGTGCATGATGACATGATAACCTTTCAATATCTGTATTACAAACCATAATGTGCAAAAGGAGAGAAACAGTGAGAGAGAGAGAGAGAGAGAGAGAGAGAGAGAGAGAGAGAGAGAGAGAAAAGAAATGTGTTTGCCATAGAGACAGGTGGATGTGGGGATAGGAGGGAAACTTGGGGAAATGTATACAGGCGAAGAGACGGGTGTAACCTTATATGGCTAAAACCCAGTCATGAACAACTTTGTAATGTGTATCTCACTGTGATTCAATACAAAAAAATTTTTATCATTTTTTTTATTAGTGAAACACCATGAAGTACACTTATAGACTTATAAATTTTTGTGCTTGGGTTTCAGTTATACAATGATCAAGTACCCATCCCTCCACCAGTGCCCATCCTCCCCCACCACGGGTCCTAGCATCCCTCCCACCCCCCATCCCCCCCCCCCCCCCGTCCCACCCTGCCGCTGTGGCAGGGCATTCCTCCCTGTTCTCTTCAATACAAAAAATTTTTTAAAAACCAAAACCTTTCTCTCAATAACTGACAGTACATATTCATAGAGAATCAGACTAAGTGGTTGAATTTGGTTGTAATGGGAGCTACAGAAAAGGAAAGAGGGGGAAATTAATGAACTGTCCTGATGGGAAGATGAATTAAGACCCTGGAGGGAAGATGATAGACGAAGAAGTAAGAACATGGGAGACGAACTCAGTCATTCAGTGCCTCTGAGGCGTCAGGGAAAGGGGTGTTTGGTAAACACCAGTCTCTCCTATTACTAACCATAATTAGGTGAGAGGAGCTCTAGTCTCCATCGTTTCAGCTCCTTTTTATTTTTGTATAAACAATCTATAAGTTTTGACCCAAGAATGTTGTTCTTAATTACACAGGAAACTATTCTAGAGCAGAGACCTCTGAGTTCTGTGATGACTGGAAGAACAGCTCATGGCAAGGAGGTTGACCTTGCAGCTGATCTTAGATGCATCTTGGAGTGAGCCCAAGCACAGAGACTGCTGGAGAATCAGTGTGAAAATTGTCAAAAGGAAAGATTAGGGGTGAATGGGCAGAGAGACTGAGAAGATTGCTGGCCACACGCCCTCCCTTCATCCACCCCCTCATTTATGCAATGAGAGTCACTAATGCTTTGAGATTGTTTCTTGGTCATTTGAATTTCAAGCTCAGTCTAGTCAGTGTTTTCACCTCTGTCTTCTCCTGCCTTCCCTTCTGAGGGGCTTAAGTGACAGAGCTGCAGGAAGGAAACACCTGCCCTTGTTCAGTCACCCAAACTTACACTTCAAATGGATGGATGTGATGATGTACACATTATATACCTCATTAAAACTATTTTTTAAAAGTGACTCTAGCAGATCTTCAAATTATCCAGTAATGCTCCCTTACATTGGCGAACATTTTATAGCATAAAGTGTTGTCATCCTCATTATCCCCTGTAAGCCTTGCAATATCCTGTGAAATGTTATAATTATTCTCACTTTAGATTGGAGAAAGGAGGCTCAGAGTCGTTAAAAGACTTAACTGGTCTCTTTTCAGTCGTGTCTCTGCATGATTCCTTCACCCACTCCCTAGCAGTCCGGAACACCTTTCTGTAGGTACTTTTCTTCAGTGGAGGCAGGGACCAGGCACCTGTTTCCTGCTTCTTCTGTTTTTAATCTATTATTTGCTCTTGTCTTTGAGCTGATCTTCTCTGGCTGCCCCACTGTGTCAGTTCTGTGCGTTTGATGAAACCTCTGGGGAAAGTGTCCTGCAGTAGCTGTTTTAGTTCCAAACCTTTGCAATAGTGAAGAGGTTCATAAAAGCGCTGGGAATAGCCTGGGAGGACTCTACTGCGGTCGAACTGTGTGGTAGATCAGTGCCTTATGTTATACACTGGTTTTGATTCAGAAACATCTAATATCAAGTTTCCAAAAACACATGGCCAGTATGAGAGAGAGAGAGAGAGAGAGAGAGAGAGAGAAAGAGAGAGAGAGAGAGTCATTTGCCTGTATGCAGCAGACCCAGGTTAGATCCAGAGAGCCAGGAATGACCTCTGTGTACTGTCAGGCATGACCCAAAAACAAAAACAAGAAACAAAAGAAAGAATAAAAAGAAAGAAAAGAAGAAGTTCTAGTTGTTCCTTGACCTCAGAGTATAGGGAGGAGAACAGGGAAGGAAAGAAATTACTGGGAGAGTAGCACTGTAGCACTGTCCTCCTGTTGTTCATTTATTTGCTCAAGCAGGCTCCAGTAATGTCTTCATTGTGAGACTTGTTGTTACTGTTTTTGGCATATCAAATATGCCACAGGGAGCTTGCCAGGCTCTGCCATGCAGGCGGGATACTCTCGGTAGCTTGCCGGTCTCTCTGAGAGGGATGGAGGAATTGAACCTGGGTTAGCCACGTGCAAGGCAAATGCCCTACCCAGTAAGAAGGAACAAATGGGGAGCAACAGAGGGTGAGGAGCAAATGGATTGGGGTGCATTGGTGGGGTAGGGGGGATGGTTTATCGAAATACCCAAACCCAGAGTCAATAACAATAAAATCATTAGATCCAGACTACAACAACCAAACTCAAAAAGGGACCGTCAAGGGAGTCAGGACACCAGGGATGCTGGTGGAGGGAAGTTTGGTGTTAGACCATTGTATGACTAAAACTCAACTAAGAATAACTTTGTAAATCACGACGCCTTAATAAAATAAAGCAAACAACTAAATACTAGGCCAGGGTCCAGCAGCAATTCTACAAGTCAGAATTTGGGGTTTGGGGTCTGAGAAGCTGAAATTTAGTTAATCATTCTGATGCCTGAGGGTTGAGATTCTGGCTGTAGGCAATGGGCAGTTATGGAAGGGAGATTAGTTTGGAGATTGAGAGAGAGCAGGGAAACCAGTTAGGAGGCTGTAGGAACTGCTCCAGGTTGGAGTGGTGCTAAGATGCGAAACTGGCTGCTGATGGGGGAAGAGAATGAGAGGGATGGATGTAGGAAAATGTCCAAGGATTAACATTTGGAAAGTGGGAGGGGGAGGGAGAAAAGACCACAAACCAATGGCTTCCAGAGTAGCTCACAAAAGCACATGTTTCTTGATTATTCCCAAGTCCGTTAGTTTTTTTATTTGGGAGTGTGACTTTGACAGCAACAGGCTCAGTGTTTTCTTTGTTGATTCTCAAATTGAATGCCAGAGTCACAGACTTCCAAACTGGGCTATGTTACTATTTTAGAGGCGCTTAGAACTGATATCTTGCCTCGAGACTTCTTTGTCCCTGTCTTCAGGCTCTGGGCATGGAGACACTTTCTTTTTTGGAGGGAGAGGTGGATTCTAAGCAGTGCTCAGGGGACCCAGGGGTCAGCAAGCATTTCTCGGCCAACCAGGCTGGCAGTTCAATATCAGGGCCCAAGGATGTGATGCTGCCTAGTCCGAATGTGCCAGAGACACTTCAGTCACCTGGAAGTGCCTGGAGCCTCGAGAGCTGCATCCAGGGATGCTTGGGAGACCAATCAGGCTCCGGTTGGGCAATGCTAACACATTCACCTGTCCCTGTATTATCCCCAAGGCCCTGGAGAGCCTTTTATGTAACTTATTTATCTGTTTCCTAGTTGCTTTCAGATTTCACATCTTGGTGCTCTCTTGCAAGAAAATTGTGAAACCGAGATATTTACTCTAACTCCAGTGTTGGTGAGCAGAGAGTCAATGCAGACTAAAGTCACTGCATTGATAAAGTTTGACAGAGTGCAATTTATCTCTCATTAAAAATCAGATAAAATATTGATGATTCTAATAACTGATATTAGAGTGATAACATTTAATTATATCATTGATTGATATCATTTGCTTAAAAGATGGTCTTGATGGGTTCTGACGTTATTGTAAAGTAAAACAAAACTGCAGAACATTTCTAAGGAAGGGAAGCAATGTTTGCTATGACTGTTGCTATTTTTTTACTTTCATCTAGCTAGTTCCCAAGATAATGTTCAAAGTTCCACCTTTTCTTTCATTTGTTTTGCACCATGTGGTGAGATCAGTTAATAAGAAACAGATACTAGTAGGTTTTGCATGTCAAGTTAAGGCAGGTTAATAATTGCCCGCCCACAATATGAGAGCAAACGGTAGTCTAGGATCAAAAGCAACTTTTTCCTGCACTTCCAGGGCTGCCAGAATTTCCTTTGGGTGTGTACCAGATAATTGTGGGGACAAGCTCGGCATCTGGATGATGTCATCATCATAACCCACACCAGACCCTGTGTGGTGGGCATCTATCCAATTGGACGAGAATATATTTAATCCATCTTTTTAGAAAATACTGGAAAGGATGCAAAACCATGCTGAGGCTCCAGGCAAGCTGCTTAAATCTCAAACCTCACCTCTGGAGCATCTTCAAAAGCCACTAGGAAACGGTCGTGGCTCAGCCAGAGATCTTGATTGCAAACCCTGACCATCGTGTGGTACTGTGTTGTTTGCGCAGGGTGGCCAGAGACATGATTTCACGCCATCCTCCATGGGTGGGAGCCTGGTGCTTGTCCACAAACAGCACCAGCAGGGAACCTTCAGTGCTCTCCTGGCCCCAGTGGCACATGGCGTGGACACCAGCTGCTGGTCTTGCCGTGGAGACTGGAGAGTGCCACACTCTCCAAGGTTCCAACCAAAGTGGAAGACCTTCAGGTGGACCCCACCTGGCAGTGTGACGTCAGATGCTTCCCTAAAGTGACCACTGACCAGATTCCTGCCTGTGGAAGTTCTGTCTACCTGGCCTGCACAGGCAAATGGTATTGGAGGTGTGAGCAGGAAAGAAGTAGGAACATAGTTGCCAGAGGAATGAGCACTGGGCATCAAGGCATAGGTGTGAAATAAGCAAGCTGAAAAAATAAAAATAAAAAACCAAACCCAGAGTAAAAATACCATCTGTCTGCTGCAGTTGCTATTTTGATGAGATTATAAACATCATTATAAACACCTTTGGGTGGAAACAATATTTTATTTTTTAAATTTTTTTTTGCTTTTTTTTGGGTCACATCCATTGAGACACAGGGGTCACTTCTGGCTCTGCACTCAGGAATTATCCCTGGCGGTGCTCAGGGGACCATATGGGATGCTGGGAATCGAACCTGGATCGTCCACGTGCAAGGCAAACGCCCTACCCGCTGTGCTATCACTCCAGCCCCGGAAACAATATGTTAAATGATAAAAAATGTCCATACCTTATCAATGGTACTTTTCAGCTTAGCTAAGGTAAAGGTAAAGGTAAAGGCCCTCCCATTGTTCATCGATTTGCTCGAGCGGGCCAGTACGTCTCCATTGGAGACTTTGTTGTTACTGTATCTGGCATATAGAATACATCACGGGGAGCTTGCCAGGCTCTGCTATGCAGGCGAGATACTCTCGGTAGCTTGCCAGGCTCTCTGAGAGGGGCGGAGGAATCGAACTCGGGTCGGCCATGTTGGCTGCGTGCAAGGCAAACGCCCTACCACTGTGCTATCGCTCCAGCCCAGCTTAGCTAAAGAAAATATTAAATATTAATGAATCAAAAAGCTACATGCATAGGACACCTATTTCATCACCCCCCCCCCCACACACACACACACTGCAGTGCCAGGTATCAAACCAGAACCTCACATGTTCAAGGCAGGCACTCTACTACTGAGCCACATCCCTGGGTTCATTGTAACAGTCTTGGGGCTGGAGTGATAGCACAGCGGGTAGGGCGGTTGCCTTGCACATGGCCCACCCAGGTTTGATTCCCAGGATCCCATATGGTCCTCTGAGCACTGTCAGGAGTAATTCCTGAGTGCATGAGCCAGGAGTAATCCCTGTGCATCACCGGGTGTGACCCAAGGGGGGAAAAATCATCGTAACTTTCTTTTTTCCTCCTTTTATTTAAAAACTTTGGTTTACAAGTTGTTAATGATACATTTGTTATAGGCATTCACTATTCCAACCCCAATCCCACCACCAGCGTCATCTTCCCTCCATCATTGTCCCCATTTTCCCAACCACCCCCCAAGCTGCCCCCTTGGCAAACACAAAGCCATTTATTTATTTTATTTATTTTATTTTTTGCTTTTTTGGTAACACCCGGCGATGCTCAGGGGTTACTCCTGGCTCTGCACTGAGGAATCACTCCTGACGGTGCTCAGGGAACCATATGGGACGTCGGGGATCGAACCTGGGTCAGCCACATGCAAGGCAAACACCCTACCCGCTGTGCAATCGCTCCAGCTCCACAATGCCATTTGTTTTATAATGCTTGTAATAACCAAATGACTAATGGCATTATCAAAAAATACTTCAGTAAAAGAAAATTTGTGAACATGTGAGTTTACATGGCAGCAGTTATGGGCTGTGGGTGTGGCTGCCAGGCTTCTGGAAGTATGGTGTGTGTGTGGGACTACGCGGGGAGGCTGCCCCACTCTGCTCTGAGAAAACCAGAGCTTGCAGCCTGCAATCCAGCATACCTGGTGTTTGGGGGAGTTTGGCATCTCTGCAGGGTCAGTTGTGAGCAGTGGAGTTGGGCCTTTCACATGTGGGGGTGTGAGTGCGACAGCCAGGACTTTGGAGGGCAGGGACTCCCCACTCCTGAGGGTGCCCCAGAGTTCTCGACAGGAGACTGGTGTATCCATGAATTTTTGTGGCCTGTTAATCTCTTCTGAGTTTTAATTGTGAGTCTGTAAAGCTGGGCTGGTGGATGAGCTTACATTGGCGGGAGTTGTGAGATCCCCATCATAACTTTCAATTGTGAGAAGAAATGGAAATTGTCCAACTACCCTATAAGAGGTATTGTAATAAAGGAAATTATATTGTCAACAGGTGGAAATTATGATGAAAACTAATAAAAGTCTCCGCTTATAAAAAAGACTGGAGTATGCTATATTAATCCCATAAAAGTATTAATAAGAATGTATAAGGGAACAAGAAAAAGATCTACTTATTAGTGCATTATTTGATTCATATATAGTGTAATAAAGACCCTAGAGAAAACACTTTTAGTTCTTCAAAATCCTTGACTAGTGGGGTCTGTCCTGGTCTGCCGTCCATCTGATGTTGTGCCCTGAGTGAAATTATTTGTATGCTTTGTTTTACTACTTCTGTCCTCGTTAAATCATAACTCTTCAAGAGTGAGGTCCTCCTTTTACTTTTCTTTCTCTTACCAGAGCACTTTTACTTGGCCAGCACATGGTGAATGCCCAATGAACATTTATTAAGTGAATTAAACCACTGCAAGGGTTACACTTGGCTTTAAAATCAAACTCAAAGATTACTTTCTCCACTTGCCTCCTGAAAAAGAACAAAATGGGGCTGGAGAGATAGCACAGTGGGTAGGATGTTTACCTTGCACATGACCAACCCGGGTTCGATTCCCAGCATCCCATATGGCCCTCTGAGCACTGCCAGGAGTAATTCCTGAGTGCATGAGCAGGAGTAACCCCTGAGCATCACCGGCTGTGACCCAAAAAGCAAAAAAAAAAAAAAAAAGGTAAAAACAACAACAACAAAACCTCAAACTAAACATTCAGATAAATAAATTTCTACTTTATTTCCAAAGACTCCCTGGGAAGGAAAATCCCCATTAACTAGATCAGCATTTTCACTTGGCCTGAAACTAGATGCAGAGCTGCAAGTAGCATGTGGAAATCTTCTGAGCTCTGGGCCAGGTTTTACATTTGCTTCTTAACATGGTGTTGCAAATGGAAGCCAGGTTGAGGTTTGCTGGTTGGGTCCTCATTTTCTAAGCACACACATGAAATTTTCTTCATTTTCTCTGGGAGATGTAAGCTCCTGGTATCTTATCCCATGCCCGGTTTCCTCACTTACTGTTCAAGACCAGTGCTGGCTCAGGCACAAAAGTTCCCGAGGGGCTCCCAGAAAGAGTGGCTAACAGTCTTCCTGCAGGCCAGAAAACTGTGGGACCCATTTGCAGCCTGGCTTCCATTTGAAAACATCTCCTTTCCTTAAGAGGCAAAGGTAAATACTTCCCCCAAAGCTCAGTAGATTTTTCAGTGCAAAAACTATAGCGCTGTAGCACTGTCCTCCCATTGTTCATCGATTTGCTCGAGCAGGCCCAGTAACGTCTCCATTTTGAGACTTGTTGTTACTGTGTTTGGCATATTGAATACATCATGGGGTAGCTTGCCAGGCTTTGCTGTGCAGGCGAGATACTCTCGGTAGCTTGCCAGGCTCTCCGAGAGGGGGCGGAGGAATCAAATCCGGCTCTGGGCCAGCTGCGCACAAGGCAAACCCCTACAGGGGGCTGGAGCGATAGCACAGCAGGTGGGGCATTTGCCTTGCACACGGCTGACCCGGGTTCAATTCCCAGCATCCCATGTGGTCGCCCAAGCACCGCCAGGAGTAATTCCTGAGTGCAGAGCCAGGAGAAATGCCTGAGCATCGCCGGGTGTGACCCAAAAAGCAAAATAAATAAATAAATAAATAAATAAATAAAATGGCACAGAAGTAAAAAAAAAAGAAGAAGAAGAAAATGTGGTATATCTACACAATGGAATACAACTCAGCTATGAGGAAAGATGAAGTCATGTTATTTACTGCTGTGTGACTGGGAGTTAGAGGGTATCATGCTTCGTGAAATCAGAAGGAGAGGGGCAGAACCAGAGTGATCTCACTCATAGGTGGGATAAAGAGAAACACAGTAAGGAAATAAAAAATGTTAACAGTAACAGAAGCTGGGAACTGGTCTACAGAATTGAGCTTACAAGACTGGGTGATGGAGATGCAGTTGGTGGAGGAATGCATGCTGTGCTGGCTATGTGAGGTTGGAACATTGGATTCTTGAAATTCTGTCATCAAGACTGGTAAATCATGGCACCACAAGTAAAATTTTAAAACTACCAAGTTCAGAATTTTAAAACAATTATTCATGGAGATCAACGGCTAGTGAGGATTATGTCAGGACCCCAAAGCACACCCAGAACCCTCCTACCCAAAATGCTTCACCAGCCACTTACTACCTATGGTGACTGCCCACAGGAGTGGGGCCTCAGGCGTTCCCCTCCCTCTTTTTATAAGACCAGTTAACATTTCCAAGGGTCATGGGGGGCACTGGTAGATCTCTCACATACAGAGATCTCTTCCTGGAGCCCATCAGCTCATGATCCCTCTTGCTTAAGCCTGACTGGCCTAGCTCAGGGTTTCACTTGGTGGCCCTTGAACCAGTTTCTTTTGAAGCAAACAACAACTCCCTCTCCTCAGTAGCCTTTGATACCCTAGTTTGTCAATTATTTCTCAGAAGAGCTTCCCCCGCCCTTTTTTAAGGTGAGATCATACCTGGCGATGCTCGGGATATGCTCCCAGCACCATGCTTGCTGGCTTGTCCAGGTGATGCTTGAGACCTGCAGAGCTGGGGACTGAACCTGGGCCATCCCCATAGCATCACCTTTCTCTAGCTGAATGCTCTCGCGTGTTGAGGATAGGGTGGAGGGTTAAATCAGTGATTTTTTACAGGCTCACCATCACCAAACTGGACTTGTTTTCTTTGCACTTGGATGTAAAGCCTTTCCACAGATTGTGCTAACGCTGAAGATGAGACTCTAGCTGTGTTCCCTTCCCCTTTCACACTCATGTGTGTTATCCGTGGGACAAAACTGAGCACATCCTCAGCCTTCCCACTGTGAGGAACAGTACCACCTGCTGACAGCCGCTGTGCTCCACCGCCACATCTGCCTTTCCCCAGCCCACTTCTTTCCCTTTGACTTTCCTGAAACACAGCATTCTCCAACACTCTTTCTTTTTCCTTAAATTTTTATTAGTGAAACACCATGAGGTACAGTTGTAGACTTACAAATTTTTGTGCTTGGGTTTCAGTTATACAATGATCAAATACCCATCCCTACACACCAGTGCCCATTCTTCACTATCACTGATCCCAGTATCCCTCCCACCCGCCCATCCCCCCTCATCCCACCCTACCTCTGTGGTACTACATGGAAAGTATCATGCTAAGCAAAATGAGTCAGAAAGAGAGGGACGGACATAGAAAGATTGCATTCATCTGGGGAACATAAAGTAATAAAATAGGAGACTAACACCCAAGAATAGCCGAGATAAGTACCAGGAGGATTTCTCCATCACTCTTGAGTTAGTTTAGAGAGTGCTTTGTAAGTCTTAAATGTAGGAATCCCGACTCGGCCACAGTCTGGGGCACACATAGCTAAACAGTAAACAGTTGCCGATGCTTCCTGCTGGGGTCTCAATTTCCAGGCCTGTGTATCATCATCCTCTCTAAAAGATTTTTCCTTTTCTTTTTTTTTTTCATTAGAAAAGAGACTATTACCCAGCTTAAATAGAATTAAAACTTCTGCATTTAGGAGACTACTTTACTTAGAAACGGTTTACTTTAATCATCACAGGAAAATTACGGCAGTGCAGAATCCATGTTCGGGGCTTGCCATGGATTATGTGTCATTCATGTATGTGCAGTTCATATATGTGTGGTGGGCAAAATCTGGCTTTCAAGTCTTCGTAGCACCTCCACCCCTGCCCCACATACCCGGGAGAGTCTGTCTCTCACTCACTGCATCCAACCTTGTAACTTGTTTGAATAATTATCAAAGGCTGAACTGGCTCTGGTGGGCCTTGTCTCAAGAGGCACTGTATTGGCTTTGTCCCTTGGATACTGTCTGACACCTGTCGCCTTTGAAGGCCAGTTGCCTTGCCCTAGTGGGGATGTGAGCACATGTGCTGGAGAAACTGCAGAGACACCTGGATTGTGTGTGTGAGACTGTTTCGGACTTTTATGCTTTGCTGAGCTCCAACTGAAACCGCTGTACCATGAAGCAGATGAGATCAATACAACTTCCCCCAGGCCCCAGCCCAGCCTGCTCACAATATTTTGAGAAATGATGAATCATTTTGTTTGAAGACACTGCGAGGTGGTGGGTGGTTTGTTACAGAGCAATAGCTAAGTGAAACGGTGAGGAATCCTCACGTCTGTGGGGTGTGTGTGTGTGTGTGTACATTTCAATTCAAAGGAAAGTTACTTTAAAGGCAGTTACTTTCTTAGAAATTCCCAATATTAAAAGTGACTTATTTTTTGCTTTTTTGGGTCACACCCGGCGATGCACAGGGGCTATCCTGGCTCATGCTCTCAGGAATTACTCCTGGTGGTGTTCGGGGGACCATATGGGATGCTGGGAATCGAACCTGGGTCGGCTGCGTGCAAGGCAAACGCCCTACCCGCTGTGCTATCACTCCAGCCCCCTTAAAAGTGACTTTTTAAGAGAGTTAATAGCCTAGGAATTTGCAATAGCAACAATAAATAAAACACATACCAAATACGCATACTAAAAGCATATCCTACCTCTTCCAGTATCAAACCAGTATGTGAAACCATGAGTATTAAAGCACATTTTAAATGAAATATTCCTAGCATACTCAAATAGCAGAAAATAAAAATCAAGTTGCATGCTGCCACTTAGCTAAAGAATTAAAATACAAAGGGCAAAACATTTCCCTTGCACGTAGCCAACTCTGATTCTATCCTCAGCACCATAGTTGATCTTCTAAGCATTATCAGGAGTGAACTCTGAGCACAGAGCCAGGAGTCAGCCCCGAGCAAAGGTGGATGTGGCTTCCCCCTAAACCCTTGCCCCAAAAATAATATTACAGGTACAAAGAAAGTCCCTCCCCAAATAGATTTTCTCCTTCCTTTGCTAGAGGGAGTCACTTCCCTAATTGTTGTTTATTATTACATGCATACCCATATTTAACAGTAGCTTCTACTGTTTTATATAATGGAACTTATCTGCATACACCAACATCTTGCTTTCTTTATTCAAGTGTCATATTTTTAAGGTGTGCCTTTGTTGGTGGGGATGGAAAAACACTGGTTTCTTCTCTTAGGAAAGTAGATGCTCATCCTCTGAGATTCAAACATAGGGATCAGGGTCACCCATGGGAACCAGGAAAGAGTTTTGTCCTATTTCAACCGCATTCCGTGCACACAAAGTCACCTGCTCTGTTTATCTCTTACATTTCCCTTCCTCCTCCCTCCAGTATAAGTAGGGTTAAATGTGTGTAGACATGGTGATTGCAAAATGAAGACAGGTCTGTATTGTACATCTCAACAGAAATGTAATGTGAGTCACATGTCATTCAAATATTTCTAATAGCATACATTTTATATGGAAAAGAAACAGGTAAATAAATATGAATAACACATTTTATCTAATTGTATATGTCTTAAATGCTATCATTTCAATATGTAACTTATGAAATTATTAATGAAACTGTTATTTTTTATACCAAGTATTCAAAATCTGAGATTAGATGTATTTTAGTTATGGTACATGCTAATTTTCTTTTTTTGTTTGTTTTTTGGGTCATACCCAGTGATGCACAGGGGTTACTCTTGGCTCTGCACTCAGGAATCACTCCTGGTGGTGCTCAGGGGACCATATGGTATGCTGGGAATCGAACCCGGGTTGGCTGCGTGCAAGGCAAATGCCCTACCTGCTGTACTATCGCTCCAGCCCCTAATTTTCAATAGTTACATTTCAAGAGTATAGTAATCCCACAGCTAGTAGGTACTGCATTAAGGTACTTTATAAAGCTGATCTTAAAACACAGTGATGATTCTGATGTGTTCACCTCCACATTACTAAATGAACAGCATGAAGGTCTTTGGTCTTTGCAAGAGCTCAAGGGTCTTCAGGGACAATGCAGGGGAAGAGGCACAGCCCAAAGGGGCTCTGGCACAGTAGTCCACAATATCCCTTACCGAGAGTAAATCCACTGACCTCCGGACAACTGGGGGCCTCAGTTTCCCTCTCTATAAAATGGGAGGGTGAACTAGAAGAAAGGGCTACCTGCTGTGAATGACCTTGAGCTTTTCCTCCTGCCTGGTCAGTCTATGTTGGGATAAGGACAGTGGCTGGCCCTCTAATGAAGGGAAGGGCTGTTGCCACCAAGCACAGAGTACCAGAGAGCCTTTCATTAGAAACTGACTTTCCCGGCGCATGGAACCTAAGTACCAACCTTTGTTCTCTGAGGAGTACCATGATCCCGCCCAAGGGCAGACTGGCACCTGAGGAGTCCACAGTCAGGAAGAACCGCAAACCAGCTTCCCTGGGTGGCATGGTCCTGGCGCTGCTTTATTTAGATGAATCCACACAGAGCTGCTACAGTTTGGCCAGAACATATGATTATACAGTTCTGATGCCATGGGACATTCCGGGAAGGTGAGAGCTGTGGGTCCCAGCTCATAGCAAATTTATTCTACCCTGACTCTGTTTCCCCCTAGTCTCAAACTGAAAGTATAGCTTTTATATATCTGGTAGGTTGATGACTTTCCCCTAAGTCCCTATATGCCCCCTTTAAAAAGGAAACACAAGACTTAACTGTAAATGTTTCATAAGTTTAAAGTTCCAAACCAGCTTTTGTCTGAAACCAGCTTGGAAGTCAGATGAGAGCACAGGCTCTCGGCTTCTCTGATGATCCAAAAATGTTCAGGAAATCGTGAGGCCCTGAGTAGCCCAGGGGAGAGAAGAAGAGAAGAGAAATGGCAAGTTTCCTTTTGTTCATCAAATCCTCATAGAAAGAGAAGGTCAGCGAGAGGGTCTGTCCAAGGGAGCATTCTGCTGACCGTTAGCATTTCACAGTCCCCTGAGGTGTTTGCCAGAGGAAGCAAGCGCATTCCTGGCTGTTTAACTATCTCCCTATCAGTGTCTGTTCCCGGGGTGTTTTCACAACTTCGTACAGTGTCTCAGATACGCATCTGGAGATTATACAGTTTCATTTTCCTGCAATGCCTCTACAGAGCAACTCGGCCATTCACTCCGCTCAGGATCATTCAGAAACCATATTCACTCAGAAAATTCATTTTCCTGGAATATCTTTGGGTAAATGTGCTCAGGGTTGTGACACTTACTTTCATAAATTATTTTTTTAAAGGTGATTTAGAATTCAACTTAATTTAAAAATTTACACACAGGGGTACAGTGCCACTGTGCCCAGCAGGTCAGCCTGTACCTGCGGGGCGAGTGCATCAGCAGCCTGATGGTGCCTTCAGGCTTCCTGATACCCCAAACTTGCCGATGTGCCTCTGACTATATATGCACACAAACACAACAACTTGGAACCAAGTTTCCCGAGAAATTAAACAGACAAAAGTTAGGCATGTGGGAGTCACGCCCACAAATTACCTCCAGCTTAGCTATAGAAGCTCATTTATTGGCCTTGCTTCAGAGACCCATAAATAAATCTCGAAAGAGATCAAAAGCCAGCCATTTAAGGGCATTAATGGCCATGATTCAGAGACTCACAAATGAGTCTTGGAGGAGAGCAGCACGTGGCAGAGATGTCTCCCCACCCCGCACCAGGCTGATTTCATCAGGGCACCTCGGAGGGGGGCAGGTATGTCTCTCCACCTGCCCCAAATGACCTCCAGCAGCAGCAAACCTCCAGAACCCAATCGCCGCCATGCTCACAACTGATCTTCACAGGCTCATCCCGAGTCCCCCATTCATGAAAATGAATCCACTGAAAAACCTAGGTAATTGGGACCAATGACTGAAAACTCCAGGCATCAAGGAGCTGGTTATGGGTGACCTTCCCCCATCTCCCCACGCTTCTGGTTTCCTGGCAGTCTTGCCCAAGAACTGCCTCTGGGCGCCATTTAAGCACATTAACAGCCATGATTCAGAGACTCACGAATCTCAGAAGAGAGCAGCATGCCACAGATTTGCTTCTGGACCCCAAATATTTAAAAACTTCAGAATTCCAGGAGCGCACAGCCATTTTTGCCCTGTGACACCTCATACTATTCATGGCAATCAATACAAAGTAAATTATTTAGCATCTGCCTAAGGGGCAGGCTGGGGTGGTGGTGGGAAGATTCAAAGTAATTGATAGTGGGAAGGTGCAATGGTGGTGGGATTGGTATTGAAATATTGAATGTAAATAATTATTGTGAACAACTTTATGAAAATTTTAAAAAAGTTTTTTAAAGTTCAACCTTTAACACAAGGCTCAACCTTTAACAACATGTTACTAATCTCTTATAGAAGGGCTTAATGACTCCAGGGTGTCACTGTCACTGTCATCCTGTTATTCATCTATTTGCTCGAGTGGGCCCAGTAACGTCTCCATTGTGACACTTGTTACTGTGTTTGGCATATCGAATACATCACGGGTAGTTTGCCAGGCTTTGCCGTGCGGGCGAGGTACTCTCGGTAGCTTGCTGGGCTCTCCGAGAGGGGCGGAGGAATCGAACTCTGGTCGGCCATGTTGGCTGCGTGCAAGGCAAACACCCTACCTGCTGTGCTATCACTCCAGCCTTCACACACACACACACAAGTTACACACAAAAACAGATATATAGATACATACACACATAAATGTATATATGCACACAAGCACATCTGAACCTGGTAAAAATTCAAGTACTATACAAGGGTGCCCCACAAAAATCAAATGCTTATCCCGTTTCAGTCAAACATCAATCTGCAACCAGTCCGGGCATTAAAAAAAAAGATGTACTGTTTACTTTTAAAGCTACTTTAACTGAAGACAAGGTATAAGGGCAGAAAAAAACTCCTGTGGGTTCAAAAAGAAAAAGACCTGGGGTATAATTGCTATAAATGCTGTGTTGATGTGTTGAGTTTAAAAATATTTTGATGTGTTCCAACGCATGGAAAACAAGATGCTGTGAATCATTGTCCTGAATAAGCTGTCCAATATGATTATATATCTTGGTATTCACTTGGCAAGGTCACTGTAACAAGTTTACATAATAATACACAGAGAACAGAAAGTCACCAGAGAAACCAGAGCGGGCAGGGAGTGGGCAAGGAATGAGACTCAGGAACCACCACTAAAGCAGAGCACTGGGAGAGAAGGGAGGGAGGGAGCCCTAGGTGTGGTGTGAGGCTCACCACACCCCAGGCCCATTCTGGGCTTTCTGCAGGGACCCTTAAGTGCTGCTCAGCCCACCCTGGCAGTCTCTGAGACTGGGAATCAAATGAGGGAGGCAGCAAAATTGACCTTTTTTTTTTTTTTGCTTTTTGGGTCACACCCAGTGATGCACAGGAGTTACTCCTGGTTCTGCACTCAGGAATTACCCCTGGCAGTGCTCAGGGGACCATATGGGATGCTGGGACTCGAATCCGGGTCGGCCGCGTGCAAGGCAAACGCCCTACCCGCTGTGCTATTGCTCCAGCCCCAAAATTGACCTTTTCATTTTGTTTTCTTTCACCTCCTGTGAATTCATGTGCCCAGAACGGCCATGTGATTTCACGGTTACCCTACTGGGCAATGCAATGCTGAGATTGGCGACAGCTCTGTAGGGGGCATAGTAGGGCAGGGAAGGGAGCTGAGGAGGTTTAGAAGAGGAAGAGAACATGAGGGAAAGGTAAAGGCAGATGAGCAAAGAAGGGAGGAAGAGTATTGGAAAGGAAGCTACTGGGCCTCATCAGAGAAGGAAAAATGAAGAGAAGGGGAGTGAGCCAAGTAGACAGACTGAGGGAAGGAGGTATTAGAAAGAAGCACCTAGAAAGGCAGGTGGCCGGTAACCTTTCAGCACCGGTGTTCCTAACCATAATGCCCAAAAGGAAGGAGTGAGTGAATGAGCGAGAGAGAGAAGAAATGTGTTTGCCAGAGAGACAGAGTGAGAGAGAGAGAGAGAGAGAGAGAGAGAGAGAGAGAGAGAGAGAGAGAGAGAGAGAGAAAGGTTGGAGGGAGGGAAGGAGGACGGAGGGAACCAGGGAACGAGGGAGGGGGGGGAGGGAGGGAGGGAGGAAGAGAAGGAGGAGGAGGTGAAGAAGGAAGAGGAGGGAGGAAGAGGAGGAGGAGGAGGAAGAGGAGGAGGAAGAGGAGGAGGAAGAGGAGGAGGAGGAGGAGGAGGAGGAGGAGGAAAGTGTCTGCTATAGCAGGCTGGGATGGGGAGTGGAGGCGGAAGGAAACGAGGGACATTGGTGGTGGGAAATGTGCACTGGTGAACGGACTGGTGTTTTATATACATACATAGATAGATAGAAAGGCAGGTAACAGAGAACAATTAAGTGGCCTTCCAGAGCTCTGTGTCCCGAACCTTCCTCAGGGCTACCTTCTGCATCAAAATCCTGCACGTGGTTCTAAACTCAGGCCTAAACTTACCCATCTGTGAAGGGAGCAGGGATGCAAGGGCTGGGGAATCTTAGGCCCTGACGTGGGGAATGCAATCTTTACTGCAAGGGACACCCACCTTGGTCATGCACCACTAGGTGTCACCATTAACCAAAATGGCTGGCGAGTTAACTGAAGTATTTGATGAGTATTTGGTGAAAATGTTTTCTTGAGTATCTGCTCTATGCAATATCTCAGTTTATTTTATCACCAAAGCAAAGTGCCTGTGAGTCCATTCAGTAGGAATTCTAATTTGATTTATTTTCTTTTCAGCAAAAAGAGGACTAAGTATGAAGCAGCAGTACAGCAAGTAGGATGCTTGCCTTGCACATGGCTGAACTGGATTCGATGCCCAGCATCCCAATATGGCCCCCCAAGTACCACCACAATGAACTCCTGAATGCAGAGCCTTGAGCAAACCCAGAGCATCAGAAAATGTGACCCAAAATCCCAAAATGAAATTAAAGGAGGCTGAGTGCCATAAATGTGATGTGTATGCACATTAACTTGCTTGCTTATTCATATATTTATTATTTGCCATATGCCAAGCAGAGTACATGTATAGCTGTGTAGGTTGTACATTGCACAATCCTGGTGAGGAGGTATTGTTAGCAAAGACTTCCGTATGAGTAGTTTTCCCTAAGTCGTTCAGTCCAGTGACTCTGCAAGTCTCTGGTCTGGGTCATAGGGTAAAAATCTTAGAAGAAAACTTAATACCTGAATTTTCATTCCTCTGTGTTTATTTTATTTATTTCTTTTTTCCCTTTTTTTTGCCATCCCCAGTGGTGCTCAGGGATTACTCCTGGCTCTGTGCTCAGGGATCACTCCTAGTGGAGCTTGGGGGACCACATGGGTTGCTGGAATTGAACCCAGGTCAGCAATATGCAAGGTGAGTGCACACCAACTGTCCTATCGCTCTGGCCCCTGTGTTCACTTTCATAGGAAAGGCAATCACATGATCCAAACCCCTTTTTGAAACTACAAACTTCTTAGCTCTGCATAAATTTTGAGAGTTATACATATTGTTTTATTTCTATTTTATTTCCAATAAGAACTTCTTTCGTTTCCTTTGAGAGAGGGGATACTCCTTACTGGACATTTTGTGATTAAAGCAATGTACAAAGACAATTGCAGAAAAAAATCTATGGCTTAATCACAGGAATTCTGGAAGAGGCTTCGTCATACTTAAAATCCTTAACTTTGGGGGCTGGAGCTAGCACAGCAGGTAGGGAGTTTGCCTTGCGTGCGGCTGACCTGGGTTCGATTCCCGGCATCTCAAGCACCTCCACAGGAGTAACTCCTGAGTGCAGAGCCGGGAGTAACCACTGAGCATCACTGGGTGTGACCCAGAAAGAAAAAAAATCTTAATTTTGCCAGATTTAAATTGGCCTTTGATTAGAAGAGAAGGGGAAGCCACCAAGCATGATCGTGGGACGAGAAACTCTGCAGCCCTGTCTGAGGCTCAGTGGCTGAAACAACAATCATTCATCGCTTTCCATGGTTCTGTGACCTCTTTGCAGTTACCCTGATCTCGGTGGTATGATGGTGTCAGGTGGGTTGGAGGCTCACTGGGCTGACTGAACTCTCTGTGTCCTTGGAGCTTGATAACTGCTTGGTGATGGGAGTTCTTCAGCTATTGTTATTACCTTCTTTCATCCTCCAGCAGGCTGGCTTTCAGGCCTCCTTGTTGAATTGGAACCACTTCCAGTGGGGCTCCGTGTCAGGGACCAGGAAGTGGCGGCATCAAACTTGGACATACTAGACGTGTGCTCTTCACCGAAGCCCAGCTGGCTGTCAACCTTCACCTGTTGATCTCACCATGGTGGTCTCAGGATACTGAAGGCTAGTGAGGAAGGGCAACGCCAACATGTAAACACTTAAAATTCTCTGTTGATGTCATGTTAGCTCTCATCTCCTTGGTGAAAGCCAGAAGAGGCCAGAGTCAGCAGGAGAGGGGCTCCCAGTGTAGGTGGATCCAGGGCAGTGTGTACCAGTGGGAAGCTCCTGCTGAAACTTCTGCTGAAGAGAATCAGTTCACCTTCACCTTAGCTCAGTTTCTGCTGGATCTTGCCTAAATCTACTTCACCACCACATGACTCATGTAGCCCACTATTTGGGAATTTCTCTTTGAAATGAAAGCAATACTTTAAAAAGAAATATACATTTGTCTTGCAACCTTCACCTGTAACAGACATATTTTAAGGACTGGATGCAAGCGGCTTTGACCGTGCACCCAGAACCATTCTTCAGGAACATCTGTGTCCTGCAGCACTGTCTGACAGACGTCAGGTATCCAGGCAGAAATGCAAATCGCAAGGCTCAGTTGTGACACACAGAACTGTGCGTCTGTGCATTTGTGGTTTCTACTCCATGGAGCAGAGGCTCCACAGGTCAGTGGGGTAGGATAGATCGCTTAATACTTGATGAAGAAAAAGCAGGTTTATTACATGAAGAAAAATTAAGTTGAATTCCTAAAACCATAACAAAGATGAAATTCCAGTGAATTTAAAGGTAAAAAACAAGTCTACAAACAAGGACATGAAAATAGAGAGAGAACATACCCATGATCTTAAAAATGTGAAGGGCATAAAAGTGACAGTCACAGAACAAATAAAATTACAGAATTTTTGTGTATAAAATGATAATGATGAAAGATATCATAATTTAAATTAGTTCTAAATTAGTTTACAGGCGGTATCTTGTAAATATTTTTTGATATTTTTAAAACCAGTAAGGAATTTTTGCATAAAATATATAAATTCTATAAATCAGAAAAAGATTCTTAAGCAAATTACTAATAATTAAATAAGGATAGAAGAAATAGTATTATGATCCTAATTCTGGACATTTATTCAAAGAACACAAACTTGAAGAGATATCTGCACCCCATTTTCATTACTATTATTTAAAACAATGACTTACATAATACTTAACAAAACTCAAAATTTGGTAGCAACTTGCCTCCACTAACAGATGAATGGATAAAGAAAATGTTTTACACACACACACACACACACACACAATAGAATACTACTCAAAGATAAGAAAACATGAAGCATTTTTAACACTTTTACTAAATTTTTTTATTATACTTCAGGTAATTTGGCTACAGTAGTATTAAATTACATATAGAATTGATGTACAAAGTTACTGCACCCTGTCAATCCCAGAGTGCCCATGGCCCTCAATTACTGTCCTTCTGTCACTTCTGGTTAAATCTTCATGATCCCTCATAGCACCCTGCACTATTTGTTGATAAGTCTGGTAATCCAAGACCAAGAGTTATCATTGTTTGATATTGTCTAGCCCCTTATTTTGTCTTTCCAATATTACAATACTTCAATAGAAAGAGTCATTGTTGATTAAGGACCTGTTTACTATGTCCCAAGTGCTTTCTTTGTAGGTAAGAATGGATCTAAGAAGTTTTTTGCAGGAGGAAATATTTTCAATGAATGACATACTAAATTCATGTTGGAATCCAAACTGACCTCCTAAGATACTATTTTGAGTAACAGTGGTACCATTAACTGAACTAAGAAAATGAGTAAGATGGGAAACACAAAATTGTTTTTATGGCTCAAGAGTTTCCAATCCATCACTTTCAAAATTTGAATTCTTTGAAGGCATTTCTACTCAGGTAGAAGAGATACAGCACTTTTCATGCTCCTAATAACCAATATTTTCATAACAACAAGGTGAGTGCTTGTTGAACATCAGACATTGCGCTTAAGATGTTCCCAACAGAGACGGAGAGAGAAGAAAAGTCCCTGCCATAAAAGTGGGGGCGGAGGTGGGAGGGAGACTTGGGTCATTGGTGATGGGAAATGTACACTGGCGAAGGGATGGGTGTTGGAACATG
Source organism: Sorex fumeus (assembly GCF_029834395.1). Taxonomy (NCBI): domain Eukaryota; kingdom Metazoa; phylum Chordata; class Mammalia; order Eulipotyphla; family Soricidae; genus Sorex; species Sorex fumeus. Next base: position 5,319,027 of record NW_026606086.1, on the reverse strand, counting down.
ATATAAATGAAATCCAACCATGAACAACTCTGTAACTGTGTATCTCACTTGATTCAATAAACAAAGATATAATCTAATTATTAAAAACAAAAGCTGTCCCCACTATTATTTAATTCACAACCCTATAAAGGAATTCCCTCTTTTGCCTTCACTTCACTGGTTATGTTGTTCAAAGTCACAGAGCTCCAAAGAACCTGGGTTCTCCAATTATTTGTTTTATTTATTTTGTTTTGTTTTGGGGGCCAACCTGGCTGAAATCAAAGCTTACTCCTGGTTCTGCACTCAGGCATCACTCCTGGCAATTCTCAGGGGCCATATGGGGTCCCAGGATTGAACCTAGGTCAGCCATGTGCAAGGCAAGTACTTTACCTGCTGTATTATCTCCCAGACCCCTATATTCTCCAATTATTTAGCTTTACCCTATATCAGATGCCATGCCAAAGACTTAATTTTTTATGATTCTAATTTTATTCCATATAATTATTTTTAAGACATTTTATTGGATCACTGTGAGATGATCCAATAAAATACAGTTACAGACTTGTGTAATTGCATTTCAGTCAAACAATCTCGAGCACCCATCCCTCCACCAGCGCACATTTTCTACCACCAGTGTTCTCAGTGTCCCACCCGCCACCCCCACCCCACCATACTCCCTGCCTCTGTGGCAGGTACAATTCTTCTTATTCTCTCTCTAATTTTGGGCATTATGATTTGCAAAACAGATACTTACAGGTCATCATGTTTGGTCCTTGGTCTACTTTCAGCACACATCTCTCATCCTGGGCACTCCCTCCAATCATCATTTACTTAGTGGTTCCTTCTCTGTCTCAACTGCCTTTTCCCCAGCACATGGGGCCGGCTTCCAAACCATGGTGTGATCCTCCTGGCCCTTATCTCTACTGTCCTTAAGTGTTAGTCTCATATTATGCTACTTTATATTCTGCAAGTGAATGCAGTCATTCTCTGTCTGTCCTTCTCTTTCTGAATAATTTCAGTTAGCATGATACTCTCCATGTTGATCCACGTACATAAAAATTTCATTATTTCATCTCTTCTAACAGCTGCATAGTATTCCTCTGTGTAGATGTATCAGAGTTTCTTCAACCAGTCATCTGTTCTCGGGCACTCGGGTTCTATCCAGATTCTGGCTGTTGTAAAGTGTCCTGCAATAAACATACAAGTTTATATGTCACTTCTACTGTATTTTTTGCATCTCTGGGATATATTCCCAGAAGTGGTATTACTGGGTCATATGGAAGCTCAATTTCAAGTTTTTGGAGGATGACTATATTGTTTTCCAAAAAGGCTGGACCAATCGGCATTCCCACTAACAGAGAACGAGAGTCCTTTCTCCCTGCATCTGCTCCAGCACTGGTTGTTCTTGTTCTTATTAATGTGTGCCAGTTTCTGTGGTGTAAGATGATACTTCATTGTTGATTTGTTTTGCATCTCTCTGATGATTAGCGATGTTGAACATTTGTTCATGTACCTTTTGGCCGTTTGAATTTCTTTTCTTTTCTTTTCTTTTTTTTTTTTTTTTGCTTTTTGGGGTCACACCCGGCGATGCACAGGGGTTACTCCTGGCTCTGCACTCAGAAATTACCCCTGATGGTGCTCAGGGGACCATATGGGATGCTGGGAATAGAACCTGGGTCGGCCATGTGCAAGGCAAATGCCCTACCTGCTGTGCTATTACTCCAGCCCCTGAATTTCCTTTTTGTGGAAGTTTCTGTTCATTTCTTCTCCCAATTTTTTGACGGGGTTAGAGATTTTTTTCTTGTAAAGTTCTACCAGTGTCTTGTATATCCTGGGTATGAAGCCCCTATCTGTTGGGTATTGGGTAAATATTTTTTCCATTCCATGAGATCTTTCTGTATTTTATTCACTGTTTCTTTTGAGGTGCAGAAGCTTATTAGTTTAATGTAGTCCCATTTGTTTATATTTGTTTCCACTTGCTTGGTCAGGGCTGGAGAGATAGCACAGCAGGTAGGGCATTTGCCTTGCACACGGCCGACTAGGGTTTGATTCCTCCATCCCTCTCTCGGAGAGCCCAGCAAGCTACTGAAAGTATCCCGCCAGCACAGCAGAGCCTGGCAGGCTACTATGGAGTATTCAATATGCCAAAAACAGTAAAAACAAGTCTCACAATGGAGACGCTACTGTTGCCTGCTCGAGCAAATCGATAAACAACAGGATGACAATGCTACAGTGCTGCAGTGCTTGGTCAGTGGTGTTTCATCCTTAAAGATGCCTTTAGCTTCAATGTCATGGAGGATTCTGCCTACATTTTTCTCCATGTACCTTATGAATTGTACCTTATCAATTCTTATATTGAGATCTTTAACCCATTTTAATCTGACTTTTGTGCCTGGCTTTAGACAAAGGCCTGAGTTCATTCTTTTTCAGGTAGCTGTCCAGTTTTCCCAGTACCACTTGTTGAAGAGAGTTTCCTTGCTCCAATTCACATTTCTTGCTCCTTTATCAAAGATTAAGTGATCATATAATTGAGAGACTATGTCAGAATATTCAAATCTAGGGGCTGGAGCGATAGCATAGCAGGTAGGGCGTTTGCCTTGCATGCGGCTGACCCGGGTTCCATCCCCAGCATCCCATATAGTCCCCCGAGAACCGCCAGGAGTAATTCCTGAGTGCAGAGCCAGGAGTAACCCCTGAGCATTGCTGGGTGTGACCTAAAAAGAAAAAAAATTATTCAAATCTTTTCCACTGGTCTGCGGGTCTGTTTCTGTTCTGATACCATGCTGTTTTAATTACTACCACTTTGTAGTACAGTTTGAGATTGGATAAGGTGATGCCATCCATATTCTTTTCCCCAAGGATTCTTTTGGCTATTCGTGGGGGTTTATTACTCCATATTAATTTCAGGAGTGTTTTGTTTATTTCTTTGAAAAAATGTAATGGGTATCCTGATAGAGACTGCATTGAATCTGTACAATGCTTTGGGGAATATTGCCATTTTGATGATGTTAATCCTCCCAATCCATGAGCAGGGGTTGTGTCTCCATTTCCTATTGTCCTCTTTTATTTCATGAAGTAGTGTTTTGTAGTTTTCTTTGTATAGGTCCTCTGCCTCTTTAGTTAAACTGATTCCAAGGTACTTAATTTTCTGAGGCTCTATTGTGAACAGGATTGTTTTTTCAACATCTCTTTCTTTTTTTCCATTATTTGTATATAGGAAAGCCTTGGACTTTTGGGTATTGATTTTGTAACCTGCCACTCTGATATACAAATCTATTATTTCTAGGAGATTTCTGTAGAGCCTTTAGGGTTCTCTAAGTATAGTATCATGTCATCTGCAAATAGTGATAGCTTGACTTCTTTCTTTCCTATATGAATGCCTTTAATATCCTTTTCTTACCTAAGTGCTATGACAAATACTTCCAGTACCATACTGAATAGAAGTGGTGACAGTTGTAGTTTGCACTAGAGGCATTGAATGGCCACTGTGTTCAAACTACAACACTCAAAGGAAAGCTAGAGCAAAATGGAATGCCCTGCCACAGAGGCAGGGTGGGGCGGGGCATGGGGTGGGCTTGGTGGGAGGGATATTGGGATCATTGGTAGTGGAGAATGGGCACTGGTAGAGGGATGGGTACTCTATCATTTGTATGACTGAAATGCAAGCACTTTCTGTTTGTAAGTCTATAACTGTACCCCATGATGATTCTCTAATAAAAAAATTAAAAAAAGAATTGGTGAGAGTGAGTAACTCTGTCTTGTACCCGATCTTAGAGGAAAGGCTCTCAGCCTTTCCCCATTGAGAATAATTCTTGCTGTGGGCTTTGACTGTATTGAGGAAATTTCCTTAGAATTCCATTTTGGTAAGAGTTTTTTTTTTAAATCATAACTGGGTGCTGGATCTTGTCAAATGCCTTCTCTGCATCTATTGGTATAATCATATGGTTCTATCTTTCCTTTTATTGATATGGTGGATTATGTTGATTGATTTGAGAGTGTTAAACCATCCTTGCATACCCGGGATGAATCCTACTTGCTCCTGGTATATGATCTTTTTGATGAGTCTTTGGATTCTGTCTGCTAGTATTTTGCTGAGGATCTTTGCATCTGTATTCATCAGGGATATTGGTCTATAATTCTCCTTTTTTGTGGTGTCTCTTTTTGTTTTTTATATGAGGGTGAGGGTGATATTTGCCTCATAGAAACTGTTTGGAAGTGTTTCTGTTTTTTTAATTTCTTGGAAAATCTTGAACAGGATTGGGAGTAGGTCCTCTTTGCATTTTGGGTCACACCCAGCGATGCTCAGGGGTTACTCCTGGCTCATGCACTCAGGAATTGCTCCTGGCGGTGCTCGGAGGACCATATGGGATGCTGGGAATCGAACCTGTGTTGGCCATGTTGGTTGCATGCAAGGCAAATGCCCTACCCGCCATGCTATCGCTCCAGCCCCCAGGAGTAGGTCCTCTTTGAAGGTTTGTAAGAATTCACTAGTGAATCCATCTGGGCCAGGGCTTTTGTTTTTTGGGAGACTTTTGATTACTATTTTGATTTCCTTGATAGTGACAGGTCTGTTCAGGTATTCTAAGTCTTCTTGGGTCAGCTTTGGGAGATTATAGGAGTCCAGGAATTTGTCCATGTCTTCAAGGTTGTCTAGTTTCATAGCATAAAGCTTTTCAAAGTAATCTCTGATTCCGTATCACTGTATCACTGTCATCCCATTGTTCGTCAATTTACTTGAGCAGGCACCAGTAATGTCTCTATTCCTCCCAGCCCTGAGTTTTAGCAGCCTCTCCTTACTTGTCTTTCCCAATGATTGGCGTCTCTTTCAGGGTCAGAGGAATGAGACCTGTTATCATTACTGTTTTTGGCATATTGAATACACCACAGGGAGCTTGCCAGTCTCTGCCCGTGTGGGTGGGAAACTCTCGGGCTCTCTGAGAGGCATATATATGTGTTTATATATATATTTCTCTCTCTCTCTCTCTCTCTCTCTCTCTCTCTCTCTAGGCTGGAGTGATAGCACAGCGGTAGGGCGTTTGCCTTGCGCGTGGCCAGCCGGCAGAGCTGGGCTCAATTCCTCCCCTCTTGGAGAGCCCAGCAAACTACTGAGAGTATCTCGCTTGCACAGCAAAGCCTGGCAAGCTACCCTTGATGTATTCGATATGCCAAACACAGTAACAACAAGTCTCACAATGGAGACATTACTGGGTCCACTCAAGCAAATCAATGAACAATGGGAGGACAGTGCTACAGTGCACTCTCTATGATTTATTGCCTACTGTCTGAACCCCATCAAATATGTTATGGTAATTACGAAAAATGGGTAGGAAGTGTCTTATGATGTGGCCACGTGGTCCAGAAAGAGGCCTGGAGTGTGGTGGCAGTTGGGTTGTGGAGGTTGGCTGCTGGGGCTGGGTCCCTTGGGGTGGGGAGGGCTCTCACCCCCCTCCCCACTCTGGGGTGCACCGAGTGAAAACAGCCTGGTGCGGAGCCCGGTGGCACGGTTATGGGAGCCTCATTTTATGTTCTCTTCCGGGAGAAGCAGCCGTGAGTTCAGATAGTAAGATAATTCAGATAATCTCTAATTATCCTTTGAATTTCTGTGGTTTCTGTTGTGATGTCTCCCTTTTTGTTTCTGATTCTGTTCATTAGGGGTCTCTCTTTCTCATTCCTTGTGAGTCTTGCTAGCAGTTTATCGAGCTTGTTTATTTTTTCACAGAAACAGTTCTTGGGTTCACTTATCTTTCTGATTGTTTTTTGGGTTTCCATGTCATTAATTTCTGCTCTAAATTCTATTATTTCTTTCTGGTTTGAGCTACTTTTGCTAGTCATTCTCTAAGATCTTAAGCTGTGAGGTAAAATTATTTATGTGTGCTCAATCTTCCTTCCTCAGGAATGCTTGTAGAGCTATGAACTTTCCTCTTAACACTGCTTTTGCTGTATCCCATAAGTTCTGGTAGCATGTGTCTTTATTCTCGTTCATTTCCAAGAATTTTTTGATTTCCTCTTTGAATTCCTTTCTAAGCCACTCGTTATTCAGTAGTGAGCTGTTTAATTGCCAGGTATTTAGTCTGAATTTCTGTTTCTGGTTGTGACTTACTTCTATTTTCAACGCACCATGGTCTGGGAAGATCGTTGGTACAATCTCTATCTTCTTAATTTTATGGAGGTATGTTTTGTGGTCTAGAATATGGTTTATCTTGGAGAATGTCCCATGTGCACTTGAGAAGAATGTGTATTCAGCTTTTTGCAAATGAAATATCATATATATATATCTATATATCTACTAGACCCCTGTATTCCATTTCTTCCTTCAGATAAAGTATATCCTTGCTGAGCTTGAATCTTGTTCGTCTATCAAGAAGTGATAAAGCGATGTTATCCAACTAATATTGTGTTGCTGTCAATATCGTTGACAGCAACTCCAACCAATATTGTGTTGCTGGCAATGTCTTTCTTCAAGTCTAGGAGGAGTCATTTTAAGTATTTTTCTGGTTCCTCATTAGGTGCATATATTTTAGGAGAGTGAGTTCTTCCTGGTTACAGATCCTTTGATCATTAATAAAAGACTTCACTGTTTCTTGTAACCTTCTTCAGTCTGAAGTCTATGTGGTCTGATATTAGTATGACCACTCCCGCATTTTTGAGGGAGCTGTTTGTTTGCAGGATTGTTTTCCATCCTTTCACTTTGAGTCTGTGTTTGCTCTGCCTAGTGAGATGCGTTTCTTGCAGGCATTAGAATGTTGAGTTCAGTTTTCAGATCCATCCTGCCACTCTGTGTCTTTTAATTGGTGCATTAAAAGACATTGACATTGAGAGAGATTATTGTTATAGGGTTTTGTCCCATCTTTCTGCCAAACTTTGGTGCATTTGGGGGGCATGTCTTGTATTAAAGTAGCCCATTTAGTTGCTCTTGTAGTCATGGTTTTGAGGCTTTGAAGTTCCTGAGTTGTTTGTCTGTGAAGCTGTGTGTTGTTCCTTCTGATATGAATGAGAGTCTAGCTGAGTAAAGTATTCTTGGTGAGGCATTTATTTCATTGAGTTTGTCCACTTTATCCCACCACTGTCTTCGGGCCCTTAGGGTTTCATCGGATACGACTTCACCATCTTAAGGATGCTCCTTTATAAGCATTTTATTTCTTTAATCTTATCATTTTCAGAATTTTATCTCTGTCTGTGGTTTTTGTCATTCTGGTCAGGTTGTGTCTTGGAGTATTTATATTTGTATTTCTTTTAGCTGGAACCCTTCTGGCCTCCTGGATCTGATCGCAATGGTCTTCAGCTCTGGAAATGTCTTAGCAATGATGTCTTTGACAGTTTCTTCCTCGTCAGGTTTTTCTTCCCGTTCCTCTGGGACTCCAATGATTCTTATGTTATTCCTATTGGCTTCATCTCGATTTTCTCTTGGCATCTGTTGATTCATTTTGAGGTTCTTTTCCATTTTCTGCTGTTGTCTGGAGAATCTCTACACCTCAGCTTGGAGCTCACTGATTCTATTATCAGCAGCTGTTTCTCTGTAGCTGAGGCCTTCCACTGAGTTTTCATTTCAGCTACCAAGTTTTTTAGGTCTGTCATTTCTGCTTGCATTTTTTGTTTGCATTTTCCTCACCTCCGCTTTCATATCCTCTTATATTTTATCAGCAGTGTGTTCCATTGTTTCTTTGAACTCCTTAAACATCCTTAAAAGTTCTATTTTAAATTTTTTATCTGAGACGGTATAGAGTTCATTGTTACTGTTTGCTTCATCTGGGCTAGCAACTTCAATTATTAGGCGTGGTGAGTTTCTGCATTGTTTTACTATAGTTACCTTTATGTTTTGGAGTTTTAGCTCCTATTGTTGTGTGTTAGGACCCCTGCAATCGGGCTATCTTTGTGAATATATGTGGCTTATTGTTAGGTATAAGAGACCTGGGACAACTAGTGCTTCAAATGTGGTAGAAAATAAGTTCTTCACACCGACACATTAGCATTCGCATGGTTTTGTGGGTCGGGGTTTAGAAGGTGTTCTGGATAAGGTGTTCGGGATAAGGGAGCGATGATACACACCTGATGGCGGAAGTTGGCGGCAACCCATATAATTCTTATACTTTATTATGAGATACGGGCTGGAGCGATAGCACAGCGATAGGGCGTTTGCCTTACAAGCGGCCAACATGGCCGACCCAAGTTCGATTCCTCCGCCCCTCTTGGAGAGCCCGGCAAGCTACCTAGAGTATCTCGCCCGCACAGCAGAGCCTGGCAAGCTACCTGTGACGTATTCGATATGCCAAACACAGTAGCAACAAGTCTCATGATGGAGACGTTACTGGGCCCGCTCGAGCAAATCGATGAACAACGGGAGGACCGTGACCGTGATTATGAGATACATTTATTGTCATTGTTTTACAAATGAGGAAAGTGAGGCTCGGAGTAATAATATATCTCATCTAGTAAGTGGCAGAACTGATCAAACCCAAAGTTTATGCTCTTTTCACGACACACATATGCCCATCGTTTTGTGTTACCAATTCAAACACCATCTGCAGATGAAGAGTCTAAAGAGGTATATTGGTATATTGGGACGAGTGCTTTGAACCACAACTGGTGATTCTGAGGGCTACTCCTGAAGCAGTATTCAGGGACATTCCCAGGGTGTTTAGAGGATCATTTGGTGCTGGGAATCGGACCTGTTCATCCTGAATGAAAAGCATGCACACTAGCCTTTTGAGCTATCTCCCCAGGCCCTAAAGAGATAAATTAAGTAATTGCAACGTGTGTGAGCCTATTTGGAGCTCAATTCAGAGATGTGGTTAGTAAGGTCAGTTGGAGGAAATTGGGAAAACAGCGTTAAAGAATTTTGGATATTTGTATGAGGTGTTGTTTGTTTTTCATTAAAATTTTATCTTTATTGATAGGTACTGTGATTTACAGTGCTATTAATGATGGTTTCATGCACACATTATTCCAATGCTACACTCATCACCAGATTATCAACTCCCCTCTCCCCCAAAGTCCCAAAAGACCCTTCTTTTCAAACTGTCACCCAAAACTCAATTCTGTGGACCAACTCTTCCATTCTGTTAGACTATGGCTATAAATGAGTGATAGACCTGTTTCACGGAGTAAAATTCACAGATGAAATAGTATAGTGGTGATCTGCAACATACACATCTTTTGGAAACCTGATAGAAACAAGTTCTCTGCCCCATGCCAGACCTTCTGCATCAGGGGCTCAGCAATTGGTGTTACAAGGAATCTTCCACAGGGGCTTTGAGGCACAGAAAAACTGAGAACCCTAGAAATAAGGCGATACTTTGAATTTGTTTGACAAGTGACCTAGAACTAGTGAAGACTTGGGGTCCATGAACCAAGATTGCTCCCTAGCTTGGAACATTGTATGACTGAAACCTAATCATGAACAACTTATAACTGTGTAACATCTCACAATGATTCCACTAAAAAAATAAAAACAAAGATTGCTTCCGGCTTGACTGTTAAAACTGATAGGAATTCTGTGCTGTGTATGGAGAGGGTGGCCGTCATTCTATTACCTCTACTTCTACGTGTTTGGAGGTTTTCCATAAGAAAACATTTTCAAGAATCCGGGCTGTCTTCTCTGGAGTGCTGGCCACTGTTCGCTCCTCACTCTGCATGGTGCCTCCTCTTCCATCTGCAACATTTTCTCTGGGCTTCTCCAGCATCTGCTCGTCTTAGGCTCTGAACTTGCTTCAAGCTTCCCTAAGCTTTGGGGCTCTTCTTTGGTAGATTTTGGCTCCCTCTCACCACTAGTCACCTCCCCCGCACCTATGAGTGAGTTCAGGGCCCACCCTAGTGCCCACCTATGAAGCTCTTTCCATCCCACATCCCACAGCTCTGAGGGACACCTAATCCCCGACCTTTCTAGCTACCATATGCAAGTCTGCTGCCGCCTTTGATGACCCCCACCTGCCCTCTCTTCCTTTCTGTCTCTTAGAAAAGTTTGTTTGTTTGTTTGTTTTTAACTACTTAACTATTTCAGGGGCTGGAGAGCTAGTGCAGTGGGCAAGGTGTTTGCCTTGAACATGGCTGATTCCAGTTTGATCCCTGGCACCCCGTGTAGCCTCCACCTTCCCCCCTCCCCATGGGAGCCTGAGGGCAGAGCTAGGAGCAAGCCCTGAGCACCACTGAGTATGACCCCCAAACCAAGCAAAAACAAAAATTAATGTAACTATTCAAGCTTGTAACATATTTGATGTTTGTAAAAACTCCAAATAGGTAGAGGTTTTAAATGTCTTGAGACTAATTGTTAAAGTATTGCCTCCTTTGTAATCCCATTTAAAAATCCCATTTCCTAGGACAGAGAGACAGTACAGAGGGCAGGGAGCTTGCTTTATATGCATCTAACTTATATTCAATGCCCACCAACCCAATGGTGCCCTGAGCCTTGTCGGAAATAGTCTCTGAACACAGAGCCAGGAGTAAGCCCTGAGCACTGCTGGGGTGTGACTCTAAAACACCCCCCGCCCAAATTCCTTTCATATCCATTTATTTGATGTTAAATAACTTCCAAGAGAGAAAATATATCTATAGGTATATCTCCATTTATAATGTTTTTTACATATCCCATTAAGTTTTAGATTAGTTCATTAAGAACCATATTATTAAATCTTTTCCTAAATCCTAACACTTAAAAGTAAAACAAAGGCAGATGTCAAATAAAAAGAATGTAGGGAAAAGTTATTTTAAAGAATTTTTAAACAGTAAGCAAAGCCCAGCTGTGTTCAGGGCTTACTCCTTTGCCTATTAGAGTATGTTAAAAAGAGAAATAAATAAATGTAGCAGGTTAATGTGTCCCTGTTTCCTAGCTTAGTCTGGTTTTCTTCCTGATTCTAGCTCATTTCTCCACAGTCTGACCTCACTTCCTGACCACTGCTGTGTTCCAGGGCTGGCACTTGCTGGTGGTAATGGGGATACCCCAGATTTTTCTATTTCTTTTTTCAAATTAATATTTTTTAAATGTTGGGGGTGGGCCACACCTGATGGTTCAGAGGCTGCACCTGGCTCTGTGCTCGGGAGTGACCTCTACTGGTACACAAGGGACACGTGTGGCTTTGAGGATTCTAAGCAGGGATGTAGCTGACATGGCTCATCTCAGTTTGGGGGTTAAACCTGGCTGTACCCAGCATCACTCCTGGTGGTGCTCCAGGGACCATACATGGTGCTGGGATTCAGAGCTAGGATTAAGACCATGATTAAGACCAGGGCTGGCTGGATCTTAATCCTTGTCCTAGCTCTATCGCCAAGACCTCCTAATTTTTTTTTTTTTTGGCTCTTTGGGTCCTGGCTCTGTACTCAAGAATTACTCCTGGAAGTGCTGTGGAACCATATGGGATGTCAGGGATTGAACCCAGGTCAGCCTCAAGCAAGGCAGGCAAACACCTGACCCGCTGTACTATTGCTCTGGCCCCAAGACCCCTTAATTCTTAGGTAAAGGATGGAGGAATTTCAGGTGGGGGCGTAAGGGAAATAGTGGTGAACCAAAAAAAGAGTTAGGCTGGGTGGGAGGAGGTGGGCTGAGCTTTCCAGAAGTGGGACAAGGAACATGCTGGTGATGTGAGTCCAGGTCAGAGGGCTCCCACCCTTTATCGTTCAGTGTTCTCTCTTCCTGATCCCAGATCACAAGCTCCAAGAGGAGCTGAAAGACCAGAAACTTCTTTGAAAGACTAATGAGGACACATTTGTTCAGCATGGGCACTCAGCACCAAGGCTTGCTGGCATGCTCTGGGATGTCTCTTCCTGTGGCCAGCACTGTGTGTGACCGCCTTGCTTTTTGATGTCCCTAAAGCCAGTACACCTTTAAATAAGACCAGCAGTCTTTCTACTGTCACATTTCTCTAGACCTACCAAACTGTATTTTCACTGACCCTCGACATGTTTCCCGAGCATGTTTGGAGACCACATAAGAAACTGATTCCCAGGTGTGAGAGAGATAATTCTGTATCTGTCCCTATTCTTCAAACTGACTTTACTCAGCCTGAAATCCTCTAGTGGCTGTTAATTACATGATTCTTTTTCTTTCTTAGAGCTGCATAGTATTCCATTGTATAAACACGCCATAATTTCTCCTTCATTGTTTTTAACATGTAAGTTGTCAACTTTTATTTATTTTTTGGCTTTGAATTTTGGGCCACACACAGCCATATTCAGGGCTTACTCCTGGCTCTGCACTCAGGAATAACTCCTGGTGGGCTTCAAGGGCCATATGGGATATTTGGTATCTAACCTGGGTCAACCACATGCCAGGTTGCTGGCTCCTGTACCAGAATTTCTTAATACATTCAGCTATAGTTTCTAAATCTTAGCTATTGTACTAAGTGAGGCAATGAACACAGGTGTGCCTAGATCCTTCCAAATTAATGTTTTTGTGTTTGGGGGATAAATGCCAAGAAGTATTGCTGAGTCTAATATGGGATAGTTCTATTACTTTTTTTTTTTTGAGAAATCTCCAAAGTGCTTTCCACAGAGACGTGAACCAGCTGATTCCCACCAAGAGTGGATGAGGGTTCCTTTCCCCCAACCTGCCTGCACTGGTTGTTTCCAGACTTTCTGATACACAGTGAGGGTGCAACAAAGGTCCAGAGGTAGCATAACAGAAGAACTGATACACAGAGCTGAGTTGGCAGGGGAGGGGTGTTGGGGTCCTTGGGGCCAGGAGGTGGGTACTCTGATGAGGGTGTGGGAATTATGTGCATGAGAAACCATGTTCAATAGTATTGTAAGCCACAGAGTCTTAATCAATAAAAAGTTTTCTAAAGAAAAGAAACCTGATTCTTTGTTTTAAGTTCCTGTCTTCCTGCTCTGCCTTTCTGAAACTTGGCCAAAGATGTTAGTGATGGTGCTGGAAATGTACACTGGTGGAGGGACGGGTGTTGGAACACTGTACGACTGAAATCCAATCACGAACAGCTTTGTGAGGGTCTATATCACAGTGATTCAATAAAGAAAGTTTTTAAAAAGATGTTAGTGATGTGAAAATTATTAAGAGCATATAGACCTGTGGGAAAGTCATTATGACCTAGTCTTAATTTCTTAAAGGCAATATACAAAATGGCCTTTTTTACTGATAGTAACTGGATACATTTTGTTACAGAAGCAGGAACAAGAATGGAATGTGCACTAATGAAGAGCGATTGTTAGATAAGGCTAACTCCCTCTGAATGACTCTGTGTATAAAGCAATTGGCTGAGTGGGTGCCCTGTTCTGTCTAATATTTCACGTTCAGCTTCTGGTCTTGGCCGGATGAGCTTTGGGCAGCATCAATCTTGGTTGGGCAGATGCCAGGTCACAGAGGTGCCTCTGGCCCTGCAGAGGGCAGGAGCTCTCCTCCACTTCCGCACGGCCCCTTCATCTGCATGAGGGCGATAAGTTCTCCCCCCCACCCCCCACCCCTTCTCTCTGCCCTCTCCATGACTTCTTACCTTTTCCCTTCTGCTGTGACTAGTCACAGGAAAGCTATTTTTTGCTGAAATCGATCTTGAAATTGATTGCTTTTTTTGTGAATTGGGCCTCTGTAGCTTGTTTTTCTCAAAGTTGAACCCTTCATCCTTCTTTCCACGGAGAATGCTGATGCCTCCAATTCAGAACTATCCCAAGGCCACCAAAGAAATGCACCGATTCATGCTGGCATCAAGCAGCCCTGTGACTGCTTTAAAAAATGGGGTGACTGATGTGTTCTTCCTTACCCCAGAAAAAAATAGAATTTGAAGAGATAACCAGATTTTTGGGTTCTGATTTTCTGATTTTTAGAGCATCTTCTTTTGGGGGTGGGAGGCTCCCAAGCTTTGCGGAGGATGTGGGAATTGTGTGGGAATTAGGGCTTACTCCTGGCAATGGCTGCAATGCTTAGGCCTGGCAATGTGGTATTAATTTGACTTCAAATTGCTGAAGGTACTGGGTGGTCAGACTCATGTTTTAACACAGCGCAACATTTACCCATCCCTTCAAGCTATCCCCAGTCCTTCTTTGAATGTCATGTAAGGACTCTAGCTATATCCTGCTGTCATTTTTACCCCCTACAAAAGCCAGTACAGAAAACAGAATTTTTCTCTATATAACATCTATAGTGACCATAGCAGGTTGGTATATTGGAAATATGATACAGAGGAATCAAGTTAGAATTCTTTACACTGCAAAGTAAACCTTAGACTCTTAATTAAAGATTGGGGGTAGGGTTGTGGACCTCAAGAAGTTAGTTCTATAAGTAAAACTTCTCTCCCGTATCTCAATGGGTGTTACGCAGAACCTCTCCTCTGTCCTTCGGCGAAAGAAAGGAAGCCCTGGCTACCAACCTGTTCTGTCTACCATCTCAAGTAGCTCTGAGCCTCTTACTAGGACTTGAGAGGAGCTAGATTCCTGCCAGAGCCAATCTCTGCTGGAGAGAAAACTCAGCTTACAAAATCTGCTCACTGGCCTTCACTCACCCATGCCCCCAGAGAGCAGAGCTAACTGTTCCAGGCTTCTGGCCTCCGGAACTGTCAGCACTAATGCTGAACAAGGGAGTCCTGATCAGAGCTCAGAGTGCACACTCCAGCTGGGCACGAAGCAGAGCACCTATACCCAATGACACAAATGCAAACTGAAATGTAAGCAAGAAGACACCTATTTTCTTGGAAAAGGTCTGAAAGGATATTGACTCATTTTTATAGCTCTCTGTAATTGTATTTCAATTCTTGTAACTACAGAGAGCCATCTCCGAAACAAAAGGGAATTACTCAGCTGCTGTAACTGTGTATGTGTTTCTGAGTGTAGGAATATTGTCTGGCTTCAAGAGATCTTGCAATTTCTGAGGTTCTGAGCCTACTTCTTTAGAAGGCACCTTTGTTTCAGTAGGAAGACTGGGTTGTTATGACAAAAGTCATAGGTCTTTGGGGGTAGAAGTGTAGGGGAAAGTGGAAATCTTTCTTCATTCTTCTCTGAAGATTCTCAGAATCTAGAGGGGTTGCACAACAAGGGAAGTTGCTTGGGTTGCTCAGACCAGGGGAGTTGGTAGAGTTGCCCCAATTAGGAACAATGGGGTGAAGTAGACCCTGTCATCCAGCCACCACTTACCTATAGTCAAGAACTTACTATCTGTAGACAGTGCTTATTAGAATTCACCGTGCTGGGTTCTTTACAAGCCTAGCCTCTCCCCTTTCCCTTTAGGGTACTCTTACTCTCTGGTCATCAGCTCCCTAAAAAAAGAGGAAAAGAAGACTGGAGCGATAGTGTGGGTGATAAGTGCCTCTTCTTGCATGTCGATACCATTTTGATCCTCAGCACAGAGTATGGTCCCTGAGCACTGCCAGGAGTGACCCTTGAATTCAGAGACAGAGCTAGTCTTGAGTATCAGTATGGCCCAACATTTTCCCAACTAAAACCAAAAAGAAGAAACTGAGACTCAGTGAGCTCATGACTTGCCCAAGACCACACAGATGGCTCATGGTGGAGCCGAGTTCCTGATTCCAGGTTGATGTGGTGTTAAAGGTCCCCAGTTCAACTTGGTGGAGGTGGTCAGAATTGACATCAGAACTGTTCACTTAAAGTTGGCACCTGGGAGTTGTTTGGGAGGTGTTCCAGGTATGCACTTTGGTCTAAAATGCAGGTGAGATAGTTGGAGAGGACCGTGCTAGATCCATGACAAGGTCTGGCCCAGTTCTCTGAGGTCAGAGACAAGTGGATTCAAGCAGCAGGTGTGAAAGGTGAGCTGAGTGTGAGGAACCCAGGGCTCTGGGATCTAATTATAGCCCCTAGAGGCCTTGGTGTCAGCAAACTGTGGCTTTCAGAGTGACTTGCCTAGAAAGAGGTAACACATTGCATCAAAGTTTATTTTCACTTAAAATGCTAACTTTCCCTCTGCATGGATTGCTTAATTATGGTCATTTTTAAATTAACCATGCAGGGTATGATTACAAAATTCCTGATGAAAAGCCATTATTCCCTTTTCAACAGAAGGAGTAGGGGAGGGTTCAGTCAACATGTGATCGGAGTGGACTTAGCAGGTGCCCTGGGCTCTAGAGGGGCTGAGTAAGAATTTCGGAGCCCACACGGGAATCCAGCTTTCATTTTGATAAGTAAATCAAGGTTGAGATCAAAATTACTTCTTTTCTTGGAAATGATATATTTTAAGCACAATAAGTATTTTTATTTTGCTTTCTAAAGTATGGGCTGGAGCTATAGCACAGCAGATAGGGAGTTTGCCTTGCACGCAGCCAACCCAGGTTCGATTCCTCCACCCCTCTTGGAGAGCCCAGCAAGCTACCGAGAGTATCCCACTCGCATGGCAGAGCCAGGCAAGCTCCCCGTGGTGTATTCGATATGCCAAAAACAGTAACAAAAGTCTCACAATGAAGACATTACTGGTGCCCACTCGAGCAAATTGATGAACAATGGGAGGACAGTGAACAGTTCTTTCTAAAGTATATTCACACATAAGACTCCATCTTATATCCACAATCCTATGTGAAGTTAGAAATCCAATTTTCATGTGGAAGACCAAACCCATGGCCTCATGGGCGATATGAACTCTACCACTGAGCTACAGCCTGAGCCCAGATGTTACAGGTAAAAAACAGACATTCTCAGAGGGAAAACTGTCTCAGGGCTGAAGTAGGTCCCGTGGAACCATGTGTCTGGTTTCCTTCCTTGGGTCACGTGGCCTCTAACTGATCCTGCTGAAACTGAGCAGGTAGAGAGGGTTCACGCAGAGGTCACGACTCAGCTGCAGAGCGAAGATACAGAAGGAACCACAGCCACAAAACTCATGGTATTTTCCAAGACCTGAGCATTGGATCTGGACTCCGTGAGAATAACCACAGTTCTGTCAAAGAATCCCTCGGCCATCTCCTCCCCTGTTCATTTTCCTCCCACTCTGCTCCCTCTTTCTGTTCACCTCTACGCCCTTTTCTTTGGTCTAAGCAGAACTCATTAATAAAGCAAGGAGAAACATGATTGGGTTCTTCTTTGCCAGTGAACTGTTGAGTCACAAAGCTGTATGACATTAGGGTCCTCGCACCACACGTGGGCAGACCCCTTCTTCGGCAACCAATTCGCAGGGTTCCCCAGACAGACTGAGCTCTGTTAGATGCCTGATTGTTCCATCCTATTCCTGATTCACAAAAAGTGAACACAGCATCCTAGAGAGTTGAATGAAAATTAGAGAGTTCACATCTTATATCTTTTTAACAAGATTATACATAATTTTTCTTTTTCTCTATTTTCAAGCTTTTATACAAAGAGCAATTTTACTTTAAAAATCAGAAAAATGCAGAGCTAGTATAGGGGGTAAGGTGCTTGCCTCACACAAATGTATTCCCCTAGACATCATCAAGACTGAGTCCTGAACCCAGAGCCAGGAGTGAACCCTGAGCACAGCTGAGTGTTCCTCCACCCCAAATACAGCTCATTGAATATGAGCCCATTTCGGGGGAGAATCATGCAGGGGAAAGGTGAATGCCCTGCGTGTGGCTGATCCCTATTTGCTTTCCTATACCACAGATGGTCCCGTGTGCACTGCCAGGGGGCCCTTACTGAGCCAGTTCTCCTAAGTACTGCTTAGTGTGATCCTCAACATGGCCAGAAGAGAAAATATCTATAAAAATCAGAGAAAATATTTTGGGGATCAAAGTGGTTTTATTTAAAGAAATTTAGTTTAAAAATGTGGAAAAAGAGAGAGAGAGAGGAAGAGAGAAGGAAAGTGAGAGAGAAAGACACATGTTCAGAAGAGAACATAAGACTTCTCCAGAATGAATAAAGCCAAATACAACATTGTAGCACTGTAGCACTGTCCTCCCATTGTTCATCAATTTGCTCCAACGGGTCCAGTAACGGCTCCATTTTGAGACTTGTTGTTACTGTGTTTGGAATATTGAATACATCACGGGTAGCTCGACAGGCTTTGCCATGCGGGTGAGATACTCACAGTAGATTGCTGGGCTCTCCAAGAGGGGCGGAGGAATTGAACCTGGCTCGGCCAATCAACAAGTGGCAGAAGATTTTTCTGGACACCTTCACATGGCTGAGTCATCAAGGCACCCCAAAGGAGGGAGGGTCAGCTCAGTGCCCACCTGGAGCCCCGGCAGCGATTGCTCCCATACTCCAAAATCACTGCCATGCCCCCAGCTGTGCTCCACTTCCTTGGGACTGAGCCTCATCCAGAAATTAATCTGCTGAAAAATTCAGGTATGTGGTTTTTGTGACTGAAATATCCAGGCTCTCACTGAGTCAGGATGGCTACCTCTCCCCCACCTCCCTGTACTTCAGTCATGCACAGACCACAAAACTCTCACCCAGTTGAGACTTTCACTCCACTTGTACCATCCCATTAAAAATTCTGAACTTCCTGGAGTGACATCTCAAACTTTATAACAGTGATTAATCAGTAGTAGCACACCAGATTGGATGGAATATAACCGTAGAAGACAACCAACAAATCTCAATTAACAAAACATAAACACAGAAGGCTCAACCTGTAACAACATCTTAGTAATCTCTTATATGAGGACTGAATAGCTCCAACAATGTTCACTAACTTTCTTCTAAGGAAACAGTTTTTGATCATTATTTTAGCAAATTATTGCTAACGGGCAATATAAAATAGATTATTAAGGTCCTTGGCAAACAAGACAGCATCCCTGATTCTTGACTGTTGACGGAGGTTGGAACTCTGGATTCTTTCACTTGAGTGAAGCATGCTACTCCAAGCATAGCTCGTTGGGAGACCCGAATAGCGTTCTCATCTTGTTTTTGTAGGACCCAGGTCTCTGAGGCTTATGTTAATGCAGGAATTGAAGAGATGTGCCCAGAGCCGGAGGTTCTTCATCCTCTTAGCTATTTTTTCAATGCTCTTGAAGGCGTCCCAAGCCACTCTCTTCCTCCCGCACAACTCAGGTGCCAGGTCATTTGTCATGTTGACTTCTTGACCTAGGTACACATAACTGTTGCATTCGGAGATGTTGGTTCTGTTGAGAGTGAATGGAATGTTAGGAATGAGACCGTTTCTCATAAACATTGTCTTCATGAGATTCAGCTGTAGTCCAAACTTTCTATACTCACAGTCAAAGTCGGCCAGTATTTGTGCCACTTGGCTAATGTTTGGTGTTATTAGAACGATGTCATCAGCAAAGCAGAGGTGGTATAGTTGCCGACCATCTATCTTCACTCCCATTCCAGTCATTGCATGACGTTCTCAAGGGTAGCACTGAAGAGTTTTGGTGAAATAGTATCACCCTGATGAACCCCTCTCTTGACATGGATGATCACTTCCTTGTAGAATGGTGAGATCCTGGTAGTGAATCCATAATATAGCTCACGGAGGATCCTGATGTATTGAGTTTGAATGCCCTGTTTGGCTAGGGCTTTGATGACTGCTTCAGTCTCAACAGAATCAAAGGCCTTCTTTAAATCAATGAACATTAGACAGAGCAGCATTTTTAACTCCTGAGAAACCTCAATGAGCTTGGTTATCATGTGGATATGGTCGATTGTGCTGAATCCTTGTGGAACCCGGCTTGCTCACATGGTTGTCCTTCATCTAGTGTTCTTCCAATCCTATTCAGGATAACTCGAGTGAACAGCTTGTAGATGACAGACAACAGGCAGATCGGGTGATATTTGCCAAAGTCATGGATGTCTCCCTTCTTGTACAGTAGAACAGTACTGCTAGTTTTCCGTTGGGACAGAACCTTGCATTTAGACAGGTAGTGTGTGAAGAACTGAGCCAGTGTATTGATGAGAACTGATGGTAGGTTCTTCAGGTGTTCAGGTCTGACCTTGTCTGGGCCAAGTGCTGTACGCTTCTTTACCAACAAAATGGTGTGTTGGATTTCAGAAGGGAGAACGTTGGGAACGTCATATCTATCCTGCAGAATTTGGTATGTGGGCAGGTGGATGTGGCTATCAAAAAGATCCAAGTAGAAGTCATGGATAATCTTCTTCATTGCCCTTCTGGAAGATGTGATAGATCCATCAGGACGTCGGAAGGCAGTCATCTTGGTCTTGTAGCTGGTGAAGGACAGGCGGGTGTTGTGAATGCTTTTCCCAGCTTCTGCCACATCTATCAGCACTGCTGCTCTTCTCTCTTTGAGGTCTTAATTGCTTCTCTGCACTGCTCTGCGAGCTCGGACGTTCGCTTGCAGTTGCCTGAGGCTTGTGCCAAGCCACATTGGCAAATGAGCTCAAGAGTTTTCGAAGACAGGCATCTTTTTGTGGCTATCTCTCTCTCTCTCGGCATTCCTTGCACAATCATGGAGGTGCTGAGCCAGTCGATCGTATTCTTTGTCAATGTTGTCAACGATGGCATCTTCCCATGTTGCAGCAATAGTGCCAAAGAGCTCCCAGTTGGTTGTCGTTCTGGGAGTTCTCTTTTTAAATGTTGCAGCCCTTTCTCCCTGCTCTGTGAAGTAGAATTTTGCATGAAGAAGACGATGGTCCGATCCCATTTGGAATTTTGGGACAATAGCAACATCTGTCAGGCAAAACCATCGATTGAATATGATGTGGTCAATTTCATTGTGGAACCGTCCACTGGGAGACTCCATGTCTAACGTTTAGATTCAGGCTTCTGGAACTGTGAGTTACCATGGATGGTCTTGGTCAACCTGATGAGCTCAGATAGTTTCTCACCCTGTTCGTTCCATCATGGGTCCTGATGTGGAGTTCCTCAGCTGATCTTCTTGGTCCTATCTTGGAATTAAAATCACCGAAAATGATCTTATAAAAGGTGTGGTCTTCTTTATAGGATGTTTTTAATAAAAATTAATAAAAAGTAAAAGGTTTATGTCACCATAAGAGAAAGTCAAAAAAAGTCAAACATATATTTTAACTATATTAAATTATACTATATATTGAATTAAATTGGACTCTGGACTCAACGGGACCCGGAAGCAGAGATCATCTGCCTCTTCCCCCAGTCTCCAGTGAACCAGGGGTTCCACCCATGAGCCACACTCTGCTGGCACCAGATAATCTCCTCATCAGCCACTCTCCAGAACTCACGGCTGCTCCTCCCAGATGGGAGTATAAAATCAGGCCCCCATAAGCATGTCACCAGACTCTGCACCAGGCTGTTTTCACTCAGGGCGCCCCAGAGGTGGGTAGGCGAGAGCCCTCCCTGCCCCAAGGGACCCAGCCCCGGCAGCTGACCTCCACTACCCAGGCACCGCCACACTCCAGGCCGCTTTCCACATGCTCGGGCTGAGCCTCATATATGAGTGAACATATTCCTGGACACATCATAAGACACTCCCTACCCATTTTTCATAATTACCACACCATATTTGATGGGGTTCAGACAGTAGGCAACAAATCACAGAGGGATATATATATATATATATATATATATATATATATATATATATATGCCTCTCAGAGAGCCCTGCAAGCTATCAAAAGTATCCCGCCCTCACGGCAGAGCCTGGCAAGCTTCCTGTAGCGTATTCGATATACCAAGTAACAAGAAGTCTTACAATGGAGATGTTACTGGGCCCACTCCAGCAAATCAATGAACAATGGGAGGACAGTGCTACAGTGCTATTGTTACTCTTGATGCTGTCTCTTAATATTATGTTTCTTCGCTGTTTTTAATTCTTTCTTCTTTATGCTGGTCTTTTTGTTTGTTTCTATATATTTTTTTATTTATTTGTTGAATCACCATGAGAACAGTAACAAAGCCTTTCAGTTCAAGTCTCGGTCAGTCATACAATGATCAAAAACCTGTCCCTTCACCAGTGCACATTTTCCACCAGAACTCCAGTATACCCTACCTCCCACCCACCCCCCACCTGTGTGGCAGAATTCCACTTTACTCTCTCTCTCTCTCTCTCTCTCTCTCTCTCTCTCTGTTGATCACATTTAATATTATGACAAAAGACCCACCATTGTTATTTGGAATTTTCCCCAACATTCAGAATTGCCACAAAGACATTATTAGAAAATTGGTTTTCTATTTATTATGAAGAGAATATGACGTTGTGTGGCCAATATAGCGGCCACACGAATTTGGATTTCTAATTTTTTAGTAATAAACCTAGAGGGATTACTGCCAGAAGCCCCTGGGTTCCGAGATTGGTATGTGTGCCTCTGGGTTCATGTTCGGTCAGAAGCCGGAGGAAGCATTTCAGAGTGGCAACCTGGAGCATTGTCATGGTGGGAAACAGGGCCAATTCCACCCCCATCCCATGAACCCCCACGTGCCTCGTCAATGCAATCACATACCCGGCTGTTCATTAGGCTCTAAAAGATGCAGGCCACATGTCACCGCCACAGAGGGGGACAGGCGGAGAGACAGACACCCTTTCCCTCCTAGGGCGGCATAGCACCATAGTTAAATAACAGTCCAGATGTATTATGGTTGGGCATTATCTTTTGCTCAGATTTTCCCACAACCATTCAAGCCTGACTTTCAGGGAGAAATGCTGGATGATTTACTTTCCATTGATCACTTTGCATATTAGAAAATGTCGTGCGGCCGTGTATGCGGCCACACAGTTTGGAAATATTGTCCTGGTACCCGCATGCCAGAACCATGCTAGTAGAAGCTTATGGTAACCAGGATTCCATCTGGAGAAGGTGGGGAGACAGCACCTACCCCATCTGGGACCTCCTGGTGATATCGGCTCTGTTTGGGGCTTGGAACACTCTCCAGGAGCTGTGGGGCCCTCCAGCCGGTTTTCTTCTTTGCTGCTGTGTGCTGTAAGATGGCGCTGGGGGGCGAGTTGTGGGCATGACTTCCGGAATCAGAGGTCGCCTGGGAGCCGGGGCGGCCCCATTGCAGTTCGGAAAAATTGTCCTGGTACCCACATGCCAGAGCCATGCTTGTAGAAACTCATGGTCACCGGGATTCCATCTGGAGAAGGCGTATGCTGGTCTTTTTGGATGGCGTTCCCATCCAGCTCCCTACTTTCTGTATCTTCCATTGTGTTACTGAACTCTGCTGCATTTTTAAAAAGTTCAGTTACTGCAGCTTAATACTGCTGTATGATTTATTGCTTTGACATCTTCTTCAGGTAGCTCCTATAGCTCTGTGGCGTCAAAGTTCATTGTGTGAAAAGAACAAAGG
Organism: Sorex fumeus; assembly: GCF_029834395.1. Taxonomy (NCBI): domain Eukaryota; kingdom Metazoa; phylum Chordata; class Mammalia; order Eulipotyphla; family Soricidae; genus Sorex; species Sorex fumeus. The sequence goes on along the minus strand of NW_026606086.1, from coordinate 5,295,998 downwards.
GCCTAGCACAGGTCCTGAAGTAACAATAGGTGTCAATTACTGTTAGCGCTCCACCAGCTCAAATAAAGGATGCATTACAAACTGAGTGCCACTATTTGACCTTTTTTTCCCCTTGATTCTTGGGTGACATCCAGCTGTGCTCAGGGGTTACTCCTGGCTCATGCACTCAGGAATTACTCCTGGCGGTGCTCGAAGAACCATATGGGATGCTGGGAATTGAACCCAGGTTGGCCATGTGCAAGGCAAATGCCCTACCTGCTGTGCTATTACTCCAGCCCCTATTTGACCTCTTAAGAAATAAAAATTTTTTATCCAAACAATTGAGTTGAGGGGGAGTGAAGAGGAGGAATTTTGGGGTCCTTGGGAGAGGGAGGGGGCACATTGGTGATGAGTATGGTATTGGAATTATGTTCATGAGGAACCATTATTAATAACATTGTAAACTACAGAATCTCAATTTAGAAATTAAATACACACACACACACACACACACATATATATATATATATATAATATAAAATTTAGGGACGGAAAAGATAATACCACTTGCCTTTGATTTTGATGTGGTTAACTCAAGTTTAGTCCCTGGCACTACACATGGTTCTCTCCAGGCCTGCCAGGAGTGATTCCTGAACTCAGAGACAGGAGTAAACCCTGAGCACAGCTGGATATGTCTCACCCGAAATAAAATAAATTAAAAAAATTATAATTCTGGGGCCAGGGAAACGGCCCATAGAGTTGTAGAGAATGCTTTATATGATGTAGCCCTGGGTCCCATTCTCAGTACCACATGGTTTGCTGAGCCAGAAGTGATCCCAAAGAGCAGCTGGATATGACCCTCCCCTATCAATAGAAATCAAAGTTTGGGTTCAGGGATGTGGCTCAAGAGGTAGAACAAAGGGCTGGAGAGATAGTACAGTGGGGCCTAGGAAAGAAATTTACCACCTTGAAGAAAAGAATATTGCCATTAAGAGAAAGATGCAAGGAGCTCCAGAGACAGTTCAGCAGCTGTGACACATGCCATGCACTGATGCCTATATGGTCCCCAAGCTTGCCAGAAGTGATCCCTGATTGTAGAGGAATAAGTCCTGTTCACTACTAGGTGTAGTTGAGAGAGAGAGAGAGAGAGAGGATGGGAGAAGGACAGTGAGGGAGAGAGAGGAAGAGAGAAAGAAAGAGAGAGAGAGGGAGGGAGGGAAAGAGGGAGGGAGAGACAGAGGAACAGAGAGGGAGAGAGGGAGAGAAAGGGAGGGAGAGAGAGGGAGGGAGAGGGAGGGAGATGGAGAGAGAGAGAGGGAGAGAGAGGGAGGGAGAAAGATGAAATGAGAGAGAGGAAGAGAGAAGAAGAGAGAAAGAGAGGGAGAGAGGGAGAGAGAGAGAGAGAGAGAGAGAGAGAGAGAGAGAGAGAGAGAGAGAGAATCAGTTCCCTAGCCCCCTCCTTTGGTACAGTGTTTTCTGTGTGCATGTTTGCTGTTGCTGGGCCATGATGCCCCCTTGTACTGGAGATGGAGAGTCACACTTGTGAGGAGCTCAAAGAGGCCAAGCTGAGTCAGAAACTGTCCTCGAGATGGAACCCCAGAGAAGGTGTCTATGCCCCGGGACCATCCAAATCTCAAGGAGTCAGATGCTTCCTGTAAACAGAGGAGAGGGCACATTGGATTGACAGTCCCCAAGCTGAGACTGGGTCCTTCCAGCAAACTTCTTCCTCGCCAGGGACATCCACACCGGTCCACATAGTGGCAGGAAGAACGCAAGGGCCTGGCAGGACATGTTCGGTCTTTAATATTATCCAGTCCTCCTCTCGCTGTGCTGGGGCAGGAGAAACAAGAGGGCGAGAGGAAGCCAACAAGTTTCTATAATCATGTCTTTAGTGGTTTTCTCTGAGCAACTGCTTATCACCTGCCGCAGAGCCCGGGGTCAGCTGAGGCGACTCGGGAAGTGCTGGACGGCAGGGCAGGAGGCTCTGCGTGGTTAGAACCTGCTCAGCCCTCTCGCTCAAGGGCTTAGATGTAGAAATGCGTTTAGAGAGAGACTGATCTTACACAAGCTAAGATGGCTAATGGATCTTTTGGGAGGGAACAGAATGTATGCTGTTTTTCTCCAAGTTCCTATTTATAAATAAAGCCTGTCAGGTGGCTAAGTACCATCCACTCTTCCAAAGTATCCAGATGAAAGATGAGAGGCGTCCCCACCTTCTCGTGGCCCCTGGGTCAGGGGTCGGGATAGCCACAGGAATCTTCACAATTCAGCATGCCACGTTTCCCAAGAACACCACAAGTTTAACTCTATGGGGAACACTCTATGCACTGAGTGATCTGCTCCTTCTAGCAGGCTGACATAGATGACCAAGGTAAATGTGATGTAGTAAAGGGGGGATGCCTAGATCACCCTTGACTCAGAACTTAGGGAAGAGGATAGAAAGGAAAGAAATTCAGGGGGGAGGAAGAAGATGAGAAATGAAAGTAATGAGGAGCAGGGGTCAAGAACTGGCTACACTGGTAATATGGGAGATTGGTACAGGCATGTATCCAAAGTACAGACTCAACAACACTGAAAACATGAGATCTAAGCTGCAACCACTGACCTTTGTAATGGGCCTTTTAAGGTGGCAGCCATGGCCGGTGGGGAGGGGAGAGAGATGAAATATGGAAACACTGGTGGAGAGAAAGTTGGCACTTGTGGTGGGATGGGTGTTGAAATATTATATGCTTAAAACTCAACTATTAATAAGCTTGCAAACTGTAGTTCTTTGAGAAGCCTGGCAAGCTCTCCATGGCATATTCGATATGCCAAAAACAGTAACAATAACGGGTCTCATTCCCCTGACCCTGAAAGAGCCTCCAATACGGCAGCATTGGGAAGGACGAGTAAGAAAAAGCTGCTAAAATCTCAGGGCTGGGACGAATGGAGATATTATTGGCGCCCACTCGAGTAACCCGATGAAAAATGGGATAACAGTGATACAGTGGTTCTTTAAATTTTTAAATATTTGCCCCACCCCCAATACATAAGAAAGACAGTAGGAAAAACTGCTTCAATCAGGAGGCTGCCGGTTGCCTTAGGGAAGTGAGTCCTCCAGGGGTGCTCCCTGAACACAGTTGGGTGTAGCCCTAAAACAGAGAGAGAGGAGGGTGGGGGGGAGGGAGGGAGGTATAGGGAGGGAGGGAGGCATCACCACATAGCCCCAAATCACTGTCTTGTGTACTGGGAATGCCTCTTCTCTCATTCCCCAAGAAATGAAATGATCTAAATTCAAAGTTTTATCCCTGAAAGGACAACGAGAAACCGTGTAAAGTAAAATCTCACAAAGAAATAAAAGCCGGGTATTGATTGGACATCTCAAAGGTTTTATGAGGTCATAGAATCTAATCCCTATAGTGGTATCTCTTCCTTGCTGCCCCAGGACAGGTTGGGTGACTCCTGGGTATGCATCAGCGTTCCATCACACTTCTTACAATCATGCTTACCCATTTTTTTATGAGGCTGTTTTGTTTACACACTCTTCACAAGCAGGGACTATGCCTAAATGCTGAGCGTGTTGAGGGTGGATGGATGAATGAACAGTAAAGTCTGCTCTTGTTTATCTCATTCTGGCCATCCATTGACTCTGTTCATGACTCAGGGGCCAGGGTTACAACTTGTATTTTATGGATGAGGAAACTGAAGTTCCCGGTTCTTTAAGACTAAGACAAACCTTGTTCACAGTCAAGGCCATCTGGTCGGTGGATAGTGATACAGTCACTGCAGCCCAGTGCTCCTGACCCCAAATCTCTCCTTTGCCTGCACCATTCTCTGCTCTTTGACTCCTCAGCCTCAGTCTCTTGTGGGTTTTATTTAAATAATGACCCTACATAAGGATCTTTTTCTGGTATGTGGTGGTGGCCAGTTGCCATATTTTGAGTGTGGAGGTACCGCTTTCCCATAACCCACTGAGGAACAGGATCCATAGGGGCTGGCAGAAGCATTTCTCCTGGGGACAGCATAGGGCTGCAGCAGGTCAGCACCCAAGCCCCAGGCAGGGACAATCCTTGGAGCTGGGGCTTGAGTTCAACTTTGTGTTCTTTGTTGCGAGACCCTTTGACAGTCAGTTCAACATTTAGAGGTTAGGTCTTTCCTCCATTTCTGTTTGCTTTGTTTCCCTCAGGTTCCTTAAGACTAAAACATCCAATCAAGGCAATTGGGTTCCAGTTAATATTTGCATTCCTTTTTAATTGTTACCTATTCTTTACTAATTAACCAGTTCTTTGATCTAAGCAGGCAGTGAACTCTCAACAAGTCCAGTTCCAATAGGTTGCGTTACTATTCTGGTACAGCTATACTAACCCAGCCCCTCTTTTTACTCTCTTTTTCTAGGATCCCTGGAGAACACTCAAAAGTGAGCATCTGAGGAGAAATCAAACTTAATATCTAATTTAATTAGACATAATGGGAAATTACTTGGAGTGGGAGTAACACATGTGAGCAAATGTCCCAATTTACCTTAGTCGTGAGATGTAGGGTAGGTGATTTTACTGACTTCAGTACAATAATGATTCCAATACATGATCCCTGAACCCGCAGTAGCTCCTTCCAAGCCTCTCTGTTTCTCTGCTACATTTCATTTTCTAAAGTCCATAATAACAAATCAGAGACACTTCCTTACAAACTAGTCTCAAAAACCCACAAGCTTGCTCAACACTCAAGCTCGCTGGAGGCTCTTTATCGGGAGGTGTAGGCAGAGAAAGGTCAGCCTTAAGCCTGCTGTGGTCTGGGAGTGTGTGTGACACATTGTCTTTGTAACTATTTCCTTTTAAAGACTGCAAACCCCAACCTCAATTCTCTCCCCTCCCCTCCCCTCCCCTCCCCTCCCCTCCCCTCCCCTCTCCTCTCCTCTCCTCTCCTCTCCTCTCCTCTCCTCTCCTCTCCTCTCCTCTCCTCTCCTCTCCTCTCCTCTCCTCTCCTCTCCTCTCCTCTCCACATCCTCTCCTCTTCCTCTCCTCTCCTCTTCCTCTCCGCTCCTCTTCCTCTCCTCTTCTCTCCTCTCCTCGCCTCTTCCTCTCTTTTCTCTCTTCTCGCCTCTCCTCCCCTTTCCTCCCCTTCTCTCTCCTCTCCTCACCATTCCCCTCTTCTCTTTCTTTCTTTCTTTCTTTCTCTCTCTCTTTCTTTCGTTCCTTCTTTCTTTGTTCAGGTAACATGGTTCAAATAATTAACTTTTATGTTTTTGATGAACAAAATTATTGCACCTCACACCAAAGTCCTGAGACAACCCACCACTGTCCTTGTATTTCTTCTAATTGCATCTTCCTTGTCCCTCCCCTCACTTATTACACTTATTAGTAATCTAAGTTTTGCAATCGAAGCCAAAGATCTGTCCTCACTCAACATTGTCTATTCATTCCCTTGTTTTGCTTCTCTAGATCTACAGATGAGTGGGATTACCTGGTGTTTATTCTCCTTCCTGACTTCTTTCACCCTCCAGTTCCATCCATATTGCAGTATATTCAAGATTTTTTCTTTTCTTACCACTATCTAGTATTCCATTGTGTGCTTATAGTACGACTTCTTTATCCATTCATCTGTTGTATCCTCACTATTGTATTGAGTACTGTAAATAACACAGATACTCATACACTTTTTTGAATTAGTGATTTTGTGTTTTGGGGGTAGACACCAAGAAATGGGCTCACAGGAAGCTCTATTCTCAGATTTTAAGATTCCAGACTGTTTTCCATAGCATCTGAACCACATAATATTCCTCCCAACAGTGGATGGGATCCCTTTTCTGCCACATCCTCACTGGCACTGGGTTTTTGAAACTGGTTTCTAGTCTCTACGCCCTTATTAATCCAAACAATAGCTGAACTGATAAGGGACAGAACAGTAGCACCCTAGCATTGTGGGGAAATTTTCAGCGAGAACCTGCCCTATTCTTTCCAGATCTCAGCAGATGGTCAGATCAGGACTTTACTGGTCCCAGAAGCCAGGCTGCAAGGCAGTGCAGGGCTGAGGGCTGGGTCTGGGCTGGCTCCCAGGACAGGAAGAAGGCAGGAGAAGCCTGTGGTGGGTAGATCATGGCTGGTGTGGCCACCCGTCACAGGCCACAGGGTCTGAGCAATAATGCCTGGGGGCGGCAGGGAGCCAAGGAGGTGACTCCAGACCCAGCAGTGTAGACATACACAACAGCTCAGGAAACATTACTGATCAGAGCAGAAAGAACATGTTGCAGGGTGATTTAGAGTGCTGGACAATGGGTTTGTAAAACCTCTGACTTAACCACCAACACAGGCTACATGCCACGGGGTTCAGCACTAGGATTCAAGACTTGATGCCCATGAACACTTATTTGAAAGAATATAGATCTGTGGGTGTGGGAGACAGTCCTTCAGGCAGGGTGCACGCCTGGCATGTGCCTGCGAGGGGTTCTGTTTTGAGCATGGCCCAGAGCAGCCCATGGCTGCAGAGCACTGCTGGGCCTGGTCCTGATCTGCAGTGCAGCAACGGCATTGCATTCTCTGCCTCTTGCACTAAGCTCTGAGTTCACCAGAGGTTCCCTGTTCCTGCTGTCATCTTCGGAGCTTTGCTTGGGAGACCAGAGTCAGCCCTCACCTCCCAAATAAAAAAGAAAGAAAAGAGAAAGAAGAAAAATAGAATACAGGTATGTGAGGCCAGTGGGCAGATGGGAGCAGCAGGTGATGTTGCTGCAGAGGACGCAGGACCCGGGCCGGTACCCAAACCCTGACTTCCAGCAGGGTCCCAGCAAGCTTCCTGGGGGAAAGCAGAGAACCAGCATAAGCCTTGGAACCTTGGCAGTTCCTGAGAGAAACAGCGATTGTTCAAGTAAGGCTGTTTCAGGTGCTGTTCATCTGTTCTCAATTACTCTGGATCTAAAATGCAAAGATAAGACCTTCTGGGGTGCAGTGTATGCTATGTACAATCTATAGAAGTTGTGAGTTTGGATGTAGACCCTCGGCCGTCTTGTCCAGTCCCTCACTGCCCAGTCAGGTAGGCATGCCTGAAGGAAGCTTCAGTCCAAATGGCAGTGTCCTTGGAGAGCTTCCTATAAGGGACCAAGGTGGGGCCGTCCCAGCCAGTCCCCGAGCGGGGTCCCTGCCCAGCCCCGCGCGGCAGCTCCCCCAGACGAGCGGGACGCAGGCACTTCTGCAGGCAGGCGGTCCTTGCCCGTCCACCCCCGCCCCCCAATGACATCATGTGTTTGTGGCCGAGTCGCTCCTTAAAAGCGGCGGGCAGGGCGCCAGGAGCCCCAGAACAGACGAGCTCGCCGGGCGCCCAGGTGCGCGCACGTGGCCCCGTGCTCTGCAGCCTGAGCGAGCGCGCCGGGAGCAGCCGGGATGCCCAGCCACCTCCTGCACCCCGGGATGCCCCGCCGCCGCCCGCACCCCGGGGTGCCCCGCCGCCGCCTGCACCCCGCGGCCGTGGCCGCGCTCCTGGTCGCCGTCTTGGAGCAGTCGCCCGCCGGCGCGGCCCCGCTCAACGGTAACGTGCCCGAGACTCCCCGCGCGCGGCCACGCGTGGACGGCCCAGTTCCAGCGAGGCTTTTCCATGAATATTTTTTTTCCTAGCAGGGGGACCGGCGGGGGACTGGGTGTGGGGGGGAGGGCGTTAGGAAGGGGCGAGGGGCGTCCTGTCCCTTTGGAACGCGCGAACTCGCCACGGCGGTTGCTAGAAGCCCCTGGTCTTCTGCGACATAGGTTGGTTCTGACTCTGAGCGCCCCTAACTCCGGAGGGGAACCGTGGGACCCTGGGCCAGGGCCAGAGACCCCGGGGTGGGCTCCACGTGCGGGTGCAGCGCTACCCCGGTGCGGGGGGTCCGCTGCTGCCCGGCCCCCCACGCTGACCGCGGTGCCCGGCGGCGCGACCGCTCCCCCCATTAACTTCGCCTCCGAGTCCAGGGATGATGCACCCGTCCTTAATCATTGTTTTCTCCAGGAGGCTCCACTACCCCCCCATACGAGTGCGTGTGCTTACGCACCCTGTTTCAGGGGGTAATTAGGGCCTTTGACTCCCAAGGGCTGGAGCCCGAGGGAGCCGAGCGAGGCGGGAGAAAGAGCAGCAAACCCACAGGAACCCGGGCTCCTGCCAGCGGCGGTCAGGGTCAGCGCACCTGAGCCGGGAGCAGGACTGCATGCTAGGTCCCGGGACTGAGTGGCCACCCCCTGCCCCGACAGACTTGCACACAAGTTGGAGAGGCGCTGGTCGGTGCTCCAATTCCTGGGCTCAGGCCGCCTGGACCTTTACAGAAGGACCCAAAGTGACTCTTGATAGCCGGCAACCATCCCCCTGACTCCCTCAAAGGTCACTGTGCCCTTGAGGGCAGATTAGGAATTACTGGGGCGGCTCCTGTCACTCCCCTTTGTTGTGGAGAAATAGAAGGTAGGTGGGAAAAATAAGTTGTGGAAAAGTGGAGAAATTTTAAATTGCTGACTGATCCATGTCCCTCTCTGCAAACAGCTCAGCTGAGACCGAAAGTTTCTCTTGAATTCTCCCCTTTCCCTCTGAGCTGTTCATTGTTTCTCTGTCCAGAAAGGCTCTGAGTGCCCCCTGCCACCCCCTCCGTCCTCCCCCTCACCCCTGCCCTTCCTCCCACCGCCTCCCCTGCCCTCTCTGCCCAGCTTCCTGCCCTATCCTCACCCTTGTCCTTATGCCCCAATCTCATCCCTTTGTTCCTCTCTCTCCTTTTCCTCCCCCTTTTCCAAGGAAGATTGGAAGTTTGGGGCCAGGGATGTAGTTCAGGAGGTAGAGCTCTTGTATCCTATGTGCAAGGTCCTGAATTCATCCTCAGCAACACAGACGCCCTGCAGCAACGCAAGTGTGCCTCCCCCAAATAATTTACTGCCTCCTTGAATTGAGTAGCCAGTCCGTGGACCCCTACATTCTAAGGATTCTGCTTTGATTCTTTTCCCTCCTGTAGCTCTCTTGAGTCAAGGGATAATGTCAAAGCAAAATACTGAGACATTGCGCGTTGGGGCGAGTGCTAAACTGAGAAGTGGAGTCAGGGCATGGTTGGCCTCTGCCTGGAGTAGTTCAGCTTTTGACACTTACGGAATGAAAGAGAAAAATCAGGGTGTGAGGGAGATAATCAGATGAAGTGTTGTGTCTTTTGGAGAACATCCGGAAATCTACTTCCTGTGGCTGCCAGCGGAAATTTGTGGGAGCTGTGGTTCAGAGCCTCCTGCAGGGTTGGCATTGGGGCAGCAGGCAGCCATGCAGAGAGGTTCCAGCACCCATGACAGGAAGCTGCCAGGCTCTGAACCCCTGACCTAGATCCTTGTTGATAGCGTTTGCTCAGGGAGCACCCAGAGAGTACAGACAGGTCTGCAGGTTCTAACAGGCACTGTTCAACCTCAGTCTCCCAGAGAGAAGGCAGCGCCTTCTTGGGGTGTGGGGAGTTTCCTCTTGGAAGGGCCTTGTGGGGTCAGTGGACTTGGTTTCGTGAGGTTCCTGTTTCTCAGGCTGGGGACCATGAGTGTCGCTTCCACCTCTCTGGAAATTTCCTGGCAACCTTCTTAAAGCTGACCCATCACCTCTCTGGGCCCTGATCTTCACTCAGGCACCCCTGAACTCCATCACTCTCCCTTTTCTGGTGCTTCTTCTCCCAAGCCCCTGCAGACAGAGGTTCTCAGTCAGAGGCCAGAGACAGGGCAGGCGTCTCAGGAGACAGTTCTGGGACTGGCTCACCCCGAGCCTTGCAACTCCCCACAGGCGCTCTCTAAACATGGGTCCCCAAGCTTCCCCGAGAGCTGCCAAGCCTCAGTGGGGAGAGCGGCCAGGTCCCCTTCAGTGAGCTTTTGGAGGACCGCAGGAGAGGGAGGTATTAAGACCTAGATTGAACTTGTATGTGGAGCAAGGCAGAGCAGCCCTGAAACAGAGGTTTCATGGGTGCCCTTCAGTGTCACCTACAGCCTAGGTCCCTTCAGGGAAGGCAGCAAGGAAGAGTTCCTGATTCCTTGTGATGCTTCCTGTCCCAGGCCTGCAAATGCTCCACCCGGCTAAGTGGCAATGATCTGGCTTCCTCCATTTCTGGAATCTATCATCAAATTTTATTTATTGATTTGATTTGTTCTTTTGCCTTCCCTGTTATTGTTTTTGCTGTGATGATTGGGATCACACATATTTATGTGGCGCCCTTGTCCTAACACCAGGGATCTAAATGCCGCTGGCATTTGGCAGGTGGCACTTGTGGTACTTGGCATGTGGGCTGGTGCCAGGGATCTAACTGAATCTAACTGGTATCCAGGGTAGGCTCTTGGCCACTAAGCTATTCCCAACCTACTCCATGATTTCATTTATTAATTAGTAAATCATAGATATTTAGGTATTAATAACAATTAAAGCAATCTATTAAGTGGCACTACCTCTCCCCTACACACACACACACACACACACACACACACACACACACACACCCCTGATGGAAAAGCCTCAAGAAGAAAGGCTTGCTGTCTTTGGTATCTTGGCCTTAAGGCAGGGCTTTCTTTGTTCCTTCTTGCTCCTATCTCCTGCTAGAAGTGGTGTGTGTGTGTGTGTGTGTGTGTGTGTATGTGTAGGAGGAAGTCATATACAGGCTGGTTTCTCCATATCTATGGTAAAATGGTCTCACCCACTACGGGTTCACTTTGGTCCTGTTCAGTCCTACTGGGGAGATCTGTGACAGGTTTCAGAGCTCCTGTGGGTTTCCTTAAAGTTACTTGCACGTGAGATTTTAGGGATGTAAGGTAATCACTTTGGGGGGGTGGTTGTTTTTGTTTTGGAGCCCTACCTGGTGGTGCTCAGGGCTTATTCCTGGCTCTGCACTCAAGGATCACTCCTGATGAGCTCGGGGGACCATATGCAATGCCAGGAATTGAACCCAGGTCAGGGATATGCAAGACAAGTGCCCTACTTACTGTACTCTCACTAGCCATAATGATGGAACTGTTTGGGGGCTAGGTGCACAGTTCTCAATGGATGTTTTAGGGACTCCAGGCCTCTGAAGACTCAGGGGTGCATGTGCCCTCTGTGCCGGGGCAAATGTGAAGTCTTATTTCTAAGCAGACATGACTGTGTGCATCTCACCTTGTCGGCTTTCAGTTCTGCATCCCTAAAGGAGGTGGAGGGTTAGGTATGTGTCCTCAACCTTCCCCTTCCAGGATGAGAGCCATAAACAAGCCCAGACCAGTTATGAAGATGGTCTAGAGAGATGGAGAAATAATGGCAAAAGAATCCATTCCAAAGTGTTCAAAGTGGCCACACTGGGATCAGGGAAATAGCTGGGGGATATTTTCTATTTTATTATTTGTTTGTTTTTGCACTACATCCACACCCCATAAACCAATAACAAGGCTTACTCCTGGCTCTGTGTTCTGACAGTTCTCTTCTGACAGTGTTCAGGGAATTATATATGGTCCCAAGATTGAACCAGGAGTCATTGAGTGCAAGGCAAATGCCTTAACATGTACTATTTCTCTGGTCCAGGACTGAGGTGTGTTTGTTTTGTTTTTAATTTTTCCTTTGTTTACTTTTGGGGGGAGCCACACCTAGCAGTGCTCAGTGTTTGTCTCTGCACTCAGGATTACTCCTGGTGGTACTTGGGGACCATGCTGGGTGCCAGGAAGAGAACTCAGGTTGTCTGTGCTGTACTATTGCTCCACTCTCAGGGTTGAGATTTTTTAAGCAAAAAATTATAGAATTAGCTGACTTCTCAGGGGCAAGTTTAATCTGAAACGATCACCAACAAAATTAGAAAATTAGAAACAACATTAATTCAAAATCCTGAGACAAAGAAATGAAGTAGAACTTTAACGAAGCATGTGAAACTAGGGGCCAAGTATGTAGCTCAGAAGAGTACATGCCCCGGTGTCTCAAAAACAAAGCAAAACAAACAACTAAAGTCATGGCCAGAGAGAGAGTACAGTGGTTAGAAAACGTGAACCAACCCTGGGTTTTGTTTTGGTTTTTTCAGGCCTCACCTGGCAGTGCTCAGGGCTTACTTTGGATCTGTGCTCAGGGATTACTCCTGGTCTGGGAAACCATATGGACTTCAGGAAATCAATCCCTGGTCAAGATCCATGCAAGGCAAATACCTCATCCTCTGTACTATCTCTCTGACCGACCAGCCCTGGCACTGTTGGGATGGTCCTGATGGTCTCCAGCATTGCAGGACCCAAGCACATGCAGTTCCTAGCCTTAAACCGAAGGCCCAACTGGCTAGGCATTGAACAGTCCCTGATTGTGGCTTAGAAGGGTCTCCTGGGACAGGATAAGGGGCCTGAGCAGCTGTGTGTTCCCAACTTCCCCTGGACCTGGCCACATTCCATTGGCCTCCTCCTGGAGGTAAGGGAGCTGTGGTCAGGCAGAACACTGAGGGCTTAGCTCTGAGGTGACATTTTCCCAAACATCCAGTGATGGCTTCTTGTCCCTTGCTTTGTGTTGCATTGTCTGGAGCTGTACACTTGCTGGTGGTGCTCGGACACACTGACTGATCCATCCAGGAGATCATACACTCGTGGAGCAGCTACAGGATCAGACTCAGGAATGTGGGGGGGGGGGGGTGCCGGGGATCACAGTCATGGCCTCACGCTGTCACTGAGCCATCCTGGGCCCTGGAATGTGTTGTTTCGAAGCACTCAGCTCTTGTGTGGAAAGTGTGGAGTGGGAGAGGGGGGGAACTTCTCCACGTCCTCTGTGGCTCTGCCTCTCACGACAGTGGCAACTCCCTTGAGGGGAAACTGTCTTTTGCAGTGTGGGTTCTCTCTGTGCTGAGACCAACCGCCGTCGACTGTAGGATGTGTTGTTAGTGGGAGAAAGCTGCAGAAATTGTGTTTCCAGCTTCGTGTGGGCAAAGAATAGAGACACGGGGGCCAAGGAGGGGGTTCAAGTGGCAAAGCACATGCCCGGCATGATGGGGCCTGAGATTAGCCCCCTGGTCACTCCATGTCCCTCTCTCCCAGCCCTACTGGGTGTGGCCCTGGTGGTTCACAGAATGCTCAGGCCCACGCCACAGGGTGAGTGTTCAGGGACAAGGCCTGGACTCCCCAAACTCTGTGTCAGGCTTGAAATGGGCGACAGTCAACTGAAACTGACTGGCTTGAGGGACACGGGAAGGGGGGCAGTGTGGGCGCAGGGCTTTCAGGCTGGCATGGACAGGCCAGGAGCCCAAGAACTTTCACCAATCCAGGGGCTTAGTTTGGCATCACTAAGGTCCCGGGAGGCTGCTATTTAGACTCTGAGACGCCCTCCAGACAGTGTTGTCATTTCTCAGCATCTCCCCATCTTTTCAGTCTCTCCCCATTTTTAAATCAAACCTGTAGCTTTTCCTGCTCCAGCTCTGTAGTACTGACAGGCTTTGTTTTGTTCTTTGCAGGATCCAAGTGGAGCTATTTGGGTAAGTAGAGCTCTTCAATACTCTTGTGACAACGAGAGAGATGGTGGCAGCAGTCTCTCCAGGTTGGTGAGAAGACCTTGATTCTGGGCAAAGGGTTTCTGAAGATGCGCCCTTTTGTGCGCGTGTGAGCTGTGGGCCACAGGGTGAGCATCCAGATTCCTCAGAGATGTCTACCCCAGTGAAAGCCACCAGGGCCCTCAGATGGAGAGAGCTTCCTGCTGTCAGACTATCATCCTCCAGAGAGCAGAACACAGGGGTTTGTCTCTGACATTTGACTCAGGCCCCAGGTTGATATGTTGATATGTTGATATGTCTGGAACACACTTTGTGTTGCTCCATGTATGGGTGATCCAAGGCAGACAGAACATGGGGAAGGTGGGGGTGCGTGTCTTCAGAGGGGGAGGGGCACGGTGTGTGAATGAGCCAAACCAGCCCCACCTCCAGCAGGCTGCAAAGCCAGCAATTGGGCCCAGGGGAGTGTCACTGTCAGCTCTTGTGGTGATGGGAGGCCAAGAACCTGGCTTCCTGGGCCCAGGCTGGAATATTCATGGTGTTTTGTTCGTGAGAGAGTCACAAGGAGTGGGCAAGTCAGACTTGATGGTGAGCAGGAGGCAGGAAGAGGCTTCCTGGCCAGCGCAAGGCGGGGGTAGGCAAGGTGGGGGGTTGCAACGGCAGAAGCAGAATGCAGTCTTTTTTGTGGGGGAGGGGAGGCCACACCCGGCGATGCTCACACGTTACTCCTGGCTCTACACCCAGGAATCACTTCTGGCGGTGTTCAGGAGACCATATGGGATGCTGGGAATTGAAGTTGGGTCGGCCATGTGCAAGGCACGACCCTCTGTGCTATCGCTCCAGCCCTGCAGAATGCAGTCTTGGCTGAGCAAAAGTTAACCATCACCTGTTTGTTCGCCCAGGAGGCAGAGGACGATCACTGTATGAGTTCACACTCCTCTTTGTTCTGCCATCACCGAACTCTATCATTGCAGAATGTCCCCCTTTGGATTTATTATGTTTATTTAAATGTTGCTTAGCAGGCACAAAATTTGTAGGGTAGGTTGTGGTCTGTAGCCAGGAATTACTTAAAGCTCACAATTCAAAGCAGAATATGACAGATAACAATGACAGATAACAACCAATCAGCTCTGATGGTTCAGAGGAAGATGAGCATGTAGGGACTGGATGGTCAAGGAAGTCTTCCTGAAGGAGAAAGGCTTTTACCTGCAACCTGAAGACTGGGGAAAGTTCGGGGGCCAAGTGAGGGGAGGAAATGCTATTGGTGAATGTGTGGGTGGGACCTCGCACTTCATGAGAGGGGTAAATAGGCAAGATAGTGTGTGAGGAGCAATAGCACAGCGGGTAGAGTGTTTGCCTTGCACGAGGCTGACCTGCTCAACCTTGAGTTTGATTCCTCCGCCCCTCTCGGAGAGCCCGGCAAGCTACTGAGAGTATCTCGCCTGCACAGCAAAGCCTGACAAGCTACCCGTGACGTATTCGATATACCAAACACAGTAACAATTCTCACAATGTTACTGGGCCCACTTAAGCAAATCGATGAACAACGGGAGGACAGTGACAGTGTTTGAGGGGAAGCATGGAGGAGTTAGAGGAGCATGATCTAGGGAGCCAGCCTTGTCCTTCCCCACTTTGGACAGTAGATGGAGGAGCTGGACGGGGCAGTCTGGGCTGTGGGAGGAACCGGCTGTTTCTGGGGCGAGAGACGTGGGGAAGGACAGTGGGGAGGCTGGGTGGGCTGGTTCTTGGAGAATCCCTGCTCTGCACGTGGGATACACTTCACGAAAGCGGTTGCGAGAGTGAAGGAAAGAGCACAGCAGGGCCAGCGTGGATGCAGTGAGGAGGCCTGGAGGGGTGAGTCTGGAGAGAAGCTGGGACTTGGAGCTCAGGCCCTTTCCACGGGGATTCAAGGATTCTGGCTGGAGTGCCTGGATCTGGCTGGGGAGGAGCTTGTCAGGATCAGAGCTCCTGGGGCTGGAGTTCAGGGGTGTCTGTGGGACCCACTCCTTCCCACGGCACCACATGACCTCCCAGGCACCTGTGTCTGGCCCCAGGCGTTGGTGCTCTGCTGGGTCGCTAAGCCCTTGATGACCTGCCGGCTTCCTTAGCTAAGTGTTGCTGGGCATCACCCTGTGCTCCTGAGCAATGCTTGGGGGGCCAAAATGAAATCAATACATCTGTGGTCCTCAAATTCTTGCTTTGGGTCACTGGCATCATGTCTGCCTAGATCAGAAGCTTTCCACACATGCGCAGCTCACTAGGCCTTCCCTGGACCTGCAGGGATGGGGTGCTCTGAGGAGCCCCAGCTTCTCATGCATGCCCACACTACAGATCTGCTTAGCCCTGGCTCCCTGTCCAGTTGGGCCAAGTCAGTAGTCTCAGGTCCTGCTTCTCTGCTGAGTCTCCCCACCTCTCGTGACACCCCTCAGCAGAGGTGGGTCCTACACAGCAGAGAGCCGAGAAGCATGGGTGTTCAGGGAGGGAGGGCGTCTCTGGGCAGCTGCACCTCTGCACAAGCATTTCTTCCCGCCGCCTCCAGCCAGCCTGCAGTCTCCTGCCCTGTACCAGTGGAGCAGCCCTTTGCTGAGGAGGCAGAAGGACGAGTCTGAGGTTGCTTGACGTAAGGAGGGGGGTGTGCAGAAGCCAGCTGGGCTCAAGCAGTGGGGAGCAGTGAGAAGAACCCCTGGGCACAGGTAGGGTCTCCTCAGAGAAGCCAGCATACTCATGGTGCCGCTGTGCTGAGTCATGCAGCCAAACAGTGAGCCGGGCATCAGTGCTGGGTGCACTGGGGGCACCTTTCTAAAGACAAAGGGTGCCCTGGATAGACAACCAAGTGCCCCAGGCTGCCTTTCCCAGGCACAGACCCACTTTTTAGGAACCTGCTCTTGGGTGAGCCTGTGCCTCCCCCCCCCACACACATACACACGCAGAGAGTGAGACTCACACCTTCTCCGCTGAGTCAGGAGAGAACGCTGGAGAGGGGTTCCCCCTGGCCACGCGGTCTGGGAGCAGCAAAGCCGAGGGGGTCCCCGTGGGAATCAGCTGTAGGGCAGCCTGTGCCCAGCATGAGGAGTGGCGGCAGCTGCAAGGAGGGTTGTCACGTGAGTGGGGACAGACTCTGACCTGCTGGAGCAGCTCTGCTGGGTGTGGGGGGATGATGAGCGGGAAGCAGGAGTTGGGGTGCTAGTCACGTTGAGTTCCTGGTGAGTGGGTGCCTTGCTGACTTTGTGGAAATGCAACACCCCAGGGTCCACGCACCCTTCTCTAGGTGCGTCTGGTCAGTAAACTCCAGTCAAGGCATCCCAAGTGGCTGCGAGAGTCATCCTTGCTCTGATAGTTCTTCTCTTCTGGTCTCACCCTCCCACCAAAATAAACAAGCACAACCCCCAAGCCAAGCCGAGCCAACAGACCCAGCATGCTCCAAGCAGCTGAACCACCAGGGAACCAGCAGCCTGAGAGCCAGCAGCCCAGGGCCCTGCAGGTGGGGAAAGGCCCGGAGGCTCTCGCTGCTAAGGGCCTGGGGGCTGCTCAGTGCTCTAGCTGTCAGCTAGTTCGGACACAGAACCTCTCATTTAGAGAAAAGACAAAGGAGAGGGCCTAGAGGGGGAGTGTGGAGGCCATCCCCGCCCCCATGAGCATATCCCCCCTTTCCTGGAGTCTGACAGTGCCCCATGCCCAGTAGCTACATCTACTATATCACAGTGCCCCCAACAGGACACCCCGCAGAAAACAAGAGAACCCTGGGCTGGAGCACAGGCCGACCAGCATGCAGGAGCTCTGGGTTCCAGCCCAGCATTATCCTGTGAGCACTGTCAGATATACCTCCCACCGCTCATCCCCGGAAAGTATTTTAATTAAGAAGAATCTTGAGGGGCTGCAGTGCTAGCACAGCGGGTAGGACATTTGCCTTGCACATGACCAACCCGGGTTCGATCCTCAGCATCCTATATGGTCCCCCGAGCACTGCCAGGAGTGATTCCTGAGTGCAGAGCTAGAAGTAACACCTGTGCATTGCCAGGTGTGACCCAAAAAGAAAAATAAAAGAATCTCAATTTTACTGGCGATCTCTCCCTGACTCCTATTCCACCCTGAGGGGGAGTCAAAGGAGCATAACACCCCCAA
Organism: Sorex fumeus; assembly: GCF_029834395.1. Classification (NCBI taxonomy): domain Eukaryota; kingdom Metazoa; phylum Chordata; class Mammalia; order Eulipotyphla; family Soricidae; genus Sorex; species Sorex fumeus. The sequence continues at coordinate 5,278,504 of NW_026606086.1, read as the reverse complement.
AGGAAAAGTGAGCAAAAAGAGGCCAGAGGCTGGGAAACGAGCTTCTCTCTCAGTAGTCCTGAGTCTCCAGGGCTAGCACCAGTTCACCGTCACACACTCAACCCACAGTCACAGTTCCTGCTCCCTGAAGCGGCACCCTCAGCCTGTCTGCCCTAGGCTAGGTCACCTACAGAACAATTCCTTGCTTTTAACCAAGAGTTGCAGAATTGGGGTTTGTGAAGGTCATGTTGGCTCTTGGCCTGCAGCAATCCCGAACTTGCCTGCTACTGTTCCCTGCTGGCCGTCCAGCTGGGCAAAGAGGCAGGGAAGCCACCCTTCCTCCATGCAGGCGGGAGAGACAAAGGTCGCGTGTGTGAGGGTCCCAGAGTGGGCTTGGCTATGGCCCCTGGCCGACCGGCTGCAGGAAAGTGACTGCACCTCAGTGAACTTTGTTTTTTTCCCTCCATTGCAAAATGGGATTGTAGCCCCCACCGTAGTTACTCTCTGCTTTGCCCTGCTCCAGCCCTGCCAGCCCCACTGGGAATTCCAGGGGCCTTTCTTTCCTGAACACCTAGAACTTGGGAAGCTCTTGGAAGGCCAGCAAGAGGGACCCCACCAGGAGGGACCCCCCACCAGGATGTACTTCCCTCCCCCCTCCCGCCAGCCCCACCATCCCTTTAGCGGCGAGAAAAGCATGGGCTGTGATTTGGTTAGAAATTCCAATTCTCTGGCTCAGGCCAATCTCTAGAAGGTTCTTTCTAAACCTGTCCTGCAGGTCAGGGGATTCTGAGCAGCCCTGACTGATACTTGCCTGGCTTTAGGGACCAGTTCTCACCCCCTTGCTCCTGCCCACGGCTGTCGTGGAGTCGGGCACCACGGCCCCTCCCTCTGCCTCCTCACCACCTAGACCTTGGTGCTAAGCCCTGAACTTGAACATGGGGAGAAGCCTCTGCTGAGCTTTGAGAGCTTTAGGCCTGGCTTCCAGGGCGGGGGCCCCTGGAGGGACCCTCAGCCACCCTGGCAAGGCCGGGCAGGAGGCAGCTGGCTGGGGAGGGGCCGGCACTGGAGCACCGCCAGCCTCGGTGTGCTCAGACTTGTCCCTTCTGCTTTGAGCTGGTCTCTAGGCCCTGGCATTCAGGCAAGCACAGGGCACAGTCCTGTAGGAGCTGGCGAAAGCCCCGACCACCCCCTTCTGGCCCCAGGAGAAAGTATTCGAGAAAAGCAAACTCAACAGCTATAGAAAGGCCTGGAAAGGTACGCCAAGCTGGTGTGGGCAGCGCTGGGCAGGGCCTGGTGGCCTTGGGGGATGGACTAGGTCAGGGGTGGCTCCACAGGATCTCCCCCAGCTGTCCCTAACCTCTCACCTGGGGGCATGGGCTGAAGGCACATGGCACATGGGTGAGGGCAGAGGGCAGAAATTAAATTACAGTTCTTCCACTGTAGAACTCAGGAGCCAGAGCCCTGAGCTGCTTAAAGGGCAGCAGACACTCACAAAGACGGTTCCCTGGCTCCCAGAGCTAGTTTCCTAGTTCCCTGGATCCCTGCACTCTGGCTTCTCTGGAGCAGGGACACACCTCAGCAGTGGCCTCCAGGAGTACTAAGGTGTGGTCATTCCCCCACAGACACTGAAAAGCACCCCGGTTGTTGCTAGGAACTCTAAGAAAGGAACTGAGATGCTTAGATGAACAATTTAACAGTGTGAGGAGTGAGGTAAAAGCAAGTGGCAGCAATGACTCTTGTTTTTAGCATGCTGCTATTCAGCCTGGTGTCTGGGTGATGGAGAATCATCCAATTTAGAAGTCTAACGTCCTTCCATTTTCACTTGATCCAAAGTTTATAACAATTTTTAATGGTGTTGGATCAGTATCACAAAGGTTTACAGACAGAATAAACGAGGCCCTATTTGTTTTTAATTGGCAAGCACTTTGGTACAAAACCATCTTTGTAGGGAGCAGATGACCCCGCTCCAGACCAGTCGGGAGGGAAGCACTGCGTGTCTGTAAAGGCGGCTGAGAACTGGCATCCATGCCAGGCAAGTGCCGCAGCACGTCTGAACTTGGGAAGTGACGCTGCGGTCACTAGCCTGGGCTCTGAGCAGCCTTGGGGCATTTGTGAGTAGGCCCAAGGCAGCTGGATCTCAGGAAGATGCTGCTCTCCCACCTCTGGAGAGACCACAGTTAGGGTCATTGCGCGGATGGGACCTTGACAAGTGGCTCCTTATGGCACTTTCTTGGACTGGGGTCTCCCAGGTGCTGGTCTCCTGGGGTTGCAGAACTGAGAAAGGAGAGAAGGTGACTGTGAAGGTGGGGACAAAGAGGTTATTCCTGTGGCAAGTCCCAGGAGGCAGTCATGCATGGGTCATGTGGCTGGCAGCTTTGGCCACCAGGAGGGACTCCCGGGCAGTCAGCAGGCTGAGTGCCAACTCTCCGGGTCTGGAAGGTCTCCTTAAGTTGCCTTTCAAGTTGATTGTTTTTTGTGATCCAAGCCCAAATTATATAACCAATAGAGTTCTGGGGTTTTGTTTGTTTGTTTTCCAGACCACACCCAGCTGTGCTCAGGGGTCACTCCTGAACCTGTGCTCAAGGTCACTCCTGGTGCTGCTCAGGAACTATATGGAGTGCTGGGGGTCAAACCTGGCAAGCACCAGGCGAGCACTCTACCCACTGTACTATGGCTCTGGCCCTAGAGAAATTAAATTCCAGAAATTAGAGTTGTCTGGGCTAGAGCAATAGTACAATGGGCAAGGGTACTTGCTCAGTAATTCCTAAGCACTGAACCATGAACTATTGGACCACATTTTGGGTGTGACTCCAAACCAAAACTAAACAAAGAAGTCAGAGATGTGAAACTCCACATTTTCATCACATTTTTCCTCTCCCTTTGTATCACCATAGAAGCATGATTTAAAAGGTGTTTTAAAAAAGTAATATAATAAATGGAATCTGATATTTTTATGATTAATTTACAAATTAAAATATATGTTAGTATATATTAAATAGCACATAACAACATACTATTTCATATTTTGTATTTACTATAACATTCCCGCTGGAGCGATAGCACAGCGGTAGGGCTTTTGCCTTACAAGTGGCCAACATGGCTGACCCGAGTTCGATTCCTCCGCCCCTCTTGGAGAGCCCGGCAAGCTACCTAGAGTATCTCACCCACACAGCAGAGCCTGGCAAGCTACCCGTGATGTATCCGATATGCCAAACACAGTAACAACAAGTCTCATGATGGAGACGTTACTGGGCTTGCTTGAGCAAATCGATGAACAACGGGAAGACTGTGACCGTGACTATAACATTATATTAATTTTAAATTAATGAATCTATGAATGAAATACTTAAACTTCCTACTTATTATTAAGAACAGTTAAAGCCAAAATTTTCAATGACCCATTCCTATGCACGCTGAGGAATTTCCCAAGTTCACACTCTGTGCTAAGCATTGCTCTGGCAGCTAAGGAATGACGTACAAGTCATGTCCCTACTGCAGTGGGACTCAGAAACTGGGGAAGCCAGCAACTAGGGTGGGGATAGAAGAACACAGAGAACTCAGAAGAATGAGACTCACGAGAACCTGGGGAAAGGTCAGGGTGACCTTCCTGGAGAGGTGAGGCCTGAGGCTAGCCTGGTCCAGGGCCTCGTTGGGCAGAGGAAAATGCATGGACACCAGGGTGGTACCTTCTGGAACTGCAGGGGATCTCAGTAGGGAGGAAGGGACAGAAAAGTGGGTCAGAATCCCTGAAAGCCCCTGGGAACTGGGTAACTTGTTCAAGAGGCAGTGGAGGACTGAGGGGGCTGTTCTGAACAAAAGGCTCAGAAGACTGAAGGAGATTTAGAAAGATCATCCAAGCTCAGGGCGGTGAGTGAACCGAGGGCTAAACACGAGTGGGAGGGAAAAGGCCTTTGAGTGGAGCTGTTGTATCATTCGGCTGATGTGGACACCTATTGGCTATAGCTGAGTGCAAGTCTCCTGGGGCTTCATGGAATACTCAAATGTGCTTCCAGACCCCTAATTCTGAGAGTACTTTCCCCGAGGGGATTGTCCATCCAGGGCAGCACTCACAGCCTTCGGTGCAACTGGGGGATACTGAGTGACTTTTCCCAGAAAAGGGGACAGTAGGCCAAATCAGTTAGGGAACTTCTGGTTTAGGGGGGCCAAGGACAAAATATGGAGGCCAATAAACCTCCGGCCATTTAGAGCAAGGGAAGGGCCGGCAGGGAGCCCAAGGGGGAGGGGGGGAGGGGAGGGGGAGGGTGCAGCCGGACCAGGGTACATGTCTCACACTCCCTCCCCAGGCACTTGCCCTGTGCTCTACATCACAGTGTTGTGTAAAAACCTCTGAAGAAATGCAGATCATTCTCTAAAAAGTAAATAATACGGATTTGCCAGAAGCAAATTATGCCAAATTAACTTGCTTTTCTTATCCACAGAGGGATAAAAGGCTTAGCGGTTAAAGATATCACAACAGACTTAATACCTGTTGACTTAAACAAACACTGGATCTGGTTGCCTGTGATGCACTTATGGGAAGCAGGCGTTGAAGACCAGTGTGGTGGCAAGAAAAAGGAAATCAGCAGAGCCCAGGCAGCTCCTGTCCGGAGCGTGTGGCTTGGATCAGGTCACGGTCCTCTCAAGGCACCTTGGTTTAACAGCACTGGGGGATTCTGGAGAAGAGAAAGGACAGCTGAAGTGCTTAGAATCCTCGGCTCTGGGGACAGAAGGGAGATTAGAGGTGGAGGACATGGGGAGAAACAGGCTAGGAGGGAGGTCGAGGCAGGGAATGCATGGTCAGGGCCCAAGTGGACTGCTTAGCCAGCACTCGAGCACCACAGTCCCTAGGGGGGGACCAGACAGCAGAGACCGAATGGCGAGTGAAGCCCGCCCTCCTGCCCAGCTCACTCTGACTTGGGAAGGAACGGTACCCACATCTGCTCCCTCATGCCTGCATGTTCACAGATGCCTGTACTCCCACACTCACCCCTCCCCCCCAATGGGGACTTGGCGTTTGCTTGGAGAATTGCTTAGTTGAAATCTTAACTTTAAAAAAATCACATTGAATTATAACAGAATGTGAGTGTGAGTGTGTGTGTGTGTGTGTGTGTGTGTGTGTGTGTGTGTGTGTTAGGGGACTGGTCACCACCACCCAAGCCTGCCCCAAAGGCAGATGCTAAATACTTTATTTTTTGTATTGCTTGTTATGAATATTTTTCTCAAGATTGGTTGTCTTCTACCTTACACCGCATCAAATTTGGTGTGCTACCGTTGGTAAATCAGTGGCATAATTGTATGAATTATCAGCCATGCACTCCTGGAATTCTACAGTTTTTTTCATAGGGTGCTAAAACAAGAATTAATTTTTTTCTTTCTTTCTTTTTTTTGCTAGAAAAAAAAAATATCTGTGCGATAGCACAGCGGGTAGGGCGTTCGCCTTACAAGCGGCCAACATGGCCGACCCGAGTTCGATTCCTCCGCCCCTCTCAGAGAGCCCGGCAAGCTACCAAGAGTATTCGATATGTCAGACACAGTAACAACAAAGTCTCCAATGGAGACGTTACTGGGCCTGCTCGAGCAAATCGACGATCAACGGGAGGGCCTTTCTTTTTTTTAACTGGATGGTGATTTTGGCATCTGGAGGAATCTCTGCAGTGTGCTGCTCTCTTCCGAGATTCATGTGTGAGTCTGGGTCATGGCTATTAATGCACTCCCATGGCACCCAGAGGCAGTTTGTGGGCATGACTTCCAGAAAAGTGGAAGCGTGGGGAGCTGGGTGAAGGGACCCATTCCTAACTCCGGAAACCTGGAGATTTCAGTCACAAGTCCCACATACCTGGGTTTCTCAGTGAATTCAATTTCATTCATGGGGGGCCCTAGGAGAGTCAGTGAGAGTCGCCCGTGAGTGTGGTGGTGATTGGGTTCTAGAGGTTTGTGGCTGCCGGGGTTCTTTTGGGGCAAGTGGAGGGACACACCTGACTCCCCTCTGAGGTCCCTGATGAAATCAGCCTGGCACAGGGTGGAGAGACATCTCTGTAGTGTGCCGCTTTCTTCTGATATTCATTTGTGAGTCACATTGTTTCTTTAGTTATCCATCCCTGGCACTTAGATGGTTCCCATATCTTACTTATTGTGAGTAATCTTGCAATGAACATAGGGGTGCTGATATCTCTTTGAATTAGTGTTTTTACATTCTTTGGATAAATACCCAGCAATGTTGGATTCCATAGTAATTCTGTTATTCCAAGGAAAGTTTATTGATGCTTGGCTTTTGTTGTTGTGATTCTTGAAAAGAACCCTGCAGTGTGGGGTGTGTACCCAGGTGCCTCACATGTCAGGCAGTGTTATTTCTCTGAACTTGCAATGCTGACCTTTGTAGTTCTTTCTTAATTTGGTAAATTCTTCAAGTGACTTTCCTGGCAGTTCCAAGGAGAGGCCTCAGCTTTTTCTCCCCAGTTTTCCTCTCTTAACAAACTTTTGGTATAATTTTTAAACTTGCACATAAGCATGAATCAAGTAGGGCACATTCATATCCCTGAGTCAGACTGAGTGTGGTGAGATGCTGGTCAGAAAACACTGTGATTACTTTTGGAATTTCATGCTCTAACTAACTGCCTAAATCACCCAACTGCCCCTTGTAGCTGGTTCATCCTGGGTCATTGACCAAGTGTAGGCTTTGCATGATAGTGTACTTGCCCATTTATCACTAAACACTTTTTTTTTTCTCCCAGTGGTGGTTTCTGTACATAATAAACCTGCTGGAACAGGTCAATGTCCCAGGATCTTGAGGTGGTTCAAAAGTGAGCCATAAGCCATTGCTAGGCTCAAAGAGAGTTGTCCAGAAGAAGGAATTCTTTTTTTCTTTATTGTTATTTTTTAATGAAGGAATTCATTGTGTTTTGGTGGGGAGCAAACCCCTTTCCACGGGGCTGCTCTGCTGCTATATTGAGTGCCAGGAGGTGTGCTGGGGGGAATGTGTGTTGCGTGAATAAGGGAAGAGACATTCGTTTCTTTTTTTTGTTGTTGTTGTTCTAAGAGTCAAGGAAGGCACCATGGAGAAATGGTACTTGATCAGGGATGGTAGGATTTCAGAGGTCCAACCAGTCTGCAATGAGATGCCACATCATGCATATCTCATTAGGAGTAAGAGGAGACCCACAGGGAGTGTGAGATTTGTTTTCTAATGAGGTGAAAGGGAGAACTTTCTCTGAAAGGTTGGACAAGCACCTCAGAGTGAAGGAAGAATGGAGATTTCAGCATCTGGGCCCTGGGGCTGCTGTGTTCTCCTGGTTGCACCCTGGTGAGTGGTGCAGCCACTCTTAACTTGTACATGAGACTCAGGGAATCGAAGAGATGGGCAGAGGGCCCAGGACTCAGGGGCAGAGTTGTGTTTGGCAGCTTGCTCAGGTGGTTCCAAAGCCTTCCCTATGGGTCTTGACACCTCTCAGGAAAGGTGGCAGAAATCACCTGAATGAAGATCTACAGGTGCGAAAAGAAGATCCCCAAGCATGTTTTCTCATTCTTAGTAGGAGTAAGAGTGGGACCATGGGCGGGTCTCGGAGGGGCCGCTTCTCATTGGAAATGATGGGGGTCTCTGGGGTGGATTAGCTCTACAGTCTACCTTCACCGTAATTTGGCTCCATCCTGGATAACAATACAAGGGGGTATCTTATATAGACTCTCCCAACAATTTATGTGATCTGCCAGCTTCCCAGGGGTGTTGATGAGGTCAAACACCCTCCATTGCTGCTTCTTGGCTCGACTCCTGGGCCGTCACCCAGAGTTTGTCTGGGATTCCTTCCCGGCCTCCTGTCCACTGACAGGAGTAGAGGCAAGCACCAGCAGGGCTACATCCCTGCCATGTGTCCCACAGTACGTGACATGCCACCCAGCCCTTCGTGCCTTGGTCACCACCTATTTGCACACAACACAGTGCAGTGCTGAGGGCCATTGCTAAGACTGTCACTGTCACTGTCCTCCCATTGTTCATCGATTTGCTTGAGTGGGCCCAGTAACATTGTGAGTCTTGTTACTGTGTTTGGCATATCAAATACGCCACAGGTAGCTTACCAGGCTTTGCCATGCGGGCAAGATACTCTCGGTAGCTTGCCGGGCTCTCTGAGAGGGGCAGAGGAATCGAACTCGAGTCAGCCATGTGGACTGCACAAGGCAAACACCCTACCCACTGTGCTATCACTCCAGCCCATTGCTAAGACTAACTTCTTTAATACATACTGAGTATATAGAATAACGATCCACAAACTCTGACCTCTGAACCCAAGCCAGTCCACCTCCTGGTCTGGCCATAGCGTTTCTTAGAACTCAGATCTGCTCATTCTTTGCCTGCCTGCGCTCTCCAACAGCAGAACTGGAGAAGAGCTGCTGAGTCTGTGCAGCTCACAGAGCTGAAATATGCAGTATGGGCCTGTACAGAAAGATCGAGTCAACCTCAGGCATTTGGTAATTCCTGGCACATTGTAAGTGCTCAGCTAATGGCAGCTTAAGCAAAGATTGTCATGAGGCCCTGGAGAGTAGTAACAGAACTTGACTGTGGTCCTGAGATGACCCTAGGTGGTCACAGCCTAAAAGGCGAACCCAGAGCTTCTCTGGCTGTTAGTCGGCCTTCCAACTCTCTTCCTTTTCCCCAGAGCCAGGTTCCCATTCTTCTTTCCTGTCCCAAATAACTGGCACCCCCAATCTCAGGAAGGGCCTCTTCTGCCTGTGTGGCCTGATCCTGCATGCCCACTGGACCAGGGTGTCTCCAACTTCCCCACTCATCATCCCCCTCCCCACCCCTCTCCCACCTTTTTTTTTTTTGCTTTTTTGAGTCATACCTGGCTATGCTCGGGGGTTACTCCTGGCTCTGGACTCAGGAATTATTCCTAGAGTTGCCTGGGGAGCCATACGGGATGCTGGGGATTGAACCTGGGTAGGCGGCATGCAAGGCATCAGCATCAGCTATTATCCAAGAAACGTTTATGTAACCACAGGTATAGAAGTACAGAAAATAGCACTGTAGCACTGTACTGTAGCACTGTCCTCCCGTTGTTCATCGATTTGCTTGAGCGGGCATCAGTAACGTCTCCGTTGTGAAACTTGTTGTTACTGTTTTTGGCATATCAAATATGCCACGGGGACTTTGCTGTGTGGGCAGGATACTCTCGGTAGCTTGCTGGACTCTCCAAGAGAGACGGAGGAATTGAACCCGGGTCAGCCGTGTGCAAGGCAAACACCCTACCCACTGTGCTATTGCTCCAGATAACAAATCAAACATGCATTTATCGTAAATCATACAGAAATGTATTTAAAAACATGTTAAAGATTTTTTTTTGTAAATTCCTCAGTCTTTCTCACAGTTATGTGTGGGGTCAGTCCACACAGTTTAAGAAGCCAGAGTGTAGATCAGGCTTCTCTCTTCAGCACTACAAACACAGGCAGAAACAGTGTCTGAGGTGGGGGCTGCCCTGGACACTGTAGGATGCTTAGTCACACCCCTGATGCTTCCCATGGGTGCCCTTGCATTCCCCCATGTCTGATGACCAAATATGTTTGCCACGTGTCCCCAGGGGCAAAAATCACCCTTGCGAACCACTAGACTTAGTCTGAAAACACACCCCAGGTGGGTACCAGCATTCCGTTCCTGGATGGCTGACTTTGTACTTGGAAAATGTGTTCTTGGAAGGGCACAGACCCATTTGAGCGGCTCCTGTCTTGTTTCAATGGATCCCTCCACAGCTCTCAGCACGCATCCAGCCAGCTGGTACCTGACTCCGAGGCTGGTGTAGTCCTTGCATGAAGGAGGCTTGTCAGGTGCTCTGAGACACACCTCAGGGAGTGCCTCCCCAAGGATGCCCAAGGATGCCCAAGGATGCCTTGCTGAGTGTTCCCCAGGATGTGGAGATGCTTAGATCCCTCTCCCCATTCCTGCCCTTGCTCTTTCTACCCACTTCCACCATTGCCGATGTCTCTGCTTCATGTTTTCACATCAAGAGACAGAAGAAATTCCTGGCAGCTTTGACTGAACAGTCTTTTTGCTGATCCTGATTCCTCACGGCAGCCATCGGGGATCTCTCTGCATCCTGTACCACAACAAGGCATGATTCTGCGGCTTCCTCAAATATGCGAGAGTAGTAACAACATGCATATCTGAGCACAGAGATACAGGAGAGTAATAATAGTGCAGATGCTCTGAAGCATGAAGAAAGGCGAGCCTATGAAGAGGATATGAAAATTCTCTGTTCTGTTCTTGCTTCTATATATTTTTTTTTGCTTTTTGGGTCACACCCGGCAATGCACCCGGCAATACTCCTGGCTCTGGACTCAGGAATTACTTCTGGTGGTACTCAGGGAACCACATGGGATGCTGGGAATCGACCCAGGTCAGCCACGTGCAAGGCAAATGCCCGATCCGCTGTGCTATCACTCCAGCCCCTCTTATATTTTTTAAAAAATTATTTTATTTTATTATTTTTAAATTATTTTTTAATAATGTAGAACTACTGCTATTTGTTCGGCCATGGATTAAGCTGATTGAATTGGGCATGAAATCCACATTACTTTTTTTTTTAATTGTATCACTGTGAGATAGAGTTACAAAGGTTTCATGTTTGAGATTCAGCCATACAATGATGGAACACCCATCCCTCCACCAGTGCACGTTTTCCACCACCCACATTCCAATCCTCACCCTGCCTCTATGACAGACAATTTTCTAATTTTGGGCATTATGTTTTGTTCAAAATTTCCCACCACCATTCAAGCCTACCTGCCAAAGGCAGACACTAGATAATTTATTTTCCATTGCTCATTTTGAGTATCATGAGAGCTCGCACGGCCGTGATTGTAAGTGTAAATTTCTAGATTGTAAATGATTGGGTACCAGAGACATCTCTGTATGGCACTAATCCATTTTGGGATTCAATTGGAGTTTCTGGGCCAGGACTGTGCCTCAGATGGCACCTGGAGGCAAATTGTGGGCATGACAGCCAGTCTGATGGGTGGGCAGGGACCCAGGGACGGACAGCCCAGGTCCGCTGCCACTATGCGGCCTAGAGATTCAGTCCTGGAACCCTCATACCTGGGCCTTGCTTGTGGAAGCTCTTGGTCACGGGGATTCCATCTGGAGTAGGCGGGGAGACTACACCTGCTCCATCTGGGATGCCCTGGTGAAACTGGCCCAGTAGGGGGCCCAGAGAGATCTCCAGTGCTGTGGTGTCTTCCAGGACTTGGTGCTGTGTCTCTGGGTTAGGGCTGTTGGTGCGCTAAGATCCACATTACAAAATTTTCAGCAGATTATATCTTGGTGAGGTCTATCCTAGGATGGTGGAGTTAGGCTGGGAGTATGGTGGCAATTTTGGATTGTGGAAGCAAGTGTCTACCGGGGGCTCTGCCCAGGTGGGCACAGGTTAACTTGCTCCCCTCTAGTTTACCCCAGTCTATTCAGCCATGCACAGATCTGAGCTTTTCTTCGGCTTTTGATCTCTTTCGAGATTTATTTAGGGGTCTCTGAAGCAAGGCCAGCAGTAGAGCTTACAGGGTGGCACTGGAGTTAGTTTGGGGGGGTGACTGTTAATGCTTCCATGTGTATTAGGAAGTGGGAGAGGTATACCCCACCCCAACTCTGAGAAAGCCTGGAGATTTCAGTCACAAAACCCTCATACCAGAATTTTCTGCAGATTATATCTTGGTGAGATCCGTTCTGAGACGATAGAGTCAGGCCGGGGATATGGCAGTGATTTTGGATTGTGGAAGCAAGCGGCTGCTGGGGAATCCGCTTGGGCAGGCCACCAGACCAACCCCCCCCCCCCCTTGATTTACCCCAGTCTGTTCAGCCATGTGCGGGTCTGAGATTAACTGTGCCTTTGGATCTCTTTCGAGATTTATCTATGGGTCTCTGAAATAAGGCCAATAAATGAGCTTGTATAGTGAGCCGGAGGTGGCTTGTGGGTGTGGCTCCCACATACCTAAGTTTTGGTCATTTAATTTCTTGGTAAACTTGGTCCCAAGTTTTTGAGGTCAGGCCATAGGCATAGTGGCAATTTGGGGGTATCAGGAAGCCTGAAGGCACCATCAGGCTGCTGATGCATTCGCCCCACAGATACAAGTTGACCTGCTGGCGGCATCATACCCCCCTTACTTCTTTTCTTTGTACAAAAACTTCTTTCCAAAGAAATGATTTTTTTGAAAAGACCCCCAGGGGCTGGAGAGGGAGCTGAAGAGACAGAGTGCACAGGTGGCAGCTGCAGCCCTACGCTGCGATCTTGGTCTGTGGCTGTTCTGTGATGTGGGAAGATTACATGGCAGGACTGAGCTCATGACAAGTTGGTTTATTCCCCCAAGCCAAGAGGGAGACCAGGACTCACTCAGGAGGAAGCCCAGCTGCCTGTGAAGGCCGTAGGGCAGGCTCTCAGGACAGCTGCAGCACTTCTTAGAGTTTGTTGGTTGTAAGGTGTGTGTAGACTGGGTTGTGGGTTCTCAGCTTGGCTCCTTCTCCTCAAAACATAAAATGGGCAGGGACATATTAGAATTTAGAAGTCTTTGTTCATTTTCCACATGGCTAACGCAAGCTAGTGTTGTAGTGGTGGAAGCCACACTCCATCACAGTAAGCCTGCACTGATTCTCCGTGGATGGCAAGAGTTGAGAAGGTAATAGGAACAGCTATGCCTCCAGCATCCTCAGCCCATATCAGATATGGTGAGGGGGATGGGAAGGGCTGCCACGTCCAGCACAGTGTCCTCCACAGTGGCGATGGCAGAGCCAGAAACACAGAAGAGTCTCTCTGGAGCACAGGACCCAGTTTCCTCTCTCTCAAGTCGATCCAGACCGAGAGGGAAATAATCAAGGGAGAAGGTGGAAATGGCGTATAGATGAAGCCATGTTCTGAAAAATCTTTATTAATTGTTTATTTGTTTTTCTTTTGTGGCCACATCTGGTGGTGCTCAGGGCTTACTCCTGGATCTGCACTCAGGCCTCACTTCTGGGTTACTTAGGAGACCATATGGGGAACCCAGGTCAGCTGTGCACAGCCCAAGTGCCTACCTATCTCTCCAGCCCTCATTTCTATTGATCTGTAGAGTGCAAAGGAGAAGATACTGTGGTAACTAAGTGTGGACTTTTATAATGATCCTAACCCCTGGCCATTGACCTGTTCTAGATCCATCCCTGGTTCATCTGTAAGATTTTAAAGAAATTTTGGGCAGGATAAATAGTGCAGAGGATAAAGGGTTTGCCTTGATCATGGCTGACTCAGATTTGATCCCCAGAGCCCCACCAGGAGTAACTGGGGCAGGTGTGACCCCAATTTTTTACCCTGCCAAAATAAAAAGAACACCTTTGGTGCCAGTTTGATTTCTTGCCTTTCATTTGTTTATGATAAAATTATACTGCTCGGCCCATGACCATTAGGCCTCCCTCTGGTGGTCACTTCTTTGGGCAGGAATTCAGACGTTCTGGTTGTGTCTCTCCCCTGGCCTTGCTGGAGGACTCCAGAGTTGGGAACTGTGGCCTCTTATGCCACCGGGTGGATGTAGGGTACAGTCAGTATCCAGGAAATGGGGTGCCGTGGGAGCCTTGGACTTTTCTCAGAAACTGTCTTTGGAACAGATTTAGGCATTTAAGTTACTGGAGGCATGTGATAGAAATGACTTTAAAGTGTGGCTGTCATATGGAAGCAGTGATCTGCACGTGTGTGGTTTCAGATGGATTTCAGGGCTCATGGAGGCTGTAGACTTCTGTGACTTGGACCACAGTGGATGACTGTCCCCAGAGAGGAGTGGTTGTGTTTGCCCAGAAGGGAAGGCCTTCCTGGGGCCTGTCATCAGGCTCGGAGGGTGGATGCACTCTGACCCTAACATGGGACAGAGCCAGTGCTGGACAGGGCAGCCGGGTGAAGATGAAGTTCTTCCTGACATTCTCATGTCACAGACACAGGAAAAACACACTGCTGCCGGGTCTCCAAGCTCACCACAGCCTCCTCGGCAAGCCACTTTTCAGGTTGCTCAGTCTCGACTTCAGTGACACCTCCATCAGCCTACCTATGCCCGTTGGCTCTGATGCTCTCCACGGTTTCCTTGCTTGTGGTCCTTGCTTACATTCTTCCTAGCTCTAATGGCGACTGGGACTCAGTCCCAGAGTGCAATTATATGTAATAGCTTCTCTTGTTAGTTTGCTTGTAACTTATTACCAGTCTCTTCCCCTGGGAGATTAGCTTCTTGAGGAATGAGACCAGCTCTGCCATGATCTGCATTCTATCTCCAGCATGTAATCCAGGCCCTGACAGGGTAGGCACTCCTGAAAAAAGTAATGAACCCAACTCATAATTAAATGGCATGTCAAGGAGATAGCCAGCAATTTGATCCTTCATCCAACATTTAATCATCATTTTTATTGTGAATATTATTTGTTTTATGAAAATGTATTAAACTTTGAACACCACCTCTGATCACGGTTGCAGAAATATATATACCATGACTTGGTACATTTTTACTATATAGTCAGATATCTTTTTCAAAAATTTTCTTTTCATAAAGTTGTTCATAATAACTTGGATTACATTCAATATTTTAACACCAGTCCCACCACCATTACAACTTCCCACCAACATTATTTTGAATTTTTCCACCACTACTCAAACCTGTCGGACAGACAGATGCTAGATAATTTATTTTGTATTGCTTATTATGAATAGCGTGAGATGTCGCGTGGCATGTCTTATCTTCTACAATTTTAGATAATTAGAGTCTGGAGAAATCTCTTCAGTGAGCTGCTAGGAACCTTTTGTGTGTCTCTGGATCATGGCCATTAATGAACTTAAATAGCAGCCGGAGGAAGCTCTTGGGCATGGCATCCAGGGTCCCAGAGGGATGAGGAGGTGAGAAGGACCTGCTCATTCCCTTCCCTTGAGGCTTAGAGTTTTCAGTCATTGCTCCTGCATACCTGAGCTTCTCATTGGGTTCTGGAAGTTGGCATCCTCCAGGATTCCTAGGGGCAGGTGGGGAGACGATCCCCACTCCCGCCTGAGGCACCATGGTGAAATTAGCCTGGTGCAAGGTTCAGAGGCATCTCTGCAGTGAACTGCTCAGTTCTTTTTTTTTATCTTTACAAAGAAAACTTTGGAGGACCTAAAGCTTTTATGATATTAAAATTCTGATGCTTTTTTAAAAGGCATATATATATATATATATATATATATCCAGAATACATTAACCTTGGCACTAAAGTTTTATCTTGGTAGGTTTTGATCTGTAATTTGATTACGTGTTCAAAAAGACATGCTCTGGGTTCAGGTCAGGCCACCAGCAGCTGTGTGCAGGACCTCTCACACGCAGAGGGATTCTTCCTTAGAGAGTACATGTCAAGGCAGTAGCAGATGTGAGAACTGACTTAGATAGGCCTAAGCAGACCAACCTCAAACAGAATAACAATAGATGCAATTTTGGTGTCCAGACTCTGACAGGAGTGCCCAACTGACAGCAAGATTTATATTCAATAATAGGTTTATATTACTTTTGAGGGTGGACTGGAGTCATAGCACAGCGAGTAGGGTGTTTGCCTTGCAAGCGGCCGACATGGCCAACCCAAGTTCGATTCCTCTGCTCCTCTCAGAGAGCCCAGCAAGCTACGGAGAGTATGTCACCCGCACAGCAAAGCCTGGCAAGCTACCTGTGACGTATTTAATATGCCAAACACAGTAACAGTTGTCACAATGGAGACGTTACTGGTCCCGCTCGAGCAAATCGATGAACAATGGGAGGACAGTGACAGTGACAGTGACTTTTGAGGATGCAGAATTCATTCAGTGGTGGCAAAGTGATCGATGAGAAATAAATCCTACATAGATATCAGCCATAGGTTTTTTCCTTTTTTTGGCTTTTTGGGTCGCACCAGGCAATGCTCAGGGCTGACTCCTGGCTCTGCACTCAGGAATCACTCCTGATGGTGCTCGGGGGACCATGTGGGATGCTAGGAATCAAACCCGGGTCAGGCACATGCAAGACAAACGCCCTACCCGCTGAACTATCGTTACAGTCCCCAGACTAATTCTTTTGAGGAGCTCTGCATGATTTTATGATGACAGTGTAACTTAATAAGAAATTATTCACCCCATAAACTTTGTACTTATTAGCATGTCAGCAAACACATTACAAAATAATAAAATAATCCTCCACTTACTTGCATAAATTGCTATTTTCCCAAGGCAGTAATGAGCCATGTGTATAAATACAGAGTAAATGCACCATGTTGGGAAGAGATGTAGAGGGGTATCCACGTAAAAAGAAACTCATCACACCTATAACTATTGTAATACATGGACCTTTTTTGGACCCTGAGTCAAATAAACTGTTAGATTAAGTTTTAGCAGTTTGTTAAAGAGACAATTCTGGAATTTTGTTTACTATCTATTTTATAAGAGTAAAAATTTCCTTTTAAACAATTTTTAGACTTGGAAATGATACTGTGGTTATTTTTGGAAAAGTTCTTCCCTTTAGTGATATGTGACCATCTATAGATTTTCTTCAAATTCAGGGGAGCAGGAATAGCTGGGGGATCCTTAGGTGCAGCTAAGTTAGTCAGGAATTGCAGGGCACGAGAACAGATGACTGGTTAAAGAAATTTTGGTACATCTACGCAATGGAGTATTATGTAGCTGTTAGAAAATATGAAGTCATGAAATTTATATACAAGTGGTACTACATGGAAAGTATCATGCTAAGTGAAATGAGTCAGAAAGAGAGGGATAGACATAAAAAGATTGCATTCATCTGGGGAACACAAAGTAACAAAATAGGAGACTAACACCCAAGAATAGCCAAGATAAGTACCAGGAGGTTTACTTCATGGCTTGGAGGGCAGCCGTACATGCTAGGGGAAAAGGCAGCTCAGATAGAGAAGGGAGCACCAAATAAAGGGTGTTGGGAGGATCCTCCCAGGATGGGAGATGCATGCTGAAAGTAGACTATAGACCAAATATGATTGCCTCTCAATGCCTCTTTTGCAAACCACAGCACCCAAAAGGAGAGAGAGAACAAAAGGAAATGCCCTGCCACAGAGGCAGGGTGCGATGGGGGGGGAGGGGGTGGGAGGGATACTGGGATCGTGGTGGTAGGTAATGGGCACTGGTGGAGGGATGGGTACTCGATCATTGTATAACTGAAACCCAAGCACAAAAATTTGTTAGTCTACAACTGTACCTCATGGTGTTAAAAAGAATTGCAGGGCACAGGGGACCATGATATACTCTTTACTTTGTACCTGCTTTGAAGCTTTAATTAAATTTTAAAATAAGACATTAAATATTAATATACAAAACAAACCCTGAATTTTTTAAAGATTGTAAAGGCCATTTTGTGGCTCTTGGCCTGTGTCACCTCAGAGTGTGACACCGCTTATATGTCCATGGCA
Source organism: Sorex fumeus (assembly GCF_029834395.1). NCBI lineage: Eukaryota > Metazoa > Chordata > Mammalia > Eulipotyphla > Soricidae > Sorex > Sorex fumeus. Next base: position 5,261,124 of record NW_026606086.1, on the reverse strand, counting down.
AAACTGAGCGTCCTTGAAGGCCTGCTGAGGTCCAGAGTTTCTCACTGAATTTTTTACTCTAGGGGTTTCATGTCAGGCCAAGTTCAGTGTTTGGGACTGATATATCCAGCAAATCATCAGCAAAGGCTTCCTGCAACCCTGAATTGTCTTCAACTGCTGCTGGCTAGACTGACCCCTGCTGAATCCTCGGGGTCATGTCCAGCTGCTTTTTCTTCAGGAGCCAACCTTCCTTCTCTATCCTCCTCTTGCTTCTGCATGGAAGTGCACTCAAGTCTCTCCATTAGAAAAGCGAAGGGACTGAGGATGGAGCCAAGTGGTGGAGCACGTGCCTCGGGAGTGTGAGGCTGGACTTGGTTCTGGTTCTGGCACGTGCATTCCCTAGCACTGTAATGATTACAGAAAGTCTCATGATCCTCATCTCCCTATGACCCCATCCCTCTCCCTCCCTATCCCTCTCCCTCTCCCTCCCCCTCCCCCTTCCCTCCCTCCCTCCCTGTTCCTCACTATCTCTGTCTCAGACTCTCTTCTCTTAGCCCTTATGGCTAGACACTGGAGATGAACATAAGAAATCCCCCGAGTGTTTCATAAGTGCCACTCTACTTGTATGTGGGAGGGATGTAAAGGAAGTGCTCGTGTTTCACAGGTCTTCTAGGGCAGGCAGAGTGATCTGCACACTCAGGTATTATAACTACAATTTTGAATGGGGTGATACCACTGGAGTTAATTTTTTTTAACTGGATGATGACTTTGGGGTCCAGAAGCATCTCTATAGCTTGTTGATCGATCTCTTTTGAGATTTATTTATGAATCCCTGGATTATGGCCCATTAATGAGCTTATTTGGTGCAAGAGGCAGTTCATGGGCATGACTTTCAGGCTCTCAAAAGAACAGTGAGACTAGGGGAGGGTGTACCATCCCCAACTTGATGAGAACCTGGAGATTTCGGTCACAAAACCCATATACCTGAGTTTTTCAGCAGATCAGTTTCTGGATGAGGCACGTCCTGAGCAATGGAGTCCGGCCATGAGCAGGGCAGTGATTGTGGAGTGTGGAAGGTTTTGGCTGCTGGGGCTCTGTTCGGGTGGGTGAGGGCCCACCCACCCTGCTTTGGGGTGCACTAGATGAGACTCAGTCTGGGCCAGGGTCTGGAAGCATCTCTGTAGCTTTGAGGCACACTCTTACTATAAGAGCATTGGTGCCAGTTGGTGGACAAAGCTTGCTCTCAGGTTGGGAGAGTCGCCTGGCCAAGGGGTGACGGGGACATGGGGTCCTTGGAGTCCCTGAATTGCAGAGGCATTTCCCGCCATGAGTAAAGGCTCTGACTCTGCTTTGTTGAGGGAGGGCAGGATGTGCAGGGGTGAAGAGTGGGGAGATGAGTTTAAACCTGGTTTAAACCTGGTTGCATAGCAGCAGCCAGATGCTAAGAAGAAAGACTGGGATGGAGCTTGGCTGGACCCTGGGCAAGGTGACATGCCCAGGGCTGGGCCCAACAGCTGGAGATAATGGCGGATGGTGATAAATTTCAAGTCTCGGGATTTTAAGACTGAGAGAGGCCAGTGAAGAGGGCTTAACCCAAAGGGTCTGACATCTGCAAAAACAGGGCCATTAAATCTCTCATTAACTCCCATTAAATCTCTCAGCTAACTATAATCTGAAGAATTTTCCTGAATCCTGAATTTCCCAAATAAGTCATTAAAAAAAGTTTTGAGATAATTGAAAAAAAGGCTAAATTCTTCTTGATTTTGATAGTATTAAGGAATTGTTAATATATATTTTTTTCTTTGGGAGTCTGAGGAATGCATGTATGAGAATTTCATACATGCACAGCAGTTGTTGTTCTGAGCTGCATCAGGTCATACATTGTTAACTAAGGAATGGTACTATGGTTTGTTCTAAGAGTTCTTATGTTTTAGATATAAACTGAACTATGTATCAATAGAATATGTTTGAATCTATCAAAATTCTCCAGGGAGAGGATTGTGTGTATATGAATTGACGATTTGCTGGCAAGGTCGGGGACGTGGTGTAGGGTTCATTTTTCTCATCGCTTGACTGTTGCTAATATTTTAAATATCTCATGAAAACAATTCTGGTCTTTGAGTAATGCAAGTCTTATACCCTGGGCTTCCTAAACCCCAAGCAGAAATCATAAGAGGCATTTTGAATTGTGCCACATTTATCTCTTTTTACATTTCATAACAGAAACTTACGCTATGAGTTAACATAACATAAGCAGCCTGGCCTTGTTATGTTTTGGTCCTTCTGTTTTACAAAGCAGGAAGAAACATTGTCTTGGTTTCATCTGGAAAGGATAACTGGGAGATACAGAGTCAGGGAGATACAGAGTCAGATCCAGGGAGAGACCAAACAAACTGTAAAGGAAAAACTCAGCAATGTCACCTTTGCATGAGAGCCAGAAATAAATGCCCCTTCCCCTTTAAAATTTTTTAAATTTTATTTTTTTTATTAAGCACCGTGATTTACAAAGTTATTTGTAGTTGAGCTTTAGACATTCATTATTGCAGCTCCGATCCCACCACCATGGTCAACTTCCCTCCACCAAGGTTCCCAGGTTCCCTCCCATATTCCCGACCCCCCGCGCCCACCCCCCTCAGCCTGCCCTCTTGACAGGCAGCTTTTCCAAGTTTGTTGTTAAAGTTTGGGTCTCTTGATTTCAGCGTTGTTGATTCTGTGGTTTGAATATGTGGCTCTATCATTCCTTAACCCCACCTCGTACCTGATTCCCCTGACCTGGACCCATTGTTTCTCATCCATCTCTTCTCCCCTTCCCCTCTATTTCTTCTTTCCTTCTCTGCCCTATACTGTGTGGCCTATCTAGGCATAGATCTAGGCATACCCCCCTTTAAAGCATTGCATTCCCTCATCTAGTTATTTTAAATACTACATATATTCCTTTAAAAAATAAACAGTCCAAAGAAGAGTTTTTGGGCAACAGAGCCCTAAGTCTGAATGTGGGCCCTTAGCTGAAATGTGGGCCCTCAGCAGAAGATAACAGAGCAGCCTGGGTGCCTGTGCCTGACCTGGGTTCAATTCCTGGCCCCACATGACCCTCTGAGCATCCCTGGATGCAGTTCTGGAGGCCCCCCAAGTACTACCATGGCGGCTCTGGTGGTTCTGGGTAGCACAGGGACCGAGCAGTGTCACATCCTCAGACCTTGGTGTTAAACTGTAGGTCCTATTGGTCTAACATCGCTGGGACTGACCGTGGGCCCTTGGAGCATCACTTGGGAATCTCCCTGACCCTCAAAAAAAATCACAGAGCAGAGTTGACAATGGAAGAGGCTTGAGAATTCAGCTTGTGAGTGTTGCAGTGTGAGAAATTACCCAAGAAGTCTCCAACACACTTGTTTGCTCAATTTAAGAGCCTTTATTAACCTTCTGGGCTGCTGACCCTGAGAACATGGTTTTCAGCATAACAAACAGCCCCGAACCTGAGTCCAGGCAGTTTTATATATTCTTATCACTTCCTGCTTTGCTACATCAATAAACTTTCTTCTAACTAAGCAAGCAAGCATAATGCAGCAGTTAGACATTTGTGCTTAGCCTTGAACAGTCTACTTGGCAGCTGAAAAGAGCAACATGTGATAGCTACTTAGTCTAATCTTGGGTTATTCTCTGGGCAGCCTGTCCTTGCCACCTTGGAGTGTCTCGTCCTCCTTCCCAGAGATCTCTCATCAGCCACCTGCTTTTCTGCTACTGCTGGGCCACCTTGTCACATGAGTCTGTTGCATGCCTGCTCTGTGCTCAGTATGACACCTAGGACCTGTTGCACCTGTAGTGAGAGCCTAAATGAACACTGAAGTAAAGGGTCAGGAAGTCCTCTGGCTGAGGCAAGGGAACTTTGTTACTAAATCAATCTTCTTTCCATTTCTAAAAGAATCTATAAAATGTATTGTTCCTGCCTTTTTGACTCTGTGGAGTAATAGAGTCAAAAGGATCCAAACTATAATGATGCTGATGGTGGTGAAGAGATGATGGGGAAATGGAAAATGAGGGGGCTTTGAAAGAGCAGAAAGGGGGAGAAAGGTTTCTGAGACTCTTTTCCCTAAGGCCTGTGCTGGGGGTTCAAGACAAGCACCCCTGGGGTGTGTCACTCTGAGACCTATGACTGGTCCCTGGCACAGAGTTACCAGCTCCCGGGTAGTCTCACGAGAAGTCACTATCTGTGTTTTCATCCCCACAGATGAAAACCCTTTTGAACACCTTACCACGCATCTGAGGGTTCTCTCTTGCTTGCTCAAACCTGCCTGATGCAGAAAGTGAGGATGCTACTCCAGGAAATCATAATAACTCTTGGTGCTTGAGAGCCTTCTAGAGCTTTCCAGCCCACCCCTTTTGTATGAATCGGAAGTAGACTCAGCAAAGTGGGTAGGATGGCTTTCATTAGAGGCTTAATCTGTAGACCGCCCTGGTGCATGCAGCATTGTGACTTCTTTTATCCTTGAAAGCTTTTACCACTTAATTCCTCTTTTGCAAACCACAGCACCTAAAAGGAGAGAGAGAACAAAAGGGAATGCCCTTGCCACAGAGGCAGGGTGGGATGGGGGGATGGGGGATGGGAGAGATACTGGGATTAGTGGTGGTGGAGAATGGGCACTCGATCATTGTATAACTGAACCCCAAGCATAAAAATTTGTACGTATACAACTGTACCTCATGGTGTTTCACTAATAAAAATTTTTTAAAAATATTTTAAAAAAAGAAAAGGAAAAAAAAGGTTTTACCACCGCTGACACCCTTACACTTTCACATCTTTAGTGTTTCCTGGCTCCAAATATCTGATTTGATCTAATCCCTAGTAAAGAGCACGTTGAAATAAAATAAAAATAAAAATTCCTCCTGATAACCGGTTGGTTTGGTTATTTGGGAGCCAGTGCTTGGGATCAAACTGGGATTCCCTCACGCAAAATATATGCTTAAGCCTGTTGTTATTTTCCCAGCTGTCTTCCCAATAACCTCTTCTCAAGCACTCTGTGCTTTAAGAAAATGGTTACAAAACGCCTGCTTAGCATATAAGTCAAATCAGAACATGGATTCATTAAGTTGTGAAGATGCCCCAGACACCATGGTTTGGGGATGAAGGGAATCAGTGGTCACTAAGATGCTCTCTTCAAGAAGACTTTCTGCTCTGGGGAAAGAAAGTCCTTCCCAGCCTAAGTCCTGGGTTGCAAAGAGAAATCTTAGCACTCGCTTTCTGACTTCTCCATTCATACCTGGCAACAGCTACTGCCACCCTGGCTGTGGGTCCAGGTAGTACTGAGAGCAGGTAGAAGGCTGGCAACCAGGCCTCTTCCTGAGGGGTAGAGCTTGCGTGTCTCCTGCTTCATCACTGCTCACTGCAGTTCCTGAGCAAAGTTAGTCCTGGCCCTCATCAGAGTGACTGTACACTTCCAGGTCTCTCTGAACTTACTATCCCACCAGTTAGAGCACAAGGCATAGGAAATCTGGGCTCTGTGCAGATGTTGAGCCCTCTTTGTCTCGGGAAATGGGGCTGTTGTCAGTGGAAGTTTTCCAAGAAGCGGTGCTCCTTCCTCTTTTGCTCAAGTGTGCATTCTTCCTGGCGCTCACATACTGGAAAATGCACCCCACATGGCAAAGCTTGGCTCCCAGATTTCAGAGAGCCCGAAGGGCACCTTAACAAGCCATGACATGCCAATTATTTGCTTTTCTGGAGAAACCTCAACCTGAAAATCCATTTAATTACCATAGGAGATAATCTTTTAAACATAGTTTTACATTCCTTCAAGTCTTTTCCCTGTGGGAGTAAGAAAGTTTATCTGAACATGGGATTGGATTGTTTATTTTCATTTCCAAAGGAAGGGTTGTCACCTGGTAGTTAGCAAGAAGCCTGAGCCCAGAATATTTCATTTTTGTGTCTATTCTTGCATACTGACAGCTTGTCACTGACATTGTAATAATTAGTTGACCGGATTGTCACGCATCTTCCTGGCACAGACCTTGCACTTAGTTCTGTGATTCCAGACCTACATTTACTTGATGGGTTTTAAGCGTCCCTCTCATGGGGTGAAGGGGTCCCATGTTTACTGTTCATACCACACCAAAATTCTTTGTTCTCAAGAGCATCTTATTAGAAAGGTTAGACATACAAATCCACCATTTGGGTCACAGGCCTCTATAGAGCTGTGGGCAGTCCATGTTTTCTCAAAAACCGGGGCATTTCCCAGGACTCATTACAATATTTCCCCTGGAATGCAAGCCGGGTGGGTCGGGGCCCCATTCCTGTGTCATGGAGCAGGGGGTCCCATGACTGAGTAAAAACCCTTGCAGGAATCTGGATGCTTTGACCTGTGCCCCAAGTTCACAGGCACAGCGGTTCGTGAGGAGAGCCCCATGCTCTGCCTGCAGCTGCTGTCCAGAGAAACTGCTGCATTAGGAGAAGGACTCAGCAAACAGATGTTAAATTGTTGAAATGCAAGCAGGCTTTGTGAGGAGAAGAGGGGGGTCATGAGAAAAGAAGAGCAATGTAAAAGAAAGCTAAGCCACCCAAGAATAGCAGAGATAAGGATCAGGAGGTTTACTCTATGGCTTGGAAGCCGGCCTCACATGCTGGGGAAAAGGCAGCTCAGATAGAGAAGGAACCACCAAGTAAAGGGTGTTTGGAGGACCAGCTCGTGTTGGGAGATGCGTGCTGAATGTAGATTATAGATCGAACACAATGGCCTCAATGCCTCTGTTGCAAACCACAACGCCCAAAAGCAAAGAAAGAACAACAGGGAACACCCTGCCACAGAGGCGGGGTGTGGTGGAGGGATAGGATGGGGCTGGTGGGAGGGATGCTGGGACCATTGGTAGTGGAAAATGGGCACTGGTGGTGGGATGGGTATTGGATCGTTGTATGACTGAGACGCAAGCACGAAAGTTTGTATGTTTGTAACTGTACCTCACAGTGATTCACTAATAAATATAAAAAATAAATGTAAAGTTAAATCTTTGTGGTGGGCTGTTAGCCCAGTCCCAGGCCCACCACCTCCCCTCCACACACTGCTTGCATGTGGGGACCCGCTTCTCAGACTGGACCTTGAAAAATAGATTTCTGGGGAGAAAGGAAATGGGAAAATGAACAATTGCACTGAACACATTCAGAATGAATGAGAGAGGGAAACTGGTGGGTAAATGACTAAATCTTGGGAGTGACTCTCTCCATGCAGGTCCCAATGGAGAGAAGAGCTGGTCTAAGAGATACCCGTCCTGCGGGGGCCTGCGGCAGTCCCCCATAGACCTGCACTCCGACATCCTCCTGTACAACGCCAGCCTGGCACCCCTGCAGCTCCAGGGCTACAACCTATCCGCACAAGAGCAGCTTGTCCTGACCAATGATGGCCACTCTGGTGAGGGGGCACTTCCCTTGGATCTGGCCAGACAGTGAAGAGGCAGTAGAATCCGTGGATGCCAGGACTTTCTCTGGAGGAGGGGCTGGACATGGGGAGGGCTCGGGGGGATCCACATCTCTCAGAAGAAGCACTTCTCTCCAGAGGAGACAGGCCTGAGGTCCCTAGGCTTCAGAGGTGAAGGGGTGAGCTCTGGGCTCCATTCAAGGGAGCATCCAGACTTTGGAGTCAGGCAAACTCGGTGGTGAGTCCTTTCTTGACCAGCAAGCTCTGGGGATAAAATGGAACCTCCTGGAACTTTTATCAGGAAGATGGCTGTGTTGAGGGGTGTGGGATGACTAGATATTTGGCAGGTGGGGTTATAGCTTCTGTTTGTGGGGGTGAGGGATTCCACAGCTTCCTTCCTTACTTCCTGCAAGACTCTGTCTTCAGCGTAACACCTCATCTGCCAAGAACCATCCCCCCTCTGCTCTAGCACGAGCTTGTTACCCTCTGTTCTTGGGGTGCCAAGCAGGAAATGGTGCTGCTTGGAGGAGCAGCTTGAGGCAAAAGGGACAACGAGGGGACAGCCCCAGTTTCTGATCGAGCACTGCCTTGCTGGCTCCTGTGTGACCCCGACAGTGCTGAAGGCCTTGAGGGGGCACCCCGCAGCCAGGACCCTGAGACCTGCACCTTCTCCCCACAGTGAGGCTGAACCTGCCCCCCAACCTGTACCTGCACGGTCTCCCGTTCCGCTACAGCGCCTCGCAGCTGCACCTGCACTGGGGGGACCACAGCAACCCCCGGGGCTCTGAGCACACCATCGCAGGGGAGCACTTTGCCGCCGAGGTGAGAGGGCACGTGGAGGGGGTGGTCGCAGGAGCAACCTGGCTGGAGCACAGTTCAAGTCAGCTCTGGAGCACAGCTCAAGTCAGCTCACCCTCCAAGCTCTGCTCTCAGGCTCACCTGGCTCCCATCACCTGGGCCACTGCATCTTCCAGCAGGTGTTCTCAGAGATTTTATGGGGTGTGACTATTATGTGATACTTAAACTTTGCCAGTATTACCGGGTGGGGATGGATGGAACACACAAGTTCAGAGGCAGTCACTCAGCTGGTCACAATTTCAGGGCACAGAGGGATCTGGACATTCACTAGCTCTCTACCAGCCTGGGAAGTCAGCACTGCCTTTGGTTATGCCACTGGTGGGACGCACCTAAATGCATGAGAAAACAGGAGGAGGTGCAGAAAACCGTTCTTGTTTTATAAGTGTACAAACAGTGTGTGCGTGTGTGCATGTGTGTGTGCATGCTTGCATGCATGGGCAATTTCCGAGCTCTAGGGAATGGAATATGGGAGTGTGGTTCAGATGTGTGCATATGTATTTACACGTGGAGTGTGTGTGTGAGTGTGTGCGTGTATGCATGAGTGTGTGTATGTGTGCACGCGCGTGCACCCACACATGCATGCATGCCCCTTTCAGTGCTCCCGAAAATAGAGTATGGGGGTGTGATTCTGAATGTCTCAGGGCAGCACAGAAAATCTGTGAGCTGAGCCAGTGTAGCGAGCCCACAGTTCGACTCTTCTGCTGAAATTTAACATCTCAGACTAATTACATGCCAAGTTGCATATGTGGGAGCTATAATTCTGGCCCAATAGGATGGCACGACTGAGACACACATTTCAGACCATGCCCATCTCTGAACCTTCCTGAACTGCAATTTCTTTCCAGCTAATTGCAATGCTCGGGAATAAAAAAGGAGTTTGGGTGCAGGCCTGGGAGGGTTTGAAAATACTTCTGGCCTTTGTATTTTCTGGTATTAAGTCCCATCATTAGACTTATGGCCTTATGAACAAGTATCATAAAGGGCAATACAAGGAACATTGCCAGGATAATGGAACATTGCCACGAGAAGGCAGATTCTCAGAGAGGGACAAGGAAATACCATGGTTCCTTGGAACTGAGTATGTCAGAGATGTCCTTCAGACCTCAGGACAGGGACTGATTTTCCTTTCGTTCTAGGAAGTTGGTGCCTCCTCTGATTTAGGCTGAGCATAACAAGAAAAATTCTTATACAGAGCAAAGCACAGAGGTCTGCTCTGAGGAAAAATAAGGGTCTTGGACTGTGGAGGACTGTAGTTATACACAATTCTGTTTCATTTTTCAAACAATACATGACCTGAAATTTTTCAAACAAGTAGATAAAAAACACTCCTGAAATTCATATGGAACAAGAAACCCCCACAATTAGCTAAAGCAATCCTTGGGAAAAAGAAGTTGGGAGGCATCACCTTCCCCAACCTCAAACGGTACTACAAAGCAGTAGTAATTAAAACAGCCTGGTATTGGGAAAAAGACAGATTTACAGATCAATGAAACAGAGTAGAATATCCTGAAAATGACCCTCAAATATATGCTCACCTAATCTTTGATAAAGGAGCATGAAATACAAAGTGTAGCAAGGAAAGTCTCTTCAACAAGTGGTGCTCAGAAAACTGGGCAACTACATCTAAAAAAAAATGAACCCAGGTCTCTTTCTAGTGCCATGCACAAAAGCCAGATCAAAATGGATTAAATACCTCAATATCATAACTGAATCCATAAGGTTTGTGGAGGAAAATGTGGTCAAAACCCTCCATGACATTGAAGCTAAAGGAATCTTCAAAGATGAAACACCACTGACCAAGTAATTGGAAGCAAAGATAAACAAATGGGACTGCATTAAACTCAGAAGCTTCTGCACCTCAAAAGAAACAGTGGCCAAGATATAAAGACATCTCACAGATTGGGAAAAATATTTACCAAATACCCATCTGATAAGGGTTAATATCTAAGATATATAAGGCACTGGTAGAACTTTACAAGAAAAAAACATCTAACCCCATCAAAAAATGGAGAAAAAAACATGAACAAAAACTTCCTGAAAGAAGATATACAGATGGCCAATAGACACATGAAAGAATGCTCTACATTGGTAATCATCAGGGAGATGCAAATAAATACAACAATGAGATATCATCTCACACCGCAAAGAACAAGAGCAGTCAGTGCTGGAGTGGATGTGGGGAGACAGACTCTCCTTTATTGTTGCTGAGAATGCCGACTGGTTCAACCCTTCTGGAGAACAAGAAGGGCATTTCACAAAAAGCTTGAAATTGAGCTTCCATACAATCCTGCAATACCACTTCTGGGAATATACTCTGCGGGCCTAAAAACACACTGCGGAAATTCCATCTGCACTTCTATTTTTATTGCAGCAGCACTATTCACAATAGCCAGAATCTGGGGGGGGGCGAGGGGGGGAACCCTTATGCCTGAGAGTAGACAACTGATTAAAGAAACTATGATATGCCTACACAGTGGAATACTATGCAGCAGTTAGAAAAAATGAAATCATGAAATTCACTTATAAATGGGTGAACATGGAGAGTAACATGCTGAGTGAAATGAGTCAGAAAGAGGACAGACATAGAAGGGTTGCACCCATTAGTGTAATATACAAAAGCAGAATATGAGACTAATACCCAAGGACAGTAGAAACAAGTCCACAGTTGAAGCCTGCCTCAAGTGCTAGGGAGAAGGCAATTGGGTTAGAGAAGGGACCACTATGACAAAGATAGTTGGAAATAATCACACTGGATAAGAAGTGCATGCTGAAAATGGGTAAAGGAATAAACATGACAACCTCTCAGTATCTGTATTGCAAACCATAGTGCTCCAAAGGGGTGGGGAGAGAAAGAGAGAGGGGAAGTGGGGAGGAAAGTGCCTGCGATAGAGCCATAGAGGCAGGCTTGGGGAGGAGGGGTGGCAGAAGGGAAACTGGGGTTATTGGTGGTGGGAAAAGTACACTGGGGAGGGGTGGGTGTAGGATCATTATATGACTGAAGCCCAATCATGAACAGCTTTGTAACTGTTTATTTCATAGTGACTCAATAATAAAAAAATAAAATAATACATTAAAAAAGGGCTGGAGCAATAGTACAGCGGGTAGGGCGTTTGCCTTTCATGAGGTCAACCCGGTCAACCCAGATTCGGTTCCTCCGCCCCTCTTGGAGAGCCCAGCAAGCTACTGAGAGTATCTCGCCCACACGTTAAAGCCTGGCAAACTCCTCGTGACGTATTCAGTATGCCAAACACAGTAACAAGTGTCACAATGGAGACGTTACTGGGCCCATTCAAGCAAATTGATGAACAACGGGAGGACTGTGACAGTGACATTAAAAAAACACACACACACACACATGGCCAAAATATCAGCACAATGTGGCAGGCTCATTCCTTTGGGGGAAGCAAGATGAAGATCTAGCACCTGTAAAATGTTAAGCTATGATCGTTTGAAAGAAGAAGAAATCTGATACAATTTTCATTAGGGTCCTATCCAGCAGTGCTGGGGTCTGGGACCTGGCGCGTCACCAGGGCTATCCTGAGGGAACTCTGGGGTCCTTTAGTAGGGGAGTGATAGATGCTGAGATTAAGCTCAGGGTTTTAAACATGCTATGCATATATTCTATTACTTGAGTTATCTCTCTGGCCCCTTAATCTATCATTACATAACAATATTACTATTATATGATACATTGGTATTTACGTTTTTAAAATTTTATTAAAGCTCCATGACTTACAGAGTTATTCATAGTTGAGATTTAGACATACAGGATTCAAGCAGCAATCCCGCTACCAGTGTCAACCTCCCTCCACCAATGTTCCCATGTTCCCACTCCTATCCCCGAACCCCTAGCCTGCCTTCTTGATAGGCACCTTTTTAAGTTCATTTGTTATTCAAGTTTTGGGTCTCATGATTGCAGTGTTGTTGACTCTATATGGTTTGACTATTCAGCTCTGCCATCCCTTAACACCACTGATGTACCTCAATACTCTTGACCTTGTGTTGCTTTTCATCTGTCCTTCTCCCCAGTCCCTCAACTTCTTACCTTCTCCTCCCTACTCTCTGGAGCTCAGACTATAAAGCTTAGGTTTAAACAAGCATCCCTTGTTTAAACCATTGCATTTCCTCATCCAATTATTGTGAATAATACATGCAAGTGATATCATTCTGTGTTCATCTTTTTCTGACTGACTTCATTTAACATGTCTACTAGTTCCATCCATGTGACAGCAAACTGCATGCTGTAAGGAATGATAAAATAATGTTATACTACTGTATAATAATCTGGTTATTGTATAACTTTATGTATCTAATTTGTTTTGAGGCCATGCCCAGCTGTGTTTAGGGCTTACTCCTGGCTCTACCAATGATCCCTCCTGGCAAGACTTGGAGGACGTATGTGATATGGAGGATCAAACCTGGACTGACCACGTGCAAGACAAATACCTTCCCTGCTCTATCTCTCTGTGCCCTCCTTGATACAGTTTTTTAAGAGTTAGACAAGGTGTGGTCTGGAGTTGTACTTGAAGGGGTAGGGGACATGTTTTGCATATGCAGGACTCTGGGTTGGGGTCAGAACACTGCGTGTCTCCATCCTGTACCTTAGGGCGAAGTCTTGGGCCCTGACCATGCTGGGCGTGGCACCCCAGCAACAAAACAAAATTATGAAGCTTCACTTGCACCTGACCTAGGTTTGATTCTTGACTTAGCATGGTCCTCTGAACATCACTGGGTGCATGGCTGGGCACGGCCCTGGAAGTCCCACAGTGTGGTTGTGTATCTGGAGGCTTCTAGCACCATCTGTGTGGCCTGGGTCTCCCTGTCCCACAGGGCCTGAGTGTCTTGTCCTGGGATCCTGGTGCTGAACTTCTGGTCTGGTTGGCTTAAAACCATCCACCGGGCACCCAGACCTCCTGAAGAAAACACGAAATATGAAATTATTATCTTACACATCTGAAACTAATGTTCTGTGAAATATATCTCAATTTAAAAAGCAAAATGAATGACAAAATCTCAACATATCAGAGAGGCAAAGATTAAAAAATTGCATACACCATATGGATATAGCTACAAAAAAAGATGTTTGGAGGACTGGTAGGACCACTCTGTAGGTTAGAAATCAGGTGGGGGTCTGAAGTGATTGCTCAGAGGGCTGGAGCAAGCACAGGTCCCTGGGGTTTATCCCCAGTAACCCCCACCATCTGGCTCCATCCCCTCCCCCCCAAGAATCACTAGTTATAGCCCTCCTAGCCCCAGCATTCCTGGGGATGCCCCAAAACAGTCATGTTAAACCTAGTCCAAATCTGTCAGACTCATTTGTTTGTTTGTTTGTTTTTTGTTGAGGCCACACCTGGTGGTGTTAAACACTCTGTGCTCAGGGATCGCTCCCAGAAGGGCTTGGGGGCTCTAGGCAGGTGCTGGAGGTCAAACTAGATCTGCAGCTTACAACACAAATGTCCTAGTGTTTTTAAACCTGTGATTTCTTAAGACCCTTTTCCTCACTATCATAATGATGAATAGTTTTTGCTTTGAGAAAAAAATGAGTTTGGAATTTTATATGTAAAGGGGAACATCTGTATTCATGGACCTTCATGGCTCTGAAAATTAGGGTCGGAGCAGGTTAGGTACTTGCCTTGCACGTGGTTGACCCAGCGTTCATGTGGGTTCAATCCCCAGCATTCCATGTGGTGTCCTGAGGATCACCTTGAGTATTGCTATGTGTGGTCCCAAAACAAAACAAAACAAAAAAGAAGATGATGAAAATATCTTGTAGCAAATCTCTTTAAAGGTTTGTATACACCATATGGATATAGCTACAAAAAAACAAAAAGCTATAAGCTATAGCTTTTCTCCCCTGGGGCAGATACTGCTGCACTCAGATACAATTCTAATTAAGTTACAGCTGAAGCTCAAACCCAACTCGGACTGCTTTTGGGTCTTTGTATAGGACAGAGGCTGATCAAGTCACATGAGACTACTTTGTGCCAAGCTTTAGGATAAGTAGGGAATATGAGAAGGGGTTATGCTTCAAAGTACTTTTGCTTCAAGCCGGAGATAATAAAGCAATTAGAGTACATGCCTAGCATGCACCTGACCCCAGTTTGATCCTCAAGCGTGGCCTCCTGAGAATCCTTGGGTATGGTTTCGGGGCTGCAGCTTTGCCCTGGCACCCCAGGTACTGAGCTGCGTCCTCAGGTCCGACACTGAACTGCAGACTGAGTTGGTTAAGTACTGTCAGGGTTAACCTCTTGGAAGCACCCTCCCCCAAAAAGTACTTGGACATTTTCCCGGCTGATTTAAAGCTCATTCATTCAGCACTTTCTGAGCACCACCTCAGACGCTATCTATGAGCAAACCAGAGGACACAGTCTGTCCGAGGGGACTGATAGAAAAGGGATGTTGAGGGCAGCAGGAGGTGGTGTCTGAAGGTGGGGCTAGGGGCCAGCTGAAGTGTGGGATTGGGTCTGTCTCCCAAGCTGCCCCCTGGAAAGGGTCCTAAGTCGCCCACCCCCGCTGGTGGCTTCTCCCGTTGCAGCTGCACATTGTCTACTACAATTCGGATCTCTACCCCAACGCCAGTGCTGCCAGCGACAAGACCGAAGGCCTCGCCGTCCTTGCTGTCTTCATAGAGGTGAGGGTGGAAGGAGTTTCACCTGAGAGTTTTCTGTCTGCATGTAGTGAGGGTTCATGTGTGCCCATCTATGGGAAGTCAGCCTGCCGTCAGCTGCGTCTACTCCAGAGAAGCGGCATTCCCTGCCGGGCCCTTCTCTCTCAGTGCAGGTAGCACTTCCTGTGGCCAGGCAGCAGAAATTGGCACATTCTTTGTGATGCTGGAAAAATGAGCGATAGTCCCCAGCCCTGCTGCATGGATGGCCCAGTGGAGGGCGTGTGGAGGCCAGGAGGGGGAGTCACACAGCATTCCCATCACATATGACCCCCTAAGACAATTCCTACTATCCAAGCTCCCTCCTTTATGGAGAATTTAGAATGAGTCCCATTTTTCTTGTTTCCCCACTAATGAGACAGCATGCACCTCATTTGGCAACATGCAGACTTGCCTGACTTGGCCTGTGTGAACTCAAGCTCCCTGTACCTGTGGTTAAAGAACCTACAAGTAATGGCATTTGGGCTCACTGTCAGATAATCAGTCTCAAATGGTATGCCATGTCCTGGGATGCTTCGCTCTAGAGTCTTGAATTAGAAACAAGAGGTCCTGAGAGTCAGGACCAGGACCACTGACCTCTATGCCACCCCCTCCACCCCTGCCATAGACTTTGCTTCATCCTAATGGTCCTGGTAAATAGATCATTCAGAGGAGACTTTGGCAGCACTGATGACACAGTTGCACCGGTCCATTTCACTGTCAGTTCAGGCTCAGCCTAAGAGCATCCTTCCCATTTCACCCCACTCTGTCTCTGTTGCAGATAGGCTCCTTCAATCCCTACTATGATAGGATCTTCAGTTACCTTCAAGGTGTGAAGTACAAAGGTAAGGAGCCCTTGGATATTCATTCACTCTGTGAGAGAAGGATGTATCAGCCCCAGGTGGGAAGGGGAAGGTGCTACCTGTGACAGGCCCCAAGGAGGCCAATTCATTTCCCACCTCTCAACATGTTCCTCCATGTGTGCTGTAAGTGGGCAAACAACTAATGATGGCCTCTCAGTATCTGTATTGCAAACGATAATGCCCAAAAGGAGAGAAAGGGGGGGCGGGGGCAAGGAGAGAGAGAGCCTGCCGTGGTGGTGGTGGCAGGAGGCATATGGGAGATATATTGGTGGGGGAGATGGGTGTTGGAACACTGTACAACTGAAAGTCAATCATGAAATCTTTGTAACTATCTCACAGTGACACAGTGATTCAATTAAAAAAATCATTCATAATATAAGAAGAAAAAATAAATAAAATTATGAAAAAAAAGTAAGGTGGAGTTCATGCCCAATTCAATCAGCTAATCAGTGGCTGAATAAATAGCAGTACTCCTACGTTTAAAATTCATTCATTCATTCATTCATTCATTCATCAAAAACCATGTATCTCCAGGTCAGGAAATGCTTGTTCCAGCCTTCGACATTGCGGAGCTGCTTCCCAAGAGGCCTGAGGAGTACTACCGCTACCAGGGCTCCCTGACCACCCCTCCTTGCCACCCCACCGTGCTCTGGACCATCTTCCGGAATCCTGTGCAAATTTCCCAGGAACAGGTGACTGTCTCTCCACACAAGTCACAGAGCATACAGTACCCTGCCTCAACTGCCTCTGTCAAATACCCAGTGGTTTGGCTCACTCACCTGCAGTCACACCCGCCCAGTATGGCAGTGCTGGAAGCGCTACTGAGTTTGCCAGGGAAGTGAGGAGACAAGCCCACTTGCAGCCCTTCAGGCCACACTGCTCATCGGTCTCCTCACCTCCCACAGTGCAGCGCTGGATTCATGAGGGCTGGAAGGAAGATTGACCGGATCAGGGAAGGTCATCTTACCAGATAGAAAGCTGGCATTGCAGCAAGGGTCAGTGGGGGATTTCTCCTAAAAGGAAACTTGGGGAACCAGAATACAAATCCTTAGCAAGTTCCTGAGAGGTCCTGGGTTAAGGAAATTTGCAGGGTCACCTGCTGGCTGGTGCTGAAGCTAAGACTTGGGCAGGTGTCCTGAGTTCCCAGCAGGCTGTCAACTGCTCTGTAGTCTTCAGTCATGCTGAGGGAGCGCAGGCCAGAGATGACCCCGTCACACCTCTTTGTGAGGATAACACAGCCCACACTGTTGTGCCTTCTTTTGGGGGGAGAGGGAGCAGAATGGGGGGTTCACTCCTAGTGATGCTCAGGGGACCTTGCAATGCTGGAATTAAATCGGGGCATCCTTGTGTCCCATCCATTGGCCCCTAAGAGTTTCTAAGTAGGTAAGTGGCAGCAAGTGGCAGACAGGCATGAATGAAGCGATGCCTGGAAAGAGGTGACACCATCTCTGCAGGTGAACGAAAATCCACGGAGTCACTCAGCTGGCCTAGAACCTTCTTATTCCTTTGCATGGGACTGGCAGAACCAGTCCCCAGGCCACTCTGGCTTGGAATTAGACTCCAGCGAAGGCTCTTGGGAGGAGTAGTCACTGTTTATGGACCACCTCCCCGAAACTTCCAGGACTCCCTCCTGGCAGGGCAAAAAACCCTTAGGCAAACAGCAGCATTCAGTCTGCCCCAGCCTGCATGGTCAGCTGACCAGCCTTCCCCTGCTGGAGCTCAGAACGCACCTGGGCTGGGAACTGTTCTTTGGCTCTCCCACTGCTGTTTCCAGACGCTTCTCCCAGGAGGTGAGGTGGGAGCTGTTCTCCCTTGAGACCAGACCAGAAACCTCACTCTGCCCTTAGGGGTGTTTCTAATCTCCCTTTCACCCCCCAGCTGCTCGCTTTGGAGACCGCTCTCTACTGCACCCACATAGATGACCCATTGCCCAGAGAAATGGTCAACAATTTCCGGCGGGTCCAGAAGTTTGATGAGAGGATGGTGTATGTCTCCTTCCAACAAGGTAAGAAGGTGCAGAGCCTGTGGGCATGGAGTACCAAGAACTTTGTTCGAAATAAACATGAGGCCCTATCCTCTCCTTGACATTTGTACATGATGCTAGTACAAGGTGAGCTAATAGCTCTTTGGAAGCAGGGAACCGAGGCTGCTGAGGAGCTACTATGGAGAAGGGAGTTGGGGTCTCCTGACACTGCCTTTACAGTGAAACCCAGAGCAGGATACATGGACCAGAGCCTACATCAAGTGTGGGAGTCTTCCAAAAATGTGGGAAGATATTTTTGTGGGGTGGAGGTAAGTTGAGGTAGAAATTCCTGAGACCCAACCTCTAGCTTTTGACCCTGCACTGCCTTGGTATCAAGGCCATTTCATCCTTCCAGATGACTCATGCAGGACCACTGGGACCACCTTTGCAGGCTCTAGAGAGTGAGTGTAAGTGCATTTGTATCCACAGCAGGGCCTGAGGACAGGTCCCCATTTACCTCCTGTCTCAGGAGTCCCTGGAAACACTCTGCAGGTTGAAATTTAATGGCCAGAGTTAAATCTGTTGACCAGAAGGACATTTAACATCAGCACTTGCTCGGTACCTGCATTAACGGTTCTGGAAACTGAGGGTCTGGGAAGAACATCTGGTGTCTGCATCTTCCTTCCAGCTGTCTGCTTTTCTCACTGAATTGCTTGAGTAGGTCCTTATGTTGCTCCCTGCGGTGGAATTTTGACAAGGCAGAGGCAGAGGAGGTCTGTCAAACTCCCATGTGGTCCCATCCCATCAGGTTTGGACGAATGAGCCATATGCTCCTCCTCCTCCCCACCCCGCTAAAACACACAGCTGAGAGTCAGGTTTTACCCAGTGCTGCATCTTTGGCTCCTACTCGTTGGGTGATATTATACCTCTCACATCCCAAATTGCTGAGTGTGTGAGGGTTGTATTTCAAGGTGCCAAAAAGATTTAGAAGCCAGTCTCCAGAACTGACCGGCAGATCTGTCCCTCAGACCAAGTTCTTTTCTGTGAGTCACTTCACTGAGAATTTGTCTCTTGTGTTCTCTCCAGAGATCTCTTGCTAAGGTCATTCCCCCCTTGTCTTCAGTTTCCCAGTCTGAAGACTAAATCTGTAAGCCAAACCTTTTCCTAAGAATGGAGTATGTCTGTGATGATGATTCCCAACTTCTTTTCTGGAAGATTCTTCAAATGTACCATGTTTTCCCTCTTATCCATCCTGGATAAAGCTCTCTATTTTCCCATCCTAAAAATTAGAATTGAAACCAAACTTATAGTTGTCACTATTGCTCTAAAATTCTTCAACTCTTAAATAATTTTTTAAACCCATAAAAATCCTGCTTAGAGATAAGGGGCATGGCCCACCTAGATCAGGTAGAGATTTGTCATTTGACAACAGTGATCAGCTCTGTCCATGAAGATCATCTGTACCAACCCCAGGGTAACAAACATACCCATGAGCTAGGAGACTTTGATATGCTTGCTCCTGGATAAATGATAAGATAAAAATCTTAAGCTTTCTTTTGGGGGAGAGGTCCTCTCAGCAGTGCTCAGGTCTCCACGGCTCATTCTCTGCAATACTCTGCCCAGTTCTTTGACAGGTTCCTCCCGGCCCCTTGGGTCTTGTGATGCAGTACTGTTCAGCCAGCAGTGTGTGGGCTACCAGGTTCCATTCATCAGTGCTTTGTGGGCCCACTTATTGCTGGGGGCTGAACATGGAACCTCGAGCCTGTGCTCCAGCATCTCTAAGCCCCTCCTGAGTCTTCTCTGCCCTTGGCTTCCTTAGTGATTAAATGGCAGATTAGAGGAGTGGGTGAATGTACTTTTGGTGCTGTTCTGAGTGGACACTAACAGCTGCCCCCATGACTTTACATTGCAGGGACAGTATTTGAGGGCAGTAACAGACCATCGGAAGAAACCATGCAGGAACTTGAGCTTGACATCCAAAAGTAACCCCCATGTAACGCGGAACTGTGGCCTTGGGAACAGTTAGCCATCTTCTTAGACCGGCTCAGGTCTAAGTTGGCGCTTGTAGAGTAGTGGTGCAGAGAAGCTTGTGGCCAGGAAGCTTGGGGCACAGTGCTTTGGTAGAACCTCCCAGCCTAGCAGGGGGAGCTTGGGGGGTGTCTGAGCAGAAATCCCCAGAGCAATGCCTGGCATAGGACATTAAGACCAGATCCCAAGTGTAGATGTGTCACTGCCCTCCCTCTCCTTCTTCCCTTCCCTAAAACTCCCACAGACCTTCTGCTTCCAAGAGCTCAGGATGGACCCCACTCTCTCTAGAGGGAGAGTCCATGGCAGCTCAAGATAAATTCATTCATTTGGAAGCTGATTATAGAAACTTGGTGAGAGTTCTCCCTGCCTTCCCATTTCCCAAAGATGAAGGCAGCAGAGGGGACGTGTCTCCAGGAACTATGAAAAGGCAGCTGAAAGAAATTAAGTTTTCACCACCCCCTGTCAGGGCACCACCCCCCTGTAAGCTGCCCTTGCAGGTAGCTGGGAGGTAGGAGCCTATTTATCAGTGTGAACCTTGAGCAGTTGGGACATGCTCTTCACTTTGGATGTGTGTCATGAGTTCTGATCAGGTTCTGCCCAAAGGTAAGCAATTAGAATCAGAGAAGTTCTGCCAGGAAAGAAGTAACTCTCGAGAGGAAGTCCTGAAGTTTATCACATTGGGACTGTGTCCTTTGGACTCACTTCCCCCTCAACTGGGCTTGGGAAAGGAACCTGCCACCTGGTGCCTGTCCTCAGGTGGATTGGCCCAGTCCATAGACAAGGATTCTCAGCTTTGGCACTACTGACATTGGGGGCTGCATTATCCCTGCATGGGCTGCTGTCCTGTGCTACAGCGGCACCTGGACCTCCACACACTCAATGTGAAGAGCACCCCCATCTGGGACAGTGTCCCTGGGAACCAGGGGTGGAAGTGCCCCAGCTGAGAACCTACTGCCTTGGGGATTGACAATTATTTCCCAAGACCCAGAAATGATATATAATGTACTTTTATTTATGTTATGGGATTCTGGGACTTGAAATCACATGTCCTGGTATTTATCCTATTATAGCATGGAACTTTTCATCTGGTGATGGAAATATCCCAGTTGGAGCTACTGAACAAAGACAGTGTACAAAATCTTGTTACTCCATTCCATAGGAACTTAAGTGTATTCTTTGCATGGAATCGGGAGTATACAAAGCTCACTGAAGTGTAGAAAAGTATATCTGCCATTAAGAAAAAGATGCAAGGGCTCCAGAGACAGTTAAGCAGCTGTGACACTTGCCATGCACTGATGCCCATATGGTCCCCAAGCTTGCCAGAAGTGGTCCCTGATTGTAGAGCCAGGAGTAACTCCGGTGCAGGCCAGATATATATATATATATATCTATATATAGATATATATATATCTATATATAGATATATATGTAGAGAGAGAGAGAGAGAAAGAGTCAATACCAGATTCCTTGGCCCCCTCCTTTGGTACAGTGCTTTCTGTGTGCATGTTTGCTGTTGCACTGGGCCAGGATACCCCCTTGTACTGGAGATGGAGAGTTGCACTTGTGAGGAGCTCAGAGAGGCCAAGCTGAGTCAGAAACTGTCCTCGAGATGGAACCCCAGAGAAGGTGTCTATGTCCCAGGACCATCCAGATCTCAAGGAGTCAGATGCTTCCTGTGAACAGAGGAGAGGGCATGTTGGATTGACAGTCCCCAGGCTGAGACTGGGTCCTTCCAGCAAACTTCTTCCTCGCCAGGGACATCCACACCGGTCCACATAGTGGCAGGAAGAACACAAGGGCCTGGCAGGACATGTTCGGTCTTTAATATTATCCAGTCCTCCTCTCGCTGTGCTCGGGCAGGAGAAACAAGAGGGCGAGAGGAAGCCAACAAGTTTCTATAATCATGTCTTTAGTGGTTTTCTCTGAGCAACTGCTTATCACCTGCCGCAGAGCCCGGGGTCAGCTGAGGTGACTCGGGAAGTGCTGGACAGCAGGGCGGGAGGCTCTGCATGGTTAGAACCTGCTCGGCCCTTTCGCTTGAGGGACTAGATGTAGAAATGCATTTAGAGAGAGACTGATCTTACACAAGCTAAGATGGCTAATGGATCTTTTGGGAGGGAACAGAATGTATGCTTTGCGGTTGTTAACCTGTGTTTCTCCAAGTTTCTATTTATAAATAAAGCCTTTCAGGTGGCTAAGTGCCATCCAATCTTCCAAAGTATCCAGATGAAAGATGAGAGGTATCCCCACCTTCTGGTGGCCCCTGGGTCAGGGGGCGGAATAGCCGCAGGAATCTTCATAATTCAGCATGCCACGTTTCCCAAGAACACCGCAAGCTTAACTCTATGGGGAACAGTGACTGCACTGGGTGATCTGCTCCTCCTAGCAGGCCACCAGCACAGACAATCATGTTAAGAAAGACAGCAGGGAAAACTGGTTCCGCCAGGAAGCTATCAGCTGGCCTGGGGGGTCAATCATGCCGTCATGCCCTGCGGTGTCCTCTCCATGGCAGGTGCTTTCAGGGTGCATGTGGTTTCCTTCTGCACACACTGGTCACTAGGTGGGTGGGGTCTTGTCCCGCCCCCTCCATTTGAAGTCTTTCAAAGCCCGGTAGGAATCGTATACTCACGGGGCTCAGTCTCTTTCCTCTGTGCAGCTGGGCCAATTTGCTTCTCAGGTAGGTTCTCAGCACACCAGAGGGTAACGGTCTGTCACCACGGAGAAGAAAAAGACAAATGTCTCTGTCTTCCGGACACGACAGGCCCATGAAGACAGGGCAGGTGGTGCTCCCACCCTCCTTCACCCCCAGTCATACTTGGTGCTCATTACCTGTTGGTTTAGAGCCTGATAGGACCCCTAACCAGTCGTCACATTTCACCTTAAGTAAATTTTGTTTTGCTTTGTGGTTGACTTGCCAAGAGTGGTAAATCAGCCCATTTGTTCCAGACAAATAGAAGATGGGAATTTATTTAGCTGTCAAGATTGAAAGGTTAAGAAAGGGAGGGAGGGATGCCCCTGGAGATGTCTTCAGCACTTCATTGCTGCACCCAGCCCAACTGCCCGATCTTCCTGCAGCACAGTCTGCTTGCCAGACCAGCCCCCATCTCAACCAGGGCAGCTGAGAGGTCCACAGTAGTGCCACTTCTATCCCAGAGCCCTCTGGCCTGGGACTACACCCCCTCTGATCTAGGTGTCCTCCTCTTCTCATCCATGCAATCTGGGGCAAATACTTCCTCCCATTTCATTGAGGTATCATGCTTTATAATACTTATGAATACACTATGGTTTCATGAATACACCATTCCAACACTACACCCACAATCTCCTAAGAACCCCTCCTATCCATTCCACAGAGGCTTCCCCAAGTTTATTCAGCTCTGTGGACTGGCTTGTCAGATCTCTTGCCTTTTGCCATTTTTGCTCCCTTCCTATGATTTGTTATATCCCACCTCTGGAACAGCTCATTCTGTACCAGTCCTTTTCCTTCTGAACTGACTTTTCCCCTCAGGACACCCTCTATTTTCATCTGTCTTGTAGCAAATAGCTTGATTCCACTTTTCTTGCAGCTGCATAGTATTCCATATACTACAGCTTTATTTATTCATCTGATTGTTGAACACGGGTTGTTTTCTTGTCTTGGTTATTATAGTAAGTGCTTCAGTGAACATAGATGTGTATATATTCTTTCATATTGATGTTTTTGTGTTTTTGACATTCCTGCAATCTGAAAGACTCAATCCCACTGGTTAAATAATGAGTCCACCAATGCAACATTCTGGTTCTCTTGGGGAGAACTTATTGGTAGAAAGGAATTTGTCTCTTGGTTTGCATCATGTTAAAAGGGAGCATGCCCAGTTTTCCAACAGGTAGGTATGTGAGTGGTGCATGGGGGCAACTTCCTTGCATCCCTTACCAAAGTGTCATCCAATGAGAGGACTAAGTAGCACTTCAGCTTTTGGGTTTATGATTTGTGTTAAGTGTGGTAAGAGTTTTTCCATTAGAGGCTGGACTTTTAATGTATTCTCACTTTCAAATCCTTGCTAACCCAAAATTCTCCTTGCCTTTTTTTTTAATACGTTGCACACAGACACACACACATAAACACACACATTCCCACACACAAGCACATCACCTACAAAATGGTCCATACTTTAAAAGCCACAGTTTAAAAGGAAAAGGATTGCATTCCTTTCTATTTGAATTATAAAGAGTTAGAAACAGGATTATGAAGATATCTATGAAATGCTAGAAATGTTCTAAGAACGGCAGCATTTTGTGCTCTTACACTTGCGACTTCAGGAGGCCTCAGATATACTCACCCAGCATCTCTCTGTTCTGCAAGATGCCCTTGGAAGGTGCCAACCTGGGCCAGCAGAACTGGCAGCAGTGCAGCTCCCTGGTCCATTCTGGGGGTGCGCACTTTGAGTCCCCATGTTTGATTTCCTGCCATGGGCCACACCACATACCTTGCTGTGTCACAGCTCCTTAAGCAAGAGAAATACGCCCACTGCACGTGCCACCAGCAGTCCCTCCCCCGCCTTCCCCTGGGTCTCCCAGCCATCTCCGTCAACCTACCATATCCCTCTCTCCCGTCTGTCCATGGTTTAATGGCAGTGAAACCTGTCTGTTCACCATTTAAAAAGGAATGTTTTGGGTGGGGGCTTGGGAGGGGACTCACCGGGTTATGCTCAGGGTTTACTCCTGGCTCTGCACTCAGGGATCATTCTGGAGGGCCTGAGGATCAAACCCAGGTTGGCCAAGACCAAGCACCTTACCCACTGTACTCTCTCCCTGGCTCCGTGTTCATCATTTGGAAAAAAGAACATGATTGAACCTGCAGATGAGCTCTTCTGGCCCTCCCCTCTTGACCTATTCTCTCCTGGAACCCTGAGAAGATTCATAGGTTTTGGTTTCTCTCTCTGGACTCCAGTAACTCTCCGTGACTTCTCTCCCAGCACCTCCCAAATTTCCATGTGACTTCCCCTCAGCCTTCAGTTTCCGGGTGCTGGAGCCTTTGTCTGCAAAGGCACATGAGTCCAGGGCTTTCACCAACCCTGCAAGGCAGGCCCCACTTCTATGCTGGTTGTTACAGTTTCCCCCGGCAGGAAGAGCATCCTTGCAGCTTCGTGTTCTGTTTCTTGTACAGTTTCTAGGAGAGGCGGTTCCTGATGCCTTTCCTTTGGCTCTTACTGGTGCCGCCAAGCAACCCTGTTTTCACTGTACCTGAGTCTAGATTGGAAAGCTTCTGCCCCAGTCTTGTGACTTTCTTTATCTTCCCTGGGTTTCACCTCACTGTTATCAGCGAGAGGAGCACACACCCTGGCACGGGGTCATCCAGGATCCAGTTGCTGGGGCAGAATCCTGACCAGAGTGTGACTGTTATTTACAAGTCAGAGTTTGCAGTGCTCAGTGAACTAGTGAGGTCGATTCAGCCCACATTACCACCGCCCTGGGCCATGTGCTTTAAAGCTGTGACACGCAGGGGCTGCTCTGGTCACTGCGTGCTGCTGCCCAGTTCCCCGAGTTACTGAGCTGACGGTGCAAGCAACAATTTACACACCATCCAGTTCTGACAGCTTAGCCAGGTGGTTAGGTGGTGGCTAATCGTGTTACGTGCGGAGAACTGATATCTTGCTGCAAGCAACTGGAGCTGCTTGAAAAGCAAAGAACAAGAGCGTTTTCTTTTTCAAAAGATTTGGAAAAATAAGCCACAACTGCCTTTTTTTCCCCCAGTGGTTGTATTAAAATCTTAAGGACCAAGACTTCAAGACAATTCTGGTCCCAGTTCACGATGTGCAGAGGCTACGGCCTGTGTTTTCAACACACAGAAATTTAACACTTTCTAAGAAGAGACTCAGGCCCTGAGCCCCTCCCCAAACCACAGACTGGTCTTTAGTGACACACAGACCCAGGACAGGAACTCTACGCAAGGCAGCCACACTTCCTGCCACTTGGGAGGTCACTGTTGCAGAGGGAATGGTGACAGAGATGAAAGCAGGCTGCTGTGTCCTTCCTGCCCCGTTGTTCTCATCCCTCTGGTGCCACCCCTCCCAACAGACCAGAGCACCTGGAAAACCCGGGCAGGAGCCCCCGGGCCAGGCTGTGGGGCCCCAGGAGGCTTTCAGGCCAATTGGAGACTGTATAGAATAGATGCGGGGTTGGTGGCTTCAGAGTGACCTGCCAAGACTGTGACCATGTGTCAGGAGAAACAGGTGAACCAGACCTTCCCCTGAAGTCTCAGGTCTGGCCCTGGGGTGTGAATGTCCCCAAACCTGTCAATCTCTCCCACCCGGTCTGTGCTCTTCCAGGAGCCGCTGATATCTGCGCTCAGTATTCTATGGGGGGATGGTGCACAACTCTATATTTTCATGGGAACTGGAAGTGGCACCACATACATGGCTACCATGCACACACCCGAATACACGGTACTACAGACGTACATGCATCTTCAGTCATGATCCCATACACTCACACACCTGCACACACAGTACTACAGATGTACACACCTGTTTGCATGGTACCACAGACACGTGGTACCATGGGTGCACACAATACCACAGATGCACACACATCTGCACACATGTGTACCATATGCACACACACACACACACACACACACACGGATTTTATTTAGAATCACCAGATAAGAGGCATGTGGCAACAAAGACCTTTTAGGTGGAAGAACCTCCTGGAATAGTGGGGAGGAGCAACAGAACCTGGGATGTGGAAGAGCAGGTTGAGGGATACCTGGGGTGGGGGGGTGTTGAGGTTCATGGTTAATCCTCTATCCTCCCCAGGAAGGATTCGAAAGTGTCTCCCCTCCTGAGAACCCCACGGAGGGCTGGTTATGGGATTCCCTTCTGAAAGCAGGGTACTCTGGAGCATTCCAAGGACTCCCAAGCCATCACATCTATCTCTATAATTTGCTGGGACTAAGTTTTTGGTTTTTTCCCAATTTATCTGTGTCCCAAGAGTGGAACTTCACACATGTGGTGCAAGTGTTCGTCAGGAGAACCAGCCCAAGATTTCATCAGTACTTTGCTGGTGTGGTCACACTTCTCTGGTTCCACCTGGGCTGTGGTTTGCACAGTGACTGGGTTTCCTAGTCTGCACAGAGAGACTAATGCAATCTTAGAAGCAGAGAGTGATAACAAGACCAGATGGAACTGGTCAGGGGTTGCAGCTAAGCCCAGCCAGCCTGGGTATCCAGGGCCTGCTCGGTTCCTTGCTGGCAAAGAGGGCCATTGCTAGCACCTGCCAGGCCAAGAACAGCTTGCCCGAATGGACGCTGGTCCCCTTACTCCTCACCTGCAGTTGTATTAGAAGCTAAAGTCTTGGTCTAGCACAGAGTCTGACAAAATAAAAGAGCTGCAGAAACAGAGTGTTTGCCAGATGAATTCTCTAGCAGGGGCAACTCCCTTTACCATCGAGAAGGTCACCTGAGTTATCCAGGCCCAGGAAGTCTGCATATACTTGCATCTGCGACCAAATCAAACCGAGAGCCTCGTTTCATGCACTATTCAGAGCCTCCATGTTTGACCTGGTTAATTTCGTCTTTTTCTTCCTTCTTTGAAGTGCAAGACCTCACCTACGCAGGACTGAGCGTGGGTACGTGGCCGCCAGGCCATGCATGCTGCAGCTGGGTGCCATTGTGATTCTTGGTGTGATCTGGGCCTGTGATCCTTCTAACCCCCTCTCTGTCTCTCTGTTCCTCCCTCCTATTCCTGGTTCCCTTCGCACATAAGTCTTCCTCTCAATTCACTGATTCAAAGATGATCTACCAATCAAAGTTTCTCCTAATGAAAGACCTGATCATTCAACAGTTTATGTGCATTGTGAACATCCAAAATTTCTGTGGGCACAGCCAAGGGCCATTGCTTATTAAAAAAAAAAAAAGAAGAAGAAGAAGACATGCCTCAGCCCAGCATGCAGGTGAGGTGGTTTGGCTGGGTGATTGCCAAAGGCTTGATTTGGACCCCGTGGGACTGTGCAGCAGAACATGGGGTCCAGGCTGACAAAGAGCCCCCCCACTGGGGACAGACCCATCTCCCATCTGCTGAAACACAGGAGCAGGACTGAATTCTTTCTGAGATCTGTATACCTGCTTTTACTTCCCTGAATCCAAACATCCACCCACATCTTACGCACATGAGCTGTTTGTGCCTCTTGTCCCTTTTTTTTATGTTTATGCTTGATTTTTCCTCAAACCAAATTTCTTTTTTTTTTTTTTGCTTTTTTTTGAGGGCGGGGTCACATTTGGCAATGCACGGGGGTTACTCCTGGCTTTGCACTCAGGACTTACTCCTGGCGGTGCTCAGGGGACCATATGGAATGCTGGAAATCGAACCCAGGTCAGCCGCATGCAAGGCGAACACCCTACCCACTGTGCTATTGCTCCAGCCCCTCAAACCAAATTTCTTTTCATGGAAAAGAAATGGATGGAATCCATGGGCCTTCACTTCAGCAAGTGATGATAAAGTCAGTTCTCTTTCTCTACCCAAGATTTCTCAAATTGTGATTCATATGTCAAGTGTACTCTCATCAGCTAAAGGTGTTGGGACACATGCTTGTGTCCCACTGCAAGCAGAACGAGTCATCCTGATGGCTGGGCTTTAAAGGAACCCTACCATTCCAATATACTCTTCAGATGATGCTGGTGCAAATTTAAGAATCCCTCCTGGAAAATTGCTACAATTTTCAAATGGCCCCTTTAAGTCCTCTGGCCAGTCCTGCTGAGCAGAGGTCCAGACTGTGAGCACAGAGATGGGGAGCACTCCTTTCCACGAGAGACTCTGCAGTGCTCAGCTGTCCCTCAATGCATGCAGTGGGCTGAAGGAAGGGGAGGGGGGATGTAATGTGTGTCTCTTCACTAGGCATCATCCTTTCTGTGGCCCTGGCCGGTGTCCTTGGCATCTGCATTGTCCTGGCAGTGTCCATCTGGCTTTTTCGAAGGAAGAAGAGGTAAGCTGGGGGGACTGGAAAAGGGGGTGTACAACACACATGTTCTGAATACAGAATGAAGACCCTCTATACTTTGTGCCAGCTATCTTCATCAGGAACTTCCACAGACACTTCTGCCCCGATCACCACGACAAAGACGCTGCACATTGTGTCCACGATGAGGGCGTGTGGGGGTCAGCCTTGCAATCGCTAATCATCACCAGTATGACCTTGGACAAAAGTCCTGGTTTGGGAGACAAACCAGTCTCCTGTTTGCCTAAACACCCAAGCAGGGATGAATTCTTCCTGAAATGGTTATATCTAATTTTACTTCTCTGAATCCAAAAATCCACGTATCTCTCACCCACATTAGTTGTTCATGCCTTTTGTTTCTATTTTTTTTCTTTATTGGATCACACCCAACGATACTCTGGGGTTACTCTTGGCTTTGCACTCAGGAATTACTCCTGGCAGTGCTCGGGGGACCATATGGGATGCTGGGAATCGAACCCAGGTCAGCCGCATGCAAGGCAAACACCCTACCCTCTGTACTGTTGCTCCATAGTTTGTTTCTATTTTTATGATCATATTTTTTTTCCTCAAGCCAAATTTCTTTTTATCCAACCTGGACAAAAATGGATGGAACCTACAGTTTGAAGTAGGCTGCCATGAAACTCGTCAGGCCTCAGTGTTGTAATATGTAAAAGCACAGTTAGAAAATGAACAAACTTGGAGGCCAGAGAGAAAGAATATAGTGGGTAGGGCACTTTCCTCGCACAGGGATGAAACCTGGGTTCAATTCCTGGCATCCCGTATGTTGCTAGAGCACCCCAGGAGTTATCTCTGAACTTGAGAACCAAGAGTAAGTTCTGAGCACCACTGAGTGTGACCCAAATAAGAAAGAGAAGAAAAGAAAACCATTTTAGTTAGCATATTATTTGGGTATCTAAGATTCGCTTTGTTCCATAAATTAACAGACTACTTTGTGGTTCTCTCTCCTTACACTAACAAGTCTCCTGTGTTCTAACTCCAATAGCAAAAAGGGCAACTACAGCAAAGGAGTCATTTATAAACCAGCCATCAAGAAGGAGAATGAGGCCCACGCTTGAGACCCTGTGTCCAAGGAAAGATTGGAAGGGCGTTGCCGTGAGCATGGTCTGCTGTGCCTTGCCGGACATTGGAAGGGTGGACCAAGGGTGTTTTGGGGGAAAATTTGTCACACTCGGGGCCTATAATTGGGGGCAACTTCTACTCTGTTCTGTGACCACAGACACCACAGTGTGATGTGTGGATGGAAGAAACTTGACCCAAGATACAGCATTATGACCCCTCACCTCAGCTTTCAGAGACTATGCAATGGCCTGGTTCTGGGGGTCACGCCAAGCTGCCTGCTGAGGGTCGTGATGGTTGTAAAACAAGAAGCAGAACTTCCAGGACACTTAGAACCACCCTCTGGCGAGCCCCTGGTCATTCTGCTTCTGCCCAGCTTTTAGAACAGAGTGTACGTTCTCTGCTTCTGAGACTCAGTTTCTTTCCTCAGGGAAGGGGAGTTGTCATTCTTTGGTTTATTTCTGCTCTGATGATTTCTTTATTCTGACTTACAACTGGGGGGAAGATTGCCCCGCTCAGGGTCAATGTGGTAGAGAAAGAAAACAAGAGGCACAGTTGGCATATACCAGAGGTCTTACCAAGTCCCGTCCTTTGGATTAGAGGCATCAGATAGACCTTAAAGAGTGACTGGAATGTTCTAGGACGTTTCCCTTTGGAATCCTAATGGGGATCATAAGTTGTTTGCCAGAAGGACAGACTATTTAGTCCAGAGCCCCTGTCCCTCCCATTAGTTGGGAAGTTCTATTGTGTTTTAGTTTTTTTTCTTTTTGGGTCACACCCAGCGATGCTCAGGGGTTACTCCTGGCTTTGCACTCAAGACTTACTCCTGGCGGTGCTCAGAGAACCATATGGAATGCTGGAAATCGAACCTGGGTCGGCCGTGTGCAAGTCAAATGCCCTACCCACTGTGCTATCACTCCAGTCCCGTGTTTTAGATTTTATAATCTGGCCAGTCCTTGGAAGTATGCTGCTGCTGCTGCTGCTGCTGCTTCTGTCTTCGTGTGAATATATGTTTTGAGAAGGCCTTTAAAATCTTGAAAAAAAGAAGCAGAAATGGTATGATTGAGTAGTTTGTCTCAGATTCCACTCCTGTCCCCTTGGCCAAGTCCCTGCTCTCGACCTGGAACTGGAACTGCCTTCTTGGACTTTGCCGCGGGTCAAGCCACAGCTTCAGTACAAGAGTCTCAGACCCTAAAGGTCTGCTGTCTGTGGGGGCCAGCATGGTGGTGTTGAGGAGCCCCAATGACAGACTTTCAAAGACTGTGAATGGTCTCCCACCCGCTACCCCATGTCACAAAGACGTTTTAGAGAAGATGAGTCCTCCCTAATTCTCCTGCCAAGTTGGAGGAGTCCCCTATCCCTGATAGAGCAGGTGCCTTCTCTCCTGAACGCTTAGCTGCACCTCACGCTTCCTGGAGACTTTAACTCCCCGTCTCATTCTGACAGCACGAATGTCCTCTTGGAATATTGATTTCCTTAGACCATCTTTTTCCTTCTCTCCCCTCTGATTCTCTTATCACCTCCTTTCCCCCCGTCATAGTTTTATGCTTACACTCTTCCTCTGCCTTAACCACGGGGCTCCGTGTGGCTGAGGGGGATGAGGTTGTGTGTGCAGCCTGAGCCGGGGATTTCCTTGGGGCAGTCTGGGGCTCACCATACCACAGCAAGCACAGTGCTCAGGACCAAGCAATGTGAATTTGGGGTGATTTCTGAGAGACCACCATAGACTCTCCACTGCCACAGGACAATCTTTTCGAAACTGTCGCACCTTTTCTGGGCATTCTGTGAAAGAACACAGCAAGCCTAAGGTTTATTCATAATAAAGGAGGATTTGCTGGTTGATGGTTACAGGGGTCCCCCTCTGCTCAGCCCTCAGGCTCTCAGGGTCAAAACTGAATTGAGCCCTGAAGGCAGGTAGGAAGCACCAAGAATAATCTGCACTACTCATTTTTGTGCTGAGCCTCGGGGGATACTGGCCCTTCAAGGTTTCATTTAGGCTGCTGATACCAGTGGTCACTAGAGGAAACCGGGGTGTGGACATTCTACTGCCTCTCAATTAAGGGAGCAGGGTACTGGGGAAAATGAGAAAACCAGGCTGAGGCTGGGGAAAGGACCTTCCTCTGCTTCTTATGAACTCTTGGGAGAGCTTCTGTTTCCTAGTGACTTCGGACAAAAAATCAGAAGAACTTAAATGTGTTTCTCTAATAATGAGCATTTTAGATTTTGCTTCATTGACCAGTAATCACATTTCAAGTTCAGGTTAAATTCTTCTCCCCTTCACTGAACTCTATGAAGGCCTCCTGAAACTTTTGGTCTCTGAACCATAGGCTACCATGAAGATGGTCACTTCTGTATTTATTGTAAGAATGATTGTAATGATATATGCTCTACATGTGAGAAATCATAAATAAATTCTGTTTTTTCCAAGTCAGACTGGTTTTTGGGAGCTGAGGGTCAAATGCGCAGTGTGACCTTGTGGTGTGTAGTTGCTTGTCTCTGGTAATTGGCTACTGTTATTTACATTCAGGTGTTAGAGATGTCTGAGGAGAAAGCCTATCGTCTGGAAGCCCCAAAGTCAGACGCTGGGAGTAAGAAGAGCTGGAAAGTCAAGTAATGAGGGAACAGCTTAGAACATGGTGTGGGAGGGCAGCGAAGTGGGGTGCATATGGAAGGCTAGAAAGTAGCCAAAAATTAAGCAGAACTGGAACCTTGTATTTCCTTTGGATGGGGTGGTGAACTCTTGGTGCCTAGTCGGCCCCAGGGGCTGCTGCTGTGATACTCAGCCAATGGAGGAGGCTTTTTAATGCAGAGACAAGGATATGATGTTGTTCTGGCTCTGCCAGGGACCACTAGGTCACCGTGACCATAGTAGTGTCTGGGGAACCATATGGTGCCAGGGATCAAACTGGCATCAGCCTGCAAGACATGTTCCCTACCTCCCCCTACACACAAACCATACCTCTCTGGTCCCAAAGAGAGATCTTTTCAAAGTGACTTGGACATAGGGTACAAGTTTTATGGCTTTTAACTAGGTGTTAAAAGAATTAGGTGTTGAATTCTTCAAATACATACCCCCCACACACACCTTTTTTGTTTCTTTTTTTGGGTCACACCCAGTGGTGTGCTGAGAGGTTACTTCTGGCTCTGCATTTAGGAATCATTCCTAAAAGGTTCATTGAGGGGCTAGAGCAATAGCACAGCAGGTTGTGCATTTGCCTTTCACATTGGCTAACCCGGGTTTGATTCCCAGAATCCTATATGGTCCCCTGAGCACCGCCAGGAGTAATTCCTGAGTGCAGAACCAGGAGTAACCCCTGTGCATCATCACGTGTGACCTAATAAGCAAAAAAAAAAAGGGGGGGACTCAGTGAAAGATACAGGATGCTAGGAACCGAACCTAGGGCAGCTGTGTGGGAAAAAGTGCCCTCTTTGGCTTCTTGAAATACATACTTGGGACATATTTGAAAATTTAAGAGCCTACGCAAAAATTGATTTGGACCAAACAGGAACTTAACCAGCAGGACCTGGTTAAGGCTACCTTGGAGAAGGTACAGAGAAGAGTTCATCTTGGGCTTGGCCAGGATTTACAGAGACAGCACGTGGTCACTCATCCTTAGGTTTACATTTCTAACTGAGAGGCACTTGCAGACCTAGATGTTGGTTTGCTCTATAGGTCACCCAAGCATTAGAGGCACCTGTCCTTGGAAGATGGAGAGCCTCTGTTGGTTGCTTGTTACCTAATTTCAGATATTTTTCTCCCAAAATATGCTGTGTAATATTTTGCCTAAATCCAGAATTCAACTTCTGGTTTGCTAAAGGAGACAACCCTGTAAGGTTCCAAACAGGCATCATTGTTTGAGCCTTTTAGAAACATTTCCAATACTCCACATCCCTCAGAATAAGATAGGTGAGCAGTTCAGGGCACTCTTGTCCCAGTTGGGGACACCATGGCCTCCAGCATTGGAAAGGAAACAATGCCTCCAGCTTCTAATGTTCTGTTCCCTTGGAAATTCTGGGGGAGAGGAAGTGCCTGGCATTGTTCAACCCTTAGTCCTGCCTCTGCACTCAGCGATCGCTCCTGGGAGTGCTTGAGAGACCATATGTGGTGCTGGGTCTGGTCCTTGCAGGGTAAACACCTCACCCACTGTACTCTCTCTCTCTCCCTCTCCCTCTTCCATTGGAATTTAAAGTGCTTGTCATACTTCCTGGGGTGAGAGCCTCTTCAGGGATGAGAACAGATAAGAGCAAGTCCTGTATATTTTTTTTAAATTTCCATTAGTGAAACATCATGAAGTACAGTTGTAGACTTACAAATTTTTGTCTTGGGTTTCAGTTATACAATGATCAAGTACCCATCCCTCCACCAGTGCCCATTCTCTACCACCAATGATCCCAGAATCCCTCCCACTCCCCTATCCCCCCCCCCCCCATCCCACCCTGCCTCTGTGGCAGGGCATTCCCTTTTGCTGACCCTTACTCCCATCTCAGGGAGAGGTGGGAGACCAAGGGATTTCCTGGGAACAGCAGTGAGTTACAGACTCCCTTCTGTCCCCAGTGCCTTTCTCCCCAGCCCTACCTCAATATTCATCTTGTTGGATGATAAAGGAAGTCTGGTGACTGCAGTCTTATGGAAGCAGAGGAAATTCGGCTCCTGCTTTAGCTCGGTGTTCTCTTCTCATCACAATCCCACTAAATTGGCAACCCAGAGTCATGTCTCCAAAAGAGATATGGAATTTTAAACTTTCTAGTGGGAATATACCCCAAAGTCAAAGAAAACTAGTGATTCTAATTTTATTTGTTTCAATTCAGTTTGAGGGGACCATATCCAGTGGTGCTAGGGTTGGGGTCAGAGGCGGTGGCTACTCCCAAGGGTGCTTGGCCATCTGGAGCAGACCAGCAGTAGTAGGAGAGGCAGTTGGCAGTGATTAGGGGCTAGCAGGTATGACTCAGGATCTCTCAGGTGCTGCTGCATTGAACTGTCTTCTGACCTGGCATTAACCTTACTAATGAAAGGCCAATTATGAGTCCAACCTTGTATAACCCAATAGTTCCAAAATACTGTAATTTTAATGTATAATTAATCTTTTGAGAGATATATTTTTATTATTTATTTATTAGTCAATCTTTTAAAGTATAGTATATATTTTACGCTTCTATTTTTTCTTTTTTTATTTTAACTTTAATCACTTAATCACTTGCTCGAGCGGGCCCAGTAACGTCTCCATTGGAGACTTTGTTGTTACTGTGTTTGGCATATCAAATACTCTCAGTAGCTTGCCGGGCTCTCCGAGAGGGGTGGAGGAATCGAACTCGGGTTGGCCATGTTGGCCGCTTGTAAGGCGGACGCCCTACCCGCTAACTTCCCGTTAGTCGTCGATTTGCTCGAGCGGGCACCAGTAACGTTTCCATTTGTCCCTGTCGCGTGCTAGTGTAGCCCAATGGCATCTGTTCGCTCCAGGAACATGAAGGGCCTCAAACCGATCGTTCATGATCTTGACGAAGAAGTCTGACCATCTGGTAGGTGGGTGGCCACGCGGTCTTTTGACATCCCGTGGAATCCAGTCAGTAACAGCTCTAATCCAGCGGTCGTCTTTAAATCTCATTATGTGACCAGCCCATCTGATTTTCGACACCTTGGCAAATGAGACAGCGTCCCTGATCCCTGATCGTCGACGGATGTCAGAACTCCGGATTCGTTCTCTCATTTGAGTGAAACGTGATATTCCAAGCATAGCTCTTTCTATTCTTCTTTGGGAGACCTGAATAGCGTTCTCAGCTGAAGAACTTCACATCGGGACCCATGGCCTAGAATGGAACGAACAGGGTGAGAGAATGTCTGAGTTCATCATGTCGACCAAGACCATTCATGGTAACTCACAGTTCCAGAAGGCAGAATCTAAACGATGGACATGGGAGTCTCCCGGTGGACGATTCCACAACGAAATAGACCACATCATATTCAATCGACGGTTTTGCCTGACTGATGTTGCTGTTGTCCCAAAATTTCGAACGGGATCGGACCACCGTCTCCTTCGTGCAAAATTCTACTTCACAGAGCGGGGAGAAAGGGCTGCAAAGTTCAACAAGAGAACTCCCAGAATGACCACCAACTGGGAACTCTTTGATACTATTGCGGCAACATGGGAAGATGCCATTGTTGACAACATTGACGAGGAATACGATCGACTGGTTCAGCACCTCCATGAATGTGCGAGGAACGCCAAGAGAGAGATAGCCACAAAAAATCGCCTATCTTCGAAAACTCTTGAGCTAATTCGCCAGCGTGGTTTGGCGCATGCCTCAGGCAACCACAAGCTAATGTCCGAGCTCGCAAAGCAGTGCAGAGATGCGATCAAGGGAGACCTCAAAGAGAGAAGAGCAGAAGTACTGGTAGATGCGGCAGAAGCCGGGAAAAGTATTCCTAACGCCCGCCTGTCCTTCGCCAACTATAAGACCAAGATGACTGCCCTCCGACGTCCTGATGGATCCATCACATCCTCCAGAACGGCAATGGAGAAGATTATCCATGACTTCTACTCAAATCTCTTCGATAGCCATGTCGACTTGCCGGCATACCAAATTCCACAGGATGGATATGTCGTTCCCAACGTTCTCCCTTCCGAAATCCGACACGCCATTTCGTCAGTAAAGAAACAAACAGCACCCGGCCCAGACAAGGTCAGACCTGAACACCTGAAGAACCTGCCATCAGTACTCATCAATACACTGGCTCAGCTCTTCACTCGCTACCTGTCTGAATGCAAGGTTCCGTCCCAATGGAAAACCAGCAGGACCGTACTACTGTTCAAGAAGGGAGACATCCATGACATTGGCAACTATTGCCTGATCTGCCTATTGTCTGTCATCTACAAGTTGTTCACTCGAGTCATCCTAAATAGGATTGGCAGAACACTAGATGAAGGACAACCATGCGAGCAAGCAGGGTTCCGCAAAGGATTCAGCACCATCGACCATATCCACACGATAACCAAGCTCATTGAGGTTTCTCGGGAGTTCAAGATGCCGCTCTGTTTAACGTTCATTGATTTAAAGAAGGCCTTTGATTCTGTTGAGACAGAAGCGGTCATTGAAGCCCTAGCCAATCAGGGCATTCAAGCCCAATACATCAGGATCCTCCGTGAGCTGTATTACGGATTCACTACCAGGATCTCACCATTCTACAAAGAAGTGATCGTTGATGTCAAGAGAGGGGTGCGGCAGGGTGATACCATTTCACCGAAACTCTTCAGTGCCACCCTCGAGAACATCATGCGACGACTGGAATGGGAAGGAATGGGAGTGAAGATAGATGGTTGGCAACTACACCACCTCCGCTTTGCTGATGACATTGTTTTAATAACACCAAACATCAGCCAAGCAGCACAAATGCTGGCAGACTTTGACCGTGAGTGTGGAAAGGTAGGACTATAGCTGAATCTTACGAAGACAATGTTTATGAGAAACAGCCTTGTTCCTGACGCCCCATTCGCTCTCAGTGGAACGACCATCTCCGAGTGCAACAGCTATGTGTACCTAGGTCGAGAGGTCAACATGACAAATGACCTGGCACCCGAGCTGCGTAGGAGGAAGAGAGCGGCTTGGAACGCCTTCAAGAACGTCGAAGAAATAGCTAAGAGGACGAAGAACCTCCGGCTCCGGGCACATCTCATTCATTTTAATTTTATTTTCAAAATTTTATTTTCATAGAGTCTCCTGCCCCCGCACCTGGCTATCCTCGCCGGGGTCACTTGGAGGGGGGTGAGTTGAGTTTCCCTCCCCGCCCCAAGCAGAGCTCTGGCAGCTGAAGACCTCCAGAACCAGCCATAATCAAGCTGAGACCACTCTCCACACATATGAAGGTACTGGCAGAGGAACAAAGGCATGCGGGTCCTGGGGCTGAGATCTCCAAGCCTGCTCGGATCGGGGCTAAGCATCCTCCACCCAGATCCTCCATCTTCCAGTAGGCAAGGGTCACACCCACCAACTGATCCCTCGGCACCGTGTAATCCTATCAACGGTCAAGACCCAGAGACTATAAAACCCAGCTCCCGGAAGTGCGTGGCCGCATTTGTGGCCAGGCGACATCTTATTATCTCATTCTTCCTTTGGACAACCTGGCAGGCTACTGAATGTAACCTGCCCACACGGCAGAGTCTGGCAAACTCCCTGTGGCGTACACAATATGCCAAACACCAGTAACAATGATGGGTCTCATTATCCTAACCCTGAAAGAGCCTTGAACATGGCACTTTAAAATCTCAGGGCTAGGACGAAGGAGACGTTACTGGGGTCTGCTCGAGGCAATCGATAAACAACAGGATGATGGTGATCATGATCGTGATCATAAAGTTGTTCACAATTGTTCATTGTAGATAATATTTAAACACCAATCCCACCACCATGCACCTTCGCACCACCATAAGAGGAAAGAGTGTGAAGATTACTGTATTTCATCCTGGAGCCAGTTAAGCCCTTGCAGAAGAGGTTACAAACGTGTATGTTAAACCCAAACAAATGTGTGTTACTTTTGGTACATCAGTGGACTAGAGTATAAGAGGTCGTGGCTGTGTGCTCCAGGACATTCTATATTGCTCTCTACTGGGAGCTTTATTTCAGTCTCTGGATCTTGGCCATTGATGAGATTCTATGGCGCTGGAGGCAATTTGTGGGTGTGACTGCCAAGCTACTGGGAAACTGGGGAGCTGGGGGGAGGAGGCCCAGTCCCATTCCAAGCGAGCTTGGGGATCTCAGTCACGGGTCCTGCATACCTGGATTTTTCTGCAGTTTCCCTTGTGGGTGAGGCTCATCCCCATGTCCTACCTCCTGATTTCTTTGTGGCTTCAATGCTTGGAGAGCAGCCTTGAGCATGGCAGCAGTTGGATTCTGGAGGTTTTCAGATGCCGGGGTTCTGCTGGGCAGGGAGGGAGGCTCAACCCGCCCCCCCCAAGCTGCCCCCATGAAGACAGCCTGGCAGCCGGGGTCAGGACGTCTAGATGCTATTTTCACTGAAAATATTTGGTCTGTATTTAGATTTAATCAAATTGAAAAAGCAGAGTCACACACATTACTCCAAACACACTTAAAATAATGGAATCTAATAACAACTCTTGTGTTTAAATCAATAAAAATACAAGAGTTACTCAGTTTCTCAGATACATTCCTAGTGTTGGTGGCTCCATGGGATAGGATTTTAACCCTCTCCTTTTCTATACTCTTTGGGAGGGTTAAGCTTTGAGAACTTTTGCAGGAAAATAAAGACTGAGCAATTGAAGGCTTATTAGGAGGAGGAATGAGGGTTGGTGATCGATAGAAACTCACTTCCCAGGAGAACTGACCAGCGGACATTCCTGCAAGTCACTTTAGCCTATTCCCCCCATTCCCAACACACTAAATGTCCAGGTGCTTGCCAGGTTGTTCCAGTGCCACAGGAGGCAACATGATGCCTGTTAACTTCAGAGGCCCTCACTCCAGGGGCTGCCCAGGTGCCAACAACTCCACTGGATCCCCACGTCCTATCTCCTGATTTCTTTTGGTTTCAGTGTTTGAGGGCAGTCACAGCAGGAAGCTCTTAGTACACTCCTGTGCAGTACTGGTACCTAGAATTGGTAACTGGGCCCCATCCCTCCACTTGGGGGCTTGGGGCCTTCCTTTTAGGGGTGCAGAGAAGTCTTGAGATCAGCCCCAAGAGGCCGTAGATGCTCTGGTTTGCCCGTGGTCTATGCAATAGCCTAGTTCAGGGTCACTTTCCACATTCGTGTGGGGCACAGTCAAACTAGTGCATTTGTTTTTATTGCAATGAAAGTGAAATAACGTATGCAGTAGTACAACAGTATATGGTGGAATATGATGGATGTTACTCCTAATGCATTTCAAGAGAGCATAGATACCAAACTACCTTGGAGTGCAATGGTTAATGTGAGTGAACACTTTTCTTAACTGCTGCTGCCACCTAGTGAATTCCTTGGAAGCCGGTTAAAACTGCCCTCACAAATAGAGTAAAATTGATGTGCGTTTCTTGTATATCGTAATTGAAGTGCAATAATAATAGAAACACAGCAGCATAAGGGAGAATTTGTGGGTGTTGTTCTAGTGCACTTCAGTTTCATTATCAATAAACACAGATAAATGACTGTCTAGTATGTTGAATGCATTTCCTTTTTTAAATAAAGTTTTAATTTTATTTTTATAAAGTTGTCCACAATAATCCATTACATTTAATATTCAAACACCAATCCCACCACCATGCACCTTCCCATAAGAGGAAAGTATGTAAATATTGTTGTATTTTATCCTGGAGCCATGTAAACCCCCGTAGAAGAGATTTTGAATGTATTTCTTAGCTCCTGGCACCACCTAGTGAGTTTGCTGGAGTAGGTGAAAACACTATTTATAAGCCCAGTTAAACAAATGTATGCTTGTTGTGTATTGCACGTGAAATGAATAACCTACAGGTAGAATCAGCACAATATCAGGTAGAATGTGAAGCTGTGCTGGTCCAAATTTTGGCATTTTAGGGAAAGAGCAGAGATACAGGCCCACCTAACTTGCATTATTTTCGTGAGTAGATTTGTTTACTGCTTGTGCAGCTCCTAATGAATTCATTGGAAGTCCAGTTAAAACTCCAATTGCTGGGGCTGGAGCGATAGCACAGTGGGTAGGGTGTTTGCCTTGCATGAGGCCAACCCAGGTTAGATTCCCAGTATCCCATATGGTCCCCTGAGCACTGCCAGGAGTAATTCCTGAGTGCAGAGCCAGCCAGGAGTAACCCCTGTACATCGCCGGGTGTGACCCAAAAAGAAGAAAAAAAAAACCTCCAATTGCTAGTACAATTAATCTAATGTGCTTGTTTTATATTACGATTAAGTAGAGTGATAGCACAGCAGTAGGGCGCCTGCCTTGCGCGCAGCCAGCCCGGCCGAGCCAGGTTCGATTCCTCCACCCCTCTCGGAGAGCCTGGCAAGCTACCGAGAGTATTCAATATGCCAAACACAGGAACAAGAAGTCTCACAATGGAGACGTTACTGGGCCCGCTCAAGCAAATCGATGAACAACGGGAGGACAGTGTGTTTGTTTCAAGTGAAGAAAATGATTGGCAGAGCCATTCCAGTTCAGGAATGGGGCAGAGACATGCAACTATCTATCTACCAGGCACCTGCTCTGCACCAGGTGCTGAAGTCTGCAGTGCTGTGTAAGCCTGAAAACAGAACAAGGAGTGCAGGTATATCTGATGTGACTTTATTCTAGCCACAAGACGTGTTTGAATTGGGAAGACTTGATACAAGGAAGTGAACAAAGCTGGCATGGGGCCAGGATGGCCCACTTGCCCCTCAGCCCCAGTGCATTTGCACCGGTGGTTACACAATAGGCAGTTACTTAAGCAGTTACTTACATAAGCTTCGTGGAATCATGCCTGATTGGAAGTGGGGTGGTGGGAAGATAGGCCCAATGGTGAGTAGCACAACCATGTACCCCACTCTTTACCCCTTTAAGATACTCACCACACAATCTCCACATCACCATCTTCCAGAATCTTCCCTTGGTGAGCAGAGTGGAGCACTGCATACAGAGACTGCACAGCAGCAATAAGGACATGAGTATGGCAATCACTGGACTTAGATCTCCTGCAGGTAGAGAACAGAGGTCCAACTGCGGTCCTTCTGGAGGGACCCCCTGTCATGGCAGTCATCGGCTTAGTTTCTTTACCATTGCCAGGAAAGCTTGGAATACATTTCTGGAAGCACCTGGGATACACACACAGCAATCTGTCATCAGGACACACACCCCACCCTCAAGCAGTGGACTTATCTAATAGGGTGTCAGTGAACCATCCTACTCTGTAATATGACCTTGCAAGCTTCTGTGGCTGGAAGAGCTCCCTGTTTGCTTATTATCACTCCTTAATAATACCCCTAAGGTCAGAATAGACTCCTGGAAGACAAAAGTCAACTCTCTCTACAAGCCCAATTAAACAAGCGTGCATTTATAGTATATTTCACATAAACTGAAAAAGTGAAAGTTAAAATTAGAGCTGTATCAGGTAGAATGTGGTATGTGCTGGTCTGAATGCATTCCAGGGAAAGAAAACAGATATACATCTGTCTAACCTGCAGTGCACTTGTTTCTTCACTACTAGTAAATTGTTGGAAGAGGGTTCAAACTTCTCTTAAAAGCTCCAGAGGCAGGGAGAGGGGATGATGTGGGGGTGGCAGGAGGGTAGAGAATGGGCACTATGGAGGGATGGGTACTTGATCATCGTATGACTGAAACATAATCACAAAAGTTTGTAAGTCTGTAACTGTATCTCTGGTGATTCATTAAGCATATATAAATATATATATATATATATATATATATATGGCCAGTAAAACTCATGTGGGTTTGTTTTGCATTGTAATCAAAAAGAAATAACTGATTCTTAGAATAACAGCAGTATGATATTGGTGCTAGATTTCCAAGAAAGAGCACAACTACATGACTCTAACATGCAGAATGCTGTTTGACGAGAATAAACATGTCCTTAACTTCTAGTGCAACTCCTAATAAATTTGTAGGTAAGGGTAAAACCAGGCCTTATATGGTATTGTGTAACTCTAGCACATGGGACAGGAGTTTAACTTGTTCTTAATTTCTATAGCAATCCTACTGAATTTGTAGAAGAAGTTTAAAACAGACCTTTGTAGGGCTGGGAAGATTGATTGTACAGGAGGTCAGGTTCTTGCCTTGCATGCCCAACCTGATTCCTTCTCTGGTATTGCATATGGCCTCCCTAGCACTGTCAGAAGTTATCCCTGAGCACAAAGCCAGTAATAAGTACTGAGTGCCACTGGACGAGGCCCCAAATCCTTCCCTCCCCGATTAAATAAACAAAAAATAATGAACACACAAATAAATAAACACAAACACATAAACACTAACACATTCACAGACCATACCAACACAAACTAATGCCTGTTTTTTGTGCACTGTGATTGTAGGGAGAATCTGAACAGTGGAAAAACATGAGTGTAACAATGCCTCTTTTGCAGACCACAACACCCAAAACGAGAGAGAGAACACAGGGGATTGCCCTGCCACAGAGGCAGGGGAGGATGGGGGATGGGGGTGGGGGGGGATATTATCCATGGTGGTGGAAAATGGGCACTGTTGGAGGGATGGGTATCTGATCATTGTATAATCGAAACCCAAGCACAAAAAATAGTAAATCTACAACTGTAAAAAAAAAAAAAAAGAAAAACATGAGTGTAGGTAGAATGTAGAGTGTTACTCCTAATGCATTTACATTAAAAAGCACAACTACATGACAATCTAACATGTACTATACTCTTAATGGAACTAAACTTGTTCCTAACTTCTGGTGCAACTGCGAGTGAGTTTCTTGGAAGACAGTTAAGCAGAACTAAAAACAAGTATTGTTTCTTATGTACTGCAATGCAATGACTAGAAAAAAAATAGCTATACAAAGTATAATGAGGATGATGTTTCTCCTGATTCATTTCCAGCAAAGAGCAAAACTTCAAGTGTCTGAATGGTAGCATACTTTCCAGTGAGAATAAGGGCTTTGTTAACTTCCAGTGCAAATACTAGTGAATTTGTTGGAGGGGGGTAAAATGTGGTCTTCACAAGTCCAGTAAAACTAAAGTGGATTTGCTCTATATTGTGACTGAAGTAAATAACCTGGTTTCATAGGACACACAGCAATGAAAGATTACAAGCTGAAGGTCTTAGACCACATGGGGTGTCAGGGATCAAACCAGATTGGCTGCATGCGAGGCAAGCTAGGAATGCACTTCAACGAAAGAGCACAACTACCCCACTGACATGCAGCACAGTTTTATGAGAATGAAGTTCTTTTTCTGTTATTTTTTATTTTGGGGGAGAAAAGGGGCCATAGTTGGCAGTGCTCAGGTCTTACTCCTGGCTCTGTGCTCAGGGATCACTGTTGGTGGACTTAGGGGACGATATATGGTGCCAGGACTCAAGCCCAGGTTGGCCGAG
Organism: Sorex fumeus; assembly: GCF_029834395.1. NCBI lineage: Eukaryota > Metazoa > Chordata > Mammalia > Eulipotyphla > Soricidae > Sorex > Sorex fumeus. Next base: position 5,217,348 of record NW_026606086.1, on the reverse strand, counting down.
TGCAAGATAAGCGCCCTATCTGCTGTACTATAAATTCAGCCCTGAAGTTGTTTATTTTTTCTTGGAAATTAATTTTATAGTAGGCTAGATAATACAGATTTTTAAAGCATTCAAATTTCTGGTATTGATGTACGAAATTATTGCACATCTCTGGCTCTCCCTGTCATCCTATATCACCTCCAGTATTCTTTTCCTCATGTGCCCCATTACTTGTAAGTAAAGTAAAGTAAAGGCCCTCCCGTTGATCATCGATTTGCTCGAGCGGGCCCAGTAACGTCTCCATTGGAGACCGTTGTTACTGTGTTTGGCATATTGAATACGTCACGGGGAGCTTGCCAGGCTCTGCCGGGCGGGTGAGATACTCTCGGTAGCTTGCCGGGCTCTCCGAGAGGGGCGGAGGAATCGAACTCGGGTCGGCCATGTTGGCTGCGTGCAAGGCAAACGCCCTACTGTTGTGCTATCGCTCCAGCCCTTAAAATTTTTTTAGGCAGCATGATTTCATAGTTACTTATAATAGTGTTTCTGGCATGCAATATTCCCACACCCACCCCCATTGTCCTGTGGGCCCCTCTCATTCCACCAATGATCCCATGTTTCTTACCACCTCTCAATCTGAATCCTTGACAGATACATTTTAAATTTTAATGAATGTAGTTGGTATGCCATGCTTTTTGTTTGTTTGTTTTTGGACCACACCTGGCAGTGCTCAAAGGTAACTCCCAGCTCTGCTCTCAGGAATTACTCCTGGCAATGTTCAGGGGACCACATGGGGTGTCAGGGATCAAACCAGATAGGCTGCATGCGAGGCAAGCTACTTAGTCACTCTACTGTCTTCATCTCCAGGATATTATATTTTTTAGTAGTGTTAAGTTCATTGTCATTGTCACTGTTCTCCCATTGTTCAACAATTTGCTCGAGCGGACCCAGTAACGTCTCCATTGTGACACTTGTTACTGTGGCATATCGAATATGTCACGGGTAGCTTGCCAGGCTTTGCCGTGAGGGCAAGATACTCTCGGTAGCTTGTCAGTGGTTTAAATATATATATAAATCACCCCTACACCATGAGGAGCCTAAGATCCTTGACCCTTTGTTGCTTCCAGACCTCCTCCCCACTCCTCTCCCTTCCATTTCTCTTTCCCATAACCTAGAGCCTGTGTTTGGTCCATATTTGGTACCTACTAGTCCTTAGACAAGGCATTATAGTGAGAGTATCTGGCATCTGTCTTTGTCCTTCTGATTTACTTTACTTAACCTAAGATCCCCAGTTCTATTCAAGATGCAACCATTTGAATGATTTCACCATTCATTGTTGCTGCATAGTATTCCTTGTACATGTATACCACAACCTAAGTATTTAGTCTGTCACTGAACATCTGGGTTGTATCCATATTCTGACTGTTGTACTAAGTTTCTCAATGAACATAGGTACACAATTCTTTTCAAATGAATGTTTTTGATCTTGGGGTAGGTACAGGGCAATGGAAGCTGTATGGAAGTTCCGTTTTTAGTTTTCCTGAGGAATTTCCATAAAGGTCCATAGGGGCTGACCATGCTGGCCAACATTCCCACAGCAGTACATGAGAGTTCTGTTTTTGTCACATCCCTAACCAGCATAGGCTGTTGCTACCCTTTCTTTCTTTCTTTCTTTCTTTCTTTCTTTCTTTCTTTCTTCCTTTCTTCCTCTCTCTCTTTCTTTTTATTAATGAATCACCGTGAGGTACAGTTACAAACCTTCATGCTTAGTTTCAGTCATACAATGATCAAGCATCCATCCCTCCACCGGAGCCCATTCTCCACTACCAATGATCCCAGTATTCTTCCCACCACCCCCTTTCTATTCCCCCCCCCCCGCCTCTGTGACAGGCACATTCCCTTTTACACTCTCTCTCCTTTAGGGTGTTGTGGTCTACAATACAGGTATGAAGTGGCCATCATGCTCGGTCTATAGTCTACTTTCAGCATACATCTCCCATCCTGAGCGGATCCTCCAAGCATCCTTTAATTGGTGGTCTCTTCTCTATCTGAGCTGCCTTTTCCCCCTGTTGCTACCCTTTCTGATGTGTGCCATTATCACTGGTGTGAGGTGATAACTTGTTGGGAACTGTTTTTCCCCAGCGTGCCCAGACACATTGCTCACCCAGTCCAGGCAGACGCAGGGAAAGATAACGGGTAAGCAGAGAAAACCATTCCGGGAGAAGCTGATGCCACTCGCTTTATTGCCAATTATATACATATTTTATAGAGGATCTTGTCTTAAGAGGATGATCCAAAGTTTAGCATCACTGACCTATCACCTTTCCAACTCAGCTTTGCCTCAACCCAATCCCAGATAAGGCTGGATGCTGCAGTTAGGAATGCAGCTAGGTGACAATTCTTAGGGGATGGAACTCAACACCAGATTCCTGGTGCTTATAAAAATGCGCCCAGACACTCCCTACTGGGTCACTATGCAGGGACAAATGCTGTCATGATCCAAAAAGCAGTGTCTGCTGCCTGGCACCATACTCCACATCTCCCCCTTTTTATTTAAATTCAAGACCTAAGGCATTAGTAATAGGGAGGTCATAAAAGGTTTACCCCAATTAAAGGTGCATAACCTCATTCCTTTAGCTAGTGAGAGAAAGAGAAAAGCAAAATATTACCCATATATTACAGTTGGGAGTAATAGGAAAATAGGTTGTTAGGGGCTCATATTGCTGAATTGTAAATTGATGGACCGATACCCGAATCATGTTTGAACAAGTCTAAGTAAGCAAGGGGCTACAGCTAATAAACAGAGAACCACAATAAAGGGGGTCAGTAAGACAAATATCCAAGGCAGGACTGAGGCAATGGACGAGGAGAAGAGGAGGTGGTCATTGAAGTGTTCCCTAAGATTACTGTGAGTGTTAACCATATTCTTGATATCATCCTCAACTATCCCAGATTCATTAGTAAAATAACAACATTGTTTATTGTGGAATAACATTGTTTTGTCCTTCCTGCATAGCCTCAGGTAGCTTAGGTTTATTGGGTTGCTCCCATCACAGTACTCGCATTCCTCTGTGTTTATTTGTAAACTTTGTGCTCTGTTGACTTGTAAATATTGTTTTTCTCTTCTCCCTAAGTCCTTTGCATAGTTTATTCAGAGCAATGTCCTTTTTGTATGGACACAAGAAGACAGTATATGCTATGCTTTTGTAACATGACTCTCAGTAATATTTTCCTCCTGGGCATCTGTTCTCTCTACCTAAGCCTCAGCTGCCCTTACTTCCTAGCACCCCCAAAGGCAGGGTCCTGACGAGGGACTGGATGGAATCAGCGCAAGCGGTAAGCTATGTGTTACCCTGGCATCAACATGGGCGTGGCCGAAGTGCCATAATGCTTAACTATAAGTTAAAAGCTTGGTCATAGACAAATGCTGTCATGATCCAAAAAGCAATAACTAGATTCGGACCCTGTAGGACTAGGAAAGATTAATCTGGCCTGAGTTCTGTAGTCTGAGTCTGTGGCTAGATGTCCCAGGAAAGCTGTCCTACAAGCCTCAATGTTATCTCTTACTGTGTCCATACAAAAATAACTTGTATTTTTTTTTTGCTTTTTGGGTCACACCCAGCGATGCACAGGGGTTACTCCTGGTTCATGCACTCAGGAATTACTCCTGGCCGTGCTTGGGGGACCATATGGGATGCTGGGAATCGAACCCGGGTCAGCCGCGTGCAAGGCAAATGCCCTACCCGCTGTGCTATCACTCCAGCCCCAAAAATAACTAGTATTAAGATGTTGATAAAGTTATTGGACTGAGGAAAGGAGAAAAACACCTTAAGAGGTATTTTGCCCTGGGTAGTCAGGAAGGGCTTTGAAATACCTCTTGGGTGGTGTTCCCTTTGAACTTTGTGGGCCCTCTGGAAGGGCTTTCTTATGTTGATTTTGTTACCAGACTGGGTGCAGTGTCAGCCCAGAGTGCTGGGGAGTTGGAGAGAGAGCTGGAGAGAGTTGGAGAGATAAGAGAGAGAGAGAGAGAGCAGGGTGCCAAGATGGACCTCGGTGAGACTAGCAAGGGGGACAGAGAGAGGATGTAGAAGAAGAATACAGGAGCAGGCACATGGAGAATGAGAGCCCAGGCTGCGAGATGGAGCATGAAGAGATGAGCAGGAGAGACAGAAGGAGACGGGAATGAAGGGAGTGTGAGACTAGAATGGGAGGCTCAGAGAGACTGGGGCAGGCATGTGGGGAGAATGGAATAAACAGCATCTGATCAACCAACCGACTTGGCCCTTGGTTCATCCACCGGCTGCCCCTGGCTGGGTGAGCGGCCCGGGGTGGGGGTCAGAGATTTTATACAGTTCATCAAGAAACACACAGACCCTCCCCCCTTTTGTCTGCTGTAAATGCTCTCTGAAGAACGACTTCAGCCAGGGAATTAATCTGACGGTGCAGTGTCACCAGGGATGATGTGGTGGAGTCAATCACCCCCAGCAGCTGGTTGGTGAAGTCTCTGGTTGTCAGGAGTGTTTCAGCCAGGGTATCAGAGGATAGTCCCACGGAGGCAGCTAGTCCAAAGGCAGCCAAGGGAGGCAGGAAAATTGCGCGTTTCTGTCAGGTTCTGGGCAGGAGCCAGGAGCCAGGCAAGTTCACCTCCGTATAATTAGAATCTGATTCTTATAAAAAAGCAAGTTACAGAAACATAATTTTCTTTCCACCTTCATTTTAAAATTTGCCAGATGATTCAACAAACCTGACTTGTTCTTTTGCATAAACAGCAAGATTCGAGAACTCTCCATTTGGGGAACCCCATTATTTACTGAGAAGTCCTGAGGATTGGCTGAAGACAGGAGACACACCAATAACGGTGTTAATACTTTACCTCACGTCAGTTACCCAGGTCTGGCCACAAGATGTGAAGATTAGGTCCCACAATGAACTGGAGGTGGCCTCGGGCCTCCAGGTTGAACTGAACATGGCCTTGGGTCTAATTTTCCACAGAGATGTCCTGGCATAAAGAAGTTCATCCCATCCCTTCTTCAGGGCTGGGAGAGATCCTGGTTTCCAGGTTTTTTCTTAACCGTGAGAGTATGCCCAAGCTGAGTTAGTCATTGCAGATTCCTAGATTTCTCACTCTCCATAGCAGTGATGATTTCCAGTCTTTCCTTGAGCTGGCCTGCCTCTAGGGTCCCCCTGAGTTTTGTAGGGTACTTGAAATAGTACCTGTTAAATACCTACTCCTGTCATTTAGACTGATCCTTTGACAGTTTCCCTGGAAGAGGACGTTGGGGTCCCATAGCTGATTTTCCTGTCCGCATGAGGGGTAGACCCTACTACAGAGAATAAATTATCTGGATTTATGCAAACCAACATAGTGCCATAAAGTATCAAAAACATACTGAATGTACAAAGAAGAGAAAAACAAACATTTCACTTTATTCACAATGAGATGTAACACACCCGTTTGCTGTGGGTCCTAGTCAAAGGAAGCTAAGATCTGTAGAGATAAAGCATGCAGTTTAACATCATGTTTAAACATGAATGTTTAATCCATTCAATCCCATGTTGAAAACCTTGACTTCCCATTATCTAAGAGCACTGCATCAGGAGTCCAGTGTATAGTTTAATAGTGTCTAATTCATTCAACCTCGTGTTGAAAAACCTTGAGTTCCTGCAACTTTTAAAGAATTCAGAGCTGGAGCGATAGCACAGTGGGTAGGGCGTTTGACTTGCACAAGGTTTGATTCCCAGCATCCCATAAGGTCTCCTGAGCACTGTCAGGAGTAATTCCTGAGTGCATGAGCCAGGAGTAACCCCTGTGCATCACCAGGTGTGATCCAAAAAGCAATAAATAAATAAATATAAAATAAAGAATTCAATTATCTACTAGCATTGTAACAGGAGTCTGGATAATCTGTCCAATATCTCTTCCAAAGATCTTGCCAAAAAGATCACAATGAGATGCCAAAAAGGTACTAGAACAATTTTACAGATGTAATTTAAAGAGTTTCTTATAACAATAGTTTGATCAGTTTGATCAGTGCCTTTCCTTAAAACACAGCCTCAAACTTCTACACATTCCTTTACATTCATTCTGTCCTGTAAATTTCCTTCATCCCATTTCAGAATCAACTTCACTTTAACAGAATTCCTTTCCTTTTTCCCACTGATGATATCTGCATCCATTATCTTTCTGACTTAAGACATCTATATTCCTTATAGTCCTCCCACAAGTTTAAACTCACTGAACTTAGTACAGCATGATCTCCCAAGTTTGGACACAAGTTACTAATCATCTCACTTAACATGACAAAACTACTCTGCAGTACCATTTCAAAAGCATGACATCAGTTCTATATTCAAAAGGTTTACAATGCTTACAATTAAAGATCTTATAACATAAAGCGAAATGAGTCAGAAAGAGAGGGACAGACATAGAAAGATTGCATTCATCTGGGGAACATAAAGTAACAAAATAGGAGACTAACACCCAAGAGTGGCCGAGATTAGTATCAGGAATTTTGCTCCATGGCTTGGAGGCCAGCCACACATGCTAGGGGAAAAGGGAGTTCAGATAGAGAAGGGAGCACCAAGTAAAGGGTGTTGGGAGGATCCTCCCAGGATGGGAGAAGCATGCTGAAAGTAGACTATAGACCAAACATGATTGCCACTCAACGCCTCTTTTGCAAACCACAACACCCAAAAGGAAAGAGAGAACAAAAGGGAATGCCCTGCCACAGAGGCAGGGTGGGATGGGAGGGATGGGGGTGGGGGGTGGGAGGAATACTGGGACCCGTGGTGGTGGAAAATGGGCACTGGTGGAGGGATGGGTACTTGATCATTGTATAACTGAACCCCAAACACAAAAATTTGTAAGTCTACAACTGTACCTCATGGTGTTTCACTAATAAAAATTTTTAAATTAATTAATTAATTTTTTAAAAATATCTTATAGAATCCTAGAAAATATGGGTAAACCATACTTACAAGATTCATATATTTCATTTACCTACATATTCCTTCAATGGTTGCTCACTTCATCACTTCCAGTGGACTGCATTTTGTACTTTTTTTTTCAAAATGACTTATCCTCAATTTTCTTTCTCTCCAGTACACAACTCAAATAGTAGTATATGCAGTTTAAGCTTATAAGCTTGTATTTTAAACAATCCTTGAAAATCACACAATATAGAGAAAGGGAGCAGAGTTTTAGATTGTCTATATCTCAGTATGAAGGACAAATATTCCTTCTAGTTTTCTGCTTTTGTTTTTGATTTTTGGGTCATACCCAGCGATGCTTATAGGTTGCTCCTGGCTTTCCAATCAAGAATTGTACCTGGCGGTGCTTGAGGAACCATATGGGAGGTCGGGGATTGAACCCAGGTCGGCTGCGTGCAAGGTAAACGCCCTACCTGCTGTACTATCTCTCTGACCCCTAGTTTTCTGTTTTATCTTCTATTTTCTTTCATAATTCTTGAGACAAAACTCTTCTTCCAGAATACTTTAAACTTTAAACTCCTTTTACCACAAAATACATATTTTGTTGTCTGGATATTTTCTATTCAAAAGGCATTCAAAACTTTTAACACTTAGATATCAACTTCTGAAATAAGAATGAGACTGTAAATTATTACCATTCTCAGCTTTAATTGGCCTCTACTGAGAGAAGTTGGAGGGAGAAGAAAGAGTTGGGGGGAGGCAGCCACCTTTGTTCAACAAGCTCACGAAAGCCAAAAGGGCAAATTTTAAGACCCTTGAATTCTAAAGTGACTCACTTTTTTTTCTTCTAAGAAAGCCTGAAGCTGGCATGGCAGACCCTGGCAAGGTCCCTGTGGTGTATTTGATATGCCAAAAACAGTAACAATAAGTCTCACAATGGAGACTTATTGGTGCCCGCTTGAGCAAATTGATGAACAATGGGAGGACAGTGCTACAGTGTTATAGTGCCACCAAGGTACAGTGTATGGCTCCAGACTATCAGATTGACACCTGAGATTAATCCATTATAACTCTTCACTAAATTGCTCTAATGTTACCAAAAGTCTCAGAGATCAAATAAAACACTGGTAGGATAAGCTTTTCAACCAATTTTATAACTGTAGAAATTCATGTTTTAAACTAAACCATTACTTTTTGAACCTGTTTTTAGGTACCCCAATAATTTCAACTCAGATTCTAATAATCCAATGCAGATACATATATATGTATATATATATAGACATAACAGCATAAGAAAACCTTTGAACCAATTTTTATGAAGCATAAGAAAATCTTCTTTGACTTAATTTCAGTATTTCTTGTACCTTAGTTATTTCAAATCATGAGCTTCCTACACCAGATACTTTGACAATTCTACAAGGATACAGACAAGCTTTCAGACCCAGAAAAAGTCCCATGATTTTTTCCAAACTTTGATATTAGCATAAGAAAACATGTGAACTGCCAATGTTTATGAAAACATGAGCAAACTTTGTTTTTGGTGGCTTTTGTACCTCTGTTGTTTTGTAAAATGCCCTAACTTTTCATTAAGATTGACCGAGACTTATAAGACAAATCCTTGCATTCTCTGAATTCTTATTTCACTTTAGTTTCAGGCTCTAGCTCTGCAGTTTTTCTTAGATAGTGCAGATTCTGAAGCTTAAACAAATTTCAACTTTTAATAACCATAATGTGTTTCCAATAAGAGATTTTAGATTGAGAATTTCAGTTTCTCTGTCCAAAAAACTAAACCTTTTAAAGTGCTAGGTTGCATATCACTCTGATCTCTCGCGATGATCCTGCTTGCCCAAATCTAAGGATTTCTACTTCTGATTTTTTTTGTATTTTAATAATCTAGGAGTATTGCTATTTGTTCAGCCATTGATAAAGCTAATTTGAATTGGGCACGAACGCCACATTACCTTTTTTTTTTTTTAATTGTATCACTGGGCTGGAGCGATAGCACAGCGGGTAGGCCGTTTGCCCTGCATGCGGCCGACCTGGCCAACCCAAGTTCAATTTCTCCCCTAAGTTCAATTTCTCCGCCCCTCTCAGAGAGCCCGGCAAGCTACCGAGAGTATCTCGCTTGCACGGCAAAGCCGACATGCTAAACACAGTAACAACAAGTCTTACAATGTTTCTGGGCCCACTGGAACAAATTGATGAACAACGGGAGGACAGTGCTATCATACAGTGCAGTGCTAATTGTATCACCATGAGATAGAGTTACAAAGCTTTCATGTTTGAGATTCAGCCATACAATGATGGAACACACATCCCTCCACCAGTGCACGTTTTCTGCCACACACATCCCAGTCCTCACCCTATCTCTATGGCAGACAATTTCCCGAATACTCTCTCTCTCTCTAATTTTTTGCATCATGTTTTGCTCAAAATTTCCCACCACCATTTAAGCCTATCTGCCAGGAGCAGACGCTAAATAATTTATTTTCCATTGCTAATTTTGAATATCATGAGAGCTCGCATGGCCACAATTGTAAATGTAAATTTCTAGATTGTCACTGGTTGGGTTCCAGAGACATCTCTGTATGGCACTAATCCATTTGGGGATTCAATTGGAAGTCTCTGGGCAGGAGAGCATGAGCAACAAGCAACATCCCCGCAATCATGGGGTGTGTTAAGCAACAGAGAAATGGTGTACAGTATTGACTTGGTCCAAGGTGCCTTAACGCCACCCTCCTTAATGGTGGTGCGCAGATCCTTGAGTTCCTGAGAAGAATAGGGGGGTTCCATGGAAGGGGCGCCCTGGCACAACACATACTGGAGAAAGGGAGGATATATCCGGCTCAGGAACTGGATAGGGGGATGGGGTGGGGACCGTGGGAACTGATGGCAGGGGCTGTATAGGGCAATTAACAGATTCTTAAGGACAAAGAAAGGGCAGAGAGCTGCTCTCAGCTGGACCCTTAGAAGCAGCACCTGACTCCTCCCCACCAAGGGCCACCCTGGGTGAACTTCTGTCCGCCTGGGGATGCGTCTGAGGCCTCCTGTGGAGTTCAAGCTTCTTCAAAAGACTTAACTCACTGGCGAAGGGCCGAAAGACTGGCAAAAGTTTCAGGGGAAATTCTTTCTTATCTCTCGCCTGAGCCCTAGAGGCCAGGGACTGGATTTGGGACCAGGCGGGTTTGGTGGTCCAGGGAGCGAGCTCACACATATGTCCCCCCAAAACCCTCACCCTGAGACTGGCTAAGTGTCACGCCGCAAGAGTGTAAGATCTCTTGCAGGCTACTTAAACCAAGAGAGTCCTTGGAGTTGATAGCTCCCATGGTTAGGGATAGAAGGAGGAAAAGGGAGAAAGGGAGGGGGGAAAGGGAAGGGCAACTCTCTGGTGCTCGCCGGGCCAGATCTTCGAGGGAACTTACGGTTCCCTTGGCATTGGAGTGCAGGTACAACCCCACCCCCTCACCCATCCCCCACCCCCGCCAGGTTGCTCTCTTGCGGGGATAATCTTCTTCAGTCATTACAGGATCCATGGAACCGCAGGTTGGAGCCCACTCAGATCCCGTAGGAGTGGGACCATATTCACTCACCCTGCGGACACTCACTGGTGCACTTCACTCACACGTTCAAAATTCAAAGATAGAAAGGAAATAAAAAAGACTGTTAGTAAAAAGAAAGACCAGGAAGAAAATGAGACAACTAAAGACGGTTGAGGGGCTGAAGAAGCCCAGTATTCCCCCGAATCGGGTCAGGGTACTCACCCATCCCAAATTACTTTCGTAGGTGCCCCACCGATTACCTTCGTAGATGCCCCACGTTCAGGGTACTAGATGTTGGGGAACTGTTGCGCACCGGGTCTGGGCAGATGAGGAGCAAAGGACAACGGGTGTGCAGAGAAACCACTCCAGGAGAAGCTGATGGCCACTCACTTTATTGTCAACTATACACATATTTTATAGAGACACTTGGTTTGCACTCAGCTGACCTGGGTTCGATCTACCAGCCAGGAGTGATCCCTGAGTACCATAGGATGTGACCCAAAAACAAAAAGGAGAGGAGTAGAGTGGAGGGATAGAAGAGGTGTCACTCATTAACAGGGAAATTCAAATTAGGATGACAATGAGTTATTGTGGAGCATGGTGACAGGCAGCAGAGCTGATAAGACCTGTCCCTGCATGGTGACCCAGTAGGGAGTGTCTGGGCGCATTTTACAAGCACCAGGAATCTGGTATTGAGTCCCATTCCCCAAGAATTATCACCTAGCTGCATTCCTAACTGCAACATCTAGCCTTATCTGGGATTGGGCCGGGGGCAAAGCAGAGTTGGAAAGGTGATAGGTCAGTGATGTTAAACTGTGGGTGATTGGACCAGCTCTTAAACCAATGGCAGGGGCTAGAGCGATAGCACAGCTGGTAGGGCGTTTGCCTTGCATGCAGCCAATGCGGGTTCGATTCCCAGAATCCCATATGGTCCCCCGAGTACAGCCAGGAGTAATTCCTGAGTGCATCAGCCAGGAATAACCCTTGTGTATTGCCGGGTGTGATCCAAAAAAAGAAGAAAAAAAAAAACCAATGGCAATGTCTGACACAGGTTAGATGTATCAGGGCAAGTGCCCTATTGTGTTACTATCTCGTAGGCCCCTGAGCTGACTTTTGTGTCAGGTGTGAGATACAGATCAGTTTCTTTTCTTTTTAGGATGTAGCTATCTAGTTTTCCCTGCACCATTTGTAGAAGGGGGCATTTTCGCTCTACTTCAAGTACTTGGTTCCTTTATTTAGCAATTTTGATTATCAGTCCATACATGAAGGTTTATTATTGGGTTCTCAGTTGTAACCTATTGGTCTACAATCTTCCCTTGTCCTGTTTTAACTACTATAAATTTACAATACACTTTTAAGTCAGAGAATGCAGTAATTCCCAATTTCTTTTTTCTCAACATGGCTTTGGTTATTTGGGGTGTTTTATGATTCTATACCAGTTTTATTAGTAATAATTCTAAGTTCTTGAAGAATGTCATTGGGATTTTGATAGGATTTCATTGAATCCATATAATATATATAATAACTTAGGTCAGATTGTGATTTAAATTTAATAGATTCTTCCAATCTATAAACATGGACTATTTTTCCATTTTCTTAAGGCCCTTCATTTATTTCTTTTATATAAGTGACTTGCAGTTCTTCAGGTAAAGGTTTTCCACCTCTTTTGCTAAGTTGGTTCCCAGATACTTCAATGTTATTAAGGGTACTTTTAAAAAATCCATCATCATGCTTTTACTTGTGTGTGTAGGGAGGGGGAGTGCTCAGGGCTCAGTTCTACCTAGCTCTGCACTCAGGAATCAGTCTTGGTGGGACTTTGGAGACCATATGGAGTGCCAGGGATGGAACCTGGGTTGGGTCACATGCAAGGTGAGCTCTCTATCTGCTTTTCTATCTCTCAGGTCCCTCATCATCAGAATTTATAATTTATTTTTAAATTTATTTTTATTTACTTATTTTAATTTTTAAATTGACTGAGTTACTGTGATTTATTGCTAATGATGGTTTCCCATGTACGTAATTTCAACAACACACCCTTCACCATTGTGCCCATATCTTTTTTCCAAAGATCCCAGTGCCCCTCCCTTTTAACCTCCCACCCACTCCACAAAACTCAGTTTTGTGAATCCGTTCTCTCATCGTGGGAACCATTTTTTAAAATTTTGTAATATAAATCTTTTAAAAATTGTTTGAGAGAGAACAAAATGGAATGCCCTGCCACAGAGATGGGGGGATGGGGGGATGGGGGGTGGGAGGGATATTGGGATCCGTGGTGGTGGGAAATGGGAACTGGTGGAGGGATGGGTATTTGATCACTGTATAATTGAAACCCAAGCACAAAAATTTGTAAGTCTACAACTGTACCTCATGGTGTCTCACTAATAAAATTTTTTTAATTGTTTAATTTAAACACTATGATTTATAAAGTTGTTTTATGCATTTAATGCTACAACACTAATCCCACCACCTGTATGTCCAAAATAGTGTACCACAGATCAAGCCACCAAGCCACCATAGTATCCCAAGTAGATGGATCTCTGATTGAGAAACCGGGAATCACCAATGTCCCCAGTTTCCTACCTGACTCTCCAAGCCTGCTTCCTTAGCAGCACAAAGTTACTTCATATTGCTTGTTAAAACAAAATGGCAAAAGAATGATCAGAAAATAGATCAATAAAAATCCATTTTTTATAAAATCCATTAATAGATCAATAAAAATCCATTTTTTTGTTACATCTTACAATGTTGTTACTAAAGTCATTGACTGAGGATTTACCAAGCTGGTTGGTGCTAGTTGAGGTTTTTTGTTTTGTTTTGTTTTGTTTTGTTACTGTTTTCACTTATTGAACTTGGTGAACTTTCACACAACTTTCCTATCAAATTTGCTGTGCTCCTACGGGGATACTGATACTGTGAAATTTGGAGGAGGTGTCAAGGAGCTATGAAACCGGGATATTTATATGCTGGAGGATACTGGGCGTGGTTGGGGGCTTCTGAGACTATCTAGTAGGGAAGAACATCTCTGCCCACCCCCATTCCAAGAAGGCCACAATGTTCAGCCCAGAAGTCTATCTTCCTGGAATGATATGGTGGCTTGGCAGCTTGATCTCTGGGGCACCATTCTTTTCTTTAATTTAATTTAATTTTTATAAGGTTGTTCACACTAATTTATTACATCAAATATTTCACCACCAACCTCACCCCAATTACACCTTCCCCACCACCATTATTTTAAATTTTCCCAACAACCACCCAAGCTTGCCCCAATAGCAGGCCCTAAATAATTTATTTTGTATTGTTTGTTATGAATAATTCTCTTAAAATTATCCAAAAATGTTTCCTTAGAAGAAAGTGTGTGAAGATTGTTGTACTCACCCTGGAGTCATTGAGTTCTTCTATAAGAGATTACTAACATGTTGTTACAGGTTGAAACTTGTCTGCTAATTTTTTTTTTAATTGAGATCGGTTGCTTTCTACTTTACATCCTATTCAATGTGTGCTACTCCTGGTACATCAGTGGTACAGAGTATGAGATATTGTGAGCTCCAGAAATTCTAAAATTTTAAGAGGTGGAGTTAAATTTTTAACTGGATAGTGACTTTGGTGTCAGAGGCATCATCTCTACAGCTTTTTGATCTCTTCCAAGATTTATTTATGAGTCTCTGGATCATAGCTGGTTAATTAGCTTATATGGTACCAGAGGCAGTTTATGGGCATGACTGACAGACTTCAAGAAGAAAAGGGGGATGAGGGAGAGATCACCCATTCCTGACTCCGTGAGAGCCTGGAGATTTCAGTCACAAAACCTCCATTCCTGAGTTTTTCAACAGATTCACTGATTGGATGCAGCTCATCTGAACCTGTGGATATTGGCTATGAGAATGGTGGTGATTGGGTTCTGGAAGTTTTCAGCTGTGTAGCGCACTATTTTGAATGGAGTATACTCTTTGATCTTTATCTTGTATTTTACTATTTGTACATAGGAATGCAATAAATTTTAGTTTATTTTGTAGCTTTTGGACTGGAGCGATAGCACAGCGGGTAGGGCGTTTGCCTTGCATGCAGCCAACCCGGCTGAGCCGGGTTCGATTCCTCTGCCCCTCTCGAAGAGCCCGGCAAGCTACCGAGAGTATCTCACCCACACAGCAAAGCCTGGCAAGCTACCTGTGACGTATTCAATATGCCAAACACAGTAACAACAAGTCTCAATATGGAGATGTTACTGGGCCCGCTGGAGCAAATTGATGAACAATGGGAGAACAGTGTTTGTTTGTTTTGTAGCTTTTTAATTTGCTAAATTGGCTTATTGTTCTAAATGTTTCATTTTTAGGTAGCCCTTGGTGGAATCCATGTATACATTGTCATGTCATCTGCAACTTCTTTTTCAATTGCATTTGTTTTATTTTTTTTTTCTTGTCTAGTTGCTGCAGCTAGGAGTTCTAGTAATGTATTTAATATGGTGTAAAGTGGACATCCTTTCCTTGTGCTTGGTCTCAAAGGGAAGGATTTAAATTTTTTGTGAGTTTATATATATTTGTGTTTTGTTCATGTGATCTGTCCTGGAGAACATTCCATGTGTACTAGAAAAGGACATGTATTGAGGTTTTTGATGGTAAAGAGTCCGTTTTTGTCAATTAACCCCAATTTTTTCAGTTCCTTATTGAGGGCTCTTGTTCCTTTAATGATATTCTGTCTGGTTGGTCTGTCCAATGGCAAAAGTCTGATACTGAAATCCCCCACTACTGCTGTGTTCCCAATGGTGCAATTTTAAAGTTTTATGAGCAGTATCTTTATAAACTTGCCTTTGCCTTCATTTGGGGCATATATGTTAACATGTTCTTATTCTACTTACCTGTTAACCAGTACATAATGACAGTCCCTATATATTATTACTTTCTTTAGTTTGAATGCTTTTTAATCTAAGTAGAGTTGTCCCTGCCTTTTACCCCACACCGTTACTTTGTATAATCGTTTTCCATCCTTTCACTTTACGCCCATGTTTATCTCATGAATTCAAGTGTATGTTCGATAAGCAGCAGAAAGTTGGGTTGTTTCCTGATCCATCCAGACTTCTGTGCCTTTTTATGTGGGTGATCTGCCCATTGACATTCAGAGAAATTATTGGAATAAAGATATGTTAAAAATTAAAAAGAATAAAAATCAATAAAAATAATTAAAGAGCTATGATTTACAAAGTTATTGAAAGTTGAGTTTTATACATATAATGTTCTAGCACCAACCCCACCACGGGTGTCAACTTCCCTCCACCAGTGTTCCAAGTTCCCTCCCACCCTCATTATTCCCACCCACCCACTGCCCAGCCTGACACTTTGACAGAAACATTTTAAAGTTTGCAGTTTGAATCTTATATTTCCAGTGTTTTGAGTCTGTGGTTTGGATACATTGCTGTACCATTTCCCCACTTTACCAGGATGCCCCACACTCCCGACTCTTGCTCCCACCTAACATCTTTTTCTCATCTTCTTCCTCCACCCCCCCATTGCTTGATTTATACCTTCTCTGTCCTTCTCATCACTATTCTCTCACGTCCAGGGTTATCTAGGCATTCCACCATTACTAAATTGCATTCCCTACTCCAGTTATTCTATATACCACAAATGAGTGAGATCACTCTATATTTGTCATTCTGGCTTACTTAACCGAACTTGATAGCTTCCAGTTCTATCCAAGTTGCAGCAAATTGCATGATTTCATCGTTCATTGCATAGTATTCTATTTATAATTCATTTATCTGTCATTTATTTCATCTTCTAGCTATTACACTAAGTGATGCAACGAATAATAGTGTGCAATGGTTCTTGAGAATGATTTTTTGTGTGTCCTGGGGGTGGATACCACAAAGTGTAATTGCTGGGTCATATGGCAGCTCAATTCTAAGTTTACTGAGAAATCTCCATATTGTTTTCCATAGGGGCTGATCCAGACATTCTCACCAGCAATGGATGAGAGTTCCTTTTTCAACACATCCCTATCAACATAGATTTTTCTCACTATTTTTGATGTGTGCCACCCTCACAGCTGTAAGATAATATATTATTTTCATCTTGATTTGAATTTCTCTAACGATAACATAATCAGCATTTTTCCATGTGCCTATTGGCCACTTTCCTATCATCCTACAAGAAGTGTCTGTTAATTCTATCTCCCCATTTTTGACAGTTTTGGGATTTTTCTTTGTTGATCTTTTTGAGTACTTTATATATCCTAAATATCAACCCTTTATGTGATATTTTGAGTGTTAGCATTTATACCATTCTGGACAGCCAGGTAGGGGCCAGCAGTGACACGACATGCAGGGTCTCAGGGGATGGGGGTGGACCCAGCCCTTTCCTCCCTGGCCCCAAAGAGACCCTGAGTCGCCACCCACAAATGGCCTCTCTGGCTCCTGATCAAGCTGCTGCTTAATGGCCGTGATCCCAGAGACGCAGAAACAAATCTCGGAACTGAGTCTCCTGTAAGATATTCTCATGGGAGGCTTTGACAATATGATATAAAGTATTAAAATGTACTTAAACAACTCCCTCTCAGGTCTCTAAAGCCTTCATTTCCAGAGGACTGGTTCTGCAGGAGCCCAGCCTACGGCTGCCTCTATCAGTGAACTAGAATACAGAGGTAATACACCATCAACTCTATTATCAAGAGTATATAGCACTGTATAGCACTGTCCTCCCGTTGTTCATTGATTTGCTTGAGCGGGCACCAGTAACGTCTCCCAACAAATTGTGAGACTTGTTACTGTTTTTGGCATATCGAATATGTCATGGGTAGCTTGCCAGGCTTTGCTGTGCAGGCGAGATACTCCTGGTAGCTTGCCGGGCTCTCTGAGAGGGGTGGAGGAATCGAACCTGGGTCAGCCACATGCAAGGCAAATGCCCTACCCTCTGTGCTATAGCTCCAGCCCATCAAGAGCACATAATAGTATAAATTAAGAGCTTTCTCTATTTAAAATATAATAGGTACTTAGTTCAATATCACTGGAGGATATAATTGGCACAAATTTATAAATGCTCATTCTCAAATACTTTTAAACACATGCAAAATGATTAAACATCAGAAAGCAAGGTTTGTGAGGAGCATTCTTAATTGGGTTTGATAGTATAAAATAAAAAATAATTGAAACTCAAATCCCAGTAAGTAAAATACTGTGTAAGTAACTTGCATAAATTATTTGCAAAGTAAATAACTTAGTGGACAAAATAAAAACGCAAAAAGTTCAAAAATATTCAGACTCAGCAATGATGCAGCAACTGAAAAACAAACTTCTTAGTCTTCTTCACACTGATGATTTTATGTAAATAACAAACTTGAGAGAGGATACAGTAATATATTATTATTACTATTTTCAAAATATATGTACCTTTAGGTATTTTAGTATCTGGGCATTTTGAATAAACATAAAACATGCTCAGGATATCCATCATAAAAATGTTTTGAGTCTCACTGCACACATTACCCCTGTTATTCTAATTTTCTACTTCCTTAAACTTTAAAAATCTTTGCATGTATTTATGCATTCTACTTTTACTGGCACTACTAGGCTTCCTGTTCTTGAGTCTCAAATTTCTAGTTTTCTGTTCACATACTTTGGTTGTGAAAAAGAATCCTCTGTATTTTATTGTTATCCTTTGTACTTCTGAATCCAACTGATGCTTCCTTTTTAAATATTAAATTAACAAATTTAAACTAATATGTAAAGTCACAAAATATTTTGCGGTCTCTTATCTCCAAGCTAGGTGGTTATGTTCTCAGGTGAGTTTAGGCAAATGACATTCAGTCTTTTAAAACGTTTCATGAAGTATCTGTTGAATTCAGGTCACTTGCTTGGTTTCCAAAAAGAATCTTCATTTACAATGTTGAATTCCCCTAACTGGTTAATGATGAAGAATGACATTCAGTTCCTACACAAGAGAGGTGGATTGAACAAAAGCATTCATCTCCAAGTCAGACTTAGGACTGAATTAGAGACATAAACTACAACAGTCATGTCTCAGACAACTCAGAATTAGACAAGCTGAGGGATTGCTCCAGAGAACATACTTAAAGTTCCCTATGTTTGATCATTAGGTACTTTTCCCTATGGTTACTCCAACCATTAACTGTATGATTTATTTTGGTGCATTAGTCTAACAGAAAGAAATTTGTCCTTAATTGTGTATGATCCCAAGACACCATTTTGGAAGCAAAGGGAATCATTTGTATTATTTCTTCATTATGTTATCTGCCTCTAGAGAGATAATTCCCCAGCAATTTATTTCAACACTGATGTAAGTTTTCACCAAACTTTAAGATGGAGACACATAGGGCAGGATTATTGGTTCTTCAAAGTACCAGTGATATTGGGGGCATAACCATACTTTGAGAAATTGCTATTCTATCTCCACAAATGTGGGAGGTAATTTCTTTAATATAAACTTATTTAATAATATATTCTCAAATTAGGAATTTTACATCATTCTTGTAAGATGAAAGTTTTATTTATATTTTATATTTTTTCAAGGAGGGGGTTGGGTTGAGTTTCCCTGCCCCCACCCCAAGCACAGCCCCAGCAACTGAAGACTCCAGAACCCAGCCATAGCCATGCTCAAGATCACTCTCCACGCTCTCAGACGAGCCTCACACATGAAGGAATCAGCAGAGGAACCCAGGTGTGCAGGACCCGGAGCTGAGACCTCCAAACCTGCTTGGATCAGGACTGGGCCACCACCACCCAGATCCCCCATTTTCCAGTAGCTAGACAGTTACACTCACCAACTGCCCCCAGCACCATGTAATGCATCAACAGTCAAGATCCAGAGACTATGAAACCAAGCTCCCAGACCTCTTATTGTCTAGTTCTCGCTCTCAGAGAACCCAACAGCTACCAAGAGTATCCTGCCAGCACAGCAGGGTCTGGCAAGCTCTCCGTGGAGTATTCGATATGCGAAACCCAGTAACAATGATGGGTCTCATTCCCCTGACCCTGAAAGAGCCTCCAATGTGGCACTTGCTAAAATCTCAGGGCTAAGATGGAGACGTTACTAGTGCCTGCTTGAGGAAATCGATGAACAATGGGATGACAGTGGTACAGTGATTTTTTCAATTATATGGCACACATTAAGCATTTTATGCATTAACCTGAATTTTACATCTTAGGGGCACTGCCTGAATTAAAAGTTTAAAATGTTCACTGGGTCTAAAGTGATAACATAGCAAGTAAATTGCTTGCCTTGCATGTGGCTGACCCAGTTTCTATACCTTGCATCCCATATGGTTCCTGAGTCCTGCCAGGAGTGATCCATGAGTGCAATTCATATGGAACAATAACCTCCACCCACCCCCGCCCCTCTGAATAGCCAAAGCAATCCTCAGGGAAAAAAAAGGAAGGCATCACTTTACTCAATCTCAAACTGTACTACAAAGCAGCAGTAATTAAAATAGTGTGGTACAGCTTGAAAACCAATCTCATGCGCTGGACAGAAAGGTCGGTGGTGGGATGGAGAATGGAACACCAAGTAAATGATGGTTTGAGGGGTCACTCAGAATAGTAGATGCGTGCTGAAATTAGACTATGGACCAAACATGATGTCTGCTTGGTACCTGTATTGCAAACCATAACACCCAAGAGGACAGAGCAAGTAAGAGGGAATGTGCCTGACACAGAGGCAGAGGGTAGGAAGGGGTGCAGGTGGGGGGAGGGATAACTGGGAACATTGGTGGTGGAGAATGGGCACTGGTGGAGGGATGGGTACTCAAACATTGTTGGCCCAAAATGCAATCTTGAAAGTTTGTAAGCCTGTAACGATCTCACAGTGATTCATTAAAAATAAATAACTTTTTAAAAATAGTGTGGTACACTAAAACCTCATGGGAAGGGGGGCGTTCCGGTCCGTCCTTCACGCCCTACCGAGGTCACCAGTTGCCCCCCACGAGCGGCTCTCCAGCACGGCCACAGCCCCAGAAGCACAAGGGCTTAATGCAGAACCCAGCAACTTGGAGCAGAAAAGTGAAAGGACTATGCGTTAATCCAGGCAATCATTTCTGCCCAGAGGGGAAAGGGTGTTGCTCCCTTCCGCCCTCCTCCCTCTGGAAAGAAAGATGGCGGCCACATGGGAGCCTTGTGGACAGCAGGTATGAGCCGGGGGTGTGGGGGCGACTAAAACCTCATGGGAAGGGGGGCGTTCCGGTCCGTCCTTCACGCCCTACCGAGGTCACCAGTTGCCCCCCACGAGCGGCTCTCCAGCACAGCCACGGCCCCAGAAGCACAAGGACTTAATGCAGAACCCAGCAGCTTGGAGCAGAAAAGTGAACGGACTATGCATTGATCCAGGCCATCAAGTCTGCCGGAGGGGAAAGGGTGTTGCCCCATTCGCCCTCTCCTCTCTGGAAAGAAAGATGGTGGCCACATGGGAGCCTTGTGGACAGCAGGTATGAGCCGGGAGTGTGGGGGCGACTAAAACCTCATGGGAAGGGGGGCGTTCCGGTCCGTCCTTCACGCCCTACTGAGGTCACCGGTTGCCCCCCACGAGCGGCTCTCCAGCACGGCCACAGCCCCAGAAGCACAAGGGCTTAATGCAGAACCCAGCAGCTTGGAGCAGAAAAGTGAAAGGACTATGCGTTAATCCAGGCAACCATTTCTGCCCAGAGGGGAAAGGGTGTTGCTCCCTTCCGCCCTCCTCCCTCTGGAAAGAAAGATGGCGGCCACATGGGAGCCTTGTGGACAGCAGGTATGAGCCGGGGGTGTGGGGGCGACTAAAACCTCATGGGAAGGGGGGCGTTTCGCTCCGCCCTTCACGCCCTACCGAGGCCACCGGTTGACCCCCGCGAGCGGCTCTCCAGCACGGCCACGACTCCAGAACACAGAAACCAATTTCTTAACTATCTGACTTTCAGTAGAAATACTTCCAGGGTCAATAGGTAAAATAGCAGAAATCCAAAACCAACATTTAATTCTTGAACCCAGCTGTAGAAAGCAAATCACTTCACAATGCTTTTTCAGCATGTCTGATTTGGGGGGTGGGGGGTAAACTCTAAATAATAGTGGTGAATCTTTTATTGAAACAATGAATCTAATCAAAGCAAATAGAGTGTTAACTAGAATTCATCTGCCTCACAGGGACGGGGAGGGGTGGGGGGTGGGGTTTTATTGGGGTTCTTCATGGTAAAAAATAAGTATTGGTAAAGGGAAATGTGTTTGATATTTGCATGACTGAGACATAAACCTGAAAGCTTTGTAACCTTTCCCACAGTGATTCAATAAATAAAAAAAAAATAGTGTGGTACAACACCCAAAAGGAGAGAGAGAACAGAGGGGAATGCCCTGCCACAGAGACAGGGTGGGATGGGGGGGATGGGAGGTGGGAGGGATACTGGGATCCGTGGTGTTGGGAAATGGGCACTGGTGGAGGGATGGGTATTTGATCATTGTATAATGGAAACACAAGCACAAAAATGTGTAAGTCTGCAACTGTACCTCATGATGTCTCACTATTAAAAAAATTTTTAATAAAAAAAATAAAATAGTGTGGAATAAAATAAGGACAGATTCTCAGAACGGAATAGAATAAACAATCTAGAAACAGGCAGGTACAGTCAGTTAATCTTTGATAAAAGAGCAGAAAAATTTTCACTCAAGGCATAATAGGTGTCAGAGCGATATACAGTAGGTAGGGCTTTGCTTTGCATGCAACCAACCTGGATTTGATCCCTAGCATCCTATTCTCCAAGCATCACCAGAAGTAATTCCTGAGTGCAGCCAAGAGTATCCCCTGAGTATTAAGGGGTGTGGCCCAAAGATCAAAACACAACATAATACTGTTTGTATTTTTATTTAGCTTAACCATTCTTACAAAAGTACTGCAATTTGCAACATCCAATACTGTAAATTATACTTTGTATGCGTACATTGTTTTAAAACCTCACCCATCACCAGCATGCACATTTTCCTCCACCAGTGTGCCAACATCCCTCCCAGCCACAGGTCCCTCACCCCCAGGTAAACTCAGTTAAGCAGATAAAATCTCCAGTTTTGATACATTTGACCATTTGTTCTTCCAATATTATGTTTCTTTATTTCCCATCTGTGAGAGATCTTTCCTTTTTTTTTATTGTGGAGGTAGTGACATCCACATAATATGGATAAATAAAATTAAATTTCACAAAATTGTAAATCAGTGATAAGTTGATTAAAAATTTTTGCAAATTACATATACTTCTTTTCACAGGTATATAATTTTAAAACTGGATGAATTATATGTTGCACTTAAATTATACATGAAATAGTCTACAAATCTGTAATTAAGAATAAAGAGAATTTTTATAAATTAAAGGAAAATCTAAATGGGGTTATAAAAGTATAAAAGTGTGTTTTATCCTAAAAAAGGAAATATTGGTTTTATATTAGAAAATACTGTATTATAGATAGTACTTAATTCTCTGCCTCTCTCGGAGAGCCCGGCAAGCTACTGAGAATATCTCATCCGCACGGCAAAGCCTGGCAAGCTATCCGTGATGTATTCAATATGCCAAACACAGTAACAAGTCTCACAATGTCACTGGGCCCACTCGAGCAAATCGATGAACAACGGAAGGACAGTGCAACAGTGCTACAGTACTTAAGTATATGCATTAATACGCAAAATATTATAATAAAATCTCTATAGATTAAAATTAAATTACTGAGTAGACATAGACCGTTCATGATAGTTAAAATTTTGATTAATTATTGAGAAGTGAATACAAAATACTTCATCAGCTAGGAATAAACAGGCTTTTCCTAATCTAGCGGAGGGCAACTGGGAGTACCAGGAGTCAATACCACCCTCATCACTGCTTTGAAGGTCGTACATTCTTTAAGCTGTTGACCTTGAACCGTTGTATCATTCCTTCAAATCTGTAAATCTTAATGATAATTTAGTTGGAAAATTCTCTTTGTGTTGATTTCATTGATTTTTTGTTTTGTTTTTACTATATTCTACCATTTCTAGTTCATAGTCTCATTTGATAAATCTGCTATGAATCTTACAGGATTTCCTTTGTACTTAAGTTTCTTTTTGGATTTTTCTGCTTTCAAAATTCTGTTTTTCTTTAGCTTTTGTCATTCTGATTACGATGTGTCTTGGAGTTTCTTTTTTTTTAAATTTGTGTATATTTTCATTGGGACATTTCAGGCTGCTTGGATATAGTGCCTACACTCCTCAACTGGGAAATTGTTATCTACGATTTCCCTAACAATTCACCGTGTTATACAAGCACACTGATGATTCTTATATTGTTTCTCTAGAACTCATCCCACAGTTCTCTAGTGTACTGTTCTCTTTTTCTAAGTCACTGTTCTCATCTTCTGCTAATTTTTCAGAGGTTTCACACATCTCATTTTGGAGCTTGCTGGTGTTTTACTAGGGTGTATTATTGTACTGTAGAGGTGTAGATGCTTATTCTATTTATTCTACTGTACCGGATATAGAGGCTGCCCATACCTAGCCAAAAGGGAGGAGAATCTGTTTCTGGTTCCAAAGTGGCACCAGGAATGTCAGCCATTCTAGAAGGTTGAGTGAACAAGTGTCTCTGATATGGATGTAGGTCTGCTGAAAGCAATTGTGTTTATCTTATTTGTGGAGAGGAGAGGTTGGCCACACCCATCTATGCTTAGGGTTTACTCCTGAGCTCACTCAGGAATCACTCCTGGCAGTGCTCAGGGACCATATGGGGTGCCAGCGATCTAATCTGGGTTGACTGTGCAAGACAAATGCCCCACCTGCTATTCTATCGCTCTGGGCCTTATCTTCTTCCTAAATTTGCTTAAGTGCATTATATTTATATTTGTATAAAATGATGAATTTCAATCTTGATTAAAATATTAACACACAAGGCTTAACTTGTTACAACATATTAGCAATCTCTTATACAAGAGCTTAATGGATCCAGGGTGACAACAGTCTTCATGCACTTTTTTCTAAAGAAATCTTTTTTGATCATTTTTAGTGAATTATTTTTGACAAGTAGTACAAATAAATTATTTAGGTCCTGCTATTGGAGCAGATTTGGGTGCTGGTTGGGAAAATTGGAAACAATGGTGGTGGGAAGGTGTAACGGTGGTATGCCCTGAGCAATGGATATGCCCTGAGCAATGTCAGATGTGGCCCAAAAAGAGAAAGAGTAAAATAAAATGTTTTCTTAAAAAAATTTTGTTTCGTTGCTGGAGCAATAGCACAGTTTGCCTTGCACGTGGTCAAACTGGGTTCAATTCCCAGCACCCCATATGGTCACCCGAGCACCGCCAGGAGTAATTCCTGAGTGTAGAGCCAGGAGAAACCCTTGAGCATTGCTGGGTGCAACCCATAAAGAAAAAAAAATTCAGGGTCGTGTCATGCTAGAAATGTACTCTACCATTATTTTCCAGTCTCCTATTTTCACCCCAAGGATCATTTTTTTTTTTTTTTAGGATTTTGTACCAGTGGTACAAAAATCCATGCAGTGCCAGGGATTGAACCCAAGCCGGCCACAGGTTACACACATGTGCTCAGATTCTCTCCAGTACAAAAAAAAAAAAAAGAATTTGTGTGTATGTGTGTGTTGGGGGTGGGGGGGAGAGGTTGGTTCAGGCCACAGCTAGTGGTGTTCAGGGCTTATTTCTGGTTGTGTACTCAGGGATTATTTCTGGCTGGGTTCAGGAGACCCTATGGAATGCTGGGGATGGAACCCAGGCCAGACACAAGTAAAGTGCCTTAACTGTTCGACTAACTCTCTGGAGCCCAAAATACTTTTTAAAAGTTTTCAGGCCACACCCAATGTGCTCAGGGGTTATTCCTATGTGCTCAGGAACTCTTCCTGATGGGGCTCTGAGGAACCATATGGGATCAAACCTAAGTTGACTAAGTGCAAAGCAAATGCCCAACACACTGTCCTAAATTATCACGTGGGTGTGAGGTACAATAGCTCAAGACCTTACACCCGAGTGATAATTCTTACAACTCTTATATATACAGAGAAGTCAAGTCCAAGGCAGTTTGGAGGATAGCTAAATATTGTATATTGTACCTTCCTAATAGCCCTTTTCGAGGCTCGAGTTTAGGTGTGGAAACTGCTGGGCATAGCCAGAAGAAAATAATTCCCGTGATTTCAATATCATCGCCCAGCAATAATACCATTGTTCCAACAACTTCTCTAAATCATTGTGATTTTATAAAACAAGAAATGGCGACAGAGAGTATGGTGCTGCCAGCAGGTCAACCTGTACCTGCGGGGCAAATGCATCAGCAGCCTGAGTGCCTTCAGGTTTCCTAATACCCCCAAATTGCTGTTGTGCCTTTGGCTGAGCCCCAGACAAGTTGGGACCAAGTTTACCAAGAAATTAAATAGCCAAAAGTTAGGTATGTGGGAGCCATGCCCACAAACTACCTCCAGCTCAGCTATACAAGCTCATTTACTGACCTTATTCCAGAGACCCATATAAATCTCAAGAGATCCAAAGGCACAGTTAAGCTCAGATGAGCGCATGGCTAAACAGACTAGGTAAATCAGAGGGCAGGTTGGCCTGTGCCTACCCAGGCAGAGTCCCCGGCAGCCGCTTGCTTCCACAACCCAAAATCGCCTAACTCACTGTCTCAGGACAGACCTCACCAAGATAGAATCCGTTGAAAATTCTGGTATGCAGGTTTTGTGACTGAAATCTCCAGACTTTCTTGGGGTCAGGATGGGCTACCTCACCAACGTCCCTGTACTTTCAGAAACCTTGGCAGTCACATCTCCACCCTAAAATGGTGACTCAATTAAATAGCTACTCCAGCCTTATCGGCCTGATAAAAAGATCGAATGCCCTTAACACCATGACCTCTTAGCACCTGTATTGCAAACAATAATGCACAAAAGGAAAAGGAGAGAGAAGGAAAGTGCCTCCCAGGAATGGAGGCTGGGGTGGGGGTGGGGTGTTGGGGGATGGTTGTGGGGAAAGGGAAACAGAGGACATTGGCGGTCAGAAATGTGGAGGTGGAGGGATGGGTGCTGGATCATTGCATGACTGAAACCCAATTATGAACAGCTTTGTAATGGTCTATCTCATGGATATCACCGTAGCACTGTTCATCGATTTGCTCGAGCGGGCACCAGTAATGTCTCCATTGTGAGACTTGTTGTTACTGTTTTTGGCATATCAAATATGCCAATTTTTAAAATTAAAAAAAAAACATAATGTGGAGTTCATGTCCAATTCAATTAGCTTAACCAATGGCTGAATAAATAGCAGTGCTCCTACATTTAAAAATAAAAGAAAATGAAGAAGAAAAGAAATGGTGACAGTGTGCTAGTATATATAATGATGCAACATGTCCTTTTGAGATTAAGACGACCCCCAACATAAAATGAACAATATATAACTACAGGCATACATTTTCTTATTTTATTTATTTATTCATTTTGGCTTTTTGGGTCACACCCAGCGATGCTCAGGGGTTACTCCTGGCTCTGCACTCAGGAATAACTCCTGAGAGTACTCAGTACTCGGGAGACCATATGGGATGCTGGGGATCAAACTCGGGTCAGCTGCATGCAAGGCAAACGCTCTACCCATATTATTCCAGCCCCATGGCATACATTCTCAATGTATTCTTTTTATAATTTTTCATACTGAACACTTTTGCATGTATAAAAATATATCTTACAAGTTAAAAGCACTTTTTATCTTGGGCCAACGGTGATGTACCCAAGCACTGTGAGCAATCCACCCTCCACTCGCCCTAATGTTGGAAGGAAATTTTGCTAAAAACTTTTAAAGACAATATAAAAATTATACTTTATTTTCAGTTAGCTACTCACCAACATATGTTTAACATTTTTCCTGAATGATTTTTTTACCCAAAAATTGCATTGAAAAGCATTTTCCAAACTTAAGTGCTCTGATAACAATGAACGCATATTGCAATTACCAAAAAAAAAGCCCCAAACTTTTGTCACATGTCGCTGACTCCATCCTGTGGCTTACAAGATAAATCTGGGGTTCTGCACAAAGCCAGCTCACAAAGGATTAAAAACCAGGAGTTTTTGTCATATTTTTAGCAGGCACATATGAAAGTAATGATTTTTTAAATTAATTTTTTGGGGGTCACACCCAGCGATGCTCAGGGGTTGCTTCTGGCTCTGCACTCAGAAACTACCCCTGGTAGTGCTCGGGGGACAATATGGGATGCTGGGAATCGAACCCGGGTCTGAGGCATGAAAGGCAAACACCTTACCACTGTGCTATTGCTCCAGCCCCAGTAATAATTATTTTTATATTTCTCTTTTTCCTGCAGACAGCTAAGCCATGCTATCATGCATATAGGAAAGACAGGAGAAAAGATGCATAATAGCTTCTTGTCCAAGAGAAGAATTTGTTCTGGTAAGAATATAATGTTTTTGCAGGCTTGATATTTTGAGGCTTTACTTTCGATAGTTTTCTTAAAATTCTTTACCATCAAATATTTTCTGTCCTGTAGGAATTCTTTTGATGATTGAACTCAGAGTTCTATTGAATGTTTTCCTATATTCTTCGCATTCATAGGGTTTCTCTCCTCCGAATTTGCTCGTGCTCAGTGAGCCATGATTTAGATGAGAAAGTTTACACATTCTTTACATTCATAGGGTTTCTCTCCTCTGTGAATTCTCATATGAAGAGTAAAGCATGAGTTCCTTGAGGAAATTGTCCTAATTCATTACATTCATAGGGTTTCTCTTCTTTATGAAATATTTCATGGCTTGGTTTACAGGAGAAAGTTTTCCTAAATTCTTTACATTCATAGGGTTTCTCTCCTGTGTGGATTTTCATATGTTGAGTGAGGGTTGACTTCTGTGTGAAAGTTTTTCTACATTCTTTACATTCATAGGGCTTCTCTCCTGTATGAATTCTCTCATGGTCAGTGAGGCTTGATTTATAGGAGAAACTTTTCCTACATTCTTTACATTCATAGGGTTTCTCTCCTGTATGAATTCTCTCATGGTCCGTGAGGCTTGATTTATGGGAGAAAGTTTTCCTACATTCTTTACATTCATAGGGTTTCTCTCCTGTGTGAGTTCTCTCATGGTCAGTGAGGCATGATTTATAGGAGAAAGATTTTCTACATTCTTTACATTCAAAGGGTTTCTCCCCTGTGTGAATTCTTACATGTTGAGTGAGGAACGACTTCCGTGAGAAAGTTTTTCTACATTCTTTACATTCATAGGATTTCTCTCCTGTGTGAATTTTCATATGCTGAGTGAGGCTTGACATCTGAGTGAAAGATTTCCTACATTCTTTACATTCAAAGGGTTTCTCTCCTGTGTGAATTCTCTTATGTTGTGTGAGAGATGACTTCCAAGAGAAAGTTTTCCTACATTCTTTACATTCGTAGGGTTTCTCTCCTGTGTGAATTCTCATATGTATAGTGAGATTTGACTTCCGTGAGAAAATTTTCATACATTCTTTACATTCATAGGTTTTCTCTCCTGTGTGAATTCTCTCATAGTGAATGAGCTGTGACTTCCATGAGAAAGTTTTCCTACATTCTTTATATTCACAGGATTCCCCTTCGGTGTATATTTTTACATATTTAACGAGATTTGGCGTACCTAATGAAGTTTCTCTACATTCTTTCCTTTCAAATGTTTGTTCCTCTGCGTTCATTCTCTGATGTACACTGAGTCTTCGTGATTGAGATAAACTTTTTTCACATTCCTTACGTTCATATGTTTTCTCTAAAATTTGTGTTCCCTGATGTATATTGAGGACTGAACACTGATCATCTTTCAGATTTTCATGATGTTTTATATCACCATGCATTTCTGGATGATCAGTGATATTTCGGAATGTTTTGTAGGTCTCAAGATTCTGTATAGGGTGGATTTCATGAGGATCATTAGTCTGAAAACTGTTCATATATGAATCGAGTTTCTTGGGAATCATGATAGGATATGTTTCATTATTTACTGCCACTTCTGAAATGTGGATAGAGCTACAATTAAAAGTAATTTTGTGATCATTTCTTTCGTTTGTTCTTTTATTCCTCTTGGGAGTTTCATCTCGCCAAAACTGTCCATACAGCTTTCTCTGGTTATGTTCAATCAAGTCTTGCTCAAGCTGAATATCTAAAATGAGAATACACATATGCATATATTCATATTAGAAAACAATTAAGCATTTCTTGTGATTTATACTGTAAATGTAGTTTCTTTCAAACACAGTGGGAAAAGGTACTTTTTAAAAAATGTTATTTGCTTTTAAAACATGATTTTTTACAACATGAATTAAATAATAAATGCATTGAGAGTCTAATATGAAGTTGTGCTTATTTTTATTTTCTATTTCAGCCATGATTAAGTGATTAAGTGATTTCAGCCATAAGAATTTGGATATGTTATTATCTATTATTCATAAAATTATGCAAACTACAGAGATTTTAACTTACCATTTGATTTCCTATATTTTTCTGTGCATTATCTTATACTAACTAGGGTATATTTTGTACTGATTCTTATACAGGAAAACTTATGCTTGAAAATAGCAATAGCAAATATTTTATGTATTATGATATAATAAATGCAAGAGACTACTAACAGTCACTAAGAAGTTACTAAATAGACATGGATCGTTTATATACATTGGGTTTATTTGTTTTACCTCATCCTAGAATATGGCGGAATGTGGTTGGTTTATTTAAGGGCATAGTATGTTTCATGTTAGACAAAGTCAAATATCTACTGATTCCTAGTTAAGTATCACACCATTACTTTCTCGGGAAAACTGCATATAAGGTTTTGTTTGTTTGTTTGTTTTTGGGCCACACCTTATGGTTCTTTGAACTTACTCCTGTCTCTGAACTCATGCATCAGTATGTGGGCTCAGGGGACAATACGTGATGATAGTGATCATACCTAGGTCAGCAACGGGCATGGCAAACATCCTAACTGTTATACTATTGCTGGGGCCTCATGAGGAAAGGTTTTTTGTTGCTTATCATTTTGTGCCATATTTACTTGGTCAAAAGTATTTATTTCACTTTGGGATGGGGGCAGGGATATAATACAGTAGTTAAAGTACTTCACTTGCACACTGCCAACCCAATTAAATTCCTGGTACACAAAAGTAAAGCACATTTGGAGTGATACCTGCAGACAGAGCCAGAAGTAAGTTCTGAGAACAACAGGGTATATACTCCACAGATTTAAAAAAAAACAAAAAAGTATATCATTTTTGCAATACAGGCCATCTTCAAAGCTTTCTCTCCCGCTCTCTCCCCTGAGATTAGTATAAGGCTCCAGTACCCAGAGCTACTCCAGGTTCTATGCTCAGGAATCACTACTGGCCATGATTAGGGACCATATGCAGTTCCTGAGATCGAAACAGGTTAACTGCATGCAAAGTGCATTAACCTTCATATAATCTCTGTGACCCATCAATGATTTAAGATAACCCTCTCATGGAGAATAAATTATACTAAAAAATGTTTTTAAATCACTGGTAATCCCAAAGTCAAATTATCAACAGTTCCCACCTTAAAACATCTGAAATGAACACGGCTGACACAGGTTCCATCCCTGGTATCCCATACGGTTCCTCTAGCACTACCAAGAGCAATTTCTGAATGCAGAGCCAGGAGTGACCCCTGAGAATTGCTGGGTGTGGCCCAAAAACAATTTTAAAAAATCTGAAATGAGACAAAAATAAACCTCAAAGGACACCTATGGGAATGAAGGAAGATACAAGAACTGAGATCTAGATACACTAAGGCCAACAACAAATTTCTAAGACACTTGTAGTTACATTTTGAAGACACATATCCATTAAGAAAGTGAGACATAACTAAGCCATATTTTGAGACTGAATAATACATGAGCCTCACACATGCACAGTAACTGCTACAAGGCTCAAAGCTGAGGGAAATTCAGCAACAAATTTTTCACTACAACAAATTTCTGCTGCTTTCCCCATTGCTAGTCTCTTTATCCAGTGTGTACCTGAGAGGCTGTGCTTTGGGGGATCCACCATCCATGGCTCTGCTCTTTGCTCCAACTTGATGATCAATTCTGGTTTGGTGAGTGAATGTCCTAAAGATGAAAAAACAATGAAGGAAAAATTCTACACTTACCTGAAGGTCACAGTATTTGAAGAATGACAGCAACACAATTTTTAAAAGCTGTCCAGTGATGTGGGCACATGGAAAAGTGTTCATTCTCAGTTATTACAAGGGAATGCAAATCCAAACAACAATGTGATATCAACTAATACCAGTGAGAATGGCATAAATGAAAAAGACAGGAAAAACAGTGTCAGAGGAGATGGAGTGATATTGGACCATCATTCAGTATTGGTAGGAATATCATCTGCTTTGATGTCTATAGAAGACAGCATAACAATTCCTAAATATCGCTGGAGCGATAGCAGGGCTGGAGCGATAGCACAGCGGGTAGGGTGTGTGCCTTGCACGCAGCCAACATGGCCGACCCGAGTTCGATTCCTCCGCCCCTCTCTGAGAGCCCGGCAAGCTACCGAGAGTATTTGATATGCCAGACACAGTAACAACAAAGTCTCCAGTGGAGACGTTACTGGGCCCGCTCGAGCAAATCGACGATCAACGGGAGGGCCTTTACTTTACTTTAAAAAAAAAAAAACTACGAAGAGGCCAGAGAGATAATAGAGAGGGTAAGCTGTGTACATCTGGTAGGGCACATGCCTTGCAAACGGCCAATCTGGTACCAGTTCCCAATATCCCATATGGTGCACTGAGCTCCGCCTGGAGTACAGAGTCAGGATAAGCCCTGAGCACTGACAAGTTTATGGCCCAATCCACACCCCCTCCCCAAAAGTGATCCCACTTATTAGTATCTGCTTTCAAAACACATAATCATTAATGTGAAAACATACACGCATACCCCTGTCCATTGTAGCACTTAGTACAGTAGTGGAAATAATCCAAAAGCCCAACAAGAGTTGAACTACATGTCCAGAACTGAATATTTTGCAAGTTGTTGCATGATTCATTTACATGTGGATAAAACTACTTAGCAAAATAAGTTAGTGGAGAAGAACAAAATACATGTGATCTCACTGTGTGGATTACAGAGGTCAAGCATGGGAAGAGTAAATACTGAACAATGACAAACATTTGTTACACACTTATCACAAAACAGTGGAGGAATGACTGAGGAAAGAGCAGACCAGAGGTGACATAAAGACATGGGATGCTGGGAATCAAATCCAGGTCAGCCATATGCAAGGCAAACACCCAACTCGCTGTGCTATCACTCCAACCCCAATTTTATTATTTTTAATACAAAGGAAATGATATTAAGAATGAAAACAAATAATGAATGGGCAACCTTAAATATTTGATTTTAGTAAATAGTCACAATATTTCTGTACAAAAATCTTAAAGTTTAATTTCCAACAATGTTGTATATTCATTAATAAAGAAAACGGCAGAAGGTAGTAAAAAGAGGCTTCACTCACCCAGAGACACCAGGTGACTGTAGATTTCAAGCATCACATCCCGGTACAGGGTCCTCTGCTCCTCATCCAGCTGCTGCCACTCTTCCCAGGTGAAGTCCACAGCCACATCCTCAAACACCACCATCCCCTGTAAGGGCATATTTCTCCTCAGTCAGTGGCATCAAGACTGGACCAAAGGAAGAAGTCTGAGTATTTCCTTTTGGAGTTTGTTTTATCTAATATATCATGCACTACACATGTATTCTATATTGTAGTACAAGTATAGGTAACAGTATAATCATTTTAACCTCTATATTAACTTATTCATAAAATAAGGACCACAGTCTCCATTATATATCAAAATTGTATTTGATACTATGAATAAAAGGATAAATATACTTCTGCAAAAAGGAACTTTAATCTTGTTCAGGAACATCGTATAAACAGACATGGACAACCTGCTCAGATCTATGTTCCAAACATGATCATTCACTGGACTGGAAAAGGACAAATGCTACTTTGCCCTACACTTTACATGTGAACAAATTTATTTTGTTTTGGGGTGACACAATCTTTGTTTTGCTGGTTTTTTTGTTTTGTTTTGTTTTGTTTTGTTTTGCTGCCACACTGGGCAATGCTCAGGGGTTACTACTAACTCTGCACTCAGGAATTACTCCTGGTGGGCTCAGAATTTACTCAGGAATGATTCCTGATATCAAAGAAAACAATCTCCAGGGTGGAAAATACTGTGGATTGTAAGAGAGGCCCTAATAAATCTTTCAAGTTAGAAATCATGTCAGCATATTTTCTGATCACGAAAGTATGAAACAAGAAATCAACAACCCTAAAACAGAAACCAATATTTTGATTGCCCCCTATATGGGCCCCAACATTTCCAGGAATAACCATGAGCAGAGTCAAAAATAAGATATAAGCATGGAAGAGTATGGCTCAAAAACAAATTAATAAACTGAGAAGAACTTGGAATCGCTGGCTATTAAACAACATGCTTCTGAATGACATGAATCAAAGAAGAGCCCAAGAAAATAAGAGTCAATATGTGGAAAATAAATAACTACAGAAGACAGAAGGAGGAAGAACACCAAAACTAACTCATAGATTTGGTGAAATGATATCAATACCAAAGATTTGATGAAATGATAAGCTTAGATTTGGTGAAATGATAAACAGTACAGAGAAAAAGAGGGAGGTAGCAAGAAAATGGGGGTGTAGGAGCTCTTCTGGGTTAGAATAGGACTATAACTCTGGTAGGGCTACAGTGTGTCCTAATATCATAGACAGGTTAAAAAAAAACAAAAACTGCAAAACCTTTTATACCACAGAGTGATGTTAAGTGGAAAAAAATCTACATCTTCTCAAAAAATATAAATCCTCTGTAATTACAAAGAAACTGTGGAGCATGGCAACAGGTGCCAGTGCAGATAAGATCTGTCCCTGCATAGCAGATAATACCTGACCCTGCATAGCACCCAGTAGGGAGTATCTGGGAGTATTTTACAAACACCAGGCATCCAACCTTGAGTCTCACCTCCCCACAAAGAGTCATTCCCAACCAGCCCAAATTGGGATTGGGCCGGGGCAAAGCAGAGTTGGAAAGGTGACCATCCTCTTAAGCCGAGACCCTCTATAAAATAGGTGTGTATTTGGCAATAGAGTGAGTGCCCATCAACTGTCTCCCAGAGTGGTTTTTCCCGTGTGCCCGTCATCCTTCACCCCACATCTGCTGAGATACAGTATGCAACATGTCCGGGCACACTGGGGAAAAACTGTTCCCTGACATCTGGCGCCCGAACACAGGGCACCTACAAAGGTAATCAGTGAGGTTTTCAGATGGGTGAGTTCCCCTGACCCAATCTGGGGGAATACCGGTCTTCTTCAGCCCCTCAACCATCTTTCCTTGTCTCATTTTCTTCCCGTTCTGTCTTTCTACTTTTCCCACACACCTGCGTGTAATCCTGCGCGACCTCTTTGTTCATTCACGCCCCGTGCCAGCACAAGTTCTGGAGCAGCCTTTTTTTCCTTCCACCTTTGAATTCTGAATGGGCGAATGAGGCACGCCAAGTGTGACTGTGATTTAATGATTGAATAGGCCCCATGGCTTCGGCTACGGGGTCTGAGTGGGCTCCAACCCGCGGTTCTGTGGATCCCGTAACGGCTGAAGGAGACTATCCCCGCAAGGGAGCAACCTGGCAGGGGCAGTAGGCTTATACCTGCACTCCAATGCCAAGGGAACCTTAAGATCCCACAAGGGATCCGCCAGGCAAGCATCAGAGAGTTGCCCTCCCCTTTCCCCATCCTATTCCCCTCTTCCTTCCTCTATTCACAACCATGGGGGCTACCAGCTCCAAAGACTATTATTCTAAACAATTTGCAGGAAATCTTACACTCTCACGGCATAACACTTAGCTGGTCTCAGGGTGAGGCTTTTGGGGGACATGTGTGTGAGCTCGCTCCCTGGCTCACCAAACCCACCTGGTCCCAAATCCATTCCCTGGCCTCTAAGGCTCAGGTGATAAATAAGAAAGTATTTCCCCTGAGATTTTTGTCATTCTTTCAGCCCTTCGCCAGTGCCTTAGGTCTTTTGAAGAAACGGGAACTCCACAGGAGGCCTCGGATGCATCCCCAGGTAGACAGGGCTGGCCCTTGGTGGGGAGGAGTCAGCTACTACTGAGAGCCACTCTCTCCCCTTCCTTTGTCCTGCCAAATCTGTTAATTGCCCTATGCAGCCCCTGTCATCAGTTTCCACCGCCCCCACCCCTCAACCGTGTCCAGTTCTTGAGCCGGATGTATCCCCCCTTTCTCCAGTATGTGTCGTGCCAGGGCGCCCCATAGGCGGACCCCCTATTTTTCTCAGGAACTCAAGGATCTCTGCACCACCATTAAGGAGGATGGCCTTCCACCAAGTCGATACTATATACTATTTCTCTATCGCTTAACACTCCCCATGATGGGCGGGACATTGCTTGGACCATCTTGCCGGGCTCTCTTTTCCATCACTGGAAAAGTTTTTATAGACATGAGTGCCAGGAGACTGACCTCTGTAACACATGCTCCTGCTCCCCACCAACTTGGACCTTAGATCACCTGCTGGGGGAGCGAGTAGCTAGAGACCCGTACTCCCTGTTGCAACAGCCAGCAGGCTTCTTTTCCCAAGTCCGCTTATGCGCCCATCAGTCCTGGGAGAGGCTCACGCCTGGTGCTGACGGGCCCTCTGGCGCGTCTCTGACTTCCCTGCATCAGAAAGCAACAGAGGTTTTACCCAACTTTGTTCAGAGAGTCAAAGAAAGTATCGAGCACAAAGTCTCAGAACCCATCATACAGAATGAGATGGTGCAGCAACTGGTCTGGGATGGAATGACTCCTGAATGTAAGTGTGCCTGCAAGGGCATATGGCATGCTCATTATAAGGATTGGATCATAAAACATAAGATACAGGCTCATCCTCTTTCCATGCTGCAATTGCTGCCACCTTGCAGGATAATCACATGAGCAATCCTCACTGCTTTATATGCGGTGAGTTAGGTCACTGGAGAACAAACTGTCCCAAAAAGGACCTCCCTCCCCCAGAGATTCCCTCCAAACCTAATATCTTCTGCCCTCGATGTCAGAAGGGACATCATTGGAAAAAGGACTGCAAGTCCAAAACCCACAAGGATGGGTCGCCTCTGAAGACCTTAGCACCCCCACCTTTCCCGTTCCCACCAAAAATTTTCTGGGCTATCCCATTAGTCCAGAACTCTCACTGATCCCCATATCTTATAAGAAAATTCTAATTTTCTGCCTCAGAAATAGGAAAGTCAATTAAGGAGAGAAAAAAAAGGTACTATCTGAGGCTGACAGCAACACTGTCAGTGTATTTTGCTGGCTTTATATTATCAAAAGCCCTTTCTTGACCCATTTTTAACAAGCAGGAAACATGCTGGTCAGGCTGCGAAATGCAGAGCAAGGTTCCCAATTGGCCATTAGTTTTCTCCCTGCCTTCTCCATTCTTGAAGGGTCAGCTCAATCGATAAAATATATATGTGTGCACATGTACATGTAGTGTTTGGAGTCTGTTGTTTTTCTGTCTGTGTGGAGTCCTTGGGCAAGCAGCATCATCAAAAGAAGTCAGTGATGTGTAACCCAGCGATTTAAAAAATTTAGGTAAAAAGTTTAGGTATTTTTGGTACTTATCAGAGCAGGTTTAAACAGATTTTCTCATCAGAATGTTGAGCCTACAGAGAAATCTAAATTCTCGATCTAAATTTCTTATTATAAAAAACATTGGGTGGAATGATAGCAGAGCGGGTAGGGCATTTACCCTGCATGCGGTCAACCTGGGTTTGATTCTCAGCACCCCATTTGGTTCCCCGAGCACTGCCAGGAGTAATTCCTGAGTGCAGAGCCAGGAGTAACCACTGTGCATCGCTAGGCATGACCCAAAATAAATAAATAAATTAAATAAAACATTAATGGTTATTAATAGTTGAAATTCTTTTGAACTTCAGAATCTGTACTACCTAGGAAGAGCTGCAGAACTAGAGCCTGAAACTAAAGTGAAATAAGAGTTCAGAGTATGTAAGGCCTTATATTACAAGCCCCAGCCAATTTTAACAAAAAATTAGGCTGTTTTTACAAACAACAGAGGTACAGAAGCCACCAAAAACAGTTTTCTCGTGTTTTCATAAACATTCGTAGTTCAAGTGTTTTCTTATGCTTTAATATCAAAGTTTGGAAAAAACCAAGGGACTTTTTCTAGGTCTGAAAGCTTGTTTGTATCCTTGTGGAATTGTTAAAGTATCTGGTGTAGAAAGTTCATGATTTGAAATAACTAAGGTACAAAAAATACTGAAATTAAGCAAAAGAAGGTTTCCTCATGTTTCATAAAAATTGGTTCAAAGGTCTTCTTATGCTGTTACATCAATATATATGTTTGGTTGTATCTGCATTGGATTGTTAGAATCTGAGTTGAAATAATTATAGTACATAAAAACTGGTTCAATGAATAATGGTTTAGTTTAGAACATGAGTTTCTAGACTTATAATATTGATTGCAAAACTTATCCTACCGTGTTTTATTTGATCTCTGAGACCTTTGGTAACTAAAATTTCTACAGCAATTTAGCAAAGTTATAATGGTTAATCTCAGGTGTCAGCCTGATAGTCTGGAGCCATAACAATGTACCTTGTGCAATGTAAATGTAAAGATAACAGGCTTTACTACTGGAATTGCAGACCAGCTTCAAAAAATCTTGGTAAAAGTTTTAGGAATATCAGGCATTCCTGCTGGAATTTCAGACCAGCTTCATTCAGGCTTTCTTGCTGAAGAGAAAGAAAAAAGTGAGTCACTTTAAAATCCAAGCAACTAAGAACAGCCCCTCTGGCTTTAATGGTTTCAGAAAATGGAGAATTGCATGGAAAATGTGGGAAAATAACTAGCCAACTTTTACTGACTATACTGTTAGTCTGTCCAGTAAATGAAAATGCATGCTACTATTATGATAACTTCATGTAAAGCTTTGTCACCAGGTATCAACCTAGCCCTGACCTTCAGAAACTTTGTACACAAGTGTGAAATCTTTACTGTTTTATGGTAATCTATTAGTGTTTTAATCTTTTAATATCTGTGTTTTCCTAGAAATCAGAATTCTAAAGATGTCTCCTGGTTAACATCTAACGTGAAGTGAACTTTTGCCAAATGAATATATGTTTTAAGATATTAGATAATGATTAGGAACTTGTTTCCAAATTTCTTGGGGGATCACCTATATTAAAATTAAGGAGATTAAAACCTGTAAGACTGACTATAAGACTGACTTTAATTTCACTGGAAGGACCCGTTGTATGGGACTGGGAAAGGCCCCAGCCCACTTTTACTTTCAGGGAGGGGATTTATTTCTCCTCTAACCTCTGAAGGAGAAAAACCAGTCTGGGTTCCAGCTCACCATGCACGGTTCCCCTTCTCCAATCAAGTGAATGAGGCAACTCACACTTACAGGAGCACCACCTGCTGCAGGAGAAACAGACGCACCGACATGACATCATCGGGAGTGACCTCCAATGCTGGGAAGCAAAGGTGCAGCAGATATGTCCAAAAGGCTGCCTTACCTCTGCTATTTTTCTCTTAGCTTTGCTGACCTGCAGTCATGCTTGTTCCACCCTCCCGGCCAGTGTTCAGTGGGAATTTTCCGTAATTCAGACTACCCTAGGGAGCACCACTGTTGAGGCCCAAACAGTGGGACATGCCCGCTGCCCAGGGACCGGGTGTGCCTCAGACATCGAGATCCCACTTATCAATGACATTGATAACACCTGGGTTAACACATCTGCTTTCCTTATCGGAAAGTTAAAATGTCCTGCCTCCAGCAGAAGGACATCTGTGGAGGTTGTTATCATGCCTCCTGCAACTAGGAATACTTTCTATTCAAACATGGGACCAGGTACACCATTGACATGTTTCTACTTAACACCCTAACAAGAAAAATGATTACAGGTACTGGACCCCTGGCACCAGAGCTGGCAGGAGGGAGCTGACGAGTTTCTGTATACCACCAGTCGGGCAAGTAAGCCCGCACGTAGGCTGCGGATCTCCAGAACACTGGTCCCTGTCCTGGCATCACTCTATTGCTGCAGATCATCCAGGAGTCTGAGTTTTCCCTGAAAGAGGCCATCAAGAGGGACCACCTTGCTCCCTCCTGGCCCAGTACCTACAATATGCACTTAATCTCCTAAGGGACTAACTTCTGCAGATGGCAGAGATTGTTTCTGATGTGCTTCCCTCTCTTGGCCACTATTTGCAGCACTGCCTTTAAATCCATCAAAGGCTACCCTGCCAACAAAATCTGGTGCAGCCTTATCCCAGAACAGGAATCATGGTTCGGTACAGGGCAGCCGGCTCTGACGGAATGTGACAGACTAGATTCCTGCACTTACAAGTGAACTCCCCCCCCCCCCCCCAGGTGTGACTCATCACTGTATGACACTATTCCACCCTCTTGATAAAAACCTTTTTAATTGAAATTGTCCTCCAGTTTACTCTCTATAGTTCAGATGAACTCACCTGGCTCCTGCCCAGAACCTGACAGAAGTGCGCAATTTTCCTGCCCCTCTTGGCTGCCTCTGGTCTAGCTGCCTTGGAGGGACTATCCTCTGGCGCCCTGGCCAAAATGCTCCTGACAGCCTAAGCATTAGCCAATCAGCTAGCTGCAAGGGGTAATTGTCTCCACATCATCCCTGGCAACACTGCAACGTCAAATTAATTCCCTGGCTGAAGTTGTTCTTCAACACCAGAGAGCACTGGACTTAATAATGGCAGACAAAGGGGGATCTGTATGTTTCTTGATGAACAAAGTTATTTTATTCATCTGGAATAGTTGAGGATAATATCCAAAATATGGTAAAAATTAGTGATACTCTTAGGGAACGCTTCAATGACCACCCTCTCTTCTCCTGGTCCATTGCCTCAGTACCGCCATGGATATGTACCTTACTTACCCCTTTACTGTGGTTCTGTTTATTAGCTGTTGCCTCTTGCTTACTTAGATTTGCTCAAACACATCTTCAGGAGATGACTCGAGTACTGATCTATCAGTTTAGAGTTCAGCAATATGAGCCCCTAACAACCAATTTTCCTATATGTGGCGACTCTCAACTCTAATATATGGGTGTGCATACATTGCTTTTCCCTTTCCATTATGTCCTTTTGCATAGTTTACTTCGGAGCACTGTCCTTTTTTGTAAAGACACAGGAAGACAGTTGACTTGGGCGTTAACTAACTCCAGATAATATTCACTCCTGGGCATCCATTTACTCAACTTAACCCTCAGTTGCCGTTGGTTCCGAGCACCCAGGCAGGTCCTGACAAAGGGACTGGATGAACCCAGGGCAAGTTTCAAGCTAACCTGACATCAAAATGGGAATAGCAAGTTAAGTGAATGGTTATGGACAATTTCTGTCATGACCCTAAGAGAAGTCACTGAACAAGAACCCTGCTGTTGTTGGGAAGGATTAATCTGACTTGAGAACTGTATTCTGATATGAGATGTCCCCAGGAGGGGTCACCTTTAAGCTCAATATATCCCTTGCTGTGTTCATACAAAATAACTACTAGTCAATTTAATATAATCATTTAAATGGATTACTAAATAAGGGAATGAGAAGGTGATACACCTTTAACTGGGGGTTAATCTTTTATGATCTCCCTATTATTAATGCTGTTGGCTTCAAATTTAAATCAAAAGGGGGAGGTGTAGAGCATGGCAAGAGGTGCCGGAGCAGGTAAGATCTGTCCCTGCATAGCAGATAAGATTTCTCCCTGCATAGCACCCAGTAGGGACTATCTGGGTGATTTTACAAGCACCGGCCTTGAGTCTTACCTCCACCCCAAGAGACATTCCTGCAGCATCTAGCCCTAACTGGGGTTGGGCCAGGGCAGAGTTGGAAAGGTGATAGGTCAGTAATACTAAACTTTATGTGATTAGACCATTCTCTTAAGCTGAGACACTTTATAAAATATGTGTGTATTAGGCAATAAAGTGAGCAGCCATCAACTGTCTTCCAGAGTGGTTTCTCCACGCTCCCATTATCCTTTGACCCCACATCTGCCCAGACCCAGTGTACAACATGTCTGGGCATGTTGGGGAAAATTGTTCCCCAACATATCTTCTCAAAAAATATAAATCCTCCATAATTACAAAGAAATAATATAACTATTATTAATGTAATTTTTCTGTTGATAGCAAAGCACAGTGATCACAAATATTGAAGTCAGTATTTTTTATTGGAGTTAGATCAATAGTGCAGTGGGGAGGGCCTTGCAAATGGCCCTCCAGGTGCCTATTTTAGGCACCCCATACGTTCCCCAGAGCTGAACCAGGTGTGATCCCTGAGCACAGAAACAAGAGTAAGTTTTAAGTACCACTGGATGTGACCAAAACAAAAAAACCAAAAAAATATTTTTTTTGTAATGACAGGGAAAACATGATTATTACCACAATGAAACCCAAATAAAATATAAAATTGAATGCAATATATATATTTTTTCCTTTTTTAAAAAAATTGGTTTATAGTCTCTGGATCTTGGCTGTTGATGGGGTTACATGGCAGTTGGTGGGTGTAACTGTCTAGCTACTGGAAGATGGGGGATCTGGGTGTAGGAGGTCCAGTCCCGATCCGAGCAGGCTTAGAGATCTCAGTTCTGGGTCCCGCACACCTGGGTTCCTCTGCTGGTCCCTTCATGCCTGAGGCTTGTCCTAGCATATGGAGAGTGGTCTCAGCATGACTGTGGCTGGGTCCCGGAAGTCTTCAGCTGCCATGGCTTTGCTCAGGGCAGAGAGGGAAACTCAACCCGCCCCTCTCCAAGGGGCCACAGTGAGGACAGCCAGGCATGGGTGCAGGAGACTCTGTGCTGTTCTCCCCCGGGAGCTTGGTTTTAGACAGCAGCTGTGTGTGGGACCTGGGGCTGAGATCTCCAAGCCTGCTCAGATAGAGAATAGGCCTCCTCCACCCAGGTTCCCCATCTTTCAGTAGCTAGACAGTTACACCCACCAAATGCCGTGTAACCCCATCAACGGCCAAGATCCAGAGAATATAAAACCAAGCTCCTGGAAGCAGAAGGCCGCATTTGCAGCCACAAAACCTCTTATTGTCTAGTTCTTGCTCTCAGAGAACCCAGCAGGCTACCAAGAGTATCTTGCCCGCATAACTGACTGGGAACACCAGTAAAGGTGATTAGAGGTTGTTCCAAAAACCTCTATCCCTTTCGGAGAGCCTGGCAAACTACCGCGAGTATCCCAACAGCACAGCAGAGCCTGGCAAGCTACCCGTGGCATACTCGATGTGCCAGAAACAGTAACAATGATGGTCCTCATTCCCCTGACCCTGAAAGAGCCCCAAATATGCCATCGGGCTACACTAGCACGTGACAGGGATGAATGGAGACGTTACTGGTGCCCACTCGAGCAAATTGATGAACAATGA
Source organism: Sorex fumeus (assembly GCF_029834395.1). Lineage (NCBI taxonomy): Eukaryota > Metazoa > Chordata > Mammalia > Eulipotyphla > Soricidae > Sorex > Sorex fumeus. Next base: position 5,174,492 of record NW_026606086.1, on the reverse strand, counting down.
GGTGATAGTAATAGTGATAGTGAAAAAATTGAATCACCATGAGATAGAGCATTACAGAGCTATTCATGATTGGGTTTCAGTCATGGAGTATTCCAACACCAATCCCTCCACCAGTGTGCATTTCCCAGTACCAATGTCCCTAGTTTTCCTCCCACCCCACCCCTGAATCCCCCCTACCCAGTCTCTATGGCAGGTACCTCTTTTTTCTCTTTCTCTCTCCCCCCACTTTTGGGCAGTATGGTTTGCCATACAGATCCTGAAAGATTATCGTGTATATCACTTTACCTACTACCTACTTTCAGCACTAAGTTCTTGTCTATAGTTATCATTTCCAACTATTATCGTCATACTGGACACTCCTCTATCATAACTACCCTCCACTCCCACACACACTTGTGGTAATTTCCAACCATTGACCAAGTCTTCCTTGCCCATTTTCCCTGACCTTGAGTATTAGTCTCATACCATTTTTTTATATCCCACAAATAAATGCAGTTATTCTATATCTGTCCTTCTCCTTCTGAATCATCTCATTCAGCATGATACTCTCCAAGTTGATCATTTATAGGCAAATTTTATGATCTCATTTTTCCTAATAGCTATATAGTATTCTATTGTTGTAGATGTACCATAGTTTATTTATCCACTCATCCGTTCTCAGGCAATCAGGTTGTTTCCAGATTCTGGCTATTTGTAAACAGGGCTGCAAAACCATAGTGCAGATAGTGTTTCTGCTGTGTGTTTTTGGACCCCTAGGGTACATTCCCAGAAGTGGTATTGCTGGGCCATTAAGGGAGCTCAATTTGAGGAATATCCATATTATTTTCCAAAAAGACTGAACCAGGTGGCATTCCCACCAGCAATGAATGAGAATCCCTTTCTCCCTGCATCCCCACAAGCACTGGTTTTTCTTGTCCAGTTGGATGTGTGCCAGTCTCATTGTTGTTTTGATTTGCATCTCCCTGATGATTAGTGATGCAGAGCATTTTTTATGTGCCTTTTGCCATTCGAATTTCTTCTTTGAACAAGTTTCTGTTCATCTGATGGGGTTGGATGCTTTTTTCTTGGAAAGTTCTACCAGTCTTGTATATATCTTTGATATTAAACCCTTATCATATGAATAATTTTCCTCATTCCATGGGCTTTGTATCTTGGTCACTTTTTCTTTTGAGGTGCAGAAGCTTCTGAGTTTAATGTAGTCCCATTTGTTAATCTTTGCTTCCACTTGCTTGGTCATTGGTGCTTCATCTTTGAAGATGCCTTTAGCTTCAATGTCATGAAGGGTCTTACATATTCCATGTACCTTATGGATTCACATCTGATGTTGAGGTCTTTAATACATTTTGATCTTACTTTTGTACATGGTGTTAGATAGAGGTCAGAGTTCATTTTTTCACATGGAGCTATGCAGTTTTCCCAATATATTTAGATGCTAGAATTGAAACCTTAGTTATGTAAATGAGAATACACATTCTATTATACATTATTTATTTACATAGGTTAAAAATCATATAACAGTCATCACAAATTAACTTCTTAAAAATGCGTTTTCTGATCATTTAATTTGTCATTCCTCTAAGGGATATTTTCTGGAGCAAGCATTATGAAGTAAATTTTATATGTGCTGGCTGAGGGGGCAGGCTAGAGGATGGCAGGTGAACAGGACATTGGGGGAGGGAAGGTCATACTGTTGCTGGGATTGGTGTTGGAAAATTCTATGCCTGAAAACAACTGTATTAGAAACAACTTTGTAAATAATGGTGTTTTAATACAAATAATTTTAAAAGTTCAGTGAGGACTAACCCCTGGGGGTACATGAGGAGATCATTCTCCAGAGCCTCCACACTTTGAATTTTTCTCTCTCCCAGGCAAATGATGTGCATTTTCAGCTCTTATGGCCTGTTCTCTCTTAAACACCTATTTCCCGTCTTTGCCTTCCCTCACATCTTTCTAAGCAAGTTTTATTAAACAACAACAACTGGGGTATGGCATTTGCTTTGCACACTACAAACCCAGGTTCAATCTCCACTATCCCATACAGTTACCCAAATACTGCAAGGAATGATCCCTAAGCGCAGAGCAAGGAGTAAGTGCTTAACAACACTGGGTGTGGCCCCCCAAACAACAGCAAACTGTTGCTTCACTAAATCAAGTAATATAAACTCTCTCCTGAGTTTGTGTAACAGCTGTGATGGGCAGACTTCATTCAGGTACACTACTGGAAGGATAAATAACCTTCTATGACCTCTTCCCCAGCATAATACCATGACAAAGTGGAGACCCAGTTGCTAACCTTCTCATCATTCGTCAATTAATTTGAATGAGTGCTGCAACATTCTCCAGACCCAGTGTGCTTCCCATTGTATATCTCTACTGGGGAAAAAAAAAAAACCCATAACCCTTCTGTTTTCTGTCTTTTCACCTTACAGTACTCCATAAATTCAATGAGATGCCCAACACTTTCTTATAAAGTGGATTTTCTGTAGATGCTGTGGCCCAATTGTTGATTATCATAAACATTCCAAGCACGTTTAAGATGGGAGAAGGCAAGCAAGAGTATCTGATAGCTTAAGTATATTCAATGTGTGTTCAGTGGATGGTGAGTTTATCTGGATGTAACTAAAGTCAAAGAAGTTTGGAGCTGCACTCAAACGGGACCAGGGGCTGATCTGCCCATTCCTGTGAAGTGGCTGGAGCAAACAAAAAACTGAGCTGAATTGTTGGGAATTCTTAGATGAGCATTTAAACTTTGTCTGGGATCATCCAGTAGCACAAGAAGCCATTCTTGGATTTGGTCCCCTCAGTACAGGTCTCCAGAGTTGGGCAGGGCTGTTATGTCCTCAGAGATCTGCAGTTTCTTTAATTACGCTTTTATAACTCTCTTATTAAGGAGTTATGAGTGATAATCTCCCCTTGAACAGTCTTCAAGGAAAGTGGGGGTGTTTGTGTTGGAGCCACACCCAACTTATGTTGAAATAAAAAGTGCAGTGAAAGCTGAAGAGGTAGCTGCTCACTGAGAAACTGCTGAGATAGTGGAGCAGGAAAGTCATTTGCCTTGCACAATGCTGATCCAGATCAAACCCTGGCTTCTCACATGGTCCCAAGTACCACCAGGAGTTATCCCTGAGCACAGTTGGGCATGCTGGTCTGCAGCATCCCATTATGTTTCCCTAATCTCACAAGGAGTAAATCCTGAGTACATGCCAGAAGTAACCCCTGAGCATGCCAGGTTTGACTCAAAAATAAATAAATAAAAAGAAGAAAGAAAAGAAAATGGCAGGCAAGCATTTAATGTATGAATTACTTTCCAGTAGTGTATACACATTTATACACACCTCTACAGAAACATCATGAAGTTAATATACAAACTCACACTGCCATGATTTTGCTTAAAACAGAAGAAATTTATACCAGATTAAAATGTGGGGTGTGGAGCAGAGAGAGAGATCACAGTGGGTAGGGCACTTCCTTGAATGAGAGCAGAGCCAAAAGTATCCCCTGAGCCCAGGTGGGTGTGGCCCCCAAATTAAAAAAAAAAAATACAGCATGCTTTTCTCCAAATATACTGATGACCTAGCAAACATGTTTGAGCCATTTTGCCACGTGATCTGAGAGACCACATACCAGGGATGGAGACAGAGCTCAATGGGCAAGGCACATGCTTTGAAGGCAGAGAGCCCAAATTTCATCCCTAGCACCATGTATTGTACATCCTGAGCACCACATGGCTGAATACTCCCAGGAATGACAGGCAAGCATACAACTAGTAATAATTCTTGAGCATAGCCATTGAGGAACCAAAAATAAAATAAAACAGGATTAAGGACAATATATACATGTATCTAAATGACTTCAAGATCAGACTGCCTCCTGGTAATCTACATGCCTTCTTTTTTATTGAATCATAATTCCATTAAGTAGACATTTACTGTATTATACCTTTTCATTTTAACTGATGAAAACATATGAACCTCCTAAACTATAATGTAAAATAAACAGAAACAAAATAAAGCTACTCACCAGAGATTTATTCATTGTTGTTGCTCTATGAAACACAGAAAACTCGAGAGACAGATCTGGGAGTGACCAAGGAGGAGTCGGGAAAGGATGGGCCCGGCCTCCTCCTGGGCCTTAGAGTCTAGTGTCCAGGGCTCTCTGTTCAGTAGCTGGAAAAGAGAAGAGCCTTGTGTGGAAAATGACAGTTTATATCTTGAGATAAAGGCAAGACTCTGATGAAGGACTGAGTCCATTAATTATCCAAATTTACAAACCATTTATACTTATATGCAAATTTTTTAAAACCTGTTACTTAAAAAAAAATGGATTCTGGGATTACACTCATCGATGCTCGGGGAACAATGAGGTCACTCTGGGAAAAGTGACATCTCACAGTGAGGGTTTGGTGGTTTGATACTTGGACAAGCAGTCCTTGGAACACCCTGGGAGACCTCTGTAAGAGACAAACTGCATAGGGGTCAAACACAGCCAAGGGTCAAAATTAGTGGATCATTCTTGATTCTACCACATGATCAACTTCCTTATAAAATAATAAAAGAAAAAAATTAAGTTTTATAAAACATTTAAATCTTATAAAACATTTGGGGCTGGAGCGATAGCAGGGGCTGGAGCAATAGCATAGCGGCTAGAGCATTAGCACTGCACGTGGCCGACCCGGGTTCGATTCCTCCATCCCCCTCCCGCTCGCACAGCAGAGCCTGGCAAGATCCCCATGGCATATCTGATATGCCAAAAACAGTAACAAGTCTCACAATGGAGACGTAACTGGTGCCTGCTCGAGCAAATCGATGAACAATGGGAGGACAGTGCTACAGTGCTATAAAACATTTAATTCCTAGTAATAATGTCATATCACACAGTGCTCTGTTTTGGTGATCATATTAAGGTACATATATGGCTTTTGAAATATCTACACTTCACAGTTTATATATCATGAATGATATTACATGAAAAAATGCACCTACATATTTTGAGTGGCATAGTATTCAATAAAGAGTCTGAAATTCTGCTTCCTCATACAGAGAAAGATTAACAATGATCTTGCTTGGACATCTGGCTCTCTTCAGCGAAGGAGAAATCTGTACAGATACGTTCTAATTTGTATTTAAACTTTAATTAGTATTTAAACCTGAAACAAACTGTTCTTTTCTGCACAAGTTTCCTTATTTGAACACTGCCATTTCCTAAGGAATACAGATAGCTCCTGACCTACAGAGAAGTAACCCTAGATATTTCCCAAACACCCTTGAAATATACAGTTCAGGACCAACCACGTTTTCCACAAACCTATGCTCTAATGTGTAAGCAACATAGAGGAGTTTTGTTGATTTGGGCTCCTGAATTTCCCCCACCTAAGATCAGGTAATGAGCAAGAACTTGTTTTTATTCACTGACAGTCACCTGGAATTCTGGTTCAGTGGGAAGTTCTCATTTGACCCTCTAAAAGAAATGTGAATAAACTGAATTCAAATGGGAAGGAAAGTTCACCAGACTAAATGTTAGCTCTGATTGTCACTGGGGTCACAGAACCCATATATGTTTCTTCAGCTGCATGAAAAGAAAACACCACAGTGTCCTCATTTTATTATACGGTTACAACATTACATGATAATCTAAAATTAAAACTGCAGTGCCACTAGTGCATGAGATCATGTTCAACTAGAACCCAAGGAAAGAGAAACAGAAATGTTTATTAGTAATAAGTTCTAGAGGCCACACTCATGCCTTAGAAACTACAAGATACAGGTGAGGCTGCAGGGAGCAGAAAGAGCTGGAGTGACAGGACATGGAGCGCTATCTGTTAGGATCCACTGCGGAACCGCATGGGCTCTCAGACAGCTAGAATGGTCAAATGAAAGGATGAAAAAATTCCAGACAGAAGTCTCACTGACACTGGAACTTAAAATAGAGTCATGGATTGGGAAAAACTAAGAGTCTTCCCTCTAAGATCAGAGATGAGACAAGGATGCCCACTCTCTCCACTGCTGTTCAATATAGTACTGGAAGTACTTGCAATAGTGGTTAGGCAAGAAAAAGATATGAAGGGCAATCAGGTAGGAAAGAAGAAATCAAGTTCTCACTATTTGCAGATGATATGATACTATACTTAGAGAACCCTAAAACCTCTACCAAGAAACTCCTAGAAACAATAGACTTATATAGTAAAGCTGCAGGCTATAAAATCAATACCCAAAAGTCCATGGCTTTTCTATAGGCAAATAATGAGAGAGAAGAAAGTGACATGAAAAAACAATCCCGTTCACAACTGTGCCCCACAAAATCAAGTACGTAGGAATCAGCTTAACTAAGGACATAAAAGACCTGTACAAAGAAAACTACAAAACGCTACTTCAGAAAATAAAAGAGGACACAAGAAAATAGAAAGATATCCCCAGCTCATGGATCGGGAGAATTAACATTGTCAAGATGGCAATGCTCCCCAAAGCATTGTACAAATCCAATGTGATCCCTATAACAATACCCATGACATTCTTCAAAGAAATGGAGTAAACACTCCTGAAATTCATATGGAACAATAAGCACCCACGAATAGCTAAAGCAATTCTTGGGAAAACGAAAATGGGAGGAATCAACCTCCCCAACCTCAAACTCTACTATAAAGCAGTGATAGTTAAAACAGCATGGTACTGGAACAAAGGCAAAGCCGCAGACCAATGGATCAGGGTTGAATATATTGACATCTCCTCCCAAACATATGATCATCTAATCTTTGATAAGGAAGCAAGAAATGTGAAGTGGAGCAAGGAACGCCTCTTTAACAAATTGTGCTGGCAAAACTGGACAGCTACATGCAAAAAATGGGCTCAGATCTCTGTCTAACACCATGTACAAAAATAAGATCAAAATGGATTCAAGATCTCAACATCAGACCGGAATCCATAAGGTACATTGAAGACAAGGTTGGCAAAACCCTCCACGACATTGAAGCTAACGGTATCTTCAAAGATGATATGCCACTGGCCAAGTAAGTGAAAACCGAGATAGACAAATGGGACTATCTTAAGCTAAGAAGCTTCTGCACCTCAAAAGAAACAGTGACCAAAAAACAAAGACAGTCTACAGAATGGGGAAGGATATTCGCCCAATACCCATCCGATAAGGGGTTGATATCAAGGATATACAGAGCACTGGTTGAACTCCAAAAGAAGAAAACATCCAACCCCATCAAAAAATAGGGCAATGAAATGAATAAAAATGTTCTCAAGGAAGAAATCTGAATGGCAAAAAGGCACATGAGAAAATGCTCTACATCACTAATCATCAGGGAGATGAGGATTCAAAACACTGAGATATCATCTCACACCACAGAGACTGGCCCACAGCCAAAAGAACAAAAGCAACCGTACTGGCATGGATGTGGCGAGAAAGGGACTCTCCATCACTGCTGGTGGGAATGTCGACTGGTTCAGCCCTTTTGGAAAACAGTAAGGACGATTCTCAAAAAATTAGAAATTGAGCTCCCATTTAACCCAGCAATACCACTCCTGGGAATATATCCTGGAGAGGCAAAAAAGTACAGTCAAAATGACATCTGCACTTCTATGCTCATTGCTGCTCTGCTCCCAATAGCCAAAATTCGGGAAAAAAAAAAACTGAGTGCCCGAGAACAGATGACTGGTTAAAGAAACTTTGGTACACCTACACAATTGAATACTATGCAGTTCTTAGAAAGGATGAAGTCATGAAATTTACATACAAGTGGTTCTACATGGAAAATATCATGCTAAGTGAGATGAGCCAGAAAGAAAGGAGCAGACATAGAAAGACTGCACTCATCTGGGGAATATAACACCCAAGTCGAACACCCAAGAATAGTTGAGATAAGTACCAGGAGGTCTGCTCCAGGGCTTGGAAGCCAGTAGCACATGCTGGGGGAATAGGCAGCTCAGATAGAGAAGGGAACACCAAGTAAAGGATGTTTGGAGGATTTGCTCGGGATGCGAGATGAGTGCTGAAAGTAGACTATAGACCGAACACGATGGCCACTCAATACCTCTATTGCAAACTACAAGACCCTGAAGGAAAGAGTGAGCAAAAGGGGAGAGAACTATGGTACAGTGAGTGGGTAGAGTGTACGTCCTGCATGCAGCCAAAACAAGTTCCATCACTGACCAGTGTTGCTTTCCCTGGTCACATTCACACAACTTCAGGAGCTAAACTACTCCTGTCAGCAGCTCCTTTTTTATACAATGGTCACTTTTCTAAAGGCAAGGAACAATGTCCTTTTTGAAGAATATTTGTTTAGGGGCCACACTGGTGGTACTCATGGATCACTCCTGGTGGTACTCAGGTACTGAGCCTGCAAGAGCCCCAGTATACAGACACATGGCCACAGATCGAACGCAGGTCAGCCACATGCAGGACAAGTGCCCTTCCCTCTGTACCACCACTCTAGCCCCAGGTATTTACTCTTCACTATGATGACTCTGAGTAAAAGACTTGTGTTTTCTCCAGGCCTATTTCTGGAATATAGTCAGGTCTGGTGTCAATAATGATGGGCAGGAATTGTTAGAAATATTCCTGACCTGGGCTGGAGCGATAGCACAGTGGGTAGGCATTTGCCTTGTATGCGGCCAACCCAGGTTCAATTCCCAGCATCCCATATGGTCCCCCGAGCACCACCAGGAGTAATTCCTGAGTGTAGAGCCAGTGAGTAACCCCTGAGACTTGCTGGGCATGACCCAAAAGGCAAAAAAGAAAAAAGAAATATTCCTGACCTGTCTTTGTCTTTTTGATCACACTGTGTCCTGTATTTTCATGCTGACACGATTCTGGCTCATTTTGTAAGCTGGCATCTAGGGACCATCCTGCCTCCAACGAGAGTATTTTTCTGTCTTCATTCCTATTTCTGGGTGAAAGTATGGTTTTTTATCCAGTGTCTGGAACTAGCACAGGGAAACAGGAACTGTCCCTCAATGTGGCACATGCTTCATTTTCCTGCCTCTCTTTCAGTGGTTATTTTGAAATGTGTTGAGCAGTGTCCTACTTCTGTGGTTGCCCTTGTAATCTAGTTTACCTTGTCTTGGAAATGGAGGTTTTACTATTCAACACTCATTTAATCCCCATATTCATCTGCTTCACGCCATTGTTTAGAGGCCAAAGAAGCAGTACATAGGCTGGACCACACTATGTAGAAGGGTATGAGTTCCACCCTGGGAGTGCATGCTCCGTGGAACACTGCAAGACTCACCTCTGGTACCAAGCCTGTAAGAGTCCAGAATACAAAGAATGTGTCCTTAAACTCTTCCCAAACATTTCCTCTTCCTCTTCTTCCTCCTCTTCCTCTCCCTTTTCTTCTCCCTCTTCTCTTTCTTCCTCTTCTTCCTCCTCCTCCTCCTCTTCCTCTTCTTCTTCCTCTTCCTCTTCTTCTTCTTCTTGTGTGTGTGTGTGGTGTGTGTGTATATGTGTATGTGAGACTCACCTCTGCTACTGAGCCTGTAAGAGCCCCAGAATACAAAGAATGTGTTCTCAAGCTCTTCCCAAACATTTCCTCTTCTTCTTTTCCTTCTTCTTCTTCGTGTGTGTGTGTGTGTATATGTGTGTGTGTGTGTGTGTGTGTGTGTGTGTGTTCTAAGCCACATTTGGTTCTGCTCAGGGCTTACTCCTGGCTCTACCTACATTCAGGAAATCACTTGCTCCTGGTGAGCTCAAGGGGACTATATGGGATGCCAGGATTGAGCTGGTGGGCTGCATGCAAGGCAAGTACCCTACACACTTGATCATTTTCCAGCTCATTTATTCTCTTACCTATTGTCAGTCAAATCCTGTTATAAGTGGTTTTTATGTCTGCTTTTTCTTTTAAATGACAATTTTAGAGCTTACAATTATATGTATTTTTACTTAAGGAACAAGTTCCTTAACGCCAGGAAAACGCTCTAAAATCAACTTCATAGTGACATGTGGGACTCACTTTCCTTCCTGGAGACTGGACCAAATCTAAACTTCAGTTATACAGTCTTTACTTTTTCCCTTTATCTGAAGGTTTTCTCTCTTCGACACACATGTCTCTCTTCCTCTCCCCTCACAATTCATGAAGTAATTTTCCTTACCCAAAACTGTATCTTCCCTTTTTTATATCCTCCTCCTAAAACTTTTATATCCTCCTCCTAAAACTTTTCTGCAAGGGAAACTGAGATTCTTGGAAAGTCTGTGCTGAGGCACAACTGACTTTTCTTTCCCTGCAAAGAGCAACTCCTTACTCCTGTCTGAATCCACAGTTCTCCAGAAAGTTGGGTCATAAGTACCAGTTATCAAACCATGAAGACCAAGGGATCTTTGCGCATATCTTTAAAGTTTTTTGGGACACTAGCATCCATGCCATATAAATCCCATCTTGCCAGGGACCAGTTCCAGATGAACAGGCCTGAAGAAAGGACTCGGCAAAGATGAAGAAAAAATACAGAAATAAAAGAGAAAAAGCATGTTGTCAGGGGACTGAGACCCTAACTATCCTCCGTGTACAATATTTATTGCTTAGAACCAGTAATTATAGAAAGGAGACTGACATTCTTTGGTCATGTGCCAAACTATAGCTTAGACTTTAAGTATCTGAGAAGTAAGTTTATTTGAGAAACGAGAAAAGGAAAAAGAGAGAGGGATATGTGTTTAAGAGAGAATATGGATGTCTCAGAGTGGAAAAAGCAAAATATACACTTTTTTTTTCTTCCATAATGTGAGATCAGGCCCAGGGGAAGGGAAGGTAAATGGCAAAACTATGGGAACTAAAAACATCAGTGGTTGCTATTGACAATTACTAAAAAAGGATGAACAAAAAGAACCCAATTTAAGTCAATGAAGCTACTCTGCATTATTCTAATGGTGGTCACATATAATAAATTTATTCCATTTGTGCATCTAAACATCCTAAGGTATCTTGTAAAATAAATTTTAGTCCAAAAATTCACATTAAAAAAAAATATAGAGACTGGAGCAACAGTATGGCCAGTAGGGCACTGCCTTGCATACATCTCACCCAGGTTCAATCCCTGGCATCCATATGGTCCCTCAAGTACCGCCAGGAGTAATTCCTGAGTGTAGAGCCAGGAGTGAACCCTGAGCATCGCTGGGTGTGACTCAAAAAGAAAAAAAAATACTGTACTTATGGGTAGTGTATTATTCCAAGTACTAGTTTTCTTGGTTTTTGTTTCATTGGGTTTGAGGCCACACTCAGGAGCACTCAGGTTAGGCTCTACACTCAGGGATTACTCTGGCTGGTACTTGGGGAACTACATGTGGTGCCAGGATAGAATCTGGGACAGCCATGTGCAAGGTAAGCTCCTTACAGTTGCACTATGTCTTCAAGCCCCAGCAGCGGTTTTGAAAGTCTTGCTTCCCTATAGTAAAGCTGCTCTGAATGCAATCTGGTCATTGTCATTTGATTTGTTTAGCTAAAAGGGAAAATGTACTGATATGCACAGGATAAAACGTACTTTTTGACTAGAATGCCATTATAGGAAGACTGTCATCTGTCAATGACCTGGGCTTAGCACGTTAAAGTGCTTGAGTCAGAGAACAGACATGGTATAGTTGGTGGGGTGCTTGCCTTGCACGTGGCTGACCCAGATTCAATCCCTGACACCACATAAAGTTCTCTGATCCTACCAGGACTGATCCAGGAGCACAGAGACATTAGTAAACCCTAAGCCTCAGCAAGTGTGGCTCAAAAAACACATTGAAACAAAAAAGAAATGCTTGACTCAGCTAAGTCAGAAGCAACAACCATAATTCAAGTGCAAGATCTGAAATCAACCAGCATTCGACAAAGCACCAGATGACTACCACCCCACTTGTCATGCAGGCAATACAGTTTAAAAAAACTATGGGGATGGGCTGGAGAGATACCACAGCGGGTAGGGCATTTGCCTTGCACGCGGCCAACCCGGGTTCGGTTCTGAGCATCCCATATGGTCCCCTGAGCACAACCAGGGGTAATTCCTGAGTGCAGAGCCAGGAGTAACCCCTGTGCATCGCCGGTGTGATCCAAGAAGCAAAAAAAAAAAAAAAATCTAGGGCTTGGAGCTGCAGTGACAGCACAGCGGGTAGGGCGTTTGCCTTGCACATGGCTGACCCGGGTTCGATCCCCAGCATCCCATATGGTCCCCTGAGCACTGCCAGGAGTGATTCCTGAGTACAGAGTCAGGAGTAAGCCCTGAGCATCGCCGGGTGTGACCCAAAAAGCAATACAAACAAAAAAAATCTAGAGCTGGACACAAAATGCAGCAGGTAGAGGTGCATGCATGCATATAGTCAACCCGGGCTTGATCCAGCAGCACCACATGAGAGCCCCCTGACCCCGCCATGAGTGATCTTCAATCACAGCACAGGAGGAAGTCCTGAGCACAGCCAGATAGGCCCAAAAGCCCAAATAAAGAGAAACACATCTGCTCAAGTCCCAAATGTGGCAGCACTGTTCTTACAGTAAATAAAATGGTTTCACGGAATTTTAATTTAGGACCTGCTAATTGTATAATAATCGCATCTAAGATCCCTAAAGTTATATGTGTCATATATGACAGAGGGTCAGGGGAAGGAGGAGGTTCTTGAGCAATAGGGTGGCACCAACCAGGTGGTTCTGGAACAGTGCCAGCATAGATTCCAACAGGGGCCCAAGGTGCATTCCCAGACACTCAACCCAGCGATGCAAGCCTGTGCTCAGGTTCAGGGAATCAAAAATGTTGATTGCAGCACTTCTTTAGGTGGCAGGCAGGGGTCAAGGGTGCTATGTTGTGACAGAGATCAAACTCATGACATCATGTAAGGAAGGCATGGACTTCTCATTAAGCTATCTCCCTGATGCTCAGACCACTGTGTTCCATAATGAATTTTACAATACACAATAATTTGCAATATGCAATGCTTCTTTCTTGTTACTTGAAATATCGCCCAATGTGAACATTGCCACTTCCTAAACAAGGGTTTAACAAGGGTCCATCGCACTGGATTGATAGTAGAGGGGATTGGCCGCTCAACTTATACCCCACCAACCTGTGTTCAATCCCTACCATCCCATATGGTCCCTCAGGCACTGACAGGAATAATTTCTCAGTACCATCAAGGGTGGCCCCAAAATCAGAGTAAATATAAGGACCCAAATCACAGAACCTCAATAAAAATAAAATAAAACAAAGAAGTTACATGATTGGCTTTGCATTTTAAAAATCATCCCCTTGGAACTGGAGAGAAACTACAGTATGTGGGGCTTTTATCTTGCACATAGCAAACCTGGTTTTGATCCCCTGGCATCCTAGATGGTGCCCCAAGCAATACTTGAAGTAATTCCTTACTGCAAAGCCAAGAGTAAACCCTGAGCATCATTAGGTATGGCCCCAAAACAAACAAACAAAAATTCATGAAAGCCAGGTAGATGGCAAAGTGGCTGGAGTGCATGCTGACATCAACGAGCCCTGGGTCTGATCACCAGTAATGTATGTTTTGTTGGCAACATCAGAGCAACACCTTGACACCTAACCCAGAACAGCACTCGAACAGCATGGATGTGCCCCCAAACACTAAAATATAGCGGTCAATAACATGAGGTCAATAAATATAGTAATTGATGTATGTACTGAACTTAATATGTATGTACAAAGATATCCATCATAAAGAAGTTAAGGCTCATTCTTAAATACACATATTTGGGATACAAAAGATACCTCAATAAAAAATGTATATTAGAACTCCAAATTTCAGTTATGACAGACCAGTTTGACACAGCAAATTATATGGGGAAAGTTGTGTAGCCACTAAGCTCAATGGGCAAAAAAATAATCATACAGAAGGCTCAAATGGCACCTCAAAAAACACAGACAATAACGTCAGTAAAACCATTGGGAGATATATGTTGAAACAAGCAATTTAAATTTAAATGTTGTGCCTTCTAAGGTTTGGGGGGGTGGTTAAGAACTGGGCTTATTACAATCTATATATAAGTGTAAATAATTGGTAATTTATTTTCTTGATTTCTTCTTTGACCCAAGTCATTCACAGCATGTTATTTAATCTGTGTTAATTTAATTGGTGGAGGGAAGATCATACTGCTGAGAGATTTGGTATTATAACAATGAATACCTGAAACAACTTTAATATAAATAACATTTTTAAATCATGGTGTTTCAATACATTTTCCCACACTAAAAATAATAATGATAATAATAATAATAATAAAATAAAAATAAAATAACCACATAAGCATATTTTCTAACCACAATGGTAACAAATGTAAAATGGAAACCTTCAAACACTGGAGATTAAATAACATGCTGTGAATGACTTGGATCAAAGAAGAAATCAAGAAAATAAATAACAGGGGTTATGGTGCCGCCAGAGGTCAATATGTACCTGTGAGGCGAGTGCATCAGCAGCCTCATGGTGCCTTCAGACTTCCAGATACCCAAAAATTGCTGCTGTGCCTTTGGCCAGACCCCAAAAACTTGGGGCAAAGTTTACCAAGAAAGTAAATGGCCAAAAGTTAGGTATGTGGGAAACACACTCACAAAGCACCTCCAGCTCAGCTATATAAATGGAGGCATGGCCTCTCTGGTTCCTGATTGAACTGCTTAATGGCCATGATCCCAGAGACTCAGAAACAAATCTCGGAACCCAGCAGCTTTAGGCAGAAATGCGTCCGGACCCTGCAGTAGGTTACCAGTGCTGGGCCAACCCAGGTAGGAATAGGTTTCGTGTCTTGGCCTGTTCCCCCTGGCGGCCCGGTGGCTGCCATCCTCCAGAGGCCACTGGACAGTCAGGTTTGGGCCCGCAGTGACGAGATACGCAGGGCCTCACGGGATGGGGGTGGAGCCGGTCCTGTCCTCCTCACCCCCACGAGACCCCAAGTCATCGCCCACGAACGGCCTCTCTGGCTCCTGATCAAGCTGCCTAACGGCCATGATCTCAGAGATTCAGAAACAAATCTCGAAACCCAGTGGCTTTTGGCAGAAATGCATTGAACCCCACAGTAGGTTACTGTTGCCGGGCCACCCCAGGGAAAGGGTGTTATCACTCTGCCTGCTCCCCCTTGGCGGCTTGGTGGCCGTCGTCCTCCAGAGGCCGTTGGACAGTCAGGTTTGGGCCCGCAGTGACGAGACATGCAGGGTCTCATAGGATGGGGGTGGAGCCGGTCCTGTCCTCCCCACCCCAATGAGATCCCAAGTCATCGCCCACGAATGGCCTCTCTGGCTCCTGATCAAGCTGCTTAACGGCCATGATCCCAGAGACTCAGGAGCAAACCTTGGAACCAGCAGATTTTGGCAGAAATCCCTCCAGATTTAAGTGTTAAAATTTTGGAATTTCAAAATCGCCCGGCCACTACTGCAGCCATGTGACATCATATGTTATTCATAACCAGCAATAGAAAATTGTCTACTGTTGCCTTTTCAGCAGATCTGAGCATTGGGGTAAAATCTCAAATAATAATGGTGGGTCTGGTGTCAAAATATTGAATGTGATCAAAGTAGAGAGAGAGTAATGTGGAAATCATCTGCCCCACAGGTAGGGGGAGGGTGTGGGATGGGGGTATGCTGGGGTTGTTGGGGGTGGAGAATGGGCACTGGTGAAGGTACGGGTGTTTCATTGTATGACCAAGACTTAGACCCGAAAGCTTTGTAACTGCTCTCACGGTGATTCAATAAATAAAATTATAAAAAATTTTTAAAAAGTAAGGTGGAGTTCATGCACAATTCAATCAGCTAACCAGTGGCTAAATAAATAGCAGTACTCCTACATTAAAAAGAAAGAAAGAAAATAAATAACACCAAGTATTTACACTCATAATATAGATTATATACTCAGAACTTACCTGTGGCTCTGTGCTCAGGGATAACAGCTGGTGCTACTTGATGAACCATTTGTGTTGTCAGGACAGAATCCAGGTCAGTCTCACACAAGCAAAGGTCCTTACTATCTCTCTGGTACCCAGCACTGGTTTTGAAAGTATTGTTTCCCTATACTGAAATACCAACAAAAATTAACCTGGATTTTTTCATTTGACTTGCTTGGGAAATCTGTACTGATATACACAGGAATAAAAGTGCTTTTCTATTGAAAGACTGTCATCTGTAAGTAGGGGCTTTGTTTATTAGAAGTCCTTGACTCAGGCAAGTCAATAGAAACCACCATAATAAAAGTGAGAGATCTTAGGCCTGTTACTTCAATATAATGGCGTTTGCCTTGTACAGATGACCTGGGTTCGAGCTCCACCACATAGAGTCCCAGGAGCACCACCAGGAGAAATTCCTGAGTGTATAAACAGGAACAATCCCTGAAAATCATTGGTGCTCCCACCACCATACCAAAAAAGCAAATAAATAAAAAAGGGTAAGAATCTTAAATCAACCAGACTTATACAAAGTACCATATGACTATCACAAGAGAGCTTAAAGTATCTGGGGCCAGAAAAATAATATAGCAAGTAAGTTGCTTGCCTTGGGTCAAACTAAGTTTGATCCAAGAACCAAATATGGCCCCCTGATCTGCATGAGGAATGATCAACAAGACAGAACTAGGAGTCAGGTGTAGTACGTAAACTTAAAAACTAAAGGAAAAAAAAATGTGGGGGGCAGAGAGATAGTACAGTAGGTAAGGCACATGCTTTGCACACAGCTGATCTGGGTTTAACCACCAGCATTCCATATGATCTACAGAGTTCCACCAGGAACGATCCCTGAGTGTAAAGCCAGGAGAAACCACTGAGCATCTCTGGGTATGGCCCCAAGCAAAAGAGAAGTAGAAGCCTTGAGCTTGCAGCAAAGAAGATGGTTTGATTGGCTGGTAAGCTGTAGCACTGTAGCACTGTCCTCCTGTTGTTCATCAATTTCCTCGAGCGGGCACCAGTAACATCTCCATTGTGAAACTTGTTGTTACTGTTTTTGGCACATCGAATATGCCACGGGGAGCTTGCCAGGTTCTGCCGTGTGGACAGGATACTCTCAGTAGCTTGCCGGGCTCTCTGAGAGGGACGGAGGAATCGAACCTGGGTCGGCCACGTGCAAGGCAAACGCCCTACCCGCTGTGTTATCACTCTGCCCTGCTATGCACTAAAAACCCACTAGCTTGTAAGCTAGTGTGTGCTAATTGCATAATAATTATATCTATGTCCCAAACATCACATATCTTATTGATTTGTGTGAGGAGGTCTAGAAAATTATGTGCTAAATCCAATGAATAGGACTTTGTAGGCACAGTGTTTCAAAAGCATAAGAAATGTCAGCTGGAAAGATGTCAGTGTGGTTACCAGAACTAAGACTGTGAATCAGAGCAATAAACTGTCTACAGATCAGAAGATGGTTTGTAAACTTTCTACATAAAGAAAAAAAAGAGAAAATGGTGGCATTTAGAGATATTTTATTTGGGGGCTGGAGCAACAGCACAGCGGGTAAGGCATTTGCCTTGCATGCAGCTGAGCCGGATTCGATTTCCAGCATCCTATATGGTCCCCCAAGCACCTCCACGAGTAATTCCTGAGAGCAGAGCCAGGAATAACTCCTGTGCATCACTGGGTGTGACCCAAAAAGCAAATAAACAAATAAAAATAGAGATATTTTACCTTATTTTACTTACATCTTGAGAAATTTTCAGAAGAACCTATGATAAGTAATTTAATTTAGATATTTCATGGGTGGTTTCTGGTAAAGAATTCTCCAATAAGTGGGAAACACTTATTCCCATCATTAACTCCTAAAAACCCACAATCTATAATTATGTGGCAAAAAGGATAGGTATGCTTATATCAAGAAATTCTTAAAATATCTAATCAAACTTAACCCAAATATTGTGTCAAAAACAAATGTGGCTTAATTGTGGCAAACACTGGACAAAACTCAGGATGCCTAATGTACAAACTATGGGATCCTGACAAAACTAAGTCCCAAATGCAGTTCTGTTTCCAAAAACAATGTTTTTGGTTTCATTTTCAGGCCAATCCCGGCAAGCGCTCAGCACTTACTCCTGACTCTATGCTCAGGAATCACTCATGGCAGTACCCCGTGGACCATGTGGGATGTTGCTTCAGTTTTCAACTTTCAACTTTTCTTTTTCAACTTTCTTTTTTATTTATTTATTTTGGATTTTTTGGGTCACACCCAGCAATGTTCAATGGTTACTCCTACTTCTGACTCGAATCACTCCTGGCAGTGCTTGGAAAACCCTATGGAATTCCCGGGCTCAAACCTGGGTCAGATGCTTGCAAGGCAAACACCCTACCTGCTGTAGGTATCACTATCACTCTGGTCTCTGTTTTCAACTTTCTTTCTTTTTTTTTTTTTTTTTTTGGTCACGCCTGGCCATGCACAGGGGTTACTCCTGGCTTTGCACTCAGGAATTACTCCTGGCGGTGCTTGGGGGACCATATGGGATGCCGAGGATTGAACCCGGGTCGGCCACGTGCAAGGCAAACGCCCTCCCCACTGTGCTATTGCTCCAGCCCCTGTTTTCAACTTTCTTATGAGGCAAAAATAACTGACAAATCCTTGAGAACTACCAGGTAAAACATTCATTCATGACCCAGAATCAATCTGCCTTTGCATATCAAATTTGTGATTAGATTTGTTTTCATAGATGTCACACTTAACCCTATTGGGGTTTTGAAGTTCAGGGAAACTTTCAGCGAAAGTCACAGGAGCAAACCACGCCTAAAAACTAGAGCACAGCACATGCGGTGGCTGGGATAATCAGGGCATTGCAAATACAAGGCATGTGCTCTGACAATTTAACCATTTTCCTGTCACCTTAATAGACTAAATATGTGGAAGGTCAGGCCAGGAAGCCAGGAAGCAACCAGGTTGAAAATAAAGAAAAAAGTGCAGAGCTGGAGAAATAGTCCAGCTAAGACGGTGCTTCCCTTGCCTACTGCCTACTCAGGTTAGAGCTCCAGCATCCCATATGGTCCTCCAAGCCCACCAAAATGATTCCGGAGCACAGAGCCAGGACTAAGTCCTGAGCACTGTCAGGTGGGGCTCACAAATTTAAAAGGAAAAATACAAAGATTTAGCAGGTTAGTTCACTATACTTCCAACCACTCCAATAAGAAACATTTCCTAGGCCTTCGCCCTCCCCTTTCCATCTAGCTCAGGTCTCCTACTGGGAGTCAGTCCAAACCTAACAAAATCACCAAATTTCTGACAACTTTCAGAGGAGGTGGAATTACCCAAATCCCACTGACCTTGGGAAGAAGGCTCAGTCATTTCTGGGTCACGCCAAGTTAGCAGCTCCCTTTCCTGTCATTTTCTGTCTGTGCTCTGACATGGAAGCAGAGGGCTCAGGTCACAGGCTGACCTCCAGGTTGTCCTTCCTACTACATAAAAGGTGTCTCCCTTTTATGCTTCACAGAGCTGTGTGACTCAAGGCAAGCTGTACATTCATTCAGGTCCCAAAAACTCTTCAAGTTCAAGGTCTGCCGAAACTAAGTCTAATGTACATTCCCTAAAAGTAAAGCAGAGGCTACACAGTGCAAGTGTCCTGACATTTCTCTGCTGAAAAGATCCCAGTAAATCCCACAAACAGACATGTACAGGAGGAAGAGGTCACATGCACTTCCCAGAGGGTGCCCTTGGGCGTCTCCCTAGTGACTAATGTACTCAATTCACAGAGGCACAACCTAAATGTCATACAGGGTAGTGACCTCACCCAGGGTACTTCTCGGTAGAACTGGTACAAGAATGCAGGTCTCGGAACATGCATTCTTGAGCTACCTACCAGCTAGGGCTCCACACCCAGGGTTCCAGGCTGCAGGAATCATGCTCCTGCCTTTCTGGAAAAGTAACCATGGGTGCCCAAGACAGCTCATGTCATTCCCAGCACAGGAGGCCCAATGCTCCACTCACCTCCCAGAGCAGCCAAGTCCCTGCAGACGCTGCACTCAGGTACAACAAAGCCACCACACACCGGACTATGTGACCACCTTGGCCCCAGTTCAGAGGGTCTGAACTACTTGGACTACCACAGCTTTACATGAAAAAGAAAATAATTCAGCAACTCCCCCTTCCAGATGCTCTAAATGAACCAACAGAAATGCTCCCAATTGCACTGAAGAAGACTCTCCTACTTGAAGTTTCCAGCAGCCTCACAGGCAGGGGTTGAGTCCCACTCTGGAAAGCTGTCACAGCCCATAAGACTCCTCCTTCAAGCTAGGAACAAAGCTACTCTCGGGCTGCGTCTTCTCAATGGGCTCTTCTGCCTCCTCCCACCTCGTGCGTGTCTCTGACTTCATGCTCACCCTGCACTCGGCTGCCCTCACCAACCACTCTGTGACCCTACTGTCACATCCAACAGTCACACCCACCCACCACTGACAGTCAGGCCCAGGCTTGTGCTCAGGTATCTCCACCTTCTATCTCCTCATCGATACCCCAAATCCACAAACACTGAGGCGCACTTTCACCCTCACAACCTCACTTAGGTCCCTTCATCAACTGTTCTGTTCCCGGAACCTTGAACCCTGGGTGCTCAGGGCTGCGGCTCCAGCCTCACGGCTGCTCTCAGCTCTGAGCAAGTAGGGAGACAGGGAGCTCCTTGCATGAGTTTAAGGAGAAAAAACAAAATGCAAAATCAGTGTCACCATCCCAGGAACAGAAAAGATGCACCCGCTTTGAAAAACCAAGAACTCAGGGGCCTGGGAACAATGCTGACACCAGCACAGGGAAGGATGCAGCATCTCAGAAGAGGAACCTCAGCAGGAACAAAAATCCCTGACAATGGGGAAGAGCACCACGTGTCAATATTCCTCACTTCCTCAAAACTCCGGCAACGGTCTCCTCTGCACAGGCAGCCCCAGGTCTGGAACTTGGTGGAACTCTTAGTAAGAAAATTTACAAAAGCAAGTGGCACTCTCTCCCCTCTGGAGAAGTCTGCATTCTCTCCTGAAAGTGTTACCCTTCCACCCTCCTATTTCCTAAATAACAACTCTGTTCCTTCACTATTCATTTCCTCCTGATCCCGCCCACCCGCCCACCCCTGCACAGACAGGCAAAAAAAAAAAAAAAAAAACGGGAAATCTGGGCAGCGCTCAGGACTGACTTTCCTTCTCCTGCAAAGAACCATCTCTTCCCAGATCATGCACCCCTGAAAGCTCGGGAAAGGCTGGGGACCCAGACCCCCTTCGTGAGGTCCAGGGACCCTGGGCTGCAGTTAACGACTGTCCTGTGCTCCCGGCGGACTTTGACAGCCCGGACCCACCCGGCACTGTCAGAGATGAAACCCGAGCAGGAGGGGGTCGCTCTCTCAGGGCGGTCACTGGCCCCCGGGACCCCCTTCTCCCACCTTTATCGGCTCCACGCCCCGAAGTTCCACTCCCCCCCCACTCCCAGTGTCCGGAGCCGGGTTCCTGGTCAGCCTCACAACGGGCCCCGTCCCCTCGCCCACCCTCCGCTCCTCCCGAACCCGTGTCCGGACCCATCCCAACGGGCCCAGTGCCCTCGCCCACCCTCCGCTCCTCCCGAACCTGTGCCCAGACCCATCCCAACGGGCCCCCGTCCCCTCGCCCACCCTCCGCTCCTCCCGAACCTGTGTCCAGCGCCCGCGATCCTACTCCAGCCTCACAGAGGACTTGAGGGAACCGTCCGCCACGTGGAGCAACTTCCGGGAACTGCCACCGGCACCAGCAGCAGGAAGTCCTGGCGGAAGTGGGTGAGGCTGGTCCAGACCGGGCAAGGTGGAACCCGGAAGTGCCGGCGCACCTGGGGACCCGGCTCCGCGCCGACTACATTTCCCACAATGCGCTGCGCCGCGCCGCCTGCCCCGGGCGAGTTTGTGGGCGCGGGCGCCCCTGCTGGGATGCTGCGATCGCGATGATGGAAACCCAGACCTGGGGCGCAGGCTTTGTTAGAGTTCGCCACTGAGATATTTCTGGTGCCCAGAGAAAGCTGACTGTCAGTTTTGTGGATGGTCTGACCTCCAGGTGGAATTCGTTGTTGACAAGAGAGTTCGAAATGAAGACTTGGATGCTGTTGAGGAAAGTGAGATTTCCCCAGCCCCTGCCACCCAAGAGAATGTGGGAAATGTATCAAAATTCATGTATGGACAAAACCCACTGGCATCCCGGAAGAACCCCTCAGAGTTCAACAATAGGTTTTTTTGTTTCGTTTTGTTTTTTTCTGAAAAGCAAACTCAGTACTAATCACAACTCTGATGCCATGTATCAGGATCCCCCATGTCAGATGCTTTGTCACTGGCAAAAAACGCAAATACCTTTCCTCTAAAATCCGGCAGAACATTAGGCAATGTCCAGAGAAAATATAATTAGGGGTCAGTTAACTCCCGTATTACAAAAGCATAGAACTAACAGTTGCTTCTTTGTGGTTTAAACAAAAAGAAAATTCTATAAACTGTGTCTATACAAAAAAAAATTGCTCTAAAATAAAAATATGCAAAAGACATAAAGGAAAGAGAAAAAGCATATTTCACTTACATATACAAAATCCAGAAAGTTTGACTTTCAAGTTACCATGTCTGATTTGGAGATATTTGTGATTAATGGGAAGAAGAACACAGGGAGAAGTTAAAGATAGACACAGAGGATTGGGAGTGACTGATGGATTTGGATGTGCTTCCAGAACACTGTGGTGGGTGTAATTCAATTTAACCTAAGCTTCCTGCAGGAAGAGAAAGGACAGTTCAATGTTAAGCCTAAAATTCTTGGAAACATAATCCACCATGGGAATTTGTTTTTTTCAGCCCTTTTCTAATGTTCTACGAGGAGAAAACTCCACAAAGGTTCATGTGAGAACGTGTTTTATAGGCTGTAATCATTGTCTTGGCCTAGGATCAAAGTGTCGATTTTCTCTAAGAGGTGTAGAAGTGTTTGTTCGTTTTGGGACCACACCCAGCAAAGTTTAGGGACCTACCTCTATACTATCGCTCAGGTACCAAGACGCGCTGTCACTGTCAGTGTCCTCCCATTGTTCATCGATTTGCTCGAGCGGGCCCAGTAACATTGTGAGACTTTTTACTGTGTTGGGCATATCAAATACGTCACGGGTAGCTTGCCAGGCTTTGTCGTGTGGGCGAGTTACTCTCGGTAGCTTGCCAGGCTCTCCGAGACGGGCTGAGGAATCGAACTCGGGTTGACCATGTTGGCTGCGTGCAAGGCAAACGCCCTACCCACTGTGTTATTGCTCCAGCCCACCAAGATGCACAATATTCTTTAAATAGTAATTAAAAATAGTAATTCACTGAAGCAGGTAGAAAGATAACAGGAGGAACTATGGCAACAAGTTCTCAGGGAGTAACAACACCAAGATGATATTTTAATAAGTCATCACTAGCTCTAAATTACTCAAAAAAGGAATTTTGACTGGTTCTTTATGGACACATGAACTGAAATCTGATAAGACTTCACTTGATCACTTGACATCCATTACTCATCGATTTGCTCGAGCAGGCACCAGTAACATCTCCATTCGTCACTGTCACATGCTAGTGTAGCCCAATGGCGTCTGCTTGTTCTAAGAACAAGAAGAGCCTCAAACCAATCATTCAGGGTCATGATGAAGATGTCTGACCATCTGGTAGGTGGGCGGCCACGCGGTCTTTTGACGTCCCATGAAATCCAGTCGGTAACGGCTCTAGTCCTGTGGTTGTCTCCAAATCTCATTACGTGTCCAGCCCATCTGATTTTCGCCTAGGCAAACGAGACAGCATCCCTGACTCTTGACCATCCATGGACATCGGAACTCTGGATTCTTTCTCTTATTTGAGTGAAATATGATACTCCAAGCATAGCTCTTTCGATTCCTCTTTGGGAGACCCGAATAGTGTTCTCATCCTGATTTCGTAGGGCCCAGGTCTCTGAGGTGTTTGTTAATGCAGGAAAAACCGTGGAATCAAAGAGATGTGCCTGGAGGCAGAGGTTTTTTGTCCTCTTAGCTATTTCTTTGAAGCTCTTGAAGGCGTTTCAAGCCGCTCTCTTCTTCCTGCACAACTCAGGTGCCAGGTCATTCATCATGTTGACTTCTCGACCTAGGTACACCTAACTGTTGCATTCAGAAATGGTCATTCCATTGAGAGCGAATGGAACGTCAGGAAAAAGACTGTTTCTCATAAACATTGTCTTCGTGAGATTCAGCTGTAGACCGACCTTTCCACACTCACAGTCGAAGTCGGCCAGCATTTGTGCCGCTTGGCTAATGTTTGGTGTTATTAGAACAATGTCATCAGCAAAGCGGAGATGGTGTAGTTGCCAACCGTCTATCTTCACTCCCATTCCTTCCCATTCCACTCGTTGCATGACGTTCTTGAGGGTGGCACTGAAGAGTTTTGGTGAAATGGTATCACCCTGCCGAACCCCTCTCTTGACATCGATGATCACTTCTTTGTAGAATGGTGAAATCCTAGTAGTGAATCCATAATACAGCTCACAGAGGATCCTGATGTATTGAGTTTGAATGCCCTAATTGGCTAGGGCTTTGATGACCACTTCTGTCTCAACAGAATCAGAGGTCTTCTTTAAATCAATGAATGTTAGACAAAGCGTCATCTTGAACTCCCAAGAAACCTCAATGAGCTTGGTTATCGTGTGGATGTGGTCGATTGTGCTGAATCCGTTTTGGAACCCGGCTTGCTTGCATGGTTATCCTTCATCTAGGGTGCTGCCAATCCTATTCAGTATGACTCAAGTGAACAGCTTGTAGATGACAGACAACAGTCAGATCAGGCAATAGTTGCCAATGTTTTGGGTGTCTCCCTTCTTGTACAGTAGTATAGTCCTACTGGTTTTCCACTGGGATGGAAGCTTGCATTCAGACAGGTTGTGTGTGAAGAGCTGAGCCAGTGTATTGATGAGTACTGACAGCAGGTTCTTCAGGTTTCAGGTCTGACCTTGTCTGGGCCAGGTGCTGTTCATTTCTTTACTGACGAAATGGCGTGTCAGATTTCAGAAGGGAGAACATTGGGAATGACATATCCATCTTGCGGAATTTGGTATGTGGGCAGGTGGACGTGGCTATCAAAGAGATCTGAGTAGAAGTCATGGATAATCTTCTCCATTGCCCTTCTGGAAGATCTAATAGATCTATCAGGACATCAGAGGGCAGTCATCTTGGTCTTGTAGTTGGCGAAGGACAGGTGGGCATTGTGAATACTTTTCCCGGTTTCTGCCACATCTACCAGCACTGCTGCTCTTCTCTCTTTGAGGTCTTCCTTTATCACTTCTCTGCACTACTATGTGAGCTCAGACATTCACTTGTGGTTGCCTGAGGCATGCGCCAAGCCACATTGGTGAATAAGCTCAAGAGTTTTTGAAAACAGGCTTTTTTGTGGCTCTCTCTCTCGGCATTCCTCGCACAATCATGGAGGTGCTGAACCAGTTGATCATATTCCTCGTCAATGTTGTCAATGACAGCATCTTCCCATGTTGTAGCAATAGTGCCAAAGAGCTCCCAGTTGGTGGTCATTCTGGGAGTTCTCTTAAACTTTGCAACCCTTTCTCCCTGCTCTGTGAAGTAGAATTTTGCACGAAGGAGACGGTGGTCCGATCCCGTTTGGAATTTTGGGACAACAGCAACATCAGTCAGGCAAAACCGTCGATTGAATATGATGTGGTCAATTTCGTTGTGGAACTGTTCACCAGGAGACTCCCATGTCCAACGTTTAGATTCAGCCTTCTGGAACTGTGAGTTACCATGGATGGTCTTGGTCAACATGATGAACTCAGACAGTCTCTCACCCTATTCATTCCACTGTAGGCCGTGGGTCCTGATGTGGAGTTCTTCGACTGATGTTCTTGGTCCTATCTTGGCATTAAAATCACCGACAATGATCTTGTAGAAGGTGTGGTCTTCTTTATAGAACTTCTCCAGCTCCATGTAGAATTTCTCAATTTCTCCTTCATCATAATTAGATGTTGGTGCGCAGACAACCAAGATAGAAACTGCCGGCAGTGAGCCACATCTATTCAAGTGTAATCGTCTGATTCGGGTTGTTAGGCATTCTAATGAATCAATGCTCATAGCTAAGTTCGTGTTGACAAGGATACCAATACTACCAACACCTCTTTTGTCGCATGTTCCAAGGAACAGTTCTTCTCCAGTGTTGAAAATGGCGTGATGTGATTGATGCCTTCTCATCTCAGTAAGATCAATGATGTCATACTTCAAAAAGAAGAAAGATAAGACTTCAGTTAATAATAATTATAATCTATAGCACTGTCATCCTGTTGTTCATCTATTTGCTCAAGCGGGCACCAGTAATATCTCCTTGTGAGACTTGTCACTGTTCTTGGCACATCGAATACGCCATGGGGAGCTTGCCAGGTTCTGCTACATGGCTGCGAATAGAGCCATATGCTCCAGGAAGTCCAGAATTTTTATCTGGGTGGTACAACTGGAGTTGTTTTTTCTTTTGGGGTCACACTTGACGTTGTTCAGGGATTACTCCTTGTTCTGCACTCAAGAATTATTCCTGGCAGTACATGAGGAACCATATGCGATGCCAGGGATCGAACCTGGGTCGACCACATGCAAGGTAGATGCCCTACCAGCTGTAATATTGCTCCAGCCCCTGGAGTTAAATTTTTAACTGAGGAGCGGTTTTGAGTGTGGACATGACTGCTGAGACTTCTGGAAATACAGGTAGGTGAGAGAAGGTAGCCTATTCAGACTCCAAGAAAGATTAGCGATTTCAGTCACAAAGACCCACATATCTGAATTGTCAGTAGGCTGATTTCTGAGTGAGGCTTGATACCCGAGGTAATGAAGCCAGACATGATGGCAATTCTGCAGGTGGGAGCAAGTGGTTGCCAGGACTCTGTTTGGGCAGGCCCTGGACTGGCACATTCCCTTATGGGTGCCATGAGTGTCTCAATCCTGAGCAGGTGTCCAAAGGATTTTTGGTGGCTCTTTCAAGATTTATTTATGAGTCTCTGGACAAAGCCACATGAGTGTGCAGCGAACCAGAGGTTGTTCATGGATTCTTTGACTTTCTACGAGAACATGAGAAAAGTTGGAGTGTACATCGTACTCAGTCATTTGGAAGTACACTCTCCTAAACTTGCCTTGGATTGAGCTTTGGGTTTAGGGAGAGTTTTTTTGTAATTTTGTCTATAAGAATATCAGTATCAGGGTCCAGAGCAAGCGATAGTTCAGTGGGTAGGGAATTTGCCTTCCATGCAGCCAATCTGGATTCATTCCTTTATCCCATATGTTCCCCTGTGCACCTCCAGGAGTGATTCCTGAGTGCAGACCCAGGAGTAAGCCCTGTGCATTGCTAGGTGTGACCCCAAAAAAGTATTTTCAGCATAACTGTTTTATACTTGTAATGCTACTTCACCTCTCCCAACACTAGAGTGCTACCACTCCCTACTCTTTCAATATACCATCTTACTCCTCACTTTAGTTGCCACAGATCTCTTCTGTTGACACTCTTTTAGAGATTGTTTCCTTTGGCTACTGTCTTATTATTTTCTTTCTTTATATCTTAAAATTGATATTTATTTGATTCTTTTTCCATTCAACTCACTTCATTTCATGTCACTTTTCTCTCAGATGAGTAAAATTACATTATATGTAATGGTTGGATTTTTTATTATATGTTCATCCATTGTTGTTGTTAGGTATTTGGTTTCTTTCCAGACCTTGGCTATTCTGAATAATGTTCCAATGAACATAGGTACACATATATACTTGGATATGGATGGTTTAGTGTTCTTTGGCTAACCCAGATAGGGAATCACTGCTTCATGTGGATGTTCTAGTCTTAATTTTCTGAGTAGTCCCTTCCCCATTTTCCATAAGTTCTGATCCAAACAGTCCCACCAATAGTTGACAAAGGTCCCTTTTTCTCTGCATGCCCAGAAACACTATTATATTTCCCTTTTTCTGATAAAGTCAATTCTCATTACTATAAAATGTCATCTCATAGTTGTTTTGAATTGTATTTTCCTTATAATCAGTGCCGATGAACACATTTTATCATATGACTAGTGGTAAGTTTTATGTCTTTGTTGAGGATGTGTCTACCACTCCTTTGTCCATTTCGCTAATTTTGTTGTTATTGAACTTTGTGAGGGCTTTATGTTTTGAAGAACAGTTGTTTTTTTTCTATGTGTAATGTGCAGATATTTTAACATATTCCCATTTTTTATTTCTTCTTTCTTTGACAGAGGGTCATCTCAGTAAAGACTCCCTTGTGGTGAGTAATGTAAAGTTTTATATATTACATTCCCTCAAAGTATTTAATGCACTCTCATCTAATTAAACATCATTTACCCATTTCAAATTAGCCACTGGGCAATATGTGAGATAGAGATCATTTCACTCTTTGTATGAAACTAAACATTTTTCCCAGCAACATTTGTTGAAAAGACTTTATTTCCTCTATTCATACACTTAGCCACCACCACCCCGACCTTTTCTGCAACATCAGGCCATGCTCAAGGGTTCTCCTGGCTCTGCACTCAGGAACTACTCCTGGTGGTGCATGAGGGACCGTATGAGATACCATGGATCAAACCTAGGTTGGCCATGTGCAAAGCAAACATTCTATCCACTGTACTATCACTCCAGCCCCAGCCCATTTTTATAGTTGAACTGTCAATACATTTGAGAGTATTCTTCTGAGCTCTTAATTCTGTTCTTTTGATCTGAGGGTATGGACCTTTCTAGGCAGGTTGGACCTTTTGCATGAATGTGGGTGAAAAATCTAAACTGGATAAAGGTGCAAAAAAGACTGATGCTCCTAAAAACAATAAACCAATACCACAAAATAGCTGGCTACAAAGTCAATACACAAATACTGGTTGCATTCTTATATACAAATAATGACTCAGAGAAGAAAGAGATCAAATACTCTATTCCATTTAAAAATGTCCAAAAAGGAGGCTGGAGCAATCCACAGTGGGTAGGGTGTTTGCCTTGCACGCAGCTGACCCGGGTTTGATTCCCAGTATCCCATATGGTCCCCCAAGCACCACCAGGAGTAATTCCTGAGTGCATGAGCCAGGAGTAACCCCTGTGCATCTCCGGGTGTGTGTCCAAAAAGATTAAGTACCTAGGGATCAACTCAACAAAAGAGGTGACAGAAACTTCGAAACTTTGAAGAAATAAGTTGAAGATCTTAGAAATGAAAAAATATTCCATGTTTTTGCATTGGAAGAATCAATATTGTCAAAATGACCATCTTATCTAAACCATATAGATTCAATGCAACCTTAACCAAATTCAGGCAACATTCTTCAAGAACTTAGAAGAGGCCATTCTAAAGTTTGTGTAGATTCATAAATATCCCTGCATAGCCAAAACCATACTGAAAAACAAAAATCTGGGAGACATCTTACTGCCTAACTTGAAAAAAGGCATCATGGTACTGGAATAGAAAGAATTTCATAATGTAAAGAATTTTTCAAAGTGATGGGTTAGAATAGAATTTCCAAAGATAAACTCCACATACATCACATGTATAGTCAGCTAATTTTCGATATAGAAGCTGAGAGCATAAAATGGAATAAAGACAGTCTTTTCAACAAATGGTGTTGGGAAAATTAGATAACCACATGCAATAAATTAAGGCTATATCCGTATCTCACACCTTACACAAAATTCAACTCAAAGTGGATCAAAGATCTTGAGATTAGACTTGAATCTATAAAGAACACTGAGGAAAATATAGGTAGAATGTTCCAAAACCTAGATCTCATAGGAGTCTCAACAATAAGATGCCTTTGGCAAAGGCTACAGAATCAAAATGAAACAAATGAAACTATATCAAACTAAAATGTTTATGTTTGTCAAAAGAGACATGAGTTAAACTAAATGACCGCTGAGTGGTAGAAAATATTTGCATGGGCTGGAGAGGTAGCACAATGGGTAGGGCATTTGCCTTGCACACTGCCAACCCGGGTTCGATTCCCAGCATCTCATACGGTCCCCCAAGCACCGCCAGAAGTAATTCCTGAGTGCAGAGCCAGGAGTAACACCTGAGCATTGCTGGGTGTGACCCAAAAAGCAAAATAAATAAATAAATAAATAAAATAAAAAGAAAGAAAAAAGAAAATATTTGCACTCAAACATCATATAAAAAGTTGACATTCATGGGGCTGGAGCAATAGCACAGCGGGTAGGACCTTTGCCTTGCACAAGGTCAACCTGGGTTTGATTCCCAGCATCCCATCTGGTCCCCTGAGCACCGACCGCCAGGAGTAATTCCTGAGTGCATCGCCAGGTGTGACCCAAAAAGCCAAAAGAAAAAAAAGTTGGCACTCAGGGTCTATTAAATTCTAAGATCAACAATAACAAATCTAAAAGCTCCATTGAAAATGGGGAGAGTTGGGGGCTGGAGCGATAGCACAGCGGGTAGGGCATTTGCCTTGCACGCGGCCAACCCGGGTTCGATTCCCAGCATCCCATATGGTCCCCCGAGTACTACCAGGAGTAATTTCTGAGTGCAGAGCCAGGAGTAACCCCTGAGCATCGCTGGGTGTGACCCAAAAAGCAAAAAAAAAAAATGGGAGAGGAAATGGACACACACTTCTCTGAAGAAGACCAATGGATGGCCCACAGGCACATGAAAAAGTGCTCATAATCACTTATTACTAGAGAAAGCCAATCCCAGATGACTATGAGATATCATCTTACACCAGTGAGAATGGAATCTAGCAAAAATACTGGGAACAATCTGTGTTGGTGAGGACGTGGTGACAAAGGAATTCTCATCCACTGTGGGAATGTTGTCTGGCCCAATCCCTGTGGAAAACAGTATGGAGGTTACTCAATAAACTCAGAATTGGGGGTATGGTGCCGCCAGCAGGTCAATCAGTACCTGTGAGGAGAGTGCATCAGCAGCCTGATAGCGCCTTCAGACTTCAAGATACCCAAAAATTGCTGCTGTGCCTTTGGCCAGACCCCAAAAACTTGGGGCAAAGTTTACCAAGAAAGTAAACGGCCAAAAGTTAGGTATGTGGGAAACACACCCACAAACCACCTCTGGCTCAGCTATATAATTGGAGGCAAGGCCTCTTTGGTTCCTGATTGAACTGCTTAATGGCCATGATCCCAGAGACTCAGAAACAAATCTCAAAACCCAGCTGCTTTAAGTAGAAATGCGTCCGGTCCCTGCAGTAGGCTACCGGTGCTGGGCCAACCCAGGTGGGAATAGGTTTCATGCCTTGACCTGTTCCCACTGGCGGCCCAGTAGCCACCATCCTTCAGAGGCCGCTGGATAGTCACATTTGGGCCCCCAGTGACGAGACACACAGGGCCTCATGAGATGGGGGTGGAGCCGGGCTTGTCCTCCCCACCCCAACGAGACCCCAAGTCATCGCCCACGAATGGCCTCTCTGGCTCCTGATCAAGCTGCTCAATGACCATGATCCCAGAGACTCAGAAACAAATCTCAAAACCCAGTGGCTTTTGGCAGAAATGCGTCCGGACCCCACAGTATGTTACTGTCACCTGGCCACCCCAGGGAGGAAAGGGTGTTGTCCCTCCGCCTGCTCCCTCTTGGTGGCTTGGTGGACATCATCCTCCAGAGGCCATTGGACAGTCAGGCTTGGGCCCGCAGTGACGAAACTTGTTGGGCCTCACGGGATGGTGGGGGGAGCTGGGCCTGTCCTCCCCACCCCAACGAGACCCCAAGTCATCGCCCATGAATGGCCTCTCTGGCTCCTAATCAAGCTGCTTAATGGCCTTGATCCCAGAGACTCAGAAACAAATCTCGAAACCCAGCGGCTCTTGGCAGAAATGTGTCCGGACCCTGCAGTAGGTTACTGTTGCCGGGCCACCCCAGGGGGGAAAGGGTGCTGTCCCTCCGCCTGTTTCCTTCTGGCAGCTCTGTGACCATTATCCTCCAGAGGCCACTGGACAGTCAGGCTTGGGCCCGCAGTGACGAAACTTGTTGGGCCTCACGGGATGGGGTGGAGCCGGGCCTGTCCTCCCCACCCCACGAGACCCCAAGTCATCGCCCACGAACGGCCTCTCTGGCTCCTCATCAAGCTGCTCAACGGCCATGATCCCAGAGACTTGGGAACAGATCTCAAAACCCAGTGGCTTTTGGCAGAAATCCCTCCAGATTTAAGTGTTAAAATTTTGGAATTTCAAAACCACATGACCCTACTCCAGCCACGCGACATCATATGTTAATTCATAACCAGCAATAGAAAACAAATTGTCTACTGTTGCCTTTTCAGCACATCTGAGCATTGGGGTAAAATCACAAATAATAATGGTTGGTCTGGTGTCAAAATATTGAATGTAATCAAAGTAGAAAGAGAGTAATGTGGAGATCATCTGCCCCACAGGTAGGGGGGGCGGTGTGGGATGGGGATATACTGGGGTTGTTGTGGGTGGAGAATGGGCACTGGTGAAGGTACGGGTGTTTCATTGTATGACTGAGACTTAGACCCAAAAGCTTTGTAACTGCTCTCACGGTGATTCAATAAATAAAATTATAAAAAATGAAAAAAAAGTAAGGTGGAATTCATGCACAATTCAATCAGCTCATCAGTGGCTGAATAAATAGCAGTACTCCTACAAAAAATAAATAAATAAACTCAGAATTGAGCTCCCATATAACCCAGCAATTCCACTTTTGAATATATATCCCCAGGACAGAAAAACATTCATTCAAAAGAATGTACACATACCATTATTCACTGCAGCACTCAGTACAATAGATAAGATTCTAAATCAACCTAGATTCCAACTGCAGATAAGTGGATCATGAAGATGTGAAATACTACACAGCCGTAAGGAATGATTAAATCATGCAATTTGCAGCAACATGGCTATGCTGGAAGACAACAGGTTAAATGAAGAAATCCAGAAGAATAAGAATAAATACAGGAGAATATCACTTACATATCGTGTTTAGAATAACTGGATGAGGGAAAGCAATGTTTTAAAGGGGTGGGGGGATCCCCAGATGGCCAGATCAACCTTAACCCAGAGTTTAGAGGGGACATGGAAAGAGTGGAGGGATGGGAGAGAAGAGACAGATGAGAAGCAATGGGGTCAGGTAAGGGGACGAAGGCACAAAGGTGGTGTTAAAGAATGATAGAGCCAAATATCCAAACCAGAGTGAACACTGAAGTCAAGAGACCCAAACTTTAGCAAGCTAACTTAGGAAAGTTCCTGTTAAGAGGCAGGCTGGAGGGGGGTGGGGCATATGGAAGGGGACTTGGAAACATTGGTGGAGGGAAGTTGACGCTGGTGGTGGGACGGGTGCTGCAATATTGTATTTCTAAAAGTCATCTATGGATATAGCACTGTAGCACTGTCCTCCCATTGTTCCTTGATTTGCTCCAGCAGGCACCAGTAACGTCTCCATTGTGAGAATTGTTGTTACTGTTTTTATTTTAAATTTTTATTAGTGAAACACCATGAGGTACAATTGTAGACTTACAAATTTTTGTGCTTGGGTTTCAGTTATACAATGATCAAGTACCCATCCCTCCACCAGTGCCCATTTCCCACCACCATCGGTCCCAGTATCCCTCCCACCCCCCATCCCCCCCATCTCACTCTGCCTCTGTGGCAGGGCATTCCCCCTTTGTTCTCTCTCTCTCCTTTTGGGTGTTGTGGTTTGCAAAAGAGGCAATGGGTGACAATCATGTTTGGTCTATAGTCTACTTTCAGCATGCTTCTCCCATCCTGGGAGGATCCTCCCAACACCCTTTATTTGGTGCTTCCTTCTCTGTCTGAGCTCCGTTTTCTCTGAGCATGTGTGACTGGCCTCCAAGCTATGGAGCAAAATTCCTGGTACTAATCTCGGCCATTCTTGGTTGTTAGTCTCCTATTTTGTTACTTTATGTTTCCCAGATGAATGCAATCTTTCTATGTCTATCCCTCTCTTTCTGACTCATTTCACTTAACATGATACTTTCCATGTAGTACCACTTGTATGTAAATTTCATGACTTCATCTTTTCTAACAGCTACATAGTATTCCATTGTGTAAATGTACCAAAGTTTCTTTAACCAGTCATCTGTTCTCGGGCACTCAGGTTTTTTCCAGATTCTGGCTATTGTAAAGAGTGCTGCAATGAACAAACAAGTGCAGATGTCATTTCGACTATACTTTTTTGCCTCTCTGGGATATATTTCCAGGAGTGGTATTGCTGGGTCAAATGGGAGCTCAATTTCTAATTTTTTGAGGATCGTCCATGCTGTTTTCCAAAAGGGCTGAACCAGTCGGCATTCCCAACAGCATTGAAGGAGGGTCCCTTTCTCGCCACATCTGCGCCAACACCGGTTGCTTTTGTTCTTTTGGATGTGGGGCAGTCTCTGTGGTGTGAGATGGTATCTCATTATGGTTTTGATCTGCATCTCCCTGATGATTAATGATGTAGAGCATTTTGTCATGTGCCTTTTAGCCATTCAGATTTCTTCTTTGAGAAAGTTTCTGTTCATTTAATCGCCCCATTTTTTGATGGGGTTAGATGTTTTCTTCTTGTGAAGTTCAACCAGTACCTTGTATATCCTTGATATCAACCCCTTGTCGGATGTGTATTCGGCGAATATCCTTTCCCATTCTGTTAACTGTCTTTGTATTTTGGTCACTGTTTCTTTGGAGGTGCAGAAGCTTCTTAGTTTAAGATAGTCCCATTTATCTATCTCTGTTTTCACTTGCTTGGCCAGTGGCATGACATCTTTGAAGATACCATTAGCTTCAATATCATGGAGGGTTTTGCCAACTTTGTCTTCAATGAACTTTATGGATTCTGGTCTGATGTTGAGGTCACGGGGAGCTTGCCAGGCTATGTCCTGCAGGCGGGATACTCTCGGTAGCTTGCCTGGCTCTCCGAGAGGGACAGAGGAATCAAACCTGCGTCTGCCGCATGCAAGGCAAGTGCCCTACCTGCTGTGCTATCGCTCTCACTCCATCTGTGGATAACTCTATAAATTATGCCATTTCAATAAATTTTTTCAAAAGACTGATGGACGGTAGATCCCGTGAATGGAGGTAAGCGGTGCTTGTCGCACAGCCCTTGGGGCCGCCAGAGGGTCCCGAGCCCCTTCTGGGGAGGGCCGTGGGGGTTGGGGGTCCCTGAGGGCGGGAGACTGTTCCCTCAGGAACGTGGCCGGGACGGGAGGGGTCGGGGAACCCTCGGGCGCTCCATGTAGAGTTGGGACAGCCCTTCCCGGGGTACCAGGTCTGTCCTGGCAGCGCAAAGGCTCGAACCCGGGCCGTGCCCCTGCCGGCTGTGGCCCGCCCCCCACGCGTTTCTGTCCGGACGGGACCTCCGGGCTGAGGGCTGGGACCTTGACTCTGCCCGCGTCCTGACCAGCCGGGAGGCCCTCCTTGTCGCCTCTGCCGGGACGCCTCAAGGCGCGTCCTGCAGCTCTGCTGCTCGGCGGAGGCGGGAATGTGTGTGTGGGGGAGGTGGGGGGGTCTGGCCTGGAGACCAGAGAGAAAGTTCCAGCACAGAAGCAGTCTGAGGGGTTCTGGAAAGCTGGCTTGTCTGTGAGTTCTGGAACTTTCAGGGGGGCTGTGACCCAGACGTGGTGTCCCTCGGCCCCGGACGCAGAAACACACCGAGTCCTGAGGTGACGGGCTGTGCAGCGTGGGAGGCTCTGTCAGGAAGACGGGGCTGGGCAGTCTCCCGGGAGGCGACGGGCACCAGAGCCCCTCACCGGCCCTCGCCGCTCCCCGACTCCGGGTCTGCCCGGGAGAGGAGGGAGCACTGAGGGGGAGCACTGAGAGGCGCCCCGGGAGAGGTGGGAGCACTGAGGGGCAACCCGAGAGTGGTGGGAGCACTGGGGGGAGCATTGAGAGGCGCCCCAGGAGAGGTGGGAGCCATGAGAGGCGCCCCGGAGAGGCAGGAGCACTGAGGGGCGCCTCGGGAGAGGAGAGCACTGAGGCATCCCGGGAGCTCTGATCTGGGCTGGACGGGGGAACCACGCTCGAGGGGCAGCGGTGACTGCAGGGGGCGGGGATGGGGGATTGGGGCGCGGGTGTCCGCAGAGCGTCGGCCTGGGGGTCTGGAGTTAGGAATCGGGGCGCGGTCCGGGGCCCTCGGGGTCCGGCATCTGCCTCTGCGAGTCGGGGCGTGGTGGGACCTGGTTCTGCTCGAGCCCGGTAGGACACAGGCTGTGGGTCGTGTCAGCGCGCCGAGTTCGGACCGAGCCACAGTTCACTGGTCACTCTTACCCAAGCCTGAGCTTCTTCTCGGAGCCGGGAGCTGTCAGCACACGGTGGAATCACAGTCCCGTGCTCCCAGACGTGTTTATCCTCCTTTTACTCCAACTCTGATGCTCCGTCTCGCCTCCTTCTCCCTCCGTGGCCGGCCCTTCGCAATGCCCAGAGGTTCCCACGCACTTAGAACGGTGCTTGCAAGCTCGGCCGCAGTGTCGGTGGGCGGTTAGTGCCCACGAGGGTCACACGCTCCATTAAGTGGTTAACCGGGTTCCCTGGGGTCCCCCTCATTGCCTTAGGGCTCCATGTCGGGGGTCACGTGGCGTCAATGTGCAAAGCTGTCAGGGACATGTTTCCGGAAGGCCTCAGGCCTCTCATAGCTGCAGTGGCCGTGGGTTCCTGGTGGCAAGTCAGTGACCAGCACCCTCTGTCCTGATGCAGAGCGTCCCTAAGGGTGGATGGAGTTGCTGGGGAACCTAATAGGGGCACTTGCGGACCCCCACAAACTGGGCTGGTGACCTCCACCTTGCCCAGCTGGCATTTTGGTCACGGAGTCATCTCCCTCATCTTGTTCCTTTGTGATCTCTCATATCTTATATATGGTCCTAAGATTCTTCCCTGGGCCAAGATCTATCCAAATTGTTTCCTTTTTGTGGCTAAATATTTTTCCTTTCTCCCATTAAACAACAGTTTGTATTGTTTCCAACATTCAAACTGCTCTAACTGCTCTAAGCAGTTCGTATTGAAATTTTTTGATTGCAATTGTGAGCATAAGCTACAATTTCAGCAATGTGTGTGTATGTGTGGGCAGGGTGTGGATCACATCGAGGAGCGCTCTTTCTTCTGGGTTTGGGTTTGTTCCCAACACTGCGAAGGGCACTTTGCGGTTTTCCCAAATGCAAAATATGCTCTTTCTCCTCCCTTCTCCCCCCACCCCCACCCCTGCCTGAGAGTGGGCTTGCTGCTTTGTATGATAACCCTGGTGTTTTTACCCATCATGCATTCTATTTATAGTATGGGTAGATATGAACTGTACTGTCTTTCTGAATAAACTCAGGTCAGAAATTAATTGACATGTGTCTTTGGACCATTTAAAGTAATATTTCTGCTTGTTTGGGGGTTACATCTGGGCTCAGGATTTCCTCCTGGCTCTGCATTCAGAGCTCACTTTTGGCAGTGTGAAGGGGATCATATGGGTCCTAGGGGTTGAACACAGATTGGCCACATGCAAGGCAAATGCCCTACCTACTGTACTGTTGGTCTGGCCCCCAAGTTTTTCTTTTACTTTCTAACTCTTTAGGTCACACCAAGTGGCGCTCAGAGCTTTCTCCCATCTCTGTGTTCAGGGATCACCTCTAATGAGACTTTGGGGACTATATGTGTTGTTGAGGAGCAATTCCAGGTCAACCATATGAAGTCAAGTGCCCTACCAGAGGTACTGTTGCACCAGCCCTTAAAGTAAAACTTTAGTTTAACTTGTGTGTGCTTCATTTGGTTTGGGGAGGCTTGACCCAGCAGTTCTTGGGGGTCGGATGGAGTGTGTGGTGCCAGGGATTGAATCTAAGGCTCCTGCATGCAAAGCCATCCTTCAGCTGTCTCCTATCTCTTAGCTTGATTTTTCCATAAAGATTTAGGGTGCAGTGAGAGTGAGTCTTTTGTTTGTAGATAACTCTACTGCCATCTTGTTTGTTTGGTGGGGGGCGCATCTGACAGAGCCCAGGGGTTGCTCCTGGCTTTGCACTGAGAAATTATTCCTATTGGTGATTGGGGGACCATATGGGATGCCTGAGATGGGACCACTGTGAAAGGCGATCGCCCTGCCTATTGTCTAATCGCTCTGGACCCTCTGCTGCCATCTTCTGGCCAATCGTAGCCATTGCATACCTCCTGGTTTGCTCTCTCCCCAAGGGGAAGAGGAAACCAAGACAATCCCCTGTGAAAAACCAAAGGAGCCTTGGAATAGAATGTGTAAGAATGTGTTTGGGCTGGAGGATAGCACAGCGGGTAGGGCGTTTGTCTTGCACGTGGCCGATCCGGTTCGATTCCTCCACCTCTCTCCGAGAGCCCGGCAAGCTACCAACAGTATCCCACCCGCACAGCAGAGCCGGGCAAGCTCCTCATGGCATATTCGATATGCCAAAAACAGTAACAACAAGTCTCACGATGGAGACGTTACTGGTGCCCACTCGAGCAAACCGATGAACAACGGCAGGACAGTGCTACAGTGCTAAGAATGTGTTTATCCCTGTCCCAGGTGATCGCAGTGTGGCTGTTCCCTCCTTGACTGTCTGGGAGACTGTCTACTTGAGTTGCTGGTTGCTGGTTGCTGGGATTTGTTTGAAGGTCACACGGAGTGGTGCTTTAGGCTCACTCCCAGACCTGTGCGGGGAGATCACTCCTGGGGAAGCTTCCGGGGACCCTGTTGGTGCTGGAAGCGGGGTGGCGTGCCAGGCCACCTCCCTCTCCCCTAAACTATATCTCTAAGTCAAAATGCTCTGGGCATTTTGTTTCTAGGTCTGAGCGATGGGCCTGAAGTGGAGTCCCAGGCAGGGTCGGGCAGGGACTCCAGCCCTAGGACCCGCAGGAATGACTCAGGAGCACAGAGCCAGGAGTGAGCCATGAGCACTGCCGCATGTGCAGCCCCCACTCCGCCTCTCGCCCACCAGATTACTTTGTTTTGGGTTTTCTCCACTGCTAGTGATTCTGAAAACCTTACTTTTTTCACAATTTCTTTTTCTTTTTGTTTTCTGGGGGAGGGATTGGGGGAGAGTGGTTTGGGCCGCATCCAGCGGTGCTCAGGGCTTTCTCCTGGCTTTGTGCTAAAGGATTATTTCTAGCAGGCTCGAGGGTCGACCAGGTGCAAGGCAAGCACCCTAACCACTGTTCTGTCCCCTTCACCAGGTTTTTTTTTTTCCCTTGGCATTTTGGGTCACACCCGGCGATGCATACGGGTTAGTCCTGGCTCATGCACTCAGGAATTACTCCTGGCGGTGCTTGGGGGACCATTTGGGATGCTGGAAATCAAACCCGGGTGGGCCACTTGCAAGGCAAACGCCCTACCCACTGTGCTATTGCTCTAGCCCCCCCCCCCAGGGTAATTTTTTTTTAAATCTAAGTTGTATATTCAAGTTAGTCTTCTTGTGTGCTTTGAAAAATCATTCAATACTTTGTCCACCATTCTGTCAGATATTTATATTTATTACAATCAATATATCGATATTTCTATATATCAAAAAGTAAATAGGAGAAATATACACAAATACAGTTTGATAAAATGTAAATAAACCACCCCCTGAAGGCGTTGTTTTTCTGGGGCCCATTTATCACAGGGTCACATAGCTATATTTTGCCATGACAGGAAGAATCAGCACCCA
The DNA here is from genome assembly GCF_029834395.1 of Sorex fumeus. Classification (NCBI taxonomy): domain Eukaryota; kingdom Metazoa; phylum Chordata; class Mammalia; order Eulipotyphla; family Soricidae; genus Sorex; species Sorex fumeus. The sequence continues at coordinate 5,135,029 of NW_026606086.1, read as the reverse complement.
CGACGTGGAAAAGTGATGTCATGGGCTGTTTGAAAGTGACCTCAGCATAGGTTCCAGTGATTTTATGGAGGGAGGAAAGTAGGAGAGTTGGGTCATTATTTTTGTTTGTTTGTTTGTTTGTTTTGGAGCTACTACCAGCGGTGCTCAGGCTTACTTCTGGTTCTTCTTCACTCAGGGATTATTCCCGGTGGTGCTGGGCAAGGCAAGTGCTGAATACGCACTGTACTATCTCTCTGGCCTTAAATGTACATTTATTAGACATGCAATGAATTAGTCAGAATTAGTCTAGATCACAATACTACTGAACAAACCAATTTACCTCCTTTTTTCCATGCTGTGTTTGAAACATATATGCAAAAATGATTGAGATGGTGTCTGTATTGCAAACCATAATGCCCAAAAGTAGAGAGAGAGTATGGGGAAAATTATTTGCCATGGAGGCAGGGGAAGGGTTGGAAAGGGGGGGGGTACACTGGGGACATTGGTGGTGGAGAATGTGCACTGTTGGAGGGATGGGTGTTTGATCGCTGTATGATAAAACTCAAACATGAAAGCTTTGTAACTGTATCTCACGGTGATTCAATTAAAAAAATAAAATTCAAAAAACTGATTGAAATAAGCAGGGAAGACAGGATTAAACTAATTTTCCTCTCTGTAACTAGTGGTACAGTGCCTTAATGGACAATGGTTGCATGAAGGGTGTACCTTTTCAGACGATAAAAATTCTTCAACAGATCAAAATATTGAGGAACTCCAAGATGAGAAGGAGGAAACTGCTAGAAAACAACAGAAGGTGACAGTCTGAAAATAAATAAACACATATCAGAGAACTACAAGATGAATTCCAGAGGAAAAAAATATAAGGATCACTGGAGGGGGTGGAGTGATAGTACAGCAGATAGGGCATCTGCCTTGCATTCAGTGACTCAGGTTTCATACCCGGTGTCCCATAAAGTCCCCCAAGTACCACCAGGAGTAAATCCTGAGGGTAGACCCAGGAGTAACCCCTGAGCATCGCCATGTGTGACACCACCACCACCCCGAAAGTAAAGGCAAAAAAAAAAAGTGGGGCTGGAGCAATAGCACAGTGGGTAGGGCGTTTTCCTTGCACACAGCCGATCCGGGTTCGATTCCCAGCATCCCATATGCTCCCCCGAGCACCGCCAGGAGTGATTCCTGAGTGCAAAGCCAGGAGTAACCCCTGAGCATCGCCGGGTGTGACCCAAAAAGCAATATATATATATATATATATATATATATATTTGAGTCTCTGCAGAACAGGTAGGCTATTATGTTATGATATAGAAACAATAGAAATCATCAATAAGAACTTCCTAGAATTGAGGATTATAGGTACCAAGATAAAAGAGGCCCAAAAGATTCCAGTGAAAATAGACCCAAGAAAAACTACAAGAGGCGGGGCTAGAGTGATAGTACAGTGGGTAGGGCACGCGGCCAAACCGGGTTCGATTCCCAGCATCCCCTATGGTCCCCTGAGCAATGCCAGAAGTAATTCTTGAGTGCAGAGCCATGAGTAACCCCTGTGCATCGCCGAATGTGGCTCAAAAAGCAAAAAATGAAAAACTAAAAAGGAAACAAAGATAAACAAGTGGGACTACATTAAACTAAGAAGCTTCTGCACCTCAAAAGAAACGTGACCGAGATATAAAGACAGCCCACAGATTGGGAAAAATTATTTACACAATACCCATCTGATAAGGGGTTAATATCCAAGATATATATAAACACTGGTAGAACTTTACCAAAAAAATTCAACCCCATCAAAAGTGAGGGAAAAAACTGAATAGAAACTTCCTCAAAGAAGAAATACAAATGGCCAAAAGACATATGAAAAAATGCTCTACATCACTAATCATCAGGGAGATGCAAATTAAAACAACAATGAGATATCATCTCATACCACAGAGACTGGCACACATCACAAAGAAAACAAGAAAAACCAGCACTGCTGTGGATGCAGGGAGAAAGGGACTCTTCTTCATTGTTGGTGGGAATGCTGACATTGTTGGTCTACCCTTTTCGGAAAACACTATGGGCATTCCTCAAAAAAAAAACTAGAAATTGATCTTCCACATGACCCAGTGTCGGGGTCCTGGCCAGTCAACCCTGGCACACTGGAGTATGATCCCCCGAAGTTGCCAGACTTACTCCCTATGGGAGAGGGAGTGGGAAGGGGAGAAGCCTCTGCCCTGGCCCTCTGCTCAGTGGACCCTGCCGCCCACCCCCATCATCGAGAAAGAAACTGAGCAGAGCAGGGGAGACTGGTGGTCAAGCAGTTCTCCGTTTATTGACTCTTACACAGGGGGGTTTATGCACACACAATCAGGGGACATTCCACGCATATATCACATTTATCCCGTCAAGCTCTGTACAGATGCTAGTTAATGATTTGTATTCCCCATTCTCAGGGCCAGGTTAATCAGCTCAGGCAAATGCTAACTGTCACGCCCCTCATCGCATTGTCTCCTCAACCAGAATGCCTACATGTGTGGAATGCTGGGTCCCTGTAAAGAGGGCCAGCTCTTGCTATGCGGGCAGGGGGTTTGGTCAAAGTCTCAGGCCGGCTACTGAGACCCCAACAACCCAGCAATACCACTCCTAGTAATATACCCCAGGGGCCCAAAAACACACAGCAGAAATTATATCTGCACTTCTCTGTTCACTGCAGCACTATTCACAATAGCCAGAATCTGGAAACAACATGAGTGCCCAAGAACAGATGACTGATTAAAGAAACTTTGGTACATCTACACAATGATTCGAATACTATGCAGCTGTTAGGAAAAATGAAGTTATGAAATTTGTTTATAAATTGATGGGCATAGTATATACTTAGTGAAATGAGTCAGAAGGAGAGGGATAGACATAGAATGATTAAACTCTTTGTGGAATATAAAAAAATATAATATGAAACTAATACCTAAGGACAGCAGAAACAAGCGCCAAGGAGGATTGGTCCACGGTTGGAAGCCTACCTCAAGTACAATTGAAGTATAGGGAAGAAGACAGTTGGGATAGAGTAGAGAGCACTATGACAAAGATAGTTAGAAATGATCACACTCTGGATAAGAACGACGTGCTGAAAATAGGTAAAGAAACAAACATGATAATCTTTCAGTATTTGTATTGCAAACCATAATGCCCAAAAGGAGAGAAAGAGAAAGAGTGTGTGTGTGTGTATGTGTGTGTGTGTGTGTGTTTGTGTGTGTGAAAGAAAATGCCTGCTATAGAGACAAACTGGGGGGAGAGTGACAGAAGGGAAACTGACTGGGGGACACTGGTGATGGGAAGTATACGCTGGTGTAGGGTTGGATGTTGGAACACCGTACGACTGAAATTTGACCATGAACAGCTTTGTAACTCTGTATCTCAGAGTAATTCAATTTTTAAATAAATAATTTTTAAAAAGAAAAACTACAGGATACATTATACTCAAAATAATAAAATTCAAAGATAGAATACTGAAAGAAGCAAAATAGAAAAAGGAACTTTTTTTGAGGTGTCCTACAGTCTCTGTCAAACGAACATATCTATTCTTCTGAGGGCAAAACTCAAAATCATATTGATACCAGAGTTTATACATTTTATACTTCAGAAGTATGGGAAGCCTGTGCTCAACAAATTGTTCATAATACTGAAACTGGAGTGCCTTAATCAGCTCATTGGGTCAGGACAATGGCCTGAATAGTAGGCCAATCTGCCAGTGGAATACAAATTCAATTGAGCAGTCTGATTCCAGGGAACTTTCTCAAGAGATCATCTGGAATCTAACTTCATTTGTCAGTCAGTCAAGGCCTCATAAGTCTCATACAGACTTTATCAACAAATGACAGGAGGTTATTCAGAGACAAACAGAGTCAGGAGGAAGCTGATGAGTTCATTTTATCAATGACTATGGAAAATGCCAATGAATGTCATAGAATTATTCTGAGAGCCAATGGTGGATTTCAACAAGGCCTGTCAAAATGTGGGAACTGAGAGACACAAGGCCAGTTTGCTGACATAGCGATACAGGAATAATTGTAGAAAAGCAGGGCATTGGAAATCAGATGGAGCTCCAGAGCCTTACATAAAAAAGCAGAGAATTGCCAGGAGTTTGCCCAAGATGTAGGAAAGGAATCAATGCCAATCAAATATGGTAGACATGAAACGCCTCTTGACTTTTCAGGAAACAGACTGAGGATGTTTCTCCCCATGCCCCAAAACAAAAAAGGGAGGGGTTGGGCGGTGTCATAGATGGAAGTGAAACACTATGAGCTGCCACATAAGGGAGCACAGGATTAAATTTAAAAGTGGAAGGAGGGCTCCTTCTCATCACAGGCAGTCTCTGGATGGAATGCCTTTCACCCGGAACCATGCAGCCTTCTCCCTTGTGAACCCCAGCTCCTAGATCAGGGGATTACCCCATCTGATGTCATCTCTAATGCTCCAAACCAGATGTGTACCTCTGGGTATTGGGACTCTTCCACTTGCTCCCTCCCACCACAGCTGGCTCTGGACAGAACAGCTTTCTCCCGGGACTCTGTAGGCTTCTCCCTTTTGTACCCCAGTCCCTAGATCAGGGAGTTACCCCATCTGACATCAACTCTAATTCTCCAAGCCCAAAACTGCTAATATGTCTACATGAGAGTACTATTGAACACACTCTATATTGAAGCCGGTGAATACAACAACCATACTTCATATAGCTCAGTCAATTAAATGGAGTGACTAGTTCAAAACTCCCTACCCTAGTCTAATAGCACTACAAAGTAATGGGAAATCTGAACTGCAGAGATATTGCCAGTAGCCCTCTGGTCTAAACAACTGAACATATCAGTTCTTAAATAACTGGGAATCTAAAACTCCAACATTAACCTACATAAAACCCAAAGAACATTGAAGAAACTAAGAAACTCAACTGGTGTGTCAGACAGAGATAGAAACCCTCAAGCACATTAAAACTCTTGAGCCGGGGCTGGAGCAATATAGCACAGAGGTTAAGACATTTGCCTTGCACGCGACCAACCAGGTTCAATCCCCAGCATCCCAGATGGTCCCCCAGCACCGCAGGAGTAATTCCTGGGTGCAGAACCAGGAGTAACCCCTGTGCATGGCCAAGTGTGGCCCAAGAAGAAAAAAAAAACTTGAGCCTGGTTTATGAGGACTCATTAATCAATGCTTATAATATTGGCAACCAAAATTAAGCAAGCACTGGCTAGTGAAGTTAGCAGTAACTAGATGAGAAACTGACCAATTCAAAGCAGAACTGATTCAGACGATGACAGATTCCAGACAAAATGAACTGAAGGAGCTAAAGAATACAAGAGCAAACCTTAATAGCAGAATTGCTCAGGTAGAAAAACCATATAGACAAACTTAAAGACAAAATTACAAGCCAGAATTGATAGGGAACTGGCAAAAGTGAAGAGAAGCAGCACTAGAAGAGAATATAATAATAAAAGAGAATATGAGGTACTTAATGGAAAACAGCAAAAGGAACAATCTCTGAATTATAGGAATACCAGAAGGAGAAGAAAATGGGAAAGGCTAAGAATAAGTAAAGGGAGAGATAATAAAGGAGAATTTCCCCCACTCTCTGGGAGGCTGATATATAGATTCAAGAGGTCCGAAGAGTACCAAGTAAAATAAACCCAAGCAGAACAATGCCAAGACATATAGTAATCGCTTAATCACTTAATCACTTAACTTCCCGTTAGTCGTCGATTTGCTCGAGCGGGCGCCAGTAACATCTCCATTTGTTCCTGTCGCATGCTAGTGTAGCCCAATGGCATCTGTTCGCTCTAGGAACATGAAGAGCCTCAAACCGATTGTTCATGATCTTGATGAAGAAGTCTGACCATCTGGTAGGTGGGCGGCCACGCGGTCTTTTGACATCCCGTGGAATCCAGTCAGTAACAGCTCTAGTCCAGCGGTCGTCTTTAAATCTCATTACGTGACCAGCCCATCTGATTTTTGACACCTTGGCAAATGAGACAGCGTCCCTGATTTTTGATCGTCGATGGATGTCGGAACTCCGGATTCTTTCTCTCATTTGAGTGAAACGTGATATTCCAAGCATAGCTCTTTCAATTCTTCTTTGGGAGACCTGAATAGCGTTCTCATCCTGTTTGCGTAGGACCCAGGTCTCTGAGGCATACGTTAATGCAGGAAGAACAGTGGAATCAAAGAGATGTGCCCGGAGCCGGAGGTTCTTCGTCCTCTTAGCTATTTCTTCGACGTTCTTGAAGGCGTTCCAAGCCGCTCTCTTTCTCCTGCGCAGCTCGGGTGCCAGGTCATTTGTCATGTTGACCTCTCGACCTAGGTACACATAGCTGTTGCATTCAGAGATGGTCGTTCCGTTGAGAGCAAATGGGGCATCAGGAACAAGGCTGTTTCTCATAAACATTGTCTTCGTAAGATTCAGCTGTAGTCCTACCTTTCCACACGCACGTTCAAAGTCGGCCAGCATTTGTGCCGCTTGGCTGATGTTTGGTGTTATTAAAACAATGTCATCAGCAAAGCGGAGGTGGTGTAGTTGCCGACCATCTATCTTCACTCCCATTCCTCCCCATTCCAGTCGTTGCATGATGTTCTCGAGGGTGGCACTGAAGAGTTTCGGTGAAATGGTATCACCCTGCCGAACCCCTCTCTTGACATCAATGATTACTTCTTTGCAGAATGGTGAGATCCTGGTAGTGAATCCACAATACAGCTCATGGAGGATCTTGATGTATTGGGCTTGAATGCCCTGATTGGCTAGGGCTTCAATGACCGCTTCCGTCTCAGCAGAATCAAAGGCACGAATCTCACCATGACTTTTTCGACACTGGAGAAGAATTATTCCTCGGAACATGCGATAAAAGAGGTGTCGGAGGCGTTGGTGTTCTTGTCAACACAAACTTAGCCATGAGCATTGATTCACTCGAATACCTAACAACCCGAATCGGACGTTTACATTTGAATAGATGTGACTCACTGCCGGCAGTTTCTATCTTCGTTGTCTATGCACCAACATCTCATTATGATGAAAGAGAAATTGAGAAGTTCTACAAGGAGCTGGAGAAGTTCTATAAAGAAGACCACACCTTCTACAAGATCATTGTGGGCGATTTTAATGCCAAGATGGACCAAGAAGATCAGCTGAAGAACTTCACATCAGGACCCCTGGCCTAGAATGGAACGAACAGGGTGAGAGACTGTCTGAGTTCATCATGTCGACCAAGACCATTCATGGTAACTCACAGTTCCAGAAGGCCGAATCTAAACGTTGGACATGGGAGTCTCCCGGTGAACGGTTCCACAACGAAATTGACCACATCATATTCAATCGACGGTTTTGCCTGACTGATGTTGCTGTTGTCCCAAAATTCCAAACGGGATCGGACCACCGTCTCCTTCGTGCAAAATTCTACTTCACAGAGCAGGGAGAAAGGGTTGCAAAGTTTAAGAAGAGAACTCCCAGAACGACCACCAACTGGGAGCTCTTTGGCACTATTGCGGCAACACGGGAAGATGCCATTGTTGACAACATTGACGAGGAATATGATCGACTGGTTCAGCACCTCCATGATTGTGCGAAGAATGCCAAGAGAGAGATAGCCACAAAAAAACGCCTGTCTTCGAAAACTCTTGAGCTTATTCGCCAGCGTGGTTTGGCGCATGCCTCAGGCAACCACAAGCTAATATCCGAGCTCGCAAAGCAGTGCAGAGATGCAATCAAGGAAGACCTCAAAGAGAGAAGTGCAGAAGTGCTGGTAGATGTGGCAGAAGCTGGGAAAAGTATTCGTAACGCCCGCCTGTCCTTTGCCAACTACAAGACCAAGATGACTGCCCTCCGACGTCCTGTTGGATCTATCACATCCTCCAGAATGGCAATGGAGAAGATTATCCATGACTTCTACTCAAATCTCTTTGATAGCCATGTCCACTTGCCGACATACCAAATTCCGCAGGATGGATATGTCGTTCCCAACATTCTCCCTTCCGAAATCCGACACGCCATTTCGTCAGTAAAGAAACAAACAGCACCCGGCCCAGACAAGGTCAGACCTGAACACCTGAAGAACCTGCCGTCAGTACTCATCAATACACTGGCTCGGCTTTTCACATGCTACCTGTCTGAATGCAAGGTTTCGTCCCAATGGAAAATAAGCAGGACCATACTACTGCTCAAGAAGAGAGACATCTATGACATTGGCACCTATTGCCCGATCTGCCTATTGTCTGTCATCTACAAGTTGTTCACTTGAGTCATCCTAAATAGGATTGGCAGAACACTAGATGAAGGACAACCATGCGAGCAAGCCAGGTTCCGCAAAGGATTCAGCACCATCGACCATATCCACACGATAACCAAGCTCATTGAGGTTTCTCGGGAGTTCAAGATGCCGCTCTGTCTGTTCATATAGTAATCAAAATGGGAAAATCCAGAGAGAGAGGGAAAGGGTAAGAGAGATATCTTAAAGCTTCAAGAGAGAAGAGAAACCTTAAATATGAGGAAAACAATAAAAGAATATCAACAGAATATCAACAAAAGAATATCAAGAATATCATATGAAATGTATAGGAATAAAAGAGTGGAATGACATATTCAAATTACTCACTGAAAAAAACTTTCAACCTAGAGTTCACCCCCCAACAAAGATCTCATTTATATGGGAGGGAAGGATAAAAACATTCTCAGATAAGCAAGAGCTGACAGCATTTGCGGTAATTAAACCTGCCCTGAAAGAGACTCTAGAAGATCATTTATATAAACCAAATATCCAATTGTAGAAGCAACAATGACACACAGTAAAATGGCAACCACAGCCCTTTATTTCAGTAATTTCTCTGAATGTCAACGAATTGAACTCTCCCATCAAAAGACATAGATTGGGAAACAAAACCCATCCATTTGCTGCTAACAAGAAACACATCTAAGATCACAGGACAGACACAGACTCAGAGTGAAAGGATGGAAAACAATCATACAAGACAATAAACAGAAAATAACTGGGACAGCCATATTTATATCACACCAAACAGCATTCAATCTAAAAAAAGTAATTAGACATAGGGATGGGCATAGTTGTTGGGTAAGAGAACGAGAACAAGAAGTACTTACTATAATTAACAAATTAACAAATATGCACCAAATGTAGGATCAGCAAGGATTTCAGACTTTTGTTCGCAAACCAAAAGAAACATGTGGATGGAAACACAATAGTAGTGGGGAACTTCAACACTTCACTGTCACCAATGAACAGATCAACTAGACAGAATGACAGTACAGGCATAAGAGCACTAAATGAAGAACTAGAAGAGTTGGGACTAGTGGATATATACAGGATACATACTGGATGTAAACATCCTCAGAAAGCTGAATACACATTCTTCTCTAGAGCACATGGAACATTCTCCTCTAGTACACATGGAACATTCTCCAAGACAGATCACATATCAAGTCAAAAGACAAACCTGGGGGGTGGATCAATAGCATAGTGAGTAGGGGGTTTGCCTTGCACAAGGCCGACCCGGGTTCGATTCCCAGCATCCCATATGGTCCCCTGAGCACCGCCAGGAGTAACTCCTGAGTGCATAAACCAGGAATAATCCCTGTGCATCACCGGGTGTGACCCAAAAAGCAAAAAAAAAAAAAACAAAAAAAACAAAAAAAAACAAAAAAAACCACACAAACAAACAAAAAAAAGAGACAAGCCTACATAAACTCACAAATATAAAAAATCATACCAAGTATCATCATAGGACCACAGAAAGAAATTAATCATAAAAAGAAGATGTGGAGAGGGAGGCTGGAGAGACAGCACAGCGGGTAGGGCATTTGCCTTGCACGTGGCCAACCCGGGTTTAATTCCCAGCATCCCATATGGTCCCCTGAGCACCGCCAGGAGTAACTCCTGAGTGCAGAGCCAGGAGTAACCCCTGTGCATCGCCGGGTGTGACCCAAAAAGAAAAAAATAAAGAAGAAGATGTGGAGAAACTCTAACACCTGGAGACTAACCAACACACTATGAAATAACAGCTGGGTCAAAGAGGAAAACAAGGAAGAGATTAAAAAATTTCTTAAGGCTAATAATAATAAAGAAATGAGTTATCAAAACCTTTGGGAAAAAGTAAAAGTTATACTTAAAGGGAAACTCATAGCAATATGAGTTTTATAGCAATATAGCGATATAGGCCTACTAATATTAGGAAATAAGAAAAAAAATAAAATAAACAATCTAAATGCACATCTCAAGCACCTGGAGAATGAACAGCAAATGAATCCAAAGACCAGCAGAAGGAAGGAAATAATAAAATCCAGAGTAGAAATCAATGATATAGAGACCAAACAAGCAATACAAAAAATCAATGAAATCATAAGCTGGTTCTTCAAAGGAATAAATAACATATACAAACCTTTGACTAGACTCATGAGTTAAAAAAAAGATAAAGCACTCAAATAAGATCTGAAATGAAAGCGAAGAAATTACAACGGTCCCCTCAGAAAACCAAGACATCATGAGATCTTACTAAGAACAACTTTACTCAATTAGGTGGAGAAACTAGAATAAATGGACAGATTCTTAGAAACATGTAATTCCCTGAAACTACAAGGAAATAGAAAGCTTAACAGGCCAATCACAAACTAAGAAATTTAAACAGCATCAAGAATCTCCCCCAAGGACCATGCCTGGTAGTGTTCTAGGACTCTTTCCAGTTTGGTGTTCAGGGGCACCTCTGGCAGTGCTTGGCAGGGGTAGGGTGGGTTTTAAGCAAGGTCAAGGCTCGAACCCAGGGTTCCACAGAGGCAAAGCATGTGCTCCAGCCATCGGGGCCTCTCCCTTACCTTCTGCTCAAGTTCAGACCAGAATAAGAGTAAAATGAGACCTGAAATAAAAGCATTTAACTACTTGATCACTTGATCACTTGACTTCCCGTTAATCGTCGATTTGCTCGAGCAGGCGCCAGTAACGTCTCCATTTGTCCCTGTCGCGTGCTAGTGTAGTCCAATGGCATCTGTTCGCTCTAGGAACACGAAGAGCGTCAAACCGATCGTTCATGGTCTTGATGAAGAAGTCTGAACATCTGGTAGGTGGGCAGCCACGCGGTCTTTTGATGTCCCGTGGAATCCAGTCAGTAACAGCTCTAGTTCAGCGGTCCCAGAGAACCTGGCAGGCTACTGAGAATATCATACCACCGATATGCCTGAGTACGAACACCTATAAAGGTGATTAGAGGCTGCCCCAAAAGCGTCCATAGGTCTCGGAGAGCCCGGCAAGCTACCAAGAATATCCCGCCCACACGGCAGAGCCTGACAAACTACCCGTGGCGTACTTGATATGTCAAATACAGTAACAATGAATGGTCCTCATTCCCCTGACACTTAAGGAGCCCCCAATATGTCATCGGGCTACTCTTGCACTTGACAGGGACGAATTGAGACGTTACTGGGCCTGCTCAAGCGAATTGAAGAACAACGGGGTGATAGTGATAGTGATACAAAATCCAGAACCATCAAGTTTGACTTTTTAAGTTACCATGTCTGATTAGGAGATATTTGTGGCTAACAGATAGGGGAAGAAAAACACAAAGGAGAGGTTAAAGATAAACATGGAGGATCGAGAGTGCCCTGGTGGGATAGGGGGTACGGCCAGGAGCAGCAGAGTGGGTGTAATTCAATTAACTTAAACTCCTTGAGAGAGGAGAAAGACATCCCAATGTTAAACCTAAAATGCTTGGAACTACAATTCAAAAACCTAACTTGAAACTATACTATAAATACACAGTGATCACAACAGCATGGTATTGGAATAAGGAAAGACTGATCAATGGATCAGAATAGAATATCCAGGGGCTGGAGCAATAGCACAGCGGGGAGGGCATTTGCCTTGCACGCGGCCAACCCAGGATCGATTCCCAGCATCCCATATGATCCCCTGAGCACCGCCAGGAGTAATCCTGAGTGCATGAGCCAGGAGTAATCCCTGTGCATCGACGGGTTTGACCCAAAAAGAAAAAAAAAAGAAGAGTAGAATATCCAAGAACCAACCCCCACATATATGGTCAGTTAATTTTTAACAAAGGTGTTGAGAGCATGGAGTAAAGAAAGCCTCTTCAACAAATCGTGCTGGCAAAACCGGATAACCACATGCAAAAAATTAAAACAGGATCCATATTCCACACCTTACACAAAAGTCAATTCAAAGTGGATCAAAGACCTGATCATCATACTAGAATTGATAAAATGCATCAACAAAAAATAGACAGAATGTTCCAAGATCTCAATCCCAAAGGTGTCTTCAATGATACAGAGCCACTGACCAGGTGACACTATAAAAGGTAAACAAATGGGACAACATCAAATGAAAGACGTTTTACATGGCAAAAACAACACAGAGTAAAACTAAAAGACAGCTAACTGAATGGGAGAAAATATTTGTCTTCAACACATTGGATAGAGAGTTGATATTCAGGATGCATAAATTATTCACAAAGATCAGCAACAAAAAAACCCAAAAACCCTACAAAACATTAGGAGAGGAAATGAAAAAGACTAACGTGGTCTGAGAACTGTGTTCTGACATATATAGGGAGATGGCCTCAGGAGAGTCACCCTTAAAACTTAATATTTCAGGGCTGGAGCGATAGCACAGCGGGTAGGGCGTTTGCCTTGCACGCGGCCAACCCGGGTTCGATTCCCAGCATCCCATATGGTCCCTCGAGCACCACCAGGAGTAATTCCTGAGTGCATGAGCCAGGAGTAAACCCTGTGCAAAGCCGGGTGTGACCCAAAAAGCAAAAAAATAAATAAATAACCTTAATATTTCTCTTACTGTGTCCATACAAAATGACTATAAATATTATTAAGAAGTAAATTTTTGGGGAGTTCATGCACAATTCAATCAGCCTAATCAGTGGCTGAATAAATAGCAGTATTCCTACATTAAAAAAAGAAGTAACTTTTTTAAATTTTATTTTTATAAAATCGTTCACAATATTTGATTACATGTAATATTCAAGCAGCAATGCCACCACCATTACACTTTCTCACCACATTTCAAATGTTTCCATCCCAAACTCCTGCCCCAAAGCAGAACAGAAATAATTTATTTTGTATTGTTTGTTATGAATAAACTGCTGAAAATGATCCAAAAAAGTTTCCTTAGAGGAAAGTGTGTGGAGATTGTTGTATTTCACTCAGGGGCCATTAAGCCCTTCCATAAGAGATTACTAACATGTTGTTAAAGATTGAGCCTTGTAATGCATATATATATATATATATATATTATATCTGTAAAATATATTTCCCTCTAAGACTGGCTGCCTTCTACTTTAAATTCTATTACATGTGGTGCACTACTCTTAGAATATTAGTGGTGTAAGTTATGAGTTGTGGCCACATGATCCAAGAATAGGTTCACTCATGGGTGAAACTCAACCTGAATGTGCGGAGAGTGACCGTGAGCATGGCAGCGGTTGAGTTCTGGAGATTTTGGGCTGCTGGGGCTGGTTCCTTGGGGCAGGGAGGGGTCTCACCTGTCCCCCTCCTGGTTTCCCTGAATGAAACAGGCTCGTGTGCAGTCCAGCGGCATGGCTATGGCGAGACATTTTATGCTCTTTTCCAAGAGATTCCTAATGAATCTCTGGATCGTGACCGTTGGTGAGATTATATGGCACCAGCCAGAGGTGGTGTCTTAGTTTTGGGGATGCCCCACACCACAACAGCAGGTAGGTCTCTGCTTCACTGTTGGGAACTCTGCCGCATTGGCATTGCCCATGCCACTGCCCACTCACACATCGCTACCACAAGTACATCCCTGGTGAGAGCTCCAGGCCATGGCCACGGTGACCCCCAACGTGGGTGTCCTTAGAAAACGAGGATGACCCTAAGGACACCTGAGTGACACTGAGCAAATAAGTGACCCTGGTGAGCACCACAAGCTGATGACCACCCACCCCTGCCCTGGCATCACCATCACGTGAAGAACTGCATCCAGGTCGAGGGGATCCTGAATCATGGCCACAGAGACGGCGTCAGAAAGAAAGGCATACATGAAAAATAAAAGATCAAAACTACCCAAAAATAAATAGCACCATCCTGTCCTCCCGCTGTTCATCGATTTGCTCCAGCGGGCACCAGTAATGTCTCCATTGCGAGACTTGTTGTTACTGGTTTTGGCATATCGAATATGCCACGGGGAGCTTGCCAGGCTCTGCCGTGGGTCCAAAAATAAATAAATACATAGATAGATAGATAGATGACAGACAGACAGATAGATAGATAGATAGATAGATAGACAGACAGACAGACAGACAGATGATAGATAAATCTACTCAAGAGCGCAGAGAGAGTAACTACCTATACACCAACCCGCTCCCAACTCTGACAAGTTCAGACCACCCAGCGGAGTCCTGGGGGAGGTGGCTGCGACACCCTTGGGTGAGGCCCTAACTGTGGGTCTGTGCGCTGGCATGGACCACTCGCCTGTGCTCTCCCGGGCTCGGGGAGAAACCCGGGTCCGAGCAGAAAGAGGGTCTTGGCGCCCCGCCTCACTGAGGAATGCGCAGTCCTCGAAAGGCCCCTGACCACAGCCCAGTCCCTGCGCTCCTCAGCCCGAGGGCGACTCCCACTGTCCATCCTGCTCTCCCGGACACCCCAAGGCCTCAGGCCACACCCACCCAGGACCCGGGTCCGACTGCCCCATCGAGCTCCCGGGCTGCCCCTCGGGGCTCCCGGCACTCCCCCCGCCGCAGGTCCAGGTCAGGAGTGCTCCGAGGGCCACCACAGGGTGCTGGACTCCCCCTCCCTGGAGACCCCCAGCGCCTCAGCCTTCCTGACAGGATCCCCAGCTCCACAGCCTCATCGCCTCAGGACGGCCTCTCAACGCCCCCTCTGCATCCGGTCTCAGCCCCATGGAGAGTTCTAGAACCAGGAGACGAGCTCAGCTTTCTGTTGTCTCCCTCACGCCCCTCAGCCATTCTGGAACTTTCTCTCCAGTCTCGAGGCCAGGACCCGCCCCCCCCCCCCCCCACACACACACACACAGAGTGGCAAGACGCGCCTTGAGGCGACGCGGGGACAGGCGACCAGGAGGGCCTCCCGGGTGGTCAGGGCGGGGGCAGAGTCACGGTCCCGGCCCTCAGCCCTTCCCCCGGAGTCCCCGTCCCGACAGAAACGCGTGGGGGGCGTGGCCCACAGCCGACAGGGCCGCGGTCCGGGTTCGAGCCCTGGCGCTGCGGGGACAGACCCGGTGCCCCCGGGAAGGGCTGCCCCACCTCTCCACGGAGCGCCCGAGGGTTCCCCGACCCCTCCCGTCCCGGCCACGTTCCTGAGGGAACAGTCTCCGGCCCTCAGGGACCCCCCGAGCCCCACGGCCCTCCCCGGACAGGGCTCGGGACCCTCGGGCGTCCCCAAGAGCTGAGCCACAAGCGCCGCCGGCTCTCCAGCCCCTCAGGCCGGGCCCTCAGCCAGCTCCTGGCTCGGGAAACCCCGCAGACCCCCAGCCCGCCCCAATTGGGTCCCCGCGAAGCCTGACGCGGGGCACTGCGCGAAGAGTAGGGACAGCGGTCGCGAGCGGTGTGTGGAGAAAGGATGTTCTTGGATTAGTTGATTTATTGGGCTTAAGTTTATGGGGTTGGGCGCCATAGGAAAGTGACCTCCAGGGGCTGCAGCGATAGCCTAACGGGGAGGGCGTTTGCCTACCACGCCGCGGACCCGGGTTCGATTCCCAGCATCCCACATGGTCCCCCGAGCACCGCCAGGGGTAGTTCCTGAGTGCAGAGCCAGGAGGAACCCCTGAGCATCGCCGGGTGTGACCCCCAAAAAAGGAAGAAAAAAAACGTGGATCTAATAATTCATTACAATATAATTTTAATAAAGGATTTATAAATATATTTTATAAATACGAATTAATAAAAATTGTAAATATTTTAAAGATGCAGATTTACAAATATAAAGCTATAGCTATGCAAGCATAAGTTTTGATGTATTATGAGCATGATTTTATATTACCTTGGAAGAAAGGAAACTTTATTAATTACTTTTGTATCGATCTTTTAAATATTTCAGTTTTTCTTATTTTTAGATTTTTTTCTGGAGAAGCCTTGGGTGCGAGTGCAACAAGGAGTCGGGCGACGCCTGGGTCCGGGGGAAAAAAAGGAGACTGCCTTGGTTTTCTTAATTTTTTTTTTTTCAATTCTTGGAGGCGCCGGGGGTTTCGGGGGTTGGGCCACTCCCAGCGGTGCTCAAAGTTTGTTTACTCCTGCCTTTACTCTGAGATCACTTCTAGTGGGCTCTAGGAATGGCACCTGGGTCGGTCGCGTGCAAAGCAGTGCCCTACCCACTACTACTACAGGTTAGCACTGCAGGCTCCCGGCGCTGAATTGTTTCATTGATCTTTTGCAATGCCAGAAAGCGCCAGGCGGCGTGCAGTACCAATACTGACCAGCGGGTGGCAGCGGGGGATCGCGAACACAGTATTGCCGCTCACAGGGATCCTCAATGGCTGTTACACTTGGCTTAAGAATTAAGAGCAGGGGCCAGAGCGATAGCACAGCGGGTGGGGCGTTTGCCTTGCACGTGGCCGACCCGGGTTCGATCCTCGGCATCCCATATGGTCCCCCTAGCACCGCCAGGAGTAATTCCTGAGTGCAAAGCCAGGAGTAACCCCTCAGCATTGCTGGGTGTGACCCCAAAAAGGCAAAAAAAAAAAAAAAAGAGAGAGTAAGTGCAGGGGCATGGCCAGAGCGATAGCACAGCGGGTAGTGCGTTTGCCTAGCACGCAGCCAACCTGTGTTCGATTCCCAGCATCCCATACGATCCCCTGAGCAGTGAGTGCAGAACCAGGAGTAACCCCTGTGCATCAATGGGCATGACCCAAAAAACAAAACAAAACAAAAAGAGTTGTAACTGTAAAAGCTTCTCTGGGCTTTGAAAGGGTCCTAAGTTCCACCATCACCAGGACACCAGGACCGGCAGCAAGTACCCAGACTACGTTGTTTCTGCCCTGCCTCATCCTCCCCACTGATCCAGCAGAACAAGACCTGAGCTCATGTCCTCCTGGGCAGGCCCAGCCAGAGCCTCCCTAGAGCCTCCCTAGAGCCTCCCTAGACCATCGAGGGGCAGCCGGGGTGCAGGGGGCCACCTCCAGGGTGATCTCCCTTGTGGACTCAGAACCTGGCGGCATCCTTCTGTGGTTCACACGTGTTGCCACTTCCCCTCGTAAATTTGCGTGTCCAGGACAAATGACTGGACTTCTCAGAGTCTCACAGTTTCTTAAGAGCATACAGCAAAGGGTCGCTCAGGAAAGACGTGACCTGTGGCCCCCAGGTGTCGACAGGGAGGGGTGGAGCGTGGTGTCCTGACTTCAAACTCTAGCCACCATGGCAGGCACAGAGCTCCATTTCAGCAGCCTTCCCATTGGCATTCACGGGCCTCTTTTGCCTTTTGAGGGGTTAGTACAGTAGGTAGAGTATTTGCCTTGCACATGGCCCATCTGAGTTCAATCCCCAGCATCCCAAATGGCCCCGCCAGGAGTAATTTCTGAGTGCAGAGCCAAGAAATATCCCTGAACATTCATTCTCTGGGTATGCCCCAAAATCAAATAAAAGCATACAATACAGGCGACGTTTAACAACCATTAAATAAAATGGAGAAGGGCAAGCAATGCGAACAAACCGCCAGGAAAAAAGGCCTATAAGAGCGGCACCAGTCCTAATTAATGAAGAGGCGTTACCTGTTTTCATGCAATGTTTCTCCATTTAGGGAACTTTAAATTTGCCCAGACTGGGGCCTTATGGCCTTAGTCTGTCCCTGTAATAGATAACTTTGTGTGTGTGTGTGTGTGTGTGTGTGTGTGTGTGACTTTTTGATCAGTCCTGGAGATGCTCAAAGGTTACTTGTGGCTCTGCAATCAGGAATTACTACTGGTAGTGCACAGGAGAGCATATGGGACACTGGGTGGGTGGGGGGGGGGGGTCAAACCCGGGTTTGTTAGGTGCAAGACAAATACCCTACCTGCTATACTATCACTCCAGCCCCTATAATTTTTCAACTCTTTTCAGGAGGGCTGGAGCAATAGCACAGCGGTAGGGCGTTTGCCTTGCACGCAGCCAACATGGCCAACCCGAGTTCGATTCCTCCACCCTTCTCGGAGAGCCCGGCAAGCTACCGAGAGTATCTCGCCCGCACGGCAGAGCCTGGCAAGCTCCCCGTGACAGTATTGGATATGCCAAACACAGTAACAACAAAGTCTCCAATGGAGACGTTACTGGGCCCGCTCGAGCAAATCGATGAATAACGGGAGGGCCTTTACTTACTTACCTTCAGGAGGACCCACGTGTATATGAGTTTACAGATCCCCTATGCGAATAAACCCTGCACATGGTTTACAACAACCTTACAAACATTTCATTGCTCAATTGAAGATAAAAACTTGACCACCATCTTATAATTTCAATGTTTCTCTTTGTGTTGCATTACACAAATCCACCACCATGACCTTATACAATTGTTATGACAACCCCTAGAAACATCACATATGGTAATGCTCTCAAGAGTCTAAAAATCCCCACCCATTTGGGGAGAATGGGAAGGGAACAGGGAAGTGGAAAGACTAAATTATAAAGAGAAGGGAAACAAAGGCAGCCAGTGCTGTTCCGCCATGAATAAAGGATAAGTTTAAAAAGAAAAAAAAAACATGTTTTTTAGATTAATGAAGCTACTCTATATTATTATAATGGTGGACACATATCATTATAAATGTATTCAAACCCATGGGAACTACAGTACCAGAGTGAATCCAAAGGGAAATCAAGGAATTTAGGTGACCATGATGTCAAGGTAAGATGTTTCAAATTTCCTTTCAAAGAATATGGAAGTTTAAAAGATTCATGTGGGTTTTTTCTTAGAGAAGTCACTTTTCCTACAAAGCTAAGTGAATTTACATTGAGTTCTTTCCATGACACATTATATATTTGATCTTTCTTATCTGTAGAGATTTTATAATAGCTAATTTTCCCACTTTGGTTATGTCCACTATGAGAACTGTTCTGCAATTCAGACTCTCGCTCATATTTTCATTTTTTTTCTCTACATGTAGATTCTCAAGGTGCATCTTCCATGCCTTCTGAACTGCATTTCTGGGAGTGAATCATCTATGTCTGGCTTTGATGAGATCTTGGTGATAGGCGCTAAAATATCTGGAAAAAATCAGAAATGAAATTATCTAATTTACTAATTTACTCAACTAAGTGAAGTATTTTTAAAGTTCTCATATAAAACTAAATGGTAATTCTAGGATGTCAGTAATATGGCAACAGGAAGACCCAGATTTCATGCCTACAGATACTAACAAATTCCAGCCAAATCATATTTGTGAATAACCAGAACTCTTCTGGGAAACTACAGCAACTAAAGACAACACAAAATAAATAACCAACACGTTTTGCCCTGTTTTTTTTTCTGTTCCTCCGCTATATCACCATGGAAATTTGTAAGAAAATTTATTTCCTTTTTTAAGGGCAACACCGGGCAGTGCTCAGGGTTTACTCCTGTAGGCTCAGACCATATGGGTTGAGGAGATGGAACCCAGGTCTACTGCATACAAAGCAAATGCCCGACATGCTATACTATCTCCAGCCCCATGAGAAATTTTATTTTTAATTTTTAACTTTTTTTAAATTTTGGGCCACACTTGGTGGTGCTCAGGGGTTTCTCCTGACTTGGTGCTCAGGAATTACTCCTGGAATTGCTTGCAGGACTATATAAGACACCAGGGATCAGACCCAGGTCAGCAGTGTATAAGGCCAAGTGTCTTACCCCCTTCACCCCCACATAAGAAAACTTCTAACTCACGATGTTCCAAAACAAAGTAAATCTGGCTTTTGTGTTTAAACAATCTGAATTTTTTTTCTTTTTGGGTCACACCCGGCGATGCACAGGGGTTACTCCTGGCTCACCACTCAGGAATTACTCCTGGCGGTGCTCGGGGGACCATATGGGATGCTGGGAATTGAAACCAGGTCGGCTGCCTGCAAGGCAAACACCCTACCCACTGTACTATCACTCTAGCCCCTGATCTGAATTTTTGAGTGATTTACATCAATCATTTTTTGTGTAAGTGATTTTATCATATTTTAACTTTTATTTCAATTATTTGTTTTGCTTTTGTGTTTAAATCATCTAAATCTTTAGCAATCTGCATCATCAAGTTATATCAACATGAGAGATTTTACATATAAAAGTATAAATTTTACATACAAATAGTTATAATGCTCAATGGTTGTGCTCAAGGACTCCAGGTCTACACCCAGTGATGCCTCAAACTGAGCCTGGGTTTGGCATATGACATGTACCATAGCCCCTTTACTCTCTCCCTGGTCCTATACAATTATCTTGTAGCACAGAAAATATGATACATTTATGTAAATGTTATCCTGAGGTTTCCAAAAGTTGAAACTACAAAAAATGTTAAATTCAAACACTAAAGTTGCAGAATAAAAAATTTCTCATCAAAGAAACCCCTCTATGTTTAACTACTAAGAGGGACAAATGAAAAATAATTTTTTAATTTTAATAGAATTACATTTTACGACAACTTCAAAAGAATAAAACCTACTAATAGATGACTTGTGCAATGAAACTGCAATGTAGAACATTATTTCAAAGCTTTAATATCTAGATTGATTTTCTACCTAGATATAGGATTGAATATCTAGATTTAAAAAACAATTTGAATTTGGGGTCACAAAGATAATACAGCAGGTAAGGCACTTGTTTTGCATAAGGCCAACCCAGGTGTGATCCCTGCAGCCCATATGGTCCCTCAAGCTCTCCAGGAGTAACCCCTGAGTGCCCAGCCAGGAGGGAGCCCTGAGTACAGTTGGGCATGGCCCAAAAAAACAAATCAAACAAAACAAAAACTAATTTGAACACACTAAAAATATATTAAAACTAGAGGGTGAAGGACTAAATGTATATTAATTTGAAGATACACAAATGCTGAATAATAACAAAATACTTAAAATCATTCTTCATTAATAAGGTTCAGTATCAGAAAGAGGTATCATCATAAACTCATTAAGAGAAATACCCTTTTAAAAATTAGGTTATTTAAAAATTAGGTTATCACTGTGCAGAATTGTGTGAAATAGGATCTCTATGCCCTTTGGAATGGAATATTAAATGGTGGGACCACAATGAAAAGAACTATGAAAATTTCTTATAAAAAGAAAGCACTGTCCTCCCATTGTTCATCGATTTGCTTGAGTGGGTCCAATAACGTCTCCATTGTGAGACTTGCCTTTACTGTGTTTGGCATATCTAATATGTCACGGGTAGCTTGCCAGGCTTTGCCGTGCGGGTGAGATACTCTCGGTAGCTTGCCGGGCTTTCCGAGAGGGGCAGAGGAATCAAACCCGGCTCGGCCAGGCCAGCTGCGCACAAGGCAAATGCCCTACCACTGTGCTGTCATGGCACCCGGCTACCTCAGTTGGTAGAGCATGAGACTCTTAATAAAAAGAAAAGAAAAGAAAAAATGAAAAAAAAAAAGAATCCTCTGATAAATCATCCCATTTAGGGCTTACGTTTAAAGAGAGAAAGAGAGAGAGAGAGAGAGAGAGAGAGAGAGAGAGAGAGAGAGAGACTATCAGGAAGCAATAACTACATCCTTATGATTTATAACACTTCATGAATGAAACTATAAACAAATTTACCTAAAAATTAAATGAACAGATGCAAACTAAATATACATGCATTCAATAACTGGGAAGAGAAAATATGGATCATGTGTGCACACAGTTAGTTGCTATACAGCCTAAACAAATAAAAAGTCTGTCACATGATAAGTGAGATAAATTATTCACAAAATGTGCATACTGTTTCATACCAATAGCAATTTGTCAATTTACCCAATAATTATAATTTATAAAATAGTAGTCAATTTACCCAATAAATTAGAATGCGAGTTGCCATGAGATTAGGTTAAAATGGAATGCAGTATGGACGATTCTCAAAAAATTAGAAACTGAACTCCATTTGACCCAGCAATACCACTCCTGGAAGTATAACCCAGAGAGGCAAAAAAGTATAGTCAAAGTAACATCTGCACTTGTTTGTTCATTGCAGCATTCTGCAGCCAGAATCTGGAAAAAAACTGAGTGCCCAAGAACAGATGACTGGTTAAAGAAACTTTGGTACATTTACACAATGGAGTACTATGTAGTTGTTAGAAAAGATGAAATCATGAAATTTACATACAAGTGGTACTACATGGAAAGTATCATGTTAATCAAAATGAGTCAGAAAGAGAGGGATAGACATAGAAAGATTGCATTCATCTGGGGAGCATAAAGTAACAAAATAGGAGACTAACACCCAAGAGTGGCTGAGATTAGTACCAGGAGGATTGCTCCATGGCTTGGAGGCCAGCCACACATGCTAGGGGAAAAGGGAGCTCAGATAGAGAAGGGAGCACCAAATAACGGGTGTTTGGAAGATCCTCCCAGTAGGGGAGAAGCATGCTGAAAGTAGACTAAACCAAACATGACTGCCACTCAATGCCTCTTTTGCAAACCACAACTCCCAAAAGGAGAGAGAGAGGAAAAAAAGGGGAATGCCCTGCCACAGAGGCAGGGTGGGATGTAGGGGGTGGGAGGGATACTGGGACCCGTGGTGGTGGAAAATGGGCACTGGTGGAGGGATGGGTACTTGATCATTGTATAATTGAAACCCAAGCACAAAAATTTGTAAGTCTACAACTGTACCTCATGGTGTTTCACTAATAAAAATTTAAAAATTTTTCAAAAAAATAATAAAAAATAAAATAAAATGGAATGCAGTTAGAGGGAAGCAAAGTAGTGGCTTAGTTTCAAGATGAGATGAAATAGTCCAGAGATCAGTTGGACAGCAACATATCTATAATTAAATTAAGTAAGTTAAATATAAATAATTATATCATTAAAAATGACTAGAATGCACATTACATGAAATTTTATGTATATTTTATATTATATGTACTTTTTAAATAACTCACACAGAAAAAAATTCTCAAAATTTAAACGACATTTTGTTAAAAAAAAAAAGTATTATTCCCTCACACTCTGGTGGTGGGTGTGGTCTGGGTCATGTATGCCTGAAACTTTAATAGTGCTTTCAGTCACAGTGCCACAATAAATACATGGAAAAAAGCTAACAAAAAAATCCACAAAAAAATCTACAGCACAGTAGATTTCATGGGAAACGCATTTCCCTTCCTTGTGTCCTCCATCTTTGGCAGCCTGGCAGTGGGCTGGCCTTGGGGATACTCCTGGCTCCTTGCTGAGGGCTGGGTGGAGGGAGGGAACTCTGCCTCCTGCAAAGCCTTTGCTCCCTGTGGCCCCAGACTTCAGAGCAAAGCTCAGATATGCTTAGGCCCATCTGCCTTTTTCTTTTGTTTTGGGGCTACACCTGGTGATGTGAGGGGCTTCCTCCTGGCGATGCGCTCAAGGATCACTCCTGGCGGGGGGAGGGTCCACCTGGGATGCCGGGGATCAGGGATAGACCCTGGGTTGGCCTCAAACAAGGCAAGTTCCCTGCCCGCTGTGCTATCCTGCACTTCCCCTATTTGTCCTTTTCATTCTGACTTTCGTTTGCATTTCTGCAGGAAGTTCAAATTCTGAGCTTATCTGCCCCACCTCAGTTCAAGATTTTTTCCATCCTGTTGAATTATGTCTTTTTCTCCTGATACTCTGGTTGAAGTTTTTGTTCTCCTTAGTCATAACAGTAAATGCAGAAAACGAATCTGTAACAAGACAGTTCTTTTTTGTGGCACATTTGGCGGTGTTCGGGGCTTACCCCTGGCTCTGTGCTCAGAGAGCACTCCTGGCGGTGCTCGGGGGACCATACGGAGTGCGGGAATCAAACCTGAGTCAGACAAAACACAAGGCAAGAGCCCTCCCACTGTAATATTGATGTCGGTGGGTCCACGGGTGACTTATGTGAAGCGGGGAGGAGAAAGACGGTCACTTTCTCCCCACCCGCCTCTGCCACCCGGGACCCAAGGTTACTGGGTTCTTGTTTCACCTCGCAGAAAGGAATTTCAGGAGTAGACAAGCAGTGAAACAAATAGATCTTATCTGGAGGATTTTTGGAGAGGGAGAGAAAGGGATAAGCAGATAAGCGGGGGAATGGAGAGTAAGAGAGAGAGAGAGTATAGGGTCCAGAGAGAACGCGGGCTTCTCCGAGGGTGGAGAGAGCCCTACACACATCCCAGCATTAGACACGAAAGCATGAAAGTACACATCTCAAGAGGGGAGATGCGGGCGACACATGTGCTCGGGCACCACATGTGCTCGGCCACGTGGGCGCAAGCAGCACATGGGCTCCTTTGTTCAACGTGGCCTTTATAGGGTTTCTCCAACCTGCCCCCATGTGGGGCTTCTTCCCAGGTAAAAGTCTGTTGCTAAGGAGGTTACCAGGGTGGTCCAAAAAGGAATTTCATGGGGAGGCCTATATCCTCAGGGTCTGCCAATGGTCTTATCAGGCCTTTGTTTTCTGTATCCACAAGGTGGGTCATTCCTAGAATTCTTCTTCCATGAAACTTTGTTTCATTGCAAAGGGCCTTTCCCTATCTACCTGTCTACATCAAATCTCCCCTAGAGATGCCACCACCTTGAATCTTTAAGGGAGAATGGCAGAAGGTCCATCTTCTGGAGCTGCTTCATGCTGACAATGGGGGGCTGGCCCTGCCTCCGCAGGGGGTGAAATCTCATGCTACTTCAGCTTTTTAGTGGCCCTCAGCAATGAATTGGTTGGGTTCCTGAAGTTATCTGAAAGAAAAGATCAGATCGATTAGACTGAGGGATATCACTTTGAAATGGTTAGACCCTGGAGGAGTAGAAGTTCCTTTCTGACCCAGTAAGGACAATGTTGTTTGCTGTCTTAAAAAACAAGAGTTAAAACAACAGAAACCAAAGCGACCTAATGCCATACCCATATCTATCACTAAAATAATGGAAAGGAATAACTCTACCCGCAGGTTTGTTGATAGAGAAATGATTTCCTGTGTCCAGATTTTTCTACTGCACACAGAAACACCAAGCCGTTCTCTGGCTTTCTCAGTACAGATAGGAAAAGCTTCTGCCCATACACTGAAGCTCTCAATGAGAACCAACGGGTATTTATACCTTGAACGTATGAGCATTTGATCATCTGCATAAGGTCAAGCTGCTGACCCTCCTCTAAGTTCCTTGATGCTGAACAGGTGTTAGGAGAGGAGGATCAGGATTTCCTCTAGGTTCATTAATGGCACAGAAAGCACAGTTCTGAATTACTTCTACCTTACTTGCTGTTCAGTTCCTTTCCATGGAAGATGGTTTTCACTGGTGTTAAAGTATAACCATTTAATAATATTCCACTGCAGGCTGTCCCCCACGCCCCACCGGGGTCGCCAGCTGCCCCCCACGAGCGGCTCTCCGGCACGGCCACGGCCCCGGAGGCACAAGGACTTAGCACAGAGAACCAGCCGCTTGGAGCAGAAAAGCAAATGGACTTGTGTTGATCCGCGCCACCAAGCCTGCCCGGAGGGGGAAGGGCGTTGACCAGCCCGCCCGTTCCTCTCTGGAAAGAAAGATGGCGGCCGCACGGGAGCCTTGTGGAAAGCGGGTTTGAGCCGGGCTCGGGGGGGGGGAGCAGCGGGGACCTCATGGGAAGGGGGGCTTTGTGGGCCGTCCCCCACGCCCCACCGGGGTCGCCAGCTGCCCCCCACGAGCGGCTCTCCGGCACGGCCACGGCCCCAGAGGCACAAGGACTTAGCACAGAGAACCAGCCGCTTGGAGCAGAAAAGCAAATGGACTTGTGTTGATCCGCGCCACCAAGCCTGCCCGGAGGGGGAAGGGCGTTGACCAGCCCGCCCGTTCCTCTCTGGAAAGAAAGATGGCGGCCGCACGGGAGCCTTGTGGAAAGCGGGTTTGAGCCGGGCTCGGGGGGGGAGCAGCGGGGACCTCATGGGAAGGGGGGCTTTGTGGGCTGTCCCCCACGCCCCACCGGGGTCGCCAGCTGCCCCCCACGAGCGGCTCTCCGGCACGGCCACGGCCCCGGAGGCACAAGGACTTAGCACAGAGAACCAGCCGCTTGGAGCAGAAAAGCAAATGGACTTGTGTTGATCCGCGCCACCAAGCCTGCCCGGAGGGGGAAGGGCGTTGACCAGCCCGCCCGTTCCTCTCTGGAAAGAAAGATGGCGGCCGCACGGGAGCCTTGTGGAAAGCGGGTTTGAGCCGGGCTCGGGGGGGGAGCAGCGGGGACCTCATGGGAAGGGGGGCTTTGTGGGCCGTCCCCCACGCCCCACCGGGGTCGCCAGCTGCCCCCCACGAGCGGCTCTCCGGCACGGCCACGGCCCCGGAGGCACAAGGACTTAGCACAGAGAACCAGCCGCTTGGAGCAGAAAAGCAAATGGACTTGTGTTGATCCGCGCCACCAAGCCTGCCCGGAGGGGGAAGGGCGTTGACCAGCCCGCCCGTTCCTCTCTGGAAAGAAAGATGGCGGCCGCACGGGAGCCTTGTGGAAAGCGGGTTTGAGCCGGGCTCGGGGGGGGAGCAGCGGGGACCTCATGGGAAGGGGGGCTTTGTGGGCCGTCCCCCACGCCCCACCGGGGTCGCCAGCTGCCCCCCACGAGCGGCTCTCCGGCACGGCCACGGCCCCGGAGGCACAAGGACTTAGCACAGAGAACCAGCCGCTTGGAGCAGAAAAGCAAATGGACTTGTGTTGATCCGCGCCACCAAGCCTGCCCGGAGGGGGAAGGGCGTTGACCAGCCCGCCCGTTCCTCTCTGGAAAGAAAGATGGCGGCCGCACGGGAGCCTTGTGGAAAGCGGGTTTGAGCCGGGCTCGGGGGGGGAGCAGCGGGGACCTCATGGGAAGGGGGGCTTTGTGGGCTGTCCCCCACGCCCCACCGGGGTCGCCAGCTGCCCCCCACGAGCGGCTCTCCGGCACGGCCACGGCCCCGGAGGCACAAGGACTTAGCACAGAGAACCAGCCGCTTGGAGCAGAAAAGCAAATGGACTTGTGTTGATCCGCGCCACCAAGCCTGCCCGGAGGGGGAAGGGCGTTGACCAGCCCGCCCGTTCCTCTCTGGAAAGAAAGATGGCGGCCGCACGGGAGCCTTGTGGAAAGCGGGTTTGAGCCGGGCTCGGGGGGGGAGCAGCGGGGACCTCATGGGAAGGGGGGCTTTGTGGGCCGTCCCCCACGCCCCACCGGGGTCGCCAGCTGCCCCCCACGAGCGGCTCTCCGGCACGGCCACGACTCCAGGACACAGAAACCAATCTCTTAACTAGCTAACTTTTAATAGAAATTCTTCCAGGGTCAATAAGTAAAATAGCAGAAATTCAAAACCGCGCGGCCGGTTTATTCTTAAACCAAGTTGTAGAAAGCAAATCATTTCACAACGCTGTTTCAGCATGTCTGATTGGGGGGGGGGGGTGGGTCGTAAACTCTTAACAATAATTGTGCATCTTCTATCGAAATAATCTATCTAGTCAAAGTAGATAGAGTATTAACTAGAACTCATCTACCTCACAAGAATTGGGAGGGGTGGGAGGTGGGGGTCTATTGGGGTTCGGGGTTAAAAATGAGTATTGGTAAAGGGAAATGTGTTCGGTATCTACATGACTGAGACCTAAACCCGAAAGCTCTGTAACTTTTCCCACAGTGATTCAATAAATAAATAAATTATAAAAAAAAAATAAATAAATAATATTCCATTGCATTGGTCCAGGAGTTACCAACTTTCCTTGTTGGGTAAATCATCCACCAACTTCCTTTTGGAAACCTCCAATGTCCACTATGCCCACTGTTCCTCTTCTGCAGAACATTCTGGCTTAGAGGAAATACTCTCTGGTGTTAATCCCATGATGCAACAAAAATTAAGAGCTGTTAACATCCTTGTTCTCTCCAAACGACTGTTCACAGAAAATGAGATGCAATACAAAAAGTATAGAAAGAAAATTCACAGTGTTTTAGAACTAGATATTAATGCATTCTAATTGAGCCAGTTTAGATGCTCTTCTCGACACTGTGGCCAATTCACAGGCTGGGGGAAAGCAATTCTGTACTTTGAGATGAGCTTCACCCTAGAAAAGCTCTGGCTTCCAATGCTCTGATCAGACTAGTAACAGCATGTATAACATTGAGTTCCTTTACACATTAGGCTGTTTACCTACAGAGAGTAAACCAAGTTTTATCTAAATTTCCCAAAGAGGGGTACCTTTTAGATCAAGATGAAATACATTTATTCAATCACCTCTGTAGAATTACAATCTGATTCTTACAAAAAGCAAGTTGCAGAAACATGGTTTTCTCTCCACCTTCATTTTAAAACTTTGCAAGATAGTTTAACAAACCTGGCTTGTTCTTTTGCATAAACACAGTAAGCTTAGAGAACTCTCCATTTGGGATACCCCATTATTTACTGAGAAGTCCTGGGGATCGGCTAAAGACAGGAGACACACCAAGAGTGGCATTAATCTGATTTGGCACGTCAGAGCTACCCAGGCCTGGCCAGAAGATGTCCCGCGATGAACTGGATGGATGGCTTTGAGCCTTCAGGTTGAACTGGATGTAGCTTTGGCCCTCATTTTCCACAGAGATGTCCTGGCAGAAAGGAGTCCATCCTATCCCTTCTTCAGGGCTGGGAGAAATCCTGGTTTCCAGGTTTTTCCTTGACGCTGAGGGTAGGCCCAGACTGAATTAGTCATTGCAGAGTCCTGGATTCCTCATTCTCCACAGCAGTGATGATTTCCAGTCTTTCCTTGAGCTGGCCTGCCTGTAGGTTCGCCCTGAGGTTTGTAGGGTATATGAAACAGTACTTGTTAAATCCCTGCTCCTGTCATTTAGACAGATCCCCTGACTGTTCCCTGGAAGAGGGCTTTGGGGTCCCATAGTTGGTTTTTCCTGTCTGCATGAGGGGTAGACCCTATTACAGAGAGGAAAGACTTATCTAGATTTATGCAAACCAACATAGTGCCATGAAACATCAAAAAACATACTGAAGGTACAAAAGAAGAGAAAAGCAAGCATTTCAATTTACTCACAGAGATGTAATACACCTGTTTGCTGTGGGTCCTAGTCAAAAGAAGCAAAAATCTGTAGAGATAAAGCATACAGTTTAACATCATGTTTTCATTCCCATGTTGAAAACCTTAATTTCCCATTAATAAGAGCACTGTACCAGGAGTCCAGAGTACAGTTTAACATGTCTAATTCATTTAACCCCAAGTCAAAAAACCCTTGATTTCCTGCAACTTTTGAAAATTATCTAAGAGCACTGTAATAGGAGTCCGGAAAATCCACCTATCATCTTTTCCATAGATCTTACTGAAAAGGTACTAGAACAATTCTGCATGTGATTTATTTTTTATTTATTTATTTTTTAAATTTATTTATTTATTGAATCACTGTGGGAAAGGTTACAAAGCTTTCAGGTTTAGGTCTCAGCCATGCAAATATCAAACACATTTCCCTTTTACCAATACTTATTTTTTACCATGAAGAACCCCAATAAGACCTCACCCCCCACCCCTCCCAGTCCCTGTGAGGCAGATGAATTCTAGTTAACACTCTATCTGCTTTGATTAGATTCATTGTTTCATTAAAAGATTCACCACTATTATTTAGAGATTACCCCCCCCCCCCCCAAATCAGACATGCTGAAAAAGCATTGTGAAGTGATTTGCTTTCTACAGCTGGGTTCAAGAATTAAATGTTGGTTTTGGATTTCTGCTATTTTACTTATTGACCCTGGAAGTATTTCTACTGAAAGTCAGATAGTTAAGAAATTGGTTTCTGTGCTCTGGAGTCGTGGCCGTGCTGGAGAGCCGCTAGTGGGGGGCAACTGATGGCCTCGGTAGGGCGTGAAGGGCGGACCGAAACGCCCCCCTTCCCATGAGGTTTTAGTCGCCCCCACACCCCCGGCTCATACCTGCTGTCCACAAGGCTCCCATGCGGCCGCCATCTTTCTTTCCAGAGAGGAGAAGGCGACTGGGGCAACACCCTTTCCCCTCCGGACAGACCTGATGGCCTGGATTAACGCATAGTCCGTTCACTTTTCTGCTCCAAGCTGCCGGGTTCTGCATTAAGTCCTTGTGCTTCTGGGGCCGTGGCTGTGCTGGAGAGCCGCTCGCAGGGGGCAAATGGTGACCTCGGTAGGGCGTGAAGGATGGACCGGCACGCCCCCCTTCCCATCTGCATGTGATTTAAAGAGTTTCTTATAACAAAACAATTTGATCAGTTCCTTTTCTTAAAACAACCTCAAACCTCATATACACATTCCTTTTACATACATTCTGTAACTGAATTCCTTTCCTTTTTCTCACTGATGTCTCCATCCATTATCTTTCTGACTTAAGACACACATCTATATTCCTAATAGTCATCCCACAAGTTTAAACTCTTATTTTACTGAACTTGGTACAACATGATCTACCAAGTTTAGACACTAGTTACCAATCATCTCATTTAACATGACAAAACTACTCTGCAGTACCATTTCAAAAGCATTACATCACTTTCTATAGGTATTTAAAAGGCTTTAGAGATACTCCCAAAAGTTCTTACAACATATATTCACTGGGCAAAAGTTCACTTCACATTAGAAATTAACCAAGACACATCTTAGAATTCTTAGATTTCTAGGAAAACACAAATACAAAAAGATTAAAGCACTCCTAGATTACCATGGAACAGAAAGGATTTCACACATTTCTCTGAAGGTCAGGACGAGGTTGATACCTGGTGACAAGGCTTGGCATGAAATAAAGTTATCATAATACTAGCATGCATTTTCAAATGCTGGACAGGCTGATTAACAATACAGTTATCTCATACTTTCACCAAGGTGCAATGCTATGGCTTCAGACTATCAAGATGACATCTGAGATCACTCATAATTCTTTGCTAGGTACCTTTAGAAATTTTAGTTCCCAAAAGTCTCAGAGATCAAATAAAACCACTGGTAGGATAAGTTTTGCAACAAACTTTATAACTCTAGAAACTCATATTTTAAAATAAACATGAACCTGTTTTTATGTACCACATTATTTCAACTCACAAGATTTTCTAGGTCAAATATTCTAATCCAATGCAGATACAAATATGTACATTGATATAACAGCATAAAACCTTTGAACCGCCAATGAATATAAAACATGATAAAACCCTCTTTGGCTTCATTTCAATAGTTCCTGTCCCCTAGTTATTACAATCATAAGCTTTCTACACCAGATACTTTTACCAATTCCACAAGAATACAAACATACTTTCAGACACAGAAAAAGCCCTTTCGTTTTTACCAAACTTTGATATTAGCATAAAAAAAAGCACCTGGACTGTCAATGTTTATGGTAACCTAAGAAAACTATTTATTAATATGAGGAAACTTTATTTTAGTGGCTTATGTAGCTCTGTTGTTTGTAAAACAGCTAAATTCCTCATTACAATTGGCTGAGGCTTGTAAGATAAAGCCTTGCATTCTCTGAACTTTATTTCACTTCAGTTTCAGGCTCTAGTTTCACAGCTCTTCTAGATAGTACAGATTCTTAAGTTCAAAAGGATTTCTAATCCTGTTAGTAATCATTAACGTTCTTCTAATAAGAAATCTAGATTGAGAATTCTGTTTCTCTGTAGGCTCGACCTTCTGATAAGAAATCTTCATTTAAACCTCGTCTAGCAAGTTCCAAAAACAACTGCATTCCTTCAATCACTGAGTTGCATATCACTGACTTCTCTAGAATTTCTACTTCTGATTTCAACCTGGTTCCAGCACTCGAGTGTTCCACACAGACAGACAGACAGACAGACAGACAGACAGACAGACAGACAGACAATGAACTGCCGAAAGACCACCACACGTACATGTACATACATCTGCAGTTGATCGATCGATCTGACCCTTCAAAAATGGCAGGGAGAAAACTGATGGACTGAGGAAGGAAGGGCAGTCCCCAGACCAAAGAAGCCCTGTCGGCCAATTGGGAACACTGCTTGCCGTTTCCCAGCCTAACCAGACAGTCTCCTCTTTGTTAAAAAAAATGGGTCAAGAAAGCGCTTTTGTTGATATAAGCGAGCAAAATAAACTATGACAAAGCAGTTGAAACCTAAGGTTCTCAGATGTTACCATATTTTGATCAAGGCTAGTTCTGAGGCAGGGAGCTGGTATCTTCTTATCAGACATGGGGATAGACTACATTAGTGACACTTCTTTGTTTCTGTGATCAAACAATTAATCATATGATCTTGCATTTGTCCCGCCTCCTCTGCTTTGATGATCCTATTTCTTTTGTTACCTGCAAAGATCTGACTGCAAAATGATCTGGTAATGCAAACTGCCACTCACTGGCCATCTTTCTCCAAGTTCTAGCTTATACTCAGGCCACGTGGTTTCACAGAGGTCAACAAGACCTCTTATTTAAGCTCTCTAGCTTCAGGCAACTCCGGTGTTTTAACAAGCAACCCAAAGGAGAATATTTAGATACTGATGTAGAATTTCCCATATCACCTAAGTGTCAGCAATAACCTATGAAAGGGAGGGAAAAGAAAAATCTAGGGTAGGATAACTCCTTAGCAAGTTCTCCTCCTAATAGTTTCTCCCAAGGGGCTTTGTCCCCTTCTGAAGTGTTGTGGTTCTAGAGAGAGAGCGGACAGGACCACAACTGCATGCTGACCCATCAGAAAAATCTCTCAAGAAAGGACGTCTCCTTTAGAGATTTCTGAGTCACCCCAGGCGTCCCTGGGGCCTGCCTCCCGAGCGTCCTCACAATCATGGCTTGCACGTGTGGAGCCATAGCTAGAGTGCCATGGGTTTCCAAGAAGCCTATTAAGGGGAGAAGAGAAAGGTTCTGCCTTTCTTAGCTTGCCACTTATTCCAGTGCTCCCTGCTGACATGCTTTCTTCCACAAACTTCTTGCCTGTCTTTTTACTGCTTTTTTTTCTCTGCTTCACTTTGCCTAGGGCTAAACCTGCTGACAGCCTCCATTAGCATTTGAATTGACCTCTAGCTGATTCTGCTGAGACTGCTTGGGGAAAGACATTTCTACCTAGAAATTGATCTGCCTTAGTTTCCCAGGATCTTCACACTATTGGGCTTTCCTCCCCTTCCTCCCATAGTGGACCTATAGTGGACAGTGACAAGAGACAGACAAAGGAGGGGTGCCTCTTTGCAGAGACCATTCAGATGCTTGCCTGGCCGGTGAAGAACTTACCCTTAGTGGTTCAGCATTGTGACTTGCGACCGGCAGCTACGCCAGTGCCACCATTGACCAGATGTTCTCCGTGGAATCACAGGCAGCCCACTCGAGCTCCGTGACTTTAGGGGGACTTTAAGAGTGCCAGGTCATGGAGCTACAAAATCATGCCCGATAGGAGGACCTATCAGGGTGCTCATACACACACATTCATACAGAGGTTATCACATTCCTCCCCCTTCCCCCCTAGAGATTTCCAAGGGAGCATACCTCCACAGCAGATTTTCCAAAGATGACCTCCTTCCTCGTGGACTTCTTCACTGCCTGTCCCTTCGTGGTCATCAACTGATGTTGGTGGGCCCCACGGGTGACTTATGTGAAGCGGGGAGGAGAAAGACGGTCACTTTCTCCCCACCCGCCTCTGCCACCCGGGACTCAAGGTTACTGGGTTCTTGTCTCGCCTCGCAGAAAGAAATTTCAGGAGTAGACAAGCAGTGAAACAAATAGATTTTATTTGGAGGATTTTTGGAGAGGGAGAGAAAGGGATAAGCAGATAAGCGGGGGAATGGAGAGTACGAGAGAGAGAGAGAGACAGAGAGACAGAGAGACAGAGAGACAGAGAGACAGAGAGACAGAGAGACAGAGAGACAGAGAGAGAGAGTAACGCGTCCAGAGAGAACGCGGGCTTCTCCGAGGGTGGAGAGAGCCCCTACACACATCCCAGCATTAGACACGAAAGCATGAAAGTACACATCTCAAGAGGGGAGATGCGGGCGACACATGTGCTCGGGCACCACGTGTGCTCGGCCACATGGGCGCAAGAAGCACATGGGCTCCTTTGTTCAAGGTGGTCTTTATAGGGTTTCTCCAACCTGCCCCCACCTGGGGCTTCTTCCCAGGTAAAAGTCTGTTGCTAAGGAGGTTACCAGGGAGGTCCAAAAAGAGGAATTTCATGGGGAGGAGGCCTTTATCCTCAGGGTCTGCGGATGGTCTTATCAGGCCTTTGCTTTCTGTATCCACAAGGTGGCTCATTCCTAGAATTCTTCTTCCATGAAACTTTGTTTCATTGCAAAGGGCCTTTCCCTATCTACCTGCCTACATCACAACCATTATTGCCATACTGGTCCCTACTCTATCCTAAGCATCCTCTGTCCCCTACACGTGTGGTTGTTTCCAACCATTGACAAGGCCTCCTGGCCCCCATTTTTCTAGCCTTGGATATCAATCTCATATGTGTGTGTGTGTGTGTGTGTGTGTGTGTATTATGGGCTGGAGCCATAGCACAGCGGGTAGGGCATTTGCCTTGCACGCAGCAACATGGCCGACCCGAGTTCGATTCCTCCACCCGTCTCGAAGAACCTGGCATGCTACCAAGAGTATCTCGCCCGCAAGGCAAAGCCTGGCAAGCTATCCGTGACATATTCAATATGCCAAACACAGTAACAACAAGTCTCACGATGGAGACGTTACTGGACCCGCTCAAGCAAATCGATGAACAACGGGAGGACTGTGACCATATATATCATATTCCACAAAATGTGTGCTTACTTATATTTGTGAAGGGACTTGGGAACCATATCCAGCAGTGCTGAGGCTCCTCCGAGCTCTGCTCAGGCATCACTCCTGGAGGGGATACTGGGGACCCTATGAAGTGCCAGGGAAAGGAATCTGAGTTTGCTGCTTGCTAGGCATCAGCCTTGCCCCAGGGCTCTCTCTCCAATCTAGAGTTTACTGACTTACAACCTAGTATTACAGAATATTCACAGTACGATGTAATATTTGGATATCCTGCAAAGTAACCATGATTCATGTATAGACCGTTTGAATTCCCTACCATAGATTCTAAAGTCAAGGACTGCTATTGGGTATTATGTAGGCTAAAAGTAACGGTCTTGCTCAAGCTCTTTCTCTAGAAAAATCAAACTGAGGAGACGTGTGTCAAACGTACAGGAGTTGGTGCTTATAAACATCTTTGGATCTGTTAATTTTGGGTTAATAATATAGCAACTTCCAGTTTCTTTCCCAGACTTTATGGATTGATGGTGTTTGTACTGCATGGTGTCTTTTTAGTTTCATCTCGTGAAATAGCTATGGAGAATCACTGAAGGTATTCATTTTAGGCTACGTTTATTTGGAAGCTTTGCAATAATACAATAAAGGTTTTATTTGTTTTGGGTTTTTTTTTTTTTGCTTTTTGAGTCACACCTGGTGATGCACAGGGGTTACTCCTGGCTCTTCACTCAAGAGTTACTCCTGGCGGTGCTCAGGGGACCATGTGGGATGCTGGGAATTGAATCCGGGTCTGCTGCGTGCAAGGCAAACGCCCTACCCGCTGTGCTATCTCTCCAGCCCCCTGTTTTGACTTTTTTTTACCTTTAAACCTCACCAGTGGTTTTTTTTTTCATTTTTTATAATTTTATTTATTGAATCACCATGAGACCAGTTATAAAGCTTTCGGGTTTAAGTCTTGGTCATACAATGAAACACCCATACCTTCACCAGTACCCATTCTCCACCACCAAAAACCCTAGTATACCCCCATCCCACACCCTCTCCTTACCTGTGGAGGAGATGATTTCCACATTACTCTCTCTCTACTTTGATTACATTCAAAATTTTGACATCGGACCCACCATTATTATTTTGGATTTTACTCCAACACTCAAATCTCCTGAAAAGGCAACAGTAGACAATTTGTTTTCTATTCCTGGTTTTAAATAACATATGATGTCATGTGGCTGCAGTAGTGGCTGCGCGATTTTGGGATTCCAAAATTTTAACAATTAAATCTGGAGGGATTTCTTGTCAAAACCTGCTGGGTTCCGAGATTTGTTCCTGAGTCTCTGGGATCATGGCCGTTAAGCAGCTTGATCGGAGCCAGAAAGGCCGTTAGTGGGCGGTGACTAGGGGTCTTGTTGGGATGGGGAGGAAAGGGCTGGTCCCACCCCCATCCCGTGAGACCCCACATGTCTCATCACTGAGGGCCCAAACCTGACAGTCCAATGGCCTCTGGAGGATGGCGGCCACCGAGCCACCAAGGGGGAGCAGGTGGAGGGACAGCACCCTTTCCTCCCTGGAATGGCCCAGCGACAGTAACCTACTGCAGGGTCTGGATGCATTTCTGCCAAAAGCCACTGGATTCCGAGATTTGTTTCTGAGTCTCTGGGATCATGGCCGTTAAGTAGCTTAATCAGGAGCCAGAGAGGCCATTCGTGGGCGGTGACTTGGGGTCTTGTTGAGACTGGGAGAAAAAGGCCGGCTCCACCCCCATCCCATGAGGCCCCACGTATCTGGTCACTGTGGGCCCAAACCTGACTGTCCAATGGCCTCTGGCGGATGGTGGCCACTGAGCCGCCAAGGGGGAGCAGGCGCAGGGACAGCACCCGTTCTCCCCTCGGGCGGCCCGGCAACAGTAACCTATTGTGCGGTCCTGACGCATTTCTGCCAAAAGCTGCTGAGTTTCGAGATTTGTTTCTGAGTCTCTGGGATCATGGCTGTTAAACAGCTTCATCAGAAGCCAGAGAGGCCGTTTGTGGGTGACGACTTGGGATCTCACTGGGGAGGACAGGGCCAGCTCCACCCCCATCCCATGAGGCCCTACGTGTCTCGTCACTGTGGGCCCAAACCTGATTGTCCAGTGGCCTCTGGAGGATGGCAGCCAGAGGGGTGCCAGGGGGGAACAGGCCAAGGCACAAAATCTATTCCCACCTGGAGTGGACCAGCGCCTGTAACTTACTGCAGGGACTCGACACATTTCTGCAAAAAGCTGTTGGGTTTCGAGATTTGTTTCTGAGTGTCTGGGATCATGGCCATTAAGCAGTTCAATCAGGAACCAGAGAGGCGATGCCTCCAAATATATAGCTGAACTGGAGATGTTTTGTGGGTGTGTCTCCCACATACCTAACTTTTGCCTGTTTACTTTCTTGGTAAACTCTGCCCCACGTTTTTGGGGTCTGGTCCAAGGCACAGCAGCAATTTGGGGGTACCTGGAAGTCTGAAGGTGCCATCAGGATGGGTATTAGTCTCCTATTTTGTTACTTAATGTTCCCCAGATGAATGCAATCTTTCTATGTCTGTCTCTCTCTTTCTGGCTCATTTCGCTTAGCATGATATTTTCCATGTAGTACCATTTGTATGTAAATTTCATGATTTCATCTTTTCTAACAGCTACATAGTACTCCATTGTGTAGATGTACCAAAGTTTCTTTAACCAGTCATCTGTTCTCAGGCACTCAGGTTTTTTCCAGATTCTGGGTGTTGTAAACAGTGCTGCAATGAACAAACAAGTGCAGATGTCACTTCGAGTATACATTTTGACCTCTCTGGGATTTATTCCCAGGAGTGGTATTGCTGGGTCAAATAGGAGCTCAATTTCTAATTTTTTGAGAATCGACCATACTGTTTTACAAAAGGGCTGAACCAGCCGGCATTCCCACCAGCAGTGAAGGAGGGTCCCTTTCTCGCCACATCTGCGCCAACTCTGGTTGCTTTTGTTCTTTTGGATGTGGGCCAGTCTGTGTGGTGTGAGATGATATCTCATTGTGGTTTTGATCTGCATCGCCCTGATGATTAATGATGTAGAGCATTTTCTCATGTGCCTTTTAGTCACTTAGATTTCTTCTTTGAGAAAGTTTCTGTTCATTTCGACGCCCCATTTTTGATGTGGTTCAATGTTTTCTTCTTGTGGAGTTCAACCAGTACTTTGTATATCCTTGATATCAACCCTTTGTTGGATGTCTATTGGGTGAATATCCTTTCCCATTCTGTAGACTGTCTTTGTACTTTGGTTACTGTTTCTTTTGAGGTGCAGAAGCTTCTTAGTTTAAAGTAGTCCCATTGATCTATCTCTGTTTTCACTTGCTTGACCAGTGGCATGACATCTTTGAAGATACCATTCGCTTCGATGTCATGGAGGGTTTTGCCAACCTTGTCTTCAATGTACCTTATGCCATTCTGACAATACTTATGGATTCCCGTCTGATGTAGAGGTCTTTCATCCATTTTGATCTTACTTTTGTACATGGTGTTCGGCAGAGATCTGAGCCCACTGTTTTGCATGTAGCTGTCCAGTTTTGCCAGCACAATTCGTTAAAGAGGCTTTCCTTGCTCCACTTCACATTTCTTGCTCCCTTCTCAAAGATTAGATGATCATATGTCTGGGGGAAGATGTCAGTATATTCAACTCTGTTCCACTGGTCTGCAGCCCTGCCTTTGTTCCAGTACCATGCTATTTTAGTTGTTACTGCTTTGTAGTAGAGTTTGAAGTTAAGGAGGTTGATTCCTTCCATTTTCTTTTTCCCAAGAATTGCTTTAGCTATTCTTGGGGGCTTATTGTTCCATACGAATTTCAGGAGTGTTTGCTCCATTTTTAGTTGAAAAATGTCATGAGTATCGTTATAGGGATCACACTGAATTTGTACAATGCTTTGGGAAGTATTGCCATTCTGACAATGTTAATTCTCCCGATCCATGAGCAGGGGATATCTTTCCATTTTCTCATGTCCTCTTTTATTTCATGAAGTAGCGTTTTGTAGTTTTCTTTGTACAGGTTCTTTACTTCCTTAGTTAAGCTGATTCCTAGGTACTTGATTTGCTGGGGCACAATTGTGAACGGGATTGTTTTTTTCATGTCACTTTCTTCTCTCTCACAATTTGCGTATAGGAAAGCCCTGGACTTTTGGGTATTGATTTTACAGCCTTCAACTTTACTATACAAGTCTATTGTTTCTAGGAGTTTCTTGGTAGAGGTTTTAGGATTCTCTAAGTATAGTATCATATCATCTGAGAATAGTGAGAGCTTGATTTCTTCCGTTCCTACCTGAATGCTCTTAATATCTTTTTCTTGCCTAACCGCTATTGCAGTACTATATTGAACAGCAGTGGAGAGTGTGGGCATCCTTGTCTCGTCCCTGATCTTAGGGGGAAGGCTCTCAGTTTTTCCCCATTGAGGATGATGCTTGCTGTAGGCTTGTGGTAAATGGCTTTAACTATATTAAGGAAAGTCCCCTCTATCCCCATTTTGAAGAGGGTTTTCATCATAAATGGGTGCTGGATCTTGTCAAATGCTTTCTCTGCATCTATTGATATGATCATATGGTTTTTATCCAAGATAATTTTTAATAAAAAAATAAAGTCCTAAAATTATGTTTATATTTTTAAAAAGAGAAGTAGCACACGCAGTGGAGAACTGAGTGAGGGCCCTGTAGGAGGCTGCCAGCTCCGCCACGCCTCCCTCCAGTGGAACAGGTTCAGGAGCTCAGCAGTTACTCCTCCGCCTGCAGAGGGGCCCCTGGGAGCCCCATGTCCCCAAGGTGCCCAGGGCCCTTGGCTGTCCTCCTGGGTGGCAGCAAGCGC
Organism: Sorex fumeus; assembly: GCF_029834395.1. Taxonomy (NCBI): domain Eukaryota; kingdom Metazoa; phylum Chordata; class Mammalia; order Eulipotyphla; family Soricidae; genus Sorex; species Sorex fumeus. The sequence continues at coordinate 5,095,479 of NW_026606086.1, read as the reverse complement.
AGGAAGTGACAGGCCCTCCTGGGGGGCGGGGTGGGGGCATTGCTTGCTTGTTTGCTTATTAGAGCCTACAGCGCTAATGGGCCAGCAGGGATGCCCCAGGGTGTGAGGCGCCTCTGAGTGCCTCAGAGCTGCTGAGGGTATGGAGCACTTACAAGCTCCTGGCAAGCTCCTCAGAAAGCTAGGGAGCTGCTAACATTGCTAATGAGAGGCCAGACCTGCGATCTCCACCCTCAACTTTTCACATGCTCTGTCCGTACACTCTCACACACATACATACACACACATGCAAACACACCTACATGCAAACCACATACACAAGCAAATACAAATGCACACTTACAAACACATACACATACATGCAAACACACAAATGCTCGTGCATGCACATAAACACAAGCATACACAAACACTTCAAACAGAAACACATAATTACAAGCCACACATATATGCATATGAACACATACAAACACAAACAAGTATACACAATTAATATATACAAACACAGAAAAATGCACAAATACAAACACGCACTTGCAAATACAAACACATACACATGCACACAGACAAGCATACATACAACACACACAAACATACATGACTATACACATATACAAACATACACACATATACGCATACACACTGCCCTGCAATTTCCAAGTTATTTCAGTTTGTTTTTAATAAAGCACCGTGATTTGCAAAGATATTAATAGATAAGGGTTTTTTTTTTCAAAATTGTATTTGTGTTGAGTTTTTTTCCAATTTTGTTTTAAGGATCATAAAATAAGCAAAAATTTCAAAATTCTTTATTCCATAGGTAGCCAATTAGAAGAAACAGGATTAGGAGGAAATGTTTGAAGTGTTTTGACAAAAGGGTCAGGCAGAAGTCTGGAGAGAGGCAGCGAGAAACAAACCCCATAGGCAGAGGTGAGAGGCATCTCAGAACCACATTTTATGGGTAACTGGAAGGGGGTCCCCACTGACCCTCCCTGGATGAGACAGGAAAGACCAAGCTGACATTTGCAGAATGGTCAGGATCCCAGTCGTCTTCTGAACCCAAGAGGCAGCTTGCACACTGTCTTCTACCATCCTCCGGCTTATTAAAGCAATGTTGAGTTCCATGGCAGGAGATTGTTGAGTTTTACACATGCAACATCCCACCACGAATCCCACTACCAGAATCACCATCGCCCCACTGGGGTCCCCAGGTTCACTGTCACCCTCCAGCCCTCCACTTGGACAAGCACATTTTGAGTTTGGCAGTCATAGTCTGGATCTGGCATTTTCCATGTAGTTGACTTGGGACTGACTCTAGAGCTAGGTCACTCCTTCACATCATTGATGTGTGTTTATGTGCTCAAATGCCTTTCAATTTCTTTCCATCTTACTAGTGCTCTTTTATTATTTTATTTTATTTTTGGGGGTGGAGCAATAGTACAAAGGTATGCTGCCTTTCATGCGAGCAACCCAGGCTCTATCCAAGGCATCCCATCGGGTTCCCCAAGCACTGCCAGGAGTAATCCTTGAGTGCAAAGGCAGGAGGAATCCCTGAGCAGAGCCAAGTGTTACCCAAAAAGCAAAAAATAAAAATAAAAATTTTTTTCTTTTTGGGTCACACCCAGCGATGCTGGTTCATGCACTCAAGAATTACTCCTGGCAGTGCTCAGGGGACTCTCTGGGATGCTGGGAATCGAGCCGCATGCACAGGAAATGCCCTACCAACTGTGCTATCACTCCAGCCCAAAACTATATTATTTTTAATATATTTGTTTGGATGATAGTTCTGTGATTCGCAACACTGTTCTTGGTGCTTTCGCGGACACATAATTCCAACACCACACATATCACCATTGATTTTCTATAGCATTAGTGTTGCGGGAAAGAATTTACCAGGTCCTTGGCCCGACCTCCCAGCTCTGGGAGCTGCGGGGCCCAGAGTAGAGAGAGGGGTTACTCTTGGCAGGAAAAGAAAGGCAGGCCTAAGTCTGACCCAGACTTACCAGGAATGCTGCCTTCCCTCCCAGAAAAGAATTTCAGAAAGAGACAAATAGTGAAGTCAAAAAGTTTTAACTTAGAGTTAAAGGGGAGAGAGAAAGAGAAGAGAGAAGAGAGAGAGAGAGAGAGAGAGAGAGAGAGAGAGAGAGAGAAAGTGAATGAGAGAGAGATGCATTCAAGAGAGAACTTGGGCTTTTTAGTCAGCCACCCTATATTACCCACCCCATCCCCCCCCACACACACAGTATTGCGGGCACAAAACTGACCTTGCGGAATGATTGTATAGGTGTGGGATTTTCAGACCACCATGTGTGGGATTTTCACCCTAGATTAAAAAAATACCTTGGTATTGTTGTTTTGTTTTGTTTAATTTTCAGTTTGCTTGTTTTTGTTTTGGGACCACACCCGTGGTACTCACGACTTACTTCTGACTCTACACTCAGGAATCTTTCCTAGTGGGGCTCGGATGACCACTTGGGATCGCACTGGGGTCGGCCCTGTGCAAGGAAGGGCCCTCCCGCTGTGCTATAGCTTGGGCCCCAACATTTGAAACGTTCGATGGTCCATCTTCATTTCCTATCACATTCTCCTGCTGGATCTTCTTTCCGAAAAGGGGTCCAGCCTTTACTGGACCTGGGCTGGTGCCAGTTAGAATCTTATCAGGCCTTAGTTCCTGTGTCCACAAAGTGGGTCCAGCCATAATATGTTTTTCTACTTTAGAGTTGGAGAAAGAGTCACTTCTTCAGGCCCCATCTTGGTTTCATTACTTCTCAAGAAGTCATTGCCCAGGGTTCCTGCTGACAATCTATCTACTACTTCATTTTGTTTCCACTTGGGGTGTGGAGGGGGCCATACTTGACAACACAGTGCTCAAGAGTTATTTTTCATTCTGTGCTCAAGGATTGCTCCTGGTGATGCCCAGGGGGCCATACAAGGCGTGGGGGATGAACCTGGGATTGGGCCCACATAAGGCAAGAACCTTAAGCCCTGTTCTATCTCTCCAGCCTACATATGACTTCCTTGGTGCAAAAGTTACTTGAGGTCCTAGAAGTTCTGAAAAATCTTTGGGAGCTAGAGAGACAGTACATTCAGTAAGGTGATGGCCTTGAACACATCAATTGGGTTCTATCCCCAGGTCCTCTGACCCCTGCCACGAGTGCTCACTCCCCTCCCCCCCAATAAAAAAGAAGAAACTTTCACCACTCCTCAACTATAGCCAAGAATAAAAATTACCCCAGATTTGAACTTTTTACAATGACCTATCAAAGAAAACAATCTATTTGACAGAGAAAACATATTTGGTCTTGTTTTTGTTTTGTTTTGTTTGGGAGGCTGTGCTCAGGGATCACTCCTGGCAGGAATCAGGGACCAGATATGGTGAAGGGGATAGAACCAGGGTCAGCTGCGTGCAAAGCAAGAGTCCTGCCTTCTGTAATTCTCTCTGGCTCATGCTGTTCTTTTAGACATAAACAGTTCCACAGACTTTCCAAGCCCATATCATGTTTCCCTGAGACTCTGAAAAAATGCAGCAAACCAGCAACAAACCAACAGGAGCCTAGTGCCACCGATGAAAGCCCACTTTCCCTCTATCGCCGCCAACATCGGAAACTGCTGCTTCTTTGCAATGATAGCTGAGTCTCGCCTCTCCTTAGAACCAGATAAGTGTATTGAGAGATGGGGGTGTGTGACTTCATCGTAGAGCACATCCCGGCATGGGTCCAATCCCCTGAGGTTGATACCAACCACAGCCTCCAATGCCTCAGACCCTTCCCCCAAATCACCAAATAAACCCCAATGCTTTCTCTCCTTTCTAATACTGACATACACCCCCCCCCCACAGCTCCCAGTGGTGTGGCCAGAATATGTGGCCACCCCCAGCAGTCCTTCGTGGCTGCTCCCAACTTAGTGCTCAAGCACTGCTCCCGGCTATTCTCCAGGACCATGAATAATGGGAAGCAAGCCTGCACCCCAACCTGTTTAGCTAATTCCCTGATACCGTGATTTATAGTACAAAATCATATTCTTTATTTACCCTTATTCCTAGCACAGGGAACCCCAGCCAGGGCTTTTTCTAATTTATCTTTGCTTCTTTTGTTGTCTGATTGGTTTCCGTGGGAGGGAGTTTGGGGCACACCAGCCATGCTCAAGGCTACTTCTGGCTCTGTACTCAGAGTCACTAGCAAGACAAGCACCTTCACCCAATACTATCTCTCCAGCTCTGGGAAGTTTTCTTGGTTCTGTGAAGGAAGCACTTTTGGGAAAGTCGCTAAGTCACTCAGGCTGTGAAGGTCATTTGTCAGGGGAAACCAAAGTAAACAAAGGTTGCATCTTCCAGACCTCCCTGGATTTGCCCAGGGCTTGACCCAATAATTCACCAAGGGCCTATGTACTGAAGCTCCAGAACACTCAGACTGTCTGGTCTGAGAGAGCCTCTGAGCTGGGGGACGCGTGGAGACTTGAGAGGATGGGAAGTAGCTGAGCCAGAAGAGGGCAGGGCTCAGACGGTTTCCCTTTCTAGGTTCTGCTGCAACCCTTCAGCTGACTCTTAACCCCTAATCTTCAAGACGCTTCTGCAGAGCCTGGACCCAGAGCATGGTACAGCGAGGAGGGTTGCCTTGCATGCGGCCAACCCCAGTTTGATTTCCAGCATCCGTAGTGTCCCCTGAGCACCGCTGGGAGTAATTCTTGAGTGCGGAGCCAGGAAGAACCCCCGAGCTGGGCAGTTTTGACCAAAAAAGAAAAAAATACAAAAACAATATCCAAAGAACCCTTCCTAAGGAAGGAAGAACCATAGTAGGAAGGTTCTGGAGAGAGCATATTGGGTAGAGGGTTTCCCTTGCACGAGGCTGGCTGGAGCTAGAGCCCCATCATCCCACAGGTGTGCCCTAAGCCTTCCAGGAGCGACTTCTGAATGCAGAGTCAGGATTAAATCCTCCGACTGTGCTATCGTTCCGGCCCCATGTTTCTAAGAGTATAAATGATTGTTGAAAGAGTCTACGACAACCACGGTGAGCTTTGGGCAGCTGGGGCGCTGTGGACAGTCACAGAGAGTGTCACTGTTACTCCTGGTATCTATGAGCCCAAAGACACGGAAGAGTCCTTCCATCCTGTGTCTCCTCCTTTCAGGTCCATAATGTCACTATGGTTCCCATAGGTGCAAGCAGGGGTGGGCTCAGCGACTGCACCCGTGGGAGGAAGGCTGGGTGGGTTTGCAGGCGCACGCAACTCACAGACCTCCCACCTTGAACGCACGCTCCATACTGCGATACCGCAGACGGCCAGCAGAGGGTGGGCGCACCGCGGCAAAGAGACCACACGGGCTCCGAACTGCGATACCGCAGACGGCCAGCAGGGAATGGGTGAACCGCTGCGTAGGGGCCCGAGGCATCCAAACAGGCCTGTGGGGTCCCAGGCATCTTCCATCCGAGCGATGTCCATCGGGGTTAGAATCGATTTACTGCGGGGAGGGCGCTTGTCTTGCACGAGGCCTACCAGGATCCACCCCCCCCCCCCCCCCGCACCCTAAGGACGCCCCAAGGGGACTTGGGAGTGATCCTGAGCGCAGAGCCAGGGGTTGGACTCGAGATCCAGGGTGTGCACGTCAAACAAAATATTTTGAAAAAAACAAGATGGGAGGAGTGGGCAAGCTAAATAGATAAAGGTGGGGGGCAGGGGTGTAACTGGGCGGCGGAGCACCGGCCTTGCAGGTCTGAGTCCACGGATTTGATTCCAAGCTCCTGGATCAGGCACCAGAGTCACCCACCCCGCCCCCGGAACTCACAGTTTTAACTGGGAGGAGGGCTGCGGGAGGCAGGGGCGGCAGGAGGCTGAGAGATGCAGGAGGAGCAGGAGCGCAGCCTTCCTCACAGGCCACAGAACCACGCCCCCAGCACCCCCAGAGTCGTGCCCTGAGCACTGCAGGTGGGAACAAAAGGAAAGAAACGGTGGGATACTGTGTATCCGACCCTGACTAGCCTCAGGCTCCCTTCTTATTTTATGTCACTGTCAATGTCCTCTCATGTTCATCAATTTATCAATTTTCCTCAATAACATTGTGAGACTTGTTACTGTATTTGGCATAACGAATACATCACAGGTAGCTTGCCAGGCTTTGCCATGCAGGTGACATACTCTAGGTAGCTTGCTAGGCTCTCCGAGAGGGGCGGAAGAATCAAACTCTAGTTGGCCGTGTAGGAAGCGTGCAGGGCAAACGCCCTACCCTCTGTGCTATGTATGTAACTTTTGCCTGTTTACTTTCTTGGTAAACTCTGCCCCAAGTTTTTGGGGTATGACCCAAGGCACAGCAGCAATTTGGGGGTACCTGGAAGTCTGAAGGCGCCATCAGGCTGCTGATGCACTCGCCTCACAGCTACAGACTGACCTGCTGGTGGCACCATACCCCCAACCCAGTGCTTCTTACAGTTTACTCTTGCCTCTGCACTTAGAGACTGCTCCTACCAGGGCACAGACGACTGGATGAGATTCCTGCGATTGAACCCAGATCAGCCACATGCAAGGTAAGAAACCTACTCACTGTACTACCTCTTTAGCCCAAGATAAACACTTTTAAGAAAATGGTATACAGGCACAGAGCAATAGGTCAGCTGGTAGGGCATGTGCTTTGGCCAATCTGGCTTCAATCCCTGACGTTCCGTATAGTCTGCCCAAGCACTGTCAGGAGTGATTCCTGAGTGCAGAGCCATGAATAAGCCCTAAGACATCACCAGGTGTGGCACAAACATAAAGAAACCAAAAGAAATTGGTGTATCAGAATTCCATTGTAGAAACTCTTTGACTTATTTGACTCTATAGTTCTTGATTGCTAGCCAAAAATCTTTTATAAATAAACCGGAGAATAATCAGTTATCACTGGCAAAAAGGAAATAATTTTATTCAAGTAGATATAGAACATTGTTTGCTCAAATTTTAATACTGCTTTACATAGTTTGTGAAACAATTTCAATCGTGTTTATTACTCAAAATGTCAATGGATTACGATCTTTCACTGGTGAGACACTTGATAATCTCCAGAGGAAAATACATCAAAAGCATATATACAATGATAGAAGTTCTTATAATCCATGTAGCCCTGATGGTACATTATTTATCACGTTTTACAGAACTAGAAAACATTCAAATGAAGATAAATACATTCAGACTGGATGATCACCTTCTGATGGTTCAGGTCCTTCATTTAATTTTTTGTGATAAGAAAATCCAAAATTATTAATGTTGAATTTCTCATCATACATTCATCTAAAACCACAGTGGAAAAAAAGTAAACTTTGTAAAGACAGTAAATTGGTTATTTTAGGTGTTTCACAAGTAGCTTGCTATCTAATCCAGGAACTGCTGGAGATTTCTGCAGAGTGCAGAGAATGAGGTGGCCGGGCCGAAGTTGTTGCTGTCGTAATTGTTGAGGTCGTCCCCGTTCCCTTTGAGAGCCGCCTCGGACATCATCTCCACTTTCATGTTGAGGTCCTGATTCTTTCTTTGGAGGTCCACAATCACGGAATTCAGGAAATCAATCTGTGTTCAAGGAGAGCGTGAGACGGTGAGCCATCTGCGGGAGCCATGGGAGCCCGCCACAGAGGAGGCTGGGCCCCGCTTCCAGTCCCCGCCCCAGGGTTGGAGGCAGCCAGAGCTCCCCTTTCCCTTCCTGAGCGCAAGCTCCCGGGTGCCCAGGGAAGACCCCAGGAGGAGATGCTGGTACCCCTTGGTTCCTCTAAGAGCAGGGAGACAAAGACAGACTCACTTCTTTCAAATGAATGGGGCGGGGGGAAATCCCACTTTACAAAAGTAAGCATGACTGTAGGCACAAACATTCATGTTTCACTTGAAAACTGGCAGGCGCGTTGGGTCTGAGTGATAGCACAGCGGGAAAGGTGCTTGCCTCGCATGCAGCCAACCCAGGTTTGATCCCTGACATCCCGTAGGGGCCATCGGAGAGCAGCCAGGAGTGATTCCTGAGTGCAGAGCCAGGAGGAAGCCTGGAGTATCGCCAGGTGTGGCCCCCAAAGAAAGTGTAAATAAAACCAGAAAAACAGACTGATTCTTTTTCTCCCTCAAGGCAAGTTCTGATGGCCAGTCTCTGAGAGTGCCCAGGCCATCCCACACTAGAGCCAAGAAACACAGATCTCTCTTCCTCCAGCTGAAAAAAAACAAAACAAAACAAAACATGGAAATGTTCAGTTCCCAACAAGCCCACACAGGGTCCACCTGCACAGCCCACGTGCAAAGTTCACTTCAGCCCACTGTTAAGTGCAGAAGTGCAGGAATTGAGGGTGTGCGGGAACTCCTCAGGGCACTGGGACCCAGATGGTCCCCTTCCTCGGAGAGGATTCAAACGATAAAGCGCTGCAGACCCGGGTGGGATGGAAGGGGGGTTGGGGAAGGAGAGACATCAAGGAGGCCCCAAGGCTGACTCCTGCTGCAGGCCAGACCCGGGCCTGGTGATGGTAGGTGCGGGCACTGGACTGCAGCCAAGTGTGCAAACCCCAGAGGACCCCACCCAGCTGTCTCCCTCGACAGGAGCAAGAAGCAGGAAGGCAGCCCAGAGGACCAGACTCCCCCAGCTCTGGGCCTAGAGCATGCGCAATGAGGCTGGAAAAGCCACATGCTGGTGGGCGTTTCCGTTTGCGACTGAACCTTCCTGGCAGGGAAGAAGCCCTCCAAAGTGGTGTTCGACTCTGGCAAAGTGAAGATTTGCCAATTTGATGGGAGCCCGAAGCCCAGGTTCTGGGAGAGCAGCAAGAGGCAGGGCATTGGAGGGCTCTGGCAAGGACATGACCCCTTGACTGAAGGGATGTGTCCTTGTCCATGGGGCCTCTCACTCCTTAAGCATCACCTCTTGTGCTGGGAGCGTGTGGGGGTGGGGTTCCGGCAGCATGTGCGTGGCCCCTGGTTCTCATGGGCGCCAGGGGAGCACAGCCCCTTCTTCCTCAGCTTCCCTCTTTTTGGCTTCTGTTATTTTAATGAACCATTTGGGGAGGGGGCTTTTTGTGTCACAATCCGGCATTGCTCAGGAGTGACTCCAGGCTCTGCACCCAGGAAGTACTCCTGGCGGTGCTTCGGGGACCATATGGGATGCCGGGGATGGAACCTGGGTTGGCCATGTGCAAGGCAAACACCCTACCTGCTATGCTATTGCTCCGGCATCATTCTCGGATATTTTAAATGGTAGATATTCCCCGACTCTTTTGAAGCATACACGCATATATACATATATACATGTCTGTGTATGTATACATGCTTATCTAGAACCTTTGTGGGTAGTCAGTTTGGTTTGTTTGGGGGCCACACCCGGTGGGGTAGGGACTAAACCCTGGCTCTATGCTCAGGGATCACTCCTGGCTAGGGTGGAACAGCTCAGGCTGTCAGCAGTCACTCGAGCCCAGGAAAGTGTGGCTGTGAGGTCAGAGGGCACTGGCTCACCTACAACTGCACTCAGGAATTACTCCTGGCGGTGCTCAGGGGACCATATGGGATGCCGGGGATTGAACCTGGGAATTCGGTGTGTAAGTCAAACGCCCTCCCCACTGTGCTATCACTATGGCCCAGGATATGGTTTCTCTCAGGGCTGAGGCTGGGCCTACACAGCCCTGGTCACTACCATCACCCACCTTACTCTGCATCATCGCATTGGTGTTCCTGGTGTCCTCCAGGGACCAGGGCCTGCAGGGACGCCTCCCGCTCGGCCAGCAGCTCGGTCTGCTGCGCCTCCAGCAGTGCCTGGTCTTTCAGCAGCCAGTGCAGCTGCCGCTGGAGCTTCGTGGCCTTCTGGCCCAGCAGCTCCTTCTCAGAGCCAAGGCTGTTCAGCTGCTCACGCAGGGCCGACTCCACGCGGGCGGCCTCCTCCTTCTCAGCCGTGAGCTCCTCGATCTCTTGCACCAGCGACTTCTGATCCCGAGCCAGCTACTCGTAGGAGCACTGCAGCTTCTGGATGATGTTGTCCTTGTCCTTGGCCAGGGATACGTTCTCCAGAACCAGCTTCTTGACATGCTCCTCCAGCTGGCCCCTCTCCTCCAGGCCCTTGTTACACTCGGCCACCAGGCTGCTCTTGCTCATCTGCAGCTCCTCCACCAGGGCCTGCAGCCCCAGCTTGGCGACCTGCAGTGCGTCCTTCTCCGCGCCCACCCTCTGGAGCTCCTCCTGCACCGCCCTGCCCTCTTCCAGCACTTTCTCTTTCTCCGCCTCGAGGGCTTCTCGGTCCAGCCGCTCCTGCTGGCAGAGCTTCTCGGCTGCCCACCTGGCCTCGATGACCTTCTCCTTATCCAAGCGAATCGCTTGGTTCAACAGCCAGAACTTCCTCTGCTCTTCCCGCAGAGAAGAGATTTTGGCCTCCGCTTCTCTGAGTTTCAATTGAAACCACCCTCTCTCGGACTTCAGACAGCTCTTCTCCTTCGCCAGCAATTCATTCTCTGACCTCAGGGCCCTGCGATCCTCTGACATCAGCTCCATCTCTTCTTTGGCCGAGCTTAATAAGCAAGTTAAGGACTGCAGAAACAAAAAGCGGGGAAGAATGGAAACAAGAATGAGATCAAGCAGGCACAAGCAAGCCAAGCACTTCATGTGGCCTAAATACCAGAAATGAAAATGGCAGAGTAGTCTTACCTGCACACGCGTGTATACGCGCACGCGCACACACTCACACACACGCACACACAGACTCAGGATGGAGAGGCTCAAACACAGTTAGCTTCTTAGCGTCAACATAACTACCTGCCTATTTTGTGGATGGGGGCCCCACACCTGCTGGTGTTCGGGTCTCGCTCAGGGTTCTGTGCTCAGGGATCACTGCTGGCAGGGCCGGAGGACCATACGGGATGCTGGGGATCAACCCCGGGTTGGCGAGTACAAGGCAGAACCCTACCCATTCTACTATCAGCCGATTTGATTTTTGAAATGCCGTCTGAAATGATTCCTGACAGCTTCCCGGAAGGTGTAAGTACAGTTGGATCTTGACATTGGGGCATAAGATTTTTTCCCCCCACTACAATTCTTCTATTATAAAATCCATCACTCTGTCCTAGAAGGGATGCATTCAAAAACTAGTTTTCAATACAATTCAAAGAACTACAAAAAGTATTTTGTTTTGGAACTTTGTGCAGGAGGGGAAGGGAAAAGCAACCACTGCTTGTCAAACGATTTTCACAGGGACAAACAGAGGCAGGAAATGGACTTAGTCCCCAAAGTTATACACTTTATAGAAAATCCAGACGAATCCACCAAGCTTTGGAGACTGAAGCCAACAGTTTTTGCTTGCCAAACACAGTAACAAGTCTCAAAATGGAGACATTAGTGGGCCCGCTCGAGCCAATCGATGAGCAATGGGAGGGCAGTGTTTGCAGTCATTTGGGAGGGTCCCAGGGGCTCCAGGAGGACTGGCCGCACACGGGTCAGGGTCTCCCTCACCTGCTCTCCCTGCCCGTCAGCAACGGGTTGTGCGTTTTCATTTCTGAGTCTCAATGCACACCACAGTTGAACCGCCATGTACTTTCCAGAACTTTCTGCAGCAAGGGCTATCTTCTCTGTCCAGCTCAGCAGCCATGAGCCGCAGCAGGCTACTGGTGTGTGCTGGGCAGCTGACCGCTGACGGCCATGTTACCGGAATGGGACTGACCTGAGCATGCACACGAGGCTGCTGGCCACAGAACTGGGCCGTGCACGTGGTCCAGAGAGGAGACGTAGCCCTGGCTGCGGTGCGTGGTGGAAAGAGGCCGGGCACCAACACACACACAGGCCACGGCCGCCACTCAGCAGCCCTGGTTTCCTCTGATGTAACCCCGCTTCCGTTTTCTTTCCATTGGCTTATAGATATGTATACACACATATACATACAAGCACATATATGTATACGCATACACATTAATATATAAACTATACATGATATAAAGCATGTAAAACTAAAAATGTATCCAAATACGTACATATGTATTCAAATGCACTTGTTGTATGTATATAAAGATGGACACATAGGTACATGTTATGTATGTACACACATATATGTGTGTGTACATTCTTTTCCTTTTTGTTTTGGGGTTCACACCCGGAAGAGGTCACGGCTTCCTCCTGGGTGCTTGGGGGACCATGGGGGATGCTGGGGATCCCCGGTGGGTCACGTGCACAGCAAGTGCCCTCTTGCTGCCTTAGTTCCAGCCGCTCTATTTCTCTCCACTGAGCCTCAAACCTTAACATTTCTCTGATACACACTAAAAAATGCCTTTGAGCAATCAAGTGAAAACACGAAGGCCTGAACGTACTGAACAAGCTCAAAACAAAACGGAAAACCCAAGCTGGGGTCCCTGGGCTTCCGCATGCTCTGCCGGGCGCCCCGGGAGCAACCCCCTTCCTGCTCTCACAGCCGCCGCCGGGTGGGGGAAGTGTCTGCGGCTGCAGGCCAAGGCCCCCCAACAGAGCCCGACCCCGAGACGGCCGCCATCAGCCGCGGCGCTGCCCTGCGCCCACCCACCTTGGCCTTATCGGCTTGCGACTTCAGCTAGGCCACCTGTCGCAGCAGGCTCCCGTTCTCCGCCTCCGCTGCCTGCAGCTTCTCCTTCGCCTGCAGCAGCAGCTTCTGCAGGGCCTGCAGCGCCTCCTCGTGCTGCCCCTGGATCTCCACGCTGGCCTTGGTGTGCTCGGCCTGCAGAGCCTGGCACTGGCTGCGGCTCACGTCCACCTTCTCCTCCTGCGGGGAGCCAGGGGCCACCGTCAGCAGCCGGCCCCCTGCCCGCTCCCAGCACACACGCACACACACGAGCACACACACACACACACACAACGCAAACACACAAACATACACACCCGCACACACACGGCCCCTCTGCTCTGCTCACCAGCATGCACACAAAAAACACACATGCACACACACACGCGCGCACACACGGCCCCTCAGCTCGGCCGCTTTCGTTCAAGTTCTCCTGAAGACTACGAAGCGCTAGCCCCTTCCCCTGCAGCTCTTCGGCCAGGCTATCGGCCTACCAGAGTCACAAGGATGGAGTGAATGGACCAAGGAGACAAACAGGAATGGGAAGGGGAAAACAAAACAGAAAACACGTATGAGAAGCCCATGACCCAACACAACCCCGAAGAACAGAGGTGTGAGGTGAGTGTGATTGCCTGAAGCTCGTGAAGCCAAGGCCTTGGCGCCGGCAGTTCTGGTGATGACTGTCTAGTGGTTATTGAAAACGGCCCAAACAGAGGCGTTTTCTAGACCTAACTTTGGCGTGACCAGAAAATAAGAAAGCCTTTGAGAAAGACTGACTTTCCAGGGGCGAGGAGACGGCACAAAGGACTGGAGTATACACCAGGCCCGAGTTGGAACTGCAGCACCAATGGGGGAAGTAAGCAAGGGAGGAGGGAGGCTAAGCATAGGAAAGAGGGAGGGAGGAAACAGGGAAGAAAGGGAAAGGGAGGGGAGGAAGGGAAGAAAAGGATATCTTTTTTTTTTTCTCTTTTGTCCTTTTAGGTCACCCTAAGTGCTCAGGAATTTCTCCTTGGCAGTAACCCGGCCAGCTCACTGAGAGTATCTCGCCTGCACGGCAAAGCCTGCCAAGCTCCCCGTGACGTATTCAATATGACAAACACAGTAACAAGTGTCACAATGGAGACGTTACTGGGTCAGCTCGAGCTAATCGATAAACAACGGGAGGGTAGAGACAATGACAGTGACCCTATGGGATGATGGAGATCGAACCCACGTGGGCCGCGTGCAAGGCAAATGCCCTTCCCATTGTACTATCATTCCGGCCCCCAAGATTTACTTCCTTGTAGTTTCTTTTCTGTGACTTTAAAAGTTTGAGGGGTTTCAATATGAAATTTAAAATGAAGACCCTCTAATCCACTAGACAGCAGTCACCAGAACTTGACGTTTGTTACATCTTGATGCGAACAAGTGGGTCAGCTATCCCCTGCTGTGTCCTAGGAATTGATTCCATTTGTTTCAGCCAGTGTTTCTGGAAAGCCAGCCAAGGAGTCCTGAGTCCTGAGAGGAACTCCCGGGGGTCTCAGGGCCCTTCTGTTATGTCTGTCAGTCCTGTCTACAAAGCCCACAGCCCTTCCATCTTGGCCAACAGAGAAGTTTCTCCAACAAAGTGCCCAGCGCGGGGGGCGCTGGGGGTGAGGGAGCGTCCCTGCCACGACAATCCTATAGGAGGAAAAGGGCATTTCTCGAGGGTCCTTGGTGAGAACTGCAGCTTCCTCTGCTTGGCCCAGATCTCACTGTCTCGTCCTTCCCCAGGGTCAGGGCTACAATGAGAGTCCATGCCCGTGGCCAGCAGAGGGCCATGCGGGAAGGCGGACTTGGCCCAAGCACCCCTTAGAGGCTGAAAGGGATGAAATCTCTGCAGGGCTGGGTGGGGGCTTGTGCTGCAGGGAGGGAGGGGCTGGCAATGAGAAATACCAAGATGGGCCACGTCACCAGCCTTGAGGGAGCTCAGAGGCTCAGAGGCATCGAGCACCAGCTGGGAACTGAGGCGCCCCGGGGAGAGGAGGGCAAAGCCCGTCACACGAGCAGGTGGTCAGCAAGGTCAGTGAAAGACCCTCGTGGCCTGACTCGAGTCCAAGTGTTTGGGCGAACTCGGCGAGTATGCAGCGGGCCCAAGGGGCGGGGGCAGAGTTTGCTCTGGGGGCTCCTATCTTGTTTTCTCACTGGCCTCGTGAAGAATTCTCTGTTTCAGAAAGACCCCAGACGGGCCCGATTAGCCGGGGCCAAGGCTAGCACGGCATCCAGATGCTGGGAACCAATGACAGCCCCAGAATCGTGCCGACACCTTCTCAGTCCCCTCAGAGGGAACCGCACGGGACGTGACCGGGAGACCTGTCAGCACCAAGCCGGAACACGGCGGCGAGCAGACTGACACACAGCATGCAGGGAGCGAGCGTGGAAGTGGGCGAGGGCGCCTGAGTACCAACCTGCAGCTCTCGGCCCGCTTTGCATTCTCTAACTCCTGAATCTGCCGCTCAGCCACCTGGAGCTGCTGCCTGAGCTTCTCCATTCCCAATTGACCTTCGGAACTGGCCTTCCAGAGCCCATCGAGCTGCAAGAGCTTCTGCTGGGTGGCCTCCAGCTGTGCCGTGGCATTGGCCAGGGCCTGGGCTTGCTGACTACACACGGCCCGCAACCCGTCCAGGTGCTTTACCTTCGTCTCCGCCTCCTGCAGCTTGTTCAGGGCGTCCTCCATCTCCACCAGGTGCTGGTCCTCAATCTGGTCGAGCTTGGCCCTTGCGGCCTCCAGGCTGTTCTTCTGCTCCTGGGCCGTCCTGAAGAGCCGCGACCTGAGCGTCTTCAGCTCAGAGGCGTGCGCTGCACGCTCAGCCGCCTGCTGGGCCTTCAGGCTCTCCACCTCCTGCTGGTACTCGAACTGTAGCCTCTCGATCTGCATCTTGAGCTCGGCCAGCTCGGCCGCCTCGGTGCCCGCCCCCTGGCTCACGGATGCCTTCGGCTCGCCCATGGCCTGTTGGTGCGGGGCGATGGCCGTCTCCAGCTTGGACTTCCTCAGGGCGATCACGTCCGCGTTCTCCTTGTTGGCATGGTCCAGCTTGGTCCTCAGGCACTCGTTCTCCTTGGCGAGCTTCTCAGAGGCCGCCTGCAGGGACTTCACCTCCTTCTGGTGGGAAAACAAAATTTCCATGAACTTAAAGCAGGAAGGAAAAGAAGCAGAAATAGAAATTTTTCTTTTCCAAACTGACTCTTTGCTTCTTCTTGTTTTAAGGAAAAGCTTCCCAAAAATGGGGTTCTAAAGGATTTGATTTGTGCTGCTCGACTGAAAATCAAAGCTGAGGCAAAGGCATAGACCCGACTGTCAGAACGAGAGAAAAACGCTCATCAAGAGCAGCCTCCAGCCCCAAGGAGCAGAGATGTGTCAGCCGGGCCCTGCCAGGTGCATGACCCCAGGTATCCCTGTCTGATTTGGAGTCTCCAGCAGAAGTGGTCCCGGCGGGGTCGGCCAGGCCGCCCCGCATCCTTGCCTGCAGCCTGCAAGCCTCCGGGACCTGCCCGGGCTTTACCTCCAGGTCGCCTTTGGTGATGGACTCCTCCTCGACTCGGAACTGGAGGTCTTCCACTTTCCTGTGGGGGAGAGGGAGACGTTGTGAGGGGCGTCACTGCTGCCCCCCATGAGGGCCACCATCTTGTAGATGCGCCTGACCCAGCCCCCGGCTCCACACACAGGAGGGCTGAGAGAGTCGGGGAGGGCCAGAGCGAGAGTACAGCAGGCAGGGCGTTTGTCTTGCACGTGGCCGACCCGGGTTCAATTCCCAGCATACCACTATGGACCCCGGAGCAATGCCTGGAGTAATTCCTGAGTTCCGAGGCAGGAGTAACCCCTGAGCATCGCTGGGTTGACCCAAAAAGAAAAAAAAGAAAGTCAGCGAGTCCCCTCAGCCTCGAACACTGGGTGGGACCCACAGGCTACAGGAGGAAGCTAGGCCGAGCCAACGCCAGGTGCAGTGTCATATCAACCCTTTCTGCCTTGCAGCTAACAGAGGTGGTTAAAAACTGACCCGCGGCGCATGCCAGTCCCTCGCAGCCAGCGCCTGTCCCCACATTGGGACAACAACTGAGCCCCTGGGGGAGAAGCAGCCAACGACTCGGGGGCGGGGAGAGGAGGGGCTCCCAGTGACTGTCGAGTCGGCACGTGGAGCTGAGGGGCTGAGCCAGGCACTGGCAGTGCCCCTGGGCACCACACTGCCGGGAGCCCATCTGAAAAGGCGGTCTCGGCCAGCACCCCGTGTCCATCTGTCTGCGGCCAGGCCTCAGCCCCGCGTCCGTCTGTCTGCACCCCGGCCTGAGCACCACGTCCGTCTGTCTGCAGCCTACCCTGAGCCCTGTCTGTCGGCTGTCGTGCCCCATGAGTACTGTGGGTTTCCTCCCGCCTGGGACTTAACCACAGGGACTCCCACAGGGCCCACTGGGTTAGGACAGTTCCTTGCCACCCAGCACAGGCCTCCTGAATACCAGGCCAGGTGGACACAGCAGGGAGGGCCGGGGGTGGCTTGGCTCCACTGAGCTCCCCCCCCAGCCCTCCCGGTGAGGCCGCGCTCAGGACTGGGCACCCTTTGGTTTCTGGTTCTCACAGCCCTGGAAGGCCAGGAGTGCCCCAGCCGAGGGAGCCCCCAGCTCCGGGCACGGCCTCATCTCTTCTCCTCCTCCAGCTGGTTCAGCAGCTCCACCTTCTCCCAGTCGGTCGCTTCCAGCATGGCCCGCAGCTCATTGTTCTTGGCCTCCAGCTCCAGAACGTGCTGTAGAGGCAATGGCGCGTGAGTGGCCTCGCCCGCCCCCAACAGCCCTCTGTGGGCTGGCATCGCCACCTGTCACCACGGCAAGCTGAATGGATCTCCCACCTAAGCTACGGCATTTCTGGAAGGCCAGAGGGGAACCACACCACGAAAGCACCGGCGCGGACAACTCGGCACTCCCTAAACCCCCACAGGGCGAGCAGAAGGCGCATGCGATCAAACCACGCGCCGGACGCCACCGCAACGACGGCAGACGGGGACCCACGGCCTCTGCCTGCACCGCCTGCACCAAGCTCGCGCCCAGCCTCTACCGCAGGCGTCTCTCGGCCCCGGCACTGCCGTCTGCACAGACGTCACCTGGTCGTGCCCGTTCCGGCCAGGGCCAGCTCCTGCTCTATCTCCCCCATGTGGCTCGTGGCCTTGGCCACCTCCGCCCGCTCTAGGTCCCGCTCGGCCAGCAGCTTCTCAATGTGCTGCTGCTTCTCCTTCAGCGCCTCCTGGAGGGCGGTGGTGCCAGAGATCTTGTGGGCGTAGCGGGAGGAGGTTTCCGGCAACTGCAAAGGAAAAAGAGACGTGAAGGGGATGGGGCCGGCCGACACGGGCATGCTCGCGGTGATCCTCGGCAAAGCACATGGAGCAGTGCTGCATCCTTGCATATGGGCCAGCGACTCTCAGCAGAAACGTCATGAAACCTTCCCGAAGATCCTTGGACGGGAACTGGGCTCCACTGATCTCGGGCCTCGTGGGAATCCAGAGACTCTTCTGCAGAGCCGGAGGCAGCCCCCTCCACAGCCCGCTCTGGCCTGAGCTTCCTTAAGGCTGAGCCCTTGGCTTGAGCTTGAGGCCGGCTCCAGCATCTTCAGCCTTGCAGGTCCGTCAGGGTCTCCCTGGGCAGCCTGTCCCTTCTCTCTTCCTCTTCCTTCCAGCTCACCTCGCTCTCCCGGGCACCCGCCCCATGCCTGAATAGCAGTAACCAGAGACTCTTGTCTCTGGGAATGGCCCCGTGCCCCCAGGGGTCACTGGGTGTGACCCTATAAAAGACCCCTTTGCCATCTGCCTTCGAAAATGGAAGATGAGAGGCTAGAATGATAAACTTGCGGGAAAGGCGCTGGCCTTGCACGCCGCTGACCTGAGCTGGATTACAGGTACCCACCCCATAGGGTCCCGAGCTCACCAGGAGTGACTCCTGAGTGCAGAGTCCAGAGTAAGTCCTGAGTATTGCTGGGGCATGGCCAAAGTCCGGGGGAAAAAAAAGGAAAAAGTGGTGGGTTCGAATGTGTGAGGGCTCACGCCCAGCGAGCAGGACAGCAAGGGCAGCTCAGGGAAAGACCAAGCACAAAGGGAAGGAGAGAAGAGGCAAAGACAGTGAGGAGGGGAGGGGAGTGGGCTGAAGGGCTGCGGGGACCGGGGGTCCTGTCCGTTCTATCCTGGGCTCGTGGTCACTCATGTTGCTCTGCAGACCCAGATCCCTCTCTGCACAACGGCCCCTGCAGGAGGGGACAAGGCGGGACCTGATCTTCATTCTTCGGGCACATGGTGGCGGGGGGCTGCAGCGGCGATGGCCAGGACTTCCGCTCCTTCTGCCCGGCCATCCCTGTTCCATCGCCCTGCTGCGGTCCAGCCGCAGGTTCTCTTGCCTCCACAGGGCACGCACGGACCCGTGTGCATGTATGTATGCGTGCATGTATGTTCCTGTGTGCATGCGCGCGTTGTGTTTATGCATGTATGTGCCTGTGTGTGTATACCCATAAGCCTGTGTATATACGGTATGCACTATGTGTACATGTATGAGTGACTGTGTGTATGAACGCTTGTGTGTGCACTTATGGAATTATGTTGTCAAGGTATACTTCCGTGAAGTCACACAGAATCTTTCTATATTCCTGTCATAGACGCTAACGGTGATGTTCAGTTTAGGAGTGAGCTCCACCCTGCATAAAGATATGCAAGGCAGGGGCCAAAGAGCTGGAGAGCGAAGCCCCAGCGCTGCCCAGGGTCAATCCTGGAGGCCCGGCAGGAATAATCCCGAGCACAGAGGTGGGAGAAAGCCCTGAGCTCTGCCAAGTGTGACCCCAAAACAGAACAAAACAAGATAGCGGGGGGGGGGGCTGGAGATACGTCTCAGGCGTAGGGCTCTTGCTTGGAGGTGGGAGGCACCGGCAAAACCCCAGCACTGCAAACGGCCCCTTGAAGCACTGTAGGGTATAGCCCACAGTCAAGCAGAAAAACAAAACCAAATTCCACAAATGGGCTGGTTCGCGAGGGAAGGAGAGGGGCTTCTGAGTCTGCTCTCCTCCTAAATGGTGAGGCGAAGGGAAGGAGGAGTCGGACGTGAGGATGCACGTGGGGCAGGGAAACCTGGTGGTGGTCGAGCAAGACAGGACTGGCCCCAGGCCTGTGCCCACGGCACGTGGCCTCCTGGCTCCCGTTCCCGTGTCATCTGTTTTGTATCTTCTGTTGCACACACACTCACTCCCTCCTCTTCCGCATCGAGGGTCAATAGCACGGAGCAGAGGCGGCGGCAGGAAGCGCAGCCCCCAGCAAAGCCAGCCCCCCGGGACACCCTCTCCATCGTGGGCCCGTTTCCCTGTGGACAATATCTCAGGGCACCCTTGCATATTCAGACACACTTTAGTGTTTATGACTCAGATAGACGTGAGGGGAGAAGCCACGAGGCCCCAGCTTTGAATTGCGGCACCGCAATGGACAGAAGTCGAGGCCACTCTGCATGTGGACAGCGGTGCAGAGGGACAGGAGGGAGCAGGGAGAGACGGAGAGAGCAAAGAAGCAAGATGAAGGGCCAAGCGTTCCCCAGAGTCTCTGGGCCCCGCTCTGACACTCAGGCACCCCTTCAGCTACCCCACTTCATCCCTAAGGTGGCCTGAGGCCAGAGAGGAGCCCTGAGCACCCCAGGAAAGGCCCATCCCTGCTCCTGTCACTGGTGGTGGCTGAGAAGCCACTCGCCTGCCACCCGGAGCTGCTCAGCCCACGTGCTCCTGCTCCGCCTCTCGCCCCTGGGGCTGTGGGATTCTGTGGGGACCCGAGCACCCCGCAGTGGTGGGGGGCTGCTTACTAGTCCCGTGCGGCCGGGTCTGCTGCTCTCGAATGAGGCCCCGGAGCTGACGGAGCTGAGCGAGGAGGCCGAAGGGCTGCGCTTCAGGCTGGCGGGGGTGGTGGCCATCACACGCCTCACGGTGGCCACCTTGCCCTTGGCCGGCGTCGTGGACGGGAAGCCGATCTTGGTGACTTTGTGAATGGGAGCAAACAAGCCATACTTGGGCTGACACTGGAAGTACCTGCGGACAATGAGGAGGGGGGGACAAAAACACCTTCGGCAAGAGACACAAGCGCCGACCCAGAAGTCCACTGAGTCCCACAGTCTCACACCCCCACAAACGAACACGCTCCCACAGCCCCACATGCCCACACACTCACACCCCAACAAACACACTCACACACGCACCCCAAACAACACTCCCACACTCTCACACTCCCACCCCAACAAACACACTCACACTAACACCCCAACAAACATCATACCCTCCACCAGCCCACACTCACACACACTCACAACCTAACATACACACACACCCCAGCCAACACTCCCACACATAAACACCACAACCAACACACACTTACACTCACACCCCAACCAACACTCCCACACTTCCACACTCTCACAGCCCAACAAACACACTCACACCCCAACCAACACTCCCATACTCTCACACTCCCACCCCATCAAACACACACACTCACACCCCAACAGACACTCCCACATGTCCACAGCCCCACACTCACACACACTCACTCCCCAGAAACACACATACTCACACCCAAACCAACACACACTCACACTCACACCCCACCGACACTCCCACACCCACACACACTCACACCCCAACCAACACTTCCACACACCCACAGCCCCACAGTAACACACACGCACACCCCAACCAACACTTGCACGCTCTCAAACCAACACTGACACGCTCTCATTCCCCCACAAACACGCTCACACCCCCACCAACACTCTCATGCCCACGACCCCACCAACACTCTCACAGCCCCACACTCACACGCTCACATACACACTCCCTCATACATTCACACCCACACTCGCTCGCATGCCGCCCACCCCCACCACGCAAATCAAGGGCGATTCCAAGCAGCCTCCCCGGCATCTGAAGGGTGACAGCAGGCCCGGGGGGTTCCTGCGGCCCAAGTACAGCTGCATATGGGGGCCCCAGGCTGTAACCACATCCCTGCAAGGTACCCGAGTGCCACCGGAAGTGGCCCCGCCTAAGAACCAAGTGAAGTGGCCTGCAGTCCCCTCAGCGCCTCCCGGGCACCGTGCATGGCCCCAGGCTGTCTAGGGGGGCAGGGGGAGCCACCTCGTTCCGGCCACGGCACCATCGTTCTTGCCCAGTGGCTTGTCCAGCTCTACGCCGCACCAATTCCCCTTGGCGAAGTCTGTCTCCCCGAGGAAGCGCACCACACGGGCCTCCATGCCTCCCACCTGCTGGAGGGATGGAGGGACGTGGGTCAGGCACCCTGGACTGCGCACAGCGCCCCCACCCCCGCAAACGAACATTCTGGCTTCAGAGTCGGGATTTCCTGAAGAAACCCCAAAGGTCAAAGTGCCATTTCCCCCCGCAACGCCTACAGGGTGAGCAGACGCTGCTGCTCAGTGTCCATGCAAGGCAGCGGCATTCACACCCACTCGCTGTCACTGGTGGCCTGGCTGACCACACTCCCGGGAATCTCTGACCCAGGCCAGCCACCTGGTGTGGCGAGGGGGTCGCTGCCCCTTGGGTGTGGGAGCGGAGCACTGGCAACCCCACCGCTGGAGAACAATTAAGCCAGAAACCAGCTAAAGGAAAATGACTGTTCTCGTATCTTAGCAGAGTTCGATCTTCCAGTTCTCCTTCACTATGCCTTGGCTTGACGCTTGGCTCCCGGGACACAGAGCAAAACAGAATCACAGCGCTGGACACTGACAGGAATGCTGACAAACAGGGCTGGAGCACCGGGGGAAGGGCACTGGCTTTGTGTGCGACCACCCTGTGACGCCCCAAGCAAAAACATCGAAAACCAGAGAAATAGAACCGATTTCCAACTTTGTTCATTGGTTTGTTTTTGAGTCACATTCAGAGTGCTCAGGGCTTACTCTTGGCTTGGTGCTCACGGATCACTCCGGGATGTGCTTGGGGGACTGTACATGGGACCAAGATTTAAACCCCGGGTCAGAGGCGTGCAAGGCATGACCCCTCCCCACGGCATGACCCCTCCACCCTGTTTTGGCTAAACTGGTAAAACTGGCAGCATCCCCGCACGCATCCATCACGCTGGAAACTGCAGGACCAGGCGTCCCGGCTACTCCTTTCTTCCACCCAAAGCGCGAGTCTGGAGGAACTGATGAACCAGACAGGCGAATGGACAGCCACCCGCGACCGCTGCCCTCGGCACTCACCAGCACCTGGTCCCCGAGCTTCAGCTCCCGCTCCCCTTTCTTGAGGGAGCCAGCCTCAGAGAGGTTGGAGATGGACTCGCTGGCCGTCCTGGTCAGGCTGCTGATGTGAGGGGTGGCCGGTGACTCCTTCGCGGGGGACTGGGGCACCTTCGTGGTGCCGGCAAGGGCCGGGGAGGCCGACAGGGGCGGTGTGGCCCAGGCGGCAGGCGCTGGCCGCCGGCAGTTGGTCTCATCGTAGGCCTGCAAGCTCCTACTCAGCTTGGACGGCCGGGTGAAGATGCCCTTCAGGGGCTCGCACTGGAAGTAGCGCACACCCGCCACCGAGCCGTCGTTCTTGCCGATGGGCTCGTCCAAGACGATCCCGGCCCACTGACCAGGGGCAAACTGGGTCTCCCCGAGGAACTGGATGAATCCAGGCTTGTTCCCGTTCACCCAGACTCGTTCCCCGACCTGGAAGTCGCCCACAAACTCCTCCTGCATCTCCGAGGAGGGGGCGCTGGGGTTTTTCTCCCCAGGCACGGTCATCTCAACGGGAGCAGCCGCTGGAACAGCAGAAAGGGTCAAAAGGGTCAGAAGGGACAGGAAGGGCCTGTGCAGGTGCAGTTAAAGTGTGGTTGGGGGAGAGGGACACCCAGCAGTGCTCGTGGCTACTCCCAGCCAATGACGGGGGCTGCTTGTGGCGAAGCCTGGCCGGGCCAGCCGTGAAGCGGACGTGCTCACCTACCGCAGCATCCCAGGCCGCAGTCATACTTTGGGCAGCTCAGGGAAATCTTTGGATACACCCCGTGATACTACGGACCAAGCCAGGTGAAAGCTCGAACCCAGTGTCTTATTTCTGCTATGTCCACTGGCCCATCTTCTTTTTCTTTTGGGCGGGGAGCAACCCAGCCAATGCTCAGGGCCTATTTCTGTTTCTCCGTTCAGGGTTACTCATGGTGAGGTTGAGGGTGGAGAGTCACATGGGGTGCCAGTTGCCCTCCCCGCTGTACTGTGGCTTTGGCCGCCAATGAGGCCCTCTAGTCCAGGTGAGTCCACCTCCCTAAGCCTGTCCCCAAGCCCGGGCCAGGGAGCTAGCAGTTAGAAGGGAGCGGGTTGGTCGCCTCAGCTGTCACCGGTTGCCGTGACACTAAACTCACAGAACGTGACACTCGTGTGTGAGAGCTGTCCCCAGAGCCACGGACGTGTCTACAGCTCAGGGAGCCCTTCCCGGGCGAGGACTCGGGATGGGGTTCCCGGGTGGGAATGAGTCTCCGTTGGCCTGGGCTGAGCGCACTTACCGGCCGAGGGTGTCTTCAGGGCCCAGCTCCCATGCTTGAGGATCTTGGTGGGGGCCTTCAGCCCGCTGGGCCTCAGCAGACTCATGGTCAGGCGGTCAGACGCTGCCGCGGCCACTACCAGGCCCCGACCATCGAGCCCACTTTGGGGCCTTCTGAGGCACACTCGTTCTCAGGACTAAATCTCTGAAGAGCAGAGGAGAGAGTCTGTCTCAGGCGAGCGACCACAGCAGCTTCCGGAGCCCAGACAGCTGCCAGTCTGGCACTCGCCACCCCGAGTGCGACCCCCAGTCTCCCGCACAGCCCCCTGAGCCCACCAAGTGCCATTCCTGCGCAAAAACTCAATCCAAAACAGACAAACAAACAACTGCCGATTCGGGGCCAGAGAGCAGAGGGGACAGGTACTTGCCCTGCAGGCAACTGACCCTCACGCCCTCCCTGCCATCACTCCCACCACCAAACACATTCAGGAGCCAGAAATCATCCCTGAGCACCGCGAGTGTCTCTGACCACCTCCCCGTCCAGACACTGACGAGCCGGCAGGCGACTCAGCAGTGATGGCTGGTCTTGTGTGTGCGTGTGTGCGTATGTACATGTGTGAGAGGCCCGGGGTTACACGTAGAAGCTAAGGCAAGCAACAGGCACACTTTTTTCTATGGGCTGAGAACTGCCAGGGAAAAAGACCCAGCAAGACTTCGCCATGGGTGGCTGGAGAGCGATAGCACACTGGGAAAGGCATTTGCCTTGCACGCGGCTGACCCAGGTTCGATTCCCAGCATCCCATATGGTCCTCTAAGCACTGCCAGGAGTGATTCCCGAGTGCAAACCCAGGAGTAAACACTGTGCATCACCAGGTGTGACCCAAAAAGAAAAAAAAAATTGAGCCAAAGGGGAGCGAAGGAGTTTTCGGCGTTTCCTTCATTCCTTGTGACGCTGCCCAGGTTGGATAACCACAAGCCAGTATTAACTCCATTTCTTAACCCACAGAACTGAGGCAGACAGGTAGATGGGGGAAGCGTCCCCATGGCGATGGAACTCCGAGAAAGTCAACAAAAGCTTCATGGCCACCAAAAGACTACCTGAGTGCACGGGACCCAAGGTCTTGTCAAAATTAACCCACATTATGAGGCCCAGAGCAGGCTGGACCCCCCGAGGGAATAGGAACAAAGGGCAGGAAAGGAATTTCTAAGAGGACCATGCATGGACCACTCAACTCTACCCCCTTGGCAACCACCCTAGCAACGGACTCTAGGTAGCTAGAAACTCCCACCTGTGGCAGCCTGGGGAAATCCCTAGATTGCCACCTTGAACCAAGGGAGGGCGCTCATGTGTGCCCGAGCCCAGGTACTGCTCTTGCCTATGAAGTCCGTCATGTCACGGGCTTCTCCCCTCCTGAGGTGTGGACTTTCAGACCGAATGTAACCTAGCAACATAATATGTTCAGTGGCTATCTGCACCTCTGGAGAAGCCGCACTCTCTCTCGAGCGTGTTACTCCCTCCCTCCTTCCCCTTCCTAAAGGCCTCCAAATAAAATGTTTCTGCTTCATGATCATCTCCTGATATGCTTTTCTGCGAGGAGGACAAAGGCCCTGGGGCCTGAGGAGGTCGAGGATCGACTCCCTTTCCCTGAAAATGGCAACCCCTCACTCCGGCCCAAGACCCCGGGAAGGCCTAGTGGGCGTCGTGGGGCTGGCGGGGCTCATTGCACTCAGCAGTGCCAGCGCTCCAGCCAGTCCCGGGGGAGTGATATCTTCTCCTCTGCTTCTCATCAGCCCCCCATGAGGGCCCACTGACTTCAGAGTCATTCCATATTTCAATAGAGAAGTCCACAAGGGGCAGAGAGGCAGGACAGTGGGGAGGGCACTTGCCTTATATCCAGTTGTCCTGGGCTCGATCTCCGGCAGCACAGGGACGTTAGCTGGCCAGGGTCACCCCTGGGCACAGCCAGGTATGGCCACCCCACCCCACCCTGCCCCCACCCCACCCAAAAATATATATATAACTAGTAAAAAAACTTAAACTAACTAAAATTAAAAACTATCATACACTAAAGAACTGTTAGAGAAAAAAGCCGCCCGCACGCGGGCAGAAAGCCCAGAGACTCAGATTCACCTGTGTCACACTGCACTCGCAGCTTCAGTACTGAGCTCTGCCAAACAGGCTCGTGCCAGTCTCGTGGAGAGACTGAAAATGGCAGTTGGAGTCTAGAATTTTCTGAGGTAGAACTAGAATTCAGCAAGGAGGAGGGCATCATGGGCCATTCTTAAAGGGGCAGGCGCCACCCTTCGTGATGTCAGTGTCTGGCTGAGGCTCCGGAGGGCTGCCCTGCAGACGTCAGCACTACATGGCCAACGAGCCTCTGGTCCAAGCGGGGCCCAGTTCTGGATCCCCGGGCCCTGTGAAAGTGGTTTCAGAAAACTTTTGACAAATGTTTGTCAGTTACAGATCTCCAACTGAGGTCATTCAGCATCCCCCGAGTGGGACGTGGACCCAGTGACCCTGCCCAGGGCCCTCCTCAGGAGCCGGGCCAGGAAATCTGTGAGCCGCGGGGGGGGGGGGGGGTCGGGGGGGGCAGAGCGAAAGGGCAGAGGCCCTGAGCTCGACCCTGACAGCCCTGCTCTCTGTGACCCCAGTGCTGTGAGCAACACCGGCCGCACCGTGGTCAGGGTGTGGCCCAGCCCACTAAGGCCTGAGAGCTGTACAGAGGAGTATGGCCTGGCCTGCTCCGGATGGGAGCACAAGCTGAATGAGTGCGGGTCCCCTTGAGGATGAGTGAGCGGGAACCGGGGAGTGGGGGGGAGGGGGGGAGGGCGGAGTGACCTAACCTGGGGGCTGAGGACGGGACATCTGATGGTGCTCAGGGCTGACTCTGATCCAGTCATGGGAGCTCATCCTGGCAGGACCTGGGTGGGGAGGGACGTACAGGGTGGGGTGGGGTCAGCCACAGCCAAGGCAGGCTCCTTGGCCCTGGGCTACCCTTCCAGGCAAGGATACCTATTTTCTTTCTTTCCTTTTGTTTTTTGGGACACTCGGCAGTGCTCAGGGTTACTCCTGGGTCTGCACTCGGGAATCACTCCTGGCGGTGCTCTGGGGACCTATGGGGTCAGCCATGCAGCAGGCAAGCGCCAAGTCTTCATGTCAAGGTGCCCACGAAACACAGTGTGCAACAAGGGACTCTGCAGAGAACGTCAGGGCCGGCAAACGCTACTTGGAAATCAATCAATTCTGAAAAAACACAAAAAGATGCAAAAGGAGGGGCTGGAGTGAGAGCACAGTGGGGAGGGGTTTGCCTTGCTCACGGCTGACCAAGATTTGATCACCAGTCCTGAGCACTGCCAGGAGTAATTCCTGAGTGCCACGTCCGGCGCTGCGGGGCCGAGCCAGGGGAGGGCCGTCAGGGTGAAATCAGCACTCGAGTCACACAGGGTTCGTCACTCAGGAGATGGCATGAATGCGTGCGTTTATTCAGAGCATAAGTACAGACTTAAGTATGTTTCCACAGCCCACCCAAAAGAAGGAAAGGGGATGGGACGTGGGAAAGTGGATGGGACAATGAGCAGAGCCATGCACTGTTGGTCAGCCACCTGGTGACCCTTTCGGCATAATGCTATTGGTCAGAACGACCTGCTTTGATATAGCTTTGACATATCTGCAAAGATTGTGCTCTTCCTCATACATCATTTACAAATCATTTACGAGGGTGCATTTTCCCCAAACTGAAACCTCCTGTACTGGGAAGTTGCCCAGCTTTGAGCAGGACAAAGGGGGAATGAAAAATCAAGCATTCTTTTACTTGGTCAGTAGGCAACACTGAGCATCACTGAGTGTGACCCAAAAAGCCAAAAAAAAAAAAAGAGAAAAAAACAGCGCAAAAGAAAATGTGTTTGAGCCTCACTGTCTCCCTGAGACTTGAGCACTCAATGCTGTGTGTGAGCCTAGTAGAGTCTCCGGCCTGAACAAGCCCCCACCCCCCCACCCCCATGCTCCTGTGTTTGGACCCTGACCCTAAATCCTGTGATGGGACCACGTGTGTCCATGACAAAGACGCTAGCAGGCTCACGCCCTGGAACGTCCCTGCTTCACACAGGCGTGGCACACGGGTCCTGGCCTGCTAGTGGCCGGCAGTGATTCAGCAGGAAGCAGAAGTGTGAGCCTGAACGTGGGTCAAGTCCGTTCCTTCAGCTTGGAGGGGAGGAATGTACAAGAGGGGGTTTTGAGCACTGCCTCACAAGTTGGAGGTCCTGAATCCAAGCCCCCGGGGTCAACCGTGCACCTGGCACAAAGCCGGCACAAACCCGGCAGCTCTGCTGTCCCAGCACCACGCAGGAAGGGGGGTGACCCCAGGGGGAGGGCCACCGAGAGAGGAGGGGGACACCACAGAAAGGAGGAGTGAACACAGGGCAGGAGTTGAGGGCTGCAGGGCCAGGAGCACCGGCAGAGAGCAGCCCTGGGGAGCAGGAGGACACGCGGGCGCCCTTGTCACTGGCCACTCGAGGCAGTCGCACAAGCCGTGTGCAGACCCACGAGGCTGACAGGACGCCAGGGACGGGGAAACCCCAGCAAGGATTTTTCTTTAAGTTTTGGGCCTTGGGGCCAGAAGTCTAGTATAGCGGGGAGGGCATTTGCCTTGCACACAACTGACCCGGGTTCAATCCCGGCATCCCATAGGGACCCCCGAGCACGTCCAGGAGTAAGTCCTGAGTGCAGAGCCAAGAGTGACCCCGGAGCACATCCAGGTGTGACCCAAAAACAAAACTACAGCAGAGCAAGCCGAAGGGCACGGAAGCTCCGAGCCACGGAAACGCCGAGGTTGGTGCCAACTCGCCCCCGCCCCCTGCCAGGTCAGGCCTGCCTGCGATCAAGGTGCCCGAGTGTCTCCAGACAGGATCTGCCTCAGTGGCTCTGTGCATTATCTCAGCCTATCACCCAGCTCGACTGGGATTGACTCTGGTTATCTCCTTGACTGGTTATCTTGGGCATCTCAGGGGCCAGCCGCCAATCTCCGTCCTCCCACCTGGCCAGGGCGGGATCAGGTGTCAGCAGCTGGGCCCTGAACACCCCCACCTGCCCGTCCAAACACAACGCGAGCCCAAAGGCCAGGCTCGCCCCCAACTCGTAGGACCCGACCAAGCTAGGGTCCCCGGAGAGCACTGGGCCCGAGGATGGGTCCCAGAGATCCCCAAATCTCCCTTGATCGACGGCCCGGCCCAGCAATCTGCATCAACCACTGGGCCCAAGCTCTTTGCTTTCCTTCTGCTTGCTCAACGAAACACAGGGCATCACACCTGTGTTTGGAGGGGTGGAATTCCAAACATTTTTTTTTTTTGCTTTTTGGGTCACACCTGGCGATGCACAAGGGTTATTCCTGGCTCTGCACTCACAGGGTTTACTCCTGGCTCAGCACTCAGGAGTTACTCCTGGCTCTGCACTCAGGAGTTACTCCTGGCATTGCTAAGGGGAACATATGGATGCTGGGACTCGAACCCGGGTTGGCCACGTGAAAGGCAAACGTCCTACCCCTGTGCTATCTCTCCAGCCCTGGAACTCCGAACTTTATATAGAAAACAATGTATTTCACAATGCCTTTTCAGCCATTCTGATTGTTGGTGGGTAAATTCTAAGCAATCATGGTGCATCTTTTGTCAAAATAATGAATGTAATCAATGTAGAGAAGAGTTAATTAGAAATGATTTGCCTCATAGGCATTGGGTGGGTGGGAGGTGGGGTATATTGGGGTTCTTGGTGGTGAAAAATGAGTACTGGTGAAGGTTGAAGTTCAAGAGTGTTCGAAGAAAGATGGTTTTTTGTGGTTATCTATCTCTTGGCATTCCTTGCACAATCATGGAGGTGCTGAATCATTCGACCGTATTCCTCATCAATGTTGTCAATGACGGCATCTTCCCATGTTGCCGCGATAGTGCCAAAGAGCTCCCAGTTGGTGGTTGTTCTGGGAGTCCTCTTCTTAAACCTTGCATTCTTTTCTCCTCACTCTGTGAGGTAGAATTTTGCACTAAGAAGACGGTGGTCTGATCCTGTTTAGAATTTTGGGACAACAGCAACGTCGGTTAGGCAAAACCGCCGATTGAATATGATGTGGTCTATTTCATTGTGTAACCGTCCATCGGGAGACTCCCATGTCCAACGTTTAGATTCAGCCTTTTGGAATTGTGAGTTACCATGGAAGGTTTTGGTTGACATGATGAACTCAGACAGTCTGTCACCCTGTTCGTTCCATTCCAGGCCATGGGTTCCGATGTGGAGTTCATCGACTGATCTTCTTGGTCCTATCTTGGCATTAAAATCACCGACAATGATCTTGTAGAAGGTGTGATCTTCTTTATAGAATTTCTCCAGCTCCATGTAGAATTTCTCAGTTTCTCTTTCACCATAACTGGATGTTGGTGCATAGACAACAAAGATAGAAACTTCCGGTAGTGAGCCACATTTATTCAAGTGTAATTGTCCGATTCGGGTTGTTAGGCATTCGAATGAATCAATGCTCATGACTAAGTTTGTATTGACAAGGATACCAACACCACCGACGCCTCTTTTATCACATGTTCCAAGGAACAGTTCTTCTCCAGTGTCGAAAACAGCATGATGGGATTGATGTCTTCTCGTTTCGGTCAGACCAATGATGTCGTACTTGATCTTTCGCGCTTGTACCATAAGGTCTTCAATGGATGCAGTAGATGCCAGCGTACGAGCATTAAAAGTACAGACAATCATTTTTGTTTTTCTGCGTTTTGGCAGCCTATGTCTGCCTTGGTGTTTTATCAGCCTCTCCTTCCATATCCTTCTCGACTCTGCATATTCAGGGTTAGGGAAATGAGATCCATTTATTACTGGATATGGCATATCAATTTGGTCTATTTGGCATAGACCACGGATAGCTTGCCAGGCTCTGCCGTGTGGGTTGGATATTTAAGGTACCCTGAAAACTTAGAGAAAAGTAAATTATGTTCGCAGCCGCGCGCTCCCGGGAGCTTGTTGTGATAATCTCTGGATCCTGGCCGTTGTTGGGGTTACACGGCAGTTGGAGGGTGTAACTGTCTAGCTACTGACAGGTCCAGTCCCAAACCGTGCAGGCTTGGAGATCTCAAATAAATCACAAATAAATATGTGCTGAAAATTACCAGTAGGAAACGGGCTGGGACGGGCATGTGGGAGAAACAGAATTTCCCGCACACCCTGCACCCAGCCCTGAGGTCACACTGCAGAACCTCAAGAGTTTGAATGAAAAATGTAAGCAATTTTATTTCTAGAAAATGAAAATGTAAGATAAAAGTCTTCAGGTCTTGCCAAGACTCAATCAAGGGGAAAGGCGAGTCATGGAAACAAAATCACTCACAAAGGGCTAACTGGAAAAACGCAATGACAGATTTGACTCTTTCTGGCTGGAGCGGCCCTGCCTTCCACTCTCAAAGCTTCCTCCACAGCCACAGTCAAGTCAGGGTGGGACGGGCACAAGGACAAACATCGAACAGCAGCAGAGAAACACCAGAAATCAACACATTTAAGGACAATTGATTTTTGAGAATTCAGTAAGGACAACAATAATTTTAAGCCAATTTGTTGGAACAGGAGGTTCTCCATAAGCAAGAGGAGCAGAGGCCGGAGAGACAGCACAGGGGAAGGCGCTGGTCTTGCACGCAGCCAATCTGGGTTCTAGCCCCAGCACCACATATGGTCCCCGAGCATGCGCAGGAGTGATCCTTGAGCACAGAACCAGGAGTAAACCTTGAGCTCTGCTGGGTGTGGACCAACTCCCATCTCTCCCCAAAAGGAAGAAACTGGACACTTCCAGGAATCACTAAAATGCCAGTGTGAGTGTCACCATCACAAATGAGGCAGAAATGAGTGTCAAGTTCAAAGGGCAAACACTGAACTTACTCTGAAGGCGCCCTCTGACTCCATGGAGAGAAGGTCCCCGTCGAAGGGAATGAGGTCCAGGCTGTACTCCTCCCTATGGATGAAGGAGCCCAGGACACCCAGGTCCTTAAGCCGCTGCTCACACAGCAGGTTACGCCGGGGCACAAACAAAATGTGGAAATCTCTTGTGGGGCCACGTCTGTCTTCACTGCAAGAGAAGGACTGTGCGTTGTCCCGAGGCCCCGACGCGAGGACTGCTCCCCAGGGCCCCACCTGTGCCTGACACACATTGGGCTCTAAAGAGACGCTTATGAGCTAACCCCCCACTACTGACTCGGCCCAAGTTTCGAGTTTTCCTGCTCTCTTGATGTGACGCTTTTTCTGGAAACCGCTGACCTGTGCTCTGCCAAGGGGCAGTGCTGCTTTCTCTTGGGCCATTGATGGGACATGAAAACTCTCAGGGTTGGGGCTGGAGCAACAGCGCAGCGGGTATGGCGTTTGCCTTGCATGCGGCCGACTCGGATTCGATTCCCAGTTCCCAGCATCCTATATGGTCCCCTGAGCACCACCGGGGGTAATTCCTGAGTACAGAACCAGGAGTAATCCCTGTGCATTGCCGGGTGTCACGCAAAAAGAGGGGAAAAAAAACCCAAAAACCTCTCAGGGTTATTGCAATGGACATCTGTTTCTTGCAGGAAAAAAAATGTTTGTATTTAATCAAGTTATGTCTCTAGGAAAATAAAAGGTTGCTCCACACCGTGCCCGATCTTGCGCAAATACTCCACATGCTTTTAAGTCCTTAGGGGCCATGTCGATCAAACGTAATGCAGACTGGGGTGGTGCACTTCCTCCATAGATGCTGCAGCATTAAATATTAATCAGCTTCTCCTGACGTTGCTTATGAAATTTGAGCATATGGTATTCAGTACTTGAAGAAGAACCACTAGCTGTTTTTCTTTTTATAAAAAGATCTGGGTCCTTCTACTGAGACAGGCCGGAGCTTTCTACTGTCCTAAGAGAGTGGGTTTCTGTGGTTTGCCCTGCCTGCCCAAGCACCAATGCACAAAGTTTCCCATTCTCTATTTATAGTTTTTGGGCCACACCTGCAGGTGCTCAGGGATAACTCCTGGCTATGCACTCAGAAGTCACTCCCGGAAGACTTGGGGACCACACTGGGTTCCGAGGATCTATCCTTGTCTGGCTGCAGAGTATCCTACTCCTGACCCCCCATTCTCCTCCGACACACTCTCACATCTGTCCAAAGATCCACTTCCTAAAGCGCTGGCAAGCAAAGGTGTCCTGATGAGCACTAAAACCACTAGAGGAATGATTCGTATGGACCATGCAACAGTTCTCAGATACCTAAGCACATTTTCAGCAATTATATCCATCAGTTCTAGCCGGGCTCTGACGAAAAAAAATATATTCTTGACATCCACTGCGCGCAAGCGGCTTCCTTTGAGTGTGAATATTTTCTCCACCTCATGTTCCTAGGAAAGCACACATACAAATGGTGAACAGAACCCCTAAAGCTTAGCAGCCGACCCTAACTCAGATATCACTGCAGGCAGCCAACCCGGGT
Source organism: Sorex fumeus (assembly GCF_029834395.1). Lineage (NCBI taxonomy): Eukaryota > Metazoa > Chordata > Mammalia > Eulipotyphla > Soricidae > Sorex > Sorex fumeus. The sequence continues at coordinate 5,062,049 of NW_026606086.1, read as the reverse complement.
TGGATTGCCAGCCTCCCACACCGTCCCCAGACACCACCAAGAGTCATTCCTGAGTGTAGAGCTAGGAGTACGTCTGAGCACTGCCAGGGGTGGCCCAGACAAAACAGAACAACAACAAAAATTCAGGTGTTCTAACACTCCCACTCCAAAGCACAATAGACTTTAGTTTTGAGTCAGAGAATGCAGGGGTTTCGGTACATGCCTGACACATGACTGCCAACTTCGTCCCCTGGCACCACACGGGTCTCAAGCATTGCCATGTGCATCCCAAGAGTGGCCACTGGAGTGGCCTGGGATATCACTGCCACCACAGCGCCAAGCCTCATCGAACTGCTAAGACTCACCACCAGGAGGTGCCCAGGGGCAGTGCTCAGGAGACCTGGGGCTAGGGAGAAAGTAGAGTGGTGAAGGTGCTTGCTTTGCATTCAGCTGACCCGGGGTTCTATCCCCAGCACCCCATACTGTCCACTGAGCACTGCCAGGAGTGATCCTAAGTGCAAAGCCAGGAGTAAGTCCTGAGCACTGCCTGGCACGAGCCCCCAAATAAAATTCAAAACCACTTTAGGATAAAAATTTAGATTCCCCAAAGCCAGGTGTATAAATTCAGGCTGAAGTAACCAATCCTGTGTCTGAAAAACTTTGAGCCACATGAAGTAACAATCAGAAGACATGCCTCTCCATCAAGGAGAAGAGGGGGGTGCACACCCACCCTTGAAAGGTCCACTGAAGGCTCCTATGCTGCCCGAGCCCCTGAGCTGCTTGTGCCCATGTAGCCGAGCAAATGCGGTCCCTCCTTGAGATGGGGACTTTTGTGCTATCCTTTTTAATGTTGGGATGTGTGTAGGGGCTCTCTCTCTGTCTTTGGAAAAGCCCACGGTCTCTCCTGAAATGTTACTCTCTCTCCGCTCGTCCTCTTTCTAAAGGTCACCAAATAAAATGGTTTTTTTTACTTCAAATAAATAAACAAAAGGTCCACAGAAGATAAAACATTTACCACTCATAACAGCGTCAGTGATTCTAAAAACCAGACAGCTCTGCACACCACTTACTCCAGAAGTGGAACATCATATTACTCTTGCTAGAGTCCAGAATGACAGTTTCAAAAAAATAATAATAACCAAAACCTTTTTACCTTTAAAAGTGAGTACTGTGCAATCAAGCCAAATGGTCCTGTGAGATACTCATCTCAAAGTATTGCCTGCGGGAGAGAGAAGCATCCCGTTCTTTTAGTAAAAGGGATTTCAATAATGGCCAACAGCAAACAACAGTCATTTGCAAACTCTGGACAAACAAAACTTGCAGTTAGCAATAGCTGACCACACTCATTTTCCGTGGCCTGAAGAAAAACAGCGTCAGGGCAAGGGGTGCTACTGGCCACGGAAGCACATTCACTGTCATCCACAAAGACTGTGTATGCAGTGTCCTGGGGTCAGACTGGGGTCATGAACCCCATGGGTGAACTGCCAAGGAAACCGTTCAACCCAGCATGTAACAGGCGTCATATAATCCAGCGTCAATCAAATGAAAACCTCTCGTGTAGGTATCCCATAGGTATCTTAATTCTGAGAGAGTATTTGGAAAGCTGGGACAGTGTCATGTGCTCCTGAGAGAGTCAGGCCTCCAGCTGACCTTCGCCTCTACCTAGGCAAGGGTGGTGTCACTGGGGGCCAGGACGAATGCCAAGCGGCCTGTGAGCATTTCGCCTGTGCGACACCAGGGTCCTTTTTCCCCATTTGGCGTAACTGATTGCGCGAACCGTGGAGGAACGGGCAGCTGGGAGAAGTGGTACCCAGGGAAGTATGCAGCGCCACCCCGCACACGGGGACAGCAGGGAGTGCCTGGACCTGGGGCTGGGCTCGTCCTGCTGATACTGACTCCAGTCGCCCCCGTTTTCCTTCCCAGAGCCGAGCCGCAGGGGCGGGGAGCACAACGCCCCCTCTATCGGGGCTGCCGACTCTGGGGGGCGCCCCCGGACCCAGAGGCTGCTGCCCGCCCTGGCCCTCAGCTTGCTGCCCACGCACATGTCCAGGAACTCGCTCAGCACGTTCAGGTTCACCCGCCTGACGGCAGGTGCGTGGCCTGGCTCCTCTGGGCCCCGCCGCCACGTGACGCCGCGGTCACATGAAAAGAGTGACATCACACCCCTTCACCTCCCTCCATCCTGCTAGGGGCGCCGGGTGTGCCCCACCGAGCCAGGACACAGGCCGCCGACACTCAGCGCTCCCCGGGGGCTGTACAGACCCCCCAGACCCCCAGCAGAGCCGGGGCACAGCGCTGCCTCTGCTCCCTTGGAGGGACCCTCCCAGGAAGATGGGGGTGGAGGGAGAGGGCGCCCTGGCGTCATCTCCCCTGCACTGCCAGCTGGCCTTGCGAGGGCACGTTCCCCGCCCCCCACCCCCTGCTCCGGCTCCCGGGAGGGTCTCAGGGGGTCCTCGGGTTCCCCTGGCCATCGCCGGGTCCTGCCCAGTGAGGGACCGACCAGCAGCCCCAGCAGGCCGGTGAGCGGCTCGCGTCGCCCTCTGCTGGCCACCGTGGGAACTGCACAGGTGCCGGGCCCTGCCTGCCGCGGGGGTCCCGCCCACTCACACCCAGAAGCGCCTCAATCAGGCCAGTCCCCGCGTCCCGGGGGTTCCCTGCCCGCCCCTCGGGGGCCGACCCGTGGCTGCGGAGCCGCAGGAGGGGGCGCTGCCCGCGCAGCGGTCCCTGGGGGGCCTCCGGCCTGATGCCCGAGCTCCGTGCCGCCAGGTTGGTTGGCGGGGGCAGGAGCAGGGCCGGCGACTCCTGGCGGGCGACCCCCAGCGCCCATCTCCCCGACGCGGGGTGAACCCCAGCCCCCGGCGCCCAGGGAGGCGCACCCCGAGGCCACGTGACCGTCTTTCCTGGGGGCAGCGGCGGGCGGGCAGCGGGGAGCACAGGGCGCGCGAGTCCTGGGACGCGGGGGCGCGGGGCTCTGAGACCAGAGGCGTCTGTCCGCGGGGTCCGGGCAGCGGCGGCGGCAGCCAGACTGGAAGGCGGGCTCGGTGTCTGGCCCCTCGGGCGGGCGGGGCTGGGTCCTAGTCTGGTGGAGGTGGCATAGGGCTCAGGCTTCCAGCTCTGAGTCTCCCTCATCCGGGGCGCGCTGCTCCGCGTGGTCTAAGAGATGGGGGTCAGTGGCGGCGCGGGCGTCCCCCACGTGCCGGCAGGGGGCTGTCCCCGCTGCAGCGCCCCCGCCCCAGACTCACCCCGCACCCCCACGCCTGCTCGGGGGCGCCCTCCACTCCAGGTGGGAAAACCCCCAGACCACTGAGCCTCCTAGGACCCGCCGACCACGGACTGCTGGTTGTAGGCCCTGAGGGTCCTCAGGGCCCCTGGGGCCTCCACTTCCCTTCCTGTGCCAGAAATCAACCCAGAGAGAGGCCAGTGCACAACTGCCCTAGAACCTATGCTCAACAGCTCCCAGGACTATTGCGGGGGGAGGGGCCCAGGCTTTGATGCTTGCAGAAGTTTAGTGAAATTTTACTGACTGTGAGGGAGAAAACGTCTTTCTTGGGGGTGGGGGCAGAGGGAGAGGCACAAATGCCCAGGTGCGTTTGCCTGGCACATGACCCAACCTGAGTTCAATCCTCGGCTTCCCATAGGGTCCCTGAGCTCCACCAAGAGTAATTCCTGAGTGCAAAGCCAGGAGTAAGCCCTGAGCACTGCCGGGTGTGATCCAAAATAAGGGTGTTTGCCTTGCAAGCGGCCAACATGGCGACCCGAGTTCTCTTGAGAGCCCGGCAAGCTACCGAGAGTATCTCACCCACACAGCAAAGCCTGGCAAGCTACCCGTGACGTATCCTATTCGATATGCCAAACACAGTAACAATTGTCACAGTGGAGACGTTACTGGGCCCGCTCGAGCAAATCGATGAACAGTGTCAGTGACGGGGACTGTTGGGGCCACGCCTGGCGATGCTCAGGGGCCACTCCTGGCAGACCCAGGGGGGCCTTATGGGGTGCCAGGATTCGACCCCGAGTCTTCTGCACGCCAAGCAAGTGCCCTGTCTGCTCTAGTGTCTCTGGCTCCCACACGCTTCTTTGAAAGAATCAAGAACATGGGGGCAGAGAGGCAGCACAGGGGTCTGCACCACATGGTTCCCAAGCACTGCTGCAGCTGGGATGGCCCCCACGACTCGCCCGCCCAGGCTACAGCAGGGGCTTCAGGCGGGCCCCAGCCCAGAGGGCCCAGGTCACCAAGGTCTCTGTGACCCCCATACGGAAGCAGAAGAGCCCTCAGCTCTGACCCCAGGGCCCCATGCCACCTCATCTCCCACTGTCCCGCTAGGGGCGCCGAGGGTGCCCCACCCACCGAACCAGGGCACAGGCCGCTGAGACTCAGCGCTCCCCGGGGCTGTACAGACCCCCCAGACCCCCAGCAGAGCCGGAGCACAGCGCTGCCTCTGCTCCCTTGGAGGGACCCTCCCGGGAAACTGGGGGCGGGGGGACGAGGGCGCCCTGGCGTCATCTCCCCTGCACTGCCAGCTGGCCTTGCGAGGGCATGTTCTCCCCCCCCCCCGCCCCGCCCCGGCTCCTGGGAGCGGTCTCAGGGGGTCCTCGGTTTCCCCTGGCCATCGCCGGGTCCTGCCCAGTGAGGGACCCACCAGCACCCCCAGCAGGCTGGTGAGCGGATTGCGGCGCCCTCTGCTGGCCGCCGTGCGAACTGCACAGGTGCCGGGCCCTGCCTGGCTCGGGGTCCCGCCCACCCGCACCCAGCAGCACCTCGCTCAGGCCCGCGTCCCCAGTCCCAGGGGTTCCCTGCCGGCCCCTCGGGAACGGCCCGTGGCTGCGGAGCCGCAGGAGGGGGCGCTGCCCGCGCAGCGGTCCCTGGGGGGCCTCCGGCCGGATGCCCGAGCTCCGTGTTGCCAGGTTGGTTGGCGGGGGCCGGAGCAGGGCCGGCGACTCCCGGCGGGCGACCCCCAGCGCCCATCTCCCCGACGCGGGGCGGACCCCAGCCCCTGGCCCCCGGCGCCCAGCGAGGCGCACCCCGAGGCCACGTGACTGTCTTTCCTGGGGGGCAGCAGCGGGCGGACCGCGGGGAGCGCAGGGCGCGCAGGGCGCGCGAGTCCTGGGGCGTGGGCGCGGCCCCCCCCCTCCGTCTCGGGGGTCTGAGTCCAGAGGCGTCTGTCCGAGGGAGCGGGCGGCGGTGGCGCCGGCAGGACTAGACCGCGGCCTCGGCGTCTGCCCAGTCGGGCGGGGCGGGGCGGGCGGGGGTCCCTCGCATGCGGCGCGGTGTCCCGTCCGGCGGTGGCTTCAGGCTCAGGCTTTGGGCTCCGCGTCTTCCTCCTCGTGGGCGCCCGGCTACGCGCGGCCAAGGAGATGGGGGTCAACGGAGGCCCGGGCGGCCCGCACGTGCCGGCAGGGGGGGCTGTCCCCGCGGCAGCGTCCCCCGCCCGAGACTCACCACGCACCCCCACGCCTGCTGGGGGGGGTCGGCCTCCACTCCAGGTGGGGAAACGGGCTCAAAGGTATGCAGCGAAGCCTAGACGGCTCGGCTTCTTCTGACCCCGTGGTCGGGGGTCTCTCCTGCATCCCATTCTCCGTGGAGGAGAGGCCCGACCTCTGCCCGCCGTTCCGGGGGCGGGTCTGGGCAGGGGGCCACCGTCCTCTCCACACCGCGCTCTGCTGCTACTGCAGCTGGGCATGAACCTCCGGGAACCCCCAGCCCACTGAGTCTCCTTGGACCCTCCGGCCACGGACTGCTGGTCAAGGGCCCCGCGGGTCCTAACAGCCCCTGGGACCTCGACTTCCCTTCCTGTGCCGAAATCAACCCAGAGAGAGGCCAGTGCACAACTGCCCTAGAACCCACGCTCAACGGCTCCCAGGACTATTGCGGGGGGGAGGGGCCCAGGCTTTGATGCTTGCAGAAGTTTAGGGAAATTTTACTGACTGTGAGGGAGAAAAACTTTGCCTGTGTGTACATGCCAGAACCCGCGTATCATTGTGTCCATTTGAATTTTAAGAAACTAGTTAATAACTTTGGAAGATGGAGAACAGAAAGAAAAAAGGAAAAAAGAACTTGTTGCACCCCCACCCCACCCCCCCAAAAAAGAATTCTTTTAAACACCTAATCCCAGGTTGAAGTGCTATTTCTTGAATAAATTATTACCAAGCAATGACAACAATTAAAACACACACAAAAGGACGTGTGTGGGGGAGCACAGGGTGGGGACGGACGTTCAGTCAAGACTGGGCAATGCCACAGCCTGGAAAGGACATGAGAGGGGACAGAAGTGTGGCTCCTGGGATGCATATTGGGAGAGAGACAGAGGTGCGTGTGAAGTGGGGGATCTCATTAAAGTCTGGGGCCCAGGACAGCTGTGGCTGTTCGTATCCGACTCAGTGGTTCGAATCTGTGCACCCCTGGGAGAAGCCGGCAGGGCCACTGGGCACTCCCTCCATCCCACCTTGCAGCACTGGGTCATGCATGTTTAGATCACATGCTCTGGGCCATAGCACCAGTGATGCGGGCAGGTGACACATTGAATGAGGCGTAACTTACAGCAAAAAGACGAGTCTCCCTGGTCCCCGGATGAGTGGGTGAACGAGGAGCATGTTCCGAGTGTCAGATGCCTCCGAAAACTGACAGGAGGAATCGGAGACTGAGGCCCATGTTAGAAATGGCAGAATGTTTGTCTGGTTAGTGAGACCCAAGATATCCGCACACACATTACAGACTTCTCATGGGTTTACGGCAAACGGAAATTCTCACAGAGATGAAAAGAGAAGTGTGTATTTATCTCAGTGCGTGGCTCACACTTACACTCCAGATCATTAAGTAGTAAGCAAAGAATCTGAGACTAGCAGAGATCTCCTGAATTCAACACCCAAGGGCTGGAAATACACCGGAAAGTGTGGACTTCTGTGCAGTTAAGCTATTACCTGAGCAACACCTCGTTAGGGAATAGGATCATGTTTAGGTGGAAATAAGAGCGTTTTAGTGGAAAGGAAATCTCTGATGCGACCCTGTGGGTCAGGAATCTTGACTTTCCTATGGCATGTGTTTGGGGCTGGGCTGGGGTCTACGCTTCACAGACAGGAGAGCTGGGTTGGTCCCCAGCACTGCATGGTCTCTGGAGGCAGGAATGACTGAAGAGCACTGTGTCCCCAAAGCAAAACAAAACAAACTTATTTGGTAACTGATCCCACCATAAGATGATTTTAAGAGTTCCTTGCTCTAAATCTAACACATACTTAGAAAATCTGGTTTTAAATGTTTATTCAAAGTGAAGGGGTTTAAGGAGGATGAGCAGAGTCTCCTATCCCCGCTTCTGGCTGTCCTCGCCGGGACCCCTTGGAGGGGAGCGGGTTGAGTTTCCCTCCCCACCCCGACCAGGGCTCCGGCATCCGAAGACCTCCACAACCAGCCATCACCATGCTGAGACCACTCTCCACAGGCATGAAGGTACTGGCAGAGGAAAAAAGGCATGCGTGTCCTGGGGCTGAGATCTCCAAGCCTGCTCGGATTGGGGCTGAGCATCCTCCACTCAGATCCTCCATATTCCAGTAGGCAGGGGTTACACCCACCAACTGGCCCCCTTGTGCCCTGTAATCCCATCAATGGCCAAGACCCAGAGACTATAAAACCCAGCTCCCGGAAGCATCTTATTATCTCATTCTTTCTTTGGACAAACTGGCAGGCTACCGAATGTAACCTGCCCACACGGCAGAGTCTGGCAAACTCCCCGTGGCTTACCCAATATGCCAAATACCAGTAACAATGATGAGGCTCATTCTACTAACGCGGAAAGAGCCTTGAATATGGCACTTTTTAAAAAATTCTCAGGGCTAGGACAAAGGAGACATTACCGGGGCCTGTTCGAGGCAATCGACGAACAACAAGATGGTTGTGATCGTGATCGTGAGCAGATTCCGATTTTTTTGGGGGGAGGGGTTCATACGGAGAGATCTCAGGGGATCCTCCTGGTTGTGCACTCAGGAATTACTCCTGGCAGTGCTTGGGGGACCATATGGAATGCCAAGGATCGAACCCAAGTTGGCCGTGTGCAAGGCAAACGCTCTCCACGCTGGAATGTCGCTCCAGTCCCACATTCTCATTCTTTGGTCAGGACTATCCAACTAGCCTGAGCCATCAGCTCTGAGGCAGGAGGGGAGGGCAGTTTCCTTGGCATGTTCCTGACACAAGCCTGGAACATTGCACAATCACCTGGCAGCCTTTCCTCGAGTGGGCACGTGTGGCGACCCCTACATGGACACGGCCAAACAGACCCTGGCAGCTGCTCCTGCTGACCAGTCCTCACGGCTAATTCCTTTGGTCTCTTCTCAGCTCTGACTTCTACCGTGCAATCCACAAGTGGCTGGAGGACATCGGGCCTCTTTACCGATGCCCGAGTCACAAATACGCTTTAGATTTGGTGTCATGAGGAACAGCAGAGGTAGGAGAGCCGGAAGGGAGGTCTCCGGGGCCAGAAACCTTTCCCAAGGGATCACACTACCCAGATTCTTTCCTTACGACTTTCATAAGAAATAAATCTCAGTCATGATGCAAATGCCTTAAAGTGTTACTGGGCAGCCTTTCAAAATGCAAAAAACAAGAACCAAATATTAGAAACTAAAAAATATATGATATTTATTATAACGTTGATAGTTTCTTTAGTCTTTCCATCAAAGACACACAGATAGAGCAAAGGAAGCAGGAGTGGGAGGAAAAAGAGAGGGTGAGGTGAGCACGGCAGCGCGTGAGCGCGGAAACAGCCAGACATCAGCACCCACCGTGAGCTCAGGACCACGGAGGCTGCCTCCCGGCCCCGCAGAGTTCCTGACCAAAGCCCGAGCCTGACATTCTGGTTCTGGTATCTGTCCCTGGCCGTCAGGGAAGTGGGGGACTCTGAACAGGACTTCCCCCCCCCCCAGCCATCCTCTCTGGGCTTTAGCAGTGGTCTGAGCAGGGCAGGACTGGCCCTGCCTTCCGCAGCTGGACCTGTTTTGAACCTGTCTGAAAACCCAACTTGGAGACAATCTCCCGAAAGAAACGCTGACTTTCACAAAGTGCAGAGACACACCTTTGGCACACATCGCTTGCAGCTAAGCTGGAGATAACAACAGTCTGGGGAAAAACCGCAGCAAACCCAGGGATTGGGTGAGTGTAGCCGACGACCTCGCTCAGAGGCAGCAGTTCTGCGCCTCCATGTGGGAGCCCAGGATGGAGAGAGCCTCCGCCATCAGGACTGCACGCCAACAAGGCCCTTGGGGGCAGGCAGCAGTTTCTGCATGAACCCAGGGAAAGTGGACCTAAACCCTTCTAGGCTTTCAACCTGAGAGCAGAGCAAATTCCTTTTAGCACTTTATGTACCATCACACTCAGACCTACATCTGAATACTTTACAATCTCTACCTGGCGATGAAGATCCTGGGATTAGCTACAATTGAGTTGTCTTCAGATTTCTGAATCAGACACAACTTGCCATGATTAACGAGAAGAAACAGTTCAATATTTGTTTTAAAATTTTTTAATAGTTTTAAAATTTATTACTCCTACAAAAAAAAAATAAAGTCATCATTTGTTCCTTAGATTCACTGAAAGTTTTTTTCCTTCGGGGTGGATGGGTGCACACCTGGCCATGCTCAGGGTTTACCCTGGCTCTGGGCTCAGGGTACCACATGGGGTGCCAGGGATTGAACCCAGCTCAGCTGTGTACAAGACAAGATAGTACCAGTTCTACGACTTCCCCGGCCCCTGAAAGAGTGACATTCCATGGATGGCTGCATAAACATTCCTGGGACATAGGGGGAGAAGGGGAACAGAGGTGATGAGACAGCAGAGGGAAATGGAAAAGTGGTTAAATGGGTCATTTGATTTTAGAATTTATTTATGTATTTATTTTTGCCGGGGGTCACGCCCAGCGATGCACAGGGTTACTCCTGGCTCTGCACTCAGGAATTACTCCTGGTGTTGCTCAGGAGACCATATGGGATGCTGGGAATCGAACCCGGGTCGGCCGCGAGCAAGGCCATACCCCGCCGTGCTACCGCTCCAGCACTAAGTTGCATGCCAAGACGAGTGTCTTAAAAAAACAAAACCAAAATGAAACAAAAAACTGGTTCCCGTTCTAACGGATGGTTCCTCCTCAAGCCAGGGGTGCCAGCCTTGATTCTGGGGGGCTGTGCGTTGTGGGGAGCGCGGGAGAGGATGGGACTCTGGTGTCTGTGTGCCCCCAACTTGGGAGTTGTCTCCTTCAAATAGCACCAGGGATGAACCGACCATTTGGGACCAGCTGTGGGGGCTGGGAGGATGAGCGGATGGAAGGACCTGAGATGGGAGGCAACCGTGGACGCGCAACAGACCCTGACAATCGCCACTCAAGAGTACAGAGGAGGGGGTCTCCCCGCAACCAGAACAGATGGTGGGGGTGGGGCAGGGGGTGCGCTGTGTCACAGGGAATTACAGCACAGTAGATTTCATGAGAAACGCATTTCCTTCCTTGTGTCCTCCATCTTCGGCAGCCTGGCAGTGGGCTGGCCTTGGGGATACTCCTGGCTCCTTGCTGGGGGCTGGGTGGAGGGAGGGAACTCTGCCTCCTGCAAAGCCTGTGCTCCCTGTGGCCCCAGACTTCAGAGCAAAGCTCAGATATGCTTAGGCCCATCTGCCTTTTTCTTTTCTTTTGTTTTGGGGCCACACCTGGTGATGTGAGGGGCTTCCTCCTGGCGCTGCGCTCAAGGATCACTCCTGGCGGGGGGAGGGTCCACCTGGGATTCCAGGGATCGACACTGGGTTGGCCTCCAACAAGGGAAGTTCCCTGCCTGCTGTGCTATCCTGCAATTCCCCTATTTGTCCTTTTCATTCTGACTTTCGTTTGCATTTCTGCAGGAAGTTCAAATTCTGGGCTTATCTGCTCCACCTCAGTTCAAGATTTTTTTCCATTCTGTTAAATTATGTCTTTTTCTCCTGATACGCTGGTTGAAGTTTTTGTTCTCCTTAGTCATAACAGTAAATGTAGAAAACGAATCTGTAACAAGATAGTTCTTTTTTGTGGCACATTTGGCGGTATTTGGGGCTTACTCCTGGCTCTGTGCTCAGAGAGCACTCCTGGCGGTGCTCGGGGGACCATACAGAGTGCGGGAATCAAACGTGAGTCAGACAAAAAGCAAGGCAAGACCCTCCCACTGTGATATTGATGTCGGTGAGTCCCACGGGTGACTTATGTGAAGCGGGGAGGAGAAAGACGGTCACTTTCTCCCCAGCCGCCTCTTCCACCCGGGACCCAGGATTACTGGGTTCTTGTCTCACCTCGCAGAAAGGAATTTCAGGAGTAGACAAGCAGTGAAACAAATAGATTTTATATGGAGGATTTTTGGAGAGGGAGAGAAAGGGATAAGCAGATAAGCGGGGGAATGCAGAGTAAGAGAGAGAGAGTATAGGGTCCAGAGAGAACGCGGGCTTCTCCGAGGGTGGAGAGAGCCCCTGCACACATCCCAGCATTAGACACGAATGCATGAAAGTACACATCTCAAGAGGGGAGATGCGGTGACACATGTGCTCGGGCACCACATGAGCTGGGCCACGTGGGCGCAAGCAGCACATGGGCTCCTTTGTTCAAGGTGGCCTTTATAGGGTTTCTCCAACCTGCCCCCACCTGAGGCTTCTTCCCAGGTAAAAGTCTGTTGCTAAGGAGGTTACCAGGGAGGTCCAAAAAGAGGAATTTCATGGGGAGGCCTATATCCTCAGGGTCTGCGGATGGTCTTATCGGGCCTTTGCTTTCTGTATCCACAAGGTGGCTCATTCCTAGAAATCTTCTTCCATGAAACTTTGTTTCATTGCAAAGGGCCTTTCCCTATCTACCTGCCTACATCACAACCATTATTGACTTACTGGTCCCTACTCTATCCTAAGTATCCTCTGTCCCCTACACTTGTGTTTTTTTCCAACCATTGACAAGGCCTCCTGGCCCCCATTTTCCTAGCCTTGGATATCAATCTCATATGTGTGTGTGTGTGTGTGTGTGTGTGTGTGTATTATGGGCTGGAGCCATAGCACAGTGGGTAGTGCGTTTGCCTTGCATGCAGCCAACATGGCCGACCCGAGTTCGATTCCTCCGCCCCTCTCAGAGAGCCTGGCATGCTACCGAGAGTATCTCGCCCGCAAGGCAAAGCCTGGCAAGCTACCCGTGACATATTCAATATGCCAAACACAGTAACAACAAGTCTCACGATGGAGACGTTACTGGACCCGCTCAAGCAAATCGATGAACAACGGGAGGACTGTGACCATATATATTATATTCCACAAAATGTGTGCTTACTTATATTTGTGAAGGGACTTGGGAACCATATCCAGCAGTGCTGAGGCTCCTCCGAGCTCTGCTCAGGCATCACTCCTGGAGGGGATACTGGGGACCATATGAAGTGCCAGGGAAAGGAATCTGGGTTTGCTGCTTGCTAGGCATCAGCCTTGCCCCAGGGCTCTCTCTCCAATCTAGAGTTTACTGACTTACAACCTAGTATTACAGAATATTCACAGTACGATGTAATATTTGGATATCCTGCAAAGTAACCATGATTCACGTATAGACCATTTGAATTCCCTACCATAGATTCTAAAATCAAGGACTGCTATTGGGTATTATGTAGGCTAAAAGTAACGGTCTTGCTCAAGCTCTTTCTCTAGAAAAATCAACCTGAGGAGACGTGCGTCAAACGTACAGGAGTTGGTGCTTATAAACATCTTTGGATCTGTTAATTTGGGTTAATGATATAGCAACTTCCAGTTTCTTTCCCAGACTTTATGGATTGATGGTGTTTGTACTGCATGGTGTCTTTTTAGTTTCATCTCGTGAAATCGCTATGGAGAATCACTGAAGGTATTCATTTTAGGCTACGTTGATTTGGAAGCTTTGCAATAATACAATAAAGGTTTTATTTGTTTTGGGTTTTTTATTTTTTTGCTTTTTGAGTCACACCTGGTGGTGCACAGGGGTTACTCCTGGCTCTTCACTCAAGAATTACTCCTGGCGGTGCTCAGGGGATCGTGTGGGATGCTGGGAATTGAATCCGGGTCTGCTGCGTGCAAGGCAAACACCCTACCCACTGTGCTATCTCTCCAGCCCCCTGTTTTGGCTTTTTTTTACCTTTAAACCTCACCAGTGGTTCTTTTTTTTTCATTTTTAATAATTTTATTTATTGAATCACCATGAGACCAGTTACAAAACTTTAGGGTTTAAGTCTTGGTCATACAATGAAACGCCCATACCGTCACCAGTACCCTTTCTCCACCACCAAAAACCCTAGTATACCCCCATCCCACACCCTCTCCTTACCTGTGGAGGAAATGATTTCCACATTACTCTCTCTCTACTTTGATTACATTCAAAATTTTGACACGGGACCCACCATTATTATTTTGGATTTTACCCCAACACTCAGATCTCCTGAAAAGGCAACAGTAGACAATTTGTTTTCTATTCCTGGTTTTAAATAACATATGATGTCATGTGGCTGCAGTAGTGGTTGCGTGATTTTGGAATTCCAAAATTTTAACAATTAAATCTGGAGGGATTTCTTGCCAAAACCTGCTGGGTTCCGAGATTTGTTCCTGAGTCTCTGGGATCATGGCTGTTAAGCAACTTGATCAAAGCCAGAAAGGCCGTTAGTGGGCGGTGACTAGAGGTCTTGTTGGGATGGGGAGGAAAGGGCTGGTCCCACCCCCATCCCGTGAGGCCCCACGTGTCTCATCACTGAGGGCCCAAACCTGACTGTCCAATGGCCTCTGGAGGATGGCGGCCACCAAGCCACCAAGGGGGAGCAGGTGAAGGGACAGCACCCTTTCCTCCCCGGAATGGCCCAGCGACAGTAACCTACTGCAGGGTCTGGATGCATTTCTGCCAAAAGCCACTGGATTCCGAGATTTGTTTCTGAGTCTCTGGGACCATGGCCGTTAAGCAGCTTAATCAGGAGCCAGAGAGGCCATTCGTGGGCGGTGACTTGGGGTCTTGTTGAGACTGGGAGGAAAAGGCCGGCTCCACTCCCATCCCATGAGGCCCCACGTATCTGGTCACTGTGGGCCCAAACCTGACTGTCCAGTGGCCTCTGGCAGATGGTGGCCACTGAGCCGCCAAGGGGGAGCAGGTGCAGGGACAGCACACTTTCTCCCCTCCGGTGGCCCAGCAACAGTAACCTATTGTGCGGTCCTGACGCATTTCTGCCAAAAGCTGCTGAGTTTCGAGATTTGTTTCTGAGTCTCTGGGATCATGGCTGTTAAACAGCTTGATCAGAAGCCAGAGAGGCCGTTTGTGGGTGACGACTTGGGATCTCATTGGAGAGGAAAGGGCCAGTTCCACCCCCATCCCATGAGGCCCTATGTGTCTCGTCACTGTGGGCCCAAACCTGATTGTCCAGTGGCCTCTGGAAGATGGCAGCCAGCAGGCTGCGAGGGGGAACAGGCCAAGGCACAAAATCTATTCCCACCTGGAGTGGTCCAGCGCCTGTAACTTACTGCAGGGACTCGACACATTTCTGCCAAAAACCGTTGGGTTTCGAGGTTTGTTTCTGAGTGTCTGGTATCATGGCCGTTAAGCAGTTCAATCAGGAACCAGAGAGGCGATGCCTCCAAATATAGAGCTGAACTGGAGATGGTTTGTGGGTGTGTCTCCCACATACCTAACTTTTGCCTGTTTACTTTCTTGGTAAACTCTGCCCCAAGTTTTTGGGGTCTGGTCCAAGGCACGGCAGCAATTTGGGGGTACCTGGAAGTCTGAAGGTGCCATCAGGCTGGGTTTTAGTCTCCTATTTTGTTACTTAATGTTCCCCAGATGAATGCAATCTTTCTATGTCTGTCTCTCTCTTTCTGCCTCATTTCGCTTAGCATGATATTTTCCATGTAGTACCACTTGTATGTAAAGTTCATGATTTCATCTTTTCTAACAGCTACATAGTACTCCATTGTGTAGATGTACCAAAGTTTCTTTAACCAGTCATCTGTTCTCAGGCACTCAGGTTTTTTCCAGATTCTGGCTATTGTAAACAGTGCTGCAATGAACAAACAAGTGCAGATGTCACTTCGAGTATACATTTTGGCCTCTCTGGGATATATTCCCAGGAGTGGTATTGCTGGGTCAAATAGGAGCTCAATTTCTAATTTTTTGAGAATCGACCATACTGTTTTACAAAAGGGCTGAACCAGCCGGCATTCCCACCAGCAGTGAAGGAGGGTCCCTTTCTCGCCGCATCTGCGCCAACTCTGGTTGCTTTTGTTCTTTTGGATGTGGGCCATTCTGTGTGGTGTGAGATGATATCTCATTGTGGTTTTGATCTGCATCACCCTGATGATTAATGATGTAGAGCATTTTCTCATGTGCCTTTTAGTCACTTAGATTTCTTCTTTGAGAAAGTTTCTGTTCATTTCGACGCCCCATTTTTGATGTGGTTCGATGTTTTCTTCTTGTGGAGTTCAACCAGTACTTTGTATATCCTTGATATCAACCCTTTGTTGGATGTCTATTGGGTGAATATCCTTTCCCATTCTGTAGACTGTCTTTGTACTTTGGTTACTGTTTCTTTTGAGGTGCAGAAGCTTCTTAGTTTAAAGTAGTCCCATTTATCTATCTCTGTTTTCACTTGCTTGACCAGTGGCATGACATCTTTGAAGATACCATTCGCTTCGATGTCATGGAGGGTTTTGCCAACCTTGTCTTCAATGTACCTTATGCCATTCTGACAATACTTATGGATTCCCGTCTGATGTTGAGGTCTTTAATCCATTTTGATCTTACTTTTGTACATGGTGTTAGGCAGAGATCTGAGCCCACTGTTTTGCATGTAGCTGTCCAGTTTTGCCAGCACAATTTGTTAAAGAGGCTTTCCTTGCTCCACTTCACATTTCTTGCTCCCTTCTCAAAGATTAGATGATCATATGTTTGGGGGAAGCTGTCAGTATATTCAACTCTGTTCCACTGGTCTGCAGCCCTGCCTTTGTTCCAGTACCATGCTGTTTTAATTGTTACTGCTTTGTAGTAGAGTTTGAAGTTAAAGAGGTTGATTCCTTCCATTTTCTTTTTCCCAAGAATTGCTTTAGCTATTCTTCGGGGCTTATTGTTCCATACGAATTTCAGGAGTGTTTGCTCCATTTTTAGTTGAAAAATGTCATGAGTATCGTTATAGGGATCACACTGAATTTGTACAATGCTTTGGGAAGTATTGCCATTCTGACAATGTTAATTCTCCCGATCCATGAGCAGGGGATATCTTTCCATTTTCTCATGTCCTCTTTTATTTCATGAAGTAGCGTTTTGTAGTTTTCTTTGTACAGGTTCTTTACTTCCTTAGTTAAGCTGATTCCTAGGTACTTGATTTGCTGGGGCACAATTGTGAACGGGATTGTTTTTTTCATGTCACTTTCTTCTCTCTCACAATTTGCATATAGGAAAGCCATGGACTTTTGGGTATTGATTTTATAGCCTTCAACTTTACTATACAAGTCTATTGTTTCTAGGAGTTTCTTAGTAGAGGTTTTAGGATTCTCTAAGTATAGTATCATATCATCTGCGAATAGTGAGAGCTTGATTTCTTCCGTTCCTACCTGAATGCTCTTAATATCTTTTTCTTGCCTAACCGCCATTGCAGTACTATTTTGAAAAGCAGTGGAGAGTGTGGGCATCCTTGTCTCCTCCCTGATCTTAGGGGGAATGCTCTCAGTTTTTCCCCATTGAGGATGATGCTTGCTGTAGGCTTGTGGTAAATGGCTTTAACTATATTGAGGAAAGTCCCCTCTATCCCCATTTTGGAGAGGGTTTTCATCATAAATGCCAAGAATTACTCCTGGCAGTGCACAGGAGACTCTATGGGATGCTGGGAATCAAACCTGGGTCAGCTGCATGCACAGGCAGGAAATGCCCTACCAACTGTGCTATCACTCCAGCCCAAAACTATATTATTTGTAATATATTTGTTTGGATGATAGTTCTATGATTCACAACACTGTTCTTGGTGCTTTCGCGGACACATAATTCCAACACCACACATATCACCATTGATTTTCTATAGCATTAGTGTTGCGGGAAAGAATTTACAAGGGACTTGGCCCGACCTCCCAGCTCTGGGAGCTGCGGGGCCCAGAGTGAAGAGAGGGGTTACTCTTGGCAGGAAAAGAAAGGCAGGCCTAAGTCTGACCAGGAATGCTGCCTTCCCTCCCAGAAAAGAATTTCAGAAAGAGACAAATAGTGAAGTCAAAAAGTTTTAACTTAGAGTTAAAGGGGAGAGAGAAAGAGAGGAGAGAAGAGAGAGAGAGAAAGAGAGAGAGAGAGAAAGTGAATGAGAGAGAGATGCATTCAAGAGAGAACTTGGGCTTTTTTAGTCAGCCACCCTATATTACCCACCCCATCCCCCCCACACACACAGTATTGGGGGCACGATACTGGCCTTGCGGAATGATTGTATAGGTGTGGGATTTTCAAACCACCATGTGTGGGATTTTCACCCTAGATTTAAAAAATACCTTGGTATTGTTGTTTTGTTTTGTTTAATTTTCAGTTTGCTTGTTTTTGTTTTGGGACCACACCCCGTGGTACTCAGGATTTACTTCTGACTCTACACTCAGGAATCTTTCCTAGTGGGGCTCGGATGACCACTTGGGATCGGACTGGGGTCGGCCCTGTGCAAGGAAGGGCCCTCCCGCTGTGCTATAGCTTGGGCCCCAACATTTGAAACTTTCGATGGTCCTTCTTCATTTCCTATCACATTCTTCTGCTGTATCTTCTTTCCAAAAAGGGGTCCAGCCTTTACTGGACCTGGGCTGGTGCCAGTTAGAGTCTTATCAGGCCTTAGTTCCTGTGTCCACAAAGTGGGTCCAGCCATAATATGTTTTTCTACTTTAGAGTTGGAGAAAGAGTCACTTCTTCAAACCCCATCTTGGTTTCATTACTTCCCAAGAAGTCATTGCCCAGGGTTCCTGCTGACAATCTATCTACTACTTCATTTTGTTTCCACTTGGGGTGTGGAGGGGGCCATACTTGACAACAGAGTGCTCAAGAGTTATTTTTCATTCTGTGCTCAAGGATTGCTCCTGGTGATGCCCAGGGAGCCACACGAGGCGTGGGGGATGAACCTGGGATTGGGCCCACATAAGGCAAGAACCTTAAGCCCTGTTCTATCTCTCCAGCCTACATATGACTTCCTTGGTGCAAAAGTTACTTGAGGTCCTAGAAGTTCTGAAAAATCTTTGGGAGCTAGAGAGACAGTACATTCAGTAAGGTGATGGCCTTGAACACAATTGGGTTCCATCCCCAGGTCCTCTGACCCCTGCCACGAGTGCTCACTCCCCTCCCCCCCAATAAAAAAGAAAAAGAAACTTTTACCACTCCTCAACTACAGCCAAGAATAAAAATTACCCCAGATTTGGACTTTTTACAATGACCTATCAAAGTTACTTGAGGTCCTAGAAGAAAACAATCTATTTGACAGAGAAAACATATTTGGTCTTGTTTTTGTTTTGTTTTGTTTGGGAGGGTGTGCTCAGGGATCACTCCTGGCAGGAATCAGGGACCACATATGGTGCAGGGGATAGAACCAAGGTCAGCTGCGTGCAAAGCAAGAGTCCTGCCTTCTGTAATTCTCTCTGGCTCATGCTGTTCTTTTAGACATAAACAGTTCCACAGACTTCCAAGCCCAGATCATGTTTCCCTGAGACTCTGGAAAAATGCAGCAAACCAGCAACAAACCAACAGGAGCCTAGTGCCACCGATGAAAGCCCACTTTCCCTCTATCGCCGCCAACATCGGAAACTGCTGCTTCTTTGCAGTGATAGCTGAGTCTCGCCTCTCCTTAGAACCAGATAAGTGTATTGAGAGATGGGGGTGTGTGGCTTCATCGTAGAGCACATACCGGCATGGGTCCAATCCCCTGAGGTTGATACCAACCACAGCCTCCAATGCCTCAGACCCTTCCCCCAAATCACCAACTAAGCCCCAGTGCTTTCTCTCCTTTCTAATACTGACATACACCCCCCCACAGCTCCCAGTGGTGTGGCCAGAATATGTGGCCACCCCCAGCAGTCCTTCGTGGCAGCTCCCAACTTAGTGCTCAAGCACTGCGCCCGGCTATACTCCGGGACCATGAATACTGGGAAGCAAGCCTGCACCCCAACCTGTTTAGCTAATTCCCTGATACCGTGATTTATAGTACAAAATCGTATTCTTTATTTACCCTTATTCCTAGCACAGGGAACCCCAGCAAGGGCTTTTTCTAATTTATCTTTGCTTCTTTTGTTGTCTGATTGGTTTCCGTGGGGAGGGAGTTTGGGGCACACCAGCCATGCTCAAGGCTACTTCTGGCTCTGTACTCAGGGTCACCAGCAAGACAAGCACCTTCACCCAATACTATCTCTCCAGCCCTGGGAAGTTTTCTTGGTTCTGTGAAGGAAGCACTTTTGGGAAAGTCGCTAAATCACTCAGGTTGTGAAGGTCATTTGTCAAGGGAAACCAAAGTAAACAAAGGTTGCATCTTCCAGACCTCCCCGGATTTGCCCAGGGCTTGACCCAATAATTCACCAAGGGCCTATGTACTGAAGCTCCAGAACACTCAGACTGTCTGGTCTGAGAGAGCCTCTGAGCTGGGGGACGCGTGGAGACTTGAGAGGATGGGAAGTAGCTGAGCCAGAACAGGGCAGGGCTCAGACGGCTTCCCTTTCTAGGTTCTGCTGCAACCCTTCAGCTGACTCTTAACCCCTAATCTTCAAGACGCTTCTGCAGAGCCTGGACCCAGAGCATGGTACAGCGAGGAGGGTTGCCTTGCACGCGGCCAACCCCGGTTTGATTTCCAGCATCCATAGTGTCCCCTGAGCACCGCTGGGAGTAATTCTTGAGTGCGGAGCCAGGAAGAACCCCCGAGCTGGGCAGTTTTGACCAAAAAAGAAAAAAATACAAAAACAATATCCAAAGAACCCTTCCTAAGGAAGGAAGAACCATAGTAGGAAGGTTCTGGAGAGAGCATATTGGGTAGAGGGTTTCCCTTGCACGAGGCTGGCTGGAGCTAGAGCCCCATCATCCCACAGGTGTGCCCTAAGCCTTCCAGGAGCGACTTCTGAATGCAGAGTCAGGATTAAATCCTCTGACTGTGCTATCGTTCCGGCCCCATGTTTCTAAGAGTATAAATGATTGTTGAAAGAGTCTACGACAACCACGGTGAGCTTTGGGCAGCTGGGGCGCTGTGGACAGTCACAGAGAGTGTCACTGTTACTCCTGGTATCTATGAGCCCAAAGACACGGAAGAGTCCTTCCATCCTGTGTCTCCTCCTTTCAGGTCCATAATGTCACTATGGTTCCCGTAGGTGCAAGCAGGGGTGGGCTCAGCGACTGCACCCGTGGGAGGAAGGCTGGGTGGGTTTGCAGGCGCACACGCAACTCACAGACCTCCCACCTTGAACGCACGCTCCATACTGCGATACCGCAGACGGCCAGCAGGGGGCGGGACCACCACGGCAAAGGGGCCACACGCGCTCCAGACTGCAATACCGCAGACGGCCAGCAGAGGGTGGGCGCACCGCGGCAAAGAGACCACACAGGCTCCGAACTGCGATACCGCAGACGGCCAGCAGGGAATGGGTGAACCGCTGCGTAGGGGCCCGAGGCATCCAAACAGGCCTGTGGGGTCCCAGGCATCTTCCATCCGAGCGATGTCCATCGGGGTTAGAATCGATTTACTGCGGGGAGGGCGCTTGTCTTGCACGAGGCCTACCAGGATCCACCCCCCCCCCCCCCGCACCCTAAGGACGCCCCAAGGGGACTTGGGAGTGACCCTGAGCGCAGAGCCAGGGGTTGGACTCGAGATCCAGGGTGTGCACGTCAAACAAAATATTTTGAAAAAAAAAACAAGATGGGAGGAGTGGGCAAGCTAAATAGATAAAGGTGGGGGGCAGGGGTGTAACTGGGCGGCGGAGCACCGGCCTTGCAGGTCTGAGTCCACGGATTTGATTCCAAGCTCCTGGATCAGGCACCAGAGTCACCCACCCCGCCCCCGGAACTCACAGTTTTAACTGGGAGGAGGGCTGCGGGAGGCAGGCGGGGCAGGAGGCTGAGAGATGCAGGAGGAGCAGGAGCGCAGCCTTCCTCACAGGCCACAGAACCACGCCCCCAGCACCCCCAGAGTCGTGCCCTGAGCACTGCAGGTGGGAACAAAAGGAAAGAAACAGTGGGATACTGTGTATTCGACCCTGACTAGCCTCAGGCTCCCTTCTTATTTTATGTCACTGTCAATGTCTTCTCATTGTTCATCAATTTATCAATTTTCCTCAGTAACATTGTGAGACTTGTTACTGTATTTGGCATAACGAATACATCACAGGTAGCTTGCCAGGCTTTGCCATGCAGGTGACATACTCTAGGTAGCTTGCCAGGCTCTCCGAGAGGGGCGGAAGAATCAAACTCTAGTTGGCCGTGTAGGAAGCGTGCAGGGCAAACGCCCTACCCTCTGTGCTATGTATGTAACTTTTGCCTGTTTACTTTCTTGGTAAACTCTGCCCCAAGTTTTTGGGGTATGACCCAAGGCATGGCAGCAATTTGGGGGGACCTGGAAGTCTGAAGGCGCCATCAGGCTGCTGATGCACTCGCCTCACAGCTACAGACTGACCTGCTGGTGGCACCATACCCCCAACCCAGTGCTTCTTACAGTTTACTCTTGCCTCTGCACTTAGAGACTGCTCCTACCAGGGCACAGATGACTGGATGAGATTCCTGCGATTGAACCCAGATCAGCCACATGCAAGGTAAGAACCCTACTCACTGTACTACCTCTTTAGCCCAAGATAAACACTTTTAAGAAAATGGTATACAGGCACAGAGCAATAGTTCAGCTGGTAGGGCATGTGCTTTGGCCAATCTGGCTTCAATCTCTGACGTTCCGTATAGTCTGCCAAGCACTGTCAGGAGTGATTCCTGAGTGCAGAGCCATGAATAATCCCTAAGACATCACCAGGTGTGGCACAAACATAAAGAAACTAAAAGAAATTGGTGTATCAGAATTCCATTGTAGCAACTCTTTGACTTATTTGACTCTATAGTTCGTGATTGCTAGCCAAAAATCTTTTATAAATAAACCGGAGAATAATCAGTTATCACTGGCAAAAAGGAAATAATTTTATTCAAGTAGATATAGAACATTGTTTGCTCAAATTTTAATACTGCTTTACATAGTTTGTGAAACAATTTCAATCGTGTTTATTACTCAAAATGTCAATGGATTACGATCTTTCACTGGTGAGACACTTGATAATCTCCAGAGGAAAATACATCAAAAGCATATATACAATTATAGAAGTTCTTATAATACATGTAGCCCTGATGATACATTATTTATCACGTTTTACAGAACTAGAAAACATACAAATGAAGATAAATACATTCAGACTGGATGATCACCTTCTGATGGTTCAGGTCCTTCATTTAATTTTTTGTGATAAGAAAATCCAAAATTATTAATGTTGAATTTCTCATCATACATTCATCTAAAACCACAGTGGAAAAAAAGTAAACTTTGTAAAGACAGTAAATTGGTTATTTTAGGTGTTTCACAAGTACTTGCTATCTAATCCAGGAACTGCTGGAGATTTCTGCACAGTGCAGAGAATGAGGTGGCCGGGCCGAAGTTGTTGCTGTCGTAATTGTTGAGGTCGTCCCCGTTCCCTTTGAGAGCCCCCTCGGACATCATCTCCACTTTCATGTTGAGGTCCTGATTCTTTCTTTGGAGGTCCACAATCACGGAATTCAGGAAATCAATCTGTGTTCAAGGAGAGCGTGAGACGGTGAGCCATCTGCGGGAGCCATGGGAGCCCGCCACAGAGGAGGCTGGGCCCCGCTTCCAGTCCCCGCCCCAGGGTTGGAGGCAGCCAGAGCTCCCCTTTCCCTTCCTGAGCGCAAGCTCCCGGGTGCCCAGGGAAGACCCCAGGAGGAGATGCTGGTACCCCTTGGTTCCTCTAAGAGCAGGGAGACAAAGACAGACTCACTTCTTTCAAATGAATGGGGCAGGGGAAATCCCACTTTACAAAAGTAAGCATGACTGTAGGCACAAACATTCATGTTTCACTTGAAAACTGGCGGGCGCGTTGGGTCTGAGTGATAGCACAGCGGGAAAGGTGCTTGCCTCGCACGCAGCCAACCCAGGTTTGATCCCTGGCATCCTATTGGGGCCACCGGAGAGCAGCCAGGAGTGATTCATGAGTGCAGAGCCAGGAGGAAGCCTGGAGTATCGCCACGTGTGGCCCCCAAAGAAAGTGTAAATAAAACCAGAAAAACAGACTGATTCTTTTTCTCCCTCAGGGCAAGTTCTGATGGCCAGTCTCTGAGAGTGCCCAGGCCATCCCACACTACAGCCAAGAAACACAGATCTCTCTTCCTCCAGCTGAAACAAAACAAAACAAAACAAAACATGGAAATGTTCAGTTCCCAACAAGCCCATACAGGGTCCACCTGCACAGCCCACGTGCAAAGTTCACTTCAGCCCACTGTTAAGTGCAGAAGTGCAGGAAGTGAGGGTGTGCGGGAACTCCTCAGGGCACTGGGACCCAGATGGTCCCCTTCCTTGGAGAGGATTCAAACGATAAAGCGCTGCAGACCCGGGTGGGATGGAAGGGGGGTTGGGGAAGGAGAGACATCAAGGAGGCCCCAACGCTGACTCCTGCTGCAGGCCAGACCCGAGCCTGGTGATGGTAGGTGCGGGCACTGGACTGCAGCCAAGTGTGCAAACCCCGGAGGACCCCACCCAGCTGTCTCCCTCGACAGGAGCAAGAAGCAGGAAGGGGGCCCAGAGGACCAGACTCCCCCAGCTCTGGGCCTAGAGCATGCGCAATGAGGCTGGGACAGCCACATGCTAGTGGGCATTTCCATTTGCGACTGAACCTTCCTGGCAGGGAAGAAGCCCTCCAAAGTGGTGTTCAACTCTGGCAAAGTGAAGATTTGCCAATGTGATGGGAGCGCGAAGCCCAGGTTCTGGGAGAGCAGCAAGAGGAAGGGCATTGGAGGGCTCTGGCAAGGACATGACCCCTTGACTGAAGGGATGTGTCCTTGTCCATGGGGCCTCTCACTCCTTAAGCATCACCTCTTGTGCTGGGAGCGTGTGGGGGTGGGGTTCCGGCAGCATGTGCGAGGCCCCTGGTTCTCATGGGCGCCAGGGGAGCACAGCCCCTTCTTCCTCAGCTTCCCTCTTTTTGGCTTCTGTTATTTTAATGAACCAATTAATTTGGGGAGGGGGCTTTTTGGGTCACAATCCGGCGTTGCTCAGGAGTGACTCCAGGCTCTGCACCCAGGAAGTACTCCTGGCGGTGCTTCGGGGACCATATGGGATGCCGGGGATGGAACCTGGGTTGACCATGTGCAAGGCCAACACCCTACCTGCTATGCTATTGCTCCGGCATCATTCTCGGATATTTTAAATGGTAGATATTCCCCGACTCTTTTGAAGCATACACGCATATATACATATATACATGTCTGTGTATGTATACATGCTTATCTAGAACCTTTGTGGGTAGTCAGTTTGGTTTGTTTGGGGGCCACACCCGGTGGGGTAGGGACTAAACCCTAGCTCTGTGCTCAGGGATCACTCCTGGCTAGGGTGGAACAGCTCAGGCTGTCAGCAGTCACTCGAGCCCAGGAAAGTGTGGCTGTGAGGTCAGAGGGCACTGGCTCACCTAGCACTGCACTCAGGAATTACTCCTGGCGGTGCTCAGGGGACCATATGGGATGCTGGGGATTGAACCTGGGAATTCGGTGTGTAAGTCAAACGCCCTCCCCGCTGTGCTATCACTATGGCCCAGGATATGGTTTCTCTCAGGCCTGAGGCCGGGCCTACACAGCCCTGGTCACTACCATCACCCACCTTACTCTGCATCATCGCGTTGGTGTTCCTGGTGTCCTCCAGGGAGACCAGGGCCTGCAGGGACGCCTCCCGCTCGGCCAGCAGCTCGGTCTGCTGCGCCTCCAGCAGCGCCTGGTCTTTCAGCAGCCAGTGCAGCTGCCGCTGGAGCTTAGTGGCCTTCTGGCCCAGCAGCTCCTTCTCGGCGCCAAGGCTGTTCAGCTGCTCACGCAGGGCCGACTCCACGCGGGCGGCCTCCTCCTTCTCAGCCGTGAGCTCCTCGATCTCTTGCACCAGCGACTTCTGATCCCGAGCCAGCTCCTCGTAGGAGCACTGCAGCTTCTGGATGATGTTGTCCTTGTCCTTGGCCAGAGATAGGTTCTCCAGAACCAGCTTCTTGACATGCTCCTCCAGCTGGCCCCTCTCCTCCAGGCCCTTCTTGCACTCGGCCACCAGGCTGCTCTTGCTCATCTGCAGCTCCTCCACCAGGGCCTGCAGCCCCAGCTTGGCGACCTGCAGTGCGTCCTTCTCCGTGCCCACCCTCTGGAGCTCCTCCTGCACCGCCCTGCCCTCTTCCAGCACTTTCTCTTTCTCCGCCTCGAGGGCTTCTCGGTCCAGCCGCTCCTGCTGGCAGAGCTTCTCCGCGGCCCACCTGGCCTCGATGACCTTCTCCTTATCCAAGCGAATCGCTTGGTTCAACAGCCAGAGCTTCCTCTGCTCTTCCCGCAGCGAAGAGTTTTTGGCCTCCGCTTCTCTGAGTTTCAATTGAAACCACCCTCTCTCGGACTTCAGACAGAGCTTCTCCTTCACCAGCAATTCATTCTCTGACCTCAGAGCCCTGCGATCCTCTGACATCAGCTCCATCTCTTCTTTGGCCGAGCTTAATAAGCAAGTTAAGGACTGCAGAAACAAAAAGCGGGGAAGAATGGAAACAAGAATGAGATCAAGTGGGCACAAGCAAGCCAAGCACTTCATGTGGCCTAAATACCAGAAATGAAAATGGCAGAGTAGTCTTACCTCCACACGCATGTATACGCGCACGTGCACACACTCACACACACACACACACGCACACACACGCAGGATGGAGAGGCTCAAACACAGTTAGGTTCTTAGGGTCAACATAACTACCTGCCTATTTTGTGGATGGGGGCCCCACACCTGCTGGTGTTCGGGTCTCGCTCAGGGTTCTGTGCTCAGGGATCACTGCTGGCAGGGCCGGAGGACCATACGGGATGCTGGGGATCAACCCCGGGTTGGCCGAGTACAAGGCAGTACCCTACCCATTCTACTATCAGCCGATTTGATTTTTGAAATGCCGTCTGAAATGTTTCCTGACAGCTCCCTGGAAGGTGTAAGTACAGTTGGATCTTGACATTGGGGCATAAGATTTTTCCCCCCACTTCAATTCTTCTATTATAAAATCCATCACTCTGTCCTAGAAGGGATGCATTCAAAAACTAGTTTTCAATACAATTCAAAGAACTACAAAAAGTATTTTGTTTTGGAACTTTGTGCAGGAGGGGAAGGGAAAAGCAACCACTGCTTGTCAAACGATTTTCACAGGGACAAACAGAGGCAGGAAATGGACTTAGTCCCAAAAGTTATCCACTTTATAGAAAATCCAGACGAATCCACCAAGCTTTGGAGACTGAAGCCAACAGTTTTTGCTTGCCAAACACAGTAATAAGTCTCAAAATGGAGACATTAGTGGGCCCGCTCGAGCCAATCGATGAGCAAAGGGAGGGCAGTGTTTGCAGTCATTTGGGAGGGTCCGAGGGGCTCCAGGAGGACTGGCCGCACACGGGTCAGGGTCTCCCTCACCTGCTCTCCCTGCCTGGCAGCAACGGGTTGTGCGTTTTCAGTTCTGAGTCTCAATGCACACCACAGTTGAACCGCCATGTACTTTCCAGAACTTTTTGCAGCAAGGGCTATCTTCTCTGTCCAGCTCAGCAGTCATGAGCCGCAGCAGGCTACTGGCATGTGCTGGGAAGCTGACCGCTGACGGCCATGTTACCGGAATGGGACTGACCTGAGCATGCACACGACGCTGCTGGCCACAGAACTGGGCCGTGCACGTGGTCCAGAGAGGAGACGTAGCCCTGGCTGTGGTGCGTGGTTGAAAGAGGCCGGGCACCAACACACACACAGGCCACGGCCGCCACTCAGCAGCCCTGGTTTCCTCTGATGTAACCCCGCTTCCGTTTTCTTTCCATTGGCTTATAGATATGTATACACACATATACATACAAGCACATATATGTATACGCATACACATTAATATATAAACTATACATGATATAAAGCATGTAAAACTAAAAATGTATCCAAATACGTACATATGTATTCAAATGCACTTGTTATATGTATATAAAGATGGACACATAGGTACATGTTATGTATGTACACACATATATGTGTGTGTACATTCTTTTCCTTTTTGTTTTGGGGTTCACACCCGGAGAGGTCACGGCTTCCTCCTGGGTGCTTGGGGGACCATGGGGGATGCTGGGGATCCCCAGTGGGTCACGTGCACAGCAAGTGCCCTCTTGCTGCACTAGTTCCAGCCGCTCTATTTCTCTCCACTGAGCCTCAAACCTTAACATTTCTCTGATACACACTAAAAAATGCCTTTGAGCAATCAAGTGAAAACACGAAGGCCTGAACTTACTGAACAAGCTCAAAACAAAACGGAAAACCCAAGCTGGGGTCCCTGGGCTTCCGCATGCTCTGCCGGGCGCCCCGGGAGCAACCCCCTTCCTGCTCTCACAGCCGCCGCCAGGTGGGGGAAGTGTCTGCGGCTGCAGGCCGAGGCCCCCCAACAGAGCCCGACCCCGAGACGGCCGCCATCAGCCGCGGTGCTGCCCTGCGCCCACCCACCTTGGCCTTATCGGCTTGCGACTTCAGCTCGGCCACCTGTCGCAGCAGGCTCCCGTTCTCCGCCTCCGCTGCCTGCAGCTTCTCCTCCGCCTGCAGCAGCAGCTTCTGCAGGGCCTGCAGCGCCTCCTCGTACTGCCCCTGGCTCTCCACTCTGGCCTTGGTGTGCTCGGCCTGCAGAGCCTGGCACTGGCTGCGGCTCACGTCCATCTTCTCCTCCTGCGGGGAGCCAAGGGCCACCGTCAGCAGCCGGCCCCCTGCCCGCTCCCAGCACACACGCACACACACGAGCACACACACACACACACACACACAACGCAAACACACAAACATACACACCCGCACACACACGGCCCCTCTGCTCTGCTCACCAGCATGCACACAAAAAACACACATGCACACTCACACGCGCGCACACACACGGCCCCTCAGCTCGGCCGCTTTCGTTCAAGTTCTCCTGAAGACTACGAAGCGCTAGCCCCTTCCCCTGCAGCTCTTCGGCCAGGCTATCGGCCTACCAGAGTCACAAGGATGGAGTGAATGGACCAAGGAGACAAACAGGAATGGGAAGGGGAAAACAAAACAGAAAACACGTATGAGAAGCCCATGACCCAACACAACCCCGAAGAACAGAGGCGTGAGGTGAGTGTGATTGCCTGAAGCTCGTGAAGCCAAGGCCTTGGCGCCGGCAGTTCTGGTGATGACTGTCTAGTGGTTATTGAAACAGCCCAAACAGAGGCGTTTTCTAGACCTAACTTTGGAGTGACCAGAAAATAAGAAAGCCTTTGAGAAAGACTGACTTTCCAGGGGCGAGGAGACGGCACAAAGGACTGGAGTATACACCAGGCCCGAGTTGGAACTGCAGCACCAATGGGGGAAGTAAGCAAGGGAGGAGGGAGGCTAAGCATAGGAAAGAGGGAGGGAGGAAACAGGGAAGAAAGGGAAAGGGAGGGGAGGAAGGGAAGAAAAGGTTATCTTTTTTTTTTTCTCTTTTGTCCTTTTAGGTCACCCTAAGTGCTCAGGAATTTCTCCTTGGCAGTAACCCGGCCAGCTCACTGAGAGTATCTCGCCTGCACGGCAAAGCCTTCCAAGCTCCCCGTGACGTATTCGATATGACAAACACAGTAACAAGTGTCACAATGGAGACGCTACTGGGTCCGCTTGAGCTAATCGATAAACAACGGGAGGACAGTGACAATGACAGTGACCCTATGGGATGATGGAGATCGAACCCACGTGGGCCGCATGCAAGGCAAATGCCCTTCCCATTGTACTATCATTCCGGCCCCCAAGATTTACTTTCTTGTAGTTTCTTTTCTGTGACTTTAAAAGTTTGAGGGGTTTCAATATGAAATTTAAAATGAAGACCCTCTAATACACTAGACAGCAGTCACCAGAACTTGACGTTTGTTACATCTTGATGCGAACAAGTGGGTCAGCTATCCCCTGCTGTGTCCTAGGAATTGATTCCATTTGTTTCAGCCGGTGTTTCTGGAATGCCAGCCAAGGAGTCCTGAGCCCTGAGAGGAACTCCCGGGGGTCTCAGGGCCCTTCTGTTATGTCTGTCAGTCCTGTCTACAAAGCCCACAGCCCTTCCATCTTGGCCAACAGAGAAGTTTCTCCAACAAAGTGCCCAGCGTGGGGGGCGCTGGGGGTGAGGGAGCGTCCCTGACACGACAATCCTATAGGAGGAAAAGGGCATCTCTCGAGGGAACTTGGTGAGAACTGCAGCTTCCTCGGCTTGGCCCAGATCTCACTGTCTCGTCCTTCCCCAGTGTCAGGGCTACCATGAGAGTCCATGCCCGTGGCCAGCAGAGGGCCATGCGGGAAGGCGGACTTGGCCCAAGCACCCCTTAGAGGCTGAAAGGGATGAAATCTCTGCAGGGCTGGGTGGGGGCTTGTGCTGCAGGGAGGGAGGGGCTGGCAATGAGAAATACCAAGATGGGCCACGTTACCAGCCCTGAGGGAGCTCAGAGGCTCAGAGGCATCGAGCACCAGCTGGGAACTGAGGCGCCCCGGGGAGAGGAGGGCAAAGCCCGTCACACGAGCAGGTGGTCAGCAAGGTCAGGGAAAGAGCCTCGCGGCCTTACTCGAGTCCAAGTGTCTGGGCGAACTCGGCGAGTATGCAGCGGGCCCAAGGGGCGGGGGCAGAGTTTGCTCTGGGGGCTCCTATCTTGTTTTCTCACTGGCCTCGTGAAGAATTCTCTATTTCAGAAAGACCCCAGACGGGCCCGATTAGCCGGGGCCAAGGCTAGCACGGCATCCGGATGCTGGGAACCAATGACAGCCCCAGAATCGTGCCGACACCTTCTCAGTCCCCTCAGAGGGAACCGCACGGGACGTGACCGGGAGACCTGTCAGCACCAAGCCGGAACACGGCGGCGAGCAGACTGACACACAGCATGCAGGGAGCGAGCGTGGAAGTGGGCAAGGGCGCCCGAGTACCAACCTGCAGCTCTCGGCCCGCTTTGCATTCTCTAACTCCTGAATCTGCCGCTCAGCCACCTGGAGCTGCTGCCTGAGCTTCTCCATTCCCAATTGACCTTCGGAACTGGCCTTCCAGAGCCCATCGAGCTGCAAGAGCTTCTGCTGGGTGGCCTCCAGCTGTGCCGTGGCATTGGCCAGGGCCTGGGCTTGCTGACTACACACGGCCCGCAACCCGTCCAGGTGCTTTACCTTCGTCTCCGCCTCCTGCAGCTTGTTCAGGGCGTCCTCCATCTCCACCAGGTGCTGGTCCTCGATCTGCTCGAGCTTGGCCCGTGCGGCCTCCAGGCTGTTCTTCTGCTCCTGGGCTGTCCTGAACAGCCGCGACCTGAGCGTCTGCAGCTCGGAGGCGTGTGCTGCACGCTCAGCCGCCTGCTGGGCCTTCAGGCTCTCCACCTCCTGCTGGTACTCGAACTGTAGCCTCTCGATCTGCACCTTGAGCTCGGCCAGCTCGGCCGCCTCGGCGCCCACGCCCTGGCTCACGGATGCCTTCTGCTCGCCCATGGCCTGTTGGTGCGGGGCGATGGCCGTCTCCAGCTTGGACTTCCACAGGGCGATCACGTCCGCATTCTCCTTGTTGGCATGGTCCAGCTTGGTCCTCAGGCCCTCGTTCTCATTGGCAAGCTTCTCAGAGGCCGCCTGCAGGGCCTTTACCTCCTTCTGGTGGGAAAACAAAATTTCCATGAACTTAAAACAGGAAGGAAAAGAAGCAGAAATAGAAATTTTTCTTTTCCAAACTGACTCTTTGCTTCTTCTTGTTTTAAGGAAAAGCTTCCAAAAAATGGGGTTCTAAAGGATTTGATTTGTGCTGCTCGACTGAAAATCAAAGCTGAGGCAAAGGCATAGACCCGACTGTCAGAACGAGAGAAAAACGCTCATCAAGAGCAGCCTCCAGCCCCAAGGAGCAGAGATGTGTCAGCCGGGCCCTGCCAGGTGCATGACCCCAGGTATCCCTGTCTGATTCGGAGTCTCCAGCAGAAGTGGTCCCGGCGGGGTCGGCCAGGCCGCCCCGCATCCTTGCCTGCACCCTGCAAGCCTCCGGGACCTGCCCGGGCTTTACCTCCAGGTCGCCTTTGGTGATGGACTCCTCCTCGACTCGGAACTGGAGGTCCTCCACTTTCCTGTGGGGGAGAGAGAGACGTTGTGAGGGACGTCACTGCTGCCCCCCATGAGGGCCACCATCTTGTAGATGCGCCTGACCCAGCCCCCGGCTCCACACACAGGAGGGCTGAGAGAGTCGGGGAGGGCCAGAGCGAGAGTACAGCAGGCAGGGCGTTTGTCTTGCACGTGGCCGACCCGGGTTCAATTCCCAGCATACCACTATGGACCCCAGAGCAATGCCTGGAGTAATTCCTGAGTGCTGAGGCAGGAGTAACCCCTGAGCATCGCTGGGTTGACCCAAAAAGAAAAAAAAAGAAAGTCAGCGAGTCCCCTCAGCTTCGAACACTGGGTGGGACCCACAGGCTACAGGAGGAAGCTAGGCCGAGCAAACGCCAGGTGCAGTGTCATATCAACCCTTTCTGCCTCGCAGCTAACAGAGGTGGTTAAAAACTGACCCGCGGCGCATGCCAGTCCCTCGCAGCCAGCGCCTGTCCCCACATTGGGACAACAACTGAGCCCCTAAGGGAGAAGCAGCCAACGACTCGGGGGCAGGGGCGGGCGGAGGGGCTCCCAGGGGACGTGTCGAGTCGGCATGTGGAGCTGAGGAGCTGAGCCAGGCACTGGCAGTGCCCCTGGGCACCACACTGCCGGGAGCCCATCTGAAAAGGCAGTCTCGGCTAGCACCCCGTGTCCATCTGTCTGCAGCCAGGCCTGAGCCCCGCGTCCGCCTGTCTGCAGCCCGGCCTGAGCCCCGTGTCTGTCTGTCTGCAGCCTAGTCTGAGCCCTGTCTGTCTGCTGTCGTGCCCCATGGGTACTGTGGGTTTCCTCCCGACTGGGACTTAACCACAGGGATTCCCAGAGGGCCCAACTGGGTTAGGACAGTTCCTTGCCACCCAGCACAGGCCTCCTGAATACCAGGCCAGGTGGACACAGCAGGGAGGGACGGGGGTGGCTTGGCTCCACTGAGCTCCCCCCCGCAGCCCTCCCGGTGAGGCCGTGCTCAGACTGGGCACCCGTTGGTTTCTGGTTCTCACAGCCCTGGAAGGCCAGGAGTGCCCCACCCGAGGGAGCCCCCAGCTCCGGGCACGGCCTCACCTCTTCTCCTCCTCCAGCTGTTTCAGCAGCTCCACCTTCTCCCAGTCGGTTGCTTCCAACATGGCCCGCAGCTCGTCGTTCTTGGCCTCCAGCTCCAGAACGTGCTGTAGAAGCAACGGTGCGTGAGTGGCCTCGCCTGCCCCCGACAACCCTCTGTGGGCTGGCACCGCCACCTGTCACCGCGGCAAGCTGAACGCATCTCCCACCTAAGCTGCGGTGTTTCTGGAAGGTCAGAGGGGAACCACACCACAAAAGCACCGGCGCGGACAACTCGGCACTCCCTATACCCCCACGGAGCGAGTAGAAGGAGCATGCGATCAAACCACGTGCCGGACGCCACCGCAACGACGGCAGACAGGGACCCACCGCCTCACCCTGCACCGCCTGCACCAAGCTCACACCCAGCCTCTACCGCAGGCGTCTCTCGGCCCCGGCACTGCTATCTGCACAGACGTCACCTGGTCGTGCCCGCACCGGCCAGGGCCAACTCCTGCTCTATCTCCCCCACGTGGCTTGTGGCCATGGCCACCTCCGCCCGCTCCAGGTCCCGCTCAGCCAGCAGCTTCTCAATGTGCTGCGGCTTCTCCTTCAGCGCCTCCTGGAGGGCGGTGGTGCTGGAGATCTTGTGGGCATAGTGGAGGAAGTTTCTGGCAACTACAAAGGAAAAAGAGACATGAAGGGGATGGGGGCGGCTGACACGGGCATGCACGCGGTGATCCTCGGCAAAGCACATGGAGCAGTGCTGCATCCTTGCATATGGGCCAGCGACTCTTAGCAGAAACGTCTTGAAACCTTCCCGAAGATCCTTGGACGGGACCTGGGCTCCACTGACCTCGGGCCTCGTGGGAATCCAGAGACTCTTCTGCAGAGCAGGAGGCAGCCCCCTCCACAGCCCGCTCTGGCCTGAGCTTTCTTAAGGCTGCGCCCTTGGCTTGAGCGTGAGGCCGGGTCCAGCATCTTCAGCCTTGCAGGTCCGTCAGGGTCTCCCAGGGTAGCCTGTCCCTTCTCTCTTCCTCTTCCTTCCAGCTCACCTCGCTCTCCCGGGCACCCGCCCCATGCCTGAATAGCAGTAACCAGAGACTCTAGTCTCTGGGAATGGCCCCGTGCCCCCGAGGGTCACTGGGTGTGACCCTATAAAAGACCCCTGTGCCATCTGCCTTCGAAAATGGGGAATGAGAGGCTAGAATGATAAAGTTGCAGGAAAGGCGCTGGCCTTGCACGCCGCTGACCTGAGTTGGATAACAGGTACCCACCCCAGAGGGTCCCGAGCCCACCAGGAGTGACTCCTGAGTGCAGAGTCCGGAGTAAGTCCTGAATATTGCTGGGGCATGGCCAAAGTCCAGGGAAAAATAAGGAAAAAGTGGTGGGTGAGAATGTGTGAGGGCTCACGCCCAGCGAGCAGGACAGCAAGGGCAGCTCAGGGAAAGACCAAGCACAAAGGGAAGGAGAGAAGAGGCAAAGACAGTGAGGAGGGGAGGGGAGTGGGCTGAAGGGCTGCGGGGACCGGGGGTCCTGTCCGTTCTATCCTGGGCTCGTGGTCGCTCATGGTCGCTCTGCAGACCCAGATCCCTCTCTGCACAACGGCCCCTGCAGGAGGGGACAAGGCGGGACCTGATCTTCATTCTTCGGGCACACGGTGGCGGGGGCTGCGGCAAGGGTGGCCAGGACTTCCGCTCCTGCCCGGCCATCCCTGTTCTATCGCCCTGCTGCGGTCCAGCCGCAGGTTCTCTTGCTGCTTCCCCGTATCGTCTGAGCTGCTGCCAAACGCCTCCTGACCGACGGGCCCAACAGGGCCCAGTCTGTCCTCTGCTGCTTTGCCTGCTGGGAGCTCTCGAGCCACCTGGTATTGTCCGGAGAGCAGGATCATCCTTGCCTCTGCGTAAGGACCTGGCCGTGATTTCCCGATACACTTAAAGTATATCTGGTCCGATTAAATGCCCTCCCCAGGGCCAAAGAGTCTGTTGGGGGGGGTGGGGGAAGGTGCTTGCAGAGGTTCAAGATCCAGCACCATCAGGAGTGACCCCACCCCCCAAGCAGAGAGCCAGGAATAAGCCCTGAGCACCCCTGGGTGTGGCTCCAAAACAAAATAATAACTAAAATTTCTAGGAGCACACGAGCTCTCGGGCCAGCCATGTGCAGTGCTCCCGGGAACTGCAGTCAACTCGGATTTCAAGGGGTGGCTGGGAAGAGCTTGGCAGCCTTGGGGGTCTAACACCAAGACCCGGGCTCAACCCCCCTCCACCGGGAGCAGCCCCCAAGCACCACGCCTGGAGTCCCTGAGCACTGCCATGTGAATCCCAAAGAGCAAAAATAAAAACTAGGAGAGGCGGGCAGCGGTGTTCCCTGAGCCTCCTGACCTGAGCAGGAGGGGCAGGCCAGACGCATGTGCTTCCTGGGCCCGAGACAGCTCCCTGAGGAAACCAGCACAGGAGCGATGGGCTTCTTTCAGCCAACCATGGAGACGAGACTGTGAGGTTCAGGCGCCGGAGCAGGGAGAAAGCAGCACCCCTGGCATGGGGGGAGGCGCGCGCTGAGGGGCTGGGCAAGGTCGGGGCCACGAGCTGAACTCAGGATGCTGATGCCAAAGCCTCTGCCCGGCGCGTGTGTGTAAGGCCCCAGGCTCCATCCCAGCAAGGCCAGACCCTCTGTGGGAGCCTGGTACCTCAGAAGAGCAACTCAGCCAACAGATGAACCCGGGAGGCCTCCACAGGTCACGCACGGACCTGTGTGCATGTATGTATGTGTGCATGTATGTTCCAGTGGGCATGTCTACACGCACCTGTGTGCAAGGGCGCGTTGTGTTTATGCATGTATGTGCCTGTGTGTGTATACCCATAAGCCTGTGTATATACGGTATGCACTACGTGTACATGTATGAGTGACTGTGTGTATGAACGCTTGTGTGTGCACTTATGGAATTATGTTGTCGAGGTATACTTCCGTGAAGTCACACAGAATCTTTCTATATTCCTGTCATAGACGCTAACGGTGATGTTCAGTTTAGGAGTGAGCTCCACCCTGCATAAAGATATGCAAGGCAGGGGCCAAAGAGCTGGAGAGTGAAGCCCCAGTGCTGCCCAGGCTCAATCCCGGAGGCCCGCCAGGAATAATCCCGAGCACAGAGGTGAGAGAAAGCCCTGAGCTCTGCCAAGTGTGACCCCAAAAGAGAACAAAACAAGACAGCGGGGGGAGGCTGGAGATACGTCTCAGGCGTAGGGTTCTTGCTTGGAGGTGGGAGGCCCCGGCACAACCCCAGCACTTCAAACGGCCCCTTGAAGCACTGTAGGGTATGGCCCACAGTCAAGCAGAAAAACAAAACCAAGCAAGACAGGACTGGCCCCAGGCCTGTGCCCACGGCGCGTGGCCTCCTGGCTCCCGTTCCCGTGACATCTGTTTTGTATCTTCCGTTTCACACACACTCACTCCCTCCTCTTCCGTATCGAAGGTCAATGCACGGAGCAGAGGCGGCGGCAGGAAGCGCAGCCCCCAGCAAAGCCAGCCCCCCCGGGACACCCTCTCCATCGTGGTCCCGTTTCCCTGTGGACAATATCTCAGGATACCCTTGCATATTCGGACACACTTTAGTGTTTATGACTCAGATAGACGTGAGGGGAGAAGCCACGAGGCCCCAGCTTTGACTTGCGGCCCCGCAATGGTCAGAAGTCCAGGCCACTCTGCATGTCGACAGGGGTGCAGAGGGACAGGAGGGAGCAGGGAGAGACAGAGAGAGCAAAGAAGAAGACGAAGCGCCAAGCGTTCCCCAGAGTCTCTGGGCCCTGCTCTGACCCTCAGCGCCCCCTTCAGCTACCCCACTTCATCCCTAAGGCGGCCTGAGGCCAGAGAGGAGCCCTGAGCACCCCAGGAAAGGCCCATCCCTGCTCCTGTCACTGGTGGTGGCTGGGAAGCCACTCGCCTGCCACCCGGAGCTGCTCAGCCCACGTGCTCCTGCTCCGCCTCTCGCCCCTGGGGCTGTGGGAGTCTGTGGGGGCCCGAGCACCCCGCAGTGGTAGGGGGCTGCTTACTAGTCCCGTGACGCCAGATCTGCTGCTCTCGAATGAGGCCCCGGAGCTGACGGAGCTGAACGAGGAGGCCGAAGGGCTGCGCTTCAGGCTGGCAGGGGTGGTGGCCATCACACGCCTCACGGCGGCCACCTTGCCCTTGGCCGGCGTCGTGGACGGGAAGCCGATCTTGGTGACTTTGTGAATGGGAGCAAACAAGTCATACTTGGGCTGACACTGGAAGTACCTGCGGACAACGAGGAGGGGGGGACAAAAACACCTTCGGCAAGAGACCAAGAGACACAAGCGCCGACCCAGAAGTCCACTGAGTCCCACAGTCTCACTCCCCCAAAAACGAACACGCTCCCACAGCCCCACATGCCCACACACTCACATCCCGACAAACACACTCACACACACACCCCAACCAACACTCCCACATTTCCACAGCGCCACGCTCACACTCACTCCCCAACAAACTTCATACCCTCCACCAGCCCACACTCACAACCCAACAAACACACACACCCTAACCAACACTCCCACACATAAACACCACAACCAACACACACTTACACTCACACCCCAACCAACACTCCCACACTTCCACACTCTCACAGCCCAACAAACACACTCACCCCCAACCAACACTCCCATACTCTCACACTCCCACCCATCAAACACACACATTCACACCCCAACAGACACTCCTACATGTCCACAGCCCCTCACTCACACACACTCACTCCCCAGAAACACTCATACTCACACCCAAACAAACACACACTCACACTCACACCCCAGCCAACACTCCCACACACCCACAGCCCCACAGTCACACACACGCACACCCCAACCAACATTTGCACACTCTCAAACCAACACTGACACGCTCTTCACTCCCCCACAAACACGCTCACACCCCCACCAACACTCTCATGCCCACGCCCCCACCAACACTCAAAGCCCCACACTCACATGCTCACATACACACTCCCTCATACATTCACACCCACACTCTCTCCCACGCCGCCCACCCCCACCACGCAAACCAAGGGCAATTCCAAGCAGCCTCCCCGGCATCTGAAGGGCGACAGCAGGCCCGAGGGGTTCCTGTGGCCAGAGCACAGCTGCATGTGGGAGCCCTGGGCTGTCCCCACATCCCTGCAGGGTCCCCGAGTGCCACTGGAAGTGGCCCCGCCTAAGAACCAAGTGAAGTGGCCTGCAGTCCCCTCAGCGCCTCCCGGGCACCGTGCATGGCCCCAGGCTGTCTGGGGGGGCAGGGGGACCCACCTCGTTCCGGCCACGGCACCATCGTTCTTGCCCAGTGGCTTGTCCAGCTCTACGCCGCACCAATCCCCCTTGGCGAAGTCCGTCTCCCCGAGGAAGCGCACCACACCGGCCTCCATGCCTCCCACCTGCCGGAGGGATGAAGGGACATGGGTCAGGCACCCTGGACTGCGCACAGCGCCCCCACCCCCCGCAAACGAACATTCTGGCTTCAGAGTCGGGATTTCCTGAAGAAACCCCAAAGGTTAAGGTGCCATTTCCCCCCGCAACCCCTACAGGGTGAGCAGACGCTGCTGCTCAGTGTCCATGCAAGGCAGCGACATTCACACCCACTCGCTGTCATCGGTGGCCTGGCTGACCACACCCCCGCGAATCTCTGACCCAGGCCAGCCACCTGGTGTGGCGAGGGGGTCGCTGCCCCTTGGGTGTGGGAGCGGAGCACTGGCAACCCCACCGCTGGAGAACAATTAAGCCAGAAACCAGCAAAAGGAAAATGACTGTTCTCGTATCTTAGCAGAGTTCGATTTTCCAGTTCTCCTTCACTATGCTTTGGCTTGACGCTTGGCTCCCAGGACACAGAGCAAAACAATCACAGCACTGGACACTGACGGGAATGCTGACAAACAGGGCTGGAGCACCGGGGGAAGGGCACTGGCTTTGTGTGCGACCACCCTGTGACGCCCCAAGCAAAAACATCGAAAACCAGAGAAACAGAACCGATTTCCAACTTTGTTCATTGGTTTGTTTTTGAGTCACATTCAGAGTGCTCAGGGCTTACTCTTGGCTTGGTGCTCACGGATCACTCCGGGATGTGCTTGGGGGACTGTACATGGGACCAAGACTTAAACCCCGGGTCAGAGGCGTGCAAAGCATGACCCCTCCCCACGGCATGACCCCTCCACCCTGTTTTGGCTAAACTGGTAAAACTGGCAGCATCCCCGCACGCATCCATCACGCTGGAAACTGCAGGACCAGGAATCCCGGCTGTTCGTGCTTCCACCAAAACCACGAGTCTGGAGGAGCTGATGAACCAGACAGGCGAATGGACAGCCACCCGCAACCGCTGCCCTTGGCACTCACCAGCACCTGGTCCCCGAGCTTCAGCTCCCGCTCCCCTTTCTTGAGGGAGCCGGCCTCAGAGAGGTTGGAGATGGACTCGCTGGCCCTCCTGGTCAGGCTGCTGATGTGAGGGGTGGCCGGTGACTCCTTCGCGGGGGACTGGGGCACCTTCGCGGTGCTGGCAGGGGCCGGGGAGGCCGACAGGGGCGGTGTGGCCCAGGTGGCAGGCGCTGGCTGCCGGCAGTTGGTCTCATCGTCGGCCTGCAAGCTCCTACTCAGCTTGGACGGCCGGGTGAAGATGCCCTTCAGCGGCTCGCACTGGAAGTAGCGCACACCCGCCACCGAGCCGTCGTTCTTGCCGATGGGCTCGTCCAAGACGATCCCGGCCCACTGACCAGGGGCAAACTGGGTCTCTCCGAGGAACTGGATGAATCCAGGCTTGTTCCCGTTCACCCAGACTCGTTCCCCGACCTGGAAGTCGCCCACAAACTCCTCCTGCATCTCCGAGGAGGGGGCGCTGGGGGTTTTCTCCCCAGGCACGGTCTTCTCAACGGGAGTATCCGCTGGAACAGCAGAAAGGTCAGAAGGGTCAGACGGGACAGGAAGGGCCTGTGCAGGTCCAGTTAAAGTGTGGTTGGGGGAGAGGGACACCCAGCAGTGCTCGGGATACTCCCAGCCAATGACGGGGGCTGCTTGTGGTGAAGCCTGGCCAGGCCTGCCATGAAGGGGATGTGCTCACCAACCACAGCATCCCAGGCCGGAGTCATACTTTGGGCAGCTCAGGGGAAATCTTTGGACACACCCCGTGATGCTACGGACCAAGCCAGGTGAAAGCTGGAACCAAGTGTCTTATTTCTGCTGTGTCCACTGGCCCATTTGTTTTTCTTGGGGGGGGGGAGCACCCCAGCCAGTGCTCAGGGCCTATTTCTGGTTCTCCGTTCAGGGTTACTCATGGTGAGGTTGAGGGTGGAGAGTCACATGGGGTGCCAGTTGCCCTCCCCACTGTACTGTGGCTTTGGCCGGCAATGAGGCCCTCTAGTCCAGGTGAGTCCACCTCCCTAAGCCTGTCCCCAAGCCCGGGCAAGGGAGCTAGCAGTTAGAAGGGAGCGGGTTGGTCGCCTCA
This sequence comes from Sorex fumeus, assembly GCF_029834395.1. Classification (NCBI taxonomy): domain Eukaryota; kingdom Metazoa; phylum Chordata; class Mammalia; order Eulipotyphla; family Soricidae; genus Sorex; species Sorex fumeus. The sequence continues at coordinate 5,022,215 of NW_026606086.1, read as the reverse complement.
GCTGTCACCGGTTACCGTGACACTAAACTCACAGAATGTGACACTCGTGTGTGAGAGCTGTCCCCAGAGCCACGAACGTGTCTACAGCTCAGCAAGTCCTTCCCGGGCGAGGACTCGGGATGGGGTTCCCGGGTAGGAATGAGTCTCCCCTGGCCTGGGCTGAGCGCACTTACTGGCCGAGGGTGCCTTCACGGCCCAGCTCCCATGCTTGAGGATCTTGGTGGGAGCCTTCAGCCCGCTGGGCCTCAGCAGACTCATGGTCAGGCGGTCAGACGCTGCCGCGGCCACTACCAGGCCCCGACCATCTAGCCCACTGTGGGGCCTTCTGAGGCACACTCGTTCTCAGGACTAAATCTCTGAAGAGCAGAGGAGAGAGTCTGTCTCAGGTGAGCGACCACAGCAGCTTCCGGAGCCCAGAGAGCTGCCAGTCTGGCACTCGCCACCCCGAGTGCGACCCCCAGTATCCCGCACAGCCCCCTGAGCCCACCAAGTGTCATTCCTGCGCAAAAACTCAATCCAAAACAGACAAACAAACAACTGCCAATTCGGGGCCAGAGAGCAGAGGGGACAGGTACTTGCCCTGCTGGCAGCTGACCTTCACACCCTCCCTGGCATCACTCCCACCACCAAACACATTCAGGAGCCAGAAATCATCCCTGAGCACCGCGAGTGTCACTGACCACCTCCCCGTCCAGACACTGACTAGCCGGGAGGCGACTCAGCAGTGATGGCTGGTCTTGTGTGTGCGTGTGTGCGTATGTGTGTGTGTGAGAGGCCCGGGGTTACACGTAGAAGCTAAGGCAAGCAACAGGCACACTCTTTTCTATGGGCTGAGAACTGCCTGGGAAAAGGGCCCAGCAAGACTGCGCCAAACGGGGGCTGGAGAGCGATAGCACAGTGGGAAGGGCATTTGCCTTGCACGCAGCCGACCCAGGTTCGATTCCCAGCATCCCATATGGTCCTCTAAGCACTGCCAGGAGTGATTCCCGAGTGCAGACCCAAGAGTAAACCCTGTGCATCACCAGGTGTGACCCAAAAAGAAAAAAAAATTGTGCCAAAGGGGAGCGAAGGAGGTTTCGGCGTTTCCTTCGTTCCTTGTGATGCTGCCTAGGTTGGATAACCACAAGCCAGTATTAACTCCATTTCTTAACCCACAGAACTGAGGCAGACAGGTAGATGGGGGAAGCGTCCCCATGGCAATGGAACTCTGAGGAAGTCAACAAAACTTCATGGCCACCAAAAGACCATCTGAGGGCACGGGACCCAAAGTCTGGTCAAAATTAACCCACATTAGGAGGCCCAGAGCAGGCTGGACCCCCGAGGGAATAGGAACAAAGGCCAGGGAAGGAATTTCTAAGAGGACCATGGACCACTCAACTCTACCCCGTTGGCAACCACCCTAGCAACGGACTCTAGGTAGCTAGAAACTCCCACAAGAGGCAGCCTGGGGAAAACCCTAGATTAGCCACCTTGAACCAAGGGAGGGCGTTCATGTGTGCCCGAGCCCAGGTACTGCTCTTGCCTACGAGGTTGGTCGTGTCACGGGCTTCTCCCCTCCTGAGGTGTGGACTTTCGGACCGAATGCAACCTAGCAACATAACATGTTCAGTGGCTTTCTGCACCTCTGGAGAAGCCTCACTCTCTGTCAAGCGTGTTACTCCCTCCCTCCTTCCCCTTCCTAAAGGCCTCCAAATAAATTGTTTCTGCTTCATGCTCATCTCCTGAAATGCCTTTCTGTAAGAAGGACAAAGGCCCGGGGGCCTGAGGAGGTCGAGGATCGACTCCCTTTCCCTGAAAAGGACAACCCCTCACTCCGGGCCAAGACCCCAGGAAGGCCTAGTGGGCGTCATGGGGCTGGCGGGGCTCATTGCACTCAGCAGTGCCAGCGCTCCAGCCAGTCCCGGGGGAGTGATATCTTCTCCTGTGCTTCTCATCAGTCCCCCATGAGGGCCCACTGACTTCAGAGTCATTCCATATTTCAATAGAGAAGTCCACAAGGGGCAGAGAGGCAGGAGAGTGGGGAGGGCACTTGCCTTATATCCAGTTGTCCTGGGTTCGATCTCCGTCAGCACAGGGACGTTAGCCGGCCAGGGTCACCCCTGGGCACAGCCAGGTATGGCCACCCCACCCCACCCCACCCCCACCCCACCCCCAGCCCACCCAAAAAATATATATATATAACTAGTAAAAAAACTTAAACTAACTAAAGATTAAAAACTATCATACACTAAAGAACTGTTAGAGAAAAAAGCCGCCCGCACGTGGGCAGAAAGCCCAGAGACTCAGATTCACCTGTGTCACACTGTACTCGCAGCTTCAGTACTGAGCTCTGCCAAACAGGCTCGTGCCAGTCTCGTGGAGAGACTGAAAATGGCAGTTGGAGTCTAGAATGTTCTGAGGTAGAAGTAGAATTCAGCAAGGAGGAGGGCATCATGGGCCCTTCTTAAATGGGCAGGCGCCACCCTTCGTGACGCCAGTGTCTGGCTGAGGCTCCGGAGGGCTGCCCTGCAGATGTCAGCACTACGTGGCCAAGGAGCCTCTGGTCCCTGCGGGGCCCAGTTCTGGACCCCCGGGTGGTTTCAGAAAACTTTTGACAAATGTTTGTCAGTTACAGATCTCCAACTGAGGTCATTCAGCATCCCCCGAGTGGGACCTGGAGCCAGTGACCCTGCCCAGGGCCCTCCTCAGGAACCGGGCCAGGAAATCTGTGAGGGGGGGGCAGGCGGGGGGGGCAGGCGGGGGCGGGCAGAGCGACAGGGCAGAGGCCCTGAGCCTGACCCTGAGAGCCCTGCTCTCTGTGACCCCAGTGCTGTGAGCAACACCGGCCGCATCGTGTCCAGGGAGTGGCCCAGCCCACTAAGACCTGAGAGCTGTACAGAGGAGTATGGCCTGGCCTGCTCCGGATGGGAGCACAAGCTGAATGAGTGCGGGTCCCCTCGAGGATGAGTGAGCTGGAACTGGGCAGTGGGGGGGAGGTGGGGAGGGCGGAGTGACCTAACCTGGGGGCTGAGGACGGGACACCTGATGGTGCTCAGGGCTGACTCTGATCCAGTCATGGGAGCTCATCCTGGCAGGACCTGGGTGGGAAGGGACGTACAGGGTGGGGTGGGGTCAGCCACAGGCAAGGCAGGCTTTGGCCCTGGGCTACCCTTCCAGGCAAGGATACCTATTTTCTTTCTTTCCTTTTGTTTTTTGGGACACTTGGCAGTGCTCAGGGTTACTCCTGGGTCTGCACTTGGGAATCACTCCTGGCGGTGCTCAGGGGAACTATGGGGTCAGTCATGCACCAGGCAAGCGCCAAGTCTTCATGTCAAGGTGCCCACGAAACACAGTGTGCAACAAGGGACTCTACAGAGAAAGATAGGGCCAGCAAACGCTACTTGGAAATCAATCAATTCTGAAAAAACACAAAAAGATGCAAAAGGAGGGGCTGGAGTGAGAGCACAGTGGGGAGGGGTTTGCCTTGCTCACGGCTGACCAAGATTCGATCACCAGTCCTGAGCACTGCCAGGAGTAATTCCTGAGCATCACTGTGACTCAAAAAGCCAAAGAAAAAGAAAAAAACAGCGCGAAAGAAAATGTGTTTGAGCCTCACTGTCTCCCTGAGACTTGAGCACTCAGTGCCGTGTGTGAGCCTAGTAGAGTCTCCGGCCTGAACAAGCCCCCACCCCCCCACCCCCATGCTCCTGTGTTTGGACCCTGACCCTAAATCCTGTGATGGGACCACGTGTGTCCATGACAAAGACGCTAGCAGGCTTACGCCCTGGAACGTCCCTGCTTCACACAGGTTTGGCACACGGGTCCTGGCCTGCTAGCAGCCGGCAGTGATTCGGCAGGAAGCAGAAGTGTGAGCCTGAACGTGGGTCAAGTCCGTTCCTTCAGCTTGGAGGGGAGGAATGTACGAGAGGGGGTTTTGAGCACTGCCTCACAAGTTGGAGGTCGTGAGTCCAAGCCCCTGGGGTCAACCGTGCACCTGGCACAAAGCCGGCACAAACCCGGCAGCTCTGCTGTCCCAGCACCACGCAGGAAGGGGGGTGACCCCAGGGGGAGGGCCACCGAGAGAGGAGGGGGACACCACAGAAAGGAGGAGTGAACACAGGGCAGGAGTTGAAAGCTGCAGGGCCGGGAACACCGGGCACAGAGCAGCCCAGGGGAGCAGGAGGCCAGGCGGGCGCCCTTGTCACTGGCCACTCGAGGCAGTCGCACAAGCCGTGTGCAGACCCACGAGGCTGACAAGGTGCCAGGGACGGGGAAACCCCAGCAAGGATTTTTCTTTAAGTTTTGGGCCTTGGGGCCAGAAGTCTAGTACAGCGGGGAGGGCATTTGCCTTGCACACAACTGACCCGGGTTCAATCCCGGCATCCCATAGGGACTCCCGAGCACCTCCAGGAGTAATTCCTGAGTGCAGAGCCAGGAGTGACCCCGGAGCACGTCCAGGTGTGACCCAAAAACAAAACTACAGCAGAGCAAGCCGAAGGGCACGGAAGCTCCGAGCCACGGAAATGCCAAGGTTGGTGCCCACTCGCCCCCGCCCCCCGCCAGGCCAGGCCTGCCTGCGATCAAGGTGCCTGAGTGTCTCCAGACAGGATCTGGGTCAGCAAGCCTATCACCGAACTCGACTGGGATTGACTCTGGTTATCTCCTTGACTGGTTATCTTGGGCATCTCAGGGGCCAGCCTCCAATCTCTGTCCTCCCACCTGCCCAGGGAGGAATCAGGTGTCAGCAGGTGGGCCCTGAATAACCCACCTGCCCGTCCAAACACAAAGCGAGCACAAAGGCCAGGCTCGCCCGCAACTTGTAGGACACAACCAAGCTAGGGGCCCCGGAGAGCACTGGGCCCGAGGATGGGTCCCAGAGATCCCCAAATCTCCCTTGATCTACGACCCGGCCCAGCAATCTATCAACCACTGGGCCCAAGCTCTTTGCTTTCCTTCTGCTTGCTCAGCGAAACGCAGGGCCTCACACCTGTGTTTGGAGGGGAGGAACTCCAAACTTTTTTTTTTTTTTTTTTTGCTTTTTGGGTCACACCTGGCGATGCGCAAGGGTTATTCCTGGCTCTGCACTCACAGGGGTTACTCCCGGCTCTGCACTCAGGAGTTAACTTCTGCTGGCGGTGCTCAGGGGACCATATGGATGCTGGGACTCGAACCCGGGTTGGCCACGTGAAAGGCAAACACCCTACCCGCTGTGCTATCTCTCCAGCCCCGGAACTCCGAACTTTATATAGAAAACAATGTATTTCACAATGCCTTTTCTGCCATTCTGATTGTTGGGGGGTAAATTCTAAGCAATCATGGTGCATCTTTTGTCAAAATAATGAATGTAATCAATGTAGAGAAGAGTTAATTAGAAATCATTTGCCTCATAGGCATTGGGTGGGTGGGAGGTGGGGTATATTGTGGTTCTTGGTGGTGAAAAATGAGTACTGGTGAAGGGTGAAGAAAACGGTGTTTGATCATTGTATGACTGAGACTTAAATCTGAAAGCTTTGTAACTTTTCCCACAGTGATTCAATAAATAAATATAAGAAGAAAGAAAGAAAAAAGAAAGAAAGAAAGAAAGAAAGAAAGAAAGAAAGAAAATTATGGAAAAAAAGTAAGGTGGAATGTAGGATAACACTGTTCTGTCCTTCCTGCATTACCTCAGGAATAGTTGATAGTTTATTGGACTGAGGAAAAGAGAAAAACACCTTAAGAGGTATCTTGCCCTTGAGCAGTCAGGAAGGGCTTCCTTATGTTGATATGGCTACCTGACTGGGTGGAGTGTCAGCCCAGACTAGAAGGGAGCTGGAGAATCAAAGAGCTGGGCTGAAAGATGGACTAGCAAGAGACTAACAAGGAGAACTTGTGCTTGAGAGAATCTAGGCCCTCCAGAACATAAATTTCTTCTATGGGATAAACTTCCTTGTAATAAACTGCTACAAAGATCAACCAGTCTGGCCCTCATCTCTTCCTTCATCTGCCCTTGGCCAGCAGCCGTCCCGATGCAGGCCACACACAGTGGCTCTAGGGCACCGAATGCGGGCGGTGAGATAGAGCCGTCCAGAGAGGCCACGAACACACAACCTTCAGCGTGCGTAGTTTTTTACAGCTGGCGTCCCTTGGGCGGGCTCGAGCTACCAATTAAAGGTAAGAATTGCGTTCGGTGCACCCCCACTCTAGAAAGGGAGTGGGAGAATAGGAGTTTTTAGTTTGCTGGTAGTTAGAATCCTAATAGCAATTCCCCACTAAGATGGGACAGATTCTGGGCCTTCCCAAGATCTTTCATAGTGTCTTGAGCCAGACTGAACAGCCCAAGACATTTATGGATTTGATTCAGTGTCTCTCCTGCAAGGTAGGGAATCCAGAATTCTACATCTCCAGAGACCAGCTCCGGTCCTGCTTTAAGGTAGTTTATGAAGTTAACCCATGGTTCCCAGATGAAGGGACTCTAGAAACCAAGATTTGGGGAAAAGTTAAGAAAAATGTCTATAAGGCATCTAAGGAAGGGACTAAGATCCCCCTTGAATTCTGGAATACATGGGAGATTGTTGATTCCATTCTCCTGTTTTGGAAAAGCACAGTTGAGGAGGAGGAGGAGAATATTAGCAATAATACGGCCTCAGCTCCTCCCCTACCTAAGTCTCGAAAGGGTTTTTATAGTGAAAATATTTCTCAGGCTGATGAATATAGCTCCACTTCCAATGCATCAGATGAAAGTGATGTGGATTATGAGTCTGCTAGCACTTACTCGGATTATGAGACTGAGAGTAGCTCAGCAAAGCGGCCTACAGACCGCTCGGGACATGCTCCCAATTGCCCAGTCCAGGCTGAGAAGAAGCAGCTTCCATCTTATCGCAGGTTAAGAATGGATTCTCTCAGTCGTTTCAAAAAGGCCTGTGCCTCATACGGGCCTACATCTCCGTACTGTAGGGAGTATCTTACAGACTGGAGTAAAAAGGCTTACTGGGTACCTCAAGATTTTCGCATGGTTGCTAAAACGTGCTTAAACCCTTCTCAATACCTGCAGTGGAGGATGTGGTTCAGTGATGAGGCCAAGGCAAAGTTTCAGAGCCTAGGCCAGGCTGGACGGAAATTTTCAGATATTAAACTGACTTGTGAGATGTTAATAGGTGAAGGGAAATGGCAGGACCCAAAAAGGCAAGTCACTTTGCCTCGTGCTGTTTTTGCTCATATCCATGACATAGCCCTGCATGCATGGGAGAAGACTGATGCAGATGCAGAATTTAAGGGAAGTTTTACTAAGATTGTCCAGAAGGCCTCAGAAACCTATGCAGATTTCATAGGGAGGTTGATGGAAGCTATTGAAATGCAGGTTAAGTGTAAGGAAGCTCAGGAGCTGTTGACTAAACAATTGGCCTTTGAAAATGCTAATGAGGATTGCCAGGCCATTCTGAGCCCTATCAAAGAGAAGGAAGATGTAATGGGGTATTTGAAAGCATGCAGAAATGTTGGTTCTGTTAAAAGGTGCAGATGAAGGCTTTTGAGGCCTATACTGTACAGAGACAAGCTCAGAAAAGATGTTTTCATTGTGGAAAACCAGGCCATTTTCGTAAGGACTCCAGGGCACCTCCCAAACATACTACTGTGAGAGCACCTCCTGGGCCCTTTCCCAGGTATAAGAGGGGAAACTACTGGGCCAGAGACTGCAGAGCCAGACTTGCACCTCCCGGGCCCTGTCCCAGGTGTAAGAGAGGAAATCAGTGGGCCAGAGATTGTCGCTTCAATTTTGATGCAGCTGTTGACCCCAATTCGGGAAACCTGCAAGGGCACCAGCCCCAGGTCCCGCAGTATCAGGGGATGTTCCCAGCTGCAGCCCCTCTCCCCAGAGTGGAGTTTCAGAGCTCCAATCAGTATAATCCCTGCAGCCAATAATGTCAGGAAGCGCAGCCCTGAATATTCTCTACCCTGATAACGGTTACTATAACCCTTACCCAGTTTTACTACAAATTAAATTCTGGTATAAAGGGACCAATCCCACAAGGCTCTGTAGGTGCTACTTTTGGGGAGAAGCAGTTTGACTTTTAAGAGAATGCTGTGGCTTTAAACACACCACCTCTCCATATTCAGTGGACATATGGCATGTTTAATAAAAAACAAAAAAAGGAGGTATTTTCTCAACTGAATGTAGCAGGGAAACTCCTCATTCGAGAAAAAGGCTATGCTTTTGTTTCAACAGATGATAACCCCACTGAGAAACTTTGGATCCCATTATGTCTCATCAGAAGTTGAATTCATCTGCCTGAGTTGGATCTCAGACTGGCAGAGACTCACAACCCTTCAAATTCCAGCCACAAACCATCTCCAAACTGATTTCAGCTAGAAGTCACAAAGGAAAGGAGAGGAACCTGCATCAGAGGACCTCCAGCAAGGCCTCTAGCTTTTTTAACACATCATGAGTTCACATTAAAGCATTCCTTATACCTCTCTTTTACAGGTTGCGGATTGGACAATGCCAAGCCTCCACATTTTGAATTAACAATACTTTACTTTTACCCCTTTCTTGGAATTCACAGATTCCTGAAGGAGAAAGGAATGACTTTTAACAGGAACACTTTTCATTTCTCTCTAGGCTATCCATCTGTATTGAAGCTTCCCTCTGTCTTTCTACTCACAGGCACGGAGACCAAACCCTGATGGTTAAAGCCTCTGATAACTTTTAAAAAAGTGTTTTTTCTCAAACATAAGCTAGGTTGCACATCTATGACTGCTGATGAACCTGACCGGAGAATGGCTGCATTCCCCTACTGAAGTACTCCTGCCAGAAGTGGTGATGCTCCTGTTCCAGTGCTCCCCGGCTGATCCAGTGCTTCCTGAAATTCATTGGACTCCTAATAGCTGCTCCCCTGGGAATCATTGCTGCAACCACTCCTGATGCTGTTACAGGAACAACTCTTCAGTTTTGATCCAGACACTTTGTTTCTTCAGAATGGGACTAAATGACTCTCATCATTGGTGATTCTAATCACCCCTGGACAGTGCAGGACAATTGAACACTTTACCAGAAGCACTGCTCTAGGTCCAGGATTGGACTGAAATCTTGGTACAACTAATGAGACTGTTCTGTATTTGGAATTGTTCCTTTGTTTCAAATTTTGTGTTTTTGTAAAAAGAAAAAAGGGGAGATGGGTTCAGGTTTATTGGGTTGCTCCCATTACAGTGCTCCCATTTCTCTGTGTTTATTTGTAACTTTCTTTGTGTTCTGTTGACTTGTAAATTATTGTTTTTCTCTTCTCCCTAAGTCCTTTGCATAGTTTATTCAAAGCAGTGTTCTTTTTGTATGGACACAAGAAGACATGCTTTTGTAATGTGACTCTCCTTGATATTTCATTCCTGGGCATCTGCTTTCTCAACTTAAGCCTCAATTGCCCTCACTTCCTAGCACCCCTAAAGGCAAGGTCCCGACGAGGGACTGGATGGACCCAGGGCAAGCCGTAAGCTATGTGCTACCCTGGCATTGAGATGGGCCTGGCCAAGGTGCCATAATGCTTAACTATAAGTTAAGAGCTTGGTCATGGACAAATGCTGTCATGATCCAAAAAGTAATAACTAGATTTGGACCTTGCTAGGGCTAGGAATAATTAATCTGGCCTGAGCACTGTAGTCTGAGTTTGTGGCAAGATGTTCCCAGGAGAGCTGCCCTACAAGTCTCAATGTTATCTCTTACTGTGTCCACACAAAAATAGCTAGTAATTTTTCCTGTTTCAAATTTTGTGTTTTTTTGTAAAAAGAAAAAGGGGGAGATGTAGGATAACACTGTTCTGTCCTTCCTGCACAACCTCAGGAATAGTTGATAGTTTATTGGACTAAGGAAAAGAGAAAAACACCTTAAGAGGTATCTTGCCCTTGAGCAGTCAGGAAGGGCTTTCTTATGTTGATATGGCTACCTGACTGGGTGGAGTGTCAGCCCAGACTAGAAGGGAGCTGGAGAATCAAAGAGCTGGGCTGAAAGATGGACTACCAAGAGACTAGCAAGGAGAACTTGTGCTTGAGAGAATCTAGGCCCTCCAGAACATAAATTTCTTCTATGGGATAAATTTCCTTGTAATAAACTGCTACAAAGATCAACCAGTCTGGCCCTCATCTCTTCCTTCATCTGCCCTTGGCCAACAGCCGTCCCGATGCAGGCCACACACAGTGGCTCTAGGGCACCGAACGCGGGCGGTGAGATAGAGCCGACCAGAAAGCCCACGAACACACAACCTTCAGCGTGCGTAGTTTTTTACAGTGGAGTTCATGCCCAATTCAATCAGCTAATCAGTGACTGAATAAATAGCAGTACTCCTACATAAAAACACAAACAAACAAACAAAAAACACTGTACCTGTGAGGCGAGTCCATCAGCAGCCTGATGGCGCCTCCACACTTGCAGATACCCCCAAATTGCTGTTGTGCCTTTGACTAGACCCCAAAAACTTGGGGCAAAGTTTACCAAGAAAGTAAACGGCCAAAAGTTAGGTATGTGGGAAACACACCCACAAATCACCTCCGGTTCAGCTAGATCATTGGAGGCATGGCCTCTCTGCGTCCTGATAGAACTGCTTAATGGCCATGATCCCAGAGACTCAGAAACAAATCTCGAAACCCAGTGGCTTTTGGCTGAAATGCGTCTGGTCCCTGCTGTGCTGGGCCCACAGTTTCATGCCTTGGCCTGTTCCCACTGGTGGCCTGGTGGCCGCCATCCTCCAGAGACCACTGGACAGTCAGGCTTGGGACCTCAGTGACAAAACTTGTTGGGCCTCACAGGATGGGGGTGGAGCCAGTCCTGTCCTCCCCGTCCGTCCCCAAGAGACCCCAAGTCATTGTCCACAAATGGCCTTTCTGGCTCCTAATCAAGCTGCTTAACGACCATGATCCCAGAGACTCAGGAGCAAATCTCGGAACCCAGCAGGTTTTGGCAGAAATCCCTCCAGATTTAAGTGTTCAAATTTCGGAATTTCAAAATTGTGCGGCCAGTACTGCAGCCATGAAACATCATGTGTTATTCATAACCAGAAATAGGAAACAAATTGTCTCCTGTTGCCTTTTCAGCAGATCTGAGTGTTGAGGCAAAATCTCAAATAATAATGGTGGGTCTGGTGTCAAAATATTGAATGTGATCAAAGTAGAGAGAGAGTAATGTGGAAATCATCTGCCCCACTGGTAGGGGGTGGGTGTGGGATGGGGATATACTGGGGTTGTTGGGGGTGGAGAATGGGCACTGGTGAAGGTACGGGTGTTTCATTGTATGACCGAGACTTAGACCTAAAAGCTTTGTAACTGCTCTCACGGTGATTCAATAAATAAAATCATAAAAAGTGAAAAAAAAAGTAAGGTGGAGTTCATGCACAATTCAATCAGCTAATCATTGGCTGGATAAATAGTAGAACTCCTACATAAAAAAAAAGAAAGAGAGAGAGAGAGAGAGAGAGAAATCCAGAAAAACACAGCAAATCTGTACCCCAAGCACACTTCTTCCCAAACGACCCATTTTTCCCCACCCGAGATAAAGCTGACATGCTATGGGTCACATCCTCCTGCCACTGACCCCCAAAACCCGACCTTCTCCCACCATGGGAACTGATGGCACAAACTCCATCTTTGTGTCACGCCGTACATGAGACATTTGTCACTAGCACCTGATGACTCATTTCAGAACCTCAACAGAAGCCACAAAGATGGGGAGCACTACTCGGGGAGCACCATGCAGGGGCTTCTCAGACCTTCCCTCTACCTTTGTCCCCCGCCTGTTCTGGGGAAGATGCATAGACAAATGGCCGGGGGTTGAGAACAGAGGAACCAAGCTGGGAGGAAGCGGGTGCTTGTGTTTTGTTTTCTCTGGTGGCCTCTAACTACGGTTCCTCTTAAGAGACAAAGAAGGCCACAAATAAGCAAACACTCTGACCTCGGTTAGCACCCAACTCGGATTGAACGCCAAGATCTGCTCTAAATGAACTTTGAAAGGGCAAGCTAAATATCTTTCAGGGAAGCAAATAACCGTGGGGGTTATCTGCTCTGGTACTAAAAATGGGGGGAAAAAGTCTGTTTTGTATTTTTTGAAAATGTCAGCTTGACTCAAAGGCAGTTCTACTTCATCCCGCGGTACAAATGCTTCCTCCCAGCTAGAGCTTTGGCTCACGTCTGTCGAGCGTCTTCTGGACAGGGAAACACCAGCCCTGGGAGCTGTGGCGTGATGGGACACTTGCACACAGGAAGCACCTCAATTTGGGTCATTTTCCCCCTTTAGGACACTGAGGACCCCTTGTTCCCCTCGGGCAGCACCACACACCGTTCTATGAGGAAGTTACATAAAAATCAGTTTCTGTGTGTGTGTGCGGGAGGGGGTGGGGTCGGACACGAGTAGCAGACTCCGTCCTGTGACTGCTGGAAGATCCCTCATATTCACACGAGGAAGCCTCAGAGATGGACCTTGGTGAGGGCGCCGGGGCCCTTGGCAATCTCCACCCGGGCGGGGCGAGCCCCCCAGCGCCTTGAGCCCAATCTGACTGCTCACATGACGCACGCCAGGGTGCCCAAGTTCTGGGGTCCCTTGAGCAGACTACCTGGAGTGAGGGCCCCTGCGAGCAGCTCAGGTGAGCAGAGCCGTGGCTTCCCCCGCCGGGATGCGGGCACGGGGGCCATCGTGGCTCAGGGCGGGAGAGAAGACGAGAATGCAGCATCCACGGGGGGATGTGGGGCCCTTGGTTCCGACCTGTCTTGGGTCTGTCTGTTGGGATGGCCCCACCCCACCCACGCAAGACCAGGAGCGACCGTGGGTGTGATCGAGACAGCCCCTACCCTCAGCTGGGGTGACCAAGCCGCTTCCTCAACGCTTCTGCACTGCTGACTGGGAAAAGAAGGAGCAGAGAGGCCTCTCCAAGACCTGCAATGACTCGCATGGAAGGTGAACCCCGAGTCCTGTCACCACACAGGGCCGGGCAGGCCCCTGTCCTGTCACCACACAGGGGCAGGCAGGCCCATGTCCTGTCACCACACAGGGGCAGGCAGGCCCATGTCTTGTCACCACACAAGGCCATGCAAGCACCTCCCTGCTCAATGACTGGGGTGGGGAGAGACCATCGGGGGAGCCCAGGAAAGTTCTGGATTCCACAGGGCGAAGCCCAGAGACATGGGCAAATCCACAGGGAGCTAGGTGACAGCAGCCCAGAACCTAAGCGAGGCCCGGGTTCTTTCTCTTAAGGTGCTGCTGAGACCAACATGCTGAGGGGAAAAGGTGCCCGGCAATCTGGTGATGCACCTGCGTTCTAGAAAGGTCCTGTCTTGAGACCAGCAGCAACAGTACCACAAATCAACTCACATGCCCACGAAAGCAGGGAAACGCGGTCGCATCTCAAACATACCTGCACAAGCTTCCAATGGTAGAGGGTGCAGAGGGCGCAGACAGGCACCGGGATCATTGGGGCAATGCACAGGTTCCGGCTGACTCCCTGGCTTGGCACTGGGGGTGACACCTGGCAGGGATTGGGGGCCCGTATAGGGTGCTTGGGAATGAACCCGGGTCTGCCAGGGGCAAGGCAAGTGCCCTACCCACCTTACTATCTCTCTGGCCCTGGTACGCTGTTTTTAGAAGACATTATCAAGCTGATGTGTTTCCCCCTTGCATCTTCCCGTTCATTCGGGTACTTATTTTCCCTTTCCCTCCCTTTCTCGCTGAGGCTGAGGGTCGCACACTCTAGGTGGTGGTTACCCACGTGGGGGGGGGGTCTCACTCGGCCTGCCAGAACTCCAGCCATGCCCAATTTTCCCTATTTCCAGCGGCTGGGAGGAAGAAGGGAGGGACAGGGAGTGCAGACGATGACTGGCAAAGGACCTGACACAAGGAGAGGGCCTGGCACCACCTTTCCCCGGGCGCGCACAGCCCGCCTGCCGCCTGGCCCCAGGCCCCAGTCAGCTCAAAGGCGGCCAAGATGACCTTGGCCTTCTTGCTGAGCACGGCGCCCACGGCGTTGAAGTTGCAGTCTCGGATCTCGCCGTAGAGCTCCTCGGCTGAGTCCAGCGGCAGCTTCTTGGCCCCTGTGGGCAGGTCCTGTCCATCACCCTGCCTCTTCGGGACGAATTTCTCGGGTGGCAGTTTTACATGACCTGCACGGGAGGGGACACCCCAAGTGAGACTCCAGAGACTTCCTGTCAGGGGAGAGCACTGGGCTTTGAGTCACTAGATGCACAGGAGCGTAGGACACTCACGCTTTTCACGCACGGCTTCCCTGGCCTGGTCTGTGGGACGCCTCCTGCCACTGCCAGCCCGAACCGACCTCAGGATGGGGCCACCCGAGGAAACATGCCCCAGGGCGGCCCACTGTCTGTCCTGCTGGCGCGTGCAAGTGCATGCCGTCTATACCGCCATTTCAACAAGCCAAGAGGAGCCCAGGATGGGGCAGGAGTGATAGCACAGCAGGGAGGGTGTTTGCCTTGCACAGGGCAGACCCAGGTTCGATTCCCAGCATCCCATATGCCCTCCTGAGCACCGCCAGGAGTAACTCCTGAGTGCAGCGCCAGGAGTAACCCCTGTGCATTGCCAAGTGTGATCCCTGTCACTGTCCTCCCATTGTTCATCGATTTTGCTCAAGCGGGCCCAGTAACGTCTCCATTTTGAGACTTGTTACTTTGTTTGCCATATAGAACACGTCATGGGTAGCTTGCCAGGCTTTGCCATGCAGGGAAGATACTCTCCGAAAAAGAAAAAGAAAAAGAAAAAGAAAAAAAAAAAAAACAAGATCCCAGGAATCATCTCAGCATGGAAGTGTGCTTGAGGGCGGGAGACAGCTCCGATGGCTTCTTTCCTTTCTGTTTCCTTTCTCTGCTTTTTGGGCCAAACCTGTCAGTGCTCAAGGCTTATTCCTGGATCTGTGCTCTGGGCTAATTCTTGGCAGTGACTGGGGGAACCATATGCGGTCCTGGGGACCAAACTCACCCTAACTGCTGCACTGCCTCTAGCTCCAAGTTGGTTCCTTTCAAAAAAATATCTCCTCCCCTTTCAACACAAATCCCGACGTGTCTACACACAATCAGCTCCACTGCTGTGGGTCCAGAGAGACGGGTCATCGGGGGCAGCGCACGCTCAAGTCCAGCTGTCTGTTCCTCTGAGCACTGCCCCGTGTGAGACCTGAGCACTGTGGGGTGGGTGCTGAGAATCATAAAGCAACAAGAAGAAATCCTGCATCTGAAAATGTGGGAGAGAAAGTGACCGACGGAAGAAAAATACTTCTCGGATGCTTTCCAAATCCTAAGCCCCTCAGAACAGCCCGGGCACCAGCGTCTGGAGACAGCACACCATGGTAGCCGCGGGACCCGGGGCCTGAGCACATGCTGAGATACACGAGGTCGGCAAGACCTCGCATTCCAGCTCAAAGCAGAGGGGCAGCTGCTGGCCCAGGCAGCCTGCACGCAGCTCCTGCACGGGCCTGCCATCGCCCTCGGTCCAGCCACAGGCGCAGAGCTGGGGGGTTATGGAGAAGCCCAATTTCCCCTTGTTTTTCAGATTTCTCTTAATGGTTTCTTTTGGGGGGGGGGTCACACCCAACAATGTACAGGAGTTACTCCTGGCTCTGCACTCAGGAATTACTTCTGGCGGTGCTCAGGGCACCATATGTGATGCTGGGAATCGAACCCGGGCTGAGCCGTGTGCAAGGCAAGCGCCCTACCCGCTGTACTATCACTTCAGCTCTCTCCCTTAATTAAATGTTTGATCAGAAGTAAGTGTGTGATGTGAAGAGACTGTGAGATCCCGGAACTCCTTCCCCCCGGAGGCACCCCACGAGCCCCATCTCTCACACCTCTGCACCTCCAACCCCAGCACCTCTGCCAGATCCATCGAGGGACTTGCAGAATCACCAGGAGGTGGGGACCCCTCGCACGGGGTGCTCCCGTGCCAGTGAGAGCTCGGAGCAGGAGTCTGGGGAGGGGCTGTGTGTGTGGCATCACCCCCAGCCGCTGCCAGGCACAGCCCCGGTGGCCCCAGGGCCACAGACTGGCCCCACAGAGCAGAAAATCACCAAGATCAGCCCCACGGCCCCTGGGGCACTGCTTACGTCTGTCCCCACAAAAGGAAGCAACTTAAGAAGTTATCCTTTGGAACAACTGGTAAAAAATAAACCGAAACACCCCCATAATCATTAAAGAGCAGGAAAACGCTTTGTTGTGTGGAAATGCCTCCATGTGTGGTCCTGTTCTGCTTCCGTGGCCGCTGTCACTGAGCCACGCATTCACCACTGCAGTGACATACACACACACACACACACACACGAACACACACACACACACACACACACGCCATCGCAATCCACTCTGCGATAACCAGCTTGGCACACTGGATAGACAGCACTGTCTGGACTCGGCCAGAACTCAGCAGCTGCAAGGCTCTGTGTCCCCAGAGAGACCCCATGCAGTTAGCTGCATCCCCGTCCTTCCAGACCGGGGCTCTATCCCCAGGGCTGTTTCCCCAGCCCCCGGCCAGGGCCACTCCTGAAGGCGCTGGAGTTACCCCTCTTGCGGCCTAGGGCTCCCTGTTCTGAAGAAAAGACACGAATCAGACTGTGGGAAACTTCTCAGACTGTATCCCAGCAGGAGATACTCCCGGCTCAGTGCTCACTGGACGAGGCAGGAGCGCGGATGGCAACGAGCGCTGGCTGTGTGCCTGGCACTAGCCCCGTGAGCTTTCCTAGCCCCCACTCAGATCTGAAATGCTACAGAATCTAACACCCGGGGCCAAAGCCCCCTGACCTCAGACCCAGGCACCCCTCAGAAACGCTCTATTCTTTACGCCTCCCTGGGCGGCCCGAGCAGCGGGGCTTCACACCGCATGGCCCTCTGTACAAGGCCCTTTGCCTCGGTTTCCCCTATGGTGTCCTGGCTCGAGCTTGCTTTAACCTTGGGCTGAAAGTCAGCGCCTGACATTTTCAAGTATTCTGACTTATACACAAATGCCACACCTTTAAAAACAGACACTTTTGAGATTGATTTTACTCAGCTAACCTATTAGTAAATGATGTCGCTTCACTTACTGTTCTGGAAGCCATAAATTTCATCGACGAGTCCTTCGTATGTCAGCTGAGTCGCAAGGGGCGTTAATGAATCCACATTTCAATCAAGCAACAAGAGGTTATCAAAAACAGGAAATATTGAATTCTGACTTTCTGTAAACTCTCTCTTCATCCTCATCATCATATTGGCCACTTGCTGGGAACAAAGTACAGAGTCAGGGAGAGCCTTTTTAGCAATGGGCGGATTTTAAAATGAAGCTAAAAAGACCCCGGCAATCCAAAATTTAAAAATAAGGCGGAAAAAAATGGAACAATAAAATAAAACAAGATAGGCCCGAGACAGTATGGTGGGTAGGATGCTTGCCTTGCAGGTGGCTGACACAGGTTCAATTCCTGGCACCACGTACGATCCCTCAAACCCTGCCAGGAGTGAGCCCCGAGCACTGCAGGGTATGGAGAGGGCGGGAGGAGGGAGAGGGCGAGAGAGGGAGGGAGACTAGGGATGGAAAAGAAAAGATAAAGAACAGAAAAGAGAAAAGGAAAGAGGGCTGGGAGGCAGCAGAGGGGTCAGGGATCAAGCCTTGAACGCAGACAGCCTTGGTTTGGTGGCCCCAGCACAGAGCCAAGAGCACTGTGAGGTGGAGCCCCAAACCCCACCCGCAGGAGAGAGGCCTCCCTCCCTGCCCCGACTCACCCTGGCGCACTTGCCACTGCAGAAGATCTACAGGATGGTCCCGCACAGGCCTGCAGCGTCATCAGGCCTTTGGCCGCGTGGAACAGGCTCGTCTGGTCGCTGTCCTAGTAGCACTCCTGTGGGAGAGGGCCAGGCGCGTGGGCACAGGCTCTGTGAGTCAGCACCGAGGCCCCAAGGCAGCACCTCTACTGGGGGAGAGCATTGCTGGGCGGGCGAGGAAAGGCTGGCCTCCGCCTGCCCGCGTGACCACACAGCACAACACGCTGGGCTTGCAGAAGGGCAGGCAGCCTCTCCCACATACAGTAGCGAGTGTCACAGGGGACAGCAGGAGGGCAGCCACTGTCTCGGAGAAGGGCCACAAGGTCCATTTAACACAGACAAAAAGAAACATCTTTGGCCCAGAAAGAGCAAAGAGCACGCACGCGCCCCCCAGGCGGATGGTTCAGCAGTGCTGACAGAGCACACACGGTCCCCAGCGGGGCCTCAAGATCGCTCCTGTGCCTCAATCCCTTCATCCAGCAAGTGGGGAGAGCAGAGGAGAAAAATCACGCAACACGCTTCACCTGCACTCCACCTGATGGGGTGGCACTGCTGGTGCCCATCGCAGGACTCTCTTTATATTTTTTTTCTTTTTGGGACACACCTGGCAATGCACTGGGGTTACTCCTGGCTCATGCACTCAGGAACTACTCCTAGTGGTGCTCGGGGGACCATATGGAATGCTGGGAATCGAACCAGCGTCGGCCGCATGCAAGGCAAACGCCCTACCTGCTGTGCTACTGCTCCAGCCCCTCATTGTGGAATCTTCGACCCTGTCTAAGGCAGCGGCCAACAGGCGTGCACCCCAGAGGCATGAGGACGAGGGGTGCAGACTGAGGGCAGGGTAGAGAGGGAGACCTCCCAGAGAGCCTGGCCCAGATTGAGCATAACATCCCCAAAGATCCCGTAGGATGTCTCTGCCAAGTCTGGGGTGCTGCCTCACACTTCAGTCCAAAATATCCTGGTCGGGATGTCCAAAGAGTCCTCAGAAAAGGACCAGAAACTCCGCATTGGAGCAGAGCAGAGAGGAAGATTCAGTGGAAGGAAAGCATTAGGGGGGCCTCTTTCAAACTGCTCAGGGGCACAGGTGACTGTTCAGAGCGGGAACTGTGTCTGCCTGCGGACAGCTAAGCCGGCTCCTGCCTGGCCCTGCCCAGCCCCGAGCACCCAAACAAAACATTCATTTTGAAAAACGGCGTATTACTACAGAGACACCTCTAACAACTCCCACCCGGCGAGGCTCAGGGGATACCCCTGGCTCTGCACTCAGGAATTATTCTGGTGGTGCTTCGGGGACCATATGGGATGCCGGGGATTGAACCTGGGTCAGCTGCGTGCAAGGCAAATGCCCTCCGAATGTATATAGCTCCAGCCCTTGCAATTCCTCTTTAACAGCCACTAGGGTCATAACTGGTGGTGTGTGGGTCCCTCCTGTCCTGAACTCGGGGCTCCCCAGGTGATGCGGCCTCGGGGGCCGTCGTGGCTCAGGGTGGGAGAGAATGCATGAATGCAGCATCCATGGGCGGATGTGGGGCCCTTGGCTCCGACCTGTTTAGGGTCTGTCTGTTGGGATGGCCTTGCCCCGCCCACGCAGGGCCAGGAGCAACCCTGGGTGTGACCGAGACAGCTCCTATCCTCAGCTGGGGTGACCAATCCGCTTCCTCAACACTTTCGCACTGCCGACTGGGAAAGGGAGCAGAGAGGCCGCTCCCAGACCTGCAATGGCTTGGATGGAAGGCGAACCCCTAGTCCTGTCACCACACAGGGCCGGGCAGGCCCCTGTCCTGTCACCACACAGGGGCAGGCAGGCCCGTATCCTATTACTACACAGTGGCATGCAGGCCTGTGTCCTGTCACCAAACAAGAGCATGCAAGCCCCTCCCTGCTTCATGACTGGGGTGGGGAGAGACCATCGGGGAGCCCAGGAAAGTTCTGGATTCCACAGGATAAAGCCCAGAGACGTGAGCAAACCCACAGGGAGCTGGGTGACAGCAGCCCAGAACCAAAGCGAGCCCCAGGTTCTTTCTCTTAAGGTGCTGCTGAGACCAACATGCCGAGGGGAAATGGTGCCTGGAAATCTGGTGATGCACCTGCGTTCTCGAAAGGTCGTGTCTTGAGACCAGCAGCAGCAGTACCACAAATCAACTCACATGCCCAAGGAATGCAGGGAAACGCAGTCGCGTCTCAAACACACCTGCACAAGCTTCCAATGATAGAGGGCGCAGAGGGCGCAGACAGGCACTGGGAGCTTTGGGGCCGTGCACGGGTTCAGGCTGACTCCCTGGCTTGGCACTGGGGGTCATACCTGGCGGGGCTTGGGGGACCGTATGGGGTGCCAAGGAACGAACCCGGGTCTGCAAGGGACAAGGCAAGTGCCCTACCCACATTAGTATCTCTCTGGTCCTGGTACGCCGGTTTTAGAAGACATTATCAATCTGATGTATTTCCCCCTTGCATCTTCCCCTTCATTCCGGTATTTATTTTCCCTTTCCCTCCGTTTCTCGCTGAGGCTAAGGGTCGCACACTCTAGATGGTGGTTACTTACTTCGGGCAAGGTCCCCACTTGGCCTGCCAGAACTCCAGCCATGCTCAATTTTCCCTATTTCCAGTGAAGAATGTGCCATAGGAAAAACATCTGGTTGAAAACTCAAATATATCAATGCTTTTGGGTCTACAGATTCTCTTAAGGGACTCAGCATGGAGAAACCTCACCCCACAGAAGAAAGAGCCAGAGTTCTGGCCCGGGCACCCCTAAGAGCCAACCTGACACTTTGAAAGAGAAATTGTTCAGAAGTGCTCCCTGTCATAAAGATAGTAAACAAAGCATATAAAATCATATTTGCAAACAAAACACAACCTTTCAGAAAAAGGCAATATTTAAAAAAGAAAAACTCCGGGGGGCCAGATAGATAGTATAGTGGGAAGGTGCTTCCCTGGCATCAAAAGTCAAATATGGACCCCTGAGGACCCCCAAGAGTAACCCCTGAGCATCACCAGGTGAGGCCCCAAGCAAAAACCAAAGAAAAGCAAACAAATAAATATGTGCTGAAAATAACCAGTAGGAAACGGGCTAGGACGGGCATGTGGGAGAAACAGAACTTCCCGCACACCCTGCACCCAGCCCTGAGGTCACACTGCAGAACCTCGAGAGTTTGAATGAAAAATGTAAGCAATTTTATTTCTAGAAAATGATAATATAAGATAAAAGTCTTCAGGTCTTGCCAAGAGTCAATCAAGGGGAAAGGCGAGTCATGGAAACAAAATCACTCACAAAGGGCTAACTGGAAAAACGCAGTGACAGACTTGACTATTTCTGGCTGGAGCGGCCCTGCCTTCCACTCTCAAAGCTTCCTCCACAGCCACAGTGAATTCAGGGTGGGACGGGCACAAGGACAAACATCGAACAGCAGCAGAGAAACACAAGAAATCAACACATTTAAGGACAACTGATTTTTGAGAATTCAGTAAGGGCAACAACAATTTTAAGCCAATTTGTTGAAACAGGAGGGTCTCCATAAGCAAGAGGAGCAGCGGCCGGAGAGACAGCACAGGAGAAGACGCTGGTCTTGCACGCAGCCAATCTGGGTTCTAGCCCCAGCACCACATATGGTCCCCGAGCAAGCGCAGGAGTGATCCTTGAGCACAGAACCAGGAGTAAACCTTGTGCACTGCCTGGTGTGGCCCAACTCCCATCTCTCCCCAAAAGGAAGAAACTGGACGCATCCAGGAATCACTAAAATGCCAGTGTGAGTGTTACCATCACAAACGAGGCAGAAACAAGTGTCAAGTTCAAAGGGCAAACACTTAACTTACTCTGAAGGCGCCCTCCGACTCCATGGAGAGAAGGTCCCCGTCGAAGGGAATGAGGTCCAGGCTGTACTCCTCCCTATGGATGAAGGAGCCCAGGACGCCCAGGTCCTTCAGCCACTGCTCACACAGCTGGCTTCGCCGGGGCAAAAACAAAATGTGGAAATCTCTTGTGGGGCCACGTCTGTCTTCACCGCAAGGGAAGGACCGTGCCTTGGCCCGTGGCCCCAACACGAGGACTGCTCCCCAGGGCCCCACCTGTGCCTGACACACAGTGGGCTCTAAAGAGACGCTTATGAGCTAACCACCCACTACTGACTCGGCCTAAGTTTCGAGTTTTCCTGCTCTCTTGATGTGATGCTTTTTCTGGAAACCGCTGACCTATACTCTGCCAAGGGGCAGTGCTGCTTTCTCTTGGGCCATTGATGGGACATGAAAACTCTCAGGGTTGGGGCTGGAGCAACAGCACAGCGGGTAGGGCGTTTGCCTTGCACGCGGCCGACTCAGATTCGATTCCCAGTTCCCAGCATCCTATATGGTCCCCTGAGCACCACCGCAGGTAATTCCTGAGTACAGAGCCAGGAATAACCCCTGTGCATTGCCGGGTGTCACCCAAAAAGAGAAAAAAAAAACCCAAAAACCTCTCAGGGTTATTGCAATGGACATCAGTTTCTTGCAGAAAAAGAAAATGTTTCTATTTAATCAAGCGATGTCTCTAGGAAAATAAAAAGTTGCTTCACACCATGCCCGATCTTGCGCAAATACCCCGCATGCTTTTAAGTCCATTCGTAGGGGCCACGTCGATCAAACGTATGCAGACTGGGCTGGTGCACTTCCTCCATAAATGCTGCAGCATTAAATTTTAATCAGCTTCTCCTGACGTTGCTTATGAAATTTGAGCATATGGTATTCAGTACTTGAAAAAGAACCACTAGCTGTTTTTCTTTTCATAAAAAAATCTGGGTCCTTCTACTGAGACAGGCCGGAGCTTCCTACTGTCCTAAGAGAGTGGGTTTCTGTGGTTTGCCCTGCCTCCCCAAGCCCCAATGCACAAAGTTTCCCATTCTCTATTTATAGTTTTTGGGCCACACCTGCAGGTGCTCAGGGATAACTCCTGACTATGCACTCAGAAGTCACTCCTGGAAAACTTGGGGACCACACTGGGTTCCGAGGATCTATCCTTGTCTGGCTGCAGAGTATCCTACTCCTGACCCCCCATTCTCCTCCGACACACTCTCACATCTGTCCAAAGATCCACTTCCTAAAGCGCTGGCAAGCAAAGGTGTCCTGATGAGCACTAAAACCACCAGAGGAATGATTCCGTATGGACCAAGCATCAGTTCTGAGATACCTAAGCACATTTTCAGCAATTATATCCATCAGTTCTAGCCGGGGTCTGACGAAAAAAATGATATTCTTGACATCCGCTGCTTGCAAGCGGCTTCCTTTGAGTGTGAACATTTTCTCCACCTCATGTTCCTAGGAAAGCACACATACAAATGGTGAACAGAACCCCTAAAGCTTAGCAGCCGACCCAAACGCGGACATCACTGCAGGCAGCCAACCCGGGTTGGATTGCCGGCCTCCCACACCGTCCCCAAACACCACCAAGAGTCATTCCTGAGTGCAGAGTTAGGGGTAAGTCTGAGCACTGCCAGGGGTGGCCCAAACAAAACAGACCAACAACAAAAACTCAGGTGTTCTAACACTCCCACTCCAAAGCACAGTAGACTTTAGTTTTGAGTCAGAGAATGCAGGGGTTTCGGTACATGCCTGACACATGACTGCCAACTTCGTCCCCTGGCACCACAAGGGTCTCAAGCATTGCCATGTGCATCCCAAGAGAGGCCACTGGAGTGGCCTGGGATATCCCTGCCACCACAGCACCAAGCCTCATCGAACTGCTAAGACTCACCACCAGGAGGTGCCCAGGGGCAGTGCTCAGGAGACCTGGGGCTAGGGAGAAAGTAGAGTGGTGAAGGTGCTTGCTTTGCATTCAGCTGACCCGGGGTTCTATCCCCAGCACCCCATACTGTCCACTGAGCACTGCCAGGAGTGATCCTAAGTGCAAAGCCAGGAGTAAGTCCTGAGCACTGCCTGGCACGAGCCCCCAAATAAAATTCAAAACCACTTTAGGATAAAAATTTAGATTCCCCAAAGGCAGGTGTATAAATTCAGGCTGAAGTAACCAATCCTGTGTCTGAAAAACTTGGAGCCACATGAAGTAACAATCAGAAGACATGCCTCTCCATCAAGGAGAAGAGGGGGGTGCACACCCACCCTTGAAAGGTCCACTGAAGGCTCCTATGCTGCCCGAGCCCCTGAGTTGCTTGTGCCCATGTAGCCGAGCAAATGCGGTGCCCACAGCTCTCCTTGAGATGGGGACTTTTGTGCTTTCCTTTCTAATGTTGGGATGTGTGTAGGGGCTCTCTCTGTCTTTGGAGAAGCCCACGGTCTCTCCTGAAATGTTACTCTCTCTCCGCTCGTCCTCTTCCTAAAGGTCACCAAATAAAATGTTTTTTTTTTACTTCAAATAAATAAACAAAAGGTCCACAGAAGATAAAACATTTACCACTCATAACAGCGTCAGTGATTCTAAAAACCAGACAGCTCTGCACACCACTTACTCCAGAAGTGGAACATCATATTACTCTTGCTAGAGTCCAGAATGACAGTTTCAAAAAAATAATAATAACCAAAACCTTTTTACCTTTAGAAGTGAGTACTGTGCAATCAAGCCAAATGGTCCTGTGAGATACTCATCTCAAAGTATTGCCTGCGGGAGAGAGAAGCATCCCGTTCTTTTAGTAAAAGGGATTTGAATAAGGGCCAACAGCAAACAACAGTCATTTGCAAACTCTGGACAAACAAAACTTGCCTTTAGCAATAGCTAACCACACTCCTATTTTGTGGCCTGAAGAAAAACAGCGTCAGGGCAAGGGGCGCTACTGGCCACGGAAGCACATTCACTGTCATCCACAAAGAGTGTGTATGCAGTGTCCTGGGGTCAGACTGGGGTCATGAACCCCGTGGGTGAACTGCCAAGGAAACCGTTCAACCCAGCATGTAACAGGCGTCATATAATCCAGCATCAATCAAATGAAAACCTCTCGTGTAGGTATCCCATAGGTATCTTAATTCTGAGAGAGTATTTGGAAAGCTGGGACAGTGTCAGGTGCCCCTGAGAGAGTCAGGCCTTCAGCTGACCTTCGCCTCTACCTAGGCAAGGATGGTGTCACTGGGGGCCAGGATGAATGCCAAGCGGCCTGTGAGCATTTCGCCTGTGCGACACCAGGGTACTTTTTCCCCATTTGGCGTAACTGATTGGACGAACCGTGGAGGAACAGGCACCTGGGAGAAGTGGTACCCAGGGTAGCATGCAGCACCACCCCGCACATGGGGACAGCGGGGAGTGCCTGGACGCGGGGCTGTAATCGTCCTGCTGAGGACTCAGGTCACTCCCATTTTCCTTCCCAGAGCCAGGCCACAGGGGCGGGGAGTGCAACGCCCCCTCTCTCATGGCTGCTGACTCTGGGTGGTGCCCCCGGACCCAGAGGCCGCCACCCGCCCCGGCTGTCAGCTTGCTGCCCGCGCACATGTCCAGGAACTCGCGCAGCACGTTCAGGTTCACCCGCCTGACCACAGGTGCGTGGCCTTGGCTCCACTGGGCCCCGCCGCCACGTGACGCCGCGGTCACGTGAAAATAGTGACATCACACCCCCTCATCTCCCTCCATACCGCTAGGGGCGCCGGGGGTGCCCCACGGAGCCTGGGCACAGGCCTCCTAGACTCAGCGCTTCCGGGGGCTGTACAGACCCCCCAGACCCCCAGCAGAGCCAGCGCACAGCGCTGCCTCTGCTCCCTCTGAGGGACCCTCCCGGGAAGCTGGGGGCGGGGGGACGAGGGCGCCCTGGCGTCATCTCCCCTGCACTGCCAGCTGGCCTTGCGAGGGCATGTTTCCCCCCCCCCCCCGCTCCACCCCGGCTCCTGGGAGCGGTCTCAGGGGGTCCTTGGGTTCCCCTGGCCATCACCGGGTCCTGCCCAGTGAGGGACCGACCAGCAGCCCCAGCAGGCCGGTGAGCGGCTCGCTGCGCCCTCTGCTGGCCGCCGTGCGAACTGCACAGGTGCGGGGCCCTGCCTGGCGCGGGGGTCCCGCCCACCGGCACCCAGCAGCGCCTCGCTCAGGCCATGTCCCCCCGTCCCGAGGGTTCCCTGCCCGCCCCGCAAGGGCCGGCCCGTGGCTGCGGAGCCGCAGGAGGTGGCGCTGCCCGCGCAGCGGTCCCTGGGGGGCCTCCGGCCAGATGCCCGAGCTCCGTGGTGCCAGGTGAGTTTTTGGGGCCGGAGCAGGGCCCGCGACTCCCGGCGGGCGACCCCCGGCGCCCGTCTCCCCGCGCGGGGCGGACCCCAGCCCCCGGCGCCCATCGAGGCGCACACCGAGGCCACCTGACCGTCTTTCCTGGGGGCCGCGGCGGGCGGGCGGCGGGGAGCGCAGGGCGCGCGAGTCCTGGGCCGCGGGCGCGGACCCCCGGCGCGGGGGTCTCAGTCCTGAGGCATCTGTCCGCGGGGCTCTGTCGGCGGGGGCGGGGACGGCAGGACTGGGCAGCAGCCTATGCCTTGGCGTCCAGCCTCTCGGGAGGGGCGGGCGGGGCACCCTGGCCACCCTGGCGTGCGGCTTTGGGTCTGGGTCCAGCGGTGGCTTTGGGCTCAGGCTTCAGGCTCCTCATCTCCCTCGTGGGGGGGGTGGGCACCCTGCCCAGCGCGGTCTAGGAGATGGGGGTCAGCGGCGGCCCGGGCGGCCCGCACTTGCTGGCAGGGGGCTGTCCCCGCTGCAGCGCCCCTGCCCCAGACTCACCACGCACCCGCTCGCCTGCTAGGGGGCGCCCTCCACTCCAGGTGGGAAAACCCCCAGCCAACTGAGCCTCCTAGGACCCGCCTGCCACGGACTGCTGGTCGCAGGCCCTGAGGGTCCTCATGGCCCCTGGGGCCTCGACTTCCCTTCTTGTACCAGAAATCAACCCAGAGAGAGGCCAGTGCACAATTGCCCTAGAACTGATGCTCAACGGCTCCCAGGACTATTGCGGGGGGAGGGGCCCAGGCTTTGATGCTTACACAAATTTAGTGAAATTTTACTGACTGTGAGGGAGAAAAAGTTTGCCTGTGTGTACATGCCAGAACCAGCGTATCATTGTGTCCATTTGAATTTAAATAAACAAGTTAATACCTTTGCGAGATGGAGAACAGAAAGAAAAAAAAAAGAACTTGTTGCAGCCCCACCCCACCCCCCCAAAAAAGAATTCTTTTAAACACCTAATCCCAGGAAGAAGTGCTATTTCTTGAATAAATTATTACCAAGCAATGACAACAATTAAAACACACACAAAAGGACGTGTGGGGGGAGCACAGGGTGGGGACGGACGTTCAGTCAAGACTGGGCAATGCCACAGCCTGGAAAGGACATGAGAGGGGACAGAAGTGTGTCTCCTGGGATGCATATTGGGAGAGAGACAGAGGTGCGTGTGAAGTGGGGGATCTCATTAAAGTCTGGGGTCCAGGACAGCAG
Organism: Sorex fumeus; assembly: GCF_029834395.1. Lineage (NCBI taxonomy): Eukaryota > Metazoa > Chordata > Mammalia > Eulipotyphla > Soricidae > Sorex > Sorex fumeus. The sequence goes on along the minus strand of NW_026606086.1, from coordinate 4,995,136 downwards.
TGGATGTTCTTGTCCTACTCAGTGTTTCGAAACTGTGTGCCTTGGGGATGGAGGGAATGTGCACCCCTGGGAGAAGCCGGGAGGGCCACTGGGTGTTCCCTCCAACCCACCTTGCGGCACTGAGTCATGCATGTTTAGATCACATGCTCTGGGCCATAGCACCAGTGATGCGGGCAGGTGACACATTGAATGAGGCATAACTTACAGCAACAAGCCGAGTCTCTCTGGTCCCCGGGTGAGTGGGTGAACGAAGAGCATGTTCCGAGTGTCAGATGCCTCCGAAAACTGACAGGAGGAATCGGAGACTGAGGCCCACGTTAGAAATGGCAGAATGTATGTCTGGTTAGTGAGACCCAAGATATCCGCACACACATTACAGAATTCTCATGGGTTTACGGCAAACGGGAATTCTCACAGAGATGAAAAGAGAAGTGTGTATTTCTCTCAGCGCCTGGCTCACACTTACACTCCAGATCATTAAGTAGTAAGCAAAGAATCTGAGACTAACAGAGATCTCCTGAATTCAACAGCCAAGGGCTGGAAATACACCGGAAAGGGTGGACTTCTGTGCAGTTAAGCTATTACATGAGCAACACCTCGCTAGGGAATAGGATCTTGTTTAGGTGGAAATAAGAGCGTTTTAGTGGAAAGGAAATCTCTGGTGCGACCCTGTGGGTCAGGAATCTTGACTTTCCTATGGCATGTGTTTGGGGCTGGGCTGGGGTCTACGCTTCACAGACAGGAGAGCTGGGTTGGTCCCCAGAACTGCATGGTCTCTGGAGGCAGGAATGACTGAAGAGCACTGTGTCCCCAAAGCAAAACAAAACAAACTTATTTGGTAACTGATCCCACTATAAGATTATTTTAAGAGTTCCTTGCTCTAAATCTAACACATACTTAGAAAATCTGATTTTAAATGTTTATTCAAAGTGAAGGGGTTTAAGGAGGATGAGCAGAGTCTCCTGCCCCCGCGCCTGGCTGTCCTCGCCAGGACCCCTTGGAGGGGAGCAGGTTGAGTTTCCCTCCCCACCCTGACCAGGGCTCCGGCAGCCGAAGACCTCCACAACCAGCCACCACCATGCTGAGACCACTCTCCACAGGCATGAAGGTACTGGCAGAGGAACAAAGGCATGCGTGTCCTGGGGCTGAGATCTCCAAGCCTGCTCAGATTGGAGCTGAGCATCCTCCACTCAGATCCTTCATATTCCAGTCGGCAGAGGTTACACCCACCAACTGGCCCCCTTGTGCCCTGTAATCCCATCAACGGCCAAGACCCAGAGACTATAAAACCCAGCTCCCGGAAGCATCTTATTATCTCATTCTTTCTTTGGACAAACTGGCAGGCTACCGAATGTAACCTGCCCACACGGCAGAGTCTGGCAAACTCCCCGTGGCTTACCCAATATGCCAAATACCAGTAACAATGATGAGGCTCATTCTACTAACCCTGAAAGAGCCTTGAATATGGCACTTTTTAAAAAATTCTCAGGGCTAGAACAAAGGAGACATTACTGGGGCCTGTTCGAGGCAATCGACGAACAACAGGATGGTTGTGATCGTGATCGTGAGCAGATTCCGATTTTTTTTGGGGGGGAGGGGGTAATACTGAGAGATCTCAGGGGATCCTCCTGGTTGTGCACTCAGGAATTACTCCTGGCAGTGCTTGGGGGACCATATGGGATGCCAAGGATCGAACCCAAGTTGGCCGTGTGCAAGGCAAACGCTCTCCACGCTGGAATGTCGCTCCAGTCCCACATTCCCATTCTTTGGTCAGGACTATCCAACTAGCCTGAGCCATCAGCTCTAAGGCAGGAGGGGAGGGAAGCTTCCTTGGCGCGTTCCTGACACAAGCCTGGAACATTGCACAATCACCTGGCAGCCTTTTCTCGAGTGGGCACGTGTGGCGACCCCTACATGGACACGGCCAAACAGACCCCGGCAGCTGCTCCTGCTGACCAGTCCTCACGGCTAATTCCTTTGGTCTCTTCTCAGCTCTGACTTCTACCGTGCAATCCACAAGTGGCTGGAGGACATCGGGCCTCTTTACCAATGCCCGAGTCACAAATACGTGGGCCCCTTTAAAGCCACACGCTTTAGATTTGGTGTCATGAGCAACAACAGAGGGAGGAGAGCCGGAAGGGAGGTGTCCGGGGCCAGAAACCTTTCCCAAGGGATCACACTATCCAGATTCTTTCCTTACGACTTTCATAAGAAATAAATCTCAGTCATCATGCAAATGCCTTAAAGTGTTATTGGGCAGCCTTTCAAAATGCAAAAAACAAGAACCAAATATTAGAAAATAAAAAAAATATGAAATTTATTGTAACGTGGATAGAGTTTCTTTAGTCTTTCCATCAAAGACACACAGATAGAGCAAAGGAAGCAGGAGTGGGAGGAAAAGAGAGGGTGAGGTGAGCACGGCAGCGCGTGAGCGCAGAGACAGCCAGACATCAGCACACACAGTGAGCTCAGGACCGCGGACGCTGCCTCCCGGACCCGCAGAGTTCCTGACCAAAGCCCGAGCCTGACATTCTGGTTCTGGTATCTGTCCTTGGCCGTCAGGGAAGTGGGGTACGCCGAACAGGACCACCCCGCCCCCGTCTGCTCTAGGCTTTAGCAGTGGTCGGAGCAGGGCAGGACTGGCCCTGCCTTCCGCAGCTGGACCTGTTTTCTTTTATTTATTTATTTATTTATTTATTTATTTTTTAAATTTTATTTATTTATTTTTATTGAATCACCATGAGAAACTTACAATCTTTCATATTTGGGCTACAATCACACAATGATCAAACACCCATCCTTCCACCAGTGCACATTCCCCACCACCAATCTCCTAGGTATACCGCCCCCCTTCTACACCCTCCCCCTGCCTCCATGGCAGACAATATTCCCCATACTCTCTCTCTACTTTTGGACATTATGGTTTGCAATACAGACACTGAGAGGTCATCATGTTTGGTCCATTATCTACTTTCATCACAAATCTCCCATCCCGACAGATCTGGACCTGTTTTCAACCTGTCTGAAAACCTAACTTGGAGACAAGCTCCCGAAAGAAACGCTGACTTTCACCTTTGGCACACATCGCGTGCAGCTATGCTGGAGATAACTACAGTCTGGGGAAAACCCGCAGCAAACCCAGGGGCTGGGTGAGTGTAGGCGACGTCCTCTCTCAGAGGCAGCAGTTCTGCGCCTCCATGTGGGAGCCCAGGATGGAGAGAGCCTCCGCCATCAGGACTGCACGCCAACAAGGCCCTTGGGGGCAGGCAGCGGTTTCTGCATGAACCCAGGGAAACTGGACCTAAACCCTTCTAGGCTTTCAACCTGAGAGCAGAGCAAATTCCTTTTAGCACTTTATGTACCATCACACTCAGACCTACATCTGAATCCTTTACAATTTCTACCTGCCGATGAAGATCCTGAGATTAGCTACAATTGAGTTGTCTTCAGATTTCTGAATCAGACACAGCTTGCCATGATTAACGAGAAGAAACAGTTCAATATTTGTTTTAAAATTTTTTAATAGTTTAAAATTTTTTTACTCCCACAAAAAAAAAATAAAGTCATCATTTGTTCCTTAGATTCACTGAAAGTTTTTTTTCCTTCGGGGTGGATGGGTGCAAACCTGGCCATGCTCAGGGTTTACCATGGCTCTGGGCTCAGGGTACCACATGGGGTGCCAGGAATTGAACCCAGCTCAGCTGTGTACAAGACAAGATAGTACCAGTTCTATGACTTCCCCAGCCCCTGAAAGAATGACTTTCCATGGATGGCTGCATAAACATTCCTGGGACATAGGGGGAGAAGGGGAACAGAGGTGATGAGACAGCAGAGGGAAATGGACAAGTGGTTAAATGGGTCATTTATTTTTTAAAATTTATTTGTGTATTTATTTTTGCCGGGGGTCACGTCCGGCGATGCACAGGGTTACTCCTGGCTCTGCACTCAGGAATTACTCCTGGTGTTGCTCAGGAGACCATATGGGATGCTGGGAATCGAACCCGGGTCGGCCGCGTGCAAGGTCCTACCCTGCTGTGCTACTGCTCCAGCACTAAGTTGCATGCCAAGACGAGTGTCTTAAAAAACAAAACCAAAATGAAACAAAAAACTGCTTCCCGTTCTGACGGATAGTTCCTCCTCAAGCCACGGCGCCAGCCTTGATTCTGGGGGGCTGTGCGTTGTGGGGAGCGCGGGGGAGGATGGGACTCTGGTGTCTGTGTGCCCCCAACTTGGGAGTGGTCTCCTGCAAATAGCACCAGGGATAAACCGACCATTTGGGACCAGCTGTGGGGGGCTGGGAGGATGAGCAGATGGAAGGACCTGAGATGGGAGGCAACCGTGGACGCGCAGCAGACCCCGACAATCGCCACTCAAGAGTACAGAGGAGGGGGTCTCCCCGCAACCAGAACTGACGGTGGGTGTGGGGTGGGGGGTGCGCTGTGTCACAGGGAATTACAGCACAGTAGATTTCATGGGAAACGCATTTCCCTTCCTTGTGTCCTCCATCTTCGGCAGCCTGGCAGTGGGCTGGCCTTGGGGATACTCCTGGCTCCTTGCTGGGGGCTGGGTGGAGGGAGGGTACTCTGCCTCCTGCAAAGCCTGTGCTCCCTGTGGCCCCAGACTTCAGAGCAAAGCTCAGATATGCTTAGGCCCATCTGCCTTTTTCTTTTCTTTTGTTTTGGGGCCACACCTCGTGATGTGAGGGGCTTCCTCCTGGCGATGCGCTCAAGGATCACTCCTGGCGGGGGAGGGTCCACCTGGGATGCTGGGGATCAGGGATCGACCCTGGGTTGGCCTCAAACAAGGCAAGTTCCCTGCCCGCTGTGCTATCCTGCACTTCCCCTATTTGTCCTTTTCATTCTGACTTTCGTTTGCATTTCTGCAGGAAGTTCAAATTCTGGGCCTATCTGCCCCACCTCAGTTCAAGATTTTTTCCATCCTGTTGAAGTATGTCTTTTTCTCCTGATACTCTGGTTGAAGTTTTTGTTCTCCTTAGTCATAACAGTACATGCAGAAAACGAATCTGTAACAAGATAGTTCTTTTTTGTGGCACATTTGGCGGTGTTCGGGGCTTACCCCTGGCTCTGTGCTCAGAGAACACTCCTGGCGGTGCTCGGGGGACCATACAGAGTGCAGGAATTAAGCAGCACATGGGCTCCTTTGTTCAAGGTGGCCTTTATAGGGTTTTTCCAACCTGCCCCCACGTAGGGCTTCTTCCCAGGTAAAAGTCCGTTGCTAAGGAGGTTACCAGGGAGGTCCAAAAAGAGGAATTTCATGGGGAGGAGGCCTTTATCCTCAGGGTCTGCGGATGGTCTTATCGGGCCTTTGCTTTCTGTATCCACAAGGTGGCTCATTACTAGAATTCTTCTTCCATGAAACTTTGTTTCATTGCAAAGGGCCTTTCCCCATCTACCTGCCTACATCACAAACACTATTGCCATACTGGTCCCTACTCTATCCTAAGCATCCTCTGTCCCCTACACGTGTGGTTTTTTCCAATCATTGACAAGGCCTCCTGGCCCCCATTTTTCTAGCCTTGGATATCAATCTCGTGTGTGTGCGTGTGTGTGTGTGTGTGTGTGTGTGTGTGTGTGTGTGTGTGTGTGTGTATTATGGGCTGGAGCCATAGCACAGCGGGTAGGGCGTTTGCCTTGCACGCAGCCAACATGGCCGACCCGAGTTCGATTACTCCGCCCCTCTCGGAGAGCCTGGCAAGCTATCGAGAGTATCTCGCCCGCAAGGCAAAGCCTGGCAAGCTACCCTTGACATATTCAATATGCCAAACACAGTAACAACAAGTCTCACGATGGAGACGTTACTGGACCCGCTCAAGCAAATCAATGAACAACGGGAGGACTGTGACCATATATATCATATTCCACAAAATGGGTGCTTACTTATATTTGTGAAGGGACTTGGGAATCATATCCAGCAGTGCTGAGGCTCCTCTGGGCTCTGCTCAGGCATCACTCCTGGAGGGGATACTGGGGACCCTATGAAGTGCCAGGGAAAGGAATCTGGGTTTGCTGCTTGCTAGGCATCAGCCTTGCCCCAGGGCTCTCTCTCCAATCTACAGTTTACTTACTTACAACGTAGTATTACAGAATACTCACAGTACGATGTAATAATATTTGGATATCCTGCAAAGTAACCATGATTCATGTATAGACCGTTTGAATTCCCTACCATAGATTCTAAGGTCAAGGACTGCTATTGGGTATTATGAAGGCTGAAAGTAACGGTCCTACTCAAGTTCTTTTTCCAGAAATCTCAACGTGAGGACATGTGCTTCAAACATACAGGAGTTGGTGCTTATAAGCATATTTGGTTCTGTTCATTTTGGGTTAATAATATAGCAATGTCCAGTTCTTTCCCAGACTTTATGGATTGATGGTGTTTGTACTGCTTGGTGTCCCTTCATTTTTGTCTTGTGAAGAATCACTGAAGGCATTCACTTTAAGGTACATTGACTAGGAAGCTTTGCAATAATGCAAGAAAGGTTTTGTTTGTTTTGGGTTTTTTTTTTTGCTTTTAAACCTCACCCAGTGGTTTTCTTTTCATTTTTTATAATTTTATTGATTGAATCACCATGAGAGCAGTTACAAAGCTTTCGCGTTTAAGTCTTGGTCATAAAATGAAACACCCGTACTTTCATCAGGGCCCATTCTCCACCACCAAAAACCCCAGTATAGACCCATCCCACACCCTCCCCCTACCTGTAGAGGAGATAATTTCCATATTACTCTCTCTGCTTTGATTACATTCAATATTTTGACACCGGACCCACCATTATTATTTGGTGCTCAGATCTGCTGTAAAGGCAACAGTAGACAATTTGTTTTCTACTCCTGGTTATGAATAACATATGACATCGCGTGGCTGGAGTAGTGGCTGCGCGATTTTGAAATTCCACAATTTTAACCATTAAATCTGGAGGAATTTCTTGCCCAAACCTGCTGGGTTCCAAGATGAAATCAGCAGCCAGAGAGGCCGTTTGTGGGTGACGACTTGGGGTCTCGTTGGGGAGGAAAGGGCCAGCTCCACCCACATCCCGTGAGGCCCTACGTGTCTCGTCACTGTGAGCCCAAACCTGACTGTCCAGTGGCCTCTGGAGGATGGCGGCCAGCGGGCTGCCAGGGGGAACGGGCCAAGGCACGAAATCTATTCCCACCTGGGGTGGCCCAGTGCCTGTAACTTACTTCAGGGACTGGACACATTTCTGCCAAAAGCTGTTGGGTTTCGAGATTTGTTTCTGAGTCTCTGGGATCATGGCCGTTAAGCAGTTCAATCAGAAACTAGAGAGGCCATGCCTCCAATTATATAGCTGGACTGAAGGTGGTTTGTGTGTGTGTCTCCCACATACCTAACTTTTGCCTGTTTACTTTCTTGGTAAACTCTGCCCCACGTTTTTGGGGTCTGGCCCAAGGCACAGCAGCAATTTGGGGGTACCTGGAAGTCTGAAGGCGCCATCAGACTGCTGATGCACTCACCTCACAGGTACAGAGAGACCTGCTGGTGGCACCATACCCCCAACCCAGTGCTTCTTATGGTTTACTCCTGCCTCTGCACTTAGCGATTGCTCCTGCCGGGGCACAGATGACTGGATGGGATTCCTGCGATTGAACCCAGATCAGCCACATGCAAGATAAGAAACCTACTCACTGTACTACCTCTTTATCCCAAGATATAAACACTTTTAAGAAAATGGTATACAGGCACAGAGCAATAGTTCAGCTGGTAGGGCATGTGCTTTGGCCAATCTGGCTTCAATCCCTGACGTTCCGTATAGTCTGCCCAAGCACTGTCAGGAATGATTCCTGAGTGCAGAGCCATGAATAAGCCCTAAGACATCACCAGGTGTGGCACAAACATAAAGAAACAAAAAGAAATTGGTGTATCAGAATTCCATTGTAGAAACTCTTTGACTTATTTGACTCTATAGTTCTTGATTGCTAGCCAAAAATCTTTTATAAATAAACCGGAAAATAATAAGTTATCATTGGCAAAAAGGAAATAATTTTATTCAAGTAGATAAAGAACATTGTTTGCTCTAATTTTAATACTGCTTTACATAGTTTGTGAAACAATTTCAATCGTGTTTATTACTCAAAATGTCAATGGATTACGATCTTTCACTGGTGAGACACTTGATAATCTCCAGAGGAAAATACATCAAAAGCATATATACAATTATAGAAGTTCTTATAATCCATGTAGCCCTGATGGTACATTATTTATCACGTTTTACAGAACTAGAAAACATTCAAATGAACATAAATAGATTCAGACTGGATGATAAACTTCTGATGGTTCAGGTCCTTCATTTAATTTTTTCTGATAAGAAAATCCAAAATTATTAATGTTGAATTTCTCATCATACATTCATCTAAAACCACAGTGGAAAAAAATAAACTTTGTAAAGACAGTAAATTGGTTATTGTAGGTGTTTCACAAGTAGCTTGCTATCTAATCCAGGAACTGCTGGAGATTTCTGCAGAGTGCAGAGAATGAGGTGGCCGGGCCGAAGTTTTTGTTGTCGTAATTGTTGAGGTCGTCCCCGTTCCCTTTGAGAGCCGCCTCGGACATCATCTCCACTTTCATGTTGAGGTCCTGATTCTTTCTTTGGAGGTCCACAATCACGGAATTGAGGAAATCAATCTGTGTTCAAGGAGAGCGTGAGACGGTGAGCCATCTGCGGGAGCCATGGGAGCCCGCCACAGAGGAGGCTGGGCCCCGCTTCCAGTCCCCGCCCCAGGGTTGGAGGCAGCCAGAGCTCCCCTTTCCCTTCCTGAGCGCAAGCTCCCGGGTGCCCAGGGAAGACCCCAGGAGGAGATGCTGGTACCCCTCGGTTCTTCTCAGAGCAGGGAGTCAAGAGGGGTCTTCCCTCTCCTACAAAGACAAACTCACTTCTTTCAAATGAATGGGGCGGGGGGAAATCCCACTTTACAAAAGCAAGCATGACTGTAGGCACAAACATTCATGTTTCACTTGAAAACTGGCAGGCGCGTTGGGTCTGAGTGATAGCACAGCGGGAAAGGTGCTTGCCTCGCACGCAGCCAACCCAGGTTTGATCCCTGGCATCCTATAGGGGCCACCGGAGAGCAGCCAGGAGTGATTCCTGAGTGCAGAGCCAGGAGGAAGCCTGGAGTATCGCCAGGTGTGGCCCCCAAAGAAAGTGTAAATAAAACCAGAAAAACAGACTGATTCTTTTTCTCCCTCAGGGCAAGTTCTGATGGCCAGTCTCTGAGAGTGCCCAGGCCATCCCACACTAGAGCCAAGAAACGCAGATCTCTCTTCCTCCAGCTGAAAACAAAACAAAACAAAACAAAACAAAACATGGAAATGTTCAGTTCCCAACAAACCCATACAGGGTCCACCTGCACAGCCCACATGCAAAGTTCACTTCAGCCCACAAGTGCCCTCCAGGGCCACCGGCTGTTAAGTACAGAAGTGCAGGAAGTGAGGGTGTGCGGGAACTCCTCAGGGCACTGGGACCCAGATGGTCCCCTTCCTTGGAGAGGATTCAAACGATAAAGCGCTGCAGACCCGGGTGGGATGGAAGGGGGGTTGGGGAAGGAGAGACATCAAGGAGGCCCCCAGGCTGACTCCTGCTGCAGGCCAGACCCGAGCCTGGTGATGGTAGGTGCGGGCACCGGACTGCAGCCAAGTGTGCAAACCCCGGAGGACCACACCCAGCTGTCTCCTTTGACAGGAGCAAGAAGCAGGAAGGCAGCCCCGAGGACCAGACTCCCCCAGCTCTGGGCCTAGAGCATGCGCAAAGAGGCTGGAAAAGCCACATGCTGGTGGGCGTTTCCGTTTGCGACTGAACCTTCCTGGCAGGGAAGAAGCCCTCCAAAGTGGTGTTCGACTCTGGCAAAGTGAAGATTTGCCAATGTGATGGGAGCCCGAAGCCCAGGTTCTGGGAGAGCAGCAAGAGGAAGGGCATTGGAGGGCTCTGGCAAGGACATGACCCCTTGACTGAAGGGATGTGTCCTTGTCCATGGGGCCTCTCACTCCTTAAGCATCACCTCTTGTGCTGGGAGCGTGTGGGGGTGGGGTTCCGGCAGCATGTGCGCGGCCCCTGTTTCTCACGGGCGCCAGGGGAGCACAGCCCCTTCTTCCTCAGCTTCCCTCTTTTTGGCTTCTGTTATTTTAATTAATCAATTAATTTGGGGAGGGGGTTTTTGGGTCACAATCCGGTGTTGCTCAGGAGTGACTCCCGGCTCTGCACCCAGGAAGTACTCCTGGCGGTGCTTCGGGGACCATATGGGATGCCGGGGATGGAACCTGGGTTGGCCATGTGCAAGGCCAACACCCTACCTGCTATGCTATTGCTCCGGCATCATTCTCAGATATTTTAAATGGTAGATATTCCCCGACTCTTTTGAAGCATACACGCATATATACATATATACATGTCTGTGTATGTATACATGCTTATCTAGAACCTTTGTGGGTAGTCAGTTTGGTTAGTTTGGGGGCCACACGCGGTGGGGTAGGGACTAAACCCTGGCTCTGTGCTCAGGGATCACTCCTGGCTAGGGTGGAACAGCTCAGGCTGTCAGCAGTCACTCGAGCCAAGGAAAGTGTGGCTGTGAGGTCAGAGGGCACTGGCTCACCTAGCACTGCACTCAGGAATTACTCCTGGTGGTGCTCAGGGGACCATATGGGATGCTGGGGATTGAACCTGGGAATTCGGTGTGTAAGTCAAACGCCCTCCCCGCTGTGCTATCACTATGGCCCAGGATATGGTTTCTCTCAGGGCTGAGGCCGGGCCTACACAGCCCTGGTCACTACCATCACCCACCTTACTCTGCATCATCGCATTGGTGTTCCTGGTGTCCTCCAGGAAGGCCAGGGCCTGCAGGGACGCCTCCCGCTCGGCCAGCAGCTCGGTCTGCTGCGCCTCCAGCAGCGCCTGGTCTTTCAGCAGCCAGTGCAGCTGCCGCTGGAGCTTCGTGGCCTTCTGGCCCAGCAGCTCCTTCTCAGAGCCAAGGCTGTTCAGCTGCTCACGCAGGGCCGACTCCACGCGGGCGGCCTCCTCCTTCTCAGCCGTGAGCTCCTCGATCTCTTGCACCAGTGACTTCTGATCCCGAGCCAGCTCCTCGTAGGAGCACTGCAGCTTCTGGATGATGTTGTCCTTGTCCTTGGCCAGGGATAGGTTCTCCAGAACCAGCTTCTTGACATGCTCCTCCAGCTGGCCCCTCTCCTCCAGGCCCTTCTTGCACTCGGCCACCAGGCTGCTCTTGCTCATCTGCAGCTCCTCCACCAGGGCCTGCAGCCCCAGCTTGGCGACCTGCAGTGCGTCCTTCTCCGTGCCCACCCTCTGGAGCTCCTCCTGCACCGCCCTGCCCTCTTCCAGCACTTTCTCTTTCTCCGCCTCGAGGGCTTCTCGGTCCAGCCGCTCCTGCTGGCAGAGCTTCTCCGCGGCCCACCTGGCCTCGATGACCTTCTCCTTATCCAACCGAATCGCTTGGTTCAACAGCCAGAGCTTCCTCTGCTCTTCCCGCAGCGAAGAGTTTTTGGCCTCCGCTTCTCTGAGTTTCAATTGAAACCACCCTCTTTGTAACTTCAGAGAGAGCTTCTCCTTCGCCAGCAATTCATTCTCTGACCTCAGGGCCCTGCGATCCTCTGACATCAGCTCCATCTCTTCTTTGGCCGAGCTTAATAAGCAAGTTAAGGACTGCAGAAACAAAAAGCGGGGAAGAATGGAAACAAGAATGAGATCAAGCAGGCACACGCAAGCCAAGCACTTCATGTGGCCTAAATACCAGAAATGAAAATGGCAGAGTAGTCTTACCTGCACACGCGTGTATACGCGCACGCGCACACACTCACACACACACGCACACACAGACTTAGGATGGAGAGGCTCAAACACAGTTAGCTTCTTAGCGTCAACATAACTACCTGCCTATTTTGTGGATGGGGGCCCCACACCTGCTGGTGTTCGGGTCTCGCTCAGGGATCACTGCTGGCAGGGCCGGAGGACCATACGGGATGCTGGGGATCAACCCCGGGTTGGCGAGTACAAGGCAGCACCCTACCCATTCTACTATCAGCCGATTTGATTTTTGAAGTGCCGTCTGAAATGATTCCTGACAGCTCCCCGGAAGGTGTAAGTACAGTTGGATCTTGACATTGGGGCATAAGATTTTTCCCCCCACTTCAATTCTTCTATTATAAAATCCATCACTCTGTCCTAGAAGGGATGCATTCAAAAACTAGTTTTCAATACAATTCAAAGAACTACAAAAAGTATTTTGTTTTGGAACTTTGTGCAGGAGGGGAAGGGAAAAGCAACCACTGCTTGTCAAACGATTTTCACAGGGACAAACAGAGGCAGGAAATGGACTTAGTCCCAAAAGTTATCCACTTTATAGAAAATCCAGACGAATCCACCAAGCTTTGGAGACTGAAGCCAACAGGTTTTGCTTGCCAAACACAGTAACAAGTCTCAAAATGGAGACATTAGTGGGCCCGCTCGAGCCAATCGATGAACAGTGGGAGGGCAGTGTTTGCAGTCATTTGGGAGGGTCCCAGGGGCTCCAGGAGGACTGGCCGCACACGGGTCAGGGTCTCCCTCACCTGCTCTCCCTGCCCGGCAGCAACGGGTTGTGCGTTTTCAGTTCTGAGTCTCAATGCACACCACAGTTGAACCGCCATGTACTTTCCAGAACTTTCTGCAGCAAGGGCTATCTTCTCTGTCCAGCTCAGCAGCCATGAGCCGCAGCAGGCTACTGACGTGTGCTGGGCAGCTGACCGCTGACGGCCATGTTACCGGAATGGGACTGACCTGAGCATGCACACGACGCTGCTGGCCACAGAACTGGGCCGTGCACGTGGTCCAGAGAGGAGACGTAGCCCTGGCTGCGGTGTGTGGGGGAAAGCGGCCGGGCACCAACACACACACGGGCCACGGCCGCCACTCAGCAGCCCTGGTTTCCTCTGATGTAACCCCGCTTCCGTTTTCTTTCCATTGGCTTATAGATATGTATACACACATATACATACAAGCACATATATGTATACGCATACACATTAATATATAAACTATACATGATATAAAGCATATAAAACTAAAAATGTATCCAAATACGTACATATGTATTCAAATGCACTTGTTGTATGTATATAAAGATGGACACATAGGTACATGTTATGTATGTACACACATATATGTGTGTGTACATTCTTTTCCTTTTTGTTTTGGGGTTCACACCCGGAAGAGGTCACGGCTTCCTCCTGGGTGCTTGGGGGACCATGGGGGATGCTGGGGATCCCCGGTGGGTCACGTGCACAGCAAGTGCCCTCTTGCTGCACTAGTTCCAGCCGCTCTATTTCTCTCCACTGAGCCTCAAACCTTAACATTTCTCTGATACACACTAAAAAATGCCTTTGAGCAATCAAGTGAAAACACGAAGGCCTGAACTTACTGAACAAGCTCAAAACAAAACGGAAAACCCAAGCTGGGGTCCCTGGGCTTCCGCATGCTCTGCTGGGCGCCCCGGGAGCAACCCCCTTCCTGCTCTCACAGCTGCCGCCAGGTGGGGGAAGTGTCTGCGGCTGCAGGCCGAGGCCCCCCAACAGAGCCCGACCCGGAGACGGCCGCCATCAGCCGCGGCGCTGCCCTGCGCCCACCCACCTTGGCCTTGTCGGCTTGCGTCTTCAGCTCGGCCACCTCCCGCAGCAGGCTCCCGTTCTCCGCCTGCACCGCCTGCAGCTTCTCCTTCGCCTGCAGCAGCAGCTGCTGAAGGGCCTGCGGCGCCTCCTCGTGCTGCCCCTGGATCTCCACGCTGGCCTTGGCGTGCTCGGCCTGTAGAGCCTGGCACTGGCTGCGGCTCACGTCCACCTTCTCCTCCTGTGGGGAGCCGGGGGCCACCGTCAGCCGCCGGCCCCCTGCCCGCTCCCAGCACACACGCACACACACGAACAAACACGAACACACACACACAACGCAAACACACAAACATACACACACGCACACACACGGCCCCTCTGCTCTGCTCACCAGCATGCACACACAAACACACATGCACACACACACGCGCACACACGGCCCCTCAGCTCGGCCGCTTTCGTTCAAGTTCTCCTGAAGACTACGAAGCGCTAGCCCCTTCCCCTGCAGCTCTTCGGCCAGGCTATCGGCCTACCAGAGTCACAAGGATGGAGTGAATGGACCAAGGAGACAAACAGGAATGGGAAGGGGAAAACAAAACAGAAAACACGTATGAGAAGCCCATGACCCAACACAACCCCGAAGAACAGAGGCGTGAGGTGAGTGTGATTGCCTGAAGCTCGTGAAGCCAAGGCCTTGGCGCCGGCAGTTCTGGTGATGACTGTCTAGTGGTTATTGAAACAGCCCAAACAGAGGCGTTTTCTAGACCTGACTTTGGAGTGACCAGAAAATAAGAAAGCCTTTGAGAAAGACTGACTTTCCAGGGGCGAGGAGACGGCACAAAGGGCTGGAGTATACACCAGGCCCGAGTTGGAACTGCAGCACCAATGGGGGAAGTAAGCAAGGGAGGAGGGAGGCTAAGCATAGGAAAGAGGGAGGGAGGAAACAGGGAAGAAAGGGAAAGGGAGGGGAAGAAGGGAAGAAAAGGTTATCTTTTTTTTTTTCTCTTTTGTCCTTTTAGGTCACCCTAAGTGCTCAGGAATTTCTCCTTGGCAGTAACCCGGCCAGCTCACTGAGAGTATCTCGCCTGCACGGCGAAGCCTGCCAAGCTCCCCGTGACGTATTCGATATGACAAACACAGTAACAAGTGTCACAATGGAGACGCTACTGGGTCCGCTTGAGCTAATCGATAAACAACGGGAGGACAGTGACAATGACAGTGACCCTATGGGATGATGGAGATCGAACCCACGTGGGCCGTGTGCAAGGCAAATGCCCTTCCCATTGTACTATCATTCCGGCCCCCAAGATTTACTTTCTTGTAGTTTCTTTTCTGTGACTTTAAAAGTTTGAGGGGTTTCAATATGAAATTTAAAATGAAGACCCTCTAATCCACTAGACAGCAGTCACCAGAACTTGACGTTTGTTACATCTTGATGCGAACAAGTGGGTCAGCTATCCCCTGCTCTGTCCTAGGAATTGATTCCATTTGTTTCAGCCGGTGTTTCTCGAATGCCAGCCAAGGAGTCCTGAGTCCTGAGAGGAACTCCCGGGGGTCTCAGGGCCCTTCTGTTATGTCTGTCAGTCCTGTCTACACAGCCCACAGCCCTTCCATCTTGGCCAACAGAGAAGTTTCTCCAACAAAGTGCCCAGCGCGGGGGGCGCTGGGGGTGAGGGAGCGTCCCTGTCACGACAATACTATAGGAGGAAAAGGGCATTTCTCGAGGGTCCTTGGTGAGAACTGCAGCTTCCTCGGCTTGGCCCAGATCTCACTGTCTCGTCCTTCCCCAGGGTCAGGGCTACCATGAGAGTCCATGCCCGTGGCCAGCAGAGGGTCATGCGGGAAGGCGGACTTGGCCCAAGCACCCCTTAGAGCCTGAAAGGGATGAAATCTCTGCAGGGCTGGGTGAGGGCTTGTGCTGCAGGGAGGGAGGGGCTGGCAATGAGAAATACCAAGATGGGCCACGTCACCAGCCTTGAGGGAGCTCAGAGGCTCAGAGGCATCGAGCACCAGCTGGGAACTGAGGCGCCCCGGGGAGAGGAGGGCAAAGCCCGTCACACGAGCAGGTGGTCAGCAAGGTCAGGGAAAGACCCTCGCGGCCTGACTCGAGTCCAAGTGTCTGGGCGAACTCGGCGAGTATGCAGCGGGCCCAAGGGGCGGGGGCAGAGTTTGCTCTGGGGGCTCCTATCTTGTTTTCTCACTTGCCTCGTGAAGAATTCTCTGTTTCAGAAAGACCCCAGACGGGCCTGATTAGCCGGGGCCAAGGGTAGCACGGCATCCGGATGCTGGGAACCAATGACAGCCCCAGAATCGTGCCGACACATTCTCAGACCCCTCAGAGGGAACCGCACGGGACGTGACCGGGAGACCTGTCAGCACCAAGGCGGAACACGGCGGCGAGCAGACTGACACACAGCATGCAGGGAGCGAGCGTGGAAGTGGGCGAGGGCGCCCGAGTACCAACCTGCAGCTCTCGGCCCGCTTTGCATTCTCTAACTCCTGAATCTGCCGCTCAGCCACCTGGAGCTGCTGCCTGAGCTTCTCCATTCCCAATTGACCTTCAGAACTGGCCTTCCGGAGCCCATCGAGCTGCAAGAGCTTCTGCTGGGTGGCCTCCAGCTGTACTGTGGCATTGGCCAGGGCCTGGGCTTGCTGACTACACACGGCCTGCAACCCGTCCAGGTGCTTTACCTTCGTCTCCGCCTCCTGCAGCTTGTTCAGGGCGTCCTCCATCTCCACCAAGTGCTGGTCCTCGATCTGCTCGAGCTTGGCCCGTGCGGCCTCCAGGCTGTTCTTCTGCTCCTGGGCCGTCCTGAACAGCCGCGACCTGAGCGTCTGCAGCTCGGAGGCGTGCGCTGCACGCTCAGCTGCCTGCTGGGCCTTCAGGCTCTCCACCTCCTGCTGGTACTCGAACTGTAGCCTCTCGATCTGCATCTTGAGCTCGGCCAGCTCAGCCGCCTCAGCGACCACGCCCTGGCTCACGCATGCCTTCGGCTCGCCCATGGCCTGTTGGTGCGGGGCGATGGCCGTCTCCAGCTTGGACTTCCTCAGGGCGATCACGTCCGCATTCTCCTTGTTGGCATGGTCCAGCTTGGTCCTCAGGCACTCGTTCTCCTTGGCGAGCTTCTCAGAGGCCACCTGCAGGGACTTCACCTCCTTCTGGTGGGAAAACAAAATTTCCATGAACTTAAAACAGGCAGGAAAAGAAGCAGAAATAGAAATTTTTCTTTTCCAAACTGACTCTTTGCTTCTTCTTGTTTTAAGGAAAAGCTTCCAAAAAATGGGGTTCTAAAGGATTTGATTTGTGCTGCTCGGCTGAAAATCAAAGCTGAGGCAAAGGCATAGACCCGACTGTCAGAACGAGAGAAAAACGCTCATCAAGAGCAGCCTCCAGCCCCAAGGAGCAGAGATGTGTCAGCCGGGCCCTGCCAGATGCATGACCCCAGGTATCCCTGTCTGATTCGGAGTCTCCAGCAGAAGTGGTCCCGGCGGGATCGGCCAGGCCGCCCCGCATCCTTGCCTGCACCCTGCAAGCCTCCGGGACCTGCCCGGGCTTTACCTCCAGGTCGTCTTTGGTGATGGACTCCTCCTCGACTCGGAACTGGAGGTCCTCCACTTTCCTGTGGGGGAGAGGGAGACGTTGTGAGGGGCGTCACTGCTGCCCCCCATGAGGGCCACCATCTTGTAGATGCGCCTGACCCAGCCCCCGGCTCCACACACAGGAGGGCTGAGAGAGTCGGGGAGGGCCAGAGCGAGAGTACAGCAGGCAGGGCGTTTGTCTTGCACGTGGCCGACCCGGGTTCAATTCCCAGCATACCACTATGGACCCCGGAGCAATGCCTGGAGTAATTCCTGAGTGCCGAGGCAGGAGTAACCCCTGAGCATCGCTGCGTTGACCCAAAAAGAAAAAAAAGAAAGTCAGCGATTCCCCTAGCTTCGAGCACTGGGTGGGACCCGCAGGCTACAGGAGGAAGCTAGGCCGAGCCAACGCCAGGTGCAGTGTCATATCAACCCTTTCTGCCTCGCAGCTAACAGAGGCGGTTAAAAACTGACCCGCGGCGCCTGCCAGTCCCTCCCAGCCAGCACCTGTCTCCACATTGGGACAACAACTGAGCCCCTGGGGTAGAAGCAGCCAACGACTCGGGGGCGGGGGGCGGGGGGAAGGGGCTCCCAGTGACTGTCGAGTCAGCATGTGGAGCTGAGGGGCTGAGCCAGGCACTGGCAGTGCCCCTGGGCACCACACTGCCGGGAGCCCATCTGAAAAGGCGGTCTCGGCCAGCACCCCGTGTCCATCTGTCTGCAGCCAGGCCTCAGCCCCGCATCCGTCTGTCTGCAGCCTGGCCTGAGCCCCATGTCTGTCTGTCTGCACCCCGGCCTGAGCACCACGTCCGTCTGTCTGCACCCTAGCCTGAGCCCTGTCTGTCTGCTGTCGTGCCCCATGAGTACTGTGGGTTTCCTCCCGCCTGGGACTTAACCACAGGGACTCCCACAGGGCCCCACTGGGTTAGGACAGTTCCTTGCCACCCAGCACAGGCCTCCTGAATACCAGGCCAGGTGGACACAGCAGGGAGGGCCGGGGGTGGCTGGGCTCCACTGAGCTCCCCCCCCCAGCCCTCCCGGTGAGGCCGCGCTCAGGACTGGGCACCCGTTGGTTTCTGGTTCTCACAGCCCTGGAAGGCCAGGAGTGCCCCACCCGAGGGAGCCCCCAGCTCCGGGCACGGCCTCACCTCTTCTCCTCCTCCAGCTGGTTCAGCAGCTCCACCTTCTCCCAGTCGGTCGCTTCCAGCATGGCCCGCAGCTCGTCGTTCTTGGCCTCCAGCTCCAGGACGTGCTGTTGAGGCAACGGCGCGTGAGTGGCCTCGCCCGCCCCCAACAGCCCTCTGTGGGCTGGCATCGCCACCTGTCACCACGGCAAGCTGAATGCATCTCCCACCTAAGCTACGGCATTTCTGGAAGGCCAGAGGGGAACCACACCACGAAAGCACTGGCGCGGACAACTCAGCACTCCCTAAACCCCCACAGGGCGAGCAGAAGGCGCATGCGATCAAACCACGCGCCGGACGCCACCGCAACGACGGCAGACGGGGACCCACGGCCTCTGCCTGCACCGCCTGCGCCAAGCTCGCGCCCAGCCTCTACCGCAGGCGTCTCTCAGCCCCGGCACTGCCGTCTGCACAGACGTCACCTGGTCGTGCCCGTTCCGGCCAGGGCCAGCTCCTGCTCTATCTCCCCCATGTGGCTCGTGACCTTGGCCACCTCCGCCCGCTCTAGGTCCCGCTCGGCCAGCAGCTTCTCAATGTGCTGCTGCTTCTCCTTCAGCGCCTCCTGGAGGGCGGTGGTGCCAGAGATCTTGTGGGCGTAGCGGGAGGAGGTTTCCGGCAACTGCAAAGGAAAAAGAGACGTGAAGGGGATGGGGCCGGCCGACACGGGCATGCTCGCGGTGATCCTCAGCAAAGCACATGGAGCAGTGCTGCATCCTTGCATATGGGCCAGCGACTCTCAGCAGAAACGTCATGAAACCTTCCCGAAGATCCTTGGACGGGACCTGGGCTCCACTGACCTCGGGCCTCGTGGGAATCCAGAGACTCTTCTGCAGAGCCGGAGGCAGCCCCCTCCACAGCCCGCTCTGGCCTGAGCTTCCTTAAGGATGAGCCCTTGGCTTGAGCTTGAGGCCAGCTCCAGCATCTTCAGCCTTGCAGGTCCGTCAGGGTCTCCCTGGGCAGCCTGTCCCTTCTCTCTTCCTCTTCCTTCCAGCTCACCTCGCTCTCCCGGGCACCCGCCCCATGCCTGAATAGCAGTAACCAGAGACTCTTGTCTCTGGGAATGGCCCCGTGCCCCCGGGGGTCACTGGGTGTGACCCTATAAAAGACCCCTGTGCCATCTGCCTTCGAAAATGGGAGATGAGAGGCTAGAATGATAAAGTTGCGGGAAAGGCGCTGGCCTTGCACGCCGCTGACCCGAGCTGGATAACAGGTACCCACCCCATAGGATCCCGAGCCCACCAGGAGTGACTCCTGAGTGCAGAGTCCAGAGTAACTCCTGAGTATTGCTGGGGCATGGCCAAAGTCCAGGGGGAAAAAAAGGAAAAAGTGGTGGGTTTGAATGTGTGAGGGCTCACGCCCAGCGAGCAGGACAGCAAGGGCAGCTCAGGGAAAGACCAAGCACAAAGGGAAGGAGAGAAGAGGCAAAGACAGTGAGGAGGGGAGGGGAGTGGACTGAAGGGCTGGGGGGACCGGGGGTCCTGTCCGTTCTATCATGGGCTCGTGGTCACTCATGGTCGCTCTGCAGACCCAGATCCCTCTCTGCACAACGGCCCCTGCAGGAGGGGGCAAGGCGGGACCTGATCTTCATTCTTCGGGCACACGGTGGCGGGGGCTGCAGCGGCGATGGCCAGGACTTCCGCTCCTTCTACCCAGCCATCCCTGTTCCATCGCCCTGCTGCGGTCCAGCTGCAGGTTCTCTTGCCGCTTCCCCGCATCATCTGAGCTGCTGCCAAACGCCTCCTGACCGACGGGCCCAGCAGGGCCCAGGCTGTCCACTGCTGCTTTGCCTGCTGGGAGCTCTCGAGCCACCTGGTTCTGTCCGGAGAGCGGGATCATCCTTGCCTGTGCGTAAGGACCTGGCCGTGATTTCCCGATACACTTAAAGTATATCTGGTCCGATTCAATGCCCTCCCCAGGGCCAAAGAGTCTGTTGTGGGGGGTGGGGGAAGGTGCTTGCAGAGGTTCAAGATCCAGCACCATCAGGAGTGACCCCACCCCCAAAGCAGAGAGCCAGGAATAAGCCCTGAGCACCCCTGGGTGTGGCCCCAAAACCTAATAATAACTAAAATTTCTAGGAGCACACGAGCTCTCGGGCCAGCCATGTGCAGTGCTCCCGGGAACTGCAGTCAACTCGGATTTCAAGGGGTGGCTGGGAAGAGCTTGGCAGCCTTGGGGGTCTAACACCAAGACCCGGGCTCAACCCCCCTCCACCGGGAGCAGCCCCCAAGCACCACGCCTGGAGTCCCTGAGCACTGCCAGGTGAACCCCAAAGAGCAAAAATAAAAACTAAGAAAGGCGGGCGGCGGTGTTCCCTGAGCCTCCTGGCCGGAGCGGGTGGGGCAGGCCAGACACACGCGCTTCCTCGGCCCGAGACAGCTCCCTGAGGAAACCAGCACAGGAGCGATGGGCTTCTTTCAGCCAACTATGGAGACGAGACTGTGAGGTTCAGGCGCCGGAGCAGGGAGAAAGCAGCACCCCTAGCATGGGGGGAGGCGCGTGCTGAGGGGCTGGGCAAGGTCGGGGCCACGAGCTGAACTCAGGATGCTGATGCCAAAGCCTCTGCCCTGCGCGTGGTTTGTGAGGCCCCAGGCTCCATCCCAGCAAGGCCAGGCCTTCTGTGGGAGCCTGGTACCTCAGAAGAGCAACTCAGCCAACAGACGAACAGGGAGGCCTCCACAGGGCACGCACGGACCCGTGTGCATGTATGTATGCGTGCATGTATGTTCCGGTGGGCATATCTACACGCACCTGTGTGCATGCGCGCGTTGTGTTTATGCATGTATGTGCCTGTGTGTGTATACCCATAAGCCTGTGTATATACGGTATGCACTACGTGTACATGTATGAGTGACTGTGTGTATGAACGCTTGTGTGTGCACTTACGGAATTATGTTGTCGAGGTATACTTCCGTGAAGTCACACAGAATCTTTCTATATTCCTGTCATAGACGCTAATGGTGATGTTCAGATTAGGAGTGAGCTCCACCCTGCATAAAGATATGCAAGGCAGGGGCCAAAGAGCTGGAGAGCGAAGCCCCAGCGCTGCCCAGGCTCAATCCCGGAGGCCCGCCAGGAATAATCCCGAGCACAGAGGTGGGAGAAAGCCCTGAGCTCTGCCAAGTGTGACCCCAAAACAGAACAAAACAAGACAGCAGGGGGAGGCTGGAGATACGGCTCAGGCGTAGGGCTCTTGCTTGGAGGTGGGAGGCACCGGCACAAGCCCAGCACTGCAAACGGCCCCTTGAAGCACTGTAGGGTGTGGCCCACAGTCAAGCAGAAAAACAAAACCAAATTCCACAAATGGGCTGGTTCGCGAGGGAAGGAGAGGGGCTTCTGAGTCTGCTCTCCTCCTAAATGGTGAGGCGAAGGGAAGGAGGAGTCGGACGTGAGGATGCACGTGGGGCAGGGAAACCTGGTGGTGGTCGAGCAAGACAGGACTGGCCCCAGGCCTGTGCCCACGGCGCGTGGCCTCCTGGCTCCCGTTCCCGTGTCATCTGTTTTGTATCTTCCGTTGCACACACACTCACTCCCTCCTCTTCCGCATCGAGGGTCAGTGCACGGAGCAGAGGCGGCGGCAGGAAGCGCAGCCCCCAGCAAAGCCAGCCCCCCGGGACACCCTCTCCATCGTGGGCCCGTTTCCCTGTGGACAATATCTCAGGGCACCCTTGCATATTCAGACACACTTTAGTGTTTATGACTCAGATAGACGTGAGGGGAGAAGCCACGAGGCCCCAGCTTTGAATTGCGGCACCGCAATGGACAGAAGTCCAGGCCACTCTGCATGTGGACAGCGGTGCAGAGGGACAGGAGGGAGCAGGGAGAGACGGAGAGAGCAAAGAAGCAAGATGAAGGGCCAAGCGTTCCCCAGAGTCTCTGGGCCCTGCTCTGACCCTCAGGCGCCCCCTTCAGCTACCCCACTTCATCCCTAAGGTGGCCTGAGGCCAGAGAGGAGCCCTGAGCACCCCAGGAAAGGCACATCCCTGCTCCTGTCACTGGTGGTGGCTGGGAAGTCACTCGCCTGCCACCCGGAGCTGCTCAGCCCACGTGCTCCTGCTCCGCCTCTCGCCCCTGGGGCTGTGGGAGTCTGTGGGGGCCCGAGCACCCCGCAGTGGTGGGGGGCTGCTTACTAGTCCCGTGCGGCCGGGTCTGCTGCTCTCGAATGAGGCCCCGCAGCTGACGGAGCTGAGCGAGGAGGCCGAAGGGCTGCGCTTCAGGCTGGCGGGGGTGGTGGCCATCACACGCCTCACGGTGGCCACCTTGCCCTTGGCCGGCGTCGTGGACGGGAAGCCAATCTTGGTGACTTTGTGAATGGGAGCAAACAAGCCATACTTGGGCTGACACTGGAAGTACCTGCGGACAACGAGGAGGGGGGGACAAAAACACCTTCGGCAAGAGACACAAGCGCCGACCCAGAAGTCCACTGAGTCCCACAGTCTCACACCCCCACAAACGAACACGCTCCCACAGCCCCACATGCCCACACACTCACACTCCAACAAACACACTCACACACGCACCCCAAACAACACTCCCACACTCTCACACTCCCACCCCAACAAACACACTCACACTCACACCCCAACCAACACTTCCACATTTCCACAGCGCCACACTCACACTCACTCCCCAACAAACATCATACCCTCCACCAGCCCACACTCACACACACTCACAACCTGACAAACACACACACCCCAACCAACACTCCCACACATAAACACCACAACCAACACACACACTCACACCCCAACCAACACTCCCACCCTTCCACACTCTCACAGCCCAACAAGCACACTCACACCCCAACCAACACTCCCATACTCTCACACTCCCACCCCATCAAACACACACACTCACACCCCAACAGACACTCCCACATGTCCACAGCCCCACACTCACACACACTCACTTCCCAGCAACACTCATACTCACACCCAAACCAACACACACTCACACTCACACCCCACCGACACTCCCACACCCACACACACTCACACCCCAACCAATACTCCCACACACCCACAGCCCCACAGTAACACACACGCACACCACAACCAACACTTGCACGCTCTCAAACCAACACTGACACGCTCTCATTCCCCCACAAACACGCTCACACCCCCACCAACACTCTCATGCCCACGCCCCCACCAGCACTCTCACAGCCCCACACTCACACGCTCACATACACACTCCCTCATACATTCACACCCACACTCTCTCACACGCCGCCCACCCCCACCAAGCAAACCAAGGGCGATTCCACGCAGCCTCCCCGGCATCTGAAGGGTGACAGCAGGCCCGGGGTGTTCCTGCGGCCCGAGCACAGCTGCATGTGGGGGCCCCAGGCTGTACCCACATCCCTGCAGGGTCCCCGAGTGCCACCGGAAGTGGCCCCGCCTAAGAACGAAGTGAAGTGGCCTGCAGTCCCCTCAGCACCTCCCGGGCACCGTGCATGGCCCCAGGCTGTCTGGGGGGGCAGGGGGACCCACCTCGTTCCGGCCACGGCACCATCGTTCTTGCCCAGTGGCTTGTCCAGCTCTACGCCGCACCAATCCCCCTTGGCGAAGTCCGTCTCCCCGAGGAAGCGCACCACACCGGCCTCCATGCCTCCCACCTGCCAGAGGGATGGAGGGACGTGGGTCAGGCACCCTGGACTGCGCACAGCGCCCCCACCCCCGCAAACGAACATTCTGGCTTCAGAGTCTGGATTTCCTGAAGAAACCCCAAAGGTCAAAGTGCCATTTCCCCCCGCAACCCCTACAGGGTGAGCAGACGCTGCTGCTCAGTGTCCATGCAAGGCAGCGGCATTCACACCCACTCGCTGTCACCGGTGGCCTGGCTGACCACACCCCCGGGAATCTCTGACCCAGGCCAGCCACCTGGTATGGCGAGGGGGTCGCTGCCCCTTGGGTATGGGAGCGGAGCAGTGGCAACCCCACCGCTGGAGAACAATTAAGCCAGAAACCAGCTAAAGGAAAATGACTGTTCTCGTATCTTAGCAGAGTTCGATCTTCCAGTTCTCCTTCACTATGTCTTGGCTTGACGCTTGGCTCCCAGGACACAGAGCAAAACACAATCACAGCGCTGGACACTGACAGGAATGCTGACAAACAGGGCTGGAGCACCGGGGGAAGGGTGCTTTGTGTGCGACCACCATGTGACGCCCCAAGCAAAAACATCGAAAACCAGAGAAATAGAACCGATTTCCAACTTTCTTCATTGGTTTGTTTTTGAGTCACATTCAGAGTACTCAGGGCTTACTCTTGGCTTGGTGCTCAGGGATCTCTCCGGGATGTGCTTGGGGGACTGTACATGGGACCAAGACTTAAACCCCGGGTCAGAGGCGTGCAAAGCATGACCCCTCCCCACGGCATGACCCCTCCACCCTGTTTTGGCTAAACTGGTAAAACTGGCAGCATCCCCGCACGCATCCATCACGCTGGAAACTGCAGGACCAGGCGTCCCGGCTGCTCGTGCTTCCACCCAAACCGCGAGTCTGGAGGAGCTGATGAACCAGACAGGCGAATGGACAGCCACCCGCGACCGCTGCCCTCGGCACTCACCAGCACCCGGTCCCCGAGCTTCAGCTCCCGCTCCCCTTTCTTGAGGGAGCCGGCCTCAGAGAGGTTGGAGATGGACTCGCTGGCCGTCCTGGTCAGGCTGCTGACGTGAGGGGTGGCCGGTGACTCCTTCGCGGGGGACTGGGGCACCTTCGCGGTGTCGGCAAGGGCCGGGGAGGCCGACAGGGGCGGGGTGGCCCAGGCGGCAGGCGCTGGCTGCCGGCAGTTGGTCTCATCGTCGGCCTGCAAGCTCCTACTCAGCTTGGACGGCCGGGTGAAGATGCCCTTCAGCGGCTCGCACTGGAAGTAGCGCACACCCGCCACCGAGCCGTCGTTCTTGCCGATGGGCTCGTCCAAGACGATCCCGGCCCACTGACCAGGGGCAAACTGGGTCTCCCCGAGGAACTGGATGAATCCAGGCTTGTTCCCGTTCACCCAGACTCGTTCCCCGACCTGGAAGTCGCCCACAAACTCCTCCTGCATCTCCGAGGAGGGGGCGCTGGGGTTTTTCTCCCCAGGCACGGTCTTCTCAACGGGAGCAGCCGCTGGAACAGCAGAAAGGGTCAAAAGGGTCAGAAGGGACAGGAAGGGCCTGTGCAGGTCCAGTTAAAGTGTGGTTGGGGGAGAGGGACACCCAGCAGTGCTCGTGGCTACTCCCAGCCAATGACGGGGGCTGCTTGTGGCAAAGCCTGGCCGGGCCAGCCGTGAAGCAGACGTGCTCACCTACCGCAGCATCCCAGTCCGCAGTCATACTTTGGGCAGCTCAGGGGAAATCTTTGGATACAGCCCGTGATACTACGGACCAAGCCAGGTGAAAGCTCGAACCCAGTGTCTTATTTCTGCTGTGTCCACTGGCCCATCTTCTTTTTCTTTTGGGCGGGGAGCAACCCAGCCAATGCTCAGGGCCTATTTCTGGTTCTCCGTTCAGGGTTACTCATGGTGAGGTTGAGGGTGGAGAGTCACATGGGGTGCCAGTTGCCCTCCCCACTGTACTGTGGCTTTGGCCGGCAATGAGGCCCTCTAGTCCAGGTGAGTCCACCTCCCTAAGCCTGTCCCCAAGCCCGGGCAAGGGAGCTAGCAGTTAGAAGGGAGCGGGTTGGTCACCTCAGCTGTCACCGGTTGCCGTGACACTAAACTCACAGAACGTGACACTCGTGTGTGAGAGCTGTCCCCAGAGCCACAGACGTGTCTACAGCTCAGGGAGCCCTTCCCGGGCGAGGACTCGGGATGGGGTTCCCGGGTGGGAATGAGTCTCCGTTGGCCTGGGCTGAGCACACTTACCGGCCGAGGGTGCCTTCAGGGCCCAGCTCCCATGCTTGAGGATCTTGGTGGGGGCCTTCAGCCCGCTGGGCCTCAGCAGACTCATGGTCAGGCGGTCAGACGCTGCCGCGGCCACTACCAGGCCCCGACCATCGAGCCCACTGTGGGGCCTTCTGAGGCACACTCGTTCTCAGGACTAAATCTCTGAAGAGCAGAGGAGAGAGTCTGTCTCAGGCGAGCGACCACAGCAGCTTCCGGAGCCCAGAGAGCTGCCAGTCTGGCACTCGCCACCCGAGTGCGACCCCTAGCCTCCCGCACAGCTCCCTGAGCCCACCAAGTGTCATTCCTGCGCAAAAACTCAATCCAAAACAGACAAACAAACAACTGCAGATTCGGGGCCAGAGAGCAGAGGGGACAGGTACTAGCACTGTGGGCAGCTGACCCTTGCGCCCTCCCTGCCATCACTCCCACCACCAAACACATTCAGGAGCCAGAAATCATCCCTGAGCACCGAGAGTGTCACTGACCACCTCCCCGTCCAGACACTGACGAGCCGGCAGGCGACTCAGCAGTGATGGCTGGTCTTGTGTGTGCGTGTGTGAGTATGTACATGTGTGAGAGGCCCGGAGTTACACGTAGAAGCTAAGGCAAGCAACAGGCACACTTTTTTCTATGGGCTGAGAACTGCCAGGGAAAAGGGCCCAGCAATACTGCGCCAAAGGGGGGCTGGAGAGCGATAGCACAGTGGGAAGGGCATTTGCCTTGCACGCGGCCGACCCAGGTTCGATTCCCAGCATCCCATATGGTCCTCTAAGCACTGCCAGGAGTGATTCCCGAGTGCAGACCCAGGCGTAAACACTGTGCATCACCAGGTGTGACCCAAAAAGAAAAGAAAATTTTTGCCAAAGGGGAGCGAAGGAGTTTTCGGCGTTTCCTTCATTCCTTGTGACGCTGCCCAGGTTGGATAACCACAAGCCAGTATTAACTCCATTTCTTAACCCACAGAACTGAGGCAGACAGGTAGATGGGGGAAGCGTCCCCATGGCGATGGAACTCCGAGAAAGTCAACAAAAGCTTCATGGCCACCAAAAGACTACCTGAGTGCATGGGACCCAAGGTCTTGTCAAAATTAACCCACATTATGAGGCCCAGAGCAGGCTGGACCCCCCGAGGGAATAGGAACAAAGGGCAGGAAAGGAATTTCTAAGAGGACCATGGACCACTCAACTCTACCCCCTTGGCAACCACCCTAGCAACGGACTCTAGGTAGCTAGAAACTCCCACCAGGGGCAACCTGGGGAAATCCCTAGATTAGCCACCTTGAACCAAGGGAGGGCGCTCATGTGTGCCCGAGCCCAGGTACTGCTCTTGCCTATGAGGTCCATCATGTCACGGGCTTCTCCCCTCCTGAGGTGTGGACTTCCAGACCGAATGCAACCTAGCAACATAACATGTTCAGTGGCTTTCTGCACCTCTGGAGAAGACGCACTCTCTCTCGAGCGTGTTACTCCCTCCCTCCTTCCCCTTCCTAAAGGCCTCCAAATAAAATGTTTCTGCTTCATGCTCATCTCCTGAAATGCTTTTCTGCGAGGAGGACAAAGGCCCGGGGGCCTGAGGAGGTCGAGGATCGACTCCCTTTCCCTGAAAAGGGCAACCCCTCACTCCGGCCCAAGACCCTGGGAAGGCCTAGTGGGCGTCATGGGGCTGGCGGGGCTCATTGCACTCAGCAGTGCCAGCGCTCCAGCCAGTCCCGGGGGAGTGATATCTTCTCCTGTGCTTCTCATCAGCCCCCCATGAGGGTCCACTGACTTCAGAGTCATTCCATATTTCAATAGAGAAGTCCACAAGGGGCAGAGAGGCAGGACAGTGGGGAGGGCACTTGCCTTATATCCAGTTGTCCTGGGCTCGATCTCCGTCAGCACAGGGACGTTAGCCGGCCAGGGTCACCCCTGTGCTCAGCCAGGTATGGCCACCCCACCCCACCCTGCCCCCACCCCACCCAAAAATATATATATAACTAGTAAAAAAACTTAAACTAACTAAAGATTAAAAACTATCATACACTAAAGAACTGTTAGAGAAAAAAGCCGCCCGCACGCGGGCAGAAAGCCCAGAGACTCAGATTCACCTGTGTCACACTGCACTCGCAGCTTCAGTACTGAGCTCTGCCAAACAGGCTCGTGCCAGTCTCGTGGAGAGACTGAAAATGGCAGTTGGAGTCTAGAATGTTCTGAGGTAGAACTAGAATTCAGCAAGGAGGAGGGCATCATGGGCCATTCTTAAAGGGGCAGGCGCCACCCTTCGTGATGTCAGTGTCTGGCTGAGGCTCCGGAGGGCTGCCCGGCAGACGTCAGCACTACATGGCCAACGAGCCTCTGGTCCCTGCGGGGCCCAGTTCTGGATCCCCGGGCCCTGTGAAAGTGGTTTCAGAAAACTTTTGACAAATGTTTGTCAGTTACAGATCTCCAACTGAGGTCATTCAGCATCCCCCGAGTGGGACCTGGACCCAGTGACCCTGCCCAGGGCACTCCTCAGGAGCCGGGCCAGGAAATCTGTGAGCCGGGGGGGGGGGGGGGAAGGGGGCGGGCGGGGGGACAGAGCGACAGGGCAGAGGCCCTGAGTTCGAACCTGACAGCCCTGCTCTCTGTGACCCCAGTGCTGTGAGCAACACCGGCCGCACCGTGGCCAGGGAGTGGCCCAGCCCAATAAGGCCTGAGAGCTGTACAGAGGAGTATGGCCTGGCCTGCTCCTGATGGGAGCACAAGCTGAATGAGTGTGGGTCCCCTCGAGGATGAGTGAGCGGGAACCGGGGAGTGGGGGGGAGGTGGGGAGGGCGGAGTGACCTAACCTGGGGGCTGAGGACGGGACATCTGACGGTGCTCAGGGCTGACTCTGATCCAGTCATGGGAGCTCATCCTGGCAGGACCTGGGTGGGAAGGGACATACAGGGTGGGGTGGGGTCAGCCACAGGCAAGGCAGGCTCCTTGGCCCTGGGCTACCCTTCCAGGCAAGGATACCTATTTTCTTACTTTCCTTTTGTTTTTTGGGACACTCTGCAGTGCTCAGGGTTACTCCTGGGTCTGCACTCGGGAATCACTCCTGGCGGTGCTCAGGGGACCTATGGGGTCAGCCATGCACCAGGCAAGCGCCAAGTCTTCATGTCAAGGTGCCCACGAAACACAGTGTGCAACAAAGGGACTCTGCAGAGAACGTCAGGGCCAGCAAACGCTACTTGGAAATCAATCAATTCTGAAAAAACACAAAAAGATGCAAAAGGAGGGGCTGGAGTGAGAGCACAGTGGGGAGGGGTTTGCCTTGCTCACGGCTGACCAAGATTCGATCACCAGTCCTGAGCACTGCAAGGAGTAATTCCTGAGTGCCACGTCCAGCACTGCGGGGCAGAGCCAGGGGAGGGCCGTCAGGGTGAAATCAGCACTTGAGTCACACAGGGTTCGTCATTCAGGAGATGGCATGAATGCGTGCGTTTATTCAGAGCATAAGTACAGACTTAAGTATGTTTCCACAGCCCACCCAAAAGAAGGAAAGGGGATAGGACGTGGGAAAGTGGATGGGACAATGAGCAGAGCCATGCACTGTTGGTCAGCCACCTGGTGACCCTTTCGGCATAATGCTATTGGTCAGAATGACCTGCTTTGATATAGCTTTGACATAACTGCAAAGATTGTGCTGTTCCTCATACACCATTTACAAATCATTTACGAGGGTGCATTTTCCCCAAACTGAAACCTCCTGTACTGGGAAGTTGCCCAGCTTTGAGCAGGACAAAGGGGGAATGAAAAATCAAGCATTCTTTTCCTTGGTCAGTAGGCAACACTGAGCATCACTGAGTGTGACCCAAAAAGCCAAAAAAAAAAAAAAGAGAGAGAAAAAAACAGCGCAAAAGAAAATGTGTTTGAGCCTCACTGTCTCCCTGAGACTTGAGCACTCAATGCTGTGTGTGAGCCTAGTAGAGTCTCCGGCCTGAACAAGCCCCCCCCCCCCCCCCCATGCTCCTGTGTTTGGACCCTGACCCTAAATCCTGTGATGGGACCACGTGTGTCCATGACAAAGACGCTAGCAGGCTCACGCCCTGGAACGTCCCTGCTTCACACAGGCGTGGCACACGGGTCCTGGCCTGCTAGCGGCCGGCAGTGATTCGGCAGGAAGCAGAA
Source organism: Sorex fumeus (assembly GCF_029834395.1). Taxonomy (NCBI): domain Eukaryota; kingdom Metazoa; phylum Chordata; class Mammalia; order Eulipotyphla; family Soricidae; genus Sorex; species Sorex fumeus. Next base: position 4,964,758 of record NW_026606086.1, on the reverse strand, counting down.
GTGTTAGCCTGAACGTGGGTCAAGTCCGTTCCTTCAGCTTGGAGGGGAGGAATGTACAAGAGGGGGTTTTGAGCACTGCCTCACAAGCAGGAGGTCCTGAATCCAAGCCCCCGGGGTCAATCGTGCACCTGCAACAAAGCCGGCACAAACCCGGCAGCTCAGCTGTCCCAGCACCACGCAGGAAGGGGGGTGACCCCATGGGGAGGGCCACCGAGAGAGGAGGGGGACACCACAGAAAGGAGGAGTGAACACAGGGCAGGAGTTGAGGGCTGCAGGGCCGGGAGCACCGGGAAGAGAGCAGCCCTGGGGAGCAGGAGGACACGCAAGCGCCCTTGTCACTGGCCACTCGAGGCAGTCGCACAAGCCGTGTGCAGACCCACGAGGCTGACAGGACGCCAGGGACGGGGAAACCCCAGCAAGGATTTTTCTTTAAGTTTTGGGCCTTGGGGCCAGAAGTCTAGTACAGCGGGGAGGGCATTTGCCTTGCACACAACTGACCCGGGTTCAATCCCGGCATCCCATAGGGACCCCCGAGCACCTCCAGGAGTAAGTCCTGAGTGCAGAGCCAAGAGTGACCCGGGAGCACGTCCAGGTGTGACCCAAAAACAAAACTACAGCAGAGCAAGCAGAAGGTCACGGAAGCTCCGAGCCACGGAAACACCGAGGTTGGTGCCCACTCGCCCCCGCCCCCCGCCAGGTCAGGCCTGCCTGCGATCAAGGTGCCCGAGTGTCTGCAGACAGGATCTGCCTCAGCGGCTCGGTGCGTCATCTCAGCCTATCACCCAACTCGACTGGGATTGACTCTGGTTATCTCCTTGTCTGGTTATCTTGGGCATGTCAGGGGCCAGCCGCCAATCTCCGTCCTCCCACCTGGTCAGGGCGGGATCAGGTGTCAGCAGCTGGGCCCTGAACACCCCACCTGCCCGTCCAAACACAACGCGAGCCCAAAGGCCAGGCTCGCCCCCAACTCGTAGGACACGACCAAGCTAGGGGCCCCGGAGAGCACTGGGCCCGAGGATGGGTCCCAGAGATCCCCAAATCTCCCTTGATCGACGGCCTGGCCCAGCAATCTGCATCAACCACCGGGCCCAAGCTCTTTGCTTTCCTTCTGCTTGCTGAGCGAAACTTGGAGGGGAGGAACTCCAAACTTTTTTTTTTTTTTTTTGCTTTTTGGGTCACACCTGGCGATGCACAAGGGTTATTCCTGGCTCTGCACTCACAGGGGTTACTCCTGGCTCTGCACTCAGGAGTTACTCCTGGCATTGCTCAGGGGAACATATGGATGCTGGGACTCGAACCCGGGTTGGCCACGTGAAAGGCAAACGCCCTACCCGCTGTGCTATCTCTCCAGCCCCGGAACTCCGAACCTTATATAGAAAACAATTTCTATATAAAAACAATGGTATTTCACAATGCCATTTCAGCCATTCTGATTGTTGGGGGGTAAATTCTAAGCAATCATGGTGCATCTTTTGTCGAAATAATGAATGTAATCAATGTAGAGAAGAGTTAGTTAGAAATCATTTGCCTCATAGGCATTGGGTGGGTGGGAGGTGGGGTATATTGGGGTTCTTGGTGGTGAAAAATGAGTACTGGTGAAGGGTGAAGAAGACGGTGTTTGATCATTGTATGACCGAGACTTAAATCTGAAAGCTTTGTAACTTTTCCCACAGTGATTCAATAAATAAATATAAGAAGAAAAAAGAAAGAAAGAAAGAAAGAAAGAAAGAAAGAAAGAAAGAAAGAAAATTATGGAAAATAATGTAAGGTGGAGTTCATGCCCAATTCAATTAGCTAATCAGTGGCTGAATAAATAGCAGTACTCCTACATAAAAACACAAACCATGAAACAAAAATCACTGTACCTGTGAGGCGAGTGCATCAGCAGCCTGATGGCGCCTCCACATTTCCAGATACCCCAAAATTGCTGTTGTGCCTTTGGCCAGACCCCAAAAACTTGGGGCAAAGTTTACCAAGAAAGTAAATGGCCAAAAGTTAGGTATGTGGGAAACACACCCACAAATCACCTCCGGCTCAGCTAGATCATTGGAGGCATGGCCTCTCTGGGTCCTGATTGAACTGCTTAATGACCATGATCCCAGAGACTCAGAAAAAATCTCGAAACCCAGTGGCTTTTGGCAGAAATGCGTCTGGTCCCTGCAGTGCTGGGCCCACGGTTTCGTGCCTTGGCCTGTTCTCTCTGGTGGCACGGTGGCCGCCATCCTCCAGAGGCCACTGGACAGTCAGGCTTGGGACCTCAGTAACAAAACTTGTTGGGCCTCACAGGATGGGGGTGGAGCCAGTCCTGTCCTCCCCGTCCCCAAGAGACCCCAAGTCATTGCCCACGAACGGCCTTTCTGGCTCCTGATCAATTTGCTTAACGACCATGATCCCAGAGACTCAGGAGCAATTCTCGGGAACCCAACAGGTTTTGACAGAAATCCCTCCAGATTTAAGTGTTCAAATGTCAGAATTTCAAAATCGTGCGGCCAGTACTGCAGCCACGAAACATCATATGTTATTCATAACCAGCAATAGAAAACAAATTGTCTACTGTTGCCTTTTCAGCAGATCTGAGTGTTGGGGCAAAATCTCAAATAATAATGGTGGGTCTGGTGTCAAAATATTGAATGTGATCAAAGTAGAGAGAGAGTAATGTGGAAATCATCTGCCCCACTGGTAGGGGGAGGGTGTGGGATGGGGATATACTGGGGTTGTTGGGGGTGGAGAATGGGCACTGGTGAAGGTACGGGTGTTTCATTGTATGACCGAGACTTAGACCTGAAAGCTTTGTAACTGCTCTCACGGTGATTCAATAAATAAAATCATAAAAAGTGAAAAAAAAAGTAAGGTGGAGTTCATGCACAGTTCAATCAGATAATCAGTGGCTGGATAAATAGCCGTACTCCTACATAAAGAGAGAGAGAGAGAGAGAGAGAGAGAGAGAGAAATCCAGAAAAATGCGACAAATCTGTACCCCAAGCACACTTCTCCCCAAACGATCCGTGTTCCCCCACCCGAGATAAAGCCAACAGGCTATGGGTCACATCCTCCTGCCACTGACCCCCAAAACCCGATGCTCACTCCTCCCACCCTAGGGACTGAAGGCACAAACTCCATCTTTGTGTCACGCCATACATGAGACATTTGTCACTAGCACCTGATGACTCATTTCAGAACCCCAACAGAAGCCACAAAGATGGGGAGCACTGTTCAGGGAGCACCATGCAGGGGCTTCTCAGACCTTCCCTCTACCTCTGTCCCCCGCCTGTTCTGGGGAAGATGTATAGACAAATGGCCGGGGGTTGAGAACAGAGGAACCAAGCTGGGAGGAAGCGGGTGCTTGTGTTTTGTTTTCTCTGGTGGCCTCTAACTACGGTTCCTCTTAAGAGACAAAGAAGGCCACAAATAAGCAAACACTCTGACCTCAGTTACCACCCAACCCTGATTGAACGCCAAGATCTGCTCTAAATGAACTTTGAAAGGGCAAGCTAAATCTCTTTCAGGGAAGCAAATAACCTTGGGGGATTATCTGCTCTGGTACTAAAAATGGGGGGGAAAAAGTCTGTTTTGTATCTCTTGAAAAGTTCTATTTCATCCCGCGGTACAAATGCTTCCTCCCAGCTAGAGCTTTGGCTCACGTCTGTCCAGCATTTTCTGGACAGGGAAACACCAGCCCTGGGAGCTGTGGCGTGATGGGCAGCACCACACACCGTTCTATGAGGAAGTTACATAAAAATCAGTCTTTCGTTCCAAACAAAATGTCAGGAGCTGCAGACACAGTTCAAGACTATATATAGCCTGAAGGCACAGGACATATGCAAACGGCATCTATTCAATGTCATCAGCCAGCCCAGTTACCCACCTCACGCTGGCATTCAACTTCAAAATATCCAGATAGAGGAAATTGTCACATGTAAGGGGGAAAAATCAGAGTTAGCAAGAGCTCGAAGAGAAGAGCAAGCCGGCAAACAGGACTGAGAGAAGGTGACCGGAGGTGAGGCAGGTCTCTGGCCTAACCCAGGTCCTAGCCCCAGCTGCCCTGCAGAACCTGCCAGGGGCGACCTCACATGCCTCGGAAGACTCACGGGCACCGCACATGCTATAGAATCCCCCCAACGCCCACAGTCGCTCAGTTATGACTCACACCCGCCCTTCCATGCAAAAGACCCGAAGGAACAAGAATCCCAGGCCGAAGCTTCTAGTATTGGGGCTTGAACGATAGGACAGCAGTGAGGGCATTTGCCTTGCATGCAGCCAACGTGGGTTCGAATCCCAGCACCCCACATGGTCCCCTGAGCACCGCCAGGAGTAAATCCTGAGTGCAGAGCCAGGAGTAACCCCTGTGCATCACCGGGTGAAAAAATTAACAATAAAAATATAACACCGTGGAGATGTGCAGACTGGGGGCGGGGTGCAGAGGGAGACCTCCCAAAGAGTGGCCCAGAGTGAGCATAACATCCCCAAAGATTCCGTAGGATGGGTCCGCCAGGTCTGGGGTGCAGCCTCACACTTGAGTCTAAGCCACCCTGGTCAGGATGTCCAAAGAGTTCTCAGAAAAGGACCAGAAACTCTGCATTGGAGCAGAGTAGAGAGGATGATTCAGGGGAAGGAAAGCATTAGGGGGCATCTTTCGAACTGCTCAAGGGCCCAGGTGACTGTTCAGAGCGGGAACTGTGTCTGCCTGCGGACAGCTAAGCCGACTCCTGCCCAGCCCTGCCCAGCCCCGAGCACCCAAACAAAACATTCATTTTGAAAAACGGCATATTACTACAGAGACACCTCTAACAACTCCCACCCGGCGAGGCTCAGGGGATACCCCTGGCTCAGCACTCAGGAATTATTCTGGTGGTGCTTCGGGGACCATATGTGATGCCGGGGATTGAACTTGGGTCAGCTGCGTGCAAGGCAAATGCCCTCCGAATGTATATAGCTCCAGCCCTTGCAATTCCTCTTTAAAAGCCCCTAGGGTCATAACTGGTGGTGTGTGGGTCCCTCCTGTCCTGAACCCGGGGCTCCCCAGGTGATGCTGGGGCTCTAGCCCTCTGAGCTATCTCCACACCACCCAGAATTCCGTAAGTAAAGTGAAAAAAGTAAAGGCCCTCCCGTTGTTCGTCCATTTGCTCGAGCGGGCCCAGTAACGTCTCCATTGGAGACTTTGTTGTTACTGAGTTTGGCATACCGAATACGTCACGGGGAGCTTGCCAGGCTCTGCCGGGCGGGCGAGATACGCTTGGTAGCTTGCCGGGCTCTCCGAGAGGGGTGGAGGAATCGAACTCGGGTCGGCCATGTTGGCTGCGTGCAACGCAAACGCCCTGCCACTGTAATATCGCTCCAGCCATAATTCCGTATTAAAAAAAATTGTTTACGTTAACCACAGGGGCCGATGGCACAGCGAGGCCCGGGTTCTTTCTCTTAAGGTGCTGCTGAGACCAACATGCTGAGGAGATAGGGTGCCCGGAAATCTGGTGATGCACCTGCGTTCTAGAAAGGTCGTGTCTTGAGACCAGCAGCAGCAGTACCACAAATCAACGCACACACCCAAGAAAGCAGGGAAACGCGGTCACATCTCAAACACACCTACACAAGCTTCCAATGGCAGAGGGCGCAGAGGGCGCAGACAGGCACCGGAAGCTTTGGGGAAGTGCACGGGTTCAGGCTGACTCCCTGGCTTGGCACTGGGGGTGACACTTCGCGGGCTTGGGGGACCGTATGGGGTGCTTGGGAACGAACCCGGGTCTGCCAGGGGCAAGGCAAGTGCCCTACCCACCTTACTATCTCTCTGGCCCTGGTACGCTGTTTTTAGAAGACATTATCAAGCCGATGTGTTTCCCCCTTGCATCTTCCCCTTCATTACAGTATTTATTTTCCCTTTCTCGCTGAGGCTGAGGGTCGCACACTCTAGATGGTGGTTACCCACTTGGGGGGTGGGGGGTCTCACTCGGCCTGCCAGAACTCCAGCCATGCCCAATTTTCCCTATTTCCAGTGAAGAATATGCCATAGGAAAAACATCTGGTTGAAAACTCACATAAATCAATGCTTTTGGGTCTACAGATACTCTTAAGGGACTAAGCATGGAGAAACCTCACCGCACAGAAGAAAGAGCCAGAGTTCTGGCCCGGGCGCCCCTAAGAGCCAAGCTGACACTTCGAATGAGAAATTTTTCAGAAGTGCTCCCTGTCATAAAGATAGTAAACAAAACATATAAAATCATATTTGTAAACAAAATTCCACCTTTCAGAAAAAGACAACATTTAAAAAAGAAAATGTCCCGGGGACCCGACAGATAGTTCACTGCGAAGGTGCTTCCCAGGCATCAAAGAGTCAAATATGGACCCCTGAGGACCGCCAAGAGTAATCCCTGAGCATCACCAGGTGAAGCCCCAAGCAAAAACCAAAGCAAAGCAAACAAATAAATATGTGCTGAAAATAACCAGTAGGAAACAGGCTGGGACGGGCGTGTGGGAGAAACAGAATTTCCCGCACACCCTGCACCCAGCCCTGAGGTCACACTGCAGAACCTCAAGAGTTTGAATGAAAAATGTAAGCAATTTTATTTCTAAAAATGAGAATGTAAGATGAAAGTCTTCAGGTCTTGCCAAGACTCAATCAAGGGGAAAGGCGGGTCACGAAAACAAAATCACTCACAAACCTACGTTTCTTCTGCAGGCACCTGGGCAGCGGCTGCCACTCCTCGAAGTGGGGACCCGGGAGGATGTGCAGAAATTCCTCGATTCTGCGCCAACCAGGCCGGGAGAGCAGCTGGGCCAGCCGCATGCTGAGGGAGGCATAGCCGAGATGTCCGTGGGGTTCTGCGGAGGATTCGAGAGCGACACCTGGAGTCAACCAACTCCTCTCTGCCAATGGGCCATGGGATCTCTTTTTGTTTTTTTGTTTTGGTGGAGGCCATACCCTGCGGTGCTCAGGGCTCCCTCCTGGTGCTGCACTCAGGGATCACAACCTGGGTTGGCCGCATTAAAGGCAAACATCCTCCACGCTGCCATCCTGGATTTGACTTTGGGGAGGAACACAGTGTGCTCCAGCCTACCCTGCTCAGCCCTGCCATCTCCACCCTCTACCCAATTTCCCAATCTCTTCTCTCCTTCTCTCTCTCTCCCCCCCAACCCCGCCCCTACAGCTTTATGGATCAGACCTGGTGGTGCAGAGCTGACGCATGGCTCTGCCCTCTTCCTTCTGGCCTGGCACTCAGGAATCACTCCTGGCATGCACCGGGACCACATGGAAGGCTGGGGAGTGAGTCCAGGTCAGCTGCATGCAAGGTAAGCGCCTTACCTGCTGTGCTATCACTCCGGCTCCCCCAACTTAATTTTTAGTGTGAGAAATGGACACAAAACGAATTAGGCTATAACCAGATCCCACAGCCACAGGAAAATAGAAAAGGCAGGTTGGTGGGTCCAGGTACTGCGACAGCCACATCCTGCAGCACTGGGAGACCATGTGGACGGGAGGGAGCCCAGGGCCCACGCAGGCCACACCTGACACTGCATGGTCCCTGCCAGGGATGTGGAGCTCAGCAAACTGTGCCTTGAAGCCACAAAAGCTAACGATCGTATAGCCGGAGACCTCAACAATAGCAAATCAAGTGTAAAACGTTTCCTGGGTCCAAGCTATACAGTGTGGGAGGCGCTTGCTCAGTGCCCGGCCTCCCCACAGAACCCCGAGGCCTGCCAGGAGCCAGCCCTGAGCACTGGCAGCGGGAAGGGAGGGAACTGGACACCATGGCGAACTCGGAGCTGGAACAGTGAATGCCTGACACTTCTTATCCATAGCTTTATAAGTCACGGTGAGGAAATAAAAAATTGAGGAACAAAACCCAAGTGAGACAAAAGCAACTTCAGAAATACAACAACCAAGGGGTCAGAGTGACAGAACAGTGGCGAGGTGCTTGCCTTGCATGCGGCCAGCCTGGGTTCGATCCCCAGCATCCCATGTGGTTGCCTCAGCCCACCAGAATTGATCCCTTAGCGCAGAACCAGGAGTTAGCCCTGAGCACCTCTGGGTGTGCCTCCCCTTAAAACAAACAAACAAACAAAAAAAAAAAACCCAAAGAAATACAAATACTGATAGAGTGGAGATAACTCCTAAAAAAGATGAAATCAGGAAATCCATCCTTCAAGGGAAAAAGTGATTTTTAAAAACTTCCCCCAGAGTTAAAAAATTCAGCTTCTATCATTTTACTGATTCAGGTTTCAAAAGTGAGCTGAACCCAGAATAAATGAGCAGCAGGAGGGCGCGAGGTTCTAAGGAAGCTGGGGGCCGGGGACTGTGCTCTCATTATCACACGCCTTCCCAGCCTGCTCGGGCTGAACCCGGATTCCCTAGGTGCAGGAGCTAGTGGAAATGCCGCCAACGCCAGCGGCTGGGAGGAAGGAGGGAGGGACAGGGAGTGCAGACGATGACTGGCAAAGGACCTGACACCAGGAGAGGGCCTGGCACCACCTTTCCCCAGGAGCCCACAGCCCACCTGCCGCTTGGCCCCAGGCCCCAGTTACCTCAAAGGCGGCCAAGATGACCTTGGCCTTCTTGCTGAGCACGGCGCCCACGGCATTGAAGTTGCGGTCTAGGATCTCGACGTAGAGCTCCTCAGCTGAGTTCAGCGGCAGCTTCTTGGACTCTGTGGGCAAGTCCTGCCCATCACCCTGCCTCTTTGGGGCGAATTTCTCGGGTGGCAGCTTTACATGACCTGCACGGGAGGGGAAACCCCAAGTGAGACTCCAGAGACTTCCTGTCAGGGGAGAGCACTAGGCTTTGAGTCACTAGATGCGCACGAGCGTAGGACACTCACGCTTTTCACGCACGGCTTCCCTGGCCTGGTCCGCGGGATGCCTCCTGATACTGCCAGCCCGAACCGAACTCAGGATGGGGCCACCCGAGGAAACATGCCCCAGGGCGGCCTAACTGCAGGTCTGTCCTGCTGGCGCGTGCAAGTGCATGCCGTCTATACCGCCATTTCAACAAGCCAAGAGGAGCCCACGATGGGGCAGGAGTGATAGCACAGCAGGGAGGGTGTTTGCCTTGCACAGGGCAGACCCAGGTTCGATTCCCAGCATCCCATATGGCCCCCTGAGCACCGCCAGGAGTAACTCCTGAGTGCAGCGCCAGGAGTAAACCCTGTGCATTGCCAAGTGTGACCCCTGTCACTGTCCTCCCATTGTTCATTGATTTTGCTCAAGCGGGCCCAGTAACATCTCCATTTTGAGACTTGTTACTTTGTTTGCCATATAGAACACGTCACGGGTAGCTAGACAGGCTTTGCCATGCTGGGAAGATACTCTCCAAAAAAGAAAAAGAAAACGAAAAAGAAAAAAACAAGATCCCAGGAATCATCTCAGCACGGAAGTGTGCTTGAGGGCGGGAGACAGCTCCGATGGCTTCTTTCCTTTCTGTTTCCTTTCTCTGATTTTTGGGCCAAACCTGTCAGTGCTCAAGGCTTATTCCTGGCTCTGTGCTCTGGGCTAATTCTTGGCAGTGACTGGGGGAACCATATGCGGTCCTGGGGACCAAACTCACCCTAACTGCTGCACTGCCTCTAGCTCCAAGTTGGTTCCTTTCAAAAAATCATCTCCTCCACTTTCAACACAAATCCCGACGTGTCTACACACAATCAGCTCCACTGCTGTGGGTCCAGAGAGATGGGTCATCGGGGGCACCGCACGCTCAAGTCCAGCTGTCTGTTCCTCTGAGCACTGCCCCATGTGGAACCTGAGCACTGTGGGGTGGGTGCTGAGAATCATAAAGCAACAACAAGAACTCCTGCATCGGAGAATGTGGGGAGAGAAAGTGAACGACGGAAGAAAAATACTTCTCGGATGCTTTCCAAATCCTAAGCCCCTCGGAACAGCCCGGGCACCAGCGTCTGGAGACAGCACGCCACGGTGGCCGCGGGACCCGGGACCTGAGCACATGCTGAGATACACGAGGTCGGCAAGACCTCGCATTCCAGCTCAAAGCAGAGGGGCAGCCGCTGGCCCAGGCAGCCTGCACGCAGCTCCTGCACGGGCCTGCCATCGCCCTCGGTCCAGCCACAGGCGCAGAGCTGGGGAGTTAAGGGGGAGCCCAATTTCCCCTTGTTTTTCAGATTTCTCTTAATGGTTTCTTTTGGGGGGGGTCACACCCAGCAATGAACAGGAGTTACTCCTGGCTCTGCACTCAGGAATTACTCCTGGCGGTGCTCAGGGCACCATATGGGATGCTGGGAATCGAACCCGGGCTTGAGCTCTGTGCAAGGCAAATGCCCTACCCGCTGTGCTATCACTCCAGCCCTCTCCCTTAATTAAATGTTTGATCAGAGGTAAGTGTGTGATGTGAAGAGACTATGAGCTCCCGGAACTCCTTCCCCCCGGAGGCACCCCACAAGACCCATCTCTCACACCTCTACACCCAAAACCCCAGCACCTCTGCCAGATCCATCAAGGGACTTGCGGAAGCACCAAGAGGCGGGGACCCCTCGCACGGGGTGCTCCCGTGCCAGTGAAAGCTCGGAGCAGGAGTCTGGGGAGAGGCTGTGTGTGTGGCATCACCCCCAGCTACTGCCAGGCACAGCCCCGGTAGCCGCAGGGCCACGGACTGGCCCCACAGAGCAGAAAATCACAGAGATCAGCCCCGCAGTCCCTTTGGCACTGCTTATGACTGTCCCCACAAAAGGAAGCAACTTAAGAAGTTATCCTTCAGAACAACTGGTCTAAAACAACCGGAAAAAAACCCCATAATCCTGAAAGAGCAGGAAAACGCTTTGTTGTGTGGAAATGCCTCCATGTGTGGTCCTGTTCTGCTTCCGTGGCCACTGTCACTGAGCCACACATTCACCACTGCAGTGACATACACACTAACACACACGAACCCACACACACACACACATACACACACACACACACACACACCATCGCAATCCACTCTGCGATAACCAGCTTGGCACACTGGACAGACAGCACTGTCTGGATTCGGCCAGCACTCAGCAGCTGTAGGGCTCTGTGTCCCCAGAGAGACCCCATGCAGTTAGGTGCATCCCTGTCCTTCCAGATCCGGGCTCTATCCCCAGGGCTGTTTCCCAAGCCCCCGGCCAGGGCCACTCCTGGAGGCGCCGGAGTTACCCCTCTTGCGGCCTGGGGCTCCCTGTTCTGAAGAAAAGACACGAATCAGACTGTGGGAAACTTCTCAGACTGTATCCCAGCAGGAGATACTCCCGGCTCAGTGCTCACTGGACAGGCAGGAGCGCGGAATGAACCGAGTGCTGGCTGTGCGCCTGGCACTAGCCCCGTGAGCTTTCCTAGCCCCCACTCAGATCTGAAATGCTACAGAATCTAACATCCGGGGCCAAAGTCCCCTGACCTCAGACCCAGGCACCCCTCAGAAACGCTCTATTCCTCACGCCTCCCTGGGCGGCCCGAGCAGCGGGGCTGCACACCGCATGGCCCTCTGCACAAGGCCTTCGCCTCGGTTTCCGCGATGGTGTCCTGACTCGGGCTTGCTTTAACCTTGGGCTGAAAGTCACTCCCTGACATTTTCAAGTATTCTGACTTACCCACAAAGGCCACACCTTTAAAACAAGACACTTTTGAGATTGATTTTACTCAGCTAACCTATTAGTAAATGATGTCGCTTCACTTACTGTTCTGGATGCCATAAATTTCATCGATGAGTCCTTCGTATGTCAGCTGAGTCGCAAGGGGTGTTAATAAATCCACATTTCAATCAAGCAACAAGAGTTTATCAAAATCAGGAAATATTGAATTCTGACTTTCTGTAAACGCTCTCTTCATCCTGATCATCATATTGGCCACTTGCTGGGAACAAAGTACAGAGTCAGGGAGAGCCTTTTTAGCAATGGGCGGATTTTAAAATGAAGCTAAAAGGTGCCCGGCAATCCAAAATTTAAAAATAAGATGGAAAAAAATGGAACAATAAAATAAAACAAGACAGGCCTGAGACAGTATGGTGGGTAGGATGCTTGCCTTGCAGGTGGCTGACACAGGTTCAATTCCTCGCACCACATATGATCCCTCAAACCCTGCCAGGAGTGAGCCCCGAGCACTGCTGGGTACGGAGAGAGTGGGAGGAGGGAGAGGGCGAGAGAGGGAGGGAGAGTAGGGATGGAAAAGAAAAGATAAAGAACAGAAAAGAGAAAAGGAAAGAGGGCTGGGAGACAGCAGAGGGGCCAGGGGTCACGCCTTGCATGCAGACAGACTCATTGTGGTGGCCCGAGCACAGAGCCAAGAGCACTGCGAGGTGGAGCCCCAAACCCCACCCGCAGGAGAGCGGCCTCCCTCCCCGCCCCAGCTCACCCTGGCGCACTCGCCCTTGCCGAAGATCTAGGGGATGGTCCCGTACAGGCCTGCAGCATCATCAGGCCCTTGGTCGCGTGGTACAGGCCCATCTGGTCTCTGTCCAGGTAGCACTCCTGTGGGAGAGGGCCAGGCGCGTGGGCACAGGCTCTGTGAGTCAGCGCCGAGGCCCCAAGGCAGCACCTCTACTGGGGGTGAGCATTGCTGGGCGGGCGTGGAAAGGCTGGCCTCCGCATGCCCGCGTGACCACACAGCAGAACACTCTGGGCTTGTAGAAGGGCAAGCAGCCTCTCCCACATACAGCAGCGAGTGTTACAGGGGACAACAGGAGGGCAGCCACAGTCTCGGAGAAGGGCCACAAGGTCCATTTAACACGCAGACAAAAAAAAAATCTTTGGCCCAGAAAGAGCAAAGAGCACGCACGCGCCCCCCAGGCGGATGGTTCAGCAGGGCTGACAGAGCACACACGGTCCCCAGCGGGGCCTCAAGATCACTCCTGTGCCTCAATCCCTTCATCCAGCAAGCGCGGAGAGCAGAGGAGAAAAATCACGCAATGCGCTTCACCTGCACTCCACCTGATGGGGCAGCACTGTTGGTGCCCATCGCAGGACTCTTTTTTAATTTTTTTCTTTTTGGGTCACACCCGGCAATGTACTGGGGTTACGCCTGGCTCATGCACTCAAGAACTACTCCTAGTGGTGCTCGGGGGACCATATGTGATGCTGGGAATCGAACCCACATCGGCCACATGCAAGGCAAACACCCTACCTGCTGTGCTATTATTCCAGCTGCTCATTGTGGAATCTTTGACACTGTCTAAGGCAGCGGCCAACAGTCGTGCACCCCAACGGCGTGAGGACGAGGGGTGCAGACTGAGGGCGGGGTAGAGAGGGCGACCTCCCAGAGAGCCTGGCCCAGAGTGAGCATAACATCCCCAAAGATCCCGTAGGATGTCTCTGCCAAGTCTGGGGTGCAGCCTCACACTTCAGTCCAAACATCCTGGTCGGGATGTCCAAAGAGTTCTCAGAAAAGGACCAGAAGCTCCACATTGCATCAGAGCAGAGAGGAAGATTCCGTGGAAGGAAAGCATTAGGGGGCCTCTTTTGAACTGCTCAGGGGCCCAGGTGACTGTTCAGAGCGGGAACTGTGTCTGCCTGTGGACAGCTCAGCCGGCTCCTGCCCGGCCTGCCAAGCCCTGAGCACCCAAACAAAATATTCATTTTGAAAAACAGCGTATTACTACAGAGACACCTCTAACAACTCCCACCCGGTGAGGCTCAGGGGATATCCCTGGCTCAGCACTCAGGAATTATTCTGGTGGTGCTTCGGGGACCATATGGGATGCCGGGGATTGAACCTGGGTCACCTGCGTGCAAGGCAAATGCCCTCCGAATGTATATAGCTCCAGCCCTTGGAATTCCTCTTTAACAGCCACTAGGGTCATAACTGGTGGTGTGTGGGTCCCTCCTATCCTGAACTCGGGGCTCCCCAGGTGATGCGGGCTCGGGGGCCTTCGTGGTTCAGGGCGGGAGAGAAGGCGTGAATGCAGCATCCACGGGCGGATGTGGGGCCCGTGGCAAGGACCTGTCTTAGGTCTGTCTGTTGGGATGGCCTTGCCCCGCCCACGCAGGGCCAGGAGCAACCCTGGGTGTGACCGAGACAGCTCCTATCCTCAGCTGGGGTGACCAAGCCGCTTCCTCAACGCTTCCGCACTGCTGACTGGGAAAGGGAGCAGAGAGGCCGCTCCTAGACCTGCAATGGCTCAGATGGAAGGCGAATCCCTAGTCCTGTCACCACACAGGGCCGGGCAGGCCCCTGTCCTGTCACCACACAGGGGCAGGCAGGCCCGTATCCTATTACTACACAGGAGCATGCAGGCCTGTGTCCTGTCACCACACAAGGGCATGCAAGCCCCTCCCTGCTTCATGACTGGGGTGGGGAGAGACCATCGGGGGAGCCCAGGAAGTTCTGGATTCCACAGGCTGAAGCCCAGAGACGTGAGCAAACACACATGGAGCTGGGTGACAGCAGCCCAAAACCCGAGCGAGCCCCAGGTTCTTTCTCTTAAGGTGCTGCTGAGACCAACATGCCGAGGGGAAATGGTGCCCAGAAATCTGGTGATGCACCTGCGTTCTCGAAAGGTCGTGTCTTGAGACCAGCAGCAGCAGTACCACAAATCAACTCACACGCCCAAGGAATGCAGGGAAACGTGGTCACATCTCAAACACACCTGCACAAGCTTCCAATGATAGAGGGCGCAGAGGGCGCAGACAGGCACTGGGAACTTTGGGGCCGTGCACGTGTTCCGGCTGATTCCCTGGCTTGGTACTGGGGGTCACACCTGGCGGGGCTTGGGGGACCGTATGGGGTGCCAGGGAACAAACCCGGGTCTGCAAGGGACAAGGCAAGTGCCCTACCCACATTACTATCTCTCTGGTCCAGTACGCCGTTTTTAGAAGACATTATCAAGCTGATGTGTTTCCCCCTTGCATCTTCCCCTTCATTCCGGTATTTATTTTCCATTTCCCTCCCTTTCTCGCTGAGGCTGAGGGTCACACACTCTAGGTGGTGGTTACACACTTCGGGGGGGGTCCCCACTCTGCCTGCCAGAACTCCAGCCATGCCCAATTTTCCCTATTTCCAGTGAAAAATGTGCCATAGGAAAAACATCTGGGTGAAAACTCAAATAAATCAATGCTTTTCGGTCTACAGATTATCTTAAGAAACTCAGCATGGAGAAACCTCACCCCACAGAAGAAAGAGCCAGAGTTCTGGCCCGGGCACCCCTAAGAGCCAACCTGACACTTTGAAAGAGAAATTGTTCAGAAGTGCTCCCTGTCATAAAGATAGTAAACAAAACATATAAAATCATATTTGCAAACAAAACACAACCTTTCAGAAAAAGACAATATTAGAAAAGAAAAACTCCGGGAGCCAGATAGATATTATAGTGGGAATGTGCTTCCCTGGCATCAAAGAGTCAAATATGGACCCCTGAGGACCCCCAAGAGTAACCCCTGAGCATCATCAGGTGAGGCCCCAAGCAAAAACCAAAGCAAAGCAAACAAATAAATCACTTATCACTTAATCACTTAATCCCCGTTATTCATTGATTTATTCGAGCGGGTGCCAGTAATGTCTCCATTCATCCCAGTTGCGTGCTAGCGTAGCCCAATGGTATCTGTTCGTTCTAGCAACATGCAGAGCCTTAAACCGATCATTTAGGGTCTTGACGAAGAAGTCTGACCATCTTATAGGTGGGCGTCCACGTGATCTTTTGATGTCTCGTGGAATCCAATCAGTAATGGCTCTAGTCCAGCGGTTGTCTGTAAACCTCATTACGTGTCCAGCCCATCTGATTTTTGATGTCTTGGCAAATGAGACAGCATCCCTGAGTCTTGAGCGTTGACGAAGATCAGAACTCCGGATTCTATCTCTCATTTGAGTGAATCGTGATATTCCAAGCATAGTTCTTTCGATTCCTCTTTGAGAGACCCGAATAACGTTCTCATCCTGTTTTCATAGGGTCCAGGTCTCTGAGGCATATGTTAATGCAGGAAGAATAGTGGAATCAAAGAGGTGTGTTCGTAGCTGGAGGTTCTTTGTCCTTTTAGTTATTTCTTCAATGCTCTTGAAGGCATTCCAAGCCGCTCTCTTCCTCCTGCGCAACTCAGGTGCCAGGTCATTCATCATGTTGTTTTCTCGACCTAGGTATATATAACCGTTGCATTCGGAGATGGTGGTTCCATTGAGAGCGAATGGAGCGCCAGGAACAAGGCTGTTTCTCATAAACATTGTCTTCGTAAGATTCATCTGTAGTCCGACCTTTCCACATTCACGGTCAAATTCGTTCAGCATTTGTGCTGCTTGGCTGATGTTTGGTGTTATTAGAACGATGTCATCAGCAAAGCGGAGGTGGTGTAGTTGCCGACCATCTATCTTCACTCCCATGTTTTCCCATTCCATCGTCGCATGATGTTCTCGAGGGTGGCACTGAAGAGTTTTAGTGAAATGGTATCACCCTGCCGAACCCCTCTCTTGATATGGATGAGTACTTCTTTGTAGAATGGTGAGATTTTGGTAGTGAATCCGCAATTGAGCTCACGAAGGATCCTGATGTATTGAGTTTGTACGCCCTGATTGGCTAGGGCTTCCATGACCGCTTCCGTCTCAA
Organism: Sorex fumeus; assembly: GCF_029834395.1. Lineage (NCBI taxonomy): Eukaryota > Metazoa > Chordata > Mammalia > Eulipotyphla > Soricidae > Sorex > Sorex fumeus. The sequence continues at coordinate 4,948,281 of NW_026606086.1, read as the reverse complement.
CAGAATCAAAGGCCTTCTTTAAATCAATGAACGTTAGACAGAGCGGCATCTTGAACTCCCGAGATACCTCAATGAGCTTGGTTATTGTGTGGATATGGTCGATGGTACTGAATCCTTTTCGGAATCCAGCTTGTTCACATGGTTGTCCTTCATCTAGCGTTCTGCTAACCCTATTCAGGATGACTCGAGTGAATAGTTTGTAGATGACAGACAATAGGCAGATTGGGCGATAGTTGCCAATGTCGTGGGTGTCTCCTTTCTTGTATAGTAGTACAGTCCTGCTGGTTTTCCATTGGGATGGAACCTTGCATTCAGACAGGTAGCGTGTGAAAAGTCGAGCCAATGTATTGATGAGTACTGATGGTAAGTTCTTCAGTTGTTCAGGTCTGATCTTGTCTGGGCCAGGTGCTCTTTGTTTCTTTACCGACGAGATGGCATGTTGGATTTCGGAAGGGAGAACATTGGGAACGACATATCCATCATGTGGTATGTGGTATGTGGGCAAGTGGATGTGGCTATTAAAGAGATCTGAGTAGAAGTCATGAATAATCTTCTCCATTGCCCTTCTGGAAGATGTGATAGATCCATCATGATGTCGGAGGGCAGTCATCTTGGTTTTGTAGTTGGTGAAGGACAGGCGGGCATTACGAATGTTTTTCCCAGCTCCTGCTGCATCTACCAGTACTGCAGCTCTCCTGTTTTTGAGGTCATCCTTGATGGCTTCTCTGCACTGTTTTGCCAGTTCGGATGTTCGCTTGTGGTTGCCTGAGGCATGTGCCAAGCCACGTTGGCGAATAAGTTCAAGAGTGTTCGAAGAAAGACGGTTTTTTGTGGTTATTTATCTCTTGGCATTCCTTGCACAATCATGGAGGTGCTGAATCATTCGATCGTATTCCTCATCAATGTTGTCAATGACGGCATCTTCCCATGTTGCCACAATAGAGCCAAAGAGCTCCCAGTTGGTGGTTGTTCTGGGAGTCCTCTTCTTAAACCTTGCATTCTTTTCTCCTCGTTCTGTGAGGTAGAATTTTGCACGAAGAAGACGGTGGTCTGATCCCGTTTGGAATTTTGGGACAACAGCAACATCGGTTAGGCAAAACCGCTGATTGAATATGATGTGGTCTATTTCATTGTGGAACCGTCCATCGGGAGACTCCCATGTCCAACGTTTAGATTCAGCCTTTTGGAATTGTGAGTTACCATGGAAGGTTTTGGTTGACATGATGAACTCAGACAGTCTGTCACCCTGTTCGTTCCATTCCAGGCCATGGGTTCCGATGTGCAGTTCATCGACTGATCTTCTTGGTCCTATCTTGGCATTAAAATCACTGACAATGATCTTGTAGAAGGTGTGATCTTTTTTATTGAACTTCTCCAGCTCCATGTAGAATTTCTCATTTTCTCTTTCACCATAACTGGATGTTGGTGCATAGACAACAAAGATAGAAACTTCCGGTAGTGAGCCACATTTATTCAAGTGTAATCGTCCGATTCGGGTTGTTAGGCATTCGAATGAATCAATGCTCATGACTAAGTTTGTATTGACAAGGATACCAACACCACCGACGCCTCTTTTATCACACGTTCCAAGGAACAGTTCTTCTCCAGTGTCGAAAACAGCATGATGGGATTGATGTCTTCTCGTTTCGGTCAGACCAATGATGTCGTACTTGATCTTTCGCGCTTGTACCATAAGGTCTTCAATGGATGCAGTAGATGCCAGCGTACGAGCATTAAAAGTACAGACAATCATTTTTGTTTTTCTGCGTTTTGGCAGCCTATGTCTGCCTTGGTGTTTTATCAGCCTCTCCTTCTATATCCTTCTCGACTCTGCATATTCAGGGTTAGGGAAATGAGATCCATTTATTACTGGATTTGGCATATCAATTTGGTCTATTTGGCATAGACCACGGATAGCTTGCCAGGCTCTGCCGTGTGGGTTGGATATTTAAGGTACCCTGAAAACTTAGAGAAAAGTCAATAATGTTCGTGGCCGCGCGCTCCCGGGAGCTTGTTGTGATAATCTCTGGATCCTGGCCGTTGTTGGGGTTACACGGCAGTTGGAGGGTGTAACTGTCTAGCTACTGACAGGTCCAGTCCCAAACCGTGCAGGCTTGGAGATCTCAAATAAATCACAAATAAATATGTGCTGAAAATAACCAGTAGGAAACGGGCTGGGACGGGCGTGTGGGAGAAACAGAATTTCCAGCACACCCTGCACCCAGCCCTGAGGTCACACTGCAGAACCTCAAGAGTTTGAATGAAAAATGTAAGCAATTTTATTTCTAGAAAATGAAAATGTAAGATAAAAGTCTTCAGGTCTTGCCAAGACTCAATCAATGGGAAAGGCAAGACATGGAAACAAAATCACTCACAAAGGGCTAACTGGAAAAACGCAGTGACAGACTTGACTATTTCTCGCTGGAGCGGCCCTGCCTTCCACTCTCAAAGCTTCCTCCACAGCCACAGTCAAGTCAGGGTGGGACGGGCACAAGGACAAACATCGAACAGCAGCAGAGAAACACCAGAAATCAACACATTTAAGGACAATTGATTTTTGAGAATTCAGTAAGGGCAACAACAATTTTAAGCCAATTTGTTGGAACAGGAGGTTCTCCATAAGCAAGAGGAACAGCGGCCGGAGAGACAGCACAGGGGAAGGCGCTGGTCTTGCACGCAGCCAATCTGGGTTCTAGCCCCAGCACCACATATGGTCCCCGAGCATGCGCAGGAGTGATCCTTGAGCACAGAACCAGGAGTAAACCTTGAGCTCTGCTGGGTGTGGACCAACTCCCATCTCTCCCCAAAAGGAAGAAACTGGACACTTCCAGGAATCACTAAAATGCCAGTGTGAGTGTCACCATCACAAACGAGGCAGAAACGAGTGTCAAGTTCAAAGGGCACACACTGAACTTACTCTGAAGGCGCCCTCTGACTCCATGGAGAGAAGGTCCCCGTCGAAGGGAATGAGGTCCAGGCTGTACTCCTCCCTATGGATGAAGGAGCCCAGGACGCCCAGGTCCTTAAGCCGCTGCTCACACAGCAGGCTACGCCGGGGCACAAACAAAATATGGAAATCTCTTGTGGGGCCACGTCTGTCTTCACTGCAAAAGAAGGACTGTGCGTTGTCCCGAGGCCCCGACGCGAGGACTGCTCCCCAGGGCCCCACCTGTGCCTGACACACAGTGGGCTCTAAAGAGACGCTTATCAGCTAACCCCCCACTACTGACTCGGCCCAAGTTTCGAGTTTTCCTGCTCTCTTGATGTGATGCTTTTTCTGGAAACCGCTGACCTGTGCTCTGCCAAGGGGCAGTGCTGCTTCTCTTGGGCCATTGATGGGACATGAAAACTCTCAGGGTTGGGGCTGGAGCAACAGCGCAGTGGGTAGGGGGTTTGCCTTGCACGCGGCCGACTCGGATTCGATTCCCAGTTCCCAGCATCCTATATGGTCCCCTGAGCACCACCGCAGGTAATTCCTGAGTACAGAGCCAGGAGTAACCCCTGTGCATTGCCGGGTGTCACCCAAAAAGAGAAAAAAAAACCCAAAAACCTCTCAGGGTTATTGCAATGGACATCTGTTTCTTGCCGAAAAAAAAAATGTTTCTATTTAATCAAGCGATGTCTCTAGGAAAATAAATGGTTGCTTCACACCATGCCCGATCTTGGGCAAATACCCCGCATGCTTTTAAGTCCGTCCCTAGGGGCCACGTTGATCAAACGTAATGCAGACTGGGCTGGTGCACTTCCTCCATAAATGCTGCAGAATTAAATTTTAATCAGCTTCTCCTGACGTTGCTTATGAAATTTGAGCATATGGTATTCAGTACTTGAAAAAGAACCACTAGCTGTTTTTCTTTTTATAAAAAATTCTGGGTCCTTCTACTGAGACCGGCTGGATCTTCATACTGTCCTGAGAGAGTGGGTTTCTGTGGTTTGCCCTGCCTCCACAAGCCCCAATGCACAAAGTTTCACATACTCTATTTATAGTTTTTGGGCCACACCTGCAGGTGCTCAGGGATAACTCCTGGCTATGTACTCAGAAGTCACTCCTGGAAAACTTGGGGACCACACTGGGTTCCGAGGATCTATCCTTGTCTGGCTGCAGAGTATCCTACTCCTGACCCCCCATTCTCCTCCGACACACTCTCACATCTGTCCAAAGATCCACTTCCTAAAGCGCTGGCAAGCAAAGGTGTCCTGATGAGCACTAAAACCACTAGAGGAATGATTCCGTATGGACCATGCATCAGTTCTGAGATACCTAAGCACATTTTCAGCAATTATATCCATCAGTTCTAGCCGGTGTCTGACGAAAAAAATGATATTCTTGACATCCGCTGCTTGCAAGCGGCTTCCTTTGAGTGTGAACATTTTCGCCACCTCATGTTCCTAGGAAAGCACACATACAAATGGTGAACAGAACCCCTAAAGCTTAGCAGCCTACCCAAACTCAGACATCACTGCAGGCAGCCAACCCGGGTTGGATTGCCGGCCTCCCACACCGTCCCCAAACACCACCAAGAGTCATTCCTGAGTGCAGAGCTAGGGGTAAGTCTGAGCACTGCCAGGGGTGGCCCAAACAAAACAGACCAACAACAAAAACTCAGGTGTTCTAACACTCCCACTCCAAAGCACAGTAGACTTTAGTGTTGAGTCAGAGAATGCAGGGGTTATGGTACATGCCTGACACATGACTGCCAACTTCGCCCCCTGGCACCACAAGGGTCTCAAGCATTGCCATGTGCATCCCAAGAGAGGCCACTGGAGTGGCCTGGGATATCCCTGCCACCACAGCGCCAAGCCTCATCGAACTGCTAAGACTCACCACCAGCAGGTGCCCAGGGGCAGTGCTCAGGAGACCTGGGGCTAGGGAGAAAGTAGAGTGGTGAAGGTGCTTGCTTTGCATTCAGCTGACCCGGGGTTCTATCCCCAGCACCCCATACTGTCCACTGAGCACTGCCAGGAGTGATCCTAAGTGCAAAGCCAGGAGTAAGTCCTGAGCACTGCCTGGCACGAGCCCCCAAATAAAATTCAAAACCACTTTAGTATACAAATTTAGATTCCCAAAAGCCAGGTGTATAAATTCAGGCTGAAGTAACCAATCCTGTGTCTGAAAAACTTCTAATGTTGGGATGTGTGTAGGGGCTCTCTCTGTCTTTGGAGAAGCCCACAGTCTCTCCTGAAATGTTACTCTCTCTCCGCTCGTCCTCTTCCTAAAGGTCACCAAATAAAATGTTTTTTTTTTACTTCAAATAAATAAACAAAAGGTCCACAGAAGATAAAACATTTACCACTCATAACAGCGTCAGTGATTCTAAAAACCAGACAGCTCTGCACACCACTTACTCCAGAAGTGGAACATCATATTACTCTTGCTAGAGTCCAGAATGACAGTTTCAAAAAAATAATAATAACCAAAACCTTTTTACCTTTAGAAATGAGTACTGTGCAATCAAGCCAAATGGTCCTGTGAGATACTCATCTCAAAGTATTGCCTGCGGGAGAGAGAAGCATCCCGTTCTTTTAGTAAAAGGGATTTCAATAACGGCCAACAGCAAACAACAGTCATTTGCAAACTCTGGACAAACAAAACTTGCCGTTAGCAATAGCTAACCACACTCCTATTTTGTGGCCTGAAGAAAAACAGCGTCAGGGCAAGGGGTGCTACTGGCCACGGAAGCACATTCACTGTCATCCACAAAGAGTGTGTATGCAGTGTCCTGGGGTCAGACTGGGGTCATGAACCCCGTGGGTGAACTGCCAAGGAAACCGTTCAACCCAGCATGTAACAGGCGTCATATAATCCAGCATCAATCAAATGAAAACTTCTCGTGTAGGTATCCCATAGGTATCTTAATTCTGAGAGAGTATTTGGAAAGCTGGGACAGTGTCAGGTGCCCCTGAGAGAGTCAGGCCTCCAGCTGACCTTCGCCTCTACCTAGGCAAGGATGGTGTCACTGGGGGCCAGGATGAATGCCAAGCAGCCTGTGAGCATTTCGCCTGTGCGACACCAGGGTACTTTTTCCCCATTTGGCGTAACTGATTGGATGAACCGTGGAGGAACAGGCAGCTGGGAGAAGTGGTACCCAGGATAGCATGCAGCACCACCCCGCACACGGGGACAGCGGGGAGTGCCTGGACGCGGGGCTGTAATCGTCCTGCTGAGAAGGACTCAGGTCACTCCCATTTTCCTTCCCAGAGCCAGGCCACAGGGGCGGGGAGCGCAACGCCCCCTCTCTCGGGGCTGCCGACTCTGGGTGGCGCCCCCAGACCCAGAGGCCGCCACCCGCCCCGGCTGTCAGCTTGCTGCCCGCGCACATGTCCAGGAACTCGCGCAGCACGTTCAGGTTCACCCGCCTGACCACAGGTGCGTGGCCTTGGCTCCACTGGGCCCCGCCGCCACGTGACGCCGCGGTCACGTGAAAATAGTGACATCACACCCCCTCATCTCCCTCCATACCGCTAGGGGCGCCCGGGGTGCCCCACGGAGCCAGGGCACAGGCTTCCGAGACCCTATTTGTCCTTTTCATTCTGACTTTCGTTTGCATTTCTGCAGGAAGTTCAAATTCTGGGCCTATCTGCCCCACCTCAGTTCAAGATTTTTTCCATCCTGTTGAAGTATGTCTTTTTCTCCTGATACTCTGGTTGAAGTTTTTGTTCTCCTTAGTCATAACAGTACATGCAGAAAACGAATCTGTAACAAGATAGTTCTTTTTTGTGGCACATTTGGCGGTGTTCGGGGCTTACCCCTGGCTCTGTGCTCAGAGAACACTCCTGGCGGTGCTCGGGGGACCATACAGAGTGCAGGAATTAAGCAGCACATGGGCTCCTTTGTTCAAGGTGGCCTTTATAGGGTTTCTCCAACCTGCCCCCACGTAGGGCTTCTTCCCAGGTAAAAGTCCGTTGCTAAGGAGGTTACCAGGGAGGTCCAAAAAGAGGAATTTCATGGGGAGGAGGCCTTTATCCTCAGGGTCTGCAGATGGTCTTATCGGGCCTTTACTTTCTGTATCCACAAGGTGGCTCATTCCTAGAATTCTTCTTCCATGAAACTTTGTTTCATTGCAAAGGGCCTTTCCCCATCTACCTGCCTACATCACAACCATTATTGCCATACTGGTCCCTACTCTATCCTAAGCATCCTCTGTCCCCTACACGTGTGTTTTTTTCCAATCATTGACAAGGCCTCCTGGCCTCCATTTTTCTAGCCTTGGATATCAATCTCATGTGTGTGTGTGTGTGTGTGTGTGTGTGTGTGTGTGTGTGTGTGTGTGTATTATGGGCTGGAGCCATAGCACAGCGGGTAGGGCGTTTGCCTTGCACGCAGCCAACATGGCCGACCCGAGTTCGATTCCTCCGCCCCTCTCGGAGAGCCTGGCAAGCTACCGAGAGTATCTCGCCCGCAAGGCAAAGCCTGGCAAGCTACCCTTGACATATTCAATATGCCAAACACAGTAACAACAAGTCTCACGATGGAGACGTTACTGGACCCGCTCAAGCAAATCAATGAACAACGGGAGGACTGTGACCATATATATCATATTCCACAATATGGGTGCTTACTTATATTTGTGAAGGGACTTGGGAATCATATCCAGCAGTGCTGAGGCTCCTCTGGGCTCTGCTCAGGCATCACTCCTGGAGGGGATACTGGGGACCCTATGAAGTGCCAGGGAAAAGAATCTGGGTTTGCTGCTTGCTAGGCATCAGCCTTGCCCCAGGGCTCTCTCTCCAATCTACAGTTTACTTACTTACAACGTAGTATTACAGAATACTCACAGTACGATGTAATAATATTTGGATATCCTGCAAAGTAACCATGATTCATGTATAGACCGTTTGAATTCCCTACCATAGATTCTAAGGTCAAGGACTGCTATTGGGTATTATGAAGGCTGACAGTAACAGTCCTACTCAAGTTCTTTTTCCAGAAATCTCAACGTGAGGACATGTGCTTCAAACGTACAGGAGTTGGTGCTTATAAGCATATTTGGTTCTGTTCATTTTGGGTTAATAATATAGCAATGTCCAGTTCTTTCCCAGACTTTATGGATTGATGGTGTTTGTACTGCTTGGTGTCCCTTCATTTTTGTCTTGTGAAGAATCACTGAAGGCATTCATTTTAAGGTACATTGACTAGGAAGCTTTGCAATAATGCAAGAAAGGTTTTGTTTGTTTTGGGGTTTTTTTTTTTTTGCTTTTAAACCTCACCCAGTGGTTTTCTTTTCATTTTTTATAATTTTATTGATTGAATCACCATGAGAGCAGTTACAAAACTTTCGCGTTTAAGTCTTGGTCATAAAATGAAACACCCGTACTTTCATCAGGTCCCATTCTCCACCACCAAAAACCCCAGTATAGACCCATCCCACACCCTCCCCCTACCTGTAGAGGAGATAATTTCCATATTACTCTCTCTGCTTTGATTACATTCAATATATTGACACCGGACCCACCATTATTATTTGGTGCTCAGATCTGCTGTAAAGGCAACAGTAGACAATTTGTTTTCTACTCCTGGTTATGAATAACATATGACATCGCGTGGCTGCTGTAGTGGCTGCGCGATTTTGAAATTCCACAATTTTAACCATTAAATCTGGAGGAATTTCTTGCCAAAACCTGCTGGGTTCCAAGATGAAATCAGCAGCCAGAGAGGCCGTTTGTGGGTGACGACTTGGGGTCTCGTTGGGGAGGAAAGGGCCAGCTCCACCCAACATCCCGTGAGGCCCTAAGTGTCTCGTCACTGTGAGCCCAAACCTGACTGTCCAGTGGCCTCTGGAGGATGGCGGCCAGCGGGCTGCCAGGGGGAACGGGCCAAGGCACGAAATCTATTCCCACCTGGGGTGGCCCAGTGCCTGTAACTTACTTCAGGGACTGGACACATTTCTGCCCAAAGCTGTTGGGTTTCGAGATTTGTTTCTGAGTCTCTGGGATCATGGCCGTTAAGCAGTTCAATCAGGAACCAGAGAGGCCATGCCTCCAATTATATAGCTGGACTGGAGGTGGTTTGTGTCTGTGTCTCCCACATACCTAACTTTTGCCTGTTTACTTTCTTGGTAAACTCTGCCCCACGTTTTTGGGGTCTGGCCCAAGGCACAGCAGCAAATAGGGGGTACCTGGAAGTCTGAAGGCGCCATCAGACTGCTGATGCACTCACCTCACAGGTACAGAGAGACCTGCTGGTGGCACCATACCCCCAACCCAGTGCTTCTTACGGTTTACTCCTGCCTCTGCACTTAGCGATTGCTCCTGCCGGGGCACAGATGACTGGATGGGATTCCTGCGATTCAACCCAGATCAGCCACATGCAAGATAAGAAACCTACTCACTGTACTACCTCTTTATCCCAAGATAAACACTTTTAAGAAAATGGCATACAGGCACAGAGCAATAGTTCAGCTGGGAGGGCATGTGCTTTGGCCAATCTGGCTTCAATCCCTGACGTTTCGTATAGTCTGCCCAAGCACTGTCAGGAGTGATTCCTGAGTGCAGAGCCATGAATAAGCGCTAAGACATCACCAGGTGTGGCACAAACATAAAGAAACTAAAAGAAATTGGTGTATCAGAATTCCATTGTAGAAACTCTTTGACTTCTTTGACTCTATAGTTCTTGATTGCTAGCCAAAAATCTTTTATAAATAAACCGGAGAATAATCAGTTATCACTGGCAAAAAGGAAATAATTTTATTCAAGTAGATAAAGAACATTGTTTGCTCTAATTTTAATACTGCTTTACATAGTTTGTGAAACAATTTCAATCGTGTTTATTACTCAAAATGTCAATGGATTACGATCTTTCACTGGTGAGACACTTGATAATCTCCAGAGGAAAATACATCAAAAGCATATATACAATTATAGAAGTTCTTATAATCCATGTAGCCCTGATGGTACATTATTTATCACGTTTTACAGAACTAGAAAACATTCAAATGAACATAAAGAGATTCAGACTGGATGATAAACTTCTGATGGTTCAGGTCCTTCATTTAATTTTTTCTGATAAGAAAATCCAAAATTATTAATGTTGAATTTCTCATCATACATTCATCTAAAACCACAGTGGAAAAAAATAAACTTTGTAAAGACAGTAAATTGGTTGTTTTAGGTGTTTCACAAGTAGCTTGCTATCTAATCCAGGAACTGCTGGAGATTTCTGCAGAGTGCAGAGAATGAGGTGGCTGGGCCGAAGTTTTTGTTGTCGTAATTGTTGAGGTCATCCCCGTTCCCTTTGAGAGCCGCCTCGGACATCATCTCCACTTTCACGTTGAGGTCCTGATTCTTTCTTTGGAGGTCCACAATCACGGAATTCAGGAAATCAATCTGTGTTCAAGGAGAGCGTGAGACGGTGAGCCATCTGCGGGAGCCATGGGAGCCCGCCACAGAGGAGGCTGGGCCCCGCTTCCAGTCCCTGCCCCAGGGTTGGAGGCAGCCAGAGCTCCCCTTTCCCTTCCTGAGCGCAAGCTCCCGGGTGCCCAGGGAAGACCCCAGGAAGAGATGCTGGTACCCCTCGGTTCTTCTCAGAGCAGGGAGTCAAGAGGGGTCTTCCCTCTCCTACAAAGACAAAGTCACTTCTTTCAAATGAATGGGGCGGGGGGAAATCCCACTTTACAAAAGCAAGCATGACTGTAGGCACAAACATTCATGTTTCACTTGAAAACTGGCAGGCGCGTTGGGTCTGAGTGATAGCACAGCGGGAAAGGTGCTTGCCTCGCACGCAGCCAACCCAGGTTTGATTCCTGGCATCCTATAGGGGCCGCCGGAGAGCAGCCAGGAGTGATTAATGAGTTCAGAGCCAGGAGGAAGCCTGGAGTATCGCCAGGTGTGGCCCCCAAAGAAAGTGTAAATAAAACCAGAAAAACAGACTGATTCTTTTTCTCCCTCAGGGCAAGTTCTGATGGCCAGTCTCTGAGAGTGCCCAGGCCATCCCACACTAGAGCCAAGAAACGCAGATCTCTCTTCCTCCAGCTGAAAACAAAACAAAACAAAACAAAACAAAACAAAACATGGAAATGTTCAGTTCCCAACAAACCCATACAGGGTCCACCTGCACAGCCCACATGCAAAGTTCACTTCAGCCCACAAGTGCCCTCCAGGACCACCGGCTGTTAAGTACAGAAGTGCAGGAAGTGAGGGTGTGCGGGAACTCCTCAGGGCACTGGGACCCAGATGGTCCTCTTCCTTGGAGAGGATTCAAACGATAAAGCGCTGCAGACCCGGGTGGGATGGAAGGGGGGTTGGGGAAGGAGAGACATCAAGGAGGCCCCAAGGCTGACTCCTGCTGCAGGCCAGACCCGAGCCTGGTGATGGTAGGTGCAGGCACCGGACTGCAGCCAAGTGTGCAAACCCCGGAGGACCCCACCCAGCTGTCTCCCTTGACAGGAGCAAGAAGCAGGAAGGCAGCCCAGAGGACCAGACTCCCCCAGCTCTGGGACTAGAGCATGCGCAAAGAGGCTGGAAAAGCCACATGCTGGTGGGCGTTTCCATTTGCGACTGAACCTTCCTGGCAGGGAAGAAGCCCTCCAAAGTGGTGTTCGACTCTGGCAAAGTGAAGATTTGCCAATGTGATAGGAGCCCGAAGCCCAGGTTCTGGGAGAGCAGCAAGAGGAAGGGCATTGGAGGGCTCTGGCAAGGACATGACCCCTTGACTGAAGGGATGTGTCCTTGTCCAAGGGGCCTCTCACTCCTTAAGCATCATCTCTTGTGCTGGGAGCGTGTGGGGGTGGGGTTCCGGCAGCATGTGCGCAGCCCCTGGTTCTCACGGGCGCCAGGGGAGCACAGCCCCTTCTTCCTCAGCTTCCCTCTTTTTGGCTTCTGTTATTTTAATGAATCAATTAATTTGGGGAGGGGGTTTTTGGGTCACAATCCGGCCTTGCTCAGGAGTGACTCCAGGCTCTGCACCCAGGAAGTACTCCTGGCGGTGCTTCGGGGACCATATGGGATGCCGGGGATGGAACCTGGGTTGGCCATGTGCAAGGCCAACACCCTACCTGCTATGCTATTGCTCCGGCATCATTCTCGGATATTTTAAATGGTAGATATTCCCCGACTCTTTTGAAGCATACACGCATATAGACATATATACATGTCTGTGTATGTATACATGCTTATCTAGAACCTTTGTGGGTAGTCAGTTTGGTTTGTTTGGGGCCACACCCGGTGGGGTAGGGAATAAACCCTAGCTCTGTGCTCAGGGATCACTCCTGGCTAGGGTGGAACAGCTCAGGCTGTCAGCCGTCACTTGAGCCCGGGAAAGTGGGGCTGTGAGTTCAGAGGGCACTGGCTCACCTACAACTGCACTCAGGAATTACTCCTGGCGGTGCTCAGGGGACCATATGGGATGCCGGGGATTGAACCTGGGAATTCGGTGTGTAAGTCAAACGCCCTCCGCGCTGTGCTATCACTATGGCCCAGGATATGGTTTCTCTCAAGGCTGAGGCCGGGCCTACACAGCCCTGGTCACTACCATCACCCACCTTACTCTGCATCATCGCATTGGTGTTCCTGGTGTCCTCCAGGGAGGCCAGGGCCTGCAGGGACGCCTCCCGCTCGGCCAGCAGCTCGGTCTGCTGCGCCTCCAGCAGCGCCTGGTCTTTCAGCAGCCAGTGCAGCTGCCGCTGGAGCTTCGTGGCCTTCTGGCCCAGCAGCTCCTTCTCAGAGCCAAGGCTCTTCAGCTGCTCATGCAGGGCCGACTCCACGTGGGCGGCCTCCTCCTTCTCAGCCGTGAGCTCCTCGATCTCTTGCACAAGCGACTTCTGATCCCGAGCCAGCTCCTCGGAGGAGCACTGCAGCTTCTGGATGATGTTGTCCTTGTCCTTGGCCAGGGATAGGTAGTCCAGAACCAGCTTCTTGACATGCTCCTCCAGCTGGCCCCTCTCCTCCAGGCCCTTCTTGCACTCGGCCACCAGGCTGCTCTTGCTCATCTGCAGCTCCTCCACCAGGGCCTGCAGCCCCAGCTTGGCGACCTGCAGTGCGTCCTTCTCCGCGCCCACCCTCTGGAGCTCCTCCTGCACCGCCCTGCCCTCTTCCAGCACTTTCTCTTTCTCCGCCTCGAGGGCTTCTCGGTCCAGCCGCTCCTGCTGGCAGAGCTTCTCCGCGGCCCACCTGGCCTCGATGACCTTCTCCTTATCCATGCGAATCGCTTGGTTCAAGAGCCAGAGCTTCCTCTGCTCTTCCCGCAGCGAAGAGTTTTTGGCCTCCGCTTCTCTGAGTTTCAATTGAAACCACCCTCTCTCAGACTTCAGACAGAGCTTCTCCTTCACCAGCAATTCATTCTCTGACCTCAGGGCCCTGCGATCCTCTGACATCAGCTCCATCTCTTCTTTGGCCGAGCTTAATAAGCAAGTTAAGGACTGCAGAAACAAAAAGCGGGGAAGAATGGAAACAAGAATGAGATCAAGCAGGCACAAGCAAGCCAAGCACTTCATGTGGCCTAAATACCAGAAATGAAAATGGCAGAGTAGTCTTACCTGCACACGCGTGTATACGCGCACGCGCACACACACACACACACACACACACACACAGACTCAGGATGGAGAGGCTCAGACACAGTTAGCTTCTTAGCGTCAACATAACTACCTGCCTATTTTGTGGATGGGGGCCCCAAACCTGCTGGTGTTCGGGTCTCGCTCAGGGTTCTGTGTTCAGGGATCACTGCTGGCAGGGCCGGAGGACGGGATGCTGGGGATCAACCCCAAGTTGGCCGAGTACAAGGCAGCACCCTACCCATTCTACTATCAGCCGAGTTGATTTTTGAAATGCCGTCTGAAATGATTCCTGACAGCTCCCCGGAAGGTGTAAGTACAGTTGGATCTTGACATTGGGGCATAAGATTTTTTCCCCCCACTTCAATTCTTCTGTTATAAAATCCATCACTCTGTCCTAGAAGGGATGCATTCAAAAACTAGTTTTCAATACAATTCAAAGAACTACAAAAAGTATTTTGTTTTGGAACTTTGTGCAGGAGGGGAAGGGAAAAGCAACCACTGCTTGTCAAACGATTTTCACAGGGACAAACAGAGGCAGGAAATGGACTTAGTCCCAAAAGTTATACACTTTATAGAAAATCCGGACGAATCCACCAAGCTTTGGAGACTGAAGCCAACAGTTTTTGCTTGCCAAACACAGTAACAAGTCTCAAAATGGAGACATTAGTGGGCCCGCTCGAGCCAATCGATGAGCAATCGGAGGGTGGTGTTTGCAGTCATTTTGGAGGGGCCCAGGGGCTCCAGGAGGACTGGCCGCACACGGGTCAGGGTCTCCCTCACCTGCTCTCCCTGCCCGTCAGCAACGGGTTGTGCGTTTTCATTTCTGAGTCTCAATGCACACCACAGTTGAACCGCCATGTACTTTCCAGAACTTTCTGCAGCAAGGGCTATCTTCTCTGTCCAGCTCAGCAGCCATGAGCCGCAGCAGGCTACTGGTGTGTGCTGGGCAGCTGACCGCTGACGGCCATGTTACTGGAATGGGACTGACCTGAGCATGCACACGAGGCTGCTGGCCACAGAACTGGGCCAGCAGGTGGTCCAGAGAGGAGACGTAGCCCTGGCTGCGGTGCGTGGTGGAAAGAGGCCGGGCACCAACACACATACGGGCCACGGCCGCCATCAGCCGTGGCGCTGCACTGCGGCCACCCACCTTGGCCTTGTCGGCTTGTGTCTTCAGCTCGGCCACCTCCCGCAGCAGTCTCCCGTTCTCCGCCTGCACCGCCTGCAGCTTCTCCTTCGCCTGCAGCAGCAGCTGCTGAAGGGCCTGCGGCGCCTCCTCGTGGTGCCCCTGGATCTCCACGCTGGCCTTGGTGAGCTCGGCCTGTAGAGCCTGGCACTGGCTGCGGCACACGTCCACCTTCTCCTCCTGCGGGGACCCGGGGGCCACCGTCAGCCGCCGGCCCCCTGCCCGCTCCCAGCACACACGCACAAACACGAACTCACACACACACAACGCAAACACACAAACATACACACTCGCACACACACAGCCCCTCTGCTCTGCTCACCAGCATGCACACACAAACACACATGCACACACACACGTGCGCACACACGGCCCCTCAGCTTGGCCGCTTTCGTTCAAGTTCTCCTGAAGACTACGAAGCGCTAGCCCCTGCCCCTGCAGCTCCTCGGCCAGGCTATCGGCCTACCAGAGTCACAAGGATGGAGTGAATGGACCAAGGAGACAAACAGGAATGGGAAGGGGAAAACAAAACAGAAAACACGTATGAGAATCCCATGACCCAACACAACCCCAAAGAACAGAGGCGTGAGGTGAGCGTGATTGCCTGAAGCTCGCGAAGCCAAGGGCTTGGCGCCGGCAGTTCTGGTGATGACTGTCTAGTGGTTATTGAAAACGGCCCAAACAGAGGCGTTTTCTAGACCTAACTTTGGCATGACCAGAAAATAAGAAAGCCTATGAGAAAGACTGACTTTCCAGGGCCGGGGAGACGGCACAAAGGGCTGGAGTACACACCAGGCCCGAGTTGGAACTGCAGCACCACTGGACGAGACTGAGATCGGTCCACAAGCTGAAAAGCCCCACTACTGCTGGGCGGGAGGACCCCAGAGCCCAGAGCATGGCTTGGCGAGGAAGAAGGAAGTAAGCAAGGGTGGAGGGAAGCTAAGGATAGGAAGGAGGGAGGGAGGAAACAGGGAAGAAAGGGAAAGGGAGGGAAGGGAGGGAATAAAAGGTTATCTTTTTTTTTTCTTTTGGCTTTTACGGTCACCCTAAATGCTCAGGAATTTCTCCTTGGCAGTAACCCGGCCAGCTCACCGAGAGTATCTCGCCTGCAGGCAAAGCCTGCCAAGCTCCCCGTGATGTATTCGATATGACAAACACAGTAACAAGTGTCACAATGGAGACGTTACTGGGTCCCCTCGAGCTAATCGATAAACAACGGGAGGGTAGAGACAATGACAGTGACCCTATGGGATGATGGAGATCGAACCCACGTGGGCCGCGTGCAAGGCAAATGCCCTTCCCATTGTACTATCATTCCGGCCCCCAAGATTTACTATCTTGTAGTTTCTTTTCTGTGACTTTAAAAGTTTGAGGGGTTTCAATATGAAATTTAAAATGAAGAACCTCTAATCTACTAGACAGCAGTCACCCGAACTTGACGTTTGTTACATCTTGATGCGAACAAGTGGGTCAGCTATCCCCTGCTGTGTCCTAGGAATTGATTCCATTTGTTTCAGCCGATGTTTCTGGAATGCCAGCCAAGGAGTCCTGAGTCCTGAGAGGAACTCCCGGGGATCTCGGGGCCCTTCTGTTATGTCTGTCAGTCCTGTCTAGAAAGCCCACAGCCCTTCCATCTTGGCCAACAGAGAAGTTTCTCCAACAAAGTGCCCAGCGCGAGGGGAGCGGGGGGGGGGGTTGAGGGCACGTCCCTGCCACCACAATCCTATAGGAGGAAAAGGGCATCTCTCGGGGCTCCTTGGTGAGAACTGCAGCTTCCTCGGCTTGGCCCAGATCTCACTGTCTCGTCCTTCCCCAGGGTCAGGGCTACCATGAGAGTCCATGCCTGTGGCCAGCAGGGGGTCATGCTGGAAGGCGGACTTGGTCCAAGCACCCCTTAGAGGCTGAAAGGGATGAAATCTCTGCAGGGCTGCGCGGGGGCTTGTGCTGCAGGGAGGGAGGGGCTGGCAATGAGAAATACCAAGATGGGTCACGTCACCAGCCCTGAGGGAGCTCAGAGGCTCAGAGGCATTGAGCACCAGTTGGGAACTGAGGCGCCTCGGGGAGAGGAGGGCAAAGCCTGTCACACGAGCAGGTGGTCAGCAAGGTCAGGGAAATACCCTCGCGGCCTGACTCGAGCCCAAGTGTCTGGGCGGACTCGGCGAGTATGCAGCGGGCCCAAGGGGTGGGGGGCAGAGGTCTGCTCTGGGGGCTCCTATCTTGTTTTCTCACTGGCCTCGTGAAGAATTCTCTGTTTCAGAAAGACCCCAGATGGGCCCGATTAGCCAGGGCCAAGGCTAGCACGGCATCCGGGTGCTGGGGACCAATGACAGCCCCAGAATCGTGCCGACACCTTCTCAGTCCCATCAGAGGGAACCGCACGGGACGTGACCGGGAGACCTGTCAGCACCAAGCCGGAACACGGCGGCGAGCAGACTGACACACAGCATGCAGGGAGCGAGCGTGGAAGTGGGCGAGGGCGCCCGAGTACCAACCTGCAGCTCTCGGCCCGCTTTGCATTCTCTAACTCCTGAATCTGCCGCTCAGCCACCTGGAGCTGCTGCCTGAGCTTCTCCATTCCCAATTGACCTTCGGAACTGGCCTTCCAAAGCCCATCGAGCTGCAAGAGCTTCTGCTGGGTGGCCTCCAGCTGTGCCGTGGCATTGGCCAGGGCCTGGGCTTGCTGACTACTCACGGCCCGCAACCCGTCCAGGTGCTTTACCTTCGTCTCCGCCTCCTGCAGCTTGTTCAGGGCGTCCTCCATCTCCACCAGGTGCTGGTCCTCGATCTGGTCGAGCTTGGCCCGTGCGGCCTCCAGGCTGTTCTTCTGCTCCTGGGCCGTCCTGAACAGCCGCGACCTGAGCGTCTTCAGCTCGGAGGCGTGTGCTGCACGCTCAGCCGCCTGCTGGGCCTTCAGGCTCTCCACCTCCTGCTGGTACTCGAACTGTAGCCTCTCGATCTGCATCTTGAGCTCGGCCAGCTCGGCCGCCTCAGCGCCCACGCCCTGGCTCACGGATGCCTTCGGCTCGCCCATGGCCTGTTGGTGCGGGGTGATGGCCGTCTCCAGCTTGGACTTCCACAGGGCGATCACGTCCGCATTCTCCTTGTTGGCATGGTCCAGCTTGGTCCTCAGGCACTCGTTCTCCTTGGCGAGCTTCTCAGAGGCCGCCTGCAGGGACTTCACCTCCATCTGGTGGGAAAACAAAATTTCCATGAACTTAAAACAGGAAGGAAAAGAAGCAGAAATAGAAATTTGTCTTTTTCAAACTGACTCTTTGCTTCGTCTTGTTTTAAGGAAAACCTTCTAAAAAATGGGGTTCTAAAGGATTTGATTTGTGCTGCTCGACTGAAAATCAAAGCTGAGGCAAAGGCATAGACCCGACTGTCAGAACGAGAGAAAAACGCTCATCAAGAACAGCCTCCAGCCCCAAGGAGCAGAGATGTGTCAGCCAGGCCCTGCCAGGTGCATGAACCCAGGTATCCCTGTCTGATTCGGAGTCTCCAGCAGAAGTGGTCCCGGCGGGGTTGGCCAGGCTGCCCCGCATCCTTGCCTGCACCCTGCAAGCCTCCGGGACCTGCCCGGGCTTTACCTCCAGGTCGCCTTTGGTGATGGACTCCTCCTCGACTCGGAACTGGAGGTCTTCCACTTTCCTGTGGGGGAGAGGGAGACGTTGTGAGGGGCGTCACTGCTGCGCCCCAAGAGGGCCACCATCTTGTAGATGCGCCTGACCCAGCCCCCGGCTCCACACACAGGAGGGCTGAGAGATTCGGGGAGGGCCAGAGCGAGAGTCCAGCAGGCAGGGCGTTTGTCTTGCACGTGGCCGACCCGGGTTCAATTCCCAGCATACCACTGTGGACCCCGAAGCAATGCCTGGAGTAATTCCTGAGTGCCGAGGCAGGAGTAACCCCTGAGCATCGCTGGGTTGACCCAAAAAGAAAAAAAAGAAAGTCAGCGAGTCCCCTCAACTTCGAGCACTGGGTGGGACCCGCAGGCTACAGGAGGAAGTTAGGCCGAGCCAACACCAGGTGCAGTGTCATATCAACCCTTTCTGCCTCGCAGCTAACAGAGGTGGTTAAAAACTGACCCGCGGCGCCTGCCAGTCCCTCCCAGCCAGCGCCTGTCCCCACATCAGGACAACAACTGAGCCCCTGGGGGAGAAGCAGCCAATGACTCGGGGGCGGGGGAGAGGGGGAGGCGGGGGGGGAGGGGCTCCCAGTGACTGTCGAGTTGGCATGTGGAGCTGAGGGGCTGAGCCAGGCACTCGCAGTGCCCCTGGGCACCACAATGCCGGGAGCCCACCTGAAAAGGCGGTCTCGGCCAGCACCCCGTGTCCATCTGTCTGCAGCCAGGCCTCAGCCCCGCGTCCGTCTGTCTGCAGCCTGGCCTGAGCCCCATGTCTGTCTGTCTGCACCCCGGCCTGAGCACCACATCCATCTGTCTGCAGCCTAGCCTGAGCCATGTCTGTCTGCTGTCGTGCCCCATGGGTACTGTGGGTTTACTCCTGCCTGGGATTTCACCACAGGGACTCCCACAGGGCCCCACTGGGTTAGGACAGTTCCTTGCCACCCAGCACAGGCCTCCTGAATACCAGGCCAGGTGGACACAGCAGGGAGGGCCGGGGGTGGCTTGGCTCCACTGAGTTCCGCCCCCAGTCCTCCCGGTGAGGCCGTGCTCAGGACTGGGCACCCGTTGGTTTCTGGTTCTCACAGCCCTGGAAGGCCAGGAGTGCCCCACCCGAGGGAGCCCCCAGCTCCGGGCACGGCCTCACCTCTTCTCCTCCTCCAGCTGGTTCAGCAGCTCCACCTTCTCCCAGTCGGCCGCTTCCAGCATGGCCCACAGCTCGTCGTTCTTGGCCTCCAGCTCCAGGACGTGCTGTAGAGGCAACGGCGCGTGAGTGGCCTCGCCCGCCCCAACAGCCCTCTGTGGGCTATCACCACGGCAAGCTGAATGCATCTCCCACCTAAGCTACGGCATTTCTGGAAGGCCAGAGGGGAACCACACCACGAAAGCACCGGCGTGGACAACTCGGCACTCCCTAAACCCCCACAGGGCGAGCAGAAGGGGCATGCAATCAAACCACGCGCCGCAACGACGGCAGACGGGGACCCACGGCCTCTGCCTGCACCGCCTGCACCAAGCTCGCACCCAGCCTCTACCGCAGGCGTCTCTCGGCCCCGGCACTGCCGTCTGCACAGACGTCACCTGGTCGTGCCCGTTCCGGCCAGGGCCAGCTCCTGCTCTATCTCCCCCATGTGGCTCGTGGCCTTGGCCACCTCTGCCCGCTCTAGGTCCTGCTCGGCCAGCAGCTTCTCAATGTGCTGCTGCTTCTCCTTCAGCGCCTACTGGAGGGCGGTGGTGCCAGAGATCTTGTGGGCGTAGCGGGAGGAGGTTTCCGGCAACTGCAAAGGAAAAAGAGACGTGAAGGGGATGGGGCCGGCCGACACGGGCATGCACGCGGTGATCCTCGGCAAAGCACATGGAGCAGTGCTGCATCCTTGCATATGGGCCAGCGACTCTCAGCAGAAACGTCATGAAACCTTCCCGAAGATCCTTGGACGGGACCTGGGCTCCACTGACCTCGGGCCTCGTGGGAATCCAGAGACTCTTCTGCAGAGCCGGAGGCAGCCCCCTCCACAGCCCGCTCTGGCCTGAGCTTCCTTAAGGATGAGCCCTTGGCTTGATCTTGAGGCCAGCTCTAGCATCTTCAGCCTTGCAGGTCCGTCAGGGTCTCCCTGGGCAGCCTGTCCCTTCTCTCTTCCTCTTCCTTCCAGCTCACCTCGCTCTCCCGGGCACCCGCCCCATGCCTGAATAGCAGTAACCAGAGACTCTTGTCTCTGGGAATGGCCCCGTGCCCCTGGGGGTCACTGGGTGTGACCCTATAAAAGACCCCTGTGCCATCTGCCTTCGAAAATGGAAGATGAGAGGCTAGAATGATAAAGTTGCGGGAAAGGCGCTGGCCTTGCACGCCGCTGAACCGAGCTGGATAACAGGTACCCACCCCATAGGGTCCTGAGCCCACCAGGAGTGACTCCTGAGTGCAGAGTCCAGAGTAAGTCCTGAGTATTGCTGGGGCATGGCCAGAGTCCAGGGGAAAAAAAAGGAAAAAGTGGTGGGTTCGAATGTGTGAGGGCTCACGCCCAGCGAGCAGGACAGCAAGGGCAGCTCAGGGAAAGACCAAGCACAAAGGGAAGGAGAGAAGAGGCAAAGACAGTGAGGAGGGGAGGGGAGTGGGCTGAAGGGCTGCGGGGACCGGGGGTCCTGTCCGTTCTATCCTGGGCTCGTGGTTGCTCATGGTCGCTCTGCAGACCCAGATCCCTCTCTGCACAACGGCCCCTGCAGGAGGGGACAAGGCGGGACCTGATCTTCATTCTTCGGGCACATGGTGGCGGGGGCTGCAGCGGCGATGGCCAGGACTTCCGCTCCTTCTGCCCGGCCATCCCTGTTCCATCGCCCTGCTGCGGTCCAGTCGCAGGTTCTCTTGCCGCTTCCCCGCATCATCTGAGCTGCTGCCAAACGCCTCCTGACCGACGGGCCCAGTAGGGCCCAGGCTGTCCACTGCTGCTTTGCCTGCTGGGAGCTCTCGAGCCACCTGGTTCTGTCCAGAGAGCGGGATCATCCTTGCCTGTGCGTAAGGACCTGGCCGTGATTTCCCGATACACTTCAAGTATATCTGGTCCGATTAAATGCCCTCCCCAGGGCCAAAGGGTCTGTTGGGGGGGGTGGGGGAAGGTGCTTGCAGAGGTTCAAGATCCAGCACCATCAGGAGTGACCCTACCCCCCAAGCAGAGAGCCAGGAATAAGCCCTGAGCACCCCTGGGTGTGGCCCCAAAACCAAATAATAACTAAAATTTCTAGGAGCACACGAGCTCTCGGGCCAGCCATGTGCAGTGCTCCCGGGAACTGCAGTCAACTCGGATTTCAAGGGGTGGCTGGGAAGAGCTTGCCAGCCTTGGGGGTCTAACACCAAGACCCGGGCTCAACCCCCCTCCACTGGGAGCAGCCCCCAAGCACCACGCCTGGAGTCCCTGAGCACTGCCAGGTAAACCCCAAAGAGCAAAAATAAAAACTAAGAAAGGCGGGCGGCGGTGTTCCCTGAGCCTCCTGGCCTGAGCGGGTGGGGCAGGCCAGACGCACGCGCTTCCTGGGCCCGAGACAGCTCCCTGAGGAAACCAGCACAGGAGCGATGGGCTTCTTTCAGCCAACTATGGAGACGAGACTGTGAGGTTCAGGCGCCGGAGCAGGGAGAAAGCAGCACCCCTAGCATGGGGGGAGGCGCGTGCTGAGGGGCTGGGCAAGGTCGGGGCCACGAGCTGAACTCAGGATGCTGATGCCAAAGCCTCTGCCCTGCGCGTGGTTTGTGAGGCCCCAGGCTCCATCCCAGCAAGGCCAGGCCTTCTGTGGGAGCCTGGTACCTCAGAAGAGCAACTCAGCCAACAGACGAACAGGGAGGCCTCCACAGGGCACGCACGGACCCGTGTGCATGTATGTATGCGTGCATGTATGTTCCGGTTGGCATATCTACATGCACCTGTGTGCATGCGCGCGTTGCGTTTATGCATGTATGTGCCTGTGTGTGTATACCCATAAGCCTGTGTATATACGGTATGCACTACGTGTACATGTATGAGTGACTGTGTGTATGAACGCTTGTGTGTGCACTTATGGAATTATGTTGTCGAGGTATACTTCCGTGAAGTCACACAGAATCTTTCTATATTCCTGTCATAGACGCTAACGGTGATGTTCAGTTTAGGAGTGAGCTCCACCCTGCATAAAGATATGCAAGGCAGGGGCCGAAGAGCTGGAGAGCGAAGCCCCAGCGCTGCCCAGGCTCAATCGCGGAGGCCCGCCAGGAATAATCCCGAGCACAGAGGTGGGAGAAAGCCCTGAGCTCTGCCAAGTGTCACCCCAAAACAGAACAAAACAAGATAGCGGGGGGAGGCTGGAGATATGGCTCAGGCGTAGGGCTCTTGCTTGGAGGTGGGAGGCCCCGGCACAACCCCAGCACTGCAAACAGCCCCTTGAAGCACTGTAGGGTATGGCCCACAGTCAAGCAGAAAAACAAAACCAAATTCCACAAATGTGCTGGCTCGCGAGGGAAGGAGAGGGGCTTCTGAGTCTGCTCTCCTCCTAAATGGTGAGGCGAAGGAAAGGAGGAGTCGGACGTGAGGATGCACGTGGGGCAGGGAAACCTGGTGGTGGTCGAGCAAGACAGGACTGGCCCCAGGCCTGTGCCCACGGCACGTGGCCTCCTGGCTCCCGTTCCCGTGTCATCTGTTTTGTATCTTCCGTTGCACACACACTCACTCCCTCCTCTTCCGCATCGAGGGTCAATGCACGGAGCAGAGGCGGCGGCAGGAAGCGCAGCCCCCAGCAAAGCCAGCCCCCCGGGACACCCTCTCCATCGTGGGCCCGTTTCCCTGTGGACAATATCTCAGGGCACCCTTGCATATTCAGACACACTTTAGTGTTTATGACTCAGATAGACGTGAGGGGAGAAGCCACGAGGCCCCAGCTTTGAATTGCGGCACCACAATGGACAGAAGTCGAGGCCACTCTGCATGTGGACAGCGGTGCAGAGGGACAGGAGGGAGCAGGGAGAGACGGAGAGAGCAAAGAAGCAAGATGAAGGGCCAAGCGTTCCCCAGAGTCTCTGGGCCCTGCTCTGACCCTCAGGCGCCCCCTTCAGCTACCCCACTTCATCCCTAAGGTGGCCTGAGGCCAGAGAGGAGCCCTGAGCACCCCAGGAAAGGCCGATCCCTGCTCCTGTCACTGGTGGTGGCTGGGAAGCCACTCGCCTGCCACCCGGAGCTGCTCAGCCCACGTGCTCCTGCTCCGCCTCTCGCCCCTGGGGCTGTGGGAGTCTGTGGGGGCCCGAGCACCCCGCAGTGGTGGGGGGCTGCTTACTAGTCCCGTGCGGCCGGGTCTGCTGCTCTCGAATGAGGCCCCGGAGCTGACGGAGCTGAGCGAGGAGGCCGAAGGGCTGCGCTTCAGGCTGGCGGGGGTGGTGGCCATCACATGCCTCACGGCGGCCACCTTGCCCTTGGCCGGCGTTGTGGACGGGAAGCCGATCTTGGTGACTTTGTGAATGGGAGCAAACAAGCCATACTTGGGCTGACACTGGAAGTACCTGCGGACAACGAGGAGGGGGGGACAAAAACACCTTCGGCAAGAGACACAAGCGCCGACCCAGAAGTCCACTGAGTCCCACAGTCTCACACCCCCACAAACGAACACGCTCCCACAGCCCCACATGCCCACACACTCACACCCCAACAAACAAACTCACACACGCACCCCAAACAACACTCCCACACTCTCACACTCCCACCCCAATAAACACACTCACACTCACACCCCAACCAACACTCCCACATTTCCACAGCGCCACACTCACACTCACTCCCCAACAAACATCATACCCTCCACCAGCCCACACTCACACACACTCACAACCCAACAAACACACACACACCCCAACCAACACTCCCACACATAAACACCACAACCAACACACACACTCACACCCCAACCAACACTCCCACCCTTCCACACTCTCACAGCCCAACAAGCACACTCACACCCCAACCAACACTCCCATACTCTCACACTCCCACCCCATCAAACACACACACTCACACCCCAACAGACACTCCCACATGTCCACAGCCTCACACTCACACACACTCACTCCCCAGAAACACACATACTCACACCCAAACCAACACACACTCACACTCACACCCCACCGACACTCCCACACCCACACACACTCACACCCCAACCAACACTTCCACACACCCACAGCCCCACAGTAACACACACGCACACCCCAACCAACACTTGCACGCTCTCAAACCAACACTGACACGCTCTCATTCCCCCACAAACACGCTCACACCCCCACCAACACTCTCATGCCCATGCCCCCACCAACACTCTCACAGCCCCACACTCACACGCTCACATACACACTCCCTCATACATTCACACCCACACTCGCTCGCATGCCGCCCACCCCAACCACGCAAACCAAGGGCGATTCCAAGCAGCCTCCCCGGCATCTGAAGGGTGACAGCAGGCCCGGGGGGGTTCCTGCGGCCCGAGCACAGCTGCATATGGGGTCCCCAGGCTGTACCCACATCCCTGCAGGGTCCCCGAGTGCCACTGGAAGTGGCCCCGCCTAAGAACCAAGTGAAGTGGCCTGCAGTCCCCTCAGCGCCTCCCGGGCACCGTGCATGGCCCCAGGCTGTCTGGGGGAGCAGGGGGACCCACCTCGTTCCGGCCACGGCACCATCGTTCTTGCCCAGTGGCTTGTCCAGCTCTATGCCGCACCAATCCCCCTTGGCGAAGTCCGTCTCCCCGAGGAAGCGCACCACACCGGCCTCCATGCCTCCCACCTGCCAGAGGGATGGAGGGACGTGGGTCAGGCACCCTGAACTGCGCACAGTGCCCCCACCCCCGCAAACGAACATTCTGGCTTCAGAGTCGGGATTTCCTGAAGAAACCCCAAAGGTCAAAGTGCCATTTCCCCCCGCAACCCCTACAGGGTGAGCAGACGCTGCTGCTCAGTATCCATGCAAGGCAGCGGCATTCACACCCACTCGCTGTCACAGGTGGCCTGGCTGACCACACCCCCGGGAATCTCTGACCCAGGCCAGCCACCTGGTGTGGCGAGGGGGTCGCTGCCCCTTGGGTGTGGGAGCGGAGCACTGGCAACCCCACCGCTGGAGAACAATTAAGCCAGAAACCAGCTAAAGGAAAATGACTGTTCTCGTATCTTAGCAGAGTTCGATTTTCCAGTTCTCCTTCACTATGCCTTGGCTTGACGCTTGGCTCCCGGGACACAGAGCAAAACAGAATCACAGCGCTGGACACTGACAGGAATGCTGACAAACAGGGCTGGAGCACCGGGGGAAGGGTGCTTTGTGGGAAGGGCACTGGCTTTGTGTGCGACCACCCTGTGACGCCCCAAGCAAAAACATCGAAAACCAGAGAAATAGAACCGATTTCCAACTTTGTTCATTGGTTTTGTTTTTGAGTCACATTCAGAGTGCTCAGGGCTTACTCTTGGCTTGGTGCTCACGGATCACTCCGGGATGTGCTTGGGGGACTGTACATGGGACCAAGACTTAAACCCCGGGTCAGAGGCGTGCAAAGCATGACCCCTCCCCACGGCATGACCCCTCCACCCTGTTTTGGCTAAACTGGTAAAACTGGCAGCATCCCCGCACGCATCCATAACGCTGGAAACTGCAGGACCAGGCGTCCCGGCTGCTCGTGCTTCCACCCAAACCGCGAGTCTGGAGGAGCTGATGAACCAGACAGGCGAATGGACAGCCACCCGCGACCTCTGCCCTCGGCATTCACCAGCACCTGGTCCCCGAGCTTCAGCTCCCGCTCCCCTTTCTTGAGGGAGCCGGCCTCAGAGATGTTGGAGATGGACTCGCTGGCCGTCCTGGTCAGGCTGCTGATGTGAGGGGTGGCGGGTGCCTCCATCGCGGGGGACTGGGGCACCTTCGCGGTGCCGGCAAGGGCCGGGGAGGCCGACAGGGGCGGTGTGGCCCAGGCGGCAGGCGCTGGCTGCCGGCAGTTGGTCTCATCGTCGGCCTGCAAGCTCCTACTCAGCTTGGACGGCCGGGTGAAGATGCCCTTCAGCGGCTCGCACTGGAAGTAGCGCACACCCGCCACCGAGCCGTCGTTCTTGCCGATGGGCTCGTCCAAGACGATCCAGGCCCACTGACCAGGGGCAAACTGGGTCTCCCCGAGGAACTGGATGAATCCAGGCTTGTTCCCGTTCACCCAGACTCGTTCCCCGACCTGGAAGTCGCCCACAAACTCCTCCTGCATCTCCGAGGAGGGGGTGCTGGGGGTTTTCTCCCCAGGCACGGTCTTCTCAACGGGAGCAGCCGCTGGAACAGCAGAAAGGGTCAAAAGGTTCAGAAGGGACAGGAAGGGCCTGTGCAGGTCCAGTTAAAGTGTGGTTGGGGGAGAGGGACACCCAGCAGTGCTCGTGGCTACTCCCAGCCAATGACGGGGGCTGCTTGTGGCGAAGCCGTGAAGCAGACGTGCTCACCTACCGCTGCATCCCAGGCCGCAGTCATACTTTGGGCAGCTCAGGGGAAATCTTTGGGTACACCCCGTGATACTACGGACCAAGCCAGGTGAAAGCTCGAACCCAGTGTCTTATTTCTGCTGTGTCCACTGGCCCATCTTCTTTTTCTTTTGGGCGGGGAGCAACCCAGCCAATGCTCAGGGCCTATTTCTGGTTCTCCGTTCAGGGTTACTCATGGTGAGGTTGAGGGTTGAGAGTCACATGGGGTGCCAGTTGCCCTCCCCACTGTACTGTGGCTTTGGCCGGCAATGAGGCCCTCTAGTCCAGGTGAGTCCACCTCCCTAAGCCTGTCCCCAAGTCTGGGCAAGGGAGCTAGCAGTTAGAAGGGAGCGTGTTGGTCGCCTCAGCTGTCATTGGTTGCCGTGACACTAAAGTCACAGAACGTGACACTCGTGTGTGAGAGCTGTCCCCAGAGCCACGGACGTGTCTACAGCTCAGGGAGCCCTTCCCGGGCGAGGACTCGGGATGGGGTTCCCGGGTGGGAATGAGTCTCCGTTGGCCTGGGCTGAGCGCACTTACCGGCCGAGGGTGCCTTCAGGGCCCAGCTCCCATGCTTGAGGATCTTGATGGGGGCCTTCAGCCCGCTGGGCCTCAGCAGACTCATGGTCAGGCGGTCAGACGCTGCCGCGGCCACTACCAGGCCCCGACCATCGAGCCCACTGTGGGGCCTTCTGAGGCACACTCGTTCTCAGGACTAAATCTCTGAAGAGCAGAGGAGAGAGTCTGTCTCAGGGGAGCGACCACAGCAGCTTCCGGAGCCCAGAGAGCTGCCAGTCTGGCACTCGCCACCCCGAGTGCGACCCCCAGTCTCCCGCACAGCCCCCTGAGCCCACCAAGTGTCATTCCTGTGCAAAAACTCAATCCCAAACAGACAAACAAACAACTGCCGATTCGGGGCAAGAGAGCAGAGGGGACAGGTACTAGCCCTGCGGGCAGCTGACCCTCACGCCCTCCCTGCCATCACTCCCACCACCAAACACATTCAGGAGCCAGAAATCATCCCTGAGCACCGCGAGTGTCACTGACCACCTCCCCGTCCAGACACTGACGAGCCGGCAGGCGACTCAGCAGTGATGGCTGGTCTTGTGTGTGCGTGTGTGCGTATGTACATGTGTGAGAGGCCCGCGGTTACACGTAGAAGCTAAGGCAAGCAACAGGCACACTTTTTTCTATGGGCTGAGAACTGCAAGGGAAAAGGACCCAGCAATACTGCGCCAAAGGGGGGCTGGAGAGCGATAGCACAGTGGGAAGGGCATTTGCCTTGCACGCGGCCGACCCAGGTTCGATTCCCAGCATCCCATATGGTCCTCTAAGCACTGCCAGGAGTGATTCCCGAGTGCAGACCCAGGAGTAAACACTGTGCATCACCAGGTGTGACCCAAATAGAAAAAAAAAATTGTGCCAAAGGGGAGCGAAGGAGTTTTCGGCGTTTCCTTCATTCCTTGTGACGCTGCCCAGGTTGGATAACCACAAGCCAGTATTAACTCCATTTCTTAACCCACAGAACTGAGGCAGACAGGTAGATGGGGGAAGCGTCCCCATGGCGATGGAACTCCGAGAAAGTCAACAAAAGCTTCATGGCCACCAAAAGACTACCTGAGTGCACAGGACCCAAGGTCTTGTCAAAATTAACCCACATTATGAGGCCCAGAGCAGGCTGGACCCCCCGAGGGAATAGGAACAAAGGGCAGGAAAGGAATTTCTAAGAGGACCATGGACCACTCAACTCTACCCCCTTGGCAACCACCCTAGCAACGGACTCTAGGTAGCTAGAAACTCCCACCAGGGGCAGCCTGGGGAAATCCCTAGATTAGCCACCTTGAACCAAGGGAGGGCGTTCATGTGTGCCCGAGCCCAGGTACTGCTCTTGCCTATGAGGTCCATCATGTCACAGGCTTCTCCCCTCCAGAGGTGTGGACTTTCAGACCGAATGCAACCTAGCAACATAACATGTTCAGTGGCTTTCTGCACCTCTGGAGAAGCCGCACTCTCTCTCGAGCGTGTTACTCCCTCCCTCCTTCCCCTTCCTAAAGGCCTCCAAATAAAATGTTTCTGCTTCATGCTCATCTCCTGAAATGCTTTTCTGCGAGGAGGACAAAGGCCCGGGGGCCTGTGGAGGTCGAGGATCGACTCCCTTTCCCTGAAAAGGGCAACCCCTCACTCCGGCCCAAGACCCCGGGAAGGCCTAGTGGGCGTCGTGGGGCTGGCGGGGCTCATTGCACTCAGCAGTGCCAGCGCTCCAGCCAGTCCCGGGGGAGTGATATCTTCTCCTCTGCTTCTCATCAGCCCCCCATGAGGGCCCACTGACTTCACAGTCATTCCATATTTCAATAGAGAAGTCCGCAAGGGGCAGAGAGGCAGGACAGTGGGGAGGGCACTTGCCTTATATCCAGTTGTCCTGGGCTCAATCTCCGTCAGCACAGGGACGTTAGCCGGCCAGGTCACCCCTGGGCACAGCCAGATATGGCCACCCCACCCCACCCTGCCCCACCCCACCCAAAAATATATATATAACTAGTAAAAAAACTTAAACTAACTAAAGATTAAAAACTATCATACACTAAAGAACTGTTAGAGAAAAAAGCTGCCCGCACGCGGGCAGAAAGCCCAGAAACTCAGATTCACCTGTGCAACACTGCACTCGCAGCTGCAGTACTGAGCTCTGCCAAACAGGCTCGTGCCAGTCTCGTGGAGAGACTGAAAATGGCAGTTGGAGTCTAGAATTTTCTGAGGTAGAAGTAGAATTCAGCAAGGAGGAGGGCATCATGGGCCATTCTTAAAGGGGCAGGCGCCACCCTTCGTGATGTCAGTGTCTGGCTGAGGCTCCGGAGGGCTGCCCGGCAGACGTCAGCACTACATGGCCAACGAGCCTCTGGTCCCTGCGGGGCCCAGTTCTGGATCCCCGGGCCCTGTGAAAGTGGTTTCAGAAAACTTTTGACAAATGTTTGTCAGTTACAGATCTCCAACTGAGGTCATTCAGCATCCCGCGAGTGGGACCTGGACCCAGTGACCCTGCCCAGGGCCCTCCTCAGGAGCCGGGCCAGGAAATCTGTGAGCCGGGGTGGGGGGGCGAGCGGGAGGGGCAGAGCGACAGGGCAGAGGCCCTGAGTTCGACCCTGACAGCCCTGCTCTCTGTGACCCCAGTGCTGTGAGCAACACCGGCCGCACCGTGGCCAGGGAGTGGCCCAGCCCAATAAGGCCTGAGAGCTGTACAGAGGAGTATGGCCTGGCCTGCTCCGGATGGGAGCACAAGCTGAATGAGTGCGAGTCCCCTCGAGGATGAGTGAGCGGGAACCGGGGAGTGGGGGGGAGGTGGGGATGGCGGAGTGACCTAACCTGGGGGCTGAGGACGGGACATCTGACGGTGCTCAGGGCTGACTCTGATCCAGTCATGGGAGCTCATCCTGGCAGGACCTGGGTGGGAAGGGACATACAGGGTGGGGTGGGGTCAGCCACAGGCAAGGCAGGCTCCTTGGCCCTGGGCTACCCTTCCGGGCAAGGATACCTATTTTCTTTCTTTCCTTTTGTTTTTTGGGACACTCAGCAGTGCTCAGGGTTACTCCTGGGTCTGCACTCGGGAATCACTCCTGGCGGTGCTCAGGGGAACTATGGGGTCAGCCATGCAGCAGGCAAGCGCCAAGTCTTCATGTCAAGGTGCCCACGAAACACAGTGTGCAACAAGGGACTCTGCAGAGAACGTCAGGGCCGGCAAACGCTACTTGGAAATCAATCAATTCTGAAAAAACACAAAAAGATGCAAAAGGAGGGGCTGGAGTGAGAGCACAGTGGGGAGGGGTTTGCCTTGCTCACGGCTGACCAAGATTCGATCACCAGTCCTGAGCACTGCCAGGAGTAATTCCTGAGTGCCACGTCCGGCGCTGCGGGGCAGAGCCAGGGGAGGGCCGTCAGGGTGAAATCAGCACTCAAGTCACACAGGGTTCGTCATTCAGGAGATGGCATGAATGCGTGCGTTTATTCAGAGCATAAGTACAGACTTAAGTATGTTTCCACAGCCCACCCAAAAGAAGGAAAGGGGATGGGACGTGGGAAAGTGGGTGGGACAATGAGCAGAGCCATGCACTGTTGGTCAGCCACCTGGTGACCCTTTCGGCATAATGCTATTGGTCAGAACGACCTGCTTTGATATAGCTTTGACATAAGTGCAAAGATTGTGCTGTTCCTCATACACCATTTACAAATCATTTACGAGGGTGCATTTTCCCCAAACTGAAACCTCCTGTACTGGGAAGTTGCCCAGCTTTGAGCAGGACAAAGGGGGAATGAAAAATCAAGCATTCTTTTACTTGGTCAGTAGGCAACACTGAGCATCACTGAGTGTGACCCAAAAAGCCAAAAAAAAAAAAAAAGAGAAAAAAACAGCGCAAAAGAAAATGTGTTTGAGCCTCACTGTCTCCCTGAGACTTGAGCACTCAATGCTGTGTGTGAGCCTAGTAGAGTCTCCGGCCTGAACAAGCCCCCACCCCCCCACCCCCATGCTCCTGTGTTTGGACCCTGACCCTAAATCCTGTGATGGGACCACGTGTGTCCATGACAAAGACGCTAGCAGGCTCACGCCCTGGAACGTCCCTGCTTCACACAGGCGTGGCACACGGGTCCTGGCCTGCTAGCGGCCGGCAGTGATTCAGCAGGAAGCAGAAGTGTGAGCCTGAACGTGGGTCAAGTCCGTTCCTTCAGCTTGGAGGGGAGGAATGTACAAGAGGGGGTTTTGAGCACTGCCTCACAAGCAGGAGGTTCTGAATCCAAGCCCCCGGGGTCAACCGTGCACCTGGCACAAAGCCGGCACAAACCCGGCAGCTCTGCTGTCCCAGCACCACGCAGGAAAGGGGGTGACCCCAGGGGGAGGGCCACCGAGAGAAGAGGGGGACACCACAGAAAGGAGGAGTGAACACAGGGCAGGAGTTGAGGGCTGCAGGGCCAGGAGCACCGGGCAGAGAGCAGCCCTGGGGAGCAGGAGGACACGCGGGCGCCCTTGTCACTGGCCACTCGAGGCAGTCGCACAAGCCGTGTGCAGACCCACGAGGCTGACAGGACGTCAGGGACGGGGAAACCCCAGCAAGGATTTTTCTTTAAGTTTTGGGCCTTGGGGCCAGAAGTCTAGTACAGCGGGGAGGGCATTTGCCTTGCACACAACTGACCCGGGTTCAATCCCGGCATCCCATAGGGACCCCCGAGCACCTCCAGGAGTAAGTCCTGAGTGCAGAGCCAAGAGTGACCCCGGAGCACGTCCAGGTGTGACCCAAAAACAAAACTACAGCAGAGCAAGCCGAAGGGCACGGAAGCTCCGAGCCACGGAAACGCCGAGGTTGCTGCCCACTCGCCCCCGCCCCCCGCCAGGTCAGGCCTGCCTGCGATCAAGGTGCCCGAGTGTCTCCAGACAGGATCTGCCTCAGCGGCTCGGTGCGTCATCTCAGCCTATCACCCAACTCGACTGGGATTGACTCTGGTTATCTCCTTGTCTGGTCATCTTGGGCATCTCAGGGGCCAGCCGCCAATCTCCGTCCTCCCACCTGGCCAGGGCGGGATCAGGTGTCAGCAGCTGGGCCCTGAACACCCCACCTGCCCGTCCAAACACAACGCGAGCCCAAAGGCCAGGCTCGCCCCCAACTCGTAGGACACGACCAAGCTAGGGGCCCCGGAGAGCACTGGGTCGAGGAGGGGTCCCAGAGATCCCCAAATCTCCCTTGATCGACGGCCTGGCCCAGCAATCTGCATCAACCACCGGGCCCAAGCTCTTTGCTTTCCTTCTGCTTGCTGAGCGAAACTTGGAGGAGAGGAACTCCAAACTTTTTTTTTTTTTTTTTGCTTTTTGGGTCACACCTGGCGATGCACAAGGGTTATTCCTGGCTCTGCTCTCACAGGGGTTACTCCCTGCTCTGCACTCAGGAGTTACTCCTGGCTCTGCACTCAGGAGTTACTCCTGGCATTGCTCAGGGGACCATATGGATGCTGGGACTCGAACCCGGGTTGGCCACGTGAAAGGCAAACGCCCTACCCGCTGTGCTATCTCTCCAGCCCCGGAACTCCGAACCTTATATAAAAAACAATGTATTTCACAATGCCATTTCAGCCATTCTGATTGTTGGGGGGTAAATTCTAAGCAATCATGGTGCATCTTTTGTCAAAATAATGAATGTAATCAATGTAGAGAAGAGTTAGTTAGAAATCATTTGCCACATAGGCATTGGGTGGGTGGGAGGTGGGGTATATTGGGGTTCTTGGTGGTGAAAAATGAGTACTGGTGAAGGGTGAAGAAGACGGTGTTTGATCATTGTGTGACCGAGACTTAAATCTGAAAGCTTTGTAACTTTTCCCACAGTGATTCAATAAATAAATATAAGAAGATAGAAAGAAAGAAAGAAAGAAAGAAAGAAAGAAAGAAAGAAAGAAGAAAGAAAGAAAATTATGGAAAAAAATATAAGGTGGAATTCATGCCCAATTCAATCAGCTAATCAGTGGCTGAATAAATAGCAGTACTCCTACATAAAAACACAAACCATGAAACAAAAATCACTGTATCTGTGAGGCGAGTGCATCAGCAGCCTGATGGCGCCTCCACACTTCCAGATACCCCAAAATTGCTGTTGTGCCTTTGGCCAGACCCCAAAAACTTGGGGCAAAGTTTACCAAGAAAGTAAATGGCCAAAAGTTAGGAATGTGGGAAACACACCCACAAATCACCTCCGGCTCAGCTAGATCATTGGAGGCATGGCCTCTCTGGGTCCTGATTGAACTGCTTAATGACCATGATCCCAGAGACTCAGAAAAAATCTCGAAACCCAGTGGCTTTTGGCAGAAATGCGTCTGGTCCCTGCAGTGCTGGGCCCACGGTTTCGTGCCTTGGCCTGTTCCCTCTGGTGGCACGGTGGCCGCCATCCTCCAGAGGCCACTGGACAGTCAGGCTTGGGACCTCAGTAACAAAACTTGTTGGGCCTCACAGGATGGGGGTGGAGCCAGTCCTGTCCTCCCCGTCCTCAAGAGACCCCAAGTCATTGCCCACGAACGGCCTTTCTGGCTCCCGATCAAGCTGCTTAATGACCATGATCCCAGAGACTCATGAGCAATTCTCGGGAACCCAACAGGTTTTGACAGAAATCCCTCCAGATTTAAGTGTTCAAATGTCAGAATTTCAAAATTGTGCGGCCAGTACTGCAGCCACGAAACATCATATGTTATTCATAACCAGCAATAGAAAACAAATTGTCTACTGTTGCCTTTTCAGCAGATCTGAGTGTTGGGGCAAAATCTCAAATAATAATGGTGGGTCTGGTGTCAAAACATTGAATGTGATCAAAGTAGAGAGAGAGTAATGTGGAAATCATCTGCCCCACTGGTAGGGGGAGGGTGTGGGATGGGGATATACTGGGGTTGTTGGGGGTGGAGAATGGGCACTGGTGAAGGTACGGGTGTTTCATTGTATGACCGAGACTTAGACCTGAAAGCTTTGTAACTGCTCTCACGGTGATTCAATAAATAAAATCATAAAAAGTGAAAAAAAAGTAAGGTGGAGTTCATGCACAATTCAATCAGCTAATCAGTGGCTGGATAAATAGCAGAACTCCTACATAAAAAAAAAAAGAGAGAGAGAGAAATCCAGAAAAACGCGGCAAATCTGTACCCCAAGCACACTTCTCCCCAAACGATCCGTTTTCCCCCACCCGAGATAAAGCCGACATGTTATGGGTCACATCCTCCTGCCACTGACCCCCAAAACCCGATGCTCCCTCCTCCCACCCTAGGGACTGATGGCACAAACTCCATCTTTGTGTCACGCCATACATGACACATTTGTCACTAGCACCTGATGACTCATTTCAGAACCTCAACAGAAGCCACAAAGATGGGGAGCACTGCTCAGGGAGCACCATGCAGGGGCTTCTCAGACCTTCCCTCTACCTCTGTCCCCCGCCTGTTCTGGGGAAGATGTATAGACAAATGGCCAGGGGTTGAGAACAGTGGAACCAAGCTGGGAGGAAGCGGGTGCTTGTGTTTTGTTTTCTCTGGTGGCCTCTAACTACGGTTCCTCTTAAGAGACAAAGAAGGCCACAAATAAGCAAACACTCTGACCTCGGTTAGCACCCAACTCTGATTGAACACCAAGATCTGCTCTAAATGAACTTTGAAAGGGCAAGCTAAATATCTTTCAGGGAAGCAAATAACCTTAGGGGATTATCTGCTCTGGTACTAAAAATGGGGGGGAAAAAGTCTGTTTTGTATCTCTTGAAAATGTCAGCTTGACTCAAAGGCAGTTCTATTTCATCCCGCGGTACAAATGCTTCCTCCCAGCTAGAGCTTTGGCTCACGTCTGTCCAGCATTTTCTGGACAGGGAAACACCAGCCCTGGGAGCTGTGGCGTGATGGGCAGCACCACACACCGTTCTATGAGGAAGTTACATAAAAATCAGTCTTTCGTTCCAAACAAAATGTCAGGAGCTGCAGACACAGTTCAAGACTATATATAGCCTGAAGGCACAGGACATATGCAAATGGCATCTATTCAATGTCATCAGCCAGCCCAGTCACCCACCTCACACTGGCATTCAACTTCAAAATATCCAGATAGAGGAAATTGTCACATGTAAGGGGGAAAAATCAGAGTTAGCAAGAGCTCGAAGAGAAGAGCAAGCCGGCAAACAGGACTGAGAGAAGGTGACCGGAGGTGAGGCAGGTCTCTGGCCTAACCCAGGTCCTAGCCCCAGCTGCCCTGCAGAACCTGCCAGGGGCGACCTCACATGCCTTGGAAGACTCACGGGCACCCCACATGCTATAGAATCCCCCCAACGCCCACAGTCGCTCAGTTCTGACTCACACCCGCCCTTCCATGCAAAAGACCCGAAGGAACAAGAATCCCAGGCCGAAGCTTCTAGTATTGGGGCTGGAACGGTAGTGAGGGCATTTGCCTTGCACGCAGCCAACATGGGTTCGAATCCCAGCACCCCACATGGTCCCCTGAGCACCGCCAGGAGTAAATCCTGAGTGCAGAGCCAGGAGTAACCCCTGTGCAACACCAGGTGAAAAAATTAACAATAAAAATATAACACCGTGGAGATGTGCAGACTGGGGGCGGGGTGCAGAGGGAGACCTCCCAAAGAGTGGCCCAGAGTGAGCATAACATCCCCAAAGATTCCGTAGGATGGGTCCGCCAGGTCTGGGGTGCAGCCTCACACTGGAGTCTAAGCCACCCTGGTCAGGATGTCCAAAGAGTCCTCAGAAAAGGACCAGAAACTCTGCATTGGAGCAGAGTAGAGAGGATGATTCAGGGGAAGGAAAGCATTAGGGGGCCTCTTTCGAACTGCTCAGGGGCCCAGGTGACTGTTCAGAGCGGGAATTGTGTCTGCCTGCGGACAGCTAAGCCGGCTCCTGCCCGGCCCTGCCCAGCCCCGAGCACCCAACAAAACATTCATTTTGAAAAACGGCGTATTACTACAGAGACACCTCTAACAACTCCCACCCGGCGAGGCTCAGGGGATACCCCTGGCTCTGCACTCAGGAATTATTCTGGTGGTGCTTCGGGGACCATATGTGATGCCGGGGATTGAACCTGGGTCAGCTGCGTGCAAGGCAAATGCCCTCCGAATGTATATAGCTCCAGCCCTTGCAATTCCTCTTTAAAGCCCCTAGGGTCATAACTGGTGGTGTGTGGGTCCCTCCTGTCCTGAACTCGGGGCTCCCCTGGTGATGCAGGCTCTGGGGCCATCGTGGCTCAGGGCGGGAGAGAAGGCGTGAATGCAGCATCCACGGGGGGATGTGGGGCCCTTGGCTCCGACCTGTCTCGGGTCTGTCTGTTGGGCTGGCCTTGCCCCACCCACGCAGGGCCAGGAGCAACCCTGGGTGTGACCTAGACAGCTCCTATCCTCAGCTGGGCTGACCACGCCGCTTCCTCAACGCTTCCGCACTGCTGACTGGGAAAGGGAGCAGAGAGGCCGCTCCCAGACCTGCAATGGCTCGGATGGAAGGCGAACCCCTAGTCCTGTCACCACAGGGGCAGGCAGGCCCGTATCCTATTACTACACAGGGGCATGCAGGCCTGTGTCCTGTCACCACACAAGGGCAGACAAGCCCCTCCCTGCTTCATGACTGGGGTGCGGAGAGACCATCGGGGGAGCCCAGGAAAGTTCTGGATTCCACAGGCTGAAGCCCAGAGATGTGAGCAAACCCACAGGGAGCTGGGTGAAAGCAGCCCAGAACCCAAGAGAGCCCCAAGTTCTTTCTCTTAAGGTGCTGCTGAGACCAACATGCCGAGGGGAAATGGTGCCCGGAAATCTGGTGATGCACCTGCGTTCTAGAAAGGTCGTGTCTTGAGACCAGCAGCAGCAGTACCACAAATCAACGCACACACCCAGGAAAGCAGGGAAACGCGGTCACATCTCAAACACACCTGCACAAGCTTCCAATGATAGAGGGCGCAGAGGGCGCAGACAGGCACTGGGAGCATTGGGGCCGTGCACGGGTTCCGGCTGACTCCCTGGCTTGGCACTGGGGGTCATACCTGGCGGGGCTTGGGGCACCATATGGGGTGCCAGGGAACGAACCCGGGTCTGCAAGGGACAGGGCAAGTGCCCTACCCACATTACTATCTCTCTGGCCCAGTACGCCGTTTTTAGAAGACATTATCAATCTGATGTGTTTCCCCCTTGCATCTTCCCCTTCATTCCGGTATTTATTTTCCCTTTCCCTCCCTTTCTTGCTGAGGCTGAGGGTCGCACACTCTAGGTGGTGGTCTCCCACTTGGGGGGGGGGGTCCCCACTCGGCCTGCCAGAACTCCAGCCATGCCCAATTTTCCCTATTTCCAGTGAAGAATGTGCCATAGGAAAAACATCTGGTTGAAAACTCAAATAAATCAATGCTTTTGGGTCTACAGATTCTCTTAAGGGCCTCAGCATGGAGAAACCTCACCCCACAGAAGAAAGAGCCAGAGTTCTGGCCCGGGCACCCCTAAGAGCCAACCTGACACTTTGAAAGAGAAATTTTTCAGAAGTGCTCCCTGTCATAAAGATAGTAAACAAAACATATAAAATCATATTTGCAAACAAAACACAACCTTTCAGAAAAAGACAATATTTGAAAAAGAAAAACTCCAGGGGGCCAGATAGATAGTATAGTGGGAAGGTGCTTCCCTGGCATCAAATGTCAAATATGGACCCCTGAGGACCCCCAAGAGTAACCCCTGAGCATCATCAGGTGAGGCCCCAAGCAAAAACCAAAGCAAAGCAAACAAATAAATATGTGCTGAAAATAACCAGTAGGAAACGGGCTAGGACAGGCATGTGGGAGAAACAAAATTTCCCGCACACCCTGCACCCAGCCCTGAGGTCACACTGCAGAACCTCAAGAGTTTGAATGAAAAATGTAAGCAATTTTATTTCTAGAAAATGAAAATGTAAGATGAAAGTCTTCAGGGCTTGCCAAGACTCAATCAAGGGGAAAGGTGAGTCATGGAAACAAAATCACTCACAAAGGGCTAACTGCAAAAACGCAGTGACAGACTTGACTATTTCTGGCTGAAGCGCCCTGCCTTCCACTCTCAAAGCTTCCTCCACAGCCACAGTCAAGTCAGGGTGGGACGGGCACAAGGACAAACATCGAACAGCAGCAGAGAAACACCAGAAATCAACACATTTAAGGACAACTGATTTTTGAGAATTCCGTAAAAGCAACAATTTTAATCCAATTTGTTAGAACAGGAGGGTCTCCATAAGCAAGAGGAGCAGCGGTCTGAGAGACAGCACAGGGGAAGGCGCTGGTCTTGCACGCAGCCAATCTGGGTTCTAGCCCCAGCACCACATATGGTCCCCGAGCAAGCGCAGGAGTGATCCTTGAGCACAGAACCAGGAGTAAACCTTGAGCACTGCTGGGTGTGGCCCAACTCCCATCTCTCCCCAAAAGGAAGAAACTGGACACTTCCAGGAATCACTAAAATGCCAGCGTGAGTGTCCCCATCACAAAAGAGGCAGAAATGAGTGTCAAGTTCAAAGGGCAAATACTGAACTTACTCTGAAGGCGCCCTCCGACTCCATGGAGAGAAGGTCCCCGTCGAAGGGAATGAGGTCCAGGCTGTACTCCTCCCTATGGATGAAGGAGCCCAGGACGCGCAGGTCCTTCAGCCGCTGCTCACACAGCAGGCTACGCCGGGGCACAAACAAAATGTGGAAATCTCTTGTGGGGCCACGTCTGTCTTCACTGCAAGAGAAGGACCGTGCGTTGGCCCGAGGCCCCGACTCGAGGACTGCTCCCTAGGGCCCCACCTGTGCCTGACACACAGTGGGCTCTAAAGAGACGCTTATGAGCTAACCGCCCACTACCGACTCGGCCCAAGTTTCGAGTTTTCCTGCTCTCTTGATGTGATGCTTTTTCTGGAAACCACTGACCTGTGCTCTGCCAAGGGGCAGTGCTGCTTTCTCTTGGGCCATTGATGGGACATGAAAACTCTCAGGGTTGGGGCTGGAGCAACAGCGCAGCGGGTAAGGCGTTTGCCTTGCATGCGGCCGACTCGGATTCGATTCCCAGTTCCCAGCATCCTATATGGTCCCCTGAGCACCACCGGGGGTAATTCCTGAGTACAGATCCAGGAGTAATCCTTGGGCATTGCCGGGTGTCACCCAAAAAGAGGAAAAAAAACCCAAAAACCTCTCAGGGTTATTGCAATGGACATCTGTTTCTTGCAGAAAAAAAAAATGTTTCTATTTAATCAAGCGATGTCTCTAGGAAAATAAAAAGTTGCTTCACACCGTGCCCGATCTTGCGCAAATACCCCGCATGCTTTTAAGTCCGTCCGTAGGGGCCACGTCGATCAAACGTAATGCAGACTGGGCTGGTGCACTTCCTCCATAGATGCTGCAGCATTAAATTTTAGTCAGCTTCGGCTGACTTTGCTTATGAAATTTGAGCATATGGCATTCAGTACTTGAAAAAGAACCACTAGCTGTTTTTCTTTTGATAAAAAAATCTGGGTCCTTCTACTGAGACAGGCCGGAGCTTCCTACTGTCCTGAGAGAGTGGGTTTCTGTGGTTTGCCCTGCCTCCCCAAGCCCCAACCCACAAAGTTTCCCATTCTCTATTTATAGTTTTTGGGCCACACTTGCAGGTGCTCAGGGATAATTCCTGGCTATGCACTCAGAAGTCACTCCTGGAAGACTTGGGGACCACACTGGGTTCCGAGGATCTATCCTTGTCTGACTGCAGAGTATCCTACTCCTGACCCCCCATTCTCCTCCGACACACTCTCACATCTGTCCAAAGATCCACTTCCTAAAGCGCTGGCAAGCAAAGGTGTCCTGATGAGCACTAAAAGCACTAGAGGAATGATTCCGTATGGACCATGCATCAGCTCTGAGATACCTAAGCACATTTTCAGCAATTATATCCATCAGTTCTAGCCGGGGTCTGACGAAAAAAATGATATTCTTGACATCCGCTGCTTGCAAGCGGCTTCCTTTGAGTGTGAACATTTACTCCACCTCATGTTCCTAGGAAAGTACACATACAAATGGTGAACAGAACCCCTAAAGCTTAGCAGCCGACCCAAACTCGGACATCACTGCAGGCAGCCAACCCGGATTGGATTGCCGGCCTCCCACACCGTCCCCAAACACCACCAAGAGTCATTCCTGAGTGCAGAGCTAGGGGTAAGTCTGAACACTGCCAGGGGTGGCCCAAACAAAACAGACCAACAACAAAAACTCAGGTCTTCTAACACTCCCACTCCAAAGCACAGTAGACTTTAGTGTTGAGTCAGAGAATGCAGGGGTTATGGTACATGCCTGACACATGACTGCCAAATACGCCCCCTGGCACCACAAGGGTCTCAAGCATTGCCATGTGCATCCCAAGAGAGGCCACTGGAGTGGCCTGGGATATCCCTGCCACCACAGCGCCAAGCCTCATCGAACTGCTAAGAATCACCACCAGGAGGTGCCCTGGGGCAGTGCTCAGGAGACCCGGGGCCAGGGAGATAGTACAGTGGGTAAGGTGCTTGCTTTGCATTCAGCTGACTCGGGGTTCTATCCCCAGCACCCCATACTGTCCACTGAGCACTGCCTGGAGTGATCCTAAGTGCAAAGCCAGTAGTAAGTCCTGAGCACTGCCTGGCACAAGCCCCCAAATAAAATTCAAAACCACTTTAGGATAAAAATTTAGATTCCCCAAAGCCAGGTGTATAAATTCAGGCTGAAGTAACCAATCCTGTGTCTGAAAAACTTTGAGCCACATGAAGTAACAATCAGAAGACATGCCGCTTCGTCAAGGAGAAGAGGGGGGTGCACACCCACCCTTGAAAGGTCCACTGAAGGCTCCTATGCTGACCGAGCCCCTGAGATGCTTGTGCCCATGTAGCCGAGCAAATGCGGTGCCCGCAGCTCTCCTTGAGATGGGGACTTTTGTGCTTTCCTTTCTAATGTTGGGATGTGTGTAGGGGCTCTCTCTGTCTTTGGAGAAGCCCACGTTCTCTCCTGAAATGTTACTCTCTCTCCGCTCGTCCTCTTCCTAAAGGTCACCAAATAAAATGATTTTTTATTTCAAATAAATAAACAAAAGGTCCACAGAAGGTAAAACATTTACCACTCATAACAGCGTCAGTGATTCTAAAAACCAGACAGCTCTGCACACCAGTTACTCCAGAAGTGGAACACCATATTACTCTTGCTAGAGTCCAGAATGACAGTTTCAAAAAAATAATAATAACCAAAACCTTTTTACCTTTAGAAGTGAGTACTGTGCAATCAAGTCAAACGGTCCTGTGAGATACTCATCCCAAACTATTGCCTGCGGGAGGGAGAAGCATCCCATTCTTTTAGTAAAAGCGATTTCAGTAACGGCCAATAGCAAACAACAGTCATTTGCACACTCTGGACAAACAAATCTTGCAGTTAGCAATAGCTGACCACACTCATATTCCGTGGCCTGAAGAAAAACAGTGTCAGGGCAAGGGGTGCTCCTGGCCACGGAAGCACATTCACTGTCATCCACAAAGAGTGTGTATGCAGTGTCCTGGGGTCAGACTGGGGTCATGAACCCCGTGGGTGAACTGCCAAGGAAACCGTTCAACCCAGCATGTAACAGGCGTCATATAATCCAGCGTCTATCAAATGAAAACCTCTCGTGTAGGTATCCCATAGGTATCTTAATTCTGAGAGAGTATTTGGAAAGCTGGGACAGTGTCAGGTGTCCCTGAGAGAGTCAGGCCTCCAGCTGACCTTCGCCTCTACCTAGGCGAGGATGGTGTCACTGGGGGCCAGGACGAATGCCAAGCGGCCTGTGAGCATTTCGCCTGTGCGACACCAGGGTCCTTTTTCCTCATTTGGCGTAACTGAATGCGCGAACCGTGGAGGAACAGGCAGCTGGGAGAAGTGGTACCCAGGGTAGCATGCAGCGCCACCCCGCACACGGGGACAGCGGGGAGTGCCTGGACGCGGGGCTGGGCTCCTCCTGCTGAGACTAACTGGAGTCGCCCCTGTTTTCCTTCCCAGAGCCAGGCCACAGGGGCGGGGAGCGCAAAGCCCCCTCTCTCGGGGCTGCCGACACTGGGGGCACCACCGGACCCAGAGGCCGCTGCCCGCCCCGGCCCTCAGCTTGCTGCCCAGGCACATGTCCAGGAACTCGCGCAGCACGTTAAGGTTCACCCCACTGATGGCAAGTGCGGGGCCTTGGCGCCTCTGGGCCCCGCCGCCACGTGACACCGCGTCTCGTGAAAAGAGTGACATCACACCCCCTCATCTCCCTCCATCCCGCTAGGGGCGCCGGGGGTGCCCCACCGAGCCAGGGCACAGGCCGCCGAGACTCAGCGCTCCCAGGGGCTGTACAGACCCCCCCAGACCCCCAGCAGAGCCGGGCACAGCGCTGTCTCTGCTCCCTCCAAGGGACCTTCCCGGGAAGCTGGGGGCGGGGGGACGAGGGCGCCCTGGCGTCATCTCCCCTGCACTGCCAGCTGGCCTTGCGAGGGCATGTTCCCCGCCCCCCACCCCCTGCCCCGGCTCCTGGGAGCGGTCTCAGGGGGTCCTCGGGTTCCCCTGGCCGTCTCCAGGTCCTCCCCAGTGAGGGACCCACCGGCAGCCCCAGCAGGCAGATGAGCGGCTCGCGGCGCCCTCTGCTGTTCGCCGTGCGAACTGCACAGATGCCGGACCCTGACTGGCGCGGGGGTCCCGCCCACCCGCACCCAGCAGCGCCTCGCTCAGGCCCGCGTCCCCGCGTCCCGGGGGTTCCCTGCCCTCCCCGCGGGGAAAAGCCCGTGGCTCCGGAGCCGCAGGAGGGGGCGCTGCCCGCGCAGAGGTCCCTGGGGGGCCTCTGGCCGGATGCCCGAGCTCCGTGGCGCCAGGTGAGTTGGCGGGGCCGGAGCAGGGCCGGCGACTCCCGGCGGGCGACCCCCGGCGCCCGTCTCCCCGCGCGGGGCGGACCCCAGCCCCCGGCGCCCAGCGAGGCGCACCCCGAGGCCACGTGACCGTCTTTCCTGGGGGCAGCGGCGGGCGGGACACAGGGAGAGCAGAGTGCGCGAGT
Organism: Sorex fumeus; assembly: GCF_029834395.1. NCBI lineage: Eukaryota > Metazoa > Chordata > Mammalia > Eulipotyphla > Soricidae > Sorex > Sorex fumeus. Next base: position 4,904,985 of record NW_026606086.1, on the reverse strand, counting down.
CCTGGGGCGCGGGCGCGGCCCCCCAGCGCGGGGGTCTCAGTCCGGAGGCGTCTGTCCGCGGGGCCCGGGCGGCGGGGGCGGTGGCGGCAGGACTGGACGGCGGCCTCGGCGCCCGGCCCCTCGAGCGGGGCGGGGCGGGCGGGGGTCCCTGGCGTGCTGCACGAGGTCCAGGTCCAGCGGCGGCGTCGGGCTCAGGTTTCGGGCTCCGCATCTCCCTCGTCGGGGGGCGCCCGGCCCAGCGCGGTCTAGGAGATGGGGGTCAGCGGCGGCCCAGGCGGCCTGCACTTGCCGCAGGGGGCTGTCCCCGCTGCAGCGCCTCCGCCCCAGACTCACCACGCACCCCCTCGCCTGCTCGGGGGCGCCCTCCACTCCAGGTGGGAAAACCCCAAGCCCACTGAGCCTCCTAGGGCCCCCCTGCGAGGGACTGCTGGGTTCCCCTGGCCGTCGCCTGGTCCTGCCCAGTGAGGGACTGACCAGCAGCCCCGTGAGCGGCTCGCGGCGCCCTCTGCTGGCCGCCGTGCGAACTGCACAGGTGCCGGGCCCTGCCTGGCGCGGGGGTCCCGCCCACCCGCACCCAGCAGCGCCTCGCTCAGGCCGCGTCCCCGCGTCCCGGGGGTTCCCTGCCCGCCCCTCGGGGAACAGCCCGTGGCTGCGGAGCCGCAGGAGGGGGCGCTGCCCGCGCAGCGGTCCCTGGGGGGCCTCCTGCCGGATGCCCGAGCTCCGTGGCGCCAGGTTGGTTGGCGGGGGCCGGAACAGGGCCTGCGACTCCTGGCGGGCGACCCCCGGCGCCCGTCTCCCCGCGCGGGGCGGACCCCAGCCCCTGGCGCCCAGCGAGGCGCACCCCGAGGCCACGTGACCGTCTTTACTGGGGGCGCGCGAGTCCTGGGGCGCGGGGGTCTGAGTCCGGAGGCGTCTGTCCGCGGGGCCGGGCGGCGGCGGCGGCAGGACTGGACAGCGGCCTAGGCGTCCGGCCCCTCGTGCGGGGTGGGGCGGGCGGGGGCCCCTGGCGTGCAGCTCCGGGTCCGGGATCGACGACGGCGTCAGGATCAGGCTTCGGGCTCCGAGACTCCCTCGTCGGGGGGGCGCCCGGCTCCGCGCGTTCTAGGAGATGGGGGTCAGCAGCGGCCCGGGCGGCCTGCATGTGCCCGCAGGGGGCTGTCCCAGCTGCAGCGCCCCCGCCCCAGACTCACCACGCACCCCCACGCCTGCTTGGGGGCGCCCTCCACTCCAGGAGGGAAAACCCCGAGCCCTCTGAACCTCCTAGGACCCGCCAGCCACGGACTGCTGGTCGCAGGCCCTGAGGGTCCTCACGGTCCCTGGGGCCTCGACTTCCCTTCCTGTGCCAGAAATCAACCCAGAGAGAGGCCAGTGTACAACTGCCCTAGAACCCACGCTCAACGGCTCCCAGGACTATTGCGGGGGGAGGGGCCCAGGCTTTGATGCTTGCAGATGTTTAGTGAAATTTTACTGACTGTGAGGGAGAAAAAGTTTGCCTGTGTGTACATGCCAGAACCAGCGTATCATTGTGTCCATTTGAATTTAAAGAAACAAGTTAATAACTTTGGGAGATGGAGAACAGAAAGAAAAAAAAAGGACTTGTTGCACCCCCACCCTACCCCCCAAAAAAAGAATTCTTTGAAACACCTAATCCCAGGAAGAAGTGCTATTTCTTGAATAAATTATTACCAAGCAATGACAACAATTAATACACACACAAAAGGACGTGTGGGGGGGAGCACAGGGTGGGGACGGACGTTCAGTCAAGACTGGGCAATACCACAGCCTGGAAAGGACATGAGAGGGGACAGAAGTGTGGCTCCTGGGATGCATATTGGGAGAGAGACAGAGGTGCGTGTGAAGTGGGGGATCTCATTAAAGTCTGGGGTCCAGGACAGCTGTGGATGTTCGTGTCCTACTCAGTAGTTCCAATCTGTGTGCCTTGGGGATGGAGGGAATGTGCACCCCTGGGAGAAGCTGGGAGGGCCACTGGGTATTCCCTCCAACCCACCTTGCGGCACTGGGTCATGCATGTTTAGATCACATGCACTGGGCCATAGCACCAGTGATGCAGGCAGGTGACACATTGAATGAGGCATAACTTACAGCAACAAGCCGAGTCTCCCTGGTCCCCGGGTGAGTGGGTGAACGAGGAGCATGTTCCGAGGGTCAGATGACTCCGAAAACTGACAGGAGGAATCGGAGACTGAGGCCCACCTTAGAAATGGCAGAATGTATGTCTCGTTAGTGAGACCCAAGATATCCGCACACACATTACAGAATTCTCATGGGTTTACGGCAAACGGGAATTCTCACAGAGATGAAAAGAGAAGTGTGTATTTCTCTCAGTGCCTGGCTCACACTTACACTCCATATCATTAAATAGTAATCAAAGAATCTGGGACTAACAGAGATCTCCCGAATTCAACACCCAAGGGCTAGAAATACACCGGAAAGGGTGGACTTCTGTGCAGTTAAGCTATTACATGAGCAACAGCTCGCTAGGGAATAGGATCTTGTTTAGGTGGAAATAAGAGCGTTTTACTGGAAAGGAAATCTCTGGTACAACCCTGTGGGTCAGGAATCTTGACTTTCCTATGGCATGTGTTTGGGGCTGGGCTGGGGTCTACGCTTCACAGACAGGAGAGCTGGGTTGGTCCCCAACACTGCATGGTCTCTGGAGGCAGGAATGACTGAAGAGCACTGTGTCCCCAAAGCAAAACAAAACAAACTTACTTGGTAACTGATCCCACCATAAGATTATTTTAAGAGTTCCTTGCTCTAAATCTAACACATACTTAGAAAATCTGATTTTAAATGTTTATTCAAAGTGAAGGGGTTTAAGGAGGATGAGCAGAGTCTCCTGCCCCCGCGCCTGGCTGTCCTCGCCGGGACCCCTTGGAGGGGAGCAGGTTGAGTTTCCCTCCCCACCCCGACCAGTGCTCCGGCAGCCGAAGACCTCCACAACCAGCCACCACCATGCTGAGACCACTCTCCACAGGCATGAAGGTACTGGCAGAGGAACAAAGGCATGCGTGTCCTGGGGCTGAGATCTCCATGCCTGCCCAGATTGGGGCTGAGCATCCTCCACTCAGATGCTCCATATTCCAGTAGGCAGGGGTTACACCCACCAACTGGCCCCCTTCTGCCCTGTAATCCCATCAATGGCCAAGACCCAGAGACTATAAAACCCAGCTCCCGGAAGCATCTTATTATCTCATTCTTTCGTTGGACAAACTGGCAGACTGCCGAATGTAACCTGCCCACATGGCAGAGTCTGGCAAACTTCCCGTGGCTTACCCAATATGCCAAATACCAGTAACAATGATGAGTCCCATTCTACTAACCCTGAAAGAGCCTTGAATATGGCCCTTTTTAAAAAATTCTCAGGTCTAGGACAAAAGAGACATTACTGGGGCCTGTTCGAGGCAATCGACGAACAACAGGATGGTTGTGATCGTGATTGTGAGCAGATTTCGATTTTTTGCAGGGGAAGCAGGTCATATTGAGAGATCTCAGGGGATCCTCCTGGTTGTGCACTCAGGAATTACTCCTGGCAGTGCTTGGAGGACCATATGGGATGCCAAGGATCGAACCCAAGTTGGCCGTGTGCAAGGCAAACGCTCTCCACGCTGGAATGTCGCTCCAGCCCCACATTCCCATTCTTTGGTCAGGACTATCCAACTAGCCTGAGCCATCAGCTCTGAGGCAGGAGGGGAGGGCAGCTTCTTTGGCCTGTTCCTGACACAAGCCTGGAACATTGCACAATCACCTGGCAGCCTTTCCTCGAGTGGGCACGTGTGGCGACCCCTACATGGACACGGCCAAACAGACCCCGGCAGCTGCTCCTGCTGACCAGTCCTCACGGCTAATTCCTTTGGTCTCTTCTCAGCTCTGACTTCTACCGTGCAATCCACAAGTGGCTGGAGGACATCGGGCCTCTTTACCAATGCCCGAGTCACAAATATGTGGGCCCCTTGAAAGCCACACGCTTGAGATTTGGTGTCATGAGCAACAGCAGAGGGAGGAGAGCCGGAAGGGAGGTGTCCGGGGCCAGAAACCTTTCCCAAGCGATCACACTATCCAGATTCTTTCCTTACGACTTTCATAAGAATTAAATCTCAGTCATGATGCAAATGCCTTAAAGTGTTACTGGGCAACCTTTCAAAATGCAAAAAACAAGAACCAAATATTAGAAACTAAAAAAATATATGAAATTTATTATAACGTGGATAGAGTTTCTTTAGCCTTTCCATCAAAGACACACAGATAGAGCAAAGGAAGCAGGAGTGGGAGGAAAAAGAGAGGTTGAGGTAAGCACGACAGTGCGTGAGTGCGGAGACAGCCAGACATCACCAACCACAGTGAGCTCAGGACCGTGGAGGCTGCCTCCCGGCCCCGCAGAGTTCCTGACCAAAGCCCAAGCCTGACATTCTGGTTCTGGTACCTGTCCTTGGCCGTCAGGGAAGTGGGGTACGCCGAACAGGACCACCCCGCCCCTGTCTGCTCTGGGCTTTAGCAGTGGTCGGAGCAGGGCAGGACTGGCCCTGCCTTCCGCAACTGGACCCGTTTTAAAGCTGTCTGAAAACCTAACTTGGAGACAAGCTCCCGAAAGAAACGCTGACTTTCACAAAGTGCAGAGACACACCTTTGGCACACATCGCATGCAGCTAAGCTGGAGATAACTACAGTCTGGGGAAAACCCGCAGCAAACCCAGGGGCTGGGTGAGTGTAGGCGACGTCCTCGCTCAGAGGCAGCAGTTCTGCGCCTCCATGTGGGAGCCCAGGATGGAGAGAGCCTCCGCCATCAGGACTGCACGCCAACAAGGCCCTTGGGGGCAGGCAGCGGTTTCTGCATGAACCCAGGGAAACTGGACCTAAACCCTTCTAGGCTTTCAACCTGAGAGCAGAGCAAATTCCTTTTAGCACTTTATGTACCATCACACTCAGACCTACATCTGAATCCTTTACAATCTCTACCTGCCGATGAAGATCCTGGGATTAGCTACAATTGAGATGTCTTCAGATTTCTGAATCAGACACAGCTTGCCATGATTAACGAGAAGAAACAGTTCAATATTTGTTTTAAAATTTTTTAATAGTTTAAAAGGTAAAGGCCCTCCCGTTGATCGTCGATTTGCTCGAGCGGACCCAGTAACGTCTCCATTGGAGACTTTGTTGTTACTGTGTTTGGCATATCAAATACTCTCGGTAGCTTGCCGGGCTCTCCGAGAGGGGCAGAGGAATCGAACTCAGGTCGGCCATGTTCGCCGCTTGTAAGGCAAATGCCCTACCCGCTGTGCTTTTTTACTCCCGCAAAAAAAATAAAGTCATCATTTGTTCCTTAGATTTACTGAAAGTTTTTTTTCCTTCGGGGTGGATGGGTGCACACCTGGCCATGTTCAGGGTTTACCCTGGCTCTGGGCTCAAGGTACCACATGGGGTGCCAGGGATTGAACCCAGCTCAGCTGTGTACAAGACAAGATAGTACCAGTTCTACGACTTCCCCGGCCCCTGAAAGAGTGACTTTCCATGGATGGCTGCATTAACATTCCTGGGACATAGGGGGAGAAGGGGAACAGAGGTGATGAGACAGCAGAGGGAAATGGACAAGTGGTTAAATGGGTCATTTATTTTTTAAAATTTATTTATGTATTTATGTTTGCCGGGGGTCACGCCCAGCGATACACAGGGTTACTCCTGGTTCTGCACTCAGGAATTACTCCTGGTGTTGCTCAGGAGACCATATGGGATGCTGGGAATCGAACCCGGGTCGGCCGCGTGCAAGGCCCTACCCCGCTGTGCTACCGCTCCAGCACTAAGTTGCATGCCAAGACGAGTGTCTTAAAAAACAAAACCAAAATGAAACAAAAAACTGCTTCCCGTTCTGACGGATGGTTCCTCCTCAAGCCAGGGGCGCCAGCCTTGATTCTGGGGGACTGTGCGTTGTGGGGAGCATGGGGGAGGATGGGACTCTGGTGTCTGTGTGCCCCCAACTTGGGAGTTGTCTCCTGCAAATAGCACCAGGGATGAACCGACAATTTGGGACCAGCTCTGGGGGGCTGGGAGGATGAGTGGATGGAAGGACCTGAGATGGGAGGCAACCGTGGACGCACAGCAGACCCCGACAATCGCCACTCAAGAGTACAGAGGAGGGGGTCTCCCCGCAACCAGAACAGACGGTGGGGGTGGGGTGGGGGGTGCTCTGTGTCACAGGGAATTACAGCACAGTAGATTTCATGGGAAACGCATTTCCCTTCCTTGTGTCCTCCATCTTCGGCAGCCTGACAGTGGGCTGGCCTTGGGGATACTCCTGGCTTTTTGCTGGGGGCTGGGTGGAGGGAGGGAACTCTGCCTCCTGCAAAGCCTGTGCTCCCTGTGGCCCCAGACTTGAGAGCAAAGCTCAGATATGCTTAGGCCCATCTGCCTTTTTCTTTTCTTTTGTTTTGGGGCCACACCTGGTGATGTGAGGGGCTTCCTCCTGGCGAAGCGCTCAAGGATCACTCATGGCTTGGGGAGGGTCCACCTGGGATGTCAGGGATCAGGGATCGACCCTGGTTGGCCTCAAACAAGGCAAGTTCCCTGCCCGCTGTGGTATCCTGCACTTCCCCTATTTGTCCTTTTCATTCTGACTTTCGTTTGCATTTCTGCAGGAAGTTCAAATTCTGGGCTTATCTGCCCCACCTCAGTTCAAGATTTTTTCCATCCTGTTGAATTATGTCTTTTTCTCCTGATACTCTGGTTGAAGTTTTTGTTCTCCTGTACAGAGAGACCTGCTGGTGGCACCATACCCCCAACCCAGTGCTTCTTACGGTTTACTCCTGCCTCTGCACTTAGCGATTGCTCCTGCCGGGGCACAGATGACTGGATGGGATTCCTGTGATTGAACCCAGATCAACCACATGCAAGGTAAGAACCCTACTCACTGTACCATCTCTTTAGCCCAAGATAAACACTTTTAAGAAAATGGTATACAGGCACAGAGCAATAGTTCAGCAGGTAGGGCATTTGCTTTGGCCAATCTGGCTTCAATCCCTGACGTTCCGTATAGTCTGCCCAAGCACTGTCAGGAGTGATTCCTGAGTGCAGAGCCATGAATAAGCCCTAAGACATCACCAGGTGTGGCACAAACATAAAGAAACAAAAATAAATTGGTGTATCAGAATTCCATTGTAGAAACTCTTTGACTTCTTTGACTCTATAGTTCTTGATTGCTAGCCAAAAATCTTTTATAAATAAACCGGAGAATAATCAGTTATCACTGGCAAAAAGGAAATAATTTTATTCAAGTAGATAAAGAACATTGTTTGCTCTAATTTTAATACTGCTTTACATAGTTTGTGAAACAATTTCAATCGTGTTTATTACTCAAAATGTCAATGGATTACGATCTTTCACTGGTGAGACACTTGATAATCTCCAGAGGAAAATACATCAAAAGCATATATACAATTATAGAAGTTCTTATAATCCATGTAGCCCTGATGGTACATTATTTATCACGTTTTACAGAACTAGAAAACATTCAAATGAACATAAAGAGATTCAGACTGGATGATAAACTTATGATGGTTCAGGGCTTTCATTTATTTTTTTCTGATACGAAAATCCAAAATTATTAATGTTGAATTTCTCATTATACATTCATCTAAAACCACAGTGGAAAAATGTAAACTTTGTAAAGACAGTAAATTGGTTATTGTAGGTGTTTCACAAGTAGCTTGCTATCTAATCCAGGAACTGCTGGAGATTTCTGCAGAGTGCAGAGAATGAGGTGGCCGGGCCGAAGTTTTTGTTGTCGTAATTGTTGAGGTCGTCCCCGTTCCCTTTGAGAGCCGCCTCGGACATCATCTCCACTTTCATGTTGAGGTCCTGATTCTTTCTTTGGAGGTCCACAATCACGGAATTCAGGAAATCAATCTGTGTTCAAGGAGAGTGTGAGACGGTGAGCCATCTGCGGGAGCCATGGGAGCCCGCCACAGAGGAGGCTGGGCCCCGCGTCCAGTCCTCGCCCCAGGGTTGCAGGCAGCCAGAGCTCCCCTTTCCCTTCCTGAGCGCAAGCTCCCGGGTGCCCAGGGAAGACCCCAGGAGGAGATGCTGGTACCCCTCGGTTCCTCTCAGAGCAGGGAGTCAAGAGGGGTCTTCCCTCTCCTACAAAGACAAACTCACTTCTTTCAAATGAATGGGGCGGGGGGAAATCCCACTTTACAAAAGTAAGCATGACTGTAGGCACAAACATTCATGTTTCACTTGAAAACTGGCGGGCGCTTTGGGTCTGAGTGATAGCACAGCGGGAAAGGTGCTTGCCTCGCACGCAGCCATCCCAGGTTTGATCCCTGGTATCCTATAGGGGCCACCGGAGAGCAGCCAGGAGTGATTCCTGAGTGCAGAGCCAGGAGGAAGCCTGGAGTATCGCCAGGTGTGGCCCCCAAAGGAAGTGTAAATAAAACCAGAAAAACAGACTGATTTTTTTTCTCCCTCAGGGCAAGTTCTGATGGCCAGTCTCTGAGAGTGCTCAGGCCATCCCACACTAGAGCCAAGAAACACAGATCTCTCTTCCTCCAGCTAAAAAACAAAACAAAACAAAGCATGGAAATGTTCATTTCCCAACAAGCCCATACAGGGTCCACCTGCACAGCCCACATGCAAAGTTCACTTCAGCCCACAAGTGCCCTCCAGGGCCACCGGCTGTTAAGTACAGAAGTGCAGGAAGTGAGGGTGTGCGGGAACTCCTCAGGGCACTGGGACCCAGATGGTCCCCTTCCTCGGAGAGGATTCAAACGATAAGGCGATGCAGACCCGGGTGGGATGGAAGGGGGGTTGGGGAAGGAGAGACATCAAGGAGGCCCCATGGCTGACTCCTGCTGTAGGCCAGACCCGAGCCTGGTGATGGTAGGTGCGGGCACTGGACTGCAGCCAAGTGTGCAAACCCCGGAGGACCCCACCCAGCTGTCTCCCTTGACAGGAGCAAGAAGCAGGAAGGCAGCTCAGAGGACCAGACTCCCCCAGCTCTGGGCCAAGAGCATGCGCAATGAGGCTGGGACAACCACATGCTGGTGGGCGTTTCCATTTGCGACTGAACCTTCCTGGCAGGGAAGAAGCCCTCCAAAGTGGTGTTCGACTCTGGCAAAGTGAAGATTTGCCAATTTGATGGGAGCCCGAAGCCCAGGTTCTGGGAGAGCAGCAAGAGGAAGGGCATTGGAGGGCTCTGGCAAGGACATGACCCCTTGACTGAAGGGATGTGTCCTTGTCCATGGGGCCTCTCACTCCTTAAGCATCACCTCTTGTGCTGGGAGCGTGTGGGGGTGGGGTTCCGGCAGCATGTGCGCGGCCCCTGGTTCTCACGGGCGCCAGGGGAGCACAGCCCCTTCTTCCTCAGCTTCCCTCTTTTTGGCCTCTGTTATTTTAAATAATCAATTAATTTGGGGAGGGGGCTTTTGGGGTCACAATCCGGCGTTGCTCAGGAGTGATTCCGGGCTCTGCACTCAGGAAGTACTCCTGGCAGTGCTTCAGGGACATTTTGGGATGCCGGGGATGGAACCTGGGTTGGCCATGTGCAAGGCCAACACCCTTCCTGCTATGCTATTGCTCCGGCATCATTCTCGGATATTTTAAATGGTAGATATTCCCCGACTCTTTTGAAGCATACACGCATATATACATATATACATGTCTGTGTATGTATACATGCTTATCTAGAACCTTTGTGGGTAGTCAGTTTGGTTTGTTTGGGGGCCACACCCGGTGGGGTAGGGACTAAACCCTGGTTCTGTGCTCAGGGATGACTCCTGGCTAGGGTGGAACAGCTCAGGCTGTCAGCAGTCACTCGAGCCCGGGAAAGTGGGGCTGTGAGGTCAGAGGGCACTGGCTCACCTAGCACTGCACTCAGGAATTACTCCTGGCGGTGCTTAGGGGACCATATGGGATGCCGGGGATTGAACCTGGGAATTCGGTGTGTAAGTCAAACGCCCTCCCCGCTGTGCTATCACTATGGCCCAGGATATGGTTTCTCTCAAGGCTGAGGCCGGGCCTACACAGCCCTGGTCACCACCATCACCCACCTCACTCTGAAACTTCGCATTGGTGTTCCTGGAGTCCTCCAGAAAGGCCAGGGCATGCAGGGACGCCTCCCGCTCTGCCAGCAGCTCGGTCTGCTGCGCCTCCAGCAGCGCCTGGTCTTTCAGCAGCCAGTGCAGTTGCCGCTGGAGTTTCGTGGCCTTCTGGCCCAGCAGCTCCTTCTCGGAGCCAAGGCTGTTCAGCTGCTCACGCAGGGCCGACTCCATGCGGGCGGCCTCCTCCTTCTCAGCCGTGAGCTCCTCGATCTCTTGCACCAGCGACTTCTGATCCCGAGCCAGCTCCTCGGAGGAGCACTGCAGCTTCTGGATGATGTTGTCCTTGTCCTTGGCCAGGGATAGGTTCTCCAGAACCAGCTTCTTGACATGCTCCTCCAGCTGGCCCCTCTCCTCCAGGCCCTTCTTGCACTCGGCCACCAGGCTGCTCTTGCTCATCTGCAGCTCCTCCACCAGGGCCTGCAGTCCCAGCTTGGTGACCTGCAGTGCGTCCTTCTCCGCGCCCACCCTCTGGAGCTCCTTCTGCACCGCCCTGCCCTCTTCCAGCACTTTGTCTTTCTCCGCCTCGAGGGCTTCTCGGTCCAGCCGCTCCTACTGGCACAGCTTCTCCGCGGCCCACCTGGCCTCGATGACCTTCTCCTTATCCACGCGAATCGCTTGGTTCAACAGCCAGAGCTTCCTCTGCTCTTCCCGCAGCGAAGAGTTTTTGGCCTCCGCTTCTCTGAGTTTCAATACAAACGAACCTCTTTGTAACTTCAGAGAGAGCTTCTCCTTCGCCAGCAATTCATTCTCTGACCTCAGGGCCCTGCGATCCTCTGACATCAGCTCCATCTCTTCTTTGGCCGAGCTTAATAAGCAAGTTAAGGACTGCAGAAACAAAAAGCGGGGAAGAATGGAAACAAGAATGAGATCAAGCAGGCACAAGCAAGCCAAGCACTTCATGTGGCCTAAATACCAGAAATGAAAATGGCAGAGTAGTCTTACCTGCACACGCGTTATACGCGCACGCGCACACACTCACACACACACGCACACACACAAGGAGGATGGAGAGGCTCAAACACAGTTAGCTTCTTAGGGTCAACATAACTACCTGCCTATTTTGTGGATGGGGGCCCCACACCTGCTGGTGTTCGGGTCTCGCTCAGGGTTCTGTGCTCAGGGATCACTGCTGGCAGGGCCTGAGGACCATACGGGACGCGGGGAATCAACCCTGGGTTGGCCGAGTACAAGGCAGCACCCTACCCATTCTACTATCAGCCGAGTTGATTTTTGAAATGCCGTCTGAAATGATTCCTGACAGCTCCCCGGAAGGTGTAAGTACAGTTGGATCTTGACATTGGGGCATAAGATTTTTCCGCCCCCTTCAATTCTTCTACTATAAAATCCATCACTCTGTCCTAGAAGGGATGCATTCAAAAACTAGTTTTCAATACAATTCAAAGAACTACAAAAAGTATTTTGTTTTGGAACTTTGTGCAGGAGGGGAAGGGAAAAGCAACCACTGCTTGTCAAACGATTTTCACAGGGACAAACAGAGGCAGGAAAAGGACTTAGTCCCCAAAGTTATCCACTTTATAGAAAATGCAGACGAATCCACCAAGCTTTGGAGACTGAAGCCAACAGTTTTTGCTTGCCAAACATAGTAACAAGTCTCAAAATGGAGGCATTAGTGGGCCCGCTCGAGCAAATCGATGAGCAATGGAAGGGCAGTGTTTGCAGTCATTTGGGAGGGGCCCATGGGCTCCTGGAGGACTGGCCGCACACGGGTCAGGGTCTCCCTCACCTGCTCTCCCTGCCCGTCAGCAACGGGTTGTGCGTTTTCATTTCTGAGTCTCAATGCACACCACAGTTGAACAGCCATGTACTTTCCAGAACTTTCTGCAGCAAGGGCTATCTTCTCTGTCCAGCTCAGCAGCCATGAGCCGCAGCAGGCTACTGGTGTGTGCTGGGCAGTTGACCGCTGACGGCCATGTTACCGGAATTGGACTGACCTGAGGATGCACACGAGGCTGCTGGCCACAGAACTGGGCCAGCAGGTGGTCCAGAGAGGAGACGTAGCCCTGGCTGCGGTGTGTGGTGGAAAGCGGCCGGGCACCAACACACACACGGGCCACGGCCGCCATCAGCCGCGGCGCTGCCCTGCGCCCACCCACCTTGGCCTTGTCGGCTTGCGTCTTCAGCTCAGCCACCTCCCGCAGCAGGCTCCCGTTCTCCGCCTGCACCGCCTGCAGCTTCTCCTTCGCCTGCAGCAGCAGCTGCTGCAGGGCCTGCGGCGCCTCCTCGTGCTGCCCCTGGCTCTCCACGCTGGCCTTGGCGTGCTCAGCCTGTAGAGCCTGGCACTGGCTGCGGCTCACGTCCACCTTCTCCTCCTGCGGGGAGTCGGGGGCCACCGTCAGCTGCCGGCCCCCTGCCCGCTCCTAGCACACACGCACACACACGAACACACACACACACACAACGCAAACACAAAAACATACACACACGCACACACACGACCCCTCTGCTCTGCTTACCAGCATGCACACACACACATGCGCGCACACAGGGCCCCTCAGCTCGGCCGCTTTCGTTCAAGTTCTCCTGAAGACTACGAAGCGCTAGCCCCTTCCCCTGCAGCTCCTCGGCCAGGCTATCGGCCTACCAGAGTCACAAGGATGGAGTGAATGGACCAAGGAGACAAACAGGAATAGGAAGGGGAAAACAAAACAGAAAACACGTATGAGAAGCCCATGACCCAACACAACCCCGAAGAACAGAGGCGTGAGGTGAGCGTGATTGCCTGAAGCTCGCGAAGCCAAGGCCTTGGTGCGGCAGTTCTGGTGATGACTGTCTAGTGGTTATTGAAAACGGCCCAAACAGAGGCGTTTTCTAGACCTAACTTTGGCGTGGCCAGAAAATAAGAAAGCCTATGAGAAAGACTGACTTTCCAGGGCCGGGGAGATGGCACAAAGGGCTGAAGTACACACCAGGCCCGAGTGGGAACTGCAGCACCACTGGGCGAGACTGAGATCGGTCCCCAAGCTGAAAAGCCCCACTACTGCTGGGCGGGAGGACCCCAGAGCCCAGAGCATGGCTTGGCAAGGAAGAAGGAAGTAAGCAAGGGAGGAGGGAAGCTAAGGATAGGAAGGAGGGAGGGAGGAAACAGGGAAGAAAGGGAAAGGGAGGGGAGGGAGGGAAGAAAAGGTTATCTTTTTTTTTTTTCTTTTGGCTTTTTCGGTCACCCTAAATGCTCAGGAATTTCTCCTTGGCAGTAACCCGGCCAGCTCACCGAGAGTATCTCGCCTGCACGGCAAAGCCTGCCAAGCTCCCCGTGACATATTCGATATGACAAACACAGTAACAAGTGTCACAATGGAGACGTTACTGGGTCCGCTCGAGCTAATCGATAAACAACGGGAGGGTAGAGACAATGACAGTGACCCTATGGGATGATGGAGATCGAACCCACGTGGGCCGCGTGCAAGGCAAATGCCCTTCCCACTGTACTATCACTCCGGCCCCCAAGATTTACTTTCTTGTAGTTTCTTTTCTGTGACTTTAAAAGTTTGAGGGGTTTCAATATGAAATTTAAAATGAGGAACCTCTAATCCCCTAGACAGCAGTCACCTGAACTTGACGTTTGTTACATCTTGATGCGAACAAGTGGGTCAGCTATCCCCTGCTCTGTCCTAGGAATTGATTCCATTTGTTTCAGCCGGTGTTTCTGGAATGCCAGCCAAGGAGTCCTGAGTCCTGAGAGGAACTCCCGGGGGTCTCCGGGCCCTTCTGTTATGTCTCTCAGTCCTGTCTACAAAGCCCACAGCCCTTCCATCTTGGCCAACAGAGAAGTTTCTCCAACAAAGTGCCCAGCGCGGGGGGGAGCGGGGGGGGGGGGTGAGGGCATGTCCCTGCCACCACAATCCTATAGGAGGAAAAGGGCATCTCTCGGGGCTCCTCGAGAGAACGGCAGCTTCCTCGGCTTGGCCCAGATCTCACTGTCTCTTCCTTCCCCAGGGTCAGGGCTACCATGAGAGTCCATGCCCGTGGCCAGCAGGGGGCCATGCTGGAAGACAGACTTGGCCCAAGCACCCCTTAGAGGCTGAAAGGAATGAAATCTCTGCAGGGCTGGGCGGGGGCTTGTGCTGCAGGGACGGAGGGGCTGGCAATGAGAAATACCAAGATGGGCCACGTCACCAGCCCTGAGGGAGCTCAGAGACTCAGAGGCATCGAACACCAGCTGGGAACTGAGGCGCCTCGGGGAGAGGAGGACAAAGCCCGTCACATGAGCAGGTGGTCAGCAAGGTCAGGGAAAGACCCTCGCGGCCTGACTCGAGCCCAAGTGTCTGGGCAAACTCGGCGAGTATGCAGCGGGCCCAAGGGGTGGGGGGGCAGAGGTCTGCTCTGGGGGCTCCTATCTTGTTTTCTCACTGGCCTCGTGAAGAATTCTCTGTTTCAGAAAGACCCCAGACGGGCCCGATTAGCCGGGGCCAAGGCTAGCACGGCATCCGGGTGCTGGGGACCAATGACAGCCCCAGAATCGTGCCGACACCTTCTCAGTCCCCTCAGAGGGAACCGCACGGGACGTGACCGGGAGACCTGTCAGCACCAAGCCGGAACACGGCGGCGAGCAGACTGACACACAGCATGCAGGGAGCGAGCGTGGAAGTGGGCGAGGGCGCCCGAGTACCAACCTGCAGCTCTCGGCCCGCTTTGCATTCTCTAACTCCTGAATCTGCCGCTCAGCCACCTGGAGCTGCTGCCTGAGCTTCTCCATTCCCAATTGACCTTCGGAACTGGCCTTCCAGAGCCCATCGAGCTGCAAGAGCTTCTGCCGGGTGGCCTCCAGCTGTGCCGTGGCATTGGCCAGGGCCTGGGCTTGCTGACTACACACGGCCCGCAACCCATCCAGGTGCTTTACCTTCGTCTCCGCCTCCTGCAGCTTGTTCAGGGCATCCTCCATCTCCACCAGGTGCTGGTCCTTGATCTGGTCGAGCTTGGCCCGTGTGGCCTCCAGACTGTTCTTCTGCTCCCGGGCCGTCCTGAATAGCCGCGACCTGAGCGTCTGCAGCTCGGAGGCGTGCGCCGCACGCTCAGCCGCCTGCTGGGCCTTCAGGCTCTCCACCTCCTGCTGGTACTCGAACTGTAGCCTCTCGATCTGCATCTTGAGCTCGGCCAGCTCGGCCGCCTCGGCGCCCACGCTCTGGCTCACGGATGCCTTCAGCTCGCCCATGGCCTGTTGGTGCGGGGCGATGGCCGTCTCCAGCTTGGACTTACACAGGGCGATCACGTCCGCATTCTCCTTGTTGGCATGGTCCAGCTTGGTCCTCAGGCCCTCGTTCTCCTTGGCAAGCTTCTCAGAGGCCGCCTGCAGGGCCTTCACCTCCTTCTGGTGGGAAAACAAAATTTCCATGAACTTAAAACAGGAAGGAAAAGAAGCAGAAATAGAAATTTTTCTTTTCCAAACTGACTCTTTGCTTCTTCTTGTTTTAAGGAAAAGCTTCCAAAAAATGGGGTTCTAAAGGATTTGATTTGTGCTGCTCGACTGAAAATTAAAGCTGAGGCAAAGGCATAGACCCGACTGTCAGAACGAGAGAAAAACGCTCATCAAGAGCAGCCTCCAGCCCCAAGGAGCAGAGATGTGTCAGCCGGGCCCTGCCAGGTGCATGACCCCAGGTATCCCTGTCTGATTCGGAGTCTCCAGCAGAAGTGGTCCCGGCGGGGTCGGCCAGGCCGCCCCGCATCCTTGCCTGCACCCTGCAAGCCTCCGGGACCTGCCCGGGCTTTACCTCCAGGTCGCCTTTGGTGATGGACTCCTCCTCAACTCGGAACTGGAGGTCTTCCACTTTCCTGTGGGGGAGAGGGAGACGTTGTGAGGGGCGTCACTGCTGCCCCCCATGAGGGCCACCATCTTGTAGATGCGCCTGACCCAGCCCCCGGCTCCACACACAGGAGGGCTGAGAGAGTCTGGGAGGGCCAGAGCGAGAGTACAGCAGGCAGGGCGTTTGTCTTGCACGTGGCCGACCCGGGTTCAATTCCCAGCATACCACTATGGACCCCGGAGCAATGCCTGGAGTAATTCCTGAGTGCCTAGGCAGGAGTAACCCCTGAGCATCGCTGGGTTGACCCAAAAAGAAAAAAAAAGAAAGTCAGCGAGTCCCCTCAGCTTCGAGCACTGGGTGGGACCCGCAGGCTACAGGAGGAAGCTAGGCCGAGCCAACGCCAGGTGCAGTGTCATATCAACCCTTTCTGCCTCGCAGCTAACGGAGGTGGTTAAAAACTGACCCGAGGCGCCTGCCAGTCCCTCCCAGCCAGCGCCTGTCTCCACATTGGGACAACAACTGAGCCCCTGGGGGAGAAACAGCCATCGACTCAGGGGCAGGGGGCGGGGGGAGGGGCTCCCAGGGGACGTGTCAAGTCCGCATGTGGAGCTGAGGGGCTGAGCCAGGCACTGGCAGTGCCCCTGGGCACCACACTGCCGGGAGCCCATCTGAAAAGACGGTCTCGGCCAGCACCCCGTGTCCATCTGTCTGCAGCCAGGCCTCAGCCCCGCGTCCGTCTGTCTGCAGCCTTGCCTGAGCCCCATGTCTGTCTGTCTGCACCCCGGCCTGAGCACCACGTCCGTCTGTCTGCAGCCTAGCCTGAGCCCTGTCTGTCTGCTGTCGTGCCCCATGGGTACTGTGGGTTTCCTCCCGCCTGGGACTTCACCACAGGGACTCCCACAGGGCCCCACTGGGTTAGGACAGTTCCTTGCCACCCAGCACAGGCCTCCTGAATACCAGGCCAGGTGGACACAGCAGGGAGGGCCAGGGGTGGCTTGGCTCCACTGAGCTCCCCCCGCAGCCCTCCCGGTGAGGCCGCGCTCAGGACTGGGCACCCGTTGGTTTCTGGTTCTCACAGTCCTGGAAGGCCAGGAGTGCCCCACCCGAGGGAGCCCCCAGCTCCGGGCATGGCCTCACCTCTTCTCCTCCTCCAGCTGGTTCAGCAGCTCCACCTTCTCCCAGTCGGTCCCTTCCAGCATGGCCCGCAGCTCGTCGTTCTTGGCCTCCAGCTCCAGGACGTGCTGTAAAGGCAACGGCGCGTGAGTGGCCTCGCCCGCCCCCAACAGCCCTCTGTGGGCTGGCATCGCCACCTGTCACCACGGCAAGCTGAATGCATCTCCCACCTAAGCTACGGCATTTCTGGAAGGCCAGAGGGGAACCACACCACGAAAGCACCGGCACAGACAACTCGGCACTCCCTAAACCCCCACAGGGTGAGCAGAAGGCGCATGCAATCAAACCACGCGCCGGACGCCACCGCAACGACGGCAGACGGGGACCCACGGCCTCTGCCTGCACCGCCTGCACCAAGCTCGCCCCCAGCCTCTACCGCAGGCGTCTTTCGGCCCCGGCACTGCCGTCTGCACAGACGTCACCTGGTTGTGCCCGTTCCGGCCAGGGCCAGCTCCTGTTCTATCTCCCCCATGTGGCTCGTGGCCTTGGCCACCTCCGCCCGCTCTAGGTCCCGCTCGGCCAGCAGCTTCTCAATGTGCTGCTGCTTCTCCTTCAGCACCTCCTGGAGGGCGGTGGTGCCAGAGATCTTGTGGGCGTAGCAGGAGGAGGTTTCCGGCAACTGCAAAGGAAAAAGAGACGTGAAGGGGATGGGGCCAGCCGACACGGTCATGCTCGTGGTGATCCTCGGCAAAGCACATGGAGCAGTGCTGCCTCCTTGCATGTGGGCCAGCGACTCTCAGCAGAAACGTCTTGAAACCTTCCCGAAGATCCTTGGACGGGACCTGGGTTCCACTGACCTCGGGCCTCGTCGGAATGAGAGACTCTTCTGCAGAGCCGGAGGCAGCCCCCTCCACAGCCCAGCCCGCTCTGGCCTGAGCTTCCTTAAGGATGAGCCCTTGGCTTGAGCTTGAGGCCAGCTCCAGCATCTTCAGCCTTGCAGGTCCGTCAGGGTCTCCCTGGGCAGCCTGTCCCTTCTCTCTTCCACTTCCTTCCAGCTCACCTCGCTCTCCTGGGCACCCGCCCCATGCTTGAATAGCAGTAACCAGAGACTCTTGTCTCTGGGAATGGCCCCGTGCCCCCGGGGGTCACTGGGTGTGACCCTATAAAAGACCCCTGTGCCATCTGCCTTCCAAAATGGGGGATGAGAGGCTAGAATGATAAAGTTGCGGGAAAGGTGCTGGCCTTGCACGCCGCTGACCCGAGCTGGATAACAGGTACCCACCCCAGAGGGTCCCGAGCCCACCAGGAGTGACTCCTGAGTGCAGAGTCCAGAGTAAGTCCTGAGTATTGCTGGGGCATGGCCAAAGTCCAGGGGAAAAAAAAGGAAAAAGTGGTGGGTTCGAATGTGTGAGGGCTCACGCCCAGCGAGCAGGACAGCAAGGGCAGCTCAGGGAAAGACCAAGCACAAAGGGAAGGAGAGAAGAGGCAAAGACAGTGAGGAGGGGAGGGGAGTGGGCTGAAGGGCTGCGGGGACCGGGGGTCCCGTCCGTTCTATCCTGGGCTCGTGGTCGCTCATGGTCGCTCTGCAGACCCAGATCCCTCTCTGCACAACGGCCCCTGCAGGAGGGGACAAGACGGGACCTGATCTTCATTCTTCGGGCACATGGTGGCGGGGGCTGCAGCGGGGATGGCCAGGACTTCCGCTCCTTCTGCCCGGCCATCCCTGTTCCATCACCCTGCTGCGGTCCAGCCGCAGGTTCTCTTGCCGCTTCCCCGTATCATCTGAGCTGCTGCCAAACGCCTCCTGACTGACGGGCCCAGCAGGGCCCAGTCTGTCCTCTGCTGCTTTGCCTGCTGGGAGCTCTCGAGCCACCTGCTTCTGTCCAGAGAGCGGGATCATCCTTGCCTGTGCGTAAGGACCTGGCCGTGATTTCCCGATACACTTGAAGTATATCTGGTCCGATTAAATGCCCTCCCCAGGGCCAAAGAGTCTGTTGGGGGGGGTGGGGGAAGGTGCTTGCAGAGGTTCAAGATCCCGCACCATCAAGAGTGACCCCACCCCCCAAGCAGAGAGCCAGGAATAAGCCCTGAGCACCCCTGGGTGTGACCCCAAAACCAAATAATAACTAAAATTTCTAGGAGCACACGAGCTCTCTGGCCAGCCATGTGCAGTGCTCCCAGGAACTGCAGTCAACTCGGATTTCAAGGGGTGGCTGGGAAGAGCTTGCCAGCCTTGGGGGTCTAACACCAAGACCTGGGCTCATCCCCCCTCCACCGGGAGCAGCCCCCAAGCACCACGCCTGGAGTCCCTGAGCACTGCCAGGTGAACCCCAATGAGCAAAAATAAAAACTAGGAAAGGCAGGCAGCGGTGTTCCCTGAGCCTCCTGGCCTGAGCGGGTGGGGCAGGCCAGACGCACGCGCTTCCTGGGCTCAAGACAGCTCCCTGAGGAAACCAGCACAAGAGCGATGGGCTTCTTTCAGCCAACTATGGAGACGAGACTGTGAGGTTCAGGCGCCGGAGCAGGGAGAAAGCAGCACCCCTAGCATGGGGGGAGGCGCGTGCTGAGGGGCTGGGCAAGGTCGGGGCCACGAGCTGAACTCAGGATGCTGATGCCAAAGCCTCTGCCCGGCGCGTGGTGTGTGAGGCCCCAGGCTCCATCCCAGCAAGGCCAGGCCTTCTGTGGGAGCCTGGTACCTCAGAAGAGCAACTCAGCCAACAGACGAACAGGGAGGCCTCCACAGGGCACGCACGGACCCGTGTGCATGTATGTATGCGTGCATGTATGTTCCGGTGGGCATATCTACACGCACCTGTGTGCATGCGCGCGTTGTGTTTATGCATGTATGTGCCTGTGTGTGTATACCCATAAGCCTGTGTATATACGGTATGCACTACGTGTACATGTATGAGTGACTGTGTGTATGAACGCTTGTGTGTGCACTTATGGAATTAGGTTGTCGAGGTATACTTCCGTGAAGTCACACAGAATCTTTCTATATTCCTGTCATAGACGCTAACGGTGATGTTCAGTTTAGGAGTGAGCTCCACCCTGCATAAAGATATGCAAGGCAGGGGCCAAAGAGCTGGAGAGCGAAGCCCCAGCGCTGCCCAGGCTCAATCCTGGAGGCCCGCCGGAATAATCCCGAGCACAGAGGTGGGAGAAAGCCCTGAGCTCTGCCAAGTGTGACCCCAAAACAGAACAAAACAAGATAGCGGGGGGAGGCTGGAGATACGTCTCAGGCGTAGGGCTCTTGCTTGGAGGTGGGAGGCCCCGGCACAACCCCAGCACTGCAAAGGGCCCCTTGAAGCACTGTAGGGTGTGGCCAACAGTCAAGCAGAAAAACAAAACCAAATTCCACAAATGGGCTGGTTCGCGAGGGAAGGAGAGGGGCTTCTGAGTCTGCTCGCCTCCTAAATGGTGAGGCGAGGTGAAGGAGGAGTCGGACGTGAGGATACAGGTGGGGGAGGGAAACCTGGTGGTGGTCGAGCAAGACAGGACTGGCCCCAGGCCTGTGCCCACGGCGCGTGGCCTCCTGGCTCCCGTTCCCGTGTCATCTGTTTTGTATCTTCCGTTGCACACACACTCACTCCCTCCTCTTCCGCATCAAGGGTCAATGCACGGAGCAGAAGTGGCGGCAGGAAGCGCAGCCCCCAGCAAAGTCAGCCCCCCGGGACACCCTCTCCATCGTGGGCCCGTTTCCCTGTGGACAATATCTCAGGGCACCCTTGCATATTCAGACACACTTTAGTGTTTATGACTCAGATAGACGTGAGGGGAGAAGCCATGAGGCCCCAGCTTTGACTTGCGGGACCGCAATGGACAGAAGTCGAGGCCACTCTGCATGTGGACAGCAGTGCAGAGGGACAGGAGGGAGCAGGGAGAGACGGAGAGAGCAAAGAAGCAAGATGAAGGGCCAAGCATTCCCCAGAGTCTCTGTACCCTGCTCTGACCCTCAGGCGCCCCCTTCAGTTACCCCACTTCATCCCGAAGTTGGCCTGAGGCCAGAGAGGAGCCCTGAGCACCCGAGGAAAGGCCTGTCCCTGCTCCTGTCACCGGTGGTGGCTGGGAAGCCACTCGCCTGCCACCCGGAGCTGCTCAGCCCACGTGCTCCTGCTCCGCCTCTCGCCCCTGGGGCTGTGGGAGTCTGTGGGGGCCCGAGCACCCCGCAGTGGTGGGGGGCTGCTTACTAGTCCCGTGCGGCCGGGCCTGCTGCTCACGGATGAGGCCCCGGAGCTGACGGAGCTGAGCGAGGAGGCCGAAGGGCTGCGCTTCAGGCTGGCGGGGGTGGTGGCCATCACACGCCTCACGGCGGCCACCTTGCCCTTGGCTGGAGTCGCGGACGGGAAGCCGATCCTGGTGACTTTGTGAATGGGAGCAAACAAGCCATACTTGGGCTGACACTGGAAGTACCTGCGGACAACGAGGAGGGGGGGACAAAAACACCTTCAGCAAGAGACACAAGTGCCGACCGAGAAGTCCACTGAGTCCCACAGTCTCACACCCCCACAAACGAACACGCTCCCACAGCCCCACATGCCCACACACTCACACCACGACAAACACACTCACACACGCACCCCAAACAACACTCCCACACTCTCACACTCACACCCCAACAAACACACTCACACACGCACCCCAAACAACACTCCCACACTCTCACACTCCCACCCCAACAAACACACTCACACTCACACCCCAAACAAAACTCCCACATTTCCACAGCGCCACACTCACACTCACTCCCCAACAAACATCATACCCTCCACCAGCCCACACTCACACACACTCACAACCCAACAAACACACACACACCCCAACCAACACTCCCACACATAAACACCACAACCAACACACACTTACACTCACACCCCAACCAACACTCCCACACTTCAACACTCTCACAGCCCAACAAACACACTCACACCCCAACCAACACTCCCATACTCTCACACTCCCACCCCATTAAACACACACTCACACCCCAACAGACACTCCCACATGTCCACAGCCCCACACTCACACACACTCACTCCCCAGAAACACTCATACTCACACCCAAACAAACACACACTCACACACCCCACCGACACTCCCACACCCACACACACTCACACCCCAACCAACACTCCCACACACCCACAGCCCCACAGTAACACACACGCACACCCCAACCAACACTGCACGCTCTCAAACCAACACTGGCACGCTCTCATTCCCCACAAACACGCTCACACCCCCACCAACACTCTCATGCCCACGCCCCCACCAACACTCTCACAGCCCCACACTCACACGCTCACATACACACTCCCTCATACATTCACACCCACACTCGCTCGCATGCCGCCCACCCCCACCACGCAAACCAAGGGCGATTCCAAGCAGCCTCCCCGGCATCTGAAGGGTGACAGCAGGCCCGGGGGGTTCCTGCGGCCCGAGCACAACTGCATATGGGGGCCCCAGGCTGTACCCACATCCCTGCAGGGTCCCCGAGTGCCACCGGAAGTGGCCCCGCCTAAGAACCAAGTGAAGTGGCCTGCAGTCCCCTCAGCGCCTCCCGGGCACCGTGCAAGGCCCCAGGTTGTCTGGGGGGGCAGGGGGACCCACCTCGTTCCGGCCACGGCACCATCGTTCTTGCCCAGTGGCTTGTCCAGCTCTATGCCGCACCAATCCCCCTTGGCGAAGTCCGTCTCCCCGAGGAAGCGCACCACACCGGCCTCCATGCCTCCCACCTGCCGGAGGGATGGAGGGACATGGGTCAGGCACCCTGGACTGAGCACAGCGCCCCCACCCCCGCAAACGAACATTCTGGCTTCAGAGTCGGGATTTCCTGAAGAAACCCCAAAGGTCAAGGTGCCATTTGCCCCCGCAACCCCTACAGGGTGAGCAGACGCTGCTGCTCTTTGTCCATGCAAGGCAGCGGCATTCACACCCACTCGCTGTCACCGGTGGCCTGGCTGACCACACCCCCAGGAATCTCTGACCCAGGCCAGCCCCCTGGTGTGGCGAGGGGGTCGCTGCCCCGTGGGTGTGGGACTGGAACAGTGGCAACCCCACCACTGGAGAACAATTAAGCCAGAAACCAGCTAAAGGAAAATGACTGTTCTCGTATCTTAGCAGAGTTCGATCTTCCAGTTCTCCTTCACTATGCCTTGGCTTGACGCTTGGCTCCCGGGACACAGAGCAAAACAGAATCACAGCGTTGGACACTGACGGGAATGCTGACAAACAGGGCTGGAGCACCGGGGGAAGGGCACTGGCTTTGTGTGCGACCACCCTGTGATGCCCCAAGCAAAAACATCGAAAACCAGAGAAATAGAACCGATTTCCAACTTTGTTCATTGGTTTGTTTTTGAGTCACAGTCAGAGTGCTCGGGGCTTACTCTTGGCTTGGTGCTCAGGGATCACTCCGGGATGTGCTTGGGGGACTGTACATGGGACCAAGACTTAAACCCCGGGTCAGAGGCGTGCAAAGCATGACCCCTCCCCACGGCATGACCCCTCCACCCTGTTTTGGCTAAACTGGTAAAACTGGCAGTATCCCCGCACGCATCCATCACGCTGGAAACTGCAGGACCAGGCGTCCCGGCTGCTCGTGCTTCCACCCAAACCGCGAGTCTGGAGGAGCTGATGAACCAGACAGGCGAATGGACAGTCACCGCGACCGCTGCCCTCGGCACTCACCAGCACCTGGTCCCCGAGCTTCAGCTCCCGCTCCCCTTTCTTGAGGGAGCCGGCCTCAGAGAGGTTGGAGATGGACTCGCTGGCCGTCCTGGTCAGGCTGCTGATGTGAGGGGTGGCCGGTGACTCCTTCGCGGGGGACTGCGGCACCTTCGCGGTGCCGGCAAGGGCCGGGGAGGCCGACAGGGGCGGTGTGGCCCAGGCGGCAGGCGCTGGCTGCCGGCAGTTGGTCTCATCGTCGGCCTGCAAGCTCCTACTCAGCTTGGACGGACAGGTGAAGATGCCCTTCAGCGGCTCGCACTGGAAGTAGCGCACACCCACCACCAAGCCGTCGTTCTTGCCGATGGGCTCGTCCAAGACGATCCCCGCCCACTGACCAGGGGCAAACTGGGTCTCCCCGAGGAACTGGATGAATCCAGGCTTATTCCCGTTCACCCAGACTCGTTCCCCGACCTGGAAGTCGCCCACAAACTCCTCCTGCATCTCCGAGGAGGGGGCGCTGGGGGTTTTCTCCCCAGGCACGGTCTTCTCAACGGGAGCAGCCGCTGGAAGAGCAGAAAGGGTCAAAAGGGTCAGAAGGGACAGGAAGGGCCTGTGCAGGTCCAGTTAAAGTGTGGTTGGGGGAGAGGGACACCCAGCAGTGCTCGTGGCTACTCCCAGCCAATGACGGGGGCTGCTTGTGGCGAAGCCTGGCTGGGCCAGCCGTGAAGCGGACGTGCTCACCTACCGCAGCATCCCAGGCCACAGTCATACTTTGGGCAGCTCAGGGGAAATCTTTGGATACACCCCGTGATACTACGGACCAAGCCAGGTGAAAGCTCGAACCCAGTGTCTTATTTCTGCTGTGTCCACTGGCCCATCTTCTTTTTCTTTTGGGCGGGGAGCAACCCAGCCAATGCTCAGGGCCTATTTCTGGTTCTCCGTTCAGGGTTACTCATGGTGAGGTTGAGGGTGGAGAGTCACATGGGGTGCCAGTTGCCCTCCCCACTGTACTGTGGCTTTGGCCGGCAATGAGGCCCTCCATTCCAGGTGAGTCCACCTCCCTAAGCCTGTCCCCAAGCCCGGGCAAGGGAGCTAGCAGTTAGAAGGGAGCGGGTTGGTCGCCTCGGCTGTCACCGGTTGCCGTGACACTAAACTCACAGAACGTGACACTCGTGTGTGAGAGCTGTGTCCCAGAGCCACGGACGTGTCTACAGCTCAGGGAGCCCTTCCTGGGCGAGGACTCGGGATGCGGTTCCCGGGTGGGAATGAGTCTCCGTTGGCCTGGGCTGAGCACACTTACTGGCCGACGGTGCCTTCAGGGCCCAGCTCCCATGCTTGAGGATCTTGGTGGGGGCCTTCAGCCCCCAGCAGACTCATGGTCTGGCGGTCAGACGCTGCCGCGGCCACTACCCGGCCCCGACCATCGAGCCCACTGTGGGGCCTTCTGAGGCACACTCGTTCTCAGGACTAAATCTCTGAAGAGCAGAGGAGAGAGTCTGTCTCAGGCGAGCGACCACAGCAGCTTCCGGAGCCCAGAGAGCTGCCAGTCTGGCACTCGCCACCCCGAGTGCGACCCCTAGCCTCCCGCACAGCCCCCTGAGCCCACCAAGTGTCATTCCTGTACAAAAACTCAATCCCAAACAGACAAACAAACAACTGCCGATTCGGGGCCAGAGAGCAGAGGGGACAGGTACTTGCCCTGCGGGCAGCTGACCCTCACGCCCTCCCTGCCATCACTCCCACCACCAAACACATTCAGGAGCCAGAAATCATCCCTGAGCACCGCGAGTGTCACTGACCACCTCCCCGTCCAGACACTGACGAGCCGGCAGGCGACTCAGCAGTGATGGCTGGTCTTGTGTGTGCGTGTGTCCGTATGTACATGTGTGAGAGGCCCGGGGTTACACGTAGAAGCTAAGGCAAGCAACAGGCACACTTGTTTCTATGGACTGAGAACTGCAAGGGAAAAGGGCCCAGCAATACTGCGCCAAAGGGGGGCTGGAGAGCGATAGCACAGTGGGAAGGGCATTTGCCTTGCACGTGGCCGACCCAGGTTCGATTCCCAGCATCCCATATGGTCCTCTAAGCACTGCCAGATGTGATTCCCGAGTGCAGACCCAGGAGTAAACACTGTGCATCACCAGGTGTGACCCTAAAAGAAAAAAAAAATTGTGCCAAAGGGGAGCGAAGGAGTTTTCGGCATTTCCTTCATTCCTTGTGACACTGCCCAGGTTTGATAACCACAAGCCAGTATTAACTCCATTTCTTAACCCACGGAACTGAGGCAGACAGGTAGATGGGGGAAGCGTCCCCATGGCGATGGAACTCCGAGAAAGTCAACAAAAGCTTCATGGCCACCAAAAGACTACCTGAGTGCACAGGACCCAAGGTCTTGTCAAAATTAACCCACATTATGAGGCCCAGAGCAGGCTGGACCCCCCGAGGGAATAGGAACACAAAGGGCAGGAAAGGAATTTCTAAGAGGACCATGGACCACTCAACTCTACCCCCTTGGCAACCACCCTAGCAACGGACTCTAGGTAGCTAGAAACTCCCACCAGGGGCAGCCTGGGGAAATCCCTAGATTAGCCACCTTGAACTAAGGGAGGGCGCTCATGTGTGCCCGAGCCCAGGTACTGCTCTTGCCTATGAGGTCCATCATGTCACGGGCTTCTCCCCTCCTGTGGTGTGGACTTTCAGACCGAATGCAACCTAGCAACATAACATGTTCAGTGGCTTTCTGCACCTCTGGAGAAGCCGCACTCTCTCTCGAGCGTGTTACTCCCTCCCTCCTTCCCCTTCCTAAAGGCCTCCAAATAAAATGTTTCTGCTTCATGCTCATCTCCTGAAATGCTTTTCTGCGAGGAGGACAAAGGCCCGGGGGCCTGAGGAGGTCGAGGATCAACTCCCTTTCCCTGAAAAGGGCAACCCCTCACTCCGGCCCAAGACCCCGGGAAGGCCTAGTGGGCGTCGTGGGGCTGCCGGGGCTCATTGCACTCAGCAGTGCCAGCGCTCCAGCCAGTCCCGGGGGAGTGATATCTTCTCCTCTGCTTCTCATCAGCCCCCCATGAGGGCCCACTGACTTCAGAGTCATTCCATATTTCAATAGAGAATTCCGCAAGGGGCAGAGAGGCAGGACAGTGGGGAGGGCGCTTGCCTTATATCCAGTTGTCCTGGGCTCGATCTCCGTCAGCACAGGGACGTTAGCCGGCCAGGGTCACCCCTGGGCACAGCCACGTATGGCCACCCCACCCCACCGCACCCCCACCCCACCCCCAAAAATATATATATAACTACTCAAAAAACTTAAACTAACTAAAGATTCAAAACTATCATACACTAAAGAACTGTTAGAGAAAAAAGCCGCCCGCACGCGGGCAGAAAGCCCAGAGACTCAGATTCACCTGTGTCACACTGCACTCGCAGCTTCAGTACTGAGCTCTGCCAAACAGGCTCGTGCCAGTCTCGTGGAGAGACTGAAAATGGCAGTTGGAGTCTAGAATTTTCTGAGGTAGAACTAGAATTCAGCAAGGAGGAGGGCATCATGGGCCCTTCTTAAAGGGGCAGGCGCCACCCTTCGTGATGTCAGTGTCTGGCTGAGGCTCCGGAGGGCTGCCCGGCAGACGTCAGCACTACATGGCCAACGAGCCTCTGGTCCCTGCGGGGCCCAGTTCTGGATCCCCGGGCCCTGTGAAAGTGGTTTCAGAAAACTTTTGACAAATGTTTGTCAGTTACAGATCTCCAACTGAGGTCATTCAGCATCCCGCGAGTGGGACCTGGACCCAGTGACCCTGCCCAGGGCCCTCCTCAGGAGCCGGGCCAGGAAATCTGTGAGCCGGGGGGTGGGGGGGGGGGCGGGCTGGGGGGCAGAGCGAAAGGGCAGAGGCCCTGAGCTCGACCCTGACAGCCCTGCTCTCTGTGACCCCAGTGCTGTGAGCAACATCGGCCGCACCGTGGCCAGGGAGTGGCCCAGCCCACTAAGGCCTGAGAGCTGTACAGAGGAGTATGGCCTGGCCTGCTCCGGATGGGAGCACAAGCTGAATGAGTGCGGGTCCCCTCGAGGATGAGTGAGCGGGAACCGGGGAGTGGGGGGGAGGTGGGGAGGGCGGAGTGACCTAACCTGGGGTCTGAGGACGGGACATCTGACGGTGCTCAGGGCTGACTCTGATCCAGTCATGGGAGCTCATCCTGGCAGGACCTGGGTGGGAAGGGACGTACAGGGTGGGGTGGGGTCAGCCACAGGCAAGGCAGGCTCCTTGGCCCTGGGCTACCCTTCCAGGCTAGGATACCTATTTTCTTTCTTTCCTTTTGTTTTTTGGGACACTCGGCAGTGCTCAGGGTTACTCCTGGGTCTGCACTCGGGAATCACTCCTGGCGGTGCTCAGGGGACCTATGGGGTCAGCCATGCAGCAGGCAAGCGCCAAGTCTTCATGTCAAGGTGCCCACGAAACACAGTGTGCAACAAGGGACTCTGCAGAGAACGTCAGGGCCAGCAAACGCTACTTGGAAATCAATCAATTCTGAAAAAACACAAAAAGATGCAAAAGGAGGGGCTGGAGTGAGAGCACAGTGGGGAGGGGTTTGCCTTGCTCACGGCTGACCAAGATTCGATCACCAGTCCTGAGCACTGCCAGGAGTAATTCCTGAGTGCCACGTCCGGCACTGCGGGGCAGAGCCAGGGGAGGGCCGTCAGGGTGAAATCAGCACTCGAGTCACACAGGGTTCGTCACTCAGGAGATGGCATGAATGCGTGCGTTTATTCAGAGCATAAGTACAGACTTAAGTATGTTTCCACAGCCCACCCAAAAGAAGGAAAGGGGATGGGACGTGGGAAAGTGGGTGGGACAATGAGCAGAGCCATGCACTGTTGGTCAGCCACCTGGTGACCCTTTCGGCATAATGCTATTGGTCAGAACGACCTGCTTTGATATAGCTTTGACATATATGCAAAGATTGTGCTGTTCCTCATACATCAGTTACAAATCATTTACGAGGGTGCATTTTCCCCAAACTGAAACCTCCTGTACTGGGAAGTTGCCCAGCTTTGAGCAGGACAAAGGGGGAATGAAAAATCAAGCATTCTTTTACTTGGTCAGTAGGCAACACTGAGCATCACTGAGTGTGACCCAAAAAGCCAAAAAAAAAAGAGAAAAAACAGCGCAAAAGAAAATGTGTTTGCGCCTCACTGTCTCCCTGAGACTTGAGCACTCAATGCTGTGTGTGAGCCTAGTAGAGTCCCCGGCCTGAACAAGCCCCCACCCCTCCACCCCCATGTTCCTGTGTTTGGACCCTGACCCTAAATCCTGTGATGGGACCACGTGTGTCCATGACAAAGACGCTAGCAGGCTCAAGCCCTGCAACGTCCCTGTTTCACACAGGCGTGGCACCCGAGTCCTGGCCTGCTAGCGGCCGACAGTGATTCGGCAGGAAGCAGAAGTGTGAGCCTGAACGTGGGTCAAGTCCGTTCCTTCAGCTTGGAGGGGAGGAATGTACGAGAGGGGGTTTTGAGCACTGCCTCACAAGCAGGAGGTCCTGAATCCAAGCCCCCGGGGTCAACCGTGCACCTGGCACAAAGCCGGCACAAACCCGGCAGCTCTGCTGTCCCAGCACCACGCAGGAAGGGGGGTGACCCCAGGGGGAGGGCCACCGAGAGAGGAGGGGGACACCACAGAAAGGAGGAGTGAACACAGGGCAGGAGTTGAGGGCTGCAGGGCCGGGAGCACTGGGCAGAGAGCAGCCCTGGGGAGCAGGAGGACACGCAGGCGCCCTTGTCACTGGCCACTCGATGCAGTCGCACAAGCCGTGTGCAGACCCACGAGGCTGACAGGGTGCCAGGGACGGGGAAACCTCAGCAAGGATTTTTCTTTAAGTTTTGGGCCTTGGGGCCAGAGGTCTAGTACAGCGGGGAGGGCATTTGCCTTGC
The DNA here is from genome assembly GCF_029834395.1 of Sorex fumeus. Taxonomy (NCBI): domain Eukaryota; kingdom Metazoa; phylum Chordata; class Mammalia; order Eulipotyphla; family Soricidae; genus Sorex; species Sorex fumeus. The sequence goes on along the minus strand of NW_026606086.1, from coordinate 4,875,412 downwards.
ACACAACTGACCCGGGTTCAATCCCGGCATCCCATAGGGACCCCCGAGCACCTCCAGGAGTAAGTCCTGAGTGCAGAGCCAGGAGTGACCCCGGAGCACGTCCAGGTGTGACCCAAAAACAAAACAACAGCAGAGCAAGCCGAAGGGCACGGAAGTTCTGAGCCACGGAAAAGCCGAGGTTGGTGCCCACTCGCCCCCGCCTCCGCCAGGTCAGGCCTGCCTGCGATCAAGGTGCCCGAGTGTCTCCAGACAGGATATGCCTCAGCGGCTCGGTGCGTCATCTCAGCCTATCACCCAACTCGACTGGGATTGACTCTGGTTATCTCCTTGACTGGTTATCTTGGGCATCTCAGGGGCCAGCCGCCAATCTCCGTCCTCCCACCTGGCCAGGGCGGGATCAGGTGTCAGCAGCTGGGCCCTGAACACCCCACCTGCCCGTCCAAACACAACGCGAGCCCAAAGGCCAGGCTCGCTCCCAACTCGTAGGACACGACCAAGCTAGGGGCCCCGGAGAGCACTGAGTCGAGGATGGGTCCCAGAGATCCCCAAATCTCCCTTGATCAATGGCCCGGCCCAGCAATCTGCATCAACCACTGGGCCCAAGCTCTTTGCTTTCCTTCTGCTTGCTCAACGAAACTTGGAGGGGAGGAACTCCAAACATTTTTTTTTTTTTTTTTTTTTTTTTTGCTTTTTGGGTCACACCTGACGATGCACAAGGGTTATTCCTGACTCTGCACTCACAGGGGTTACTCCTGGCTCTGCACTCAGGAGTTACTCCTGGCATTGCTCAGGGGAACATATGGATGCTGGGACTCAAACCCGGGTTGGCCACGTGAAAGGCAAACGCCCTACCCGCTGTGCTATCTCTCCAGCCCCGGAACTCTGATCCTTATATAGAAAACAATGTATTTCACAATGCCATTTCAGCCATTCTGATTGTTGGGGGGTAAATTCTAAGCAATCATGGTGCATCTTTTGTCGAAATAATGAATGTAATCAATGTAGAGAAGAGTTAGTTAGAAATCATTTGCCTCATAGGCATTGGGTGGGTGGGAGGTGGGGTATATTGGGGTTCTTGGTGGTGAAAAATGAGTACTGGTGAAGGGTGAAGAAGACGGTGTTTGACCATTGTATGACCGAGACTTAAATCTGAAAGCTTTTTAACTTTTCCCACAGTAATTCAATAAATAAATATAAGAAGAAGATAGAAAGAAAGAAAGAAAGAAAGAAAGGAAAAAGAAAGAAAGAAAGAAAGAAAGAAAGAAAGAAAGAAAGAAAATTATGGAAAAAAAGGTAAGGCAGAGTTCATGCCCAATTCAATCAGCTAATCAGTGGCTGGATAAGTAGCAGTACTCCTACATAAGAGAGAGAGAGAGAGAGAGAGAGAGAGAGAGAGAGAGAGAGAGAGAGAGAGAGAGAGAGAGATCCAGAAAAACGCGGCAAATCTGTACCCCAAGCACACATCTCCCCAAACGATCCATTTTCCCCCACCCGAGATAAAGCCAACACGCTATGGGTCACATCCTCCTGCCACTGACCCCCAAAACCCGACGCTCCCTCCTCCCACCCTGGGGACTGATGGCACAAACTCCATCTTTGTGTCACGCCGTACATGACACATTTGTCACTAGCACCTGATGACTCATTTCAGAACCTCAACAGAAGCCACAAAGATGGGGAGCACTGCTCGGGGAGCACCATGCAGGGGCTTCTCAGACCTTCCCTCTTCCTCTGTTCCCCACCTGTTCTGGGGAAGATGCATACACAAATGGCCGGGGGTTGAGAACAGAGGAACCAAGCTGGGAGGAAGCAGGTGCTTGTGTTTTGTTTTCTCTGGTGACCTCTAACTACGGTTCCTCTTAAGAGACAAAGAAGGCCACAAATAAGCAAACACTCTGACCTCGGTTACCACCCAACTCTGATTGAACACCAAGATCTGCTCTAAATGAACTTTGAAAGGGCAAGCTAAATATCTTTCAGGGAAGCAAATAACCTTAGGGGATTATCTGCTCTGGTACTAAAAATGGGGGGGAAATAGTCTGTTTTGTATCTCTTGAAAATGTCAGCTTGACTCAAAGGCAGTTCTATTTCATCCCGCGGTACAAATGCTTCCTCCCAGCTAGAGCTTTGGCTCACGTCTGTCCAGCATTTTCTGGACAGGGAAACACCAGCCCTGGGAGCTGTGGCGTGATGGGCAGCACCACACACCGTTCTATGAGGAAGTTACATAAAAATCAGTCTTTCGTTCCAAACAAAATGTCAGGAGCTGCAGACACAGTTCAAGACTATATATAGCCTGAAGGCACAGGACATATGCAAACGGCATCTATTCAATGTCATCAGCCAGCCCAGTCACCCACCTCACACTGGCATTCAACTTCAAAATATCCAGATAGAGGAAATTGTCACATGTAAGGGGGAAAAATCAGAGTTAGCAAGAGCTCGAAGAGAAGAGCAAGCCGGCAAACAGGACTGAGAGAAGGTGACCGGAGGTGAGGCGGGTCTCTGGCCTAACCCAGGTCCTAGCCCCAGCTGCCCTGCAGAACCTGCCAGGGGCGACCTCACATGCCTCGGAAGACTCACGGGCACCCCACATGCTATAGAATCCCCCCAATGCCCACAGTCGCTCAGTTCTGACTCACACCCGCCCTTCCATGCAAAAGACCCGAAGGAACAAGAATCCCAGGCCGAAGCTTCTAGTATTGGGGCTGGAACGGTAGTGAGGGCATTTGCCTTGCATGCAGCCAACGTGGGTTCGAATCCCAGCACCCCACATGGTCCCCTGAGCACCGCCAGGAGTAAATCCTGAGTGCAGAGCCAGGAGTAAACCCTGTGCATCACCGGGTGAAAAAATTAACAATAAAAATATAACACCGTGGAGATGTGCAGACTGGGGGCGGGGTGCAGAGGGAGACCTCCCAAAGAGTGGCCCAGAGTGAGCATAACATCCCCAAAGATTCCGTAGGATGGGTCCGCCAGGTCTGGGGTGCAGCCTCACACTGGAGTCTAAGCCACCCTGGTCAGGATGTCCAAAGAGTCCTCAGAAAAGGACCAGAAACTCTGCATTGGAGCAGAGTAGAGAGGATGATTCAGGGGAAGGAAAGCATTAGGGGCCATCTTTCGAACTGCTCAAGGGCCCAGGTGACTGTTCAGAGCGGGAACTGTGTCTGCCTGCGGACAGCTAAGCCGGCTCCTGCCCAGCCCTGCCCAGCCCCGAGCACCCAAACAAAACATTCATTTTGAAAAACGGCGTATTACTACAGAGACACCTCTAACAACTCCCACCCGGCGAGGCTCAGGGGATACCCCTGGCTCTGCACTCAGGAATTATTCTGGTGGTGCTTCGGGGACCATATGGGATGCCGGGGATTGAACCTGGGTCAGCTGCATACAAGGCAAATGCCCTCCGAATGTATATAGCTCCAGCCCTTGCAATTCCTCTTTAAAAGCCCCTAGGGTCATAACTGGTGGTGTGTGGGTCCCTCCTGTCCTGAACCCCGGGCTCCCCAGGTGATGCTGGGCCTCTAGCCCTCTAAGCTATCTCCACACCACCCAGAAATCCGTAAGTAAAGTGAAAAAAGTAAAGGCCCTCCCATTGTTCGTCCATTTGCTCGAGCGGACCCAGTAACGTCTCCATTGGAGACTTTGTTGTTACTGAGTTTGGCCTATCGAATACGTCACGGGGAGCTTGCCAGGCTCTGCCGCGCGGGCGAGATACGCTTGGTAGCTTGCCGGGCTCTCCGAGAGGGGTGGAGGAATCGAACTCGGGTCGGCCATGTTGGCTGCGTGCAACGCAAACGCCCTGCCACTGTAATATCGCTCCAGCCATAATTCCGTATTAAAAAAAAATTGTTTACATTAACCACAGGGGCCGATGGCACAGCGAGGTCCGGGTTCTTTCTCTTAAGGTGCTGCTGAGACCAACATGCTGAGGGGAAAGGGTGCCCGGAAATCTGGTGATGCACCTGCGTTCTAGAAAGGTCGTGTCTTGAGACCAGCAGCAGCACTACCACAAATCAACGCACACACCCAAGAAAGCAGGGAAACGCGGTCACATCTCAAACACACCTGCACAAGCTTCCAATGGCAGAGGGCGCAGAGGGCGCAGACAGGCACCGGAAGCGTTGGGGAAGTGCACGGGTTCAGGCTGACTCCCTGGCTTGGCACTGGGGGTGACACTTGGCGGGGCTTGGGGGACCGTATGGGGTGCTTGGGAACGAACCCGGGTCTGCCAGGGGCAAGGCAAGTGCCCTACCCACCTTACTATCTCTCTGGCCCTGGTACGCTGTTTTTAGAAGACATTATCAAGCCGATGTGTTTCCCCCTTGCATCTTCCCCTTCATTCCAGTATTTATTTTCCCTTTCCCTCCCTTTCTCGCTGAGGCTGAGGGTCGCACACTCTAGATGGTGGTTACCCACTTGGGGGGTGGGGGGTCTCACTCGGCCTGCCAGAACTCCAGCCATGCCCAATTTTCCCTATTTCCAGTGAAGAATATGCCATAGGAAAAACATCTGGTTGAAAACTCACATAAATCAATGCTTTTGGGTCTACAGATACTCTTAAGGGACTAAGCATGGAGAAACCTCACCCCACAGAAGAAAGAGCCAGAGTTCTGGCCCGGGCACCCCTAAGAGCCAAGCTGACACTTCGAATGAGAAATTTTTCAGAAGTGCTCCCTGTCATAAAGATAGTAAACAAAACATATAAAATCATATTTTTAAACAAAAATCCACCTTTCAGAAAAAGACAACATTTAAAAAAGAAAATGTCCCGGGGACCCGACAGATAGTATAGTGCGAAGGTGCTTCCCAGGCATCAAAAAGTCAAATATGGACCCCTGGGGACCACCAAGAGTAATCCCTGAGCATCACCAGGTGAAGCCCCAAGCAAAAACCAAAGCAAAGCAAACAAATAAATATGTGCTGAAAATAACCAGTAGGAAACAGGCTGGGACGGGTGTGTGGGAGAAACAGAATTTCCCGCACACCCTGCACCCAGCCCTGAGGTCACACTGCAGAACCTCAAGAGTTTGAATGAAAAATGTAAGCAATTTTATTTCTAAAAATGAGAATGTAAGAAAAGAGTCTTCAGGTCTTGCCAAGACTCAATCAAGGGGAAAGGCGGGTCACGAAAACAAAATCACTCACAAACCTACGTTTCTTCTGCAGGCAGCTGGGCAGCGGCTGCCACTCCTCGAAGTGGGGACCCGGGAGGATGTGCAGAAATTCCTCGATTCTGCGCCAACCAGGCCGGGAGAGCAGCTGGGCCAGCCGCATGCTGAGGGAGGCATAGCCGAGATGTCCGTGGGGTTCTGCGGAGGATTCGAGAGCGACACCTGGAGTCAACCAACTCCTCTCTGCCAATGGGCCATGGGATCTCTTTTTGTTTGTTTGTTTCGGAGGAGGCCATACCCTGCGGTGCTCAGGGCTCCCTCCTGGTGCTGCACTCAGGGATCACAACCTGGGTTGGCCGCATTAAAGGCAAACGTCCTCCACGCTGCCATCCTGGATTTGACTTTGGGGAGGAACACAGTGTGCTCCAGCCTACCCCGCTCAGCCCTGCCATCTCCACCCTCTACCCAATTTCCCAATCTCTCTCTTCTCTCCTTCTCTCTCTCTCTCTCTCCCCCACCCCCGCCCTTACAGCTTTATGGATCAGACCTGGTGGTGCAGAGCTGACGCATGGCTCTGCCCTCACCTCTCCTGGCCCTGAGTCCTGTCTCAAACCAATCTCAGAAAGCTGCTTGGTGCCCATGTGTGCTGGAAGGTGCCAGTGCCCGGCAGCACGTGCAGAGGGCAGGTGCGTGGCCAAACCCCAGCACCGCTGGGTCTGAACATTCAACTGTCTGCCCGGGAAAGATTCCATCGACCCCCACAGAAGAAAAACTGTTCATCGATTTGGTGAGAAACTTCTCCTATAGAAACTTGGCCCACAGGGGGGAGGGAATGTGGAGAGCTCTAAGCCCAGCCAAGCTACTCTCAGGCATTCTTCCAGGGGGCGAGGCCCCAGGGCACAGCCACGCCCAAATCTCCCAAGGGTGAGAGTGACAGCCCCCAGCATCACAGTCACCCCCAGTCTGAAACCCCCCCTCTCTCACAGTGACTCTGAGTCCAGCAGCCCCAACTGCCCACAGTGAGTCAGTTGTGTTGGTCCCCAATCCTCTTACTTGAGGCCGGCCTTTTCCCTGACCAGAGGCTTCCTTGAGTCCAGACCAGCCTCCCCCGCCCTGAGGCCTAAGTGGACAAGGGCCCCCGCTTCCGACCCCCAGCCCCCATTTTCAACGAGCATCCCCCAAAAAGCCCCTCTCAGTCCTGGCTTCTGCAAGGGCAGCGCCTTCCCACCAGCAGGATGCCACAACACTGGGGAAATGTGTGTGTGTATGTCTATGTATGTGTCTGTGTGTGTATGTTGGTCCGCATGCATGTGCGTGAAGGCTCAGCTCGCCTATTAGATGGCGTGCATGCGCATGCGTGTGCATGAAGACTCGGCTCACCTGCTCATTCACATCGTCCATCCAGAGGCGCTGGGTCTTCCGGATGGTGGGGTAGCTGTTCCTGCCCCACTGCTGGGGCCGCAGCAGCCCGGCCTTCTCCAGGTTCTGTAACGTCAGGATGTGCTCGTAGCCGTATGTCTGCCAGAGAAGTTGGGGAGCCTGCTAGATCTCCCACTTCCGAAGAGGGAGCGAACATTTTCATTCTCATTTTGATACTATTGATTTTGAGTCATAGCCGGCAGCATGCAAGACAAGTGCCTTACCCCTTTCTAGCTCTTGGTTTGTTTGGTTTTTTGTTTGTTTGTTTGTTTTGCTTTTCAGGTCACACCCAGCGATCCTCAGGGGTTACTCCTGGCTTTGCACTTAGGAATCACTCCTGGCGGTGCTCAGGAAAACGTATGGGAGGCTGGGAATCGAACCAGGGTCGGCTGCGTGCAAGGCCCTACCCGCTGTGCTATTGCTCCAGCCCCTTTCTAGCTCTTTGGACCCCACATATACAAGATAGATGACAGTGTACTGAAATAACTGAGTAAGAAAAGGAGGCCAACCACACCTCCTGACGTGCTATTGTCCAGATGTCTCCTTTGTTTTGTTTGCTTTTGCCCCCCCCACTTCCTGTGCTCAGGGATCAGTGCTGGTGGGGCTCAGGGGACTCATATGGGTGCCAGGGATCGAGCCTAGGTGGGCCACGTGCAAGGCCAACTGCCTTTTTAAAAAATTTCCCCCTTGGCAAATGAGTCACTTAGAAACACTGACCTGGAGAATTTCTCTTTTGTAATAATCCAGAACCTTCTGCTTGACCCCACTGTTGCACACCGACTGCAGGCAAATGAGCCTGAGCACCTTGATGAGTGGATGCTTCTGGGCGATGCAGTCCTCCATGTAACTGTTGACCTAGAGTCGTGGCAGATTCATGTGTGAGAGCCGGGTCTGGGCCTGCAGTCCTGGGCGTTCCCCGGCCCCTGAGAGGCCCAATCAAGGAGAGGCTGGAGATTGGCTAATACTCCTGCCCACACTCCCTGGACAACCTAAGCTCCGGGGCTAAGGGCGGCGGGTGCAACTGTCCCACTTGTCAGCGACACCTGAGCAGCATCAGTAAAGTAGCAGGGACTGTGGGGAATTTGGGCGCTTGCTTGCTGCAAGTGAGAATGCGGGATTTATTGACAGGCAGACAGGAAAAGGGATCATATAACCCATGCTCTTAAATAATCCCTGATGGGCTTCAATAGTCTTGGGCTTCAGGGCTGGGTCTTGTTTCTCTGAGGACAGCAAACAGCAATGGAACACATGCGCGCGCGCACACACACACACACACACACACACACACACACACACACACACACTACCCCCGGTCAACAGAAACCTATCCCTTGGCAGAATCTCTTTCCGCACATTTTGCACTGCTCTGACAGGTATTTAGGCCAGACACAGGAATCAAAGCGATTCCTTTCCTACCTCGAGTTCTGTTTGCCAATCTCGTTAACTATCGGCTAAAACAGTTTTAGTGTTCACGTACCTGATCAGTGTCTATTCCAGACATAAACTCCTGCTCCACGGTTAACTTATCAAAGAAGTCTTCAGATGCTGAAACATAATTAACACACGAGCAACTCAGAAGTGGGATAAATGCTCATTTCTCCCAAAGGCATGCAAAGTAGCAAGCAAGCACCAAGTTTAAGTCATCACCAGGAAGGCACATTCCAGAACAGAGAGGCTGATGGCCTGTGCCCTGAGGTGCGCCTAGACACAGAGCCCCAGGGCCTGGGCCCTAGCAGCTTCCCCTTCACACTAATTAAAGCAATTTCCCAAGGGCATTTTACTTTGGTTACTTTGGGGGCCACTCCCGGTGGTGCTCAGGGATCACTCCTGGCAGGCTTCGGAGACCATATAGGACTCCGGGATCCAACCCGGGCCGGCTGTGTGCCAGGCACTGCAGTACCGCTCCAACTCCAGCTCCTCGCCACATCAGACTGAAACCAACCTCAGCAAGAATTGCCAGGTCTGGCGAAGCAGTGCTGGCGCCACCCAGAGCCTGGGAGAGTCCTGCTGCACCACCTGACCCCGCAGAACCCAACAGTCACACTCGGAACATTTCTGTGAGGACACAGCGGCTGGCACAGGGAACAATGCACAAGTGAAAAGGTAGCCGGGGCGCCCCCCAGAAGTAGCAGGGAGCCAGTGACACACCCTGAGCCTGAGCCCGGGACAGGGCACTCACTCGTTACGTCCCTGATGAGCTCGGCGATGGAGGTGTGGTTGGCCAGGGAGCCCCGTGTCACCTGCATGTGGGGTAGCTGGGAGACAATCTGCTTGATCTCGCCCACCGTCTTGGCGTTGTGCCTTTCCTGAGGGAGGGGAGAAGGTCATGACAGTACTGGGGACAGCACTCAGGGCCTCGCACACCTGTGTGTGTGCGTGTGCGCACACGCACACACACAGATACACGCACACACACACACACACATACACGCACACACACACACACACACACGGGGCATGCCCCAGACACAGCCAAAGCAGTGCTGGGAATGCACCCAGGCCACCCACCCTCCCACGCCCCCCACACACACACAATGTGCCCCAGCTCCAGCCCTGGTTGCCAAGAGTGCATTTTTAAGAATTTGGGTCTTTGGGTTGCCCAGGGCATGTTTGAATCACGTGCAAGGCAGTACCCCGGGCTTCCTCCTGGCCTGGCACTCAGGGATCACTCCTGGCATGCACCTGGACCACATAGAATGCTGGGGAGTGAACCCAGGTCAGCCGCATGCAAGGTAAGCGCCTTACCCGCTGTGCTATCACTCCGGCTCCACCAAATTAATTTTTAGTGTGAGAAATGGACACAAAACGAATTAGGCTATAACCAGATCCCACAGCCACAGGAAAATAGAAAAGGCAGGTTGGTGGGTCCAGGTACTGCGACAGCCACATCCTGCAGCACTGAGAGACCATGTGGACGGGAGGGAGCCCAGGGCCCACGCAGGCCACACCTGACACTGCATGGTCCCTGCCAGGGATGTGGAGCTCAGCAAACTGTGCCTTGAAGCCACAAAAGCTAACGCTCGTATAGCCTGAGACCTCAACAATAGCAAATCAAGTGTAAAACGTTTCCTGGGTCCAAGCTATACAGTGTGGGAGGCGCTTGCTCAGTGCCCGGCCTCCCCACAGAACCCCGAGGCCTGCCAGGAGCCAGCCCTGAGCACTGGCAGCGGGAAGGGAGGGAACTGGACACCATGGCGAGCTCGGAGCTGGAACAGTGAATGCCTGACACTTCTTATCCATAGCTTTATAAGTCACGGTGAGGAAATAAAAAATTGAGGAACAAAACCCAAGTGAGCAAAAGCAACTTCAGAAATACAACAACCATGGGGTCAGAGTGACAGAACAGTGGCGAGGTGCTTGCCTTGCATGCGGCCAGCCTGGGTTCGATCCCCAGCATCCCATGTGGTTGCCTCAGCCCACCAGAAGTGATCCCTGAGCGCAGAGCCAGGAGTTAGCCCTGAGCACCTCTGGGTGTGCCTCCCCTCAAAAAAACAAAACAAAACAAAAACCCAAAGAAATACAAATACTGATATAGTGGAGATAACTCCTTAAAAAGATGAAATCAGGAAATCACCCTTCAAAGGAAAAAGTGATTTTTAAAAACTTCCCCCAGAGTTAAAAAATTCAGCTTCTATCATTTTACTGATTCAGGTTTCAAAAGTGAGCTGAACCCAAACTAAATGAGCAGCAGGAGGGCGCGAGGTGCTAACGAAGCTGGGGGCCGGGGACTGTGCTCTCATTATCACACGCCTTCCCAGCCTGCTCCGGCTGAACCCGGATTCCCTAGATGCAGGAGCTAGTGGAGATGCCGCCACCGCCAGCAGCTGGGAGGAAGGTGGGAGGGACAGGGAGTGCAGATGATGACTGGCAAAGGACCTGACACAGGGAGAGGGCCTGGCACCACCTTTCCCCGGGCGCCCACAGCCTGCCTGCCGCCTGGCGCCAGGCCCCAGTCACCTCAAAGGCAGCCAAGATCACCTTGGCCTTCTTGCTGAGCACGGCGCCCACGGCATTGAAGTTGCGGTCTTGGATCTCAGCGTAGAGCTCCTCGGCTGAGTTCAGCGGCAGCTTCTTGGACTCTGTGGGCAGGTCCTGCCCGTCACCCTGCCTCTTCAGGGCAAATTTCTTGGGTGGCAGCTTTACATGACCTGCACGGGAGGGGACACCCAAGTGAGACTCCAGAGACTTCCTGTCAGGGGAGAGCACTGGGCTTTGAGTCACTAGATGCGCACGAGCATAGGACGCTCACGCTTTTCACGCACGGCTTCCCTGGCCTGGCCCGCGGGACGCCTCCTGCCACTGCCAGCCCGAACTGAACTCAGGATGGGGCCACCCGAGGAAACATGCCCCAGGGCGGCCTAACTGCAGGTCTGTCCTGCTGGCGCGTGCAAGTGCATGCCGTCTATACCGACATTTCAACAAGCCAAGAGGAGCCCAGGATGGGGCTGGAGTGATAGCACAGCAGGGAAGGTGATTGCCTTGCACGGGGCAGACCCAGGTTCGAGTCCCAGCATCCCATATGGCCCCCTGAGCACCGCCAGGAGTAACTCCTGAGTGCAGCACCAGGAGTAACCCCTGTGCATTGCGAAGTGTGACCCCTGTCACTGTCCTCCCATTGTTCATCGATTTTGCTCAAGCGGGCCCAGTAACGTCTCCATTTTGAGACTTGTTACTGTGTTTGCCATATAGAACACGTCACGGGTAGCTTGCCAGACTTTGCCATGCAGGCAAGATACTCTCCGAAAAAGAAAAAGAAAAGTCAAAAGAAAAACAAAAACAAAAACAAGATCCCAGGAATCATTTCAGCATGGAAGTTTGCTTGAGGGCGGGAGACAGCTCTGAGGGCTTCTTTCCTTTCTGTTTCCTTTCTCTGATTTTGGGGCCAAACCTGTCAGTGCTCAAAGCTTATTCCTGGCTCTGTGCTCTGGGCTAATTCTTGGCAGTGACTGGGGGAACCATATGCGGTCCTGGGGACCAAACTCACCCTAACTGCTGCACTGCCTCTAGCTCCAAGTTGGTTCCTTTCAAAAAATCATCTCCTCCACTTTCAACACAAATCCCGACGTGTCTACATACAATCAGCTCCACTGCTGTGGGTCCAGAGAGACGGGTCATCGGGGGCAGCGCACGCTCAAGTCCAGCTGTCTGTTCCTCTGAGCACTGCCCCGTGTGGGCCCTGAGCACTGTGGGGTGGGTGCTGAGAATCATAAAGCAACAAGAAGAACTCCTGCATCGGAGAATGTGGGGAGAGAAAGTGACCGACGGAAGAAAAATACTTCTCGGATGCTTTCCAAATCCTAAGCCCCTCGGAACAGCCCGGGCACCAGCGTCTGGAGACAGCACGCCACGGTGGCCGCGGGACCCGGGGCCTGAGCACATGCTGAGATACACGAGGTCGGCAAGACCTCGCATTCCAGCTCAAAGCAGAGGGGCAGCCGCTGGCCCAGGCAGCCTGCACGCAGCTCCTGCACGGGCCTGCCATCGCCCTCGGTCCAGCCACGGGCGCAGAGCTGGGGGGTTATGAGGAAGCCCAATTTCTCCTTGTTTTTCAGATTTCTCATAATTTTTTCTTTTTTGGGGGGGTCACACCCAGCAATGCACAGGAGTCACTAGTGGCTCTGCACTCAGGAATTACTCCTGGTGGTGCTCAGGGGACACTATGGGATGCTGGGAATCAAACCCGGGCTGAGCCGCGTGCAAGGAAAATGCCCTACCCGCTGTACTATCACTCCAGCCCTCTCCCTTAATTAAATGTTTCATCAGAAGTAGGTGTGTGATGTGAAGAGACTGTGAGCTCCCAAAACGCCTTCCCCCCCGGAGGCACCCCACAAGCCCCATCTCTCACACCTCCGCACCAGCCACCCCAGCACCTTTGCCAGATCCCTCGAGGGACTTGCAGAAGCACCAGGAGGTGGGGACCCCTCGCACGGGGTGCTCCTGTGCCAGTGAAAGCTTGGAGCAGGAGTCTGGGGAGGGACTGTGTGTGTGGCATCACCCCCAGCCGCTGCCAGGCACAGCCCCGGTGGCCCCAGGGCCACGGACTGGCCCCACAGAGCAGAAAATCACCGAGATCAGCCCCACAGTTCCTTGGGCACTGCTTACGACTGTCCCCACAAAAGGAAGCAACTTAAGAAGTTATCCTTTGGAACAACTGGTAAAAAACAAACCGGAAACACCCCCATAATCATGAAAGAGCAGGAAAACGTTTTGTTGTGTGGAAATGCCTCCATGTGTGGTCCTGTTCTGCTTCCGTGGCCGCTGTCACTGAGCCACGCATTCACCACTGCAGTGACATACACACTAACACACACGAACACACACACACACACACACACACACACACACACACACACACGCCATCGCAATCCACTCTGCGATAACCAGCTTGGCACACTGGACTGACAGCACTGTCTGGACTTGGCCAACACTCAGCAGCTGCAGGGCTCTGTGTCCCCAGAGAGACCCCATGCAGTTAGCTGCATCCCCGTCCTTCCAGACCGGGGCTCTATCCCCAGGGCTGTTTCCCCAGCCACCGGCCAGGGCCACTCCTGAAGTCGCCGGAGTTACCCCTCTTGCGGCCTACCCCTCTTTCTTCCCTGTTCTGAAGAAAAGACACAATCAGACTGTGGGAAACTTCTCAGACTGTATCCCAGCAGGAGCTACTCCCAGCTCAGTGCTCACTGGATGAGGCAGGAGCGTGGATGGAACCGAGTGCTGGCTGTGCGCCTGGCACTAGCCCCGTGAGCTTTCCTAGCCCCCACTCAGATCTGAAATGCTACAGAATCTAACACCCGGGGCCAAAGTCCCCTGACCTCAGACCCAGGCACCCCTCAGAAACGCTCTATTCCTCACGCCTTCCTGGGCGGCCTGAGCAGCGGGGCTGCACACCGCATGGCCCTCTGCACAAGGCCTTCGCCTCAGTTTCCCCGATGGTGTCCTGGCTCGAACTCGCTTTAACCTTGGGCTGAAAGTCAGTGCCTGACATTTTCAAGTATTCTGACTTATACACAAATGCCACACCTTTAAAAACAGACACTTTTGAGATTGATTTTACTCAGCTAACTTATTAGTAAATGATGTCGCTTCACTTACTGTTCTGGAAGCCATAAATTTCATCGACGAGTTCTTCGTATGTCAGCTGAGTCGCAAGGGGCGTTAATGAATCCACATTTCAATCAAGCAACAAGAGGTTATCAAAAACAGGAAATATTGAATTCTGACTTTCTGTAAACTCTCTCCTCATCCTCATCATCATATTGGCCACTTGCTGGGAACAAAGTACAGAGTCAGGGAGAGCCTTTTTAGCAATGGGCGGATTTTAAAATGAAGCTAAAAAGACCCCGGCAATCCAAAATTTAAAAATAAGGCGGAAAAAAATGGAACAATAAAATAAAGCAAGATAGGCCCGAGACAGTATGGTGGGTAGGATGCTTGCCTTGCAGGTGGCTGACACAGGTTCAATTCCTGGCACCACGTACAATCCCTCAAACCCTGCCAGGAGTGAGCCCCGAGCACTGCAGTGTATGGAGAGGGCGGGAGGAGGGAGAGGGCGAGAGAGGGAGGGAGAGTAGGGATGGAAAAGAAAAGATAAAGAACAGAAAAGAGAAAAGGAAAGAGGGCTGGGAGACAGCAGAGGGGCCAGGGGTCACGCCTTGCACGCAGACAGACTTATTTTGGTGGCCCGAGCACAGAGCCAAGAGCACTGCGAGGTGGAGCCCCAAACCCCACCCGCAGGAGAGAGGCCTCCCTCCCCGCCCCGGCTCACCCTGGCGCACTCACCCTTGCCGAAGATCTAGGGGATGGTCCCGTACAGGCCAGCAGCTTCATCAGGCCCTTGGTCGCGTGGTACAGGCCCGTCTGGTCGCTGTCCAGGCAGCACTCCTGTGGGAGAGGGCCAGGCACGTGGGCACAGGCTCTGTGAGTCAGCACCGAGGCCTCAAGGCAGCATCTCTACTGGGGGCAAGCATTGCTGGGCGGCGAGGAAAGGCTGGCCTCTGCCTGCCCCCGTGACCACACAGCAGAACACTCTGGGCTTGTAGAAGGGCAGGCAGCCTCTCCCACATACAGCAGCGAGTGTCACAGGGGATAGCAGGAGGGCAGCCACGGTCTCGGAGAAGGGCCACAAGGTCCATTTTACACACAGACAAAAAGAAACATCTTTGGCCCAGAAAGAACAAAGAGCACGCACGCGCCGCCCAACCGGGTGGTTCAGCAGGGCTGACAGAGCACACATGGTCCCCAGCGGGGCCTCAAGATCTCTCCTGTGCCTCAATCCCTTCATCCAGCAAGTGCGGAGAGCAGAGGAGGGAAATCACGCAACGCGCTTCACCTGCACTCCACCTGATGGGGCGGCACTGCTGGTGCCCATCGCGGGACTCTCTTTTTATCTTTTTTCTTTTTGGGTCACACCCGGCAATGCACTGGGGTTACTCCTGGCTCATGCACTCAGGAACTACTCCTAGTGGTGCTCGGGGGACCATATGGGATGCTGGGAATCGAACCCGTGTCTGCCGCATGCAAGGCAAACGCCCTACCTGCTGTGCTATTGCTCCAGCCCCTCATCGTGGAATCTTTGACCCTGTCTAAGGCAGCAGACAACAGGCGTGCACCGCAGAGGCGTGAGGACGAGGGGTGCAGACTGAGGGCGGCGTAGAGAGGGAGACCTCACAGAGAGCCTGGCCCAGATTGAGCATAAGATCCCAAAAGATCATGTAGGATGTCTCTGCCAAGTCTGGGGTGCAGCCTCACACTTCAGTCCAAAATATCCTGGTCGGGATGTCCAAAGAGTCCTCAGAAAAGGACCAGAAACTCCGCATTGGAGCAGAGCAGAGAGGAAGATTCAGGGGAAGGAAAGCATTAGGGGGCCTCTTTCAAACTGCTCAGGGGCCCAGGTGACTGTTCAGAGCGGGAACTGTGTCTGCCTGCAGACAGCTAAGCCGGCTCCTGCCTGGCCCTGCCCAGCCACGAGCACCCAACAAAACATTCATTTTGAAAAATGGCGTATTACTACAGAGACACCTCTAACAACTCCCACCCGGTGAGGCTCAGGGGATACCCCTGGCTCTGCACTCAGGAATTATTCTGGTGGTGCTTCGGGGACCATATGGGATGCCGGGGATTGAACCTGGGTCAGCTGCGTGCAAGGCAAATGCCCTCCGAATGTATATAGCTGCAGCCCTTGCAATTCCTCTTTAAAAGCCCCTAGGGTCATAACTGGTGGTGTGTGGGTCCCTCCTGTCCTGAACTCGGGGCTCCCCAGGTGATGCGGGCTCGGGGCCGTCGTGGCTCTGGGCGAGAGAGAAGGCGTGAATGCAGCATCCACGGGCGGATGTGGGGCCCGTGGCAAGGACCTGTCTGGGGTCTGTCTGTTGGGATGGCCTTGCCCCGCCCACGCAGGGCCAGGAGGAACCCTGGGTGTGAACGAGATAGCTCCTATCCTCAGCTGGGGTGACCAAGCCGCTTCCTCAACGCTTCTGCACTGCTGACTGGGAAAGGGAGCAGAGAGGCCGCTCCCAGACCTGCAATGGCTCGGATGGAAGGCAAACCCTAGTCCTGTCACCACACAGGGGCAGGCAGGCCCGTACCCTATTACTACACAGGGGCATGCAGGCCTGTGTCCTGTCACCAAACAAGGCCATGCAAGCCCCTCCCTGCTTCATGACTGGGGTGGGGAGAGACCATCAGGGAGCCCAGGAAAGTTCTGGATTCCACAGTATGAAGCCCAGAGACGTGAGCAAACCCACAGGGAGCTGGGTGACAGCAGCCCAGAACCAAAGCGAGCCCCAGGTTCTTTCTATTAAGGTGCTGCTGAGACCAACATGCCGAGGGGAAATGATGCCTGGAAATCTGGTGATGCACCTGCGTTCTAGAAAGGTCGTGTCTTGAGACCAGCAGCAGCAGTACCACAAATCAACACACACGCCCAAGAAATGCAGGAAAACGCGGTCGCGTCTCAAACACACCTGCACAAGCTTCCAATGATAGAGGGCGCAGAGGGCGCAGACAGGCACTGGGAGCTTTGGGGCCGTGCACGAGTTCCGGCTAATTCCCTGGCTTGGCACTGGGGGTCACACCTGGCGGAGCTTGGGGGACCGTATGGGGTGCCAGGGAACAAACCCGGGTCTGCAAGGGACAAGGCAAGTGCCCTACCCACATTACTATCTCTCTGGTCCAGTACGCCGTTTTTAGAAGACATTATCAAGCTGATGTGTTTCCCCCTTGCATCGTCCCCTTCATTCCAGTATTTATTTTCCCTTTCCCTCCCTTTCTTGCTGAGGCTGAGGGTCGCACACTCTAGGTGGTGGTTACACAATTGGGGGGGGGGTCCCCACTCGTTCTGCCAGAACTCCAGCCATGCCCAATTTTCCCTATTTCCAGTGAAGAATGTGCCATAGGAAAAACATCTGGGTGAAAACTCAAATCAATGCTTTTGGGTCTACAGATTATCTTAAGGGACTCAGCATGGAGAAACCTCACCCCACAGAAGAAAGAGCCAGAGTTCTGGCCCGGGCACCCCTAAGAGCCAACCTGACACTTTGAAAGAGAAATTTTTCAGAAGTGCTCCCTGTCATAAAGATAGTAAACAAAACATCTAAAATCATATTTGCAAACAAAACACAACCTTTCAGAAAAAGACAATATTTGAAAAAGAAAAACTCCAGGGAGCCAGATAGATAGTATAGTGGGAAGGTGCTTCCCTGGCATCAAAGAGTCAAATATGGACCCCTGAGGACCCCCAAGAGTAACCCCTGAGCATCATCAGGTGAGGCCCCAAGCAAAAACCAAAGCAAAGCAAACAAATAAATCACTTATCACTTAATCACTTAATCCCCGTTATTCATCGATTTATTCGAGCGGGTGCCAGTAATGTCTCCATTCATCCCGGTTGCGTGCTAGCGTAGCCCAATGGTATCTGTTCGTTCTAGGAACATGCAGAGCCTTAAACCGATCATTTAGGGTCTTGACGAAGAAGTCTGACCATCTTATAGGTGGGCGTCCACGTGATCTTTTGATGTCTCGTGGAATCCAATCAGTAATGGCTCTAGTCCAGCGGTTGTCTGTAAACCTCATTACGTGTCCAGCCCATCTGATTTTTGATGTCTTGGCAAATGAGACAGCGTCCCTGATTCTTGAGCGTTGACGAAGATCAGAACTCCGGATTCTATCTCTCATTTGAGTGAATCGTGATATTCCAAGCATAGTTCTTTTGATTCCTCTTTGAGAGACCCGAATAGCGTTCTCATCCTGTTTTCGTAGGGTCCAGGTCTCTGAGGCATATGTTAATGCAGGAAGAATAGTGGAATCAAAGAGATGTGTTCGTAGCTGGAGGTTCTTTGTCCTTTTAGTTATTTCTTCAATGCTCTTGAAGGCATTCCAAGCCGCTCTCTTCCTCCTGCGCAACTCAGGTGCCAGGTCATTCATCATGTTGATTTCTTGACCTAGGTATATATAACCGTTGCATTCGGAGATGGTGGTTCCGTTGAGAGCGAATGGAGTGCCAGGAACAAGGCTGTTTCTCATAAACATTGTCTTCGTAAGATTCAGCTGTAGTCCGACCTTTCCACATTCACGGTCAAATTCGTTCAGCATTTGTGCCGCTTGGCTGATGTTTGGTGTTATTAGAACGATGTCATCAGCAAAGCAGAGGTGGTGTAGTTGCCGACCATCTGTCTTCACTCCCATGTTTTCCCATTCCATCGTCGCATGATGTTCTCGAGGGTGGCACTGAAGAGTTTTGGTGAAATGGTATCACCCTGCCGAACCCCTCTCATGATATGGATGATTACTTCTTTGTAGAATGGTGAGATTTTGGTAGTGAATCCGCAATAGAGCTCACGAAGGATCCTGATGTATTGAGTTTGTACGCCCTGATTGGCTAGGGCTTCCATGACCGCTTCCGTCTCAACAGAATCAAAGGCCTTCTTTAAATCAATGAACGTTAGACAGAGCGGCATCTTGAACTCCCGAGATACCTCAATGAGCTTGGTTATTGTGTGGATATGGTCGATGGTACTGAATCCTTTTCGGAATCCAGCTTGTTCACATGGTTGTCCTTCATCTAGCGTTCTGCTAATCCTATTCAGGATGACTCGAGTGAATAATTTGTAGATGACAGACAATAGGCAGATTGGGCGATAGTTGCCAATGTCGTGGGTGTCTCCTTTCTTGTATAGTAGTACAGTCCTGCTGGTTTTCCATTGGGATGGAACCTTGCATTCAGACAGGTAGCGTGTGAAAAGTCGAGCCAATGTATTGATGAGTACTGATGGTAAGTTCTTCAGTTGTTCAGGTCTGATCTTGTCTGGGCCAGGTGCTCTTTGTTTCTTTACCGACGAGATGGCATGTTGGATTTCGGAAGGGAGAACATTGGGAACGACATATCCATCATGTGGTATGTGGTATGTGGGCAAGTGGATGTGGCTATTAAAGAGATCTGAGTAGAAGTCATGAATAATCTTCTCCATTGCCCTTCTGGAAGATGTGATAGATCCATCATGATGTCGGAGGGCAGTCATCTTGGTTTTGTAGTTGGTGAAGGACAGGCGGGCATTACGAATGTTTTTCCCAGCTTCTGCTGCATCTACCAGTACAGCAGCTCTCCTGTTTTTGAGGTCATCCTTGATGGCTTCTCTGCACTGTTTTGCCAGTTCGGATGTTCGCTTGTGGTTGCCTGAGGCATGTGCCAAGCCACGTTGGCGAATAAGTTCAAGTGTTCGAAGAAAGACGGTTTTTTGTGGTTATCTATCTCTTGGCATTCCTTGCACAATCATGGAGGTGCTGAATCATTCGATCGTATTCCTCATCAATGTTGTCAATGACGGCATCTTCCCATGTTGCAGCAATAGAGCCAAAGAGCTCCCAGTTGGTGGTTGTTCTGGGAGTCCTCTTCTTAAACCTTGCATTCTTTTCTCCTCATTCTGTGAGGTAGAATTTTGCACGAAGAAGACGGTGGTCTGATCCCGTTTGGAATTTTGGGACAACAGCAACATCGGTTAGGCAAAACCGCCGATTGAATATGATGTGGTCTATTTCATTGTGGAACCGTCCATCGGGAGACTCCCATGTCCAACGTTTAGATTCAGCCTTTTGGAATTGTGAGTTACCATGGAAGGTTTTGGTTGACATGATGAACTCAGACAGTCTGTCACCCTGTTCGTTCCATTCCAGGCCATGGGTTCCGATGTGCAGTTCATCGACTTATCTTCTTGGTCCTATCTTGCCATTAAAATCACCGACAATGATCTTGTACAAGGTGTGATCTTCTTTATAGAACTTCTCCAGCTCCATGTAGAATTTCTCAGTTTCTCTTTCACCATAACTGGATGTTGGTGCCTAGACAACAAAGATAGAAACTTCCGGTAGTGAGCCACATTTATTCAAGTGTAATTGTCCGATTCGGGTTGTTAGGCATTCGAATGAATCAATGCTCATGACTAAGTTTGTATTGACAAGGATACCAACACCACCGACGCCTCTTTTATCACATGTTCCAAGGAACAGTTCTTCTCCAGTGTCGAAAACAGCATGATGGGATTGATGTCTTCTCGTTTCGGTCAGACCAATGATGTCGTACTTGATCTTTCGCGCTTGTACCATAAGGTCTTCAATGGATGCAGTAGATGCCAGCGGACGAGCATTAAAAGTACAGACAATCATTTTTGCTTTTCTGCGTTTTGGCAGCCTATGTCTGCCTTGGTGTTTTATCAGCCTCTCCTTCCATATCCTTCTCGACTCTGCATATTCAGGGTTAGGGAAATGAGATCCATTTATTACTGGATTTGGCATATCAATTTGGTCTATTAGGCATAGACCACGGATAGCTTGCCAGGCTCTGCCGTGTGGGTTGGATATTTAAGGTACCCTGAAAACTTAGAGAAAAGTAAATAATGTTCGCGGCCGCGTGCTCCCGGGAGCTTGTTGTGATAATCTCTGGATCCTGGCCGTTGTTGGGGTTACACGGCAGTTGGAGGGTGTAACTGTCTAGCTACTGACAGGTCCAGTCCCAAACTGTGCAGGCTTGGAGATCTCAAATAAATCACAAATAAATATGTGCTGAAAATAACCAGTAGGAAACGGGCTGGGACGGGCGTGTGGGAGAAACAGAATTTCCCACACACCCTGCACCCAGCCCTGAGGTCACACTGCAGAACCTCAAGAGTTTGAATGAAAAATGTAAGCAATTTTAATTCTAGAAAATGAAAATGTAAGATAAAAGTCTTCAGGTCTTGCCAAGACTCAATCAAGGGGAAAGGCGAGTCATGGAAACAAAATCACTCACAAAGGGCTAACTGGAAAAACGCAGTGACAGACTTGACTCTTTCTGGCTAGAGCGGCCCTGCCTTCCACTCTCAAAGCTTCCTCCACAGCCACAGTCAAGTCAGGGTGGGACAGACACAAGGACAAACATCGAACAGCAGCAGAGAAACACCAGAAATCAACACATTTAAGGCCAATTGATTTTTGAGAATTCAGTAAGGGCAACAACAATTTTAAGCCAATTTGTTGGAACAGGAGGTTCTCCATAAGCAAGAGGAGCAGCGGCCGGAGAGACAGCACAGGGGAAGGCACTGGTCTTGCACGCAGCCAATCTGGGTTCTAGCCCCAGCACCACATATGGTCCCCGAGCATGCACAGGAGTGATCCTTGAGCACAGAACCAGGAGTAAACCTTGAGCACTGCTGGGTGTGGCCCAACTCCCATCTCTCCCCAAAAGGAAGAAACTGGACACTTCCAGGAATCACTAAAATGCCAGTGTGAGTGTCACCATCACAAACGAGGCAGAAACGAGTGTCAAGTTCAAAGGGAAAACACTGAACTTACTCTGAAGGCGCCCTCCGACTCCATGGAGAGAAGGTCCCCGTCGAAGGGAATGAGGTCCAGGCTGTACTCCTCCCTACGGATGAAGGAGCCCAGGACGCCCAGGTCCTTCAGCCGCTGCTCACACAGCAGGCTACGCCGGGGCACAAACAAAATGTGGAAATCTCTTGTGGGGCCACGTCTGTCTTCACTGCAAGAGAAGGACTGTGCGTTGTCACGAGGCCCCGACGCGAGGACTGTTCCCCAGGGCCCCACCTGTGCCTGACACACAGTGGGCTCTAAAGAGACGCTTATCAGCTAACCCCCCACTACTGACTCGGCCCAAGTTTCGAGTTTTCCTGCTCTCTTGATGTGATGCTTTTTCTGGAAACCGCTGACCTGTGCTCTGCCAAGGGGCAGTGCTGCTTCTCTTGGGCCATTGATGGGACATGAAAACTCTCAGGGTTGGGGCTGGAGCAACAGCGCAGCGGGTAGGGCGTTTGCCTTGCACGCGGCTGACTCGGATTCGATTCCCAGTTCCCAGCATCCTATATGGTCCCCTGAGCACCACCGCAGGTAATTCCTGAGTACAGAGCCAGAGAGTAACCCCTGTGCATTGCCGGGTGTCACCCAAAAAGAGAAAAAAAAAACCCCAAAACCTCTCAGGGTTATTGCAATGGACATCTGTTTCTTGCCGAAAAAAAAAATGTTTCTATTTAATCAAGCGATGTCTCTAGGAAAATAAATGGTTGCTTCACACCGTGCCTGATCTTGCGCAAATACCCTGCATGCTTTTAAGTCCGTTCGTAGGGGCCACGTCGATCAAACGTAATGCAGACTGGGCTGGTGCACTTCCTCCATAAATGCTGCAGCATTACATTTTAATCAGCTTCTCCTGACGTTGCTTATGAAATTTGAGCATATGGTATTCAGTACTTGAAAAAGAACCACTAGCTGTTTTTCTTTTTATAAAAATATCTGGGTCCTTCTTCTGAGACAGGCCGGAGCTTCCTACTGTCCTGAGAGAGTGGGTTTCTGTGGTTTGCCCTGCCTCCCCAAGCCCCAATGCACAAAGTTTCCCATTCTCTATTTATAGTTTTTGGGCCACACCTGCAGGTGCTCAGGGATAACTCCTGGCTATGCACTCAGAAGTCACTCCTGGAAAACTTGGGGACCACACTGGGTTCCGAGGATCTATCCTTGTCTGGCTGCAGAGTATCCTACTCCTGACCCCCCATTCTCCTCCGACACACTCTCACATCTGTCCAAAGATCCACTTCCTAAAGCGCTGGCAAGCAAAGGTGTCCTGATGAGCACTAAAACCACTAGAGGAATGATTCCGTATGGACCAAGCATCAGTTCTGAGATACCTAAGCACATTTTCAGCAATTATATCCATCAGTTCTAGCCGGGGTCTGACGAAAAAAATGATATTCTTGACATCCGCTGCTTGCAAGCGGCTTCCTTTGAGTGTGAACATTTTCTCCACCTCATGTTCCTAGGAAAGCACACATACAAATGGTGAACAGAAATCCTAAAGCTTAGCAGCCGACCCAAACGCGGACATCACTGCAGGCAGCCAACCCGGGTTGGATTGCCGGCCTCCCACACCGTCCCCAAACACCACCAAGAGTCATTCCTGAGTGCAGAGCTAGGGGTAAGTCTGAGCACTGCCAGGGGTGGCCCAAACAAAACAGACCAACAACAAAAACTCAGGTGTTCTAACACTCCCACTCCAAAGCACAGTAGACTTTAGTGTTGAGTCAGAGAATGCAGGGGTTACGGTACATGCCTGACACATGACTGCCAACTTCGCCCCCTGGCACCACAAGGGTCTCAAGCATTGCCATGTGCATCCCAAGAGAGGCCACTGGAGTGGCCTGGGATATCCCTGCCACCACAGCGCCAAGCCTCATCGAACTGCTAAGACTCACCACCAGGAGGTGCCCAGGGGCAGTGCTCAGGAGACCTGGGGCTAGGGAGAAAGTAGAGTGGTGAAGGTGCTTGCTTTGCATTCAGCTGACCCGGGGTTCTATCCCCAGCACCCCATACTGTCCACTGAGCACTGCCAGGAGTGATCCTAAGTGCAAAGCCAGGAGTAAGTCCTGAGCACTGACTGGCACGAGACCCCAAAGGTAAAGGTAAAGGTAAAGGCCCTCCCGTTGATCGTCGATTTGCTCGAGCGGGCCCAGTAACGTCTCCATTGGAGACTTTGTTGTTACTGTGTCTGGCATATCAGATACTCTCGGTAGCTTGCCGGGCTCTCCGAGAGGGGCGGAGGAATCGAACTCGGGTCGGCCATGTTGGCCGCTTGCAAGGCGAACGCCCTACCCGCTGTGCTATCGCTCCAGCCCCCAAATAAAATTCAAAACCACTTTAGTATAAAAATAGAGATTCCCCAAAGGCAGGTGTATAAATTCAGGCTGAAGTAACCAATCCTGTGTCTGAAAAACTTTGAGCCACATGAAGTAACAATCAGAAGACATGCCGCTCCGTGAAGGAGAAGAGGGGGGTGCACACCCACCCTTGAAAGGTCCACTGAAGGCTCCTATGCTGCCCGAGCCCCTGAGCTGCTTGTGCCCATGTAGCCGAGCAAATGCGGTGCCCGCAGCTCTCCTTGAGATGGGGACTTTTGTGCTTTCCTTTCTAATGTTGGGATGTGTGTAGGGGCTCTCTCTGTCTTTGGAGAAGCCCACGGTCTCTCCTGAAATGTTACTCTCTCTCCGCTCGTCCTCTTCCTAAAGGTCACCAAATAAAATGTTTTTTTTTTATTTCAAATAAATAAACAAAAGGTCCACAGAAGATAAAACATTTACCACTCATAACAGCGTCAGTGATTCTAAAAACCAGACAGCTCTGCACACCACTTACTCCAGAAGTGGAACATCATATTACTCTTGCTAGAGTCCAGAATGACAGTTTCAAAAAAATAATAATAACCAAAACCTTTGTACCTTTAGAAGTGAGTACTGTGCAATCAAGCCAAATGGTCCTGTGAGATACTCATCTCAAACTATTGCCTGCGGGAGAGAGAAGCTTCCCGTTCTTTTAGTAAAAGGGATTTCAATAATGGCCAACAGCAAACAACAGTCATTTGCAAACTCTGGACAAACAAAACTTGCCGTTAGCAATAGCTAACCACACTCCTATTTTGTGGCCTGAAGAAAAACAGCGTCAGGGCAAGGGGCGCTACTGGCCACGGAAGCACATTCACTGTCATCCACAAAGAGTGTGTATGCAGTGTCCTGGGGTCAGACTGGGGTCATGAACCCCGTGGGTGAAATGCCAAGGAAACCGTTCAACCCAGCATGTAACAGGCGTCATATAATCCAGCATCAATCAAATGAAAACCTCTCGTGTAGGTATCCCATAGGTATCTTAATTCTGAGAGAGTATTTGGAAAGCTGGGACAGTGTCAGGTGCTCCTGAGAGAGTCAGGCCTCCAGCTGACCTTCGCCTCTACCTAGGAAAGGATGGTGTCACTGGGGGCCAGGATGAATGCCAAGCGGCCTGTGAGCATTTCGCCTGTGCGACACCAGGGTCCTTTTTCCCCATTTGGCATAACTGATTGGACGAACCGTGGAGGAACAGGCAGCTGGGAGAAGTGGTACCCAGGGTAGCATGCAGCGCCACCCCGCACACAGGGACAGCGGGGAGTGCCTGGACGCGGGGCTGTAATCGTCCTGCTGAGAAGGACTCAGGTCACTCCCATTTTCCTTCCCAGAGCCAGGCCACAGGGGCGGGGAGCGCAACGCCCCCTCTCTCCGGACTGCCGACTCTGGGTGGTGCCCCCAGACCCAGAGGCCGCCACCCGCCCCGGCTGTCAGCTTGCTGCCCGCGCACATGTCCAGGAACTCGCTCAGCACGTTCAGGTTCACCCGCCTGACCACAGGTGCGTGGCCTTGGCTCCACTGGGCCCCGCCGCCACGTGACGCCGCGGTCACGTGAAAATAGTGACATCACACCCCCTCATCTCCCTCCATACCGCTAGGGGCGCCGGGGGTGCCCCACGGAGCCAGGGCACAGGCTTCCGAGACTCAGCGCTTCCCGGGGGCTGTACAGACCCCCCAGACCCCCAGCAGAGCAGGGGCACAGCGCTGCCTCTGCTCCCTTGGAGGGACCCTCCCGGGAAGCTGGGGACTGGGGAACGAGGGCGCCCTGGCGTCATCTCCCCTGCACTTCCAGCTGGCCTTGCGAGGGCATGTTCCCCCCCCCCGCCCCACCCCGGCTCCTGGGAGCGGTCTCAGGGGGTCCTCGGGTTCCCCTGGCTATCACCGGGTCCTGCCCAGTGATGGACCGACCAGCAGCCCCAGCAGGCAGGTGAGCGGCTCGCTGCGCCCTCTGTTGGCCGCCGTGCGAACTGCACAGGTGCGGGCCCTGCCTGGCGAGGGGGGGTCTCGCCCACCAGCACCCAACAGCGCCTTGCTCAGGCCGCTTCCCCCCGTCCCGGGGGTTCCCTGCCCGTCCCTCGGGGGCCGGCCCGTGTCTGCGGAGCCGCAGGAGGTGGCACTGCCCGCGCAGCGGTCCCTGGGGGGCCTCCGGCTGGATGCCCGAGCTCCGTGGCGCCAGGTGGGTTGGCGGGGGCCGGAGCAGGGCCCGCGACTCCCGGCGGGCGACCCCCGGCGCCCGTCTCCCCGCGCGAGGCGGACCCCAGCCCCCGGCGCCCATAGAGGCGCACACTGAGGCCACGTGACCGTCTTTCCTGGGGGCCGCGGCGGGCGGGCGGCAGGGAGCTCAGGGCGCGCAAGTCCTGGGCCGCGGGCGCGGACCCCCGGAGCGGGGGTCTCAGTCCTGAGGCATCTGTCCGCGGGGCTCTGGCGGCGGGGGCGGGGGCGGCAGGACTGGAAGGCGGCCTGGGATCCCGGCCCCTCGGGTGGGGCGGGCGGGGGCCCCTGGCGTGCGGCTTTGGGTCTGGGTCCAGCGGTGGCGTTGGGCTCAGGCTTCGGGCTCCTCATCTCCCTCGTGGGGGGGGGGCACCCTGCCCAGCGCGGTCTAGGAGATGGGGGTCAGCGGCGACCCGGGCGGCCCGCACTTGCCGGCAAGGGGCTGTCCCCGCTGCAGCGCCCCCGCCCCAGACTCACCACGCACCCCCTCGCCTGCTAGGGGGCGCCCTCCACTCCAGGTGGGAAAATCCCCAGCCAACTGAGCCTCCTAGGGCCCGCTGGCCAAGGACTGCTGGTCACAGGCCCTGAGGGTCCTCATGGCCCCTGGGGCCTCGACTTCCCTTCCTGTACCAGAAATCAACCCAGAGAGAGGCCAGTGCACAACTGCCCTAGAACCCCCGCTCAACGGCTCCCAGGACTATTGCGGGGGGAGGGGCCCAGGCGTTGATGCTTACACAAGTTTAGTGAAATTTTACTGACTGTGAGGGAGAAAAAGTTTGCCTGTGTGTACATGCCAGAACCAGTGTATCATTGTGTCCATTTGAATTTAAAGAAACAAGTTAATACCTTTGCGAGATGGAGAACAGAAAGAAAAAAAAAAAGAACTTGTTGCAGCCCCACCCCACCCCCCCAAAAAAGAATTCTTTTAAACACCTAATCCCAGGAAGAAGTGCTATTTCTTGAATAAATTATTACCAAGCAATGACAACAATTAAAACACACACAAAAGGACGTTTGGGGGGGTAGCACAGGGTGGGGACGGACGTTCAGTCAAGACTGGGCAATGCCACAGCCTGGAAAGGACATGAGAGGGGACAGAAGTGTGGCTCCTGGGGTGCATATTGGGAGAGAGACAGAGGTGCGTGTGAAGTGGGGGATCTCATTAAAGTCTGGGGTCCAGGACAGCAGTGGATGTTCGTGTCCTACTCAGTGGTTCGAATCTGTGTGCCTTGGGGATGGAGGGAATGTGCACCCCTGGGAGAAGCTGGGAGGGCCACTGGGTATTCCCTCCAACCCACCTTGTGGCACTGGGTCATGCATGTTTAGATCACATGCTCTGGGCCATAGCACCAGTGATGCGGGCAGGTGACACATTGAATGAGGCATAACTTACAGCAACAAGCCGAGTCTCTCTGGTCCCCGGGTGAGTGGGTGAACGAAGAGCATGTTCCGAGTGTCAGATGCCTCCCAAAACTGACAGGAGGAATCGGAGACTGAGGCCCACGTTAGAAATGGCAGAATGTATGTCTGGTTAGTGAGACCCAAGATATCCGCACACACATTACAGAATTCTCTTGGGTTTACGGCAAACGGGAATTCTCACAGAGATGAAAAGAGAAGTGTGTATTTCTCTCAGCGCCTGGCTCACGCTTACACTCCAGATCATTAAATAGAAAGCAAAGAATCTGAGACTAACAGAGATCTCCTGAATTCAACACCCAAGGGCTGGAAATACACCGGAAAGGGTGGACTTCTGTGCAGTTAAGCTATTACATGAGCAACACCTCGCTAGGGAATAGGATCTTGTTTAGGTGGAAATAAGAGCGTTTTAGTGGAAAGGAAATCTCTGATGCGACCCTGTGGGTCAGGAATCTTGACTTTCCTATGGCATGTGTTTGGGGCTAGGCTGGGGTCTACGCTTCACAGACAGGAGAGCTGGGTTGGTCCCCAGCACTGCATGGTCTCTGGAGGCAGGAATGACTGAAGAGCATTGTGTCCCCAAAGCAAAATAAAACAAACTTACTTGGTAACTGATCCCACCATAAGATTATTTTAAGAGTTCCTTGCTCTAAATCTAACACATACTTAGAAAATCTGATTTTAAATGTTTATTCAAAGTGAAGGGGTTTAAGGAGGATGAGCAGAGTCTCCTGCCCCCGCGCCTGGCTGTCCTCGCCGGGACCCTTTGGAGGGGAGCAGGTTGATTTTCGCTTCCCACCCCGACCAGGGCTCCGGCAGCCGAAGACCTCTACAACCAGCCACCACCATGCTGAGACCAGTCTCCACAGGCATGAAGGTACTGGCAGAGGAACAAAGGCATGCATGTCCTGGGCCTGAGATCTCCAAGCCTGCTCAGATTGGGGCTGAGCATCCTCCACTCAGATCCTCCATATTCCAGTAGGCAGGGGTTACACCCACCAACTGCCCCCCTTGTGCCCTGTAATCCCATCAACGGCCAAGACCCAGAGACTATAAAACCCAGCTCCCGGAAGCATCTTATTATCTCATTCTTTCTTTGGACAAACTGGCAGGCTACCGAATGTAACCTGCCCACACGGCAGAGTCTGGCAAACTCCCCGTGGCTTACGCAATATGCCAAATACCAGTAACAATGATGAGGCTCATTCTATTAACCCTGAAAGAGCCTTGAATATGGCACTTTTTAAAAAATTCTCAGGGCTAGGACAAAGGAGACATTACTGGGGCCTGTTCGAGGCAATCGACAAACAACAGGATGTTTGTGATCGTGATCGTGAGCAGATTCCGATTTTTTTTGGGGGGAGGGGGTCATACTGAGAGATCTCAGGGGATCCTCCTGGTTGTGCACTCAGGAATTACTCCTGGCAGTGCTTGGGGGACCATATGGGATGCCAAGGATCGAAACCAAGTTGACCGAGTGCAAGGCAAACGCTCTCCACGCTGGAATGTCGCTCCAGTCCCACATTCCCATTCTTTGGTCAGGACTATCCAACTAGCCTGAGCCATCAGCTCTAAGGCAGGAGGGGAGGGAAGCTTCCTTCCTGCGTTCCTGACAAGCCTGGAACATTGCACAATCACCTGGCAGCCTTTCCTCGAGTGGGCACGTGTGGCGACCCCTACATGGACACGGCCAAACAGACCCCGGCAGCTGCTCCTGTTGACCAGTCCTCATGGCTAATTCCTTTGGTCTCTTCTCAGCTCTCACTTCTACCGTGCAATCCACAAGTGGCTGGAGGACATCGGGCCTCTTTACCGATGCCCGAGTCACAAATACATGGGCCCCTTTAGCCACACGCTTTAGATTTGGTGTCATGAGCAAGAGCAGAGGGAGGAGAGCCGGAATTGAGGTGTCCGGGGCCAGAAACCTTTCCCAAGGGATCACACTATCCAGATTCTTTCCTTATGACTTTCATAAGAAATAAATCTCAGTCATGATGCAAATGCCTTAAAGTGTTACTGGGCAGCCTTTCAAAAATGCAAAAAACAAGAACCAAATATTAGAAACTAAAAAACTATATGAAATTTATTATAACGTGGATAGAGTTTCTTTAGTCTTTCCATCAAAGACACACAGATAGAGCAAAGGAAGCAGGAGTGGGAGGAAAAAGAGAGGGTGAGGTGAGCACGGCAGCGCGTGAGCGCAGAGACAGCCAGACATCAGCACCCACAGTGAGCTCAGGACCGCGGAGGCTGCCTCCCGGACCCGCAGAGTTCCTGACCAAAGCCCGAGCCTGACATTCTGGTTCTGGTATCTGTCCTTGGCCGTCAGGGAAGTAGGGTACGCCGAACAGGACCACCCCGCCCCCGTCTGCTCTGGGCTTTAGCAGTGGTCAGAGCAGGGCAGGACTGGCCCTGCCTTCCGCAGCTGGACCTGTTTTCTTTTATTTATTTATTTATTTATTTATTTATTAAATTTTATTTATTTATTTTTATTGAATCACCATGAGAAACTTACAATCTTTCATGTTTGGGCTACAATCACACAATGATCAAACACCCATCCTTCCACCAGTGCACATTCCCCACCACCAATCTCCCAGGTATACCGCCCCCCTTCTACACCCTCCCCTTGCCTCCATGGCAGACAATATTCCCCATACTCTCTCTCTACTTTTGGACATTATGGTTTGCAATACAGACACTGAGAGGTCATCATGTTTGGTCCATTATCTACTTTCATCACAAATCTCCCATCCCGACAGATCTGGACCTGTTTTCAACCTGTCTGAAAACCTAACTTGGAGACAAGCTCCCGAAAGAAACGCTGACTTTCACCTTTGGCACACATCGCGTGCAGCTAAGCTGGAGATAACTACAGTCTGGGGAAAACCCGCAGCAAACCCAGGGGCTGGGTGAGTGTAGGCGACGTCCTCTCTCAGAGGCAGCAGTTCTGCGCCTCCATGTGGGAGCCCAGCCTCCGCCATCAGGACTGCGCGCCAACAAGGCCCTTGGGGGCAGGCAGCGGTTTCTGCATGAACCCAGGGAAACTGGACCTAAACCCTTCTAGGCTTTCAACCTGAGAGCAGAGCAAATTCCTTTTAGCACTTTATCTACCATCACACTCAGACCTACATCTGAATCCTTTACAATCTCTACCTGCCGATGAAGATCCTGGGATTAGCTACAATTGAGTTGTCTTCAGATTTCTGAATCAGACACAGCTTGCCATGATTAACGAGAAGAAACAGTTCAATATTTGTTTTAAAATTTTTTAATAGTTTTAAATTTTTTTACTCCCACAAAAAAAAACAATAAAGTCATCATTTGTTCCTTAGATTCACTGAAAGTTTTTTTCCTTCGGGGTGGATGGGTGCACACCTGG
The DNA here is from genome assembly GCF_029834395.1 of Sorex fumeus. NCBI lineage: Eukaryota > Metazoa > Chordata > Mammalia > Eulipotyphla > Soricidae > Sorex > Sorex fumeus. The sequence continues at coordinate 4,844,678 of NW_026606086.1, read as the reverse complement.
CCATGCTCAGGGTTTACCATGGCTCTGGGCTCAGGGTACCACATGGGGTGCCAGGGATTGAACCCAGCTCAGCTGTGTACAAGACAAGATAGTACCAGTTCTACGACTTCCCCAGCCCCTGAAAGAATGACTTTCCATGGATGGCTGCATAAACATTCCTGGGACATAGGGGGAGAAGGGGAACAGTGGTGATGAGACAGCAGAGGGAAATGGACAAGTGGTTAAATGGGTCATTTATTTTTTAAAATTTATTTATGTATTTATTTTTGCCGGGGGTCACGCCCGGCGATGCACAGGGTTACTCCTGGCTCTGCACTCAGGAATTACTCCTGGTGTTGCTCAGGAGACCATATGGGATGCTAGGAATCGAACCCGGGTCAGCCGCGTGCAAGGCCCTACCCTGCTGTGCTACCGCTCCAGCACTAAGTTGCATGCCAAGATGAGTGTCTTAAAAAACAAAACCAAAATGAAACAAAAAAGTGCTTCCCGTTCTGACGGATGGTTCCTCCTCAAGCCAGGGGCGCCAGCCTTGATTCTGGGGGGCTTGTGCATTGTGGGGAGCGCGGGGGAAGATGGGACTCTGGTGTCTGTGTGCCCCCAACTTGGGAGTTCTCTCCTGCAAATAGCACCAGGGATGAATCGACCATTTGGGACCAGCTGTGGGGGGCTGGGAGGATGAGCAGATGGAAGGACCTGAGATGGGTGGAAACCGTGGACATGCAGCAGACCCCGACTATCGCCACTCAAGAGTACAGAGGAGGGGGTCTCCCCGCAACCAGAACAGACGGTGGGGGTGGGGCAGGGGGTTCGCTGTGTCACAGGGAATTACAGCACAGTAGATTTCATGAGAAACGCATTTCCCTTCCTTGTGTCCTCCATCTTCGGCAGCCTGGCAGTGGGCTGGCCTTGGGGATACTCCTGGCTCCTTTCTGGGGGCTGGGTGGAGGGAGGGTACTCTGCCTCCTGCAAAGCCTGTGCTCCCTGTGGCCCCAGACTTCAGAGCAAAGCTCAGATATGCTTAGGCCCATCTGCCTTTTTCTTTTCTTTTGTTTTGGGGCCACACCTGGTGATGTGAGGGGCTTCCTCCTGGCGATGCGCTCAAGGATCACTCCTGGCGGGGGAGGGTCCACCTGGGATGCTGGGGATCAGGGATCGACCCTGGGTTGGCCTCAAACAAGGCAAGTTCCCTGCCCGCTGTGCTATCCTGCACTTCCCCTATTTATCCTTTTCATTCTGACTTTCGTTTGCATTTCTGCAGGAAGTTCAAATTCTGGGCCTATCTGCCCCACCTCAGTTCAAGATTTTTTCCATCCTGTTGAAGTATGTCTTTTTCTCCTGATGCTCTGGTTGAAGTTTTTGTTCTCTTTAGTCATAACAGCACATGCAGAAAACGAATCTGTAACAAGATAGTTCTTTTTTGTGGCACATTTGGCGGTGTTCCGGGCTTACCCCTGGCTCTGTGCTCAGAGAACACTCCTGGCGGTGCTCGGGGGACCATACAGAGTGCAGGAATTAAGCAGCACATGGGCTCCTTTGTTCAAGGTGGCCTTTATAGGGTTTCTCCAACCTGCCCCCACGTAGGGCTTCTTCCCAGGTAAAAGTCCGTTGCTAAGGAGGTTACCAGGGAGGTCCAAAAAGAGGAATTTCATGGGGAGGAGGCCTTTATCCTCAGGGTCTGTGGATGGTCTTATCAGGCCTTTGCTTTCTGTATCGACAAGGTGGCTCATTCCTAGAATTCTTCTTCCATGAAACTTTGTTTCATTGCAAAGGGCCTTTCCCTATCTACCTGCCTACATCACAACCATTATTGCCATACTGGTCCCTACTCTATCCTAAGCATCCTCTGTCCCCTACACGTGTGGTTTTTTCCAATCATTGACAAGGCCTCCTGGCCCCCATTTTTCTAGCCTTGGATATCAATCTCGTGTGTGTGTGTGTGTGTGTGTGTGTGTGTGTGTGTGTGTGTGTGTGTATTATGGGCTGGATCCATAGAACAGCGGGTAGGGCGTTTGCCTTGCACGCAGCCAACATGGCCAACCCGAGTTCGATTCCTCCGCCCCTCTCTGAGAGCCTGGCAAGCTACCGAGAGTATCTCGCCCGCAAGGCAAAGCCTGGCAAGCTACCCTTGACATATTCGATATGCCAAACACAGTAACAACAAGTCTCATGTTGGAGACGTTACTGGGCCCGCTCAAGGAAATCAATGAACAACAGGAGGACTGTGACCATATATATCATATTCCACAAAATGGGTGCTTACTTATATTTGTGAAGGGACTTGGGAATCATATCCAGCAGTGCTGAGGCTCCTCCGAGCTCTGCTCAGGCATCACTCCTGGACGGGATACTGGGGACACTATGAAGTGCCAGGGAAAAGAATCTGGGTTTGCTGCTTGCTAGGCATCAGCCTTGCCCCAGGGCTCTCTCTCCAATCTACAGTTTACTGACTTACAAAGTAGTATTACAGAATACTCACAGTACAATGTAATAATATTTGGATATCCTGCAAAGTAACCATGATTCATGTATAGACCGTTTGAATTCCCTACCATAGATTCTAAGGTCAAGGACTGCTATTGGGTATTATGAAGGCTGAAAGTAACGGTCCTACTCAAGTTCTTTTTCCAGAAATCTCAACCTGAGGACATGTGCTTCAAACGTACAGGAGTTGGTGCTTATAAGCATATTTGGTTCTGTTCATTTTGGGTTAATAATATAGCAATGTCCAGTTCTTTCCCAGACTTTATGGATTGATGGTGTTTGTACTGCTTGGTGTCACTTCATTTTTGTCTTGTGAAGAATCACTGAAGGCATTCATTTTAGGGTACCTTGACTAGGAAGCTTTGCAATAATGCAAGAAAGGTTTTGTTTGTTTTGGGGTTTTTTTTTTGCTTTTAAACCTCACCCAGTGGTTTTCTTTTCATTTTTTTATAATTTTATTGATTGAATCACCATGAGAGCAGTTACAAAGCTTTCGCGTTTAAGTCTTGGTCATAATATGAAACACCCGTACTTTCATCAGGGCCCATTCTCCACCACCAAAAACCCCAGTATAGACCCATCCCACACCCTCCCCCTACCTGTAGAGGAGATAATTTCCATATTACTCTCTCTGCTTTGATTACATTCAATATATTGACACCGGACCCACCATTATTATTTGGTGCTCAGATCTGCTGTAAAGGCAACAGTAGACAATTTGTTTTCTACTCCTGGTTATGAATAACATATGACATCGCGTGGCTGCCGTAGTGGCTGCGCGATTTTGAAATTCCACAATTTTAACCATTAAATCTGGAGGAATTTCTTGCCCAAACCTGCTGGGTTCCAAGATGAAATCAGCAGCCAGAGAGGCCGTTTGTGGGTGACGACTTGGGGTCTCGTTGGGGAGGAAAGGGCCAGCTCCACCCCCATCCCGTGAGGCCCTACGTGTCTCGTCACTGTGAGCCCAAACCTGACTGTCCAGTGGCCTCTGGAGGATGGCGGCCAGCGGGCTGCCAGGGGGAACGGGCCAAGGCACGAAATCTATTCCCACCTGGGGTGGCCCAGTGCCTGTAACTTACTTCAGGGACTGGACACATTTCTGCCAAAAGCTGTTGGGTTTCGAGATTTGTTTCTGAGTCTCTGGGATCATGGCCGTTAAGCAGTTCAATCAGGAACCAGAGAGGCCATGCCTCCAATTATATAGCTGGACTGGAGGTGGTTTGTGTGTGTGTCTCCCACATACCTAACTTTTGCCTGTTTACTTTCTTGGTAAACTCTGCCCCACGTTTTTGGGGTCTGGCCCAAGGCACAGCAGCAGTTTGGGGGTACCTGGAAGTCTGAAGGCGCCATCAGACTGTTGATGCACTCACCTCACAGGTACAGAGAGACCTGCTGGTGGCACCATACCCCCAACCCAGTGCTTCTTACGGTTTACTCCTGCCTCTGTACTTAGCGATTGCTCCTGCCGGGGCACAGATGACTGGATGGGATTCCTGCGATTGAACCCAGATCAGCCACATGCAAGATAAGAAACCTACTCACTGTACTACCTCTTTATCCCAATATAAAACTTTTAAGAAAATGGTATACAGGCACAGAGCAAGAGTTCAGCTGGGAGGGCATGTGCTTTGGCCAATCTGGCTTCAATCCCTGACGTTCCGTATAGTCTGCTCAAGCACTGTCAGGAGTGATTCCTGAGTGAAGAGCCATGAATAAGCCCTAAGACATCACCAGGTGTGGCACAAACATAAAGAAACAAAAAGAAATTGGTGTATCAGAATTCCATTGTAGAAACTCTTTGACTTCTTTGACTCTATAGTTCTTGATTGCTAGCCAAAAATCTTTTATAAATAAACCGGAGAATAATCAGTTATCACTGGCAAAAAGGAAATAATTTTATTCAAGTAGATAAAGAACATTGTTTGCTCAAATTTTAATACTGCTTTACATAGTTTGTGAAACAATTTCAATCGTGTTTATTACTCAAAATGTCAATGGATTATGATCTTTCACTGGTGAGACACTTGATAATCTCCAGAGGAAAATACATCAAAAGCATATATACAATTATAGAAGTTCTTATAATCCATGTAGCCCTGATGGTACATTATTTATCACGTTTTACAGAACTAGAAAACATTCAAATGAACATAAATAGATTCAGACTGGATGATCACCTTCTGATGGTTCAGGTCCTTCATTTAATTTTTTCTGATAAGAAAATCCAAAATTATTAATGTTGAATTTCTCATCATACATTCAGTTAAAAACCACAGTGGAAAAAAAGTAAACTTTGTAAAGACAGTAAATTGGTTATTTTATGTGTTTCACAAGTAGCTTGCTATCTAATCCAGGAACTGCTGGAGATTTCTGCAGAGTGCAGAGAATGAGGTGACCGGGCCGAAGTTGTTGTTGTCGTAATTGTTGAGGTCGTCCCCGTTCCCTTTGAGAGACGCCTCGGACATCATCTCCACTTTCATGTTGAGGTCCTGATTCTTTCTTTGGAGGTCCACAATCACGGAATTCAGGAAATCAATCTGTGTTCAAGGAGAGCGTGAGACGGTGAGCCATCTGCGGGAGCCATGGGAGCCCGCCACAGAGGAGGCTGGGCCCCGCTTCCAGTCCCCGCCGCAGGGTTGGAGGCAGCCAGAGCTCCCCTTTCCCTTCCTGAGCGCAAGCTCCCGTGTGCCCAGGGAAGACCCCAGGAGGAGATGCTGGTACCCCTCGGTTCTTCTCAGAGCAGGGAGTCAAGAGGGGTCTTCCCTCTCCTACAAAGACAAACTCACTTCTTTCAAATGAATGGGGCGGGGGAAATCCCACTTTACAAAAGCAAGCATGACTGTAGGCACAAACATTCATGTTTCACTTGAAAACTGGCAGGCGCGTTGGGTCTGAGTGATAGCACAGCGGGAAAGGTGCTTGCCTCGCACACAGCCAACCCAGGTTTGATCCCTGGCATCCTATAGGGGCCACCGGAGAGCAGCCAGGAGTGACTCCTGAGTGCAGAGCCAGGAGGAAGCCTGGAGTATCGCCAGGTGTGGCCCCCAAAGAAAGTGTAAATAAAACCAGAAAAACAGACTGATTCTTTTTCTCCCTCAGGGCAAGTTCTGATGGCCAGTCTCTGAGAGTGCCCAGGCCATCCCACACTAGAGCCAAGAAACACAGATCTCTCTTCCTCCAGCTGAAAACAAAACAAAACAAAACAAAACAAAACAAAACAAAACAAAACAAAACATGGAAATGTTCAGTTCCCAACAAACCCATACAGGGTCCACCTGCACAGCCCACATGCAAAGTTCACTTCAGCCCACAAGTGCCCTCCAGGGCCACCGGCTGTTAAGTACAGAAGTGCAGGAATTGAGGGTGTGCGGGAACTCCTCAGGGCACTGGGACCCAGATGGTCCCCTTCCTCGGAGAGGATTCAAACGATAAAGCGCTGCAGACCCGGGTGGGATGGAGGGGGGGTTGGGGAAGGAGAGACATCAAGGAGGCCCCAAGGCTGACTCCTGCTGCAGGCCAGACCCGAGCCTGGTGATAGTAGGTGCGGGCACCGGACTGCAGCCAAGTGTGCAAACCCCGGAGGACCACACCCAGCTGTCTCCCTTGACAGGAGCAAGAAGCAGGAAGGCAGCCCAGAGGACCAGACTCCCCCAGCTCTGGGCCTAGAGCATGCACAAAGAGGCTGGAAAAGCCACATGCTTGTGGGCGTTTCTGTTTGCGACTGAACCTTCCTGGCAGGGAAGAAGCCCTCCAAAGTGGTGTTCGACTCTGGCAAAGTGAAGATTTGCCAATTTGATGGGAGCCCGAAGCCCAGGTTCTGGGAGAGCAGCAAGAGGAAGGGCATTGGAGGGCTCTGGCAAGGACATGACCCCTTGACTGAAGGGATGTGTCCTTGTCCATGGGGCCTCTCACTCCTTAAGCATCACCTCTTGTGCTGGGAGCGTGTGGGGGTGGGGTTCTTGCAGCATGTGCACGGCCCCTGGTTCTCACGGGCGCCAGGGGAGCACAGCCCCTTCTTCCTCAGCTTCCCTCTTTTTGGCTTCTGTTATTTTAATGAATCAATTAATTTGGGGAGGGGGCTTTTTGGGTCACAATCCGGCGTTGCTCAGGAGTGACTCCAGGCTCTGTACCCAGGAAGTACTCCTGGCGGTGCTTCGGGGACCATATGGGATGCCGGGGATGGAACCTGGGTTGGCCATGTGCAAGGCCAACAGCCTACCTGCTATGCTATTGCTCCGGCATCATTCTCGGATATTTTAAATGGTAGATATTCCCCGACTCTTTTGAAGCATACACGCATATATACACATGTACATGTCTGTGTATGTATACATGCTTATCTAGAACCTTTGTGGGTAGTAAGTTTGGTTTGTTTGGGGGCCACACCCGGTGGGGTAGGGACTAAACCCTAGCTCTGTGCTCAGGGATCACTCCTGGCTAGGGTGGAACAGCTCAGGCTGTCATCAGTCACTCGAGCCCGGGAAAGTGGGGCTGTGAGGTCAGAGGGCACTGGCTCACCTAGCACTGCACTCAGGAATTACTCCTGGCGGTGCTCAGGGGACCATACGGGATGCCGGGGATTGAACCTGGGAATTCGGTGTGTAAGTCAAACGCCCTCCCCGCTGTGCTATCACTATGGCCCAGGATATGGTTTCTCTCAAGGCTGAGGCCGGGCCTACACAGCCCTGGTCACTACCATCACCCACCTTACTCTGCATCATCGCATTGGTGTTCCTGGTGTCCTCCAGGGAGGCCAGGGCCTGCAGGGACGCCTCCCGCTCGGCCAGCAGCTCGGTCTGCTGCGCCTCCAGCAGCGCCTGGTCTTTCAGCAGCCAGTGCAGCTGCCGCTGGAGCTTAGTGGCCTTCTGGCCCAGCAGCTCCTTCTCAGAGCCAAGGCTGTTCAGCTGCTCACGCAGGGCCGACTCCACGCGGGCGGCCTCCTCCTTCTCAGCCGTGAGCTCCTTGATCTCTTGCACCAGCGACTTCTGATCCCGAGCCAGCTCTTCGGAGGAGCACTGCAGCTTCTGGATGATGTTGTCCTTGTCCTTGGCCAGGGATAGGTTCTCCAGAACCAGCTTCTTGACATGCTCCTCCAGCTGGCCCCTCTCCTCCAGGCCCTTCTTGCACTCGGCCACCAGGCTGCTCTTGCTCATCTGCAGCTCCTCCACCAGGGCCTGCAGCCCCAGCTTGGCGACCTGCAGTGCGTCCTTCTCCGCGCCCACCCTCTGGAGCTCCTCCTGCACCGCCCTGCCCTCTTCCAGCACTTTCTCTTTCTCCGCCTCGAGGGCTTCTCGGTCCAGCCGCTCCTGCTGGCAGAGCTTCTCTGCGGCCCACCTGGCCTCGATGACCTTCTCCTTATCCAAGCGAATCGCTTGGTTCAAGAGCCAGAGCTTCCTCTGCTCTTCCCGCAGCGAAGAGTTTTTGGCCTCCGCTTCTCTGAGTTTCAATTGAAACCACCCTCTCTCGGACTTCAGACAGAGCTTCTCCTTCGCCAGCAATTCATTCTCTGACCTCAGGGCCCTGCGATCCTCTGACATCAGCTCCATCTCTTCTTTTGCCGAGCTTAACAAGCAAGTTAAGGACTGCAGAAACAAAAAGCGGGGAAGAATGGAAACAAGAATGAGATCAAGCAGGCACAAGCAAGCCAAGCACTTCATGTGGCCTAAATACCAGAAATGAAAATGGCAGAGTAGTCTTACCTGCACACGCGTGTATACGCGCACGCGCAAACACTCACACACACATGTACACACACAGGCAGGATGGAGAGGCTCAAACACAGTTAGCTTCTTAGCGTCAACATAACTACCTGCCTACTTTGTGGATGGGGGCCCCACACCTGCTGGTGTTCGTGTCTCGCTCAGGGTTCTGTGTTCAGGGATCACTGCTGGCAGGGCCGGAGGACCATACGGGATGCTGGGGATCAACCCCGGGTTGGCCGAGTACAAGGCAGCACCCTACCCATTCTACTATCAGCCGATTTGATTTTTGAAATGCCGTCTGAAATGATTCCTGACAGCTCCCCGGAAGGTGTAAGTACAGTTGGATCTTGACATTGGGGCATAAGATTTTTCCCCCCACTTCAATTCTTCTATTATAAAATCCATCACTCTGTCCTAGAAGGGATGCATTCAAAAACTAGTTTTCAATACAATTCAAAGAACTACAAAAAGTATTTTGTTTTGGAACTTTGTGCAGGAGGGGAAGGGAAAAGCAACCACTGCTTGTCAAACGATTTTCACAGGGACAAACAGAGGCAGGAAATGGACTTAGTCCCAAAAGTTATCCACTTTATAGAAAATCCAGACGAATCCACCAAGCTTTGGAGACTAAAGCCAACAGTTTTTGCTTGCCAAACACAGTAACAAGTCTCAAAATGGAGACATTAGTGGGCCCGCTCGAGCCAATCGATGAGCAATGGGAGGGCAGTGTTTGCAGTCATTTGGGAGGGGCCCAGGGGCTCCAGGAGGACTGGCCGCACACGGGTCAGGGTCTCCCTCACCTGCTCTCCCTGCCCGTCAGCAACGGGTTGTGCGTTTTCATTTCTGAGTCTCAATGCACACCACAGTTGAACCGTCATGTACATTCCAGAACTTTCTGCAGCAAGGCCTATCTTCTCTGTCCAGCTCAGCAGCCATGAGCCGCAGCAGGCTACTGGTGTGTGCTGGGCAGCTGACCGCTGACGGCCATGTTACCGGAATGGGACTGACCTGAGCATGCACACGAGAACTGGGCCAGCAGGTGGTCCAGAGAGGAGACGTAGCCCTGGCTGCAGTGGGCGGTGGAAAGAGGCCGGGCACCAACACACACACGGGGCACGGCCGCCATCAGCCGCGGCGCTGCCCTGCACCCACCCACGTTGGCCTTGTCGGCTTGCGTCTTCAGCTCAGCCACCTCCCGCAGCAGGCTCCCGTTCTCCGCCTGCACTGCCTGCAGCTTCTCCTTCGCCTGCAACAGCAGCTGCTGCAGGGCCTGCGGCGCCTCCTCGTGCTGCCCCTGGATCTCCACGCTGGCCTTGGCGTGCTCGGCCTGTAGAGCCTGGCACTGGCTGCGGCTCACGTCCACCTTCTCCTCCTGTGGGGAGCCAGGGGCCACCGTCAGCCGCCGGCCCCCTGCCCGCTCCCAGCACACACGCACATACACGAACAAACACGAACACACACACACACAACGCAAACACACAAACATACACACACGCACACACACGGCCCCTCTGCTCTGCTCACCAGCATGTACACACAAACACACATGCACACACACACACGCGCGCACACACGGCCCCTCAGCTCGGCCGCTTTCGTTCAAGTTCTCCTGAAGACTACGAAGCGCTAGCCCCTTCCCCTGCAGCTCCTCGGCCAGGCTATCGGCCTACGAGAGTCACAAGGATGGAGTGAATGGACCAAGGAGACAAACAGGAACGGGAAGGGGAAAACAAAACAGAAAACACGTATGAGAAGCCCATGACCCAACACAACCCCGAAGAACAGAGGCGTGAGGTGAGCGTGATTGCCTGAAGCTCTCGAAGCCAAGGCCTTGGCGCCGGCAGTTCTGGTGATGACTGTCTAGTGGTTATTGAAAACGGCCCAAACAGAGGCGTTTTCTAGACCTAACTTTGGCGTGACCAGAAAATAAGAAAGCCTATGAGAAAGACTGACTTTCCAGGGGCGGGGAGACGGCACAAAGGGCTGGAGTACACACCAGGCCCGAGTTGGAACTGCAGCACCACTGGACGAGACTGAGATCGGTCCCCAAGCTGAAAAGCCCCACTACTGCTGGGCGGGAGGACCCCAGAGCCCAGAGCATGGCTTGGCGAGGAAGAAGGAAGTAAGCAAGGGAGGAGGGAAGCTAAGGATAGGAAGGAGGGAGGGAGGAAACATTGAAGAAAGGGAAAGGGAGGGGAGGGAGGGAATAAAAGGTTATCTTTTTTTTTTTCTTTTGGCTTTTTCAGTCACCCTAAATGCTCAGGAATTTCTCCTTGGCAGTAACCTGGCCAGCTCACCGAGAGTATCTCGCCTGCACAGCAAGCCTGCCAAGCTCCCCGTGATGTATTCGATATGACAAACACAGTAACAAGTGTCACAATGGAGACGTTACTGGGCCCGCTCGAGCTAATCGATAAACAACGGAGGGTAGAGACAATGACAGTGACCCTATGGGATGATGGAGATCGAACCCACGTGGGCCGCGTGCAAGGCAAATGCCCTTCCCACTGTACTATCACTCCGGCCCCCAAGATTTACTTTCTTGTAGTTTCTTTACTGTGACTTTAAAACTTTGAGGGGTTTCAATAAGGTAAAGGTAAGGTAAAGGCCCTCCCGTTGATCGTCGATTTGCTCGAGCGGGCCCAGTAACGTCTCCATTGGAGACTTTGTTGTTACTGTGTCTGGCATATCAAATACTCTCGGTAGCTTGCCGGGCTCTCCGAGAGGGGCGGAGGAATCGAACTCGGGTCGGCCATGTTGGCCGCTTGTAAGGCGAACGCCCTCCCCGCTCTGCTATTGCTCCAGAGGAACCTCTAATCCCCTAGACAGCAGTCACCCGAACTTGACGTTTGTTACATCTTGATGCGAACAAGTGGGTCAGCTATCCCCTGCTGTGTCCTAGGAATGGATTCCATTTATTTCAGCTGGTGTTTCTGGAATGTCAGCCAAGGAGTCCTGAGTCCTGAGAGGAACTCCCAGGGATCTCGGGGCCCTTCTGTTATGTCTGTCAGTCCTGTCTACAAAACCCACAGCCCTTCCATCTTGGCCAACAGAGAAGTTTCTCCAACAAAGTGCCCAGCGCGGGGAGAGCGGGGGGCGGGGGGGTGAGTGCACGTCCCTGCCACCACAATCCTATAGGAGGAAAAGGGCATCTCTCGGGGCTCCTTGGTGAGAAATGCAGCTTCCTCGGCTTGGCCCAGATCTCACTTCCCCAGGGTCAGGGCTACCATGAGAGTCCATGCCTGTGGCCAGCAGGGGGCCATGCTGGAAGGCAGACTTGGCCCAAGCACCCCTTAGAGGCTGAAAGGGATGAAATCTCTGCAGGGCTGGGCGGGGGTTTGTGCTGCAGGGAGGGAGGGGCTGGCAATGAGAAATACCAAGATGGGCCACGTCACCAGCCCTGAGGGAGCTCAGAGGCTCAGAGGCATCGAGCACCAGCTGGGAACTGAGGCGCCTCGGGGAGAGGAGGGCAAAGCCCGTCACACGAGCAGGTGGCCAGCAACGTCAGAGAAAGACCCTCGTGGCCTGACTCGAGCCCAAGTGTCTGGGCGAACTCGGCGAGTATGCAGCGGGCCCAAGGGTTGGGGGGCAGAGGTCTGCTCTGGGGACTCCTATCTTGTTTTCTCACTGGCCTCGTGTTTCAGAAAGACCCCAGACGGGCCCGATTAGCCGGGGCCAAGGCTAGCACGGCATCCAGGTGCTGGGGACCAATGACAACCCGCGAATCATGCCGACTCCTTCTCAGTCCCCTCAGAGGGAACCGCACGGGACGTGACCGGGAGACCTGTCAGCACCAAGCCGGAACACGGCGGCGAGCAGACTGACACACAGCATGCAGGGAGCGAGCGTGGAAGTGGGCGAGGGCGCCCGAGTACCAACCTGCAGCTCTCGGCCCGCTTTGCATTCTCTAACTCCTGAATCTGCCGCTCAGCCACCTGGAGCTGCTGCCTGAGCTTCTCCATTCCCAATTGACCTTCGGAACTGGCCTTCCAGAGCCCATGGAGCTGCAAGAGCTTCTGCTGGGTGGCCTCCAGCTGTGCCGTGGCATTGGCCAGGGCCTGGGCTTGCTGACTACACACGGCCCGCAACCCGTCCAGGTGCTTTACCTTCGTCTCCGCCTCCTGCAGCTTGTTCAGGGCGTCCTCCATCTCCACCAGGTGCTGGTCCTCGATCTGCTCGAGCTTGGCCCGTGCGGCCTCCAGGCTGTTCTGCTCCTGGGCCGTCCTGAACAGCCGCGACCTGAGCGTCTGCAGCTCGGAGGCGTGCGCTGCACGCTCAGCTGCCTGCTGGGCCTTCAGGCTCTCCACCTCCTGCTGGTACTCGAACTGTAGCCTCTCGATCTGCATCTTGAGCTCGGCCAGCTCGGCCGCCTCGGCGCCCACGCCCTGGCTCACGGATGCCTTCGGCTCGCCCATGGCCTGTTGGTGCGGGGTGATGGCCGTCTCCAGCTTGGACTTCCTCAGGGCGATCACGTCCGCGTTCTCCTTGTTGGCATGGTCCAGCTTGGTCCTCAGGCACTCGTTCTCCTTGGCGAGCTTCTCAGATGCCGCCTGCAGGGACTTCACCTCCTTCTGGTGGGAAAACAAAATTTCCATGAACTTAAAACAGGAAGGAAAAGAAGCAGAAATAGAAATTTTTCTTTTCCAAACTGACTCTTTGCTTCTTCTTGTTTTAAGGAAAAGCTTCCACAAAATGGGGTTCTAAAGGATTTGATTTGTGCTGCTCGACTGAAAATCAAAGCTGAGGCAAAGGCATAGACCCGACTGTCAGAACGAGAGAACAACGCTCATCAAGAGCAGCCTCCAGCCCCAAGGAGCAGAGATGTGTCAGCCGGGCCCTGCCAGGTGCATGACCCCAGGTATCCCTGTCTGATTCGGAGTCTCCAGCAGAAGTGGTCCCGGCGGGGTCGGCCAGGCCGCCCCGCATCCTTGCCTGCACCCTGCAAGCCTCCGGGACCTGCCCGGGCTTTACCTCCAGGTCGCCTTTGGTGATGGACTCCTCCTCAACTCGGAACTGGAGGTCTTCCACTTTCCTGTGGGGGAGAGGGAGACGTTGTGAGGGGCGTCACTGCTGCCCCCCATGAGGGCCACCATCTTGTAGATGCGCCTGACCCAGCCCCCGGCTCCACACACAGGAGGGCTGAGAGAGTCGGGGAGGGCCAGAGCGAGAGTACAGCAGGTAGGGCGTTTGTCTTGCACGTGGCCGACCCGGGTTCAATTCCCAGCATAACAGTATGGACCCCGGAGCAATGCCTGGAGTAATTCCTGAGTGCTGAGGCAGGAGTAACCCCTGAGCATCGCTGGGTTGACCCAAAAAGAAAAAAAGAAAGTCAGCGAGTCCCCTCAGCTTCGAGCACTGGGTGGGACCCGCAGGCTACAGGAGGAAGCTAGGCCGAGCCAAAGCCAGGTGCAGTGTCATATCAACCCTTTCTGCCTCGCAGCTAACAGAGGTGGTTAAAAACTGACCCGCAGCGCCTGCCAGTCCCTCCCAGCCAGCGCCTGTCCCCACATTGGGACAACAACTAAGCCCCTGGGGGAGAAGCGGCCAACGACTCGGGGGCGGGGGGCGGGGGGGAGGGGCTCCCAGTGACTGTCCAGTCGGCATGTGGAGCTGAGGGGCTGAGCCAGGCACTGGCAGTGCCCCTGGGCACCACACTGCCGGGAGCCCATCTGAAAAGGCGGTCTCGGCCAGCACCCCGTGTCCATCTGTCTGCAGCCAGGTCTCAGCCCCGCGTCCGTCTGTCTGCAGCCTGGCCTGAGCCCCATGTCTGTCTGTCTGCACCCCGGCCTGAGCACCACGTCCGTCTGTCTGCAGCCTAGCCTGAGCCCTGTCTGTCTGCTGTCGTGCCCCATGGGTACTGTGGGTTTCCTCCTGACTGGGATTTAACCACAGGGACTCCCACAGGGCCCCACTGGGTTAGGACAGTTCCTTGCCACCCAGCACAGGCCTCCTGAATACCAGGCCAGGTGGACACAGCAGGGAGGGCCGGGGGTGGCTTGGCTCCACTGAGCTCCCCCCCACCCCCAGCCCTCCCGGTGAGGCCGCGCTCAGGACTGGGCACCCGTTGGTTTCTGGTTCTCACAGCCCTGGAAGGTCAGGAGTGCCCCACCCGAGGGAGCCCCCAGCTCCGGGCACGGCCTCACCTCTTCTCCTCCTCCAGCTGGTTCAGCAGCTCCACCTTCTCCCAGTCGGTCGCTTCCAGCATGGCCCGCAGCTCGTCGTTCTTGGCCTCTAGCTCCAGGACGTGCTGTAGAGGCAACGGCGCGTGAGTGGCCTCGCCCGCCCCCAACAGCCCTCTGTGGGCTGGCATCGCCACCTGTCACCACGGCAAGCTGAATGCATCTCCCACCTAAGCTACGGCGTTTCTGGAAGGCCAGAGGGGAAACACACCACGAAAGCACCGGCGCGGACAACTCGGCACTCCCTAAACCCCCACAGGGCGAGCAGAAGGCGCATGCGATCAAACCACGCGCCGGACGCCACCGCAACGACGGCAGATGGGGACCCACGGCCTCTGCCTGCACCGCCTGCACCAAGCTCACGCCCAGCCTCTACCGCAGGCGTCTCTTGGCCCCGGCACTGCCGTCTGCACAGACGTCACCTGATCGTGCCCGTTCCGGCCAGGGCCAGCTCCTGCTCTATCTCCCCCACGTGGCTCGTGGCCTTGGCCACCTCCGCCCGCTCTAGGACCCGCTCGGCCAGCAGCTTCTCAATGTGCTGCTGCTTCTCGTTCAGCGCCTCCTGGAGGGCAGTGGTGCCGGAGATCTTTTGGGCGTAGCGGGAGGAGGTTTCCGGCAATTGCAAAGGAAAAAGAGACGTGAAGGCGATGGGGCCGGCCGACATGGGCATGCTCGCGGTGATCCTCGGCAAAGCACATGGAGCAGTGCTGCATCCTTGCATATGGGCCAGCGACTCTCAGCAGAAACGTCTTGAAACCTTCCCAAAGATCCTTGGACGGGACCTGGGTTCCACTGACCTCGGGCCTCGTGGGAATCCAGAGACTCTTCTGCAGAGCCGGAGGCAGCCCCCTCCACAGCCCGCTCTGGCCTGAGCTTCCTTAAGGATGAGCCCTTGGCATGAGCTTGAGGCCAGCTCCAGCATCTTCAGCCTTGCAGGTCCGTCAGGGTCTCCCAGGGCAGCCTGTCCCTTCTCTCTTCCTCTTCCTTCCAGCTCACCTCCATCTCCCGGGCACCCGCCCCATGCCTGAAGAGCAGTAACCAGAGACTCTTGTCTCTGGGAATGGCCCCGTGCCCCCGGGGGTCACTGGGTGTGACCCTATAAAAGACCCCTGTGCCATCTGCCTTCGAAAATGGGAGATGAGAGGCTAGAATGATAAAGTTGCGGGAAAGGCACTGGCCTTGCACGCCGCTGACCCGAGCTGGATAACAGGTACCCACCCCATAGGGTCCCGAGCCCACCAGGAGTGACTCCTGTGTGCAGAGTCCAAAGTAAGTCCTGAGTATTGCTGGGGCATAGCCAAAGTCCAGGGAAAAAAAAAGGAAAAAGTGGTGGGTGAGAATGTGTGAGGTCTCACGCCCAGCGAGCAGGACAGCAAGGGCAGCTCAGGGAAAGACCAAGCACAAAGGGAAGGAGAGAAGAGGCGAAGACATTGAGGAGGTGAGGGGAGTGGGCTGAAGGGCTGCGGGGACCGGGGGTCCTGTCTGTTCTATCCTGGGCTCGTGGTCGCTCATGGTCGCTCTGCAGACCCAGATCCCTTTCTGCACAACGACCCCTGCAGGAGGGGACAAGGCGGGACCTGATCTTCATTCTTCGGGCACACGGTGGCGGGGGCTGCAGCGGGGATGGCCAGGACTTCCGCTCCTTCTGCCCGGCCATCCCTGTTCCATCGCCCTGCTGCGGTCCAGCCGCAGGTTCTCTTGCCGCTTCCCCACATCATCTGAGCTGCTGCCAAACGCCTCCTGACCGACGGGCCCAGCAGGGCCCAGGCTGTCCACTGCTGCTTTGCCTGCTGGGAGCTCTCGAGCCACCTGGTTCTGTCCGGAGAGCGGGATCATCCTTGCCTGTGCATAAGGACCTGGCCGTGATTTCCCGATACACTTAAAGTATATCTGGTCCGATTCAATGCCCTCCCCAGGGCCAAAGATTCTGTTGGGGGGTGGGGGAAGGTGCTTCCAGAGGTTCAAGATCCAGCACCATCAGGAGTGACCCCACCCCCTAAGCAGAGAGCCAGGAATAAGCCCTGAGCACCCCTGGGTGTGGCCCCAAAACCAAATAATAACTAAAATTTCTAGGACCACACCAGCTCTCGGGCCAGCCATGTGCAGTGCTCCCGGGAACTGCAGTCAACTCAGATTTCAAGAGGTGGCTGGGAAGAGCTTGCCAGCCTTGGGGGTCTAACACCAAGACCCGGGCTCAACCCCCCTCCACCGGGAGCAGCCCCCAAGCACCATGCCTGGAGTCCCTGAGCACTGCCATGTGAATGCCAAAGAGCTAAAATAAAAACTAGGAAAGGCGGGCGGCGGTGTTCCCTGAGCCTCCTGGCCTGGCAGGTGGGGCAGGCCAGACACACGTGCTTCCTGGGCCCGAGACAGCTCCCTGAGGAAACCAGCACAGGAGCGATGGGCTTCTTTCAGCCAACTATGGAGACGAGACTGTGAGGTTCAGGCGCCGGAGCAGGGAGAAAGCAGCACCCCTAGCATGTTGGGAGGCACGTGCTGAGAGGCTGGGCAAGGTCGGGGCCACCAGCTGAACTCAGGATGCTGATGCCAAAGCCTCTGCCCTGCGCGTGGTTTGTGAGGCCCTAGGCTCCATCCCAGCAAGGCCAGGCCTTCTGTGGGAACTTGGTACCTCAGAAGAGCAACTCAGCCAACAGACGAACAGGGAGGCCTCCACAGGGCACGCACGGACCCGTGTGCATGTATGTATGCGTGCATGTATGTTCCGGTGGGCATATCTACACGCACCTGTGTGCATGCGCGCGTTGTGTTTATGCCTGTATGTGCCTGTGTGTGTATACCCATAAGCCTGTGTATATACGGTATGCACTACATGTACATGTATGAGTGACTGTGTGTATGAACGCTTGTGTGTACACTTATGGAATTATGTTGTCGAGGAATACTTCCATGAAGTCACACAGAATCTTTCTATATTCCTGTCATACACGCTAACGGTGATGTTCAGATTAGGAGTGAGCTCCACCCTGCATAAAGATATGCAAGGCAGGGGCCAAAGAGCCGGAGAGCGAAGCCCCAGCGCTGCCCAGGCTCAATCCCGGAGGCCCGCCAGGAATAATCCCGAGCACAGAGGTGGGAGAAAGCCCTGAGCTCTGCCAAGTGTGACCCCAAAACAGAACAAAACAAGATAGCGGGGGGAGCCTGGAGATACGTCTCAGGCGTAGGGCTCTTGCTTGGAGGTGGGAGGCCCCGGCACAACCCCAGCACTGCAAACGGCCCCTTGAAGCACTGTAGGGTATGGCCCACAGTCAAGCAGAAAAACAAACCAAATTCCACAAATGGGCTGGCTCGCGAGGGAAGGAGAGGGGCTTCTGAGTCTGCTCCCCTCCTAAATGGTGAGGCGAGGGAAGGAGGAGTCGGATGTGAGGATGTAGGTGGGGCAGGGAAACCTGGTGGTGGTCGAGCAAGACAGGACTGGCCCCAGGCCTGTGCCCACGGCGCGTGGCCTCCTGGCTCCTGTTCCCGTGTCATCTGTTTTGTATCTTCCATTACACACACACACTCACTCCCTCCTCTACCGCATCGAGGGTCAATGCACGGAGCAGAGGCAGTGGCAGGAAGCGCAGCCCCCAGCAAAGCCAGCCCCCCGGGACACCCTCTCCATCGTGGGCCCGTTTCCCTGTGGACAATATCTCAGGGCACCCTTGCATATTCAGACACACTTTAGTGTTTATGACTCAGATAGACGTGAGGGGAGAAGCAACGAGGCCCCAGCTTTGAATTGCGGCACCACAATGGACAGAAGTCGAGGCCACTCTGCATGTGGACAGCGGTGCAGAGGGACAGGAGGGAGCAGGGAGAGACGGAGAGAGCAAAAAGCAAGATGAAGGGCCAAGCGTTCCTCAGAGTCTCTGGGCCCTGCTCTGACCTTCAGCTACCCCACTTCATCCCTAAGGTGGCCTGAGGCCAGAGAGGAGCCCTGAGCACCCCAGGAAAGGCCCATCCCTGCTCCTGTCACTGGTGGTGGCTGGGAAGCCACTCGCCTGCCACCCGGAGCTGCTCAGCCCACGTGCTCCTGGTCCGCCTCTCGCCCCTGGGGCTGTGGGAGTCTGTGGGGGCCCGAGCACCCCGCAGTGGTAGGGGGCTGCTTACTAGTCCCGTGCGGCCGGATCTGCTGCTCTCGAATGAGACCCCGGAGCTGACGGAGCTGAACGAGGAGGCCGAAGGGCTGCGCTTCAGGCTGGCGGGGGTGGTGGCCATCACACGCCTCACGGCGGCCACCTTGCCCTTGGCCGGCGTCGTGGACGGGAAGCCGATCTTGGTGACTTTGTGAATGGGAGCAAACAAGCCATACTTGGGCTGACACTGGAAGTACCTGCGGACAACGAGGAGGGGGGGACAAAAACACCTTCGGCAAGAGACACAAGCGCCGACCCAGAAGTCCACTGAGTCCCACAGTCTCACACCCCCACAAACGAACACGCTCCCACAGCCCCACATGCCCACACACTCACACCCCAACAAACACACTCACACACGCACCCCAAACAACACTCCCACACTCTCACACTCCCACCCCAACAAACACACTCACACTCACACCCCAACCAACACTCCCACATTTCCACAGCGCCACACTCACACTCACTCCCCAACAAACATCATACCCTCCACCAGCCCACACTCACACACACTCACAACCTAACAAACACACACACACCCCAACCAACACTCCCACACATAAACACCAGAACCAACACACACTTACACTCACACCCCAACCAACACTCCCACACTTCCACACTCTCACAGCCCAACAAACACACTCACACCCCAACCAACACTCCCATACTCTCACACTCCCACCCCATCAAACACACACACTCACACCCCAACAGACACTCCCACATGTCCACAGCCCCACACTCACACACACTCACTCCCCAGAAACACACATACTCACACCCAAACCAACACACACTCACACTCACACCCCACCGACACTCCCACACCCACACACACTCACACCCCAACCAACACTCCCACACACCCACAGCCCCACAGTAACACACACGCACACCACAACCAACACTTGCATGCTCTCAAACCAACACTGACACGCTCTCATTCCCCCACAAACACGCTCACACCCCCACCAACACTCTCATGCCCACGTCCCCACCAACACTCTCACAGCCCCACACTCACACGCTCACATACACACTCCCTCATACATTCACACCCACACTCGCTCGCATGCCGCCCACCCCAACCACGCACACCAAGGGCTATTCCAAGCAGCCTCCCCGGCATCTGAAGGGTGACAGCAGGCCCGGGGGGTTCCTTTGGCCCGAGCACAGCTGCATATGGGGGCCCCAGGCTGTACCCACATCCCTGCAGGATCCCCGAGTGCCACTGGATGTGGCCCCGCCTAAGAACCAAGTGAAGTGGCCTGCAGTCCCCTCAGCGCCTCCCGGGCACCGTGCATGGCCCCAGACTGTCTGGGGGGGGGCAGGGGGACCCACCTCGTTCCGGCCACGGCACCATCGTTCTTGCCCAGTGGCTTGTCCAGCTCTACGCCGCACCAATCCCCCTTGGCGAAGTCCGTCTCCCCGAGGAAGCACACCACACCGGCCTCCATGCCTCCCACCTGCCAGAGGGATGGAGGGACGTGGGTCAGGCACCCTGGACTGCGCATAGCGCCCCCACCCCCGCAAACGAACATTCTGGGTTCAGAGTCGGGATTTCCTGAAGAAACCCCAAAGGTCAAAGTGCCATTTCCCCCCGCAACCCCTACAGGGTGAGCAGACGCTGCTGCTCAGTGTCCATGCAAGGCAGAGGCATTCACACCCACTCGCTGTCACCGGTGGCCTGGCTGACCACACCCCCGGGAATCTCTGACCCAGGCCAGCCACCTGGTGTGGCGAGGGGGTCGCTGCCCCTTGAGTGTGGGAGCAGAGCAGTGGCAACCCCACCGCTGAAGAACAATTAAGCCAGAAACCAGGTAAAGGAAAATGACTGTTCTCGTATCTTAGCAGAGTTCGATCTTCCAGTTCTCCTTCACTATGCCTTGGCTTGACGCTTGGCTCCCGGGACACAGAGCAAAACAGAATCACAGCGCTGGACACTGACAGGAATGCTGACAAACAGGGCTGGAGCACCGGGGTAAGGGCACTGGCTTTGTGTGCGACCACCCTGTGACGCCCAAGCAAAAACATCGAAAACCAGAGAAATAGAACCAATTTCCAACTTTGTTCATTGGTTTGTTTTTGAGTCACAGTCAGAGTGCTCAGGGCTTACTCTTGGCTTGGTGCTCAGGGATCACTCCGGGATGTGCTTGGGGGACTGTACATGGGACCAAGACTTAAACCCCGGGTCAGAGGCGTGCAAAGCATGACCCCTCCCCACGGCATGACCCCTCCACCCTGTTTTGGCTAAACTGGTAAAACTGGCAGCATCCCCGCACGCATCCATCACGCTGGAAACTGCAGGACCAGGCGTCCCAGCTGCTCGTGCTTCCACCCAAACCGCGAGTCTGGAGGAGCTGATGAACCAGACAGGCGAATGGACAGCCACCCGCCACCGCTGCCCTCGGCACTCACCAGCACCCGGTCCCCGAGCTTCAGCTCCCGCTCCCCTTTCTTGAGGGAGCCGGCCTCAGAGAGGTTGGAGATGGACTCGCTGGCCGTCCTGGTCAGGCTGCTGATGTGCGGGGTGGCCGGTGCCTCCTTCGTGGGGGACTGGGGCACCTTCGCGGTGCCGGCAAGGGCCGGAGAGGCCGACAGGGGTGGTGTGGCCCAGGCGGCAGGCGCTGGCTGCCGGCAGTTGGTCTCATCGTCGGCCTGCAAGCTCCTACTCAGCTTGGACGGCCGGGTGAAGATGCCCTTCAGCGGCTCGCACTGGAAGTAGCGCACACCCGCCACCGAGCCGTCGTTCTTGCCGATGGGCTCGTCCAAGACGATCCCGGCCCACTGACCAGGGGCAAACTGGGTCTCCCCGAGGAACTGGATGAATCCAGGCTTGTTCCTGTTCACCCAGACTCGTTCCCCGACCTGGAAGTCGCCCACAAACTCCTCCTGCATCTCCGAGGAGGGGGCGCTGGGGGTTTTCTCCCCAGGCACGGTCTTCTCAACGGGAGCAGCCGCTGGAACAGCAGAAAGGGTCAAAAGGGTCAGAAGGGACAGGAAGGGCCTGTGCAGGTCCAGTTAAAGTGTGGTTGGGGGAGAGGGACACCCAGCAGTGCTCGTGGCTACTCCCAGCCAATGACGGGGGCTGCTTGTGGCAAAGCCTGGCCGGGCCAGCCGTGAAGCGGACGTGCTCACCTACCGCTGCATCCCAGGCCGCAGTCGTACTTTGGGCAGCTCAGGGGAAATCTTTGGATACACCCCGTGATACTACGGACCAAGCCAGGTGAAAGCTCGAACCCAGTGTCTTATTTCTGCTGTGTCCACTGGCCCATCTTCTTTTTCTTTTGGGCGGGGAGCAACCCAGCCAATGCTCAGGGCCTATTTCTGGTTCTCCGTTCAGGGTTACTCATGGTGAGGTTGAGGGTGGAGAGTCACATGGGGTGCCAGTTGCCCTCCCCACTGTACTGTGGCTTTCGCCGGCAATGAGGCCCTCTAGTCCAGGTGAGTCCACCTCCCTAAGCCTGTCCCCAAGCCCGGGCAAGGGAGCTAGCAGTTAGAAGGGAGCGGGTTGGTCGCCTCAGCTGTCACCGGTTGCCGTGACACTACACTCACAGAACGTGACACTCGTGTGTGAGAGCTGTCCCCAGAGCCACGGACGTGTCTACAGCTCAGAGAGCCCTTCCCGGGCGAGGACTCTGGATGGGGTTCCCGGGTGGGAGTGAGTGTCCGTTGGCCTGGGCTGAGCGCACGTACCAGCCGAGGGTGCCTTCAGGGCCCAGCTCCCATGCTTGAGGATCTTGGTGGGGGCCTTCAGCCCGCTGGGCCTCAGCAGACTCATGGTCAGGCGGTCAGACGCTGCCGCGGCCACTACCAGGCCCCGACCATCGAGCCCACTGTGGGGCCTTCTGAGGCACACTCGTTCTCAGGACTAAATCCCTGAAGAGCAGAAGAGAGAGTCTGTCTCAGGCGAGCGACCACAGCAGCTTCCGGAGCCCAGAGAGCTGCCAGTCTGGCACTCGCCACCACGAGTGCGACCCCCAATCTCCCGCACAGCCCCCTGAGCCCACCAAGTGTCATTCCTGCGCAAAAACTCAATCCAAAACAGACAAACAAACAACTGCCGATTCGGGGCCAGAGAGCAGAGGGGACATGTACTAGCCCTGCGGGCAGCTGACCCTCGCGCCTTCCCTGCCATCACTCCCACCACCAAACACATTCAGGAGCCAGAAATCATCCCTGAGCACCGCGAGTGTCACTGACCACCTCCCCGTCCAGACACTGACGAGCCGGCAGGCGACTCAGCAGTGATGGCTGGTCTTGTGTGTGCGTGTGTGCGTATGTACATGTGTGAGAGGCCCGGGGTTACACGTAGAAGCTAAGGCAAGCAACAGGCACACTTTTTTCTATGGGCTGAGAACTGCAAGGGAAATGAGCCCAGCAATACTGCGCCAAAGGGGGGCTGGAGAGCGATAGCACAGTGGGAAGGGCATTTGCCTTGCACACGACCGACCCAGGTTCGATTCCCAGCATCCCATATGGTCCTCTAAGCACTGCCAGGAGTGATTCCCGAGTGCAGACCCAGGAGTAAACACTGTGCATCACCAGGTGTGACCCAAAAAGAAAAAAAAAATTGTGCCAAAGGGGAGCGAAGGAGTTTTCGGCATTTCCTTCATTCCTTGTGACGCTGCCCAGGTTGGATAACCACAAGCCAGTATTAACTCCATTTCTTAACCCACAGAACTGAGGCAGACAGGTAGATGGGGGAAGCGTCCCCAAGGCGATGGAACTCCGAGAAAGTCAACAAAAGCTTCATGGCCACCAAAAGACTACCTGAGTGCACGGGACCCAAGGTCTTGTCAAAATTAACCCACATTATGAGGCCCAGAGCAGTCTGGACCCCCCGAGGGAATAGGAACAAAGGGCAGGAAAGGAATTTCTAAGAGGACCATGGACCACTCACCTCTACCCCCTTGGCAACCACCCTAGCAATGGACTCTAGGTAGCTAGAAACTCCCACCAGGGGCAGCCTGGGGAAATCCCTAGATTAGCCACCTTGAACCAAGGGAGGGCGCTCATGTGTGCCCGAGCCCAGGTACTGCTCTTGCCTACGAGGTTGGTCGTGTCACGGGCTTCTCCCCTCCTGAGGTGTGGACTTTCAGACCGAATGCAACCTAGCAACATAACATGTTCTGTGGCTTTCCGCACCTCTGGAGAAGCCGCACTCTCTCTCGAGCGTGTTACTCCCTCCCTCCTTCCCCTTCCTAAAGGCCTCCAAATAAAATGTTTCTGCTTCATGCTCATCTCCTGAAATGCTTTTCTGCGAGGAGGACAAAGGCCCGGGGGCCTGAGGAGGTCGAGGATCGACTCCCTTTCCCTGAAAAGGGCAACCCCTCACTCCGGCCCAAGACCCCAGGAAGGCCTAGTGGGCGTCATGGGGCTGGCGGGGCTCATTGCACTCAGCAGTGCCAGCGCTCCAGCCAGTCCCGGGGGAGAGATATCTTCTCCTGTGCTTCTCATTAGCCCCCCATGAGGGCCCACTGACTTCAGAGTCATTCCATATTTCAATAGAGAAGTCCACAAGGGGCAGAGAGGCAGGACAGTGGGGAGGGCACTTGCCTTATATCCAGTTGTCCTGGGCTCGATCTCCGTCAGCACAGGGACGTTAGCCGGCCAGGTCACCCCTGGGCACAGCCCGGTATGGCCACCCCACCCCACCCCGCCCCCACCCCACCCAAAAATATATATATAACTAGTAAAAAAACTTAAACTAACTAAAGATTAAAAACTATCATACACTAAGGAACTGTTAGAGAAAAAAGCCGCCCGCACACGGGCAGAAAGCCCAGAGACTCAGATTCACCTGTGTCACACTGCACTCGCAGCTTCAGTACTGAGCTCTGCCAAACAGACTCGTGCCAGTCTCGTGGAGAGACTGAAAATGGCAGTTGGAGTCAAGAATGTTCTGAGGTAGAACTAGAATTCAGCAAGGAGGAGGGCATCATGGGCCATTCTTAAAGGGGCAGGCGCCACCCTTCGTGATGTCAGTGTCCGGCTGAGGCTCCGGAGGGCTGCCCGGCAGACGTCAGCACTACATGGCCAACGAGCCTCTGGTCCCTGCGGGGCCCAGTTCTGGATCCCCGGGCCCTGTGAAAGTGGTTTCAGAAAACTTTTGACAAATGTTTGTCAGTTACAGATCTCCAACTGAGGTCATTCAGCATCCCCCGAGTGGGACCTGGACCCAGTGACTCTGCCCAGGGCCCTCCTCAGGAGCCGGGCCAGGAAATCTGTGAGCCGGGAGGCGGGGACGGGGGGGCAGAGTGACAGGGCAGAGGCCCTGAGCCCGACCCTGACAGCCCTGCTCTCTGTGACCCCAGTGCTGTGAGCAACACGGGCCGCACCGTGGCCAGGGAGTGGCCCAGCCCACTAAGGCCTGAGAGCTGTACAGAGGAGTATGGCCTGGCCTGCTCCGGATGGGAGCACAAGCTGAATGAGTGCGGGTTCCCTCGAAGATGAGTGAGCGGGAACCGGGGAGTGGGGGGGAGGTGGGGAGGGCGGAGTGACCTAACCTGGGGGCTGAGGACGGGACATCTGACGGTGCTCAGGGCTGACTCTGATCCAGTCATGGGAGCTCATCCTGGCAGGACCTGGGTGGGAAGGGACGTACAGGGTGGGGTGGGGTCAGCCACAGCCAAGGCAGGCTCCTTGGCCCTGGGCTACCCTTCCAGGCAAGGATACCTATTTTCTTTCTTTCCTTTTGTTTTTTGGGACACTCGGCAGTGCTCAGGGTTACTCCTGGGTCTGCACTCGGGAATCACTCCTGGCGGTGCTCAGGGAACCTATGGGGTCAGCCATGCAGCAGGCAAGCGCCAAGTCTTCATGTCAAGGTGCCCACGAAACACAGTGTGCAACAAGGGACTCTGCAGAGAACGTCAGGGCCAGCA
Source organism: Sorex fumeus (assembly GCF_029834395.1). Classification (NCBI taxonomy): domain Eukaryota; kingdom Metazoa; phylum Chordata; class Mammalia; order Eulipotyphla; family Soricidae; genus Sorex; species Sorex fumeus. The sequence goes on along the minus strand of NW_026606086.1, from coordinate 4,819,287 downwards.
AACGCTACTTGGAAATCAATCAATTCTGAAAAAAACACAAAAAGATGCAAAAGGAGGGGCTGGAGTGAGAGCACAGTGGGGAGGGGTTTGCCTTGCTCACGGCTGACCAAGATTCGATCACCAGTCCTGAGCACTGCCAGGAGTAATTCCTGAGTGCCATGTCCGGCGCTGCGGGGCAGGGCCAGGGGAGGGCCGTCAGGGTGAAATCAGCACTCGAGGCACACAGGGTACATCATTCAGGAGATGGCATGAATGCGTGCGTTTATTCAGAGCATAAGTACAGACTTAAGTATGTTTCCACAGCCCACCCAAAAGAAGGAAAGGGGATGGGACGTGGGAAAGTGGATGGGACAATGAGCAGAGCCATGCACTGTTGGTCAGCCACCTGGTGACCCTTTCGGCATAATGCTATTGGTCAGAACGACCTGCTTTGATATAGCTTTGACATAACTGCAAAGATTGTGCTGTTCCTCATACACCATTTACAAATCATTTACGAGGGTGCATTTTCCCCAAACTGAAACCTCCTGTACTGGGAAGTTGCCCAGCTTTGAGCAGGACAAAGGGGGAATGAAAAATCAAGCATTCTTTTACTTGGTCAGTAGGCAACACTGAGCATCACTGAGTGTGACCCAAAAAGCCAAAAAAAAAAAAAAAGAAAAAAACAGCGCAAAAGAAAATGTGTTTGAGCCTCACTGTCTCCCTGAGACTTGAGCACTCAATGCTGTGTGAGCCTAGTAGAGTCTCCGGCCTGAACAAGCCCCCACCCCCCCACCCCCATGCTCCTGTGTTTGGACCCTGACCCTAAATCCTGTGATGGGACCACGTGTGTCCATGACAAAGACGCTAGCAGGCTCACGCCCTGGAACGTCCCTGCTTCACACAGGCGTGGCACACGGGGTCTGGCCTGCTAGCGGCCGGCAGTGATTCGGCAGGAAGCAGAAGTGTGAGCCTGAACGTGGGTCAAGTCCGTTCCTTCAGCTTGGAGTGGAGGAATGTACAAGAGGGGGTTTTGAGCACTGCCTCACAAGCAGGAGGTCCTGAATCCAAGCCCCCGGAGTCAACCGTGCACCTGGCACAAAGCCGGCACAAACCCGGCAGCTCTGCTGTCCCAGCACCATGCAGGAAGGGGGGTGACCCCAGGGGGAGGGCCACCGAGAGAGGAGGGGGACACCACAGAAAGGAGGAGTGAACACAGGGCAGGAGTTGAGGGCTGCAGGGCCAGGAGCACCGGGCAGAGAGCAGCCCTGGGGAGCAGGAGGACACGCGGGCGCCCTTGTCACTGGCCACTCGAGGCAGTCGCACAAGCCGTGTGCAGACCCACGAGGCTGACAGGACGCCAGGGACGGGGAAACCCCAGCAAGGATTTTTCTTTAAGTTTTGGGCCTTGGGGCCAGAAGTCTAGTACAGCGGGGAGGGCATTTGCCTTGCACACAACTGACCCGGGTTCAATCCCGGCATCCCATAGGGACCCCCGAGCACCTCCAGGAGTAAGTCCTGAGTGCAGAGCCAAGAGTGACCCCGGAGCACGTCCAGGTGTGACCCAAAAACAAAACTACAGCAGAGCAAGCCGAAGGGCACGGAAGCTCCGAGCCACGGAAACGCCGAGGTTGGTGCCCACTCGCCCCCGCCCCCCGCCAGGTCAGGCCTGCCTGCGATCAAGGTGCCCGAGTGTCTCCAGACAGGATCTGCCTCAGCGGCTCGGTGCGTCATCTCAGCCTATCACCCAACTCGACTGGGATTGACTCTGGTTATCTCCTTGTCTGGTTATCTTGGGCATCTCAGGGGCCAGCCGCCAATCTCCGTCCTCCCACCTGGCCAGGGCGGGATCAGGTGTCAGCAGCTGGGCCCTGAACACCCCACCTGCCCGTCCAAACACAATGCGAGCCCAAAGGCCAGGCTCGCCCCCAACTCGTAGGACACGACCAAGCTAGGGGCCCCGGAGAGCACTGGGCCCGAGGATGGGTCCCAGAGATCCCCAAATCTCCCTTGATCGACGGCCTGGCCCAGCAATCTGCATCAACCACCGGGCCCAAGCTCTTTGCTTTCCTTCTGCTTGCTGAGCGAAACTTGGAGGGGAGGAACTCCAAACTTTTTTTTTTTTTTTGCTTTTTGGGTCACACCTGGCGATGCACAAGGGTTATTCCTGGCTCTGCACTCACAGGGGTTACTCCTGGCTCTGCACTCAGGAGTTACTCCTGGCATTGCTCAGGGGACCATATGGATGCTGGGACTCGAACCCGGGTTGACCACGTGAAAGGCAAACGCCCTACCCGCTGTGCTATCTCTCCAGCCCCGGAACTCCGAACCTTATATAGAAAACAATGTATTTCACAATGCCATTTCATCCATTCTGATTGTTGGGGGGTAAATTCTAAGCAATCATGGTGCATCTTTTGTCAAAATAATGAACGTAATCAATGTAGAGAAGAGTTAGTTAGAAATCATTTGCCTCATAGGCATTGGGTGGGTGGGAGGTGGGGTATATTGGGGTTCTTGGTGGTGAAAAATGAGTACTGGTGAAGGGTGAAGAAGACGGTGTTTGATCATTGTATGACCGAGACTTAAATCTGAAAGCTTTGTAACTTTTCCCACAGTGATTCAATAAATAAATATAAGAAGAAAAAAGAAAGAAAGAAAGAAAGAAAATTATGGAAAAAAATGTAAGGTGGAGTTCATGCCCAATTCAATCAGCTAATCAGTGACTGAATAAATAGCAGTACTCCTACATAAAAACACAAACCATGAAACAAAAATCACTGTACCTGTGAGGCAAGTGCATCAGCAGCCTGATGGCGCCTCCACACTTCCAGATACCCCAAAATTGCTGTTGTGCCTTTGGCCAGACCCCAAAAACTTGGGGCAAAGTTTACCAAGAAAGTAAATGGCCAAAAGTTAGGAATGTGGGAAACACACCCACAAATCACCTCCGGCTCAGCTAGATCATTGGAGGCATGGCCTCTCTGGGTCCTGATTGAACTGCTTAATGGCCATGATCCCAGAGACTCAGAAAAAAATCTCGAAACCCAGTGGCTTTTGGCAGAAATGCGTCTGGTCCCTGCAGTGCTGGGCCCACGGTTTCGTGCCTTGGCCTGTTCCCTCTGGTGGCCCGGTGGCCGCCATCCTCCAGAGGCCACTGGACAGTCAGACTTGGGACCTCAGTAACAAAACTTGTTGGGCCTCACAGGATGGGGGTGGAGCCAGTCCTGTCCTCCTCGTCCCCAAGAGACCCCAAGTCATTGCCCACGAACGGCCTTTCTGGCTCCTGATCAAGCTGCTTAACGACCATGATCCCAGAGACTCAGGAGCAATTCTCGGGAACCCAACAGGTTTTGACAGAAATCCCTCCAGATTTAAGTGTTCAAATGTCAGAATTTCAAAATCGTGCGGCCAGTACTGCAGCCACGAAACATCATATGTTATTCATAACCAGCAATAGAAAACAAATTGTCTACTGTTGCCTTTTCAGCAGATCTGAGTGTTGGGGCAAAATCTCAAATAATAATGGTGGGTCTGGTGTCAAAATATTGAATGTGATCAAAGTAGAGAGAGAGTAACGTGGAAATCATCTGCCCCACTGGTAGGGGGAGGGTGTGGGATATGGATGTACTGGGGTTGTTGGGGGTGGAGAATGGGCACTGGTGAAGGTACGGGTGTTTCATTGTATGACCGAGACTTAGACCTGAAAGCTTTGTAACTGCTCTCACAGTGATTCAATAAATAAAATAATAAAAAGTGAAAAAAAAAGTAAGGTGGAGTTCATGCACAATTCAATCAGCTAATCAGTGGCTGGATAAATAGCAGTACTCCTACATTAAAAAAAAAGAGAGAGAGAGAGAAATCCAGAAAAATGCGGCAAATCTGTACCCCAAGCACATTTCTCCCCAAACGATCCGTTTTACCCCACCCGAGATAAAGCCGACATGCTATGGGTCACATCCTCCTGCCACTGACCCCCAAAACCCGATGCTCCCTCCTCCCACCCTAGGGACTGATGGCACAAACTCCATCTTTGTGTCACGCCATACATGACACATTTGTCACTAGCACCTGATGACTCATTTCAGAACCTCAACAGAAGCCACAAAGATGGGGAGCACTGTTCAGGGAGCACCATGCAGGGGCTTCTCAGACCTTCCCTCTACCTCTGTCCCCCGCCTGTTCTGGGGAAGATGTATAGACAAATGGCCGTGGGTTGAGAACAGAGGAACCAAGCTGGGAGGAAGCGGGTGCTTGTGTTTTGTTTTCTCTGGTGGCCTCTAACTATGGTTCCTCTTAAGAGACAAAGAAGGCCACAAATAAGCAAACACTCTGACCTCGGTTAGCACCCAACTCTGATTGAACGCCAAGATCTGCTCTAAATGAACTTTGAAAGGGAAAGCTAAATATCTTTCAGGGAAGCAAATAACCTTAGGGGATTATCTGCTCTGGTACTAAAAATGGAAAAAAAGGTCTGTTTTGTATTTCTTGAAAATGTCAGCTTGACTCAAAGGCAGTTCTATTTCATCCCGCGGTACAAATGCTTCCTCCCAGCTAGAGCTTTGGCTCACGTCTGTCCAGCATTTTCTGGACAGGGAAACACCAGCCCTGGGAGCTGTGGCGTGATGGGCAGCACCACACACAGTTCTATGAGGAAGTTACATAAAAATCAGTCTTTCGTTCCAAACAAAATGTCAGGAGCTGCAGACACAGTTCAAGACTATATATAGCCTGAAGGCACAGGACATATGCAAACGGCATCTATTCAATGTCATCAGCCAGCCCAGTCACCCACCTCACACTGGCATTCAACTTCAAAATATCCAGATAGAGGAAATTGTCACATGTAAGGGGGAAAAATCAGAGTTAGCAAGAGCTCGAAGAGAAGAGCAAGCCGGCAAACAGGACTGAGAGAAGGTGACTGGAGGTGAGGCAGGTCTCTGGCCTAACCCAGGTCCTAGCCCCAGCTGCCCTGCAGAACCTGCCAGGGGCGACCTCACATGCCTCGGAAGACTCACGGGCACCCCACATGCTATAGAATCCCCCCAACGCCCACAGTCGCTCAGTTCTGACTCACACCCGCCCTTCCATGCAAAAGACCCGAAGGAACAAGAATCCCAGGTCGAAGCTTCTAGTGTTGGGGCTGGAACGATAGGACAGCAGTGAGGGCATTTGCCTTGCATGCAGCCAACGTGGGTTCGAATCCCAGCACCCCACATGGTCCCCTGAGCACCGCCAGGAGTAAATCCTGAGTGCAGAGCCAGGAGTAACCCCTGTGCATCACCGGGTGAAAAAAGTAACAATAAAAATATAACACCATGGAGATGTGCAGACTGGGGGCGGGGTGCAGAGGGAGACCTCCCAAAGAGTGGCCCAGAGTGAGCATAACATCCCCAAAGATTCCGTAGGATGGGTCCGCCAGGTCTGGGGTGCAGCCTCACACTGGAGTCTAAGCCACCCTGGTCAGGATGTCCAAAGAGTCCTCAGAAAAGGACCAGAAACTCTGCATTAGAGCAGAGTAGAGAGGATGATTCAGGGGAAGGAAAGCATTAGGGGGCATCTTTCGAACTGCTCAAGGGCCCAGGTGACTGTTCAGAGCGGGAACTGTGTCTGCCTGCGGACAGCTAAGCCGGCTCCTGCCCAGCCCTGCCCAGCCCCGAGCACCCAAACAAAACATTCATTTTGAAAAACGGCGTATTTCTACAGAGACACCTCTAACAACTCCCACCCGGCGAGGCTCAGGGGATACCCCTGGCTCTGCACTCAGGAATTATTCTGGTGGTGCTTCGGGGACCATATGTGATGCCGGGGATTGAACCTGGGTCAGCTGCGTGCAAGGCAAATGCCCTCCGAATGTATATAGCTCCAGTCCTTGCAATTCCTCTTTAAAAGCCCCTAGGGTCTTATCTGGTGGTGTGTGGGACCCTCCTGTCCTGAACTCGGGGCTCCCCAGGTGATGCTGGGGCTCTACCCCTCTAAGCTATCTCCACACCACCCAGAATTCCTTAAGTAAAGTGAAAAAAGTAAAGGCCCTCCCGTTGTTCGTCCATTTGCTCGAGCGGGCCCAGTAATGTCTTCATTGGAGACTTTGTTGTTACAGAGTTTGGCATATCGAATACATCAAGGGGAGCTTGCCAGGCTCTGCCGGGCGGGTGAGATACGCTTGGTAGTTTGCCGGGCTCTCCGAGAGGGGTGGAGGAATCGAACTCGGGTTGGCCATGTTGGCTGCGTGCAACGCAAACGCCCTGCCGCTGTAATATCGCTCCAGCCATAATTCCATATTAAAAAAATATTTGTTTACGTTAACCACAGGGGCCGATGGCACAGCGAGGCCCGGGTTCTTTCTCTTAAGGTGCTGCTGAGACCAACATGCTGAGGGGAAAGGGTGCCCAGGAATCAGTTGATGCACCTGCGTTCTAGAAAGGTCGTGTCTTGAGACCAGCAGCAGCATACCACAAATCAACCACACACCCAAGAAAGCAGGGAAACGCGGTCACATCTCAAACACACCTGCAAAAGCTTCCAATGGCAGAGGGCGCAGAGGCGCAGACAGGCACCGGAAGCATTGGGGAAATGCACGGGTTCAGGCTGACTCCCTGGCTTGGCACTGGGGGCGACACTTGGCAGGGCTTGGGGGACCGTATGGGGTGCTTGGGAACGAACCCGGGTCTGCCAGGGGCAAGGCAAGTGCCCTACCCACCTTACTATCTCTCTGGCCCTGGTACGCTGTTTTTAGAAGACATTATCAAGCCGATGTGTTTCCTCCTTGCATCTTCCCCTTCATTCCAGTATTTATTTTCCCTTTCCCTCCCTTTCTCGCTGAGGCTGAGGGTCGCACACTCTAGATGGTGGTTACACACTTGGGGGGTGGGGGGTCTCGGCCTGCCAGAACTCCAGCCATGCCCAATTTTCCCTATTTCCAGTGAAGAATATGCCATAGGAAAAACATCTGGTTGAAAACTCACATAAATCAATGCTTTTGGGTCTACAGATACTCTTAAGGGACTAAGCATGGAGAAACCTCACCATACAGAAGATAAAGCCAGAGTTCTGGCCCGGGCGCCCCTAAGAGCCAAGCTGACACTTCGAATGAGAAATTTTTCAGAAGTACTCCCTGTCATAAAGATAGTAAACAAAACATAAAAAATCATATTTGTAAACAAAAATCCACCTTTCAGAAAAAGACAACATTTAAAAAAGAAAATGTCCCGGGGACCCGACAGATAGTTCAGTGCGAAGGTGCTTCCCAGGCATCAAAGAGTCAAATATGGACCCCTGGGGACCAGCAAGAGTAATCCCTGAGCATCACCAGGTGAAGCCCCAAGCAAAAACCAAAGCAAAGCAAACAAATAAATATGTGCTGAAAATAACCAGTAGGAAACAGGCTGGGACGGGCGTGTGGGAGAAACAGAATTTCCCGCACACCCTGCACCCAGCCCTGAGGTCACACTGCAGAACCTCAAGAGTTTGAATGAAAAATGTAAGCAATTTTATTTCTAAAAATGAGAATGTAAGAAAAGAGTCTTCAGGTCTTGCAAAGACTCAATCAAGGGGAAAGGCGGGTCACGAAAACAAAATCACTCACAAACCTACGTTTCTTCTGTAGGCACATGGGCAGTGGCTGCCGCTCCTCGAAGTGGGGACCCGGGAGGATGTGCAGAAATTCCTCGATTCTGCGCCAACCAGGCCGGGAGAGCAGCTGGGCCAGCCGCATGCTGAGGGAGGCATAGCCGAGATGTCCGTGGGGTTCTGCGGAGGATTCGAGAGCGACACCTGGAGTCAACCAACTCCTCTCTGCCCAATGGGCCATGGGATTTCTTTTTGTTTGTTTGTTTTGGCGGAGGCCATACCCTGCAGTGCGCAGGGCTCCCTCCTGTTGCTGCACTCAGGGATCACAACCTGGGTTGGCCGCATTAAAGGCAAACGTCCTCCACGCTGCCATCCTGGATTTGACTTTGGGGAGGAACACAGTGTGCTCCAGCCTACCCTGCTCAGCCCTGCCATCTCCACCCTCTACCCAATTTCCCAATCTCTCTCTACTCTCTTTCTCTCTCTCCCCACCCCCCCCCCCCGCCCCTACAGCTTTATGGATCAGACCTGGTGGTGCAGAGCTGATGCATGGCTCTGCCCTCACCTCTCCTGGCCCTGAGTCCTTCTGTCTCAAACCAATCTCAGAAAGCTGCTTGGTGCCCCTGTGTGCTGGAAGGTGCCAATGCCCGGTAGCACGTGCAGAGGGCAGGTGCATGGCAAAACCCCAGCACCGCTGGGTCTGAACATTCAACTGTCTGCCCGGGAAAGATTCCATCCGACCCCCACAGAAGAAAAACTGTTCATCGATTTGGTGAGAAACTTCTCCTATAGAAACTTGGCCCACTGGGGGGAGGGAATGTGGAGAGCTCTAAGCCCAGCCAAGCTACTCTCAGGCATTCTTCCAGGTGGCGAGGCCCCAGGGCACAGCCAAGCCCAAATCTCCCAAGGGTGAGAGTGACAGCCCCCAGCATCACAGTCACCCCCAGTCTGAAACACCCCCCCTCTCACAGTAACTCTGAGTCCAGCAGCCCCAACTGCCCACAGTGAGTCAGTTGTGTTGGTCCCCAATCCTCTTACTTGAGGCTGGCCTTTTCCCTGACCAGAGGCTTCCTTGAGTCCAGACCAGCCTCCCCCGCCCTGAGGCCTAAGTGGACAAGGGCCCCCGCTTCCCACCCCCCAGCCCCCATTTTCAAAGAGCATCCCCCAAAAAGCCCCTCTCAGTCCTGGCTTCTGCAAGGGCAGCGCCTTCCCACCAGCAGGATGCCACACCACTGGGGAAATGTGTGTGTGTATGTCTATGTATGTGTCTGTGTGTGTATGTTGGTCCGCATGCATGTGCGTGAAGGCTCAGCTCGCCTATTAGATGGCGTGCATGTGCATGCGTGTGCATGAAGACTCGGCTCACCTGCTCATTCACATCGTCCATCCAGAGGCGCAGGGTCTTCCGGATGGTGGGGTAGCTGTTCCTGCCCCACTGCTGGGGCCGCAGCAGCCCGGCCTTCTCCAGGTTCTGTAACGTCAGGATGTGCTCGTAGCCGTATGTCTGCCAGAGAAGTTGGGGAGCCTGCTAGATCTCCCACTTCCGAAGAGGGAGCGAACATTTTCATTCTCATTTTGATACTATTGATTTTGAGTCATAGCCGGCAGCATGCAAGACAAGTGCCTTACCCCTTTCTAGCTCTTTTTTTTTTTGTTTTTTTTTGTTTTTTTTTTTGCTTTTCAGGTCACACCCGGTGATCCTCAGGGGATACTCCTGGCTTTGCACTCAGGAATCACTCCTGGCGGTGCTCAGGAAAACGTATGGGATGCTGGGAATCGAACCAGGGTCGGCTGCGTGCAAGGCAAACGCCCTACCCGCTGTGCTATTGCTCCAGCCCCTTTCTAGCTCTTTGGACCCCACATTTTCACTTTAAAGTCAGAATGCATGGGCCCAACGTAAGGAAGATAGATGACAGTGTACGGAAATAACTGAGTAAGAAAAGGAGGCCAACCACACCTCCTGATGTGCTATTGTCCATATGTCTCCTTTGTTTTATTTGCTTTTGCCCCCCCCCCACTTCCTGTGCTCAGGGATCAGTGCTGGTGGGGCTCAGGGAACCCATATGGGTGCCGGGGATCGAGCCCAGGTGGGCACATGCAAGGCCAACTGCCTTTTTAATAAATTTCTTCCTTGGCAAATGAGTCACTTAGAAACACTGACCTGGAGAATTTCTCTTTTGTAATAATCCAGAACCTTCTGCTTGACCCCACTGTTGCACACCGACTGCAGGCAAATGAGCCTGAGCACCTTGATGAGTGGATGCTTCTGGGCGATGCAGTCCTCCATGTAACTGTTGACCTAGAGTCATGGCAGATTCATGTGTGAGAGCCGGGTCTGGGCCTGGGCGTTCCCCGGCCCCTGAGAGGCCCAATCAAGGAGAGGCTGGAGATTGGCTCACGCTCCTGCCCACACTCCCTGGACAACCTAAGCTCCAGGGGCTATGGGCGGGTGCAACTGTCCCACTTGTCAGCGACACCTGAGCAGCATCAGTAAAGTAGCAGGGATTGTGGGGAATTTGGGCGCTTGCTTGCTATAAGTGAGAATGCAGGATTTATTGACAGGCAGACAGGAAAAGGGATCATATAACCCATGCTCTTAAATAATCCCTGATGGGCTTCAATAGTCTTGGGCTTCAGGGCTGGGTCTTGTTTCTCTGAGGACAGCAAACAGCAATGGAACACATGCACACACACACACACACACACACACACACACACACACACACACCACCCCCGGTCAACAGAAACCGATCCCTTGGCAGAGTCTCTTTCCGCACATTTTGCACTGCCCTGACAGGTATTTAGGCCAGACACAGGAATCAAAGCGATTCCTTTCCTACCTCGAGTTCTGTTTGCCAATCTCGTTAACTATCGGCTAAAACAGTTTTAGTGTTCACGTACCTGATCAGTGTCTATTCCAGACATAAACTCCTGCTCTACGGTTAACTTATCAAAGAAGTCTTCAGACGCTGAAACATAATTAACACATGAGCAACTCAGAAGTGGGATAAATGCTCATTTCTCCCAAAGGCATGCAAAGTAGCAAGCAAGCACCAAGTTTAAGTCATCACCAGGAAGGCACATTCCAGAACAGAGAGGCTGACAGCCTGTGCCCCGAGGTGCGCCTAGACACAGAGCCCCAGGGCCTGGGCCCTAGCAGCTTCCCCTTCACACTAATTAAAGCAATTTCCCAAGGGCATTTTACTTTGGTTACACTGGGGGCCCCTCCCGGTGGTGCTCAGGGATCACTCCTGGCAGGCTTCGGAGACCATATGGGACTCCAGGATCCAACCCGGGCCGGCTGTGTGCCAGGCACTGCAGTACCGCTCCAACTCCAGCTCCTCGCCACATCAGACTGAAACCAACCTCAGCAAGTATTGCCAGGTCTGGCGAAGCAGTGCTGGCGCCACCCAGAGCCTGGGAGAGTCCTGCTGCACCACCTGACCCCGCAGAACCCAACAGTCACACTCGGAACATTTCTGTGAGGACACAGCGGCTGGCACAGGGAACAATGCACAAGTGAAACAGTAGCCGGGGGCCCCCCCAGAAGTAGCAGGGAGCCAGTGACACACCCTGAGCCTGAGCCCGGGACAGGGCACTCACTCGTTACGTCCCTGATGAGCTCGGCGATGGAGGTGTGGTTGGCCAGGGAGCCCCGTGTCGCCTGCATGTGGGGTAGCTGGGAGACAATCTGCTTGATGTCGCCCACCGTCTTGGCGTTGTGCCTTTCCTGAGGGAGGGGAGAAGGTCACGACAGTACTGGGGACAGCACTCAGGGCCTCGCACACCTGTGTGTGTGCGTGTGCGCACACGCACACACACAGATACACGCACACACACACACATACATGCACACACACACACACACACACACGGGGCATGCCCCAGACACAGCCACAGCAGTGCTGGGAATGTACCCAGGCCACCCACCCTCCCACGCCCCCCCCCCCACACACACACAATGTGCCCCAGCTCCAGCCCTGGTTGCCAAGGGTGCATTTTTAAGAATTTGGGTCTTTGGGTTGCCCAGGGCATGTTTGAATCACGTGCAAGGCAGTGCCCCGGCCTTCCTCCTGGCCTGGCACTCAGGGATCACTCCTGGCATGCACCGGGACCACATGGAATGCTGGGGAGTGAGACCAGGTCAGCTGCATGCAAGGTAAGCGCCTTACCTGCTGTGCTATCACTCTGACTCCCCCAACTTAATTTTTATTGTGAGAAATGGACACAAAACGAATTAGGCTATAACCAGATCCCACAGCCACAGGAAAATAGAAAAGGCAGGTCGGTGGGTGCAGGTACTGCGACAGCCACATCCTGCAGCACTGGGAGACCATGTGGACGGGAGGGAGCCCAGGGCCCACGCAGGCCACACCTGACACTGCATGGTTCCTGCCAGGGATGTGGAGCTCAGCAAACTGTGCCTTGAAGCCACAAAAGCTAACGATCGTATAGCCTGAGACCTCAACAATAGCAAATCAAGTGTAAAACGTTTCCTGGGTCCAAGCTATACAGTGTGGGAGGCGCTTGCTCAGTGCCCGGCCTCCCCACAGATCCCCGAGGCCTGCCAGGAGCCAGCCCTGAGCACTGGCAGCGGGAAGGGAGGGAACTGGACACCATGGCGAGCTCGGAGCTGGAACAGTGAATGCCTGACACTTCTTATCCATAGCTTTATAAGTCACGGTGAGGAAATAAAAAATTGAGGAACAAAACCCAAGTGAGACAAAAGCAACTTCAGAAATACAACAACCATGGGGTCAGAGTGACAGAACAGTGGCGGGGTGCTTGCCTTGCATGCGGCCAGCCTGGGTTCGATCCCCAGCATCCCATGTGGTTGCCTCAGCCCACCAGAAGTGATCCCTGAGCGCAGAGCCAGGAGTTAGCCCTGAGCACCTCTGGGTGTGCCTCCCCTCAAAAAACAAACAAACAAAAAAAACCCCAAAGAAATACAAATACTGATATAGTGGAGATAACTCCTAAAAAAGATGAAATCAGGAAATCACCCTTCAAGGGAAAAAGTGATTTTTAAAAACTTCCCCCAGAGTTAAAAAATTCAGCTTCTATCATTTTACTGATTCAGGTTTCAAAAGTGAGCTGAACCCAAAATAAACGAGCAGCAGGAGGGCGCGAGGTGCTAACGAAGCTGGGGGCCGGGGACTGTGCTCTCATTATCACACGCCTTCCCAGCCTGCTCCGGCTGAACCCGGATTCCGTAGATGCAGGAGCTAGTGGAGATGCCGCCACCGCCAGCAGCTGGGAGGAAGGAGGGAGGGACAGGGAGTGCAGACGATGACTGGCAAAGGACCAGACACCTGGAGAGGGCCTGGCACCACCTTTCCCCGGGCGCCCACAGCCCGCCTGCCGCCTGGCCCCAGGCCCCAGTCACCTCAAAGGCGGCCAAGATCACCTTGGCCTTCTTGCTGAGCACGGCGCCCACGGCGTTGAAGTTGCGGTCTTGGATCTCAGCGTAGAGGTCCTCGGCTGAGTTCAGCGGCAGCTTCTTGGACTCTGTGGGCAGGGCCTGCCCGTCACCCTGCCTCTTCAGGGCGAATTTCTCGGGTGGCAGCTTTACATGACCTGCACGGGAGGGGACACCCAAGTGAGACTCCAGAGACTTCCTGTCAGGGGAGAGCACTGGGCTTTGAGTCACTAGATGCGCACGAGCGTAGGACGCTCACGCTTTTCACGCACGGCTTCCCTGGCCTGGCCCGCGGGACGCCTCCTGCCACTGCCAGCCCGAACTGAACTCAGGATGGGGCCACCCGAGGAAACATGCCCCAGGGCGGCCTAACTGCAGGTCTGTCCTGCTGGCGCGTGCAAGTGCATGCAGTCTATACCGACATTTCAACAAGCCAAGAGGAGCCCAGGATGGGGCTGGAGTGATAGCACAGCAGGGAAGGTGATTGCCTTGCACGGGGCAGACCCAGGTTCGAGTCCCAGCATCCCATATGGCCCCCTGAGCACCGCCAGGAGTAACTCCTGAGTGCAGCACCAGGAGTAACCCCTGTGCATTGCCAAGTGTGACCCCTGTCACTGTCCTCCCATTGTTCATCGATTTTGCTCAAGCGGGCCCAGTAACGTCTCCATTTTGAGACTTGTTACTGTGTTTGCCATATAGAACACGTCACGGGTAGCTTGCCAGACTTTGCCATGCAGGCAAGATACTCTCCGAAAAAGAAAAAGAAAAGTCAAAAGAAAGAGAAAAACAAAAACAAAAACAAGATCCCAGGAATCATTTCAGCATGGAAGTTTGCTTGAGGGCGGGAGACAGCTCCAACGGCTTCTTTCCTTTCTGTTTCCTTTCTCTGATTTTGGGGCCAAACCTGTCAGTGCTCAAGGCTTAATCCTGGCTCTGTGCTCTGGGCTAATTCTTGGCAGTGACAGGGGGAAACATATGCGGTCCTGGGGACCAAACTCACCCTAACTGCTGCACTGCCTCTAGCTCCAAGTTGGTTCCTTTCAAAAAAACATCTCCTCCAATTTCAACACAAATCCCGACGTGTCTACACACAATCAGCTCCACTGCTGTGGGTCCAGAGAGATGGGTCATCGGGGGCAGCGCACGCTCAAGTCCAGCTGTCTGTTCCTCTGAGCACTGCCCTGTGTGGGCCCTGAGCACTGTGGGGTGGGTGCTGAGAATCATAAAGCAACAACAAGAACTCCTGCCTCAGAGAATGTGGGGAGAGAAAGTGACCGACGGAAGAAAAATACTTCTCAGATGCTTTCCAAATCCGAAGCCCCTCGGAACAGCCCGGGCACCAGCGTCTGGAGACAGCACGCCACGGTGGCCGCGGGACCCGGGGCCTGAGCACATGCTGAGATACACGATGTCGGCAAGACCTCGCATTCCAGCTCAAAGCAGAGGGGCAGCCGCTGGCCCAGGCAGCCTGCACGCAGCTCCTGCACGGACCTGCCATCGCCCTCGGTCCAGCCACGGGCGCAGAGCTGGGGGGTTATGGGGAAGCCCAATTTCTCCTTGTTTTTCAGATTTCTCTTAATTTTTTCTTTTTTGGGTGGGTCACACCCAGCAATGCACAGGAGTCACTAGTGGCTCTGCACTCAGGAATTACTCCTGGTGGTGCTTAGGGGACACTCTGGGATGCTGGGAATCGAACCCGGGCTGAGCCGCGTGCAAGGAAAATGCCCTACCCGCTGTACTATCACTCCAGCCCTCTCCCTTAATTAAATGTTTCATCAGAAGTAAGTGTGTGATGTGAAGAGACTGTGAGCTCCCAAAACGCCTTCCCCCCGGAGGCACCCCACAAGCCCCATCTCTCAGACCTCCGCACCAGCCACCCCAGCACCTCTGCCAGATCCCTCGAGGGACTTGCAGAAGCACAAGGAGGTGGGGACCCCTCGCACAGAGTGCTCCTGTGCAAGTGAAAGCTCAGAGCAGGAGTCTGGGGAGGGACTGTGTGTGTGGCATCACCCCCAGCCGCTGCCAAGCAACGCCCCGGTGGCCCCAGGGCCACGGACTGGCCCCACAGAGCAGAAAATCACCGAGATCAGCCCCACAGTCCCTTGGGCACTGCTTACAACTGTCCCCACAAAAGGAAGCAACTTAAGAAGTTATCCTTTGGAACAACTGGTAAAAAACAAACCGGAAACACCCCCATAATCATGAAAGAGCAGGAAAACGCTTTGTTGTGTGGAAATGCCTCCATGTGTGGTCCTGTTCTGCTTCCGTGGCCGCTGTCACTGAGCCACGCATTCACCACTGCAGTGACATACACAGTAACACACACGAACACACACACGCACACACACGCCATCGCAATCCACTCTGCGATAACCAGCTTGGCACACTGGACAGACAGCACTGTCTGGACTCGGCCAGCACTCAGCAGCTGCAGGGCTGTGTCCCCAGAGAGACCCCATGCAGTTAGCTGCATCCCCGTCCTTCCAGACCGGGGCTCTATCCCCAGGGCTGTTTCCCCAGCCCCCGGCCAGGGCCACTCCTGAAGTCGCCGGAGTTACCCCTCTTGCGGCCTGGGGCTCCGTATTATGAAGAAAAGACACGAATCAGACTGTGGGAAACTTCTCAGACTGTATCCCAACAGGAGATACTCCCGGCTCAGTGCTCACTGGACGAGGCAGGAGCGCGGATGGAACCGAGCGCTGGCTGTGCGCCTGGCACTAGCCCCGTGAGCTTTCCTAGCCCCCACTCAGATCTGAAATGCTACAGAATCTAACACCCGGGGCCAAAGCCCCCTGACCTCAGACCCAGGCACCCCTCAGAAACGCTCTATTCCTCACGCCTCCCTGGGCGGCCTGAGCAGCGGGGCTGCACACCGCATGGCCCTCTGCACAAGGCCTTCGCCTCAGTTTCCCTGATGGTGTCCTGGCTCGAGCTCGCTTTAACCTTGGGCTGAAAGTCAGTGCCTGACATTTTCAAGTATTCTGACTTATACACAAATGCCACACCTTTAAAAACAGACACTTTTGAGATTGATTTTACTCAGCTAACCTATTAGTAAATGATGTCGCTTCACTTACTGTTCTGGAAGCCATAAATTTCATCGACGAGTCCTTCGTATGTCAGCTGAGTCGCAAGGGGCGTTAATGAATCCACATTTCAATCAAGCAACAAGAGGTTATCAAAAACAGGAAATATTGAATTCTGACTTTCTGTAAACTCTCTCTTCATCCTCATCATCATATTGGCCACTTGCTGGGAACAAAGTACAGAGTCAGGGAGAGCCTTTTTAGCAATGGGCGGATTTTAAAATGAAGCTAAAAAGACCCCGGCAATCCAAAATTTAAAAATAAGGCGGAAAAAAATGGAACAATAAAATAAAACAAGACAGGCCCGAGACAGTATGGTGGGTAGGATGCTTGCCTTGCAGGTGGCTGACACAGGTTCAATTCCTGGCACCACGTACGATCCCTCAAACCCTGCCAGGAGTGAGCCCCGAGCACTGCAGGGTATGGAGAGGGCGGGAGGAGGGAGAGGGCGAGAGAGGGAGGGAGAGTAGGGTTGGAAAAGAAAAGATAAAGAACAGAAAAGAGAAAAGGAAAGAGGGCTGGGAGACAGCAGAGGGGCCAGGGGTCACGCCTTGCACGCAGACAGACTCATTTTGGTGGCCCGAGCACAGAGCCAAGAGCACTGCGAGGTGGAGCCCCAAACCCCACCCGCAGGAGAGAGGCCTCCCTCCCCGCCCCGGCTCACCCTGGCGCACTCGCCCTTGCCGAAGATCTAGGGGATGGTCCCGTACAGGCCAGCAGCTTCATCAGGCCCTTGGTCGCGTGGTACAGGCCCGTCTGGTCGCTGTCCAGGTAGCACTCCTGTGGGAGAGGGCCAGGCGCGTGGGCACAGGCTCTGTGAGTCAGCACCGAGGCCCCAAGGCAGCACCTCTACTGGGGGCGAGCATTGCTGGGCGGGCGAGGAAAGGCTGGCCTCCGCCTGCCCGCGTGACCACACAGCAGAACACTCTGGGCTTGTAGAAGGGCAGGCAGCCTCTCCCACATACAGCAGCGAGTGTCACAGGGGACAGCAGGAGGGCAGCCACGGTCTCGGAGAAGGGCCACAAGGTCCATTTAACACACAGACAAAAAGAAACATCTTTGGCCCAGAAAGAGCAAAGAGCACGCACGCGCCGCCCAGCCAGGTGGTTCAGCAGGGCTGACAGAGCACACATGGTCCCCAGCGGGGCCTCAAGATCTCTCCTGCGCCTCAATCCCTTCATCCAGCAAGTGCGGAGAGCAGAGGAGGGAAATCACGCAATGCGCTTCACCCGCACTTCACCTGATGGGGCGGCACTGCTGTGCCCATCGCGGGACAATCTTTTTTTTTCTTTTTGGGTCACACCCAGCAATGCACTGGGGTTACTCCTGGCTCATGCACTCAGGAACTACTCCTAGTGGTGCTCGGGGGACCATATGGGATGCTGGGAATCGAACCCGTGTCGGCCGCATGCAAGGCAAACGCCCTACCTGCTGTGCTATTGCTCCAGCCCCTCATCGTGGAATCTTTGACCCTGTCTAAGGCAGCAGCCAACAGGCGTGCACCGCAGAGGCGTGAGGACGAGGGGTGCAGACTGAGGGCGGGGTAGAGAGGGAGACCTCCCAGAGAGCCTGGCCCAGATTGAGCATAACATCCCCAAAGATCACGTAGGATGTCTCTGCCAAGTCTGGGGTGCAGCCTCACACTTCAGTCCAAAATATCCTGGTCGGGATGTCCAAAGAGTCCTTAGAAAAGGACCAGAAACTCCGCATTGGAGCAGAGCAGAGAGGAAGATTCAGTGGAAGGAAAGCATTAGGGGGCCTCTTTCAAACTGCTCAGGGGCCCAGGTGACTGTTCAGAGCGGGAACTGTGTCTGCCTGAGGACAGCTAAGCCGGCTCCTGCCTGGCCCTGCCCAGCCCCGAGCACCCAAACAAAACATTCATTTTGAAAAACGGCGTATTACTACAGAGACACCTCTAACAACTCCCACCCGGTGAGGCTCAGGGGATACCCCTCGCTCTGCACTCAGGAATTATTCTGGTGGTGCTTCGGGGACCATATGGGATGCCGGGGATTGAACCTGGGTCAGCTGCGTGCAAGGCAAATGCCCTCCGAATGTATATAGCTCCAGTCCTTGCAATTCCTCTTTAACAGCCCCTAGGGTCATAACTGGTGGTGTGTGGGTCCCTCCTGTCCTGAACTCGGGGCTCCCCAGGTGATTCGGGCTCGGGGGCCGTCCTGGCTCAGGGCGAGAGAGAAGGCGTGAATGCAGCATCCACGGGCGGATGTGGGGCCCGTGGCAAGGACCTGTCTGGGGTCTGTCTGTTGGGATGGCCTTGCCCCGCCCACGCAGGGCCAGGAGCAACCCTGGGTGTGAACGAGACAGCTCCTATCCTCAGCTGGGGTGACCAAGCCGCTTCCTCAACGCTTCCGCACTGCTGACTGGGAAAGGGAGCAGAGAGGCCGCTCCCAGAACTGTAATGGCTCGGATGGAAGGCAACCCCTAGTCCTGTCACCACACAGGGGCAGGCAGGCCCGTACCCTATTACTACACAGGGGCATGGAAGCCTGTGTCCTGTCACCAAACAAGGCCATGCAAGCCCCTCCCTGCTTCATGACTGGGGTGGGGAGAGACCATCGGGGAGCCCAGTAAAGTTCTGGATTCCACAGGATGAAGCCCAGAGACGTGAGCAAACCCACAGGGAGCTGGGTGACAGCAGCCCAGAACCAAAGCGAGCCCCAGGTTCTTTCTCTTAAGATGCTGCTGAGACCAACATGCCGAGGGGAAATGGTGCCCAGAAATCTGGTGATGCACCTGCGTTCTCGAAAGGTCGTGTCTTGAGACCAGCAGCAGCAGTACCACAAATCAACTCACATGCCCAAGGAATGCAGGGAAACGTGGTCGCGTCTCAAACACACCTGCACAAGCTTCCAATGATAGAGGGCGCAGAGGGCGCAGACAGGCACTGGGAGCTTTGGGGCCGTGCACGGGTTCCGGCTGACTCCCTGGCTTGGCACTGGGGGTCACACCTGGCGGGGCTTGGGGAACCGTATGGGGTGCCAGGGAACAAACCCGGGTCTGCAAGGGACAAGGCAAGTGCCCTACCCACATTACTATCTCTTTGGTCCAGTACGCCGTTTTTAGAAGACATTATCAAGCTGATGTGTTTCCCCCTTGCATCTTCCCCTTCATTCCGGTATTTATTTTCCCTTTCCCTCCCTTTCTTGCTGAGGCTGAGGGTCGCACACTCTAGGTGGTGGTTACACACTTGGGTGGGGGTCCCCACTCGGCCTGCCAGAACTCCAGCCATGCCCAATTTTCCCTATTTCCAGTGAAGAATGTGCCATAGGAAAAACATCTGGGTGAAAACTCAAATAAATCGATGCTTTTGGGTCTACAGATTCTCTTAAGGGCCTCAGCATGGAGAAACCTCACCCCACAGAAGAAAGAGCCAGAGTTCTGGCCCGGGCACCCCTAAGAGCCAACCTGACACTTTGAAAGAGAAATTTTTCAGAAGTGCTCCCTGTCATAAAGATAGTAAACAAAACATATAAAATCATATTTGCAAACAAAACACAACCTTTCAGAAAAAGACAATATTTAAAAAAGAAAAACTCTGGGAGCCAGATAGATAGTATAGTGGGAAGGTGCTTCCCTGGCATCAAAGAGTCAAATATGGACCCTTGAGGACCCCCAAGAGTAACCCCTGAGCATCATCACGTGAGGCCCCAAGCAAAAACCAAAGCAAAGCAAACAAATAAATCACTTATCACTTAATCACTTAATCCCCGTTATTCATCGATTTATTCGAGCGGGTGCCAGTAACGTCTCCATTCATCCCGGTTGCGTGCTAGCGTAGCCCAATGGTATCTGTTCGTTCTAGCAACATGCAGAGCCTTAAACCGATCATTTAGGGTCTTGACGAAGAAGTCTGACCATCTTATAGGTGGGCGTCCACGTGATCTTTTGATGTCTCGTGGAATCCAATCAGTAATGGCTCTAGTCCAGCGGTTGTCTGTAAACCTCATTACGTGTCCAGCCCATCTGATTTTTGATGTCTTGGCAAATGAGACAGCGTCCCTGATTCTTGAGCGTTGATGAAGATCAGAACTCCGGATTCTATCTCTCATTTGAGTGAATTGTGATATTCCAAGCATAGTTCTTTCGATTCCTCTTTGAGAGACCCGAATAGCGTTCTCATCCTGTTTTCGTAGGGTCCAGGTCTCTGAGGCATATGTTAATGCAGGAAGAATAGTGGAATCAAAGAGATGTGTTCGTAGCTGGAGGTTCTTTGTCCTTTTAGTTATTTCTTCAATGCTCTTGAAGGCATTCCAAGCCGCTCTCTTCCTCCTGCGCAACTCAGGTGCCAGGTCATTCATCATGTTGTTTTCTCAACCTAGGTATATATAACCGTTGCATTCGGAGATGGTGGTTCCGTTGAGAGCGAATGGAGCGCCAGGAACAAGGCTGTTTCTCATAAACATTGTCTTCGTAAGATTCAGCTGTAGTCCGACCTTTCCACATTCACGGTCAAATTCGTTCAGCATTTGTGCCGCTTGGCTGATGTTTGGTGTTATTAGAACGATGTCATCAGCAAAGCGGAGGTGGTGTAGTTGCCGATCATCTATCTTCACTCCCATGTTTTCCCATTCCATCGTCGCATGATGTTCTCGAGGGTGGCACTGAAGAGTTTTGGTGAAATGGTATCACCCTGCCGAACCCCTCTCTTGATATGGATGATTACTTCTTTGTAGAATGGTGAGATTTTGGTAGTGAATCCGCAATAGAGCTCACGAAGGATCCTGATGTATTGAGTTTGTATGCCCTGATTGGCCTGGGCTTCCATGACCGCTTCCGTCTCAACAGAATCAAAGGCCTTCTTTAAATCAATGAACGTTAGACAGAGCGGCATCTTGAACTCCCGAGATACCTCAATGAGCTTGGTTATTGTGTGGATATGGTCGATGGTACTGAATCCTTTTCGGAATCCAGCTTGTTCACATGGTTGTCCTTCATCTAGCATTCTGCTAATCCTATTCAGGATGACTCGAGTGAATAGTTTGTAGATGACAGACAATAGGCAGATTGGGCGATAGTTGCCAATGTCGTGGGTGTCTCCTTTCTTGTATAGTAGTACAGTCCTGCTGGTTTTCCATTGGGATGGAACCTTGCATTCAGACAGGTAGCGTGTGAAAAGTCGAGCCAATGTATTGATGAGTACTGATGGTAAGTTCTTCAGTTGTTCAGGTCTGATCTTGTCTGGGCCAGGTGCTCTTTGTTTCTTTACCGACGAGATGGCATGTTGGATTTCGGAAGGGAGAACATTGGGAACGACATATCCATCACGTGGTATGTGGTATGTGGGCAAGTGGATGTGGCTATTAAAGAGATCTGAGTAGAAGTCATGAATAATCTTCTCCATTGCCCTTCTGGAAGATGTGATAGATCCATCATGATGTCGGAGGGCAGTCATCTTGGTTTTGTAGTTGGTGAAGGACAGGCGGGCATTACGAATGTTTTTCCCAGCTTCTGCTGCATCTACCAGTACTGCTGCTCTCCTGTTTTTGAGGTCATCCTTGATGGCTTCTCTGCACTGTTTTGCCAGTTCGGATGTTCGCTTGTGGTTGCCTGAGGCATGTGCCAAGCCACGTTGGCGAATAAGTTCAAGAGTGTTCGAAGAAAGACGGTTTTTTGTGGTTATCTATCTCTTGGCATTCCTTGCACAATCATGGAGGTGCTGAATCATTCGATCGTATTCCTCATCAATGTTGTCAATGACGGCATCTTCCCATGTTGCCGCAATAGAGCCAAAGAGCTCCCAGTTGGTGGTTGTTCTGGGAGTCCTCTTCTTAAACCTTGCATTCTTTTCTCCTCATTCTGTAAGGTAGAATTTTGCACGAAGAAGACGGTGGTCTGATCCCATTTGGAATTCTGGGACAACAGCAACATCGGGTAGGCAAAACCGCCGATTGAATATGATGTGGTCTATTTCATTGTGGAACCGTCCATCGGGAGACTCCCATGTCCAACGTTTAGATTCAGCCTTTTGGAATTGTGAGTTACCATGGAAGGTTTTGGTTGACATGATGAACTCAGACAGTCTGTCACCCTGTTCGTTCCATTCCAGGCCATGGGTTCCGATGTGCAGTTCATCGACTGATCTTCTTGGTCCTATATTGGCATTAAAATCACCGACAATGATCTTGTAGAAGGTGTGATCTTCTTTATAGAACTTCTCCAGCTCCATGTAGAATTTCTCAGTTTCTCTTTCACCATAACTGGATGTTGGTGCATAGACAACAAAGATAGAAACTTCCGGTAGTGAGCCACATTTTTTCAAGTGTAATCGTCCGATTCGGGTTGTTAGGCATTCGAATGAATCAATGCTCATGACTAAGTTTGTATTGACAAGGATACCAACACCACCGACGCCTCTTTTATCACATGTTCCAAGGAACAGTTCTTCTCCAGTGTCGAAAACAGCATGATGGGATTGATGTCTTCTCGTTTCGGTCAGACCAATGATGTCGTACTTGATCTTTCGCGCTTGTACCATAAGGTCTTCAATGGATGCAGTAGATGCCAGCGTACGAGCATTAAAAGTACAGACAATCATTTTTGTTTTTCTGCGTTTTGGCAGCCTATGTCTGCCTTGGTGTTTTATCAGCCTCTCCTTCCATATCCTTCTCGACTCTGCATATTCAGGGTTAGGGAAATGAGATCCATTTATTACTGGATTTGGCATATCAATTTGGTCTATTAGGCATAGACCACGGATAGCTTGCCAGGCTCTGCCGTGTGGGTTGGATATTTAAGGTACCCTGAAAACTTAGAGAAACGTAAATAATGTTCGCGGCCGCGTGCTCCCGGGAGCTTGTTGTGATAATCTCTGGATCCTGGCCGTTGTTGGGGTTACACGGCAGTTGGAGGGTGTAACTGTCTAGCTAATGACAGGTCCAGTCCCAAACCGTGCAGGCTTGGAGATCTCAAATAAATCACAAATAAATATGTGCTGAAAATAACCAGTAGGAAACGGGCTGGGATGGGCGTGTGGGAGAAACAGAATTTCCCGCACACCCTGCACCCAGCCCTGAGGTCACACTGCAGAACCTCAAGAGTTTGAATGAAAAATGTAAGCAATTTTATTTCTAGAAAATGAAAATGTAAGAGAAAAGTCTTCAGGTCTTGCCAAGACTCAATCAAGGGGAAAGGCGAGTCATGGAAACAAAATCACTCACAAAGGGCTAACTGGAAAAACGCAGTGACAGACTGTACTCTTTCTGGCTCGAGCGGCCCTGCCTTCCACTCTCAAAGCTTCCTCCACAGCCACAGTCAAGTCAGGGTGGGACGGGCACAAGGACAAACATCGAACAGCAGCAGAGAAACACCAGAAATCAACACATTTAAGGACAATTGATTTTTGAGAATTCAGTAAGGGCAACAACAATTTTAAGCCAATTTGTTGGAACAGGGGGTTCTCCATAAGCAAGAGGAGCAGCGGCCGGAGAGACAGCACAGGGGAAGGCGCTGGTCTTGCACGCAGTCAATCTGGGTTCTAGCCCCAGCACCACATATGGTCCCCGAGCATGCGCAGGAGTGATCCTTGAGCACAGAACCAGGAGTAAACCTTGAGCACTGCTGGGTGTGGACCAACTCCCATCTCTCCCCAAAAGGAAGAAACTGGACACTTCCAGGAATCACTAAAATGCCAGTGTGAGTGTCACCATCACAAACGAGGCAGAAACGAGTGTCAAGTTCAAAGGGCAAACACTGAACTTACTCTGAAGGCGCCCTCCGACTCCATGGAGAGAAGGTCCCCGTCGAAGGGAATGAGGTCCAGGCTGTACTCCTCCCTACGGATGAAGGAGCCCAGGACGCCCAGGTCCTTCAGCCGCTGCTCACACAGCAGGCTACGCCGGGGCACAAACAAAATGTGGAAATCTCTTGTGGGGCCACGTCTGTCTTCACTGCAAGAGAAGGACCGTGCCTTGGCCCGAGGCCCCGATGTGAGGACTGCTCCCCAGGGCCCCACCTGTGCCTGACACACAGTGGGCTCTAAAGAGACGCTTATGAGCTAACCCCCCACTACTGACTCCGCCCAAGTTTCGAGTTTTCCTGCTCTCTTGATGTGATGCTTTTTCTGGAAACCGCTGACCTGTGCTCTGCCAAGGGGCAGTGCTGCTTCTCTTGGGCCATTGATGGGACATGAAAACTCTCAGGGTTGGGGCTGGAGCAACAGCGCAGCGGGTAGCGCGTTTGCCTTGCACGCGGCTGACTCGGATTCAATTCCCAGTTCCCAGCATCCTATATGGTCCCCTGAGCACCACCGCAGGTAATTCCTGAGTACAGAGCCAGGAGTAACCCCTGTGCATTGCCGGGTGTCACCCAAAAACAGAAAAAAAACCCAAAAACCTCTCAGGGTTATTGCAATGGACATCTGTTTCTTGCAGAAAAAAAAATGTTTCTATTTAATCAAGCGATGTCTCTAGGAAAATAAATGGTTGCTTCACACCGTGCCCGATCTTGCGCAAATACCCCACATGATTTTAAGTCCATCCGTAGGGACCACGTCGATCAGACGTAATGCAGACTGGGCTGGTTCACTTCCTCCATAGATGCTGCAGCATTAAATTTTAATCAGCTTCTCCTGACGTTGCTTATGAAATTTGAGCATATGGTATTCAGTACTTGAAAATGAACCACTAGCTGTTTTTCTTTTTATAAAAAAATCTGGGTCCTTCTACTGAGACAGGCCGGAGCTTCCTACTGTCCTGAGAGAGTGGGTTTCTGTGGTTTGCCCTGCCTCCCCAAGCCCCAATGCACAAAGTTTCCCATTCTCTATTTATAGTTTTTGGGCCACACCTGCAGGTGCTCAGGGATAACTCCTGGCTATGCACTCAGAAGTCACTCCTGGAAGACTTGGGGACCACACTGGGTTCCGAGGATCTATCCTTGTCTGACTGCAGAGTATCCTACTCCTGACCCCCCATTCTCCTCCGACACACTCTCACATCTGTCCAAAGATCCACTTCCTAAAGCGCTGGCAAGCAAAGGTGTCCTGATGAGCACTAGAAGCACTAGAGGAATGATTCCGTATGGACCATGCATCAGCTCTGAGATACCTAAGCACATTTTCAGCAATTATATCCATCAGTTCTAGCCGGGGTCTGACGAAAAAAATGACATTCTTGACATCCGCTGCTTGCAAGCAGCTTCCTTTGAGTGTGAACATTTTCTCCACCTCATGTTCCTAGGTAAGCACACATACAAATGGTGAACAGAACCCCTAAAGCTTAGCAGCCGACCCTAACTCAGACATCACTGCAGGCAGCCAACTCGGGTTGGATTGCCGGCCTCCCACACCGTCCCCAAACACCACCAAGAGTCATTCCTGAGTGCAGAGCTAGGGGTAAGTCTGAGCACTGCCCGGGGTGGCCCAAACAAAACAGACCAACAACAAAAACTCAGGTGTTCTAACACTCCCACTCCAAAGCACAGTAGACTTTAGTGTTGAGTCAGAGAATGCAGGGGTTACGGTACATGCCTGACACATGACTGCCAACTTCGCCCCCTGGCACCACAAGGGTCTCAAGCATTGCCATGTGCATCCCAAGAGAGGCCACTGGAGTGGCCTGGGATATCCCTGCCACCACAGCGCCAAGCCTCATCGAACTGCTAAGACTCACCACCAGAAGGTGCCCAGGGGCAGTGCTCAGGAGACCTGGGGCTAGGGAGAAAGTAGAGTGGTGAAGGTGCTTGCTTTGCATTCAGCTGACCCGGGGTTCTATCGCCAGCACCCCATACTGTCCACTGAGCACTGCCAGGAGTGATCCTAAGTGCAAAGCCAGGAGTAAGTCCTGAGCACTGCCTGGCACGAGCCCCCAAATAAAATTCAAAACCACTTTAGGATAAAAATTTAGATTCCCCCAAGGCTGGTGTATAAATTCAGGCTGAAGTAACCAATCCTGTGTCTGAAAAACTTTGATCCACATGAAGTAACAATCAGAAGACATGCCGCTCCGTCAAGGAGAAGAGGGGGGTGCACACCCACCCTTGAAAGGTCCACTGAAGGCTCCTATGCTGCCCGAGCCCCTGAGTTGCTTGTGCCCGTGTAGCCGAGCAAATACGGTGCTCGCAGCTCTCCTTGAGATGGGGACTTTTGTGCTTTCCTTTCTAATGTTGGGATGTGTGTAGGGGCTCTCTCTGTCTTTGGAGAAGCCCACGGTCTCTCCTGAAATGTTACTCTCTCTCTGCTCGTCCTCTTCCTAAAGGTCACCAAATAAAATGTATTTTTTTACTTCAAATAAATAAAGAAAAGGTCCACAGAAGATAAAACATTTACCACTCATAACAGCGTCAGTGATTCTAAAAACCAGACAGCTCTGCACACCACTTACTCCAGAAGTGGAACATCATATTACTCTTGCTAGAGTCCAGAATGACAGTTTCAAAAAAATAATAATAACCAAAACCTTTTTACCTTTAGAAGTGAGTACTGTGCAATCAAGCCAAATGGTCCTGTGAGATACTCATCTCAAACTATTGCCTGCGGGAGAGAGAAGCATCCCATTCTTTTAGTAAAAGGGATTTCAATAACGGCCAACAGCAAACAACAGTCATTTGCAAACTCTGGACAAACAAAACTTGCCATTAGCAATAGCTAACCACACTCCTATTTTGTGGCCTGAAGAAAAACAGCGTCAGGGCAAGGGGCGCTACTGGCCACAGAAGCACATTCACTGTCATCCACAAAGACTGTGTATGCAGTGTCCTGGGGTCAGACTGGGGTCATGAACCCCGTGGGTGAACTGCCAAGGAAACCGTTCAACCCAGCATGTAACAGGCGTCATATAATCCAGCATCAATCAAATGAAAACCTCTCGTGTAGGTATCCCATAGGTATCTTAATTCTGAGAGAGTATTTGGAAAGCTGGGACAGTGTCAGGTGCCCCTGAGAGAGTCAGGCCTCCAGCTGACCTTCGCCTCTACCTAGGCAAGGATGGTGTCACTGGGGGCCAGGATGAATGCCAAGCGGCCTGTGAGCATTTCGCCTGTGCGACACCAGGGTCCTTTTTCCCCATTTGGCATAACTGATTGGACGAACCGTGGAGGAACAGGCAGCTGGGAGAAGTGGTACCCAGGGTAGCATGCAGCGCCACCCCGCACACAGGGACAGCGGGGAGTGCCTGGACGCGGGGCTGTAATCGTCCTGCTGAGAAGGACTCAGGTCACTCCCATTTTCCTTCCCAGAGCCAGGCCACAGGGGCGGGGAGCGCAACGCCCCCTCTCTCCGGGCTGCCGACTCTGGGTGGCGCCCCCAGACCCAGAGGCCGCCACCCGCCCCGGCTGTCAGCTTGCTGCCCGCGCACATGTCTAGGAACTCGCGCAGCACGTTCAGGTTCACCCGCCTGACCACAGGTGCGTGGCCTTGGCTCCACTGGGCCCGGCTGCCACGTGACGCCGCGGTCACGTGAAAATAGTGACATCACACCCCCTCATCTCCCTCCATACCGCTAGGGGCGCCGGGGGTGCCCCACGGAGCCAGGGCACAGGCTTCCGAGACTCAGCGCTTCCCGGGGGCTGTACAGACCCCCCAGACCCCAGCAGAGCAGCGGCACAGCACTGCCTCTACTCCCTTGGAGGGACCCTCCCGGGAAGCTGGGGACGGGGGAACGAGGGCGCCCTGGCGTCATCTCCCCTGCACTGCCAGCTGGCCTTGCGAGGGCATGTTCCCCCCCCCCGCCCCCCCCGGCTCCTGGGAGCGGTCTCAGGTGGTCCTCGGGTTCCCCTGGCCATCACCGGGTCCTGCCCAGTGAGGGACCGACCAGCAGCCCCAGCAGGCCGGTGAGCGGCTCGCTGCGCCCTCTGCTGGCCGCCGTGCGAACTGCACAGGTGCGGGGCCCTGCCTGGCGCGGGAGGTCCCGCCCACTGGCACCCAACAGCGCCTCGCTCAGGCCGTGTCCCCCCGTCCCAAGGGTTCCCTGCCCGCCCCTCAGGGGCCGGCCCATGGCTGCGGAGCCGCAGGAGGTGGCGCTGCCCGCGCAGCGGTCCCTGGGGGGCCTCCGGCCGGATGCCCGAGCTTCGTGGCGCCAGGTGAGTTGGCGGGGCCAGAGCAAGGCCCGCGACTCCCGGCGGGCGACCCCCGGCGCCCGTCTCCCCGCGCGGGGCGGACCCCAGCCCCCGGCGCCCATCGAGGCGCACCCCGAAGCCACGTGACCGTCTTTCCTGGGGGCAGGGGCGGGCGGGCGGAGGGGAGCGCAGGGCGCGCGAGTCCTGGGCCGCGGGGGCGGACCCCCGGCGCGGGGGTCTCAGTCCTGAGGCATCTGTCCGCGGGGCTCTGGCGGCGGGGGCGGGGGCGGCAGGACTGGATGGCGGCCTGGGATCCTGGCCCCTCGGGCGGGGCGGGCAGGGGCCCCTGGCGTGCGGCTTTGGGTCTGGGTCCAGCGGTGGCGTTGGGCTCAGGCTTCGGGCTCCTCATCTCCCTCGTGGGGGGGGGGGGCACCCTGCCCAGCCGGTCTAGGAGATGGGGGTCAGCGGGCGACCCGGGAGGCCTGCACTTGCCAGCAGGGGGCTGGCCCCGCTGCAGCGCCCCCGCCCCAGAATCACCACGCACCCCCTCGCCTGCTAGGGGGCGCCCTCCACTCCAGGTGGGAAAACCCCCAGCCAACTGAGCCTCCTAGCGGGCCGCTGGCCAAGGACTGCTGGTCACAGGCCCTGAGGGTCCTCATGGCCCCTGGGGCCTCGACTTCCCTTCCTGTACCAGAAATCAACCCAGAGAGAGGCCAGTGCACAACTGCCCTAGAACCCCCGCTCAACGGCTCCCAGGACTATTGCGGGGGGAGGGGCCCAGGCGTTGATGCTTACACAAGTTTAGTGAAATTTTACTGACTGTGAGGGAGAAAAAGTTTGCCTGTGTGTACATGCCAGAACCAGCGTATCACTGTGTCCATTTGAATTTAAAGAAACAAGTTAATACCTTTGGGAGATGGAGAACAGAAAGAAAAAAAAAAGAACTTGTTGCAGCCCCACCCTACCCCCCAAAAAAGAATTCTTTAAAACACCTAATCCCAGGAAGAAGTGCTATTTCTTGAATAAATTATTACCAAGCAATGACAACAATTAAAACACACACAAAAGGACGTGTGGGGGGTAGCACAGGGTGGGGACGGACGTTCAGTCAAGACTGGGCAATGCCACAGCCTGGAAAGGACATGAGAGGGGACAGAAGTGTGGCTCGTGGGATGCATATTGGGAGAGAGACAGAGGTGCGTGTGAAGTGGGGGATCTCATTAAAGTCTGGGGTCCAGGACAGCAGTGGATGTTCGTGTCCTACTCAGTGTTTCGAATCTGTGTGCCTTGGGGATGGAGGGAATGCGCACCCATGGGAGAAGCTGGGAGGGCCACTGGGTATTCCCTCCAACCCACCTTGCGGCACTGGGTCATGCATGTTTAGATCACATGCTCTGGGCCATAGCACCAGTGATGCGGGCAGGTGACACATTGAATGAGGCATAACTTACAGCAACAAGCCGAGTCTCTCTGGTCCCCGGGTAAGTGGGTGAACGAAGAGCATGTTCCGAGTGTCAGATGCCTCCCAAAACTGACAGGAGGAATCG
The DNA here is from genome assembly GCF_029834395.1 of Sorex fumeus. Taxonomy (NCBI): domain Eukaryota; kingdom Metazoa; phylum Chordata; class Mammalia; order Eulipotyphla; family Soricidae; genus Sorex; species Sorex fumeus. The sequence goes on along the minus strand of NW_026606086.1, from coordinate 4,789,678 downwards.
GAGACTGAGGCCCACGTTAGAAATGGCAGAATGTATGTCTGGTTAGTGAGACCCAAGATATCCGCACACACATTACAGAATTCTCATGGGTTTACGGCAAACGGGAATTCTCACAGAGATGAAAAGAGAAGTGTGTATTTCTCTCAGCGCCTGGCTCACACTTACACTCCAGATCATTAAATAGAAAGCAAAGAATCTGAGACTAACAGAGATCTCCTGAATTCAACACCCAAGGGCTGGAAATACACCGGAAAGGGTGGACTTCTGTGCAGTTAAGCTATTACATGAGCAACACCTCGCTAGGGAATAGGATCTTGTTTAGGTGGAAATAAGAGCGTTTTAGTGGAAAGGAAATCTCTGATGCGACCCTGTGGGTCAGGAATCTTGACTTTCCTATGGCATGTGTTTGGGGCTGGGCTGGGGTCTACGCTTCACAGACAGGAGAGCTGGGTTGGTCCCCAGCACTGCATGGTCTCTGGAGCCAGGAATGACTGAAGAGCACTGTGTCCCCAAAGCAAAACAAAACAAACTTATTTGGTAACTGATCCCACCATAAGATTATTTTAAGAGTTCCTTGCTCTAAATCTAACACATACTTAGAAAATCTGATTTTAAATGTTTATTCAAAGTGAAGGGGTTTAAGGAGGATGTGCAGAGTCTCTTGCCCCCGCGCCTGACTGTCCTCGCCGGGACCCCTTGGAGGGGAGCAGGTTGAGTTTCCCTCCCCACCCCGACCAGGGCTCCGGCAGCCGAAGACCTCCACAACCAGCCACCACCATGCTGAGACCACTCTCCACAGGCATGAAGGTACTGGCAGAGGAACAAAGGCATGCGTGTCCTGGGGCTGAGATCTCCAAGCCTGCTCAGATTGGGGCTGAGCATCCTCCACTCAGATCCTCCATATTCCAGTAGGCAGAGGTTACACCCACCAACTGGCCCCCTTGTGCCCTGTAATCCCATCAACGGCCAAGACCCAGAGACTATAAAACCCAGCTCCCGGAAGCATCTTATTGTCTCATTCTTTCTTTGGATAAACTGGCAGGCTACCGAATGTAACCAGCCCACACGGCAGAGTCTGGCAAACTCCCCGTGGCTTACGCAATATGCCAAATACCAGTAACAATGATGAGGCTCATTCTACTAACGCGGAAAGAGCCTTGAATATGGCACTTTTTAAAAAATTCTCAGGGCTAGGACAAAGGAGACATTACTGGGGCCTGTTCGAGGCAATCGACGAACAACAGGATGGTTGTGATCGTGATCGTGAGCAGATTCCAATTTTTTGGGGGGAGGAGGGGGTCATACCGAGAGATCTCAGGGGATCCTCCTGGTTGTGCACTCAGGAATTACTCCTGGCAGTGCTTGGGGGACCATATGGGATGCCAAGGATCGAACCCAAGTTGGCCGTGTGCAAGGCAAACACTCTCCACGCTGGAATGTCGCCCAGTCCCACATTCCCATTCTTTGGTCAGGACTATCCAACTAGCCTGAGCCATCAGCTCTGAGGCAGGAGGGGAGGGCAGATTCCTTGGCGTGTTCCTGACACAAGCCTGGAACATTGCACAATCACCTGGCAGCCTTTCCTCGAGTGGGCACGTGTGGCGACCCCTACATGGACACGGCCAAACAGACCCTGGCAGCTGCTCCTGCTGACCAGTCCTCACGGCTAATTCCTTTGGTCTCTTCTCAGCTCTGACTTCTACCGTGCAATCCACAAGTGGCTGGAGGACATCGGGCCTCTTTACCAATGCCCGAGTCACAAATACGTGGGCCCCTTTAAAGCCACACGCTTTAGATTTGGTGTCATGAGCAACAGCAGAGGGAGGAGAGCCGGAAGGGAGGTGTCCGGGGCCAGAAACCTTTCCCAAGCGATCACACTATCCAGATTCTTTCCTTACGACTTTCATAAGAAATAAATCTCAGTCATCATGCAAATGCCTTAAAGTGTTACTGGGCAGCCTTTCAAAATGCAAAAAACAAGAACCAAATATTAGAAACTAAAAAAATATATGAAATTTATTATAACGTGGATAGAGTTTCTTTAGTCTTTCCATCAAAGACACACAGATAGAGCAAAGGAAGCAGGAGTGGGAGGAAAAAGAGAGGGTGAGGTGAGCACGGCAGTGCGTGAGCGCAGAGACAGCCAGACATCAGCACTCACAGTGATCTCAGGACCGCGGAGGCTGCCTCCCGGACCCGCAGAGTTCCTGACCAAAGCACGCACCTGACATTCTGGTTCTGGTATCTGTCCTTGGCCGTCAGGGAAGTGGGGTACGCCGAACAGGACCACCCCGCCCCCGTCTGCTCTGGGATTTAGCAGTGGTCAGAGCAGGGCAGGATTGGCCCTGCCTTCCGCAGCTGGACCTGTTTTCTTTTATTTATTTTTTTATTTTTTTAATTTTATTTATTTATTTTTATTGAATCACCATGAGAGACTTACAATCTTTCATGTTTGGGCTACAATCACACAATGATCAAACACCCATCCTTCCACCAGTGCACATTCCCCACCACCAATCTCCCAGGTATACCGCCCCCCTTCTACACACACCCCTTGCCTCCATGGCAGACAATATTCCCCATACTCTCTCTCTACTTTTGGACATTATGGTTTGCAATACAGACACTGAGAGGTCATCATGTTTGGTCCATTATCTACTTTCATCACAAATCTCCCATCCCGACAGATCTGGACCTGTTTTCAACCTGTCTGAAAACCTAACTTGGAGACAACCTCCCGAAAGAAACGCTGACTTTCACAAAGTGCAGAGACACACCTTTGGCACACATCGCGTGCAGCTAAGCTGGAGATAACTACAGTCTGGGGAAAACCCGCAGCAAACCCAGGGGCTGGGTGACTGTAGGCGACGTCCTCGCTCAGAGGCAGCAGTTCTGCGCCTCCATGTGGGAGCCCAGGATGGAGAGAGCCTCCGCCATCAGGACTGCACACCAACAAGGCCCTTGGGGGCAGGCAGCGGTTTCTGCATGAACCCAGGGAAACTGGACCTAAACCCTTCTAGGCTTTCAACCTGAGAGCAGAGCAAATTCCTTTTAGCACTTTATGTACCATCACACTCAGACCTACATCTGAATCCTTTACAATCTCTACCTAGCGATGAAGATCCTGGGATTAGCTACAATTGAGTTGTCTTCAGATTTCTGAATCAGACACAACTTGCCATGATTAACGAGAAGAAACAGTTCAATATTTGTTTTAAAATTTTTTAATAGTTTTAAATTTTTGTACTCCCACAAAAGAAAAATAAAGTCATCATTTGTTCCTTAGATTCACTGAAAGTTTTTTTCCTTCGGGGTGGATGGGTGCACACCTGGCCATGCTCAGGGTTTACCCTGGCTCTGGGCTCAGGGTACCACACGGGGTGCCAGGGATTGAACCCAGCTCAGCTGTGTACAAGACAAGATAGTACCAGTTCTACGACTTCCCCAGCCCCTGAAAGAATGACTTTCCATGGATGGCTGCATAAACTTTCCTGGGACATAGGGGGAGAAGGGGAACAGAGGTGATGAGACAGCAGAGGGAAATGGACAAGTGGTTAAATGGGTCATTTATTTTTTAGAATTTATGAATTTATTTTTGCCGGGGGTCACGCCCAGCGATGCACAGGGTTACTCCTGGCTCTGCACTCAGGAATTACTCCTGGTGTTGCTCAGGAGACCATATGGGATGCTGGGAATCGAACCCGGGTCAGCCACGTGCAAGGCCCTACCCCGCTGTGCTACCACTCCAGCACTAAGTTGCATGCCAAGATGCGTGTCTTAAAAAAACGAAACCAAAATGAAACAAAAAACTGCTTCCCGTTCTGACGGATGGTTCCTCCTCAAGCCAGGGGCGCCAGCCTTGATTCTGGGGGGCTGTGCATTGTGGGGAGCGCGGGGGAGGATGGGACTCTGGTGTCTGTGTGCCCCCAACTTGGGAGTTGTCTCCTGCAAATAGCACCAGGGATGAACCGACCATTTGGGACCAGCTCTGGGGGGCTGGGAGGATGAGTGGATGGAAGGACCTGAGATGGGAGGCAACCGTGGACGCGCAGCAGACCCCGACAATCGCCACTCAAGAGTACAGAGGAGGGGGTCTCCCCGCAACCAGAACAGACGGTGGGGGTGGGGTGGGGGGTGCGCTGTGTCACAGGGAATTACAGCACAGGAGATTTCATGGGAAACACATTTCCCTTCCTTGTGTCCTCCATCTTCGGCAGCCTGGCAGTGGGCTGGCCTTGGAGATACTCCTGGCTCCTTGCTGGGGGCTGGGTGGAGGGAGGGAACTCTGCCTCCTGCAAAGCCTGTGCTCCCTGTGGCCCCAGACTTCCGAGCAAAGCTCAGATATGCTTAGGCCCATCTGCCTTTTTCTTTTCTTTTGTTTTGGGGCCACACCTGGTGATGTGAGGGGCTTCCTCCTGGCGATGCGCTCAAGCATCACTCCTGGCGGGGGAGGGTCCACCTGGGATGCTGGGGATCAGGGATCGACCCTGGGTTGGCCTCAAACAAGGCAAGTTCCCTGCCCGCTGTGCTATCCTGCACTTCCCCTATTTGTCCTTTTCATTCTGACTTTCGTTTGCATTTCTGCAGGAAGTTCAAATTCTGGGCCTATCTGCTCCACCTCAGTTCAAGATTTTTTCCATCCTGTTGAAGTATGTCTTTTTCTCCTGATACTCTGGTTGAAGTTTTTGTTCTCCTTAGTCATAACAGCACATGCAGAAAACGAATCTGTAACAAGATAGTTCTTTTTTGTGGCACATTTGGCGGTGTTCGGGGCTTACCCCTGGCTCTGTGCTCAGAGAACACTCCTGGCGGTGCTCGAGGGACCAAACAGAGTGCAGGAATTAAGCAGCACATGGGCTCCTTTGTTCAAGGTGGCCTTTATAGGGTTTCTCCAACTTGCCCCCACGTAGGGCTTCTTCCCAGGTAAAAGTCCGTTGCTTGGTTACCAGGGAGGTCCAAAAAGAGGAATTTCATGGGGAGGAGGCCTTTATCCTCAGGGTCTGCGGATGGTCTTATCAGGCCTTTGCTTTCTGTATCCACAAGGTGGCTCATTCCTAGAATTCTTCTTCCATGAAACTTTGTTTCATTGCAAAGGGCCTTTCCCTATCTACCTGCCTACATCACAACCATTATTGCCATACTGGTCCCTACTCTATCCTAAGCATCCTCTGTCCCCTACATGTGTGGTTTTTTCCAACCATTGACAAGGCCTCCTGGCCCCCATTTTTCTAACCTTGGATATCAATCTGAAATATGTGTGTGTGTGTGTGTGTGTGTGTGTGTGTGTATTATGGGCTGGAGCCATAGAACAGCGGGTAGGGCGTTTGCCTTGCACGCAGCCAACATGGCCGACCCGAGTTTGATTCCTCCGCCTCTCTCGGAGAGCCTAGCAAGCTACCGAGAGTATCTCGCGCCCGCACGGCAGAACCTGGCAAGCTCCCCGTGACGTATTTGATATGCCAAACACAGTAAAAACAAGTCTCACGATGGAGACATTACTGGGCCCGCTCAAGCAAATCAATGAACAACGGGAGGACTGTGACCATATATATCTATTCCACAAAATGGGTGCTTACTTATATTTGTGAAGGGACTTGGGAATCATATCCAGCAGTGCTGAGGCTCCTCCGAGCTCTGCTCAGGCATCACTCCTGGAGGGGATACTGGGGACACTATGAAGTGCCAGGGAAAAGAATCTGGGTTTGCTGCTTGCTAGGCATCAGCCTTGCCCCAGGGCTCTCTCTCCAATCTGCAGTTTACTGACTTACAACGTAGTATTACAGAATACTCACAGTACGATGTAATAATATTTGGATATCCTGCAAAGTAACCATGATTCATGTATAGACCGTTTGAATTCCCTACCATAGATTCTAAGGTCAAGGACTGCTATTGGGTATTATGAAGGCTGAAAGTAACGGTCCTACTCAAGTTCTTTTTCCAGAAATCTCAACGTGAGGACATGTGCTTCAAACGTACAGGAGTTGGTGCTTATAAGCATATTTGGTTCTGTTCATTTTGGGTTAATAATATAGCAATGTCCAGTTCTTTCCCAGACTTTACGGATTGATGGTGTTTGTACTGCTTGGTGTCCCTTCACTTTTGTCTTGTGAAGAATCACTGAAGGCATTCATTTTAGGGTACATTGACTAGGAAGCTTTGCAATAATGCAAGAAAGGTTTTGTTTGTTTTGGGTTTTTTTTTTTTGTTTTTAAACCTCACCTAGTGGTTTTCTTTTCATTTTTTATAATTTTATTTACTGAATCACCATGAGAGCAGTTACAAAGCTTTCGCGTTTAAGTCTTGGTCATAAAATGAAACACCCGTACTTTCATTAGGGCCCATTCTCCACCACCAAAAACCCCAGTATAGACCCATCCCACACCCTCCCCCTACCTGTAGAGGAGATAATTTCCATATTACTCTCTCTGCTTTGATTACATTCAATATATTGACACCGGACCCACCATTATTATTTGGTGCTCAGATCTGCTGTAAAGGCAACAGTAGACAATTTGTTTTCTACTCCTGGTTATGAATAACATATGACATCGCGTGGCTGCTGTAGTGGCTGCGCGATTTTGAAATTCCACAATTTTAACCATTAAATCTGGAGGAATTTCTTGCCAAAACCTGCTGGGTTCCAAGATGAAATCAGCAGCCAGAGAGGCCGTTTGTGGGTGACGACTTGGGGTCTCGTTGGGGAGGAAAGGGCCAGCTTCACCCCCATCCCGTGAGGCCCTACGTGTCTCGTCACTGTGAGCCCAAACCTGACTGTCCAGTGGCCTCCGGAGGATGGCGGCCAGCAGGCTGCCAGGGGGAACGGGCCAACGCACGAAATCTGTTCCCACCTGGGGTGGCCCAGCGCCTGTAACTTACTTCAGGGACTGGACACATTTCTGCCCAAAGCTGTTGGGTTTCGAGATTTGTTTCTGAGTCTCTGGGATCATGGCCGTTAAGCAGTTCAATCAGGAACCAGAGAGGCCATGCCTCCAATTATATAGCTGGACTGGAGGTGGTTTGTGTCTGTGTCTCCCACATACCTAACTTTTGCCTGTTTACTTTCTTGGTAAACTCTGCCCCACGTTTTTGGGGTCTGGCCCAAGGCACAGCAGCAATTTGGGGGTACCTGGAAGTCTGAAGGCGCCATCAGGCTGCTGATGCACTCATCTCACAGGTACAGAGAGACCTGCTGGTGGCACCATACCCCCAACCCAGTGCTTCTTACGGTTTACTCCTGCCTCTGCACTTAGTGATTGCTCCTGCCGGGGCACAGATGACTGCATGGGATTCCTGCAATTGAACCCAGATCAGCCACATGCAAGATAAGAAACCTACTCACTGTACTACCTCTTTAGCCCAAGATAAACACTTTTAAGAAAATGGTATACAGGCACAGAGCAATAGTTCAGCTGGTAGGGCATGTGCTTTGGCCAATCTGGCTTCAATCCCTGACGTTCCGTATAGTCTGCCCAAGCACTGTCAGGAGTGATTCCTGAGTGCAGAGCCATGAATAAGCCCTAAGACATCACCAGGTGTGGCACAAACATAAAGAAACAAAAAGAAATTGGTGTATCAGAATTCCATTGTAGAAACTCTTTGACTTCTTTGACTCTATAGTTCTTGATTGCTAGCCAAAAATCTTTTATAAATAAACCGGAGAATAATCAGTTGTCACTGGCAAAATGGAAATAATTTTATTCAAGTAGATAAAGAACATTGTTTGCTCTAATTTTAATACTGCTTTACATAGTTTGTGAAACAATTTCAATCGTGTTTATTACTCAAAATGTCAATGGATTACGATCTTTCACTGGTGAGACACTTGATAATCTCCAGAGGAAAATACATCAAAAGCATATATACAATTATAGAAGTTCTTATAATCCATGTAGCCCTGATGGTACATTATTTATCACGTTTTACAGAACTAGAAAACATTCAAATGAACATAAAGAGATTCAGACTGGATGATAAACTTCTGATGGTTCAGGTCCTTCATTTAATTTTTTCTGATAAGAAAATCCAAAATTATTAATGTTGAATTTCTCATCATACATTCATCTAAAACCACAGTGGAAAAAAAGTAAACTTTGTAAAGACAGTAAATTGGTTATTTTAGGTGTTTCACAAGTACTTGCTATCTAATCCAGGAACTGCTGGAGATTTCTGCACAGTGCAGAGAATGAGGTGGCCGGGCCGAAGTTGTTGCTGTCGTAATTGTTGAGGTCGTCCCCGTTCCCTTTGAGAGCCCCCTCGGACATCATCTCCACTTTCATGTTGAGGTCCTGATTCTTTCTTTGGAGGTCCACAATCACGGAATTCAGGAAATCAATCTGTGAGAGCGTGAGACGGTGAGCCATCTGCGGGAGCCATGGGAGCCCGCCACAGAGGAGGCTGGGCCCCGCTTCCAGTCCCCGCCCCAGGGTTGGAGGCAGCCAGAGCTCCCCTTTCCCTTCCTGAGCGCAAGCTCCCGGGTGCCCAGGGAAGACCCCAGGAGGAGATGCTGGTACCCCTCGGTTCTTCTCAGAGCAGGGAGTCAAGAGGGGTCTTCCCTCTCCTACAAAGACAAACTCACTTCTTTCAAATGAATGGGGCGGGGGAAATCCCACTTTAAAAAAGCAAGCATGACTGTAGGCACAAACATTCATGTTTCACTTGAAAACTGGCAGGCGCGTTGGGTCTGAGTGATAGCACAGCGGGAAAGGTGCTTGCCTCACACGCAGCCAACCCAGGTTTGATCCCTGGCATCCTATAGGGGCCACCGGAGAGCAGCCAGGAGTGATTCCTGAGTGCAGAGCCAGGAGGAAGCCTGGAGTATCGCCACGTGTGGCCCCCAAAGAAAGTGTAAATAAAACCAGAAAAACAGACTGATTCTTTTTCTCCCTCAGGGCAAGTTCGGATGGCCAGTCTCTGAGAGTGCCCAGGCCATCCCACACTAGAGCCAAGAAACGCAGATCTCTCTTCCTCCAGCTGAAAACAAAACAAAACAAAACAAAACAAAACAAAACATGGAAATGTTCAGTTCCCAACAAACCCATACAGGGTCCACCTGCACAGCCCACATGCAAAGTTCACTTCAGCCCACAAGTGCCCTCCAGGGCCACCGGCTGTTAAGTACAGAAGTGCAGGAAGTGAGGGTGTGCGGGAACTCCTCAGGGCACTGGGACCCAGATGTTCCCCTTCCTCGGAGAGGATTCAAACGATAAAGCGCTGCAGACCCGGGTGGGATGGAAGGGGGGTTGGGGAAGGAGAGACATCAAGGAGGCCCCAAGGCTGACTCCTGCTGCAGGCCAGATCCGAGCTTGGTGATGGTAGGTGCGGGCACCGGACTGCAGCCAAGTGTGCAAACCCCGGAGGACCACACCCAGCTGTCTCCCTTGACAGGAGCAAGAAGCAGGAAGGCAGCCCAGAGAACCAGACTCCCCCAGCTCTGGGCCTAGAGTATGCGCAATGAGGCTGGAAAAGCCACATGCTGGTGGGCGCCTCCGTTTGCGACTGAACCTTCCTGGCAGGGAAGAAGCCCTCCAAAGTGGTGTTCGACTCTGGCAAAGTGATGATTTGACAATTTTATGGGAGCCCGAAGCCCAGGTTCTGGGAGAGCAGCAAGAGGAAGGGTATTGGAGGGCTCTGGCAAGGACATGACCCCTTGACTGAAGGGATGTGTCCTTGTCCATGGGGCCTCTCACTCCTTAAGCATCACCTCTTGTGCTGGGAGCGTGTGGGGGTGGGGTTCCGGCAGCATGTGCGCGGCCCCTGGTTCTCACGGGCGCCAGGGGAGCACAGCCCCTTCTTCCTCAGCTTCCCTCTTTTTGGCTTCTGTTATTTTAAAGAATCAATTAATTTGGGGAGGGGGTTTTTGGGTCACAATCCGGCGTTGCTCAGGAATGACTCCAGGCTCTGCACCCAGGAAGTACTCCTGGCGGTGCTTCGGGGACCATATGGGATGCCGGGGATGGAACCTGGGTTGGCCATGTGCAAGGCCAACAGCCTACCTGCTATGCTATTGCTCTGGCATCATTCTCAGATATTTTAAATGGTAGATATTCCCCGACTCTTTTGAAGCATACACACATATATACATATGTACATGTCTGTGTATGTATACATGCTTATCTAGAACCTTTGTGGGTAGTCAGTTTGGTTTGTTTGGGGGCCACACCCTGTGGGGTAGGGACTAAACCCTAGCTCTGTGCTCAGGGATCACTCCTGGCTAGGGTGGAACAGCTCAGGCTGTCAGCAGTCACTCGAGCCCGGGAAAGTGGGGCTGTGAGGTCAGAGGGCACTGGCTCACCTAGCACTGCACTCAGGAATTACTCCTGGCGGTGCTCAGGGGACCATATGGGATGCCGGGGATTGAACCTGGGAATTCGGTGTGTAAGTCAAACGCCCTCCCCGCTGTGCTATCACTATGGCCCAGGATATGGTTTCTCTCAGGGCTGAGGCCGGGCCTACACAGCCCTGGTCACTACCATCACCCACCTTACTCTGCATCATCGCATTGGTGTTCCTGGTGTCCTCCAGGGAGGCCAGGGCCTGCAGGGACGCCTCCCGCTCGGCCAGCAGCTCGGTCTGCTGCGCCTCCAGCAGCGCCTGGTCTTTCAGCAGCCAGTGCAGCTGCCGCTGGAGCTTCGTGGCCTTCTGGCCCAGCAGCTCCTTCTCGGAGCCAAGGCTGTTCAGCTGCTCACGCAGGGCCGACTCCACGCGGGCGGCCTCCTCCTTCTCAGCCGTGAGCTCCTCGATCTCTTGCACCAGCGACTTCTGATCCCGAGCCAGCTCCTCGGAGGAGCACTGCAGCTTCTGGATGATGTTGTCCTTGTCCTTGGCCAGGGATAGGTTCTCCAGAACCAGCTTCTTGACATGCTCCTCCAGCTGGCCCCTCTCCTCCAGGCCCTTCTTACACTCGGCCACCAGGCTGCTCTTGCTCATCTGCAGCTCCTCCACCAGGGCCTGCAGCCCCAGCTTGGCGACCTGCAGTGCGTCCTTCTCCGCGCCCACCCTCTGGAGCTCCTCCTGCACCGCCCTGCCCTCTTCCAGCACTTTCTCTTTCTCCGCCTCGAGGGCTTCTCGGTCCAGCCGCTCCTGCTGGCAGAGCTTCTCCGCGGCCCACCTGGCCTCGATGACCTTCTCCTTATCCATGCGAATCGCTTGGTTCAAGAGCCAGAGCTTCCTCTGCTCTTCCCGCAGTGAAGAGTTTTTGGCCTCCGCTTCTCTGAGTTTCAATTGAAACCACCCTCTCTCGGACTTCAGACAGAGCTTCTCCTTCGCCAGCAATTCATTCTCTGACCTCAGGGCCCTGCGATCCTCTGACATCAGCTCCATCTCTTCTTTGGCCGAGCTTAATAAGCAAGTTAAGGACTGCAGAAACAAAAAGCGGGGAAGAATGGAAACAAGAATGAGATCAAGCAGGCACAAGCAAGCCAAGCACTTCATGTGGCCTAAATACCAGAAATGAAAATGGCAGAGTAGTCTTACCTGCACACGCGTGTATACGCGCACGCGCACACACTCACACACACACACACACACACACACACAGACTCAGGATGGAGAGGCTCAGACACAGTTAGCTTCTTAGCGTCAACATAACTACCTGCCTATTTTGTGGATGGGGGCCCCACACCTGCTGGTCTTCGGGTCTCGCTCAGGGTTCTGTGCTCAGGGATCACTGCTGGCAGGGCCGGAGGACGGGATGCTGGGGATCAACCCCAGGTTGGCCGAGTACAAGGCAGCACCCTACCCATTCTACTATCAGCCGAGTTGATTTTTGAAATGCTGTCTGAAATGATTCCTGACAGCTCCCCGGAAGGTGTAAGTACAGTTGGATCTTGACATTGGGGCATAAGATTTTTCCCCCCACTTCAATTCTTCTATTATAAAATCCATCACTCTGTCCTAGAAGGGATGCATTCAAAAACTAGTTTTCAATACAATTCAAAGAACTACAAAAAGTATTTTGTTTTGGAACTTTGTGCAGGAGGGGAAGGGAAAAGCAACCACTGCTTTTCAAACGATTTTCACAGGGACAAACAGAGGCAGGAAATGGACTTAGTCCCCAAAGTTATCCACTTTATAGAAAATCCAGACGAATCCACCAAGCTTTGGAGACTGAAGCCAACAGTTTTTGCTTGCCAAACACAGTAACAAGTCTCAAAATGGAGACATTAGTGGGCCCGCTCGAGCAAATTGATGAACAATGGGAGGGCAGTGTTTGCAGTCATTTGGGAGGGACCCAGGGGCTCCAGGAGGACTGGTCGCACACGGGTCAGGGTCTCCCTCACCTGCTCTCCCTGCCCGTCAGCAACAGGTTGTGCGTTTTCATTTCTGAGTCTCAATGCACACCACAGTTGAACCGCCATGTACTTTCCAGAACTTTCTGCAGCAAGGGCGATCTTCTCTGTCCAGCTCAGCAGCCATGAGCCGCAGCAGGCTACTGGTGTGTGCTGGGCAGCTGACCGCAGATGGCCATGTTACCGGAATGGGACTGACCTGAGCATGCACACGAGGCTGCTGGCCACAGAACTGGGCCAGCAGGTGGTCCAGAGAGGAGACGTAGCCCTGGCTGCGGTGCGTGGTGGAAAGCGGCCAGGCACCAACACACACACGGGCCACGGCCGCCATCAGCCGCGGCGCTGCCCTGCGCCCACCCACCTTGGCCTTGTTGGCTTGCGTCTTCAGCTCGGCCACCTCCCGCAGCAGGCTCCCGTTCTCCGCCTGCACCGCCTGCAGCTTCTCCTTCGCCTGTAGCAGCAGCTGCTGAAGGGCCTGCGGCGCCTCCTCATGGTGCCCCTGGATCTCCACGCTGGCCTTGGTGAGCTCGGCCTGTAGAGCCTGGCACTGGCTGCGGCTCACGTCCACCTTCTCCTCCTGTGGGGAGCCGGGGGCCACTGTCAGCCGCCGGCCCCCTGCCCGCTCCCAGCACACACGCACACACACGAACAAACATGAACACACACACACACACACAACGCAAACACACAAACATACACACACGCACACACACGGCCCCTCTGCTCTGCTCACCAGCATGCACACACAAACACACATGCACACACACGCGCGCACACACGGCCCCTCAGCTCGGCCGCTTTCGTTCAAGTTCTCCTGAAGACTACGAAGCGCTAGCCCCTTCCCCTGCAGCTCTTTGGCCAGGCTATCGGCCTACCAGAGTCACAAGGATGGAGTGAATGGACCAAGGAGACAAACAGCAACGGGAAGGGGAAAACAAAACAGAAAACACGTATGAGAAGCCCATGACCCAACACAACCCCGAAGAACAGAGGCGTGAGGTGAGCGTGATTGCCTGAAGTTCACGAAGCCAAGGCCTTGGCGCCGGCAGTTCTGGTGATGACTGTCTAGTGGTTATTGAAAACGGCCCAAACAGAGGCGTTTTCTAGACCTAACTTTGGCGTGACCAGAAAATAAGAAAGCCTATGAGAAAGACTGACTTTCCAGGGGCGGGGAGACGGCACAAAGGGCTGGAGTACACACCAGGCCCGAGTGGGAACTGCAGCACCACTGGGCGAGACTGAGATCGGTCCACAAGCTGCAAAGCCCCACTACTGCTGGGCGCGAAGACCCCAGAGCCCAGAGCATGGCTTGGCGAGGAAGAAGGAAGTAAGCAAGGGAGGAGGGAAGCTAAGGATAGGAAGGAGGGAGGGAGGAAACAGGGAAGAAAGGGAAAGGGAGGGGAGGGATGGAATAAAAGGTTATCTTTTTTTTTCCTTTTGGCTTTTTCGGTTACCCTAAATGCTCAGGAATTTCTCCTTGGATGTAACCCGGCCAGCTCACCGAGAGTATCTCGCCTGCACAGCAAGCCTGCCAAGCTCCCCGTGATGTATTCGATATGACAAACACAGTAACAAGTGTCACAATGGAGACGTTACTGGGTCCGCTCGAGCTAATCGATAAACAACGGGAGGATAGAGACAATGACAGTGACCCTATGGGATGATGGAGATCAAACCAACGTGGGCCGCGTGCAAGACAAATGCCCTTCCCACTGTACTATCACTCCGGCCCCCAAGATTTACTTTCTTGTAGTTTCTTTTCTGTGACTTTAAAAGTTTGAGGGGTTTCAATATGAAATTTAAAATGAGGAACCTCTAATCCCCTAGACAGCAGTCACCCGAACTTGACGTTTGTTACATCTTGATGCGAACAAGTGGGTCAGCTATCCCCTGCTTTGTCCTAGGAATTGATTCCATTTGTTTCAGCCGGTGTTTCTGGAATGCCAGCCAAGGAGTCCTGAGTCCTGAGAGGAACTCCCGGGGATCTCGGGGCCCTTCTGTTATGTCTGTCAGTCCTGTCTAGAAAGCCCACAGCCCTTCCATCTTGGCCAACAGAGAAGTTTCTCCAACAAAGTGACCAGCGCGGGGGGGGGGGGGGGGTGAGGGCACGTCCCTGCCACCACAATCCTATAGGAGGAAAAGGGCATCTCTCGGGGCTCCTTGGTGAGAACTGCAGCTTCCTCGGCTTGGCCCAGATCACACTGTCTCGTCCTTCCCCAGGGTCAGGGCTACCATGAGAGTCCATGCCTGTGGCCAGCAGGGGGCCATGCTGGAAGGCGGACTTGGCCCAAGCACATGTTAGAAGCTGAAAGGGATGAAATCTCTGCAGGGCTGCGCGGGGGCTTGTGCTGCAGGGAGGGAGGGGCTGGCAATTAGAAATACCAAGATGGGCCACATCACCAGCCTTGAGGGAGCTCAGAGGCTCAGAGGCATCGAGCACCAGCTGGGAACTGAGGCGCCTCGGGGAGAGGAGGGCAAAGCCCGTCACACGAGCAGGTGGTCAGCAAGGTCAGGGAAAGACCCTCGTGGCCTGACTCGAGCCCAAGAGTCTGGGCGAACTCGGCGAGTATGCAGCGAGCCCAAGAGGTGGGGGGCAGAGGTTTGCTCTGGGGGCTCCTATCTTGTTTTCTCACTGGCCTCGTGAAGAATTCTCTGTTTCAGAAAGACCCCAGATGGGCCCGATTAGCCGGGGCCAAGGCTAGCACGGCATCCGGGTGCTGGGGACCAATGACAACCCCCGAATCATGCCGACTCCTTCTCAGTCCCCTCAGAGGGAACCACACGGGACGTGACCGGGAGACCTGTCAGCACCAAGCCGGAACACAGCGGTGAGCAGACTGACACACAGCATGCAGGGAGCGACCGTGGAAGTGGGCGAGGGCGCCCGAGAACCAACCTGCAGCTCTCGGCCCGCTTTGCATTCTCTAACTCCTGAATCTGCCGCTCAGCCACCTGGAGCTGCTGCCTGAGCTTCTCCATTCCCAATTGACCTTCGGAACTGGCCTTCCAGAGCCCATCGAGCTGCAAGAGCTTCTGCTGGGTGGCCTCCAGCTGTGCCGTGGCATTGGCCAGGGCCTGGGCTTGCTGACTACACACGGCCCGCAACCCGTCCAGGTGCTTTACCTTCGTCTCCGCCTCCTGCAGCTTGTTCAGGGCGTCCTCCATCTCCACCAGGTGCTGGTCCTCGATCTGCTCGAGCTTGGCCCGTGCGGCCTCCAGGCTGTTCTTCTGCTCCTGGGCCGTCCTGAACAGCCACGACCTGAGCGTCTGCAGCTCGGAGGCGTGAGCTGCACGCTCAGCCGCCTGCTGGGCCTTCAGGCTCTCCACCTCCTGCTGGTACTCGAACTGTAGCCTCTCGATCTGCATCTTGAGCTCGGCCAGCTCGGCCGCCTCAGCGCCCACGCCCTGGCTCACGGATGCCTTCGGCTCGCCCATGGCCTGTTGGTGCGGGGTGATGGCCGTCTCCAGTTTGGACTTCCACAGGGCGATCACGTCCGCATTCTCCTTGTTGGCATGGTCCAGCTTGGTCCTCAGGCACTCGTTCTCCTTGGCGAGCTTCTCAGAGGCCACCTGCAGGGACTTCACCTCCTTCTGGTGGGAAAACAAAATTTCCATGAACTTAAAACAGGAAGGAAAAGAAGCAGAAATAGAAATTTTTCTTTTCCAAACTGACTCTTTGCTTCTTCTTGTTTTAAGGAAAAGCTTCTAAAAAATGGAGTTCTAAAGGATTTGATTTGTGCTGCTCGACTGAAAATCAAAGCTGAGGCAAAGGCATAGACCCGAATGTCAGAACGAGAGAAAAACGCTCATCAAGAGCAGCCTCCAGCCCCAAGGAGCAGAGATGTGTCAGCCGGGCCCTGCCAGGTGCATGACCCCAGGTATCCCTGTCTGATTCGGAGTCTCCAGCAGAAGTGGTCCCGGCGGGGTCGGCCAGGCCGCCCCGCATCCTTGCCTGCACCCTGCAAGCCTCCGGGACCTGCCCGGGCTTTACCTCCAGGTCGCCTTTGGTGATGGACTCCTCCTCGACTCGGAACTGGAGGTCTTCCACTTTCCTGTGGGGGAGAGGGAGACGTTGTGAGGGGCGTCACTGCTGCCCCCCATGAGGGCCACCATCTTGTAGATGCGCCTGACCCAGCCCCCGGCTCCACACACAGGAGGGCTGAGAGAGTCGGGGAGGGCCAGAGCGAGAGTACAGCAGGCAGGGCGTTTGTCTTGCACGTGGCCGACCCGGGTTCAATTCCCAGCATACCACTGTGGACCCCGGAGCAATGCCTGGAGTAATTCCTGAGTGCCAAGGCAGGAGTAACCCCTGAGCATCGCTGGTTTGACCCAAAAAGAAAAAAAAGAAAGTCAGCGAGTCCCCTCAGCTTCGAGCACTGGGTGGGACCCACAGGCTACAGGAGGAAGCTAGGCCGAGCCAACGCCAGGTGCAGTATCATATCAACCCTTTCTGCCTCGCAGCTAACAGAGGTGGTTAAAAACTGACCCGCGGCACCTGCCAGTCCCTCCCAGCCAGCACCTGTCTCCACATTGGGACAACAACTGAGCCCCTGGGGGAGAAGCAGCCAATGACTCGGGGGCGGGGGGCGGGGGGCGGGGCTCCCAGTGACTGTCGAGTCAGCATGTGGAGCTGAGGGACTGAGCCAGGCACTGGCAGTGCCTCTGGGCACCACACTGCCGGGAGCCCATCTGAAAAGGCGGTCTCGGCCAGCACCCCGTGTCCATCTGTCTGCAGCGAGGCCTCAGCCCCGCGTCCTTCTGTCTGCAGCCTGGCCTGAGCCCCATGTCTGTCTGTCTGCACCCCGGCCTGAGCACCACGTCCGTCTGTCTGCAGCCTAGCCTGAGCCCTGTCTGTCTGCTGTCGTGCCCCATGAGTACTGTGGGTTTCCTCCCGCCTGGGACTTAACCACAGGGACTTCCACAGGGCCCCACTGGGTTAGGACAGTTCCTTGCCACCCAGCACAGGCCTCCTGAATACCAGGCCAGGTGGACACAGCAGGGAGGGCCGGGGGTGGCTTGGCTCCACTGAGCTCCCCCCCTAGCCCTCCCGGTGAGGCCGCGCTCAGGACTGGGCACCCATTGGTTTCTGGTTCTCACAGCCCTGGAAGGCCAGGAGTGCCCCACCCGAGGGAGCCCCCAGCTCCGGGCACGGCCTCACCTCTTCTCCTCCTCCAGCTGGTTCAGCAGCTCCACCTTCTCCCAGTCGGTCGCTTCCAGCATGGCCCGCAGCTCGTCGTTCTTGGCCTCCAGCTCCAGGACGTGCTGTAGAGGCAATGGCACGTGAGTGGCCTCGCCCGCCCCCAACAGCCCTCTGTGGGCTGGCATCGCCACCTGTCACCACGGCAAGCTGAATGCATCTCCCACCTAAGCTACGGCGTTTCTGGAAGGCCAGAGGGGAACCACATCACGCAAGCACCGGCGCGGACAAATCGGCACTCCCTAAACCCCCAGAGGTCGAGCAGAAGGCGCATGCGATCAAACCACGCGCCGGACGCCACCGCAACGACGGCAGACGGGGACCCACGGCCTCTGCCTGCACCGCCTGCACCAAGCTCGCGCCCAGCCTCTACCGCAGGCGTCTCTCGGCCCCGGCACTGCCGTCTGCACAGACGTCACCTGGTCGTGCCCGTTCTGGCCAGGGCCAGCACCTGCTCTTTCTCCCCCATGTGGCTCGTGGCCTTGGCCACCTCCGCCCGCTCCAGGTCCCGCTCGGCCAGCAGCTTCTCAATGTGCTGCTGCTTCTCCTTCAGCGCCTCCTGGAGGGCGGTGGTGCCAGAGATCTTTTGGGCGTAGCAGGAGGAGGTTTCCGGCAACTGCAAAGGAAAAAGAGACGTGAAGGGGATGGGGCCGGCCGACACGGGCATGCTCGCGGTGATCCTCGGCAAAGCACATGGAGCAGTGCTGCATCCTTGCATATGGGGCAGCGACTCTCAGCAGAAACATCTTGAAACCTTCCCGAAGATCCTTGGACGGGACCTGGAATCCACTGACCTCGGGCCTCGTGGGAATCCGGAGACTCTTCTGCAGAGCCCGAGGCAGCCCCCTCCACAGCCTGCTCTGGCCTGAGCTTCCTTAAGGATGAGCCCTTGGCTTGAGCTTGAGGCCAGCTCCAGCATCTTCAGCCTTGCAGGTCCGTCAGGGTCTCCCTGGGCAGCCTGTCCCTTCTCTCTTCCTCTTCCTTCCAGCTCACCTCGCTCTCCCGGGCACCCGCCCCATGCCTGAATAGCAGTAACCAGAGACTCTTGTCTCTGGGAATGGCCCCGTGCCCCCGGGGGTCACTGGGTGTGACCCTATAAAAGACCCCTGTGCCATCTGCCTTCGAAAATGGGAGATGAGAGGCTAGAATGATAAAGTTGCGGGAAAGGCGCTGGCCTTGCACGCCGCTGACCCGAGCTGGATAACAGATACCCACCCCATAGGGTCCCGAGCCCACCAGGAGTGACTCCTGGGTGCAGAGTCCAGAGTAAGTCCTGAGTATTGCTGGGGCATAGCCAAAGTCCAGGAAATAAAAAAAGGAAAAAGTGGTGGGTGAGAATGTGTGAGGGCTCACGCCCAGCGAGCAGGACAGCAAGGGCAGCTCAAGGAAAGACCAAGCACAAAGGGAAGGAGAGAAGAGGCAAAGACAGTGAGGAGGGGAGGGGAGTGGGCTGAAGGGCTGCGGGGACCGGGGGTCCTATCCGTTCTATCCTGGGCTCGTGGTCACTCATGTTGCTCTGCAGACCCAGATCCCTCTCTGCACAACGGCCCCTGCAGGAGGGGACAAGGCGGGACCTGATCTTCATTCTTCGGGCACATGGTGGCGGGGGCTGCAGCGGGGATGGCCAGGACTTCCGCTCCTTCTGCCCGGCCATCCCTGTTCCATCGCCCTGCTGCGGTCCAGCCGCAGGTTCTCTTGCCGCTTCCCCGCATCATCTGAGCTGCTGCCAAACGCCTCCTGACCGACGGGCCCAGCAAGGCCCAGGCTGTCCACTGCTGCTTTGCCTGCTGGGAGCTCTCGAGCCACCTGGTTCTGTCTGGAGAGCGGGATCATCCTTGCCTGTGCGTAAGGACCTGGCCGTGATTTCCCGATACACTTAAAGTATATCTGGTCCGATTAAATGCCCTCCCCAGGGCCAAAGAGTCTGTTGGGGGGGGTGGGGGAAGGTGCTTGCAGAGGTTCAAGATCCAGCACCATCAGGAGTGACCTCACCCCCCAAGCAGAGGGCCAGGAATAAGCCCTGAGCACCCCTGGGTGTGTCCCCAAAACCAAATAATAACTAAAATTTCTAGGAGCACACGAGCTCTCGGGCCAGCCATGTGCAGTGCTCTCGGGAACTGCAGTCAACTCGGATTTCAAGGGGTGGCTGGTAAGAGCTTGCCAGCCTTGGGGGTCTAACACCAAGACCCGGGCTCAACCCCCCTCCACCGGGAGTAGCCCCCAAGCACCACGCCTGGAGTCCCTGAGCACTGCCAGGTGAACCCCAAAGAGCAAAAATAAAAACTAAGAAAGGCGGGCGGAGGTGTTCCCTGAGCCTCCTGGCCTGAGCGGGTGGGGCAGGCCAGAAGCACGCGCTTCCTGGGCCCTGAGGAAACCAGCACAGGAGCGATGGGCTTCTTTCAGCCAACTATGGAGACGAGACTGTGAGGTTCAGGCCCCGGAACAGGGAGAAAGCAGCACCCCTAGCATGGGGGGAGGCGCGTGCTGAGGGGCTGGCAAGTTCGGGGCCACAAGCTGAACTCAGGATGCTGATGCCAAAGCCTCTGCCCTGCGCGTGGTTTGTGAGGCCCCAGGCTCCATCCCAGCAAGGCCAGGCCTTCTGTGGGAGCCTGGTACCTCAGAAGAGCAACTCAGCCAACAGACAAACAGGGAGGCCTCCATAGGGCACGCACGGACCCGTGTGCATGTATGTATGCGTGCATGTATGTTCCAGTGGGCATATCTACACGCACCTGTGTGCATGCGCGCGTTGTGTTTATGCATGTATGTGCCTGTGTGTGTATACCCATAAGCCTGTGTGTATACGGTATGCACTATGTGTACATGTATGAGTGACTGTGTGTATGAACGCTTGTGTGTGCACTTATGGAATTATGTTGTCGAGGTATACTTCCGTGAAGTCACACAGAATCTTTCTATATTCCTGTCATAGACGCTAACGGTGATGTTCAGTTTAGGAGTGAGCTCCACCCTGCATAAAGATATGCAAGGCAGGGGCCAAAGAGCTGGAGAGCGAAGCCCCAGCGCTGCCCAGGCTCAATCCCGGAGGCCCGCCAGGAATAATCCCGAGCACAGAGGTGGGAGAAAGCCCTGAGCTCTGCCAAGTGTGACCCCAAAACAGAACAAAACAAGATAGCGGGGGGAGGCTGGAGATACGTCTCAGGCGTAGGGCTCTTGCTTGGAGGTGGGAGGCCCCGGCAAAACCCCAGCACTGCAAACGGCCCCTTGAAGCACTGTAGGGTATGGCCCACAGTCAAGCAGAAAAACAAAACCAAATTCCACAAATGGGCTGGTTCGCGAGGGAAGGAGAGGGGCTTCTGAGTCTGCTCCCCTCCTAAATGGTGAGGCGAAGGGAAGGAGGAGTCGGACGTGAGGATGCACGTGGGGCAGGGAAACCTGGTGGTGGTCGAGCAAGACAGGACTGGCCCCAGGCCTGTGCCCACGGCGCGTGGCCTCCTGGCTCCCGTTCCCGTGTCATCTGTTTTGTATCTTCTGTTGCACACACACTCACTCCCTCCTCTTCCGCATCGAGGGTCAATGCACGGAGCAGAGGCGGCGGCAGGAAGCGCAGCCCCCAGCAAAGCCAGCCCCCCGGGACACCCTCTCCATCGTGGGCCCGTTTCCCTGTGGACAATATCTCAGGGCACCCTTGCATATTCAGACACACTTTAGTGTTTATGACTCAGATAGACGTGAGGGGAGAAGCCACGAGGCCCCAGCTTTGAATTGCGGCACCGCAATGGACAGAAGTCCAGGCCACTCTGCATGTGGACAGCGGTGCAGAGGGACAGGAGGGAGCAGGGAGAGACGGAGAGAGCAAAGAAGCAAGATGAAGGGCCAAGCGTTCCCCAGAGTCTCTGGGCCCTGCTCTGACCCTCAGGCGCCCCCTTCAGCTACCCCACTTCATCCCTAAGGTGGCCTGAGGCCAGAGAGGAGCCCTGAGCACCCCAGGAAAGGCCGATCCCTGCTCCTGTCACTGGTGGTGGCTGGGAAGCCACTCGCCTGCCACCCGGAGCTGCTCAGCCCACGTGCTCCTGCTCCGCCTCTCGCCCCTGGGGCTGTGGGAGTCTGTGGGGGCCCGAGCACCCCGCAGTGGTGGGGGGCTGCTTACTAGTCCCGTGCGGCCGGGTCTGCTGCTCTCGAATGAGGCCCCGGAGCTGACGGAGCTGAGCGAGGAGGCCGAAGGGCTGCGCTTCAGGCTGGCGGGGGTGGTGGCCATCACACGCCTCACGGTGGCCACCTTGCCCTTGGCCGGCGTCGTGGACGGGAAGCCGATCTTGGTGACTTTGTGAATGGGAGCAAACAAGCCATACTTGGGCTGACACTGGAAGTACCTGCGGACAACGAGGAGCGGGGGACAAAAACACCTTCGGCAAGAGACACAAGCGCCGACCCAGAAGTCCACTGAGTCCCACAGTCTCACACCCCCACAAACGAACATGCTCCCACAGCCCCACATGCCCACACACTCACACCCCAACAAACACATTCACACACGCACCCCAAACAACACTCCCACACTCTCACACTCCCACACCAACAAACACACTCACACTCACACCCCAACAAACATCATACCCTCCACCAGCCCACACTCACACACACTCACAACCTAACATACACACACACCCCAGCCAACACTCCCACACATAAACACCACAACCAACACACACTTACACTCACACCCCAACCAACACTCCCATACTCTCACACTCCCACCCCATCAAACACACACACTCACACCCCAACAGACACTCCCACATGTCCACAGCCCCACACTCACACACACTCACTTCCCAGCAACACTCATACTCACACCCAAACCAACACACACTCACACTCACACCCCACCGACACTCCCACACCCACACACACTCACACCCCAACCAACACTCCCACACACCCACAGCCCCACAGTAACACACACGCACACCCCAACCAACACTTGCACGCTCTCAAACCAACACTGACACGCTCTCATTCCCCCACAAACACGCTCACACCCCCACCAACACTCTCATGCCCACGCCCCCACCAACACTCTCACAGCCCCACACTCACACGCTCACATACACACTCCCTCATACATTCACACCCACACTCGCTCGCATGCCGCCCACCCCAACCACGCAAACCAAGGGCGATTCCAAGCAGCCTCCCCGGCATCTGAAGGGTGACAGCAGGCCCGGGGGGTTCCTGCGGCCCGAGCACAGCTGCATATGGGGGCCCCAGGCTGTACCCACATCCCTGCAGGTTCCCCGAGTGCCACTGGAAGTGGCCCCGCCTAAGAACCAAGTGAAGTGGCCTGCAGTCCCCTCAGCGCCTCCCGGGCACCGTGCATGGCCCCAGGCTGTCTGGGGGGGCAGGGGGACCCACCTCGTTCCAGCCAAGGCACCATCGTTCTTGCCCAGTGGCTTGTCCAGCTCTACGCCGCACCAATCCCCCTTGGCGAAGTCCGTCTCCCCGAGGAAGCGCACCACACCGGCCTCCATGCCTCCCACCTGCCAGAGGGATGGAGGGACGTGGGTCAGGCACCCTGGACTGCGCACAGCGCCCCCACCCCCGCAAACAAACATTCTGGCTTCAGAGTCGGGATTTCCTGAAGAAACCCCAAAGGTCAAAGTGCCATTTCCCCCCGCAACCCCTACAGGGTGAGCAGACGCTGCTGCTCAGTGTCCATACAAGGCAGCGGCATTCACACCCACTCGCTGTCACCGGTGGCCTGGCTGACCACACCCCCAGGAATCTCTGACCCAGGCCAGCCACCTGGTGTGGCGAGGGGGTCGCTGCCCCTTGGGTGTGGAGCGGAGCACTGGCAACCCCACCGCTGGAGAACAATTAAGCCAGAAGCCAGCTAAAGGAAAATGACTGTTCTCGTATCTTAGCAGAGTTCAATCTTCCAGTTCTCCTTCACTATGCCTTGGCTTGACGCTTGGCTCCCGGGACACAGAGCAAAACAGAATCACAGCGCTGGACACTGACAGGAATGCTGACAAATAGGGCTGGAGCACCGGGGGAAGGGCACTGGCTTTGTGTGCGACCACCCTGTGACGCCCCAAGCAAAAACATCGAAAACCAGAGAAATAGAACCGATTTCCAACTTTGTTCATTGGTTTGTTTTTGAGTCACATTCAGAGTGCTCAGGGCTTACTCTTGGCTTGGTGCTCACGGATCACTCCGGGATGTGCTTGGGGGACTGTACATGGGACCAAGACTTAAACCCCGGGTCAGAGGCGTGCAAAGCATGACCCCTCCCCACGGCATGACCCCTCCACCCTGTTTTGGCTAAACTGGTAAAACTGGCAGCATCCCCGCACGCATCCATCACGCTGGAAACTGCAGGACCAGGCGTCCCGGCTGCTCGTGCTTCCACCCAAACCGCGAGTCTGGAGGAGCTGATGAACCAGACAGGCGAATGGACAGCCACCCGCGACCTATGCCCTCGGCACTCACCAGCACCTGGTCCCCGAGCTTCAGCTCCCGCTCCCCTTTCTTGAGGGAGCCGGCCTCAGAGAGGTTGGAGATGGACTCGCTGGCCGTCCTGGTCAGGCTGCTGATGTGAGGGGTGGCCGGTGACTCCTTCGCGGGGGACTGGGGCACCTTCGCGGTGCCGGCAGGGGCCGGGGAGGCCGACAGGGGCGGTGTGGCCCAGGCGGCAGGCGCTGGCTGCCGGCAGTTGGTCTCATCGTCGGCCTGCAAGCTCCTACTCAGCTTGGACGGCCGGGTGAAGATGCCCTTCAGCGGCTCGCACTGGAAGTAGCGCACACCCGCCACCGAGCCGTCGTTCTTGCCGATGGGCTCGTCCAAGACGATCCCGGCCCACTGACCAGGGGCAAACTGGGTCTCCCCGAGGAACTGGATGAATCCAGGCTTGTTCCCGTTCACCCAGACTCGTTCCCCGACCTGGAAGTCGCCCACAAACTCCTCCTGCATCTCCGAGGAGGGGGCTCTGGGGGTTTTCTCCCCAGGCACGGTCTTCTCAACGGGAGCAGCCGCTGGAACAGCAGAAAGGGTCAGAAGGGTCAGAAGGGACAGGAAGGGCCTGTGCAGGTCCAGTTAAAGTGTGGTTGGGGGAGAGGGACACCCAGCAGTGCTCGTGGCTACTCCCAGCCAATGACGGGGGCTGCTTGTGGCGAAGCCTGGCCGGGCCAGCCGTGAAGCGGACGTGCTCACCTACCGCAGCATCCCAGGCCGCAGTCATACTTTGGGCAGCTCAGGGGAAATCTTTGGATACACCCCGTGATACTACGGACCAAGCCAGGTGAAAGCTCGAACCCAGTGTCTTATTTCTGCTGTGTCCACTGGCCCATCTTCTTTTTCTTTTGGGCGGGAGCAACCCAGCCAATGCTCAGGGCCTATTTCTGGTTCTCCGTTCAGGGTTACTCATGGTGAGGTTGAGGGTGGAGAGTCACATGGAGTGCCAGTTGCCCTCCCCACTGTACTGTGGCTTTGGCCGGCAATGAGGCCCTCTAGTCCAGGTGAGTCCACCTCCCTAAGCCTGTCCCCAAGCCTGGGCAAGGGAGCTAGCAGTTAGAAGGGAGCGTGTTGGTCGCCTCAGCTGTCACCGGTTGCCGTGACTCTAAACTCACAGAACGTGACACTCGTGTGTGAGAGCTTTCCCCAGAGCCACGGACGTGTCTACAGCTCAGGGAGCCCTTCCCGGGCGAGGACTCGGGATGGGGTTCCCGGGTGGGAATGAGTCTCCGTTGGCCTGGGCTGAGCGCACTTACTGGCCGAGGGTGTCTTCAGGGCCCAGCTCCCATGCTTGAGGATCTTGGTGGGGGCCTTCAGCCCGCTGGGCCTCAGCAGACTCATGGTCAGGCGGTCAGACGCTGCCGCAGCCACTACCAGGCCCCGACCATCGAGCCCACTGTGGGGCCTTCTGAGGCACACTCGTTCTCAGGAGTAAATCTCTGAAGAGCAGAGGAGAGAGTCTGTCTCAGGCAAGCGACCACAGCAGCTTCCGGAGCCCAGAGAGCTGCCAGTCTGGCACTCTCCACCCCGAGTGCGACCCCCAGTCTCCCGCACAGCCCCCTGAGCCCACCAAGTGTCATTCCTGCGCAAAAACTCAATCCAAAACAGACAAACAAACAACTGCCGATTCGGGGCCAGAGAGCAGAGGGGACAGGTACTAGCCCTGCGGGCAGCTGACCCTCGCGCCCTCCCTGCCATCACTCCCACCACCAAACACATTCAGGAGCCAGAAATCATCCCTGAGCACTGCGAGTGTCACTGACCACCTCCCCGTCCAGACACTGACGAGCCGGCAGGCGACTCAGCAGTGATGGCTGGTCTTGTGTGTGCGTGTGTGCGTATGTACATGTGTGAGAGGCCCGGGGTTACACGTAGAAGCTAAGGCAAGCAACAGGCACACTTTTTTCTATGGGATCAGAACTGCCAGGGAAAAGGGCCCAGCAAGACTGCGCCATGGGGGGCTGGAGAGTGATAGCATAGTGGGAAGGGCATTTGCCTTGCACGCGGCCGACCCAGGTTCGATTCCCAGCATCCCATATGGTCCTCTAAGCACTGCCAGGAGTGATTCCCGAGTGCAGACCCAGGAGTAAACACTGTGCATCACCAGGTGTGACCCAAAAAGAAAAAAAATTGTGCCAAAGGGGAGCGAAGGAGTTTTCGGCATTTCCTTCATTCCTTGTGACGCTGCCCAGGTTGGATAACCACAAGCCAGTATTAACTCCATTTCTTAACCCACAGAACTGAGGCAGACAGGTAGATGCGGGAAGCGTCCCCATGGCGATGGAACTCCGAGAAAGTCAACAAAAGCTTCATGGCCACCAAAAGACTACCTGAGTGCACGGGACCCATGGTCTTGTCAAAATTAACCCACATTATGAGGCCCAGAGCAGGCTGGACCCCCTGAGGGAATAGGAACAAAGGGCAGGAAAGGAATTTCTAAGAGGACCATGGACCACTCAACTCTACCCCCTTGGCAACCACCCTAGCAACGGACTCTAGGTAGCTAGAAACTCCCACCAGGGGCAGCCTGGGGAAATCCCTAGATTAGCCACCTTGAACCAAGGGAGGGCGCTCATGTGTGCCCGAGCCCAGGTACTGCTCTTGCCTATGAGGTCCATCATGTCACGGGCTTCTCCCCTCCTGAGGTGTGGACTTTCAGACCGAATGCAACCTAGCAACATAACATGTTCAGTGGCTTTCCGCACCTCTGGAGAAGCCGCACTCTCTCTCGAGCGTGTTACTCCCTCCCTCCTTCCCCTTCCTAAAGGCCTCCAAATAAAATGTTTCTGCTTCATGCTCATCTCCTGAAATGCTTTTTTGCGAGGAGGACAAAGGCCCGGGGGCATGAGGAGGTTGAGGATCGACTCCCTTTCCCTGAAAAGGGCAACCCCTCACTCCGGCCCAAGACCCCGGGAAGGCCTAGTGGGCGTCATGGGGCTGGCGGGGCTCATCGCACTCAGCAGTGCCAGTGCTCCAGCCAGTCTCGGGGGAGTGATATATTCTCCTCTACTTCTCATCAGCCCCCCATGAGGGCCCACTGACTTCAGAGTCATTCCATATTTCAATAGAGAAGTCCACAAGGGGCAGAGAGGCAGGACAGTGGGGAGGGCACTTGCCTTATATCCAGTTGTCCTGGGCTCGATCTCCGTCAGCACAGGGACGTTAGCCGGCCAGGTCACCCCTGGGCACAGCCAGGTATGGCCAACCCACCCCACCCCGCCCCCACCCCACCCAATAATTTATATATAACTAGTAAAAAATCTTAAACTAACTAAAGATTCAAAACTATCATACACTAAAGAACTGTTAGAGAAAAAAGCCGCCCGCACGCGGGCAGAAAGCCCAGAGACTCAGATTCACCTGTGTCACACTGCACTCGCAGCTTCAGTACTGAGCTCTGCCAAACAGGCTCGTGCCAGTCTCGTGGAGAGACTGAAAATGGCAGTTGGAGTCTAGAATGTTCTGAGGTAGAACTAGAATTCAGCAAGGAGGAGGGCATCATGGGCCATTCTTAAAGGGGCAGGCGCCACCCTTCGTGATGTCAGTGTTTGGCTGAGACTCTGGAGGGCTGCCCTGCAGATGTCAGCACTACTTGGCCAACGAGCCTCTGGTCCCTGTGGGGCCCAGTTCTGGATCCCCGGGCCCTGTGAAAGTGGTTTCAGAAAACTTTTGCCAAATGTTTCTCAGTTACAGATCTCCAACTGACGTCATTCAGCATCCCCCAAGTGGGACCTGGACCCAGTGACCCTGCCCAGGGCCCTCCTCAGGAGCCGGGCCAGGAAATCTGTGAGCCGGGAGGGGGGGGCGTTGGGCAGAGCAACAGGGCAGAGGCCCTGAGCCCGACCCTGACAGCCCTGCTCTCTGTGACCCCAGTGCTGTGAGCAACACCGGCCGCACCGTGGCCAGGGAGTGGCCCAACCCAATAAGGCCTGAGAGCTGTACAGAGGAGTATGGCCTGGCCTGCTCCGGATGGGAGCACAAGCTGAACGACTGCGGGTCCCCTCGAGGATGAGTGAGCCGGAACTGGGGAGTGGGGGGGAGGTGGCAAGGGCGGAGTCACCTAACCTGGGGGCTGAGGACGGGATACCTGACGGTGCTCAGGGCTGACTCTGATCCAGTCATGGGGGCTCATCCTGGCAGGACCTGGGTGGGGAGGGACGTACAGGGTGGGATAGGGTCAGCCACAGGCAAGGCAGGCTCCTTGGCCCTGGGCTACCCTTCCGGGCAAGGATACCTATTTTCTTTCTTTCCTTTTGTTTTTTGGGACACTTGGCAGTGCTCAGGGTTACTCCTGGGTCTGCACTCGGGAATCACTCCTGGCGGTGCTCAGGGGACCTATGGAGTCAGCCATGCACCAGGCAAGCGCCAAGTCTTCATGTCAAGGTGCCCACGAAACACAGTGTGCAACAAGGGATTCTACAGAGAATGTCAGGGCCAGCAAACGCTACGTGGAAATCAATGAATTCTGAAAAAACACAAAAAGATGCAAAAGGAGGGGCTGGAGTGAGAGCACAGTGGGGAGGGGTTTGCCTTGCTCACGGCTGACCAAGATTCGATCACCAGTCCTGAGCACTGCCAGGAGTAATTCCTGAGTGCCACGTCCGGCGCTTCGGGGCCGAGCCAGGGGAAGGCCGTCAGGGTGAAATCAGCACTCGAGTCACACAGGGTTCGTCATTCACGAGATTGCATGAATGCGTGCGTTTATTCAGAGCATAAGTACAGACTTAAGTATATTTCCACAGCTCACACAAAAGAAGGAAAGGGGATGGGACGTGGGAAAGTGGATGGGACAATGAGCAGAGCCATGCACTGTTGGTCAGCCACCTGGTGACCCTTTCGGCATAATGCAATTGGTCAGAACGACCTGCTTTGATATAGCTTTGACATATCTGCAAAGATTGTGCTGTTCCTCATACATCAGTTACAAATCATTTACGAGGGTGCATTTTCCCAAAACTGAAACCTCCTGTACTGGGAAGTTGCCCAGCTTTGAGCAGGACAAAGGGGGAATGAAAAATCAAGCATTCTTTTACTTGGTCAGTAGGCAACACTGAGCATCACTGAGTGTGACCCAAAAAGCCAAAAAAAAAAAAAAAGAGAGAGAGAGAAAAAAACAGCGCAAAAGAAAAAGTGTTTGAGCCTCACTGTCTCCCTGAGACTTGAGCACTCAAATGCTGTGTGTGAGCCTAGTAGAGTCCCCGGCCTGAACAAGCCCCCACCCCCCCACCCCCATGCTCCTGTGTTTGGACCCTGACCCTAAATCCTGTGATGGGACCACGTGTGTCCATGACAAAGACGCTAGCAGGCTCACGCCCTGGAACGTCCCTGCTTCACACAGGCGTGGCACACGGGGTCTGGCCTGCTAGCGGCCGGCAGTGATTCGGCAGGAAGCAGAAGTGTGAGCCTGAACGTGGGTCAAGTCCGTTCCTTCAGCTTGGAGTGGAGGAATGTACAAGAGGGGGTTTTGAGCACTGCCTCACAAGCAGGAGGTCCTGAATCCAAGCCCCCGGGGTCAACCGTGCACCTGGCACAAAGCCGGCACAAACCCGGCAGCTCTGCTGTCCCAGCACCACGCAGGAAGGGGGGTGACCCCAGGGGGAGGGCCACCGAGAGAGGAGGGGGACACCACAGAAAGGAGGAGTGAACACAGGGCAGGAGTTGAGGGCTGCAGGGCCAGGAGCACCGGGCAGAGAGCAGCCCTGGGGAGCAGGAGGACACGCGGGCGCCCTTGTCACTGGCCACTCGAGGCAGTCGCACAAGCCGTGTGCAGACCCACAAGGCTGACAGGACGCCAGGGACGGGGAAACCCCAGCAAGGATTTTTCTTTAAGTTTTGGGCCTTGGGGCCAGAAGTCTAGTACAGCGGGGAGGGCATTTGCCTTGCACACAACTGACCCGGGTTCAATCCCGGCATCCCATAGGGACCCCCGAGCACCTCCAGGAGTAAGTCCTGAGTGCAGAGCCAAGAGTGACCCCGGAGCACGTCCAGGTGTGACCCAAAAACAAAACTACAGCAGAGCAAGCAGAAGGGCACGGAAGCTCCGAGCCACGGAAACGCCGAGGTTGGTGCCCACTCGCCCCCGCCCCCCGCCAGGTCAGGCCTGCCTGCGATCAAGGTGCCCGAGTGTCTCCAGACAGGATCTGCCTCAGCGGCTCGGTGTGTCATCTCAGCCTATCACCCAACTCGACTGGGATTGACTCTGGTTATCTCCTTGACTGGTTATCTTGGGCATCTCAGGGGCCAGCCGCCAATCTCCGTCCTCCCACCTGGCCAGGGCGGAATCAGGTGTCAGCAGCTGGGCGCTGAACACCCCACCTGCCCGTCCAAACACAACGCGAGCCCAAAGGCCAGGCTCGCCCCCAACTCGTAGGACACGACCAAGCTAGGGGCCCCGGAGAGCACTGGGCCCGAGGATGGGTCCCAGAGATCCCCAAATCTCCCTTGATCGACGGCCTGGCCCAGCAATCTGCATCAACCACTGGGCCCAAGCTCTTTGCTTTCCTTCTGCTTGCTGAGCGAAACTTGGAGGGGAGGAACTCCAAACTTTTTTTTTTTTTTTTTTTTTTTTTTGCTTTTTGGGTCACACCTGGCGATGCGCAAGGGTTATTCCTGGCTCTGCACTCACAGGGGTTACTCCTGGCTCTGCACTCAGGAGTTACTCCTGGCATTGCTCAGGGGAACATATGGATGCTGGGACTCGAACCCGGGTTGGCCACGTGAAAGGCAAACGCCCTACCCGCTGTGCTATCTCTCCAGCCCCGGAACTCCGAACTTTATATAGAAAACAATGTATTTCACAATGCCATTTCAGCCATTCTGATTGTTGGGGGGTAAATTCTAAGCAATCATGGTGCATCTTTTGTCGAAATAATGAATGTAATCAATGTAGAGAAGAGTTAGTTAGAAATCATTTGCCTCATAGGCATTGGGTGGGTGGGAGGTGGGGTATATTGGGGTTCTTGGTGGTGAAAAATGAGTACTGGTGAAGGGTGAAGAAGACGGTGTTTGAACATTGTATGACCGAGACTTAAATCTGAAAGCTTTGTAACTTTTCCCACAGTGATTCAATAAATAAATATAAGAAGAAAAAAGAAAGAAAGAAAGAAAGAAAATTATGGAAAAAAATGTAACGTGGAGTTCATGCCCAATTCAATCAGCTAATCAGTGGCTGAATAAAGAGCAGTACTCCTACATAAAAACACAAACCATCAAACAAAAATCACTGTACCTGTGAGGCGAGTGCATCAGCAGCCTGATGGCGCCTCCACACTTCCAGATACCCCAACGTTGCTGTTGTGCCTTTGGCCAGACCCCAAAAACTTGGGGCAAAGTTTACCAAGAAAGTAAATGGCCAAAAGTTCGGTATGTGGGAAACACACCCACAAATCACCTCCGGCTCAGCTAGATCATTGGAGGCATGGCCTCTCTGGGTCCTGATTGAACTGCTTAATGACCATGATCCCAGAGACTCAGAAAAAATCTCGAAACCCAGTGGCTTTTGGCAGAAATGCGTCTGGTCCCTGCAGTGCTGGGCCCACGGTTTCGTGCCTTGGCCTGTTCCCTCTGGTGGCACGGTGGCCGCCATCCTCCAGAGGCCACTGGACAGTCAGGCTTGGGACCTCAGTAACAAAACTTGTTGGGCCTCACAGGATGGGGGTGGAGCCAGTCCTGTCCTCCCCGTCCCCAAGAGACTCCAAGTCATTGCCCACGAACGGCCTTTCTGGCTCCTGATCAAGCTGCTTAACGACCATGATCCCAGAGACTCAGGAGCAATTCTCGGGAACCCAACAGGTTTTGACAGAAATCCCTCCAGATTTAAGTGTTCAAATGTCAGAATTTCAAAATCGTGCGGCCAGTACTGCAGCCACGAAACATCATATGTTATTCATAACCAGCAATAGAAAACAAATTGTCTACTGTTGCCTTTTCAGCAGATCTGAGTGTTGAGGCAAAATCTCAAATAATAATGGTGGGTCTGGTGTCAAAATATTGAATGTGATCAAAGTAGAGAGAGAGTAATGTGGAAATCATCTGCCCCACTGGTAGGGGGAGGGTGTGGGATGGGGATATACTGGGGTTGTTGGGGGTGGAGAATGGGCACTGGTGAAGGTACGGGTGTTTCATTGTATGACCGAGACTTAGACCTGAAAGCTTTGTAACTGCTCTCACAGTGATTCAATAAATAAAATCATAAAAAGTGAAAAAAAATGTAAGGTGGAGTTCATGCACAATTCAATCAGCTAATCAGTGGCTGGATAAATAGCAGTACTCCTACATTAAAAAAAAAAGAGAGAGAGAGAGAGAAATCCAGAAAAATGCGGAAAATCTGTACCCTAAGCACACTTCTCCCCAAACGATCCGTTTTCCCCTACCCGAGATAAAGCCGACATGCTATGGGTCACATCCTCCTGCCACTGACCCCCAAAACCCGATGCTCCCTCCTCCCACCCTAGGGACTGATGGCACAAACTCCATCTTTGTGTCACGCCATACATGACACATTTGTCACTAGCACCTGATGACTCATTTCAGAACCTCAACAGAAGCCACAAAGATGGGGAGCACTGCTCAGGGAGCACATGCAGGGGCTTCTCAGACCTTCCCTCTACCTCTGTCCCCCGCCTGTTCTGGGGAAGATGTATAGACAAATGGCCGGGGGTTGAGAACAGAGGAACCAAGCTGGGAGGAAGCGGGTGATTGTGTTTTGTTTTCTCTGGTGGCCTCTAACTATGGTTCCTCTTAAGAGACAAAGAAGGCCACAAATAAGCAAACACTCTGACCTCGGTTAGCACCCAACTCTGATTGAACGCCAAGATCTGCTCTAAATGAACTTTGAAAGGGCAAGCTAAATATCTTTCAGGGAAGCAAATAACCTTAGGGGATTATCTGCTCTGGTACTAAAAATGGAAAAAAAGGTCTGTTTTGTATTTCTTGAAAATGTCAGCTTGACTCAAAGGCAGTTCTATTTCATCCCGCGGTACAAATGCTTCCTCCCAGCTAGAGCTTTGGCTCACGTCTGTCCAGCATTTTCTGGACAGGGAAACACCAGCCCTGGGAGCTGTGGCGTGATGGGCAGCACCACACACCGTTCTATGAGGAAGTTACATAAAAATCAGTCTTTCGTTCCAAACAAAATGTCAGGAGCTGCAGACACAGTTCAAGACTATATATAGCCTGAAGGCACAGGACATATGCAAACGGCATCTATTCAATGTCATCAGCCAGCCCAGTCACCCACCTCACGCTGGCATTCAACTTCAAAATATCCAGATAGAGGAAATTGTCACATGTAAGGGGGAAAAATCAGAGTTAGCAAGAGCTCGAAGAGAAGAGCAAGCCGGCAAACAGGACTGAGAGAAGGTGACCGGAGGTGAGGCAGGTCTCTGGCCTAACCCAGGTCCTAGCCCCAGCTGCCCTGCAGAACCTGCCAGGGGCGACCTCACATGCCTCGGAAGACTCACGGGCACCCCACATGCTATAGAATCCCCCCAACGCCCACAGTCGCTCAGTTCTGACTCACACCCGCCCTTCCATGCAAAAGACCCGAAGGAACAAGAATCCCAGGCCGAAGCTTCTAGTATTGGGGCTGGAACGATAGTACAGCAGTGAGGGCATTTGCCTTTCATGCAGCCAACGTGGGTTCGAATCCCAGCACCCCACATGGTCCCCTGAGCACCGCCAGGAGTAAATCCTGAGTGCAGAGCCAGGAGTAACCCCTGTGCATCACCGGGTGAAAAAATTAACAATAAAAATATAACACCGTGGAGATGTGCAGACTGGGGGCAGGGTGCAGAGGGAGACCTCCCAAAGAGTGGCCCAGAGTGAGCATAACATCCCCAAAGATTCCGTAGGATGGGTCCGCCAGGTCTGGGGTGCAGCCTCACACTTGAGTCTAAGCCACCCTGGTCAGGATGTCCAAAGAGTCCTCAGAAAAGGACCAGAAACTCTGCATTGGAGCAGAGTAGAGAGGATGATTCAGGGGAAGGAAAGCATTAGGGGGCATCTTTCGAACTGCTCAGGGGCCCAGGTGACTGTTCAGAGCGGGAACTGTGTCTGCCTGCGGACAGCTAAGCCGGCTCCTGCCCAGCCCTGCCCAGCCCCGAGCACCCAAACAAAACATTCATTTTGAAAAATGGCGTATTACTACAGAGACACCTCTAACAACTCCCACCCGGCGAGGCTCAGGGGATACCCCTGGCTCAGCACTCAGGAATTATTCTGGTGGTGCTTCGGGGACCACATGTGATGCCGGGGATTGAACCTGGGTCAGCTGCGTACAAGGCAAATGCCCTCCGAATGTATATAGCTCCAGCCCTTGCAATTCCTCTTTAAAAGCCCCTAGGGTCATAACTGGTGGTGTGTGGGTCCCTCCTGTCCTGAACCCGGGGCTCCCCAGGTGATGCTGGGGCTCTAGCCCTCTGAGCTATCTCCACACCACCCAGAATTCCGTAAGTAAAGTGAAAAAAGTAAAGGCCCTCCCGTTGTTCGTCCATTTGTTCGAGCGGGCCCAGTAACGTCTCCATTGGAGACTTTGTTGTTACTCAGTTTGGCATATCGAATACGTCACGGGGAGCTTGCCAGGCTCTGCCTGGCGGGCGAGATACGCTTGGTAGCTTGCCGGGCTCTCCGAGAGGGGTGGAGGAATCGAACTCGGGTCGGCCATGTTGGCTGCGTGCAACGCAAACGCCCTGCCACTGTAATATCGCTCCAGCCATAATTCCGTATTAAAAAAAAAAATTTGTTTACGTTAACCACAGGGACCGATGGCACAGCGAGGCCCGGGTTCTTTCTCTTAAGGTGCTGCTGAGACCAACATGCTGAGGGGAAAGGGTGCCCAGAAATCTGGTGATGCACCTGCGTTCTAGAAAGGTCGTGTCTTGAGACCAGCAGCAGCAGTACCACAAATCAACGCACACACCCAAGAAAGCAGGGAAACGCGGTCACATCTCAAACACACCTGAACAAGCTTCCAATGGCAGAGGGCGCAGAGGGCGCAGACAGGCACCAGAAGCATTGGGGAAGTGCACGGGTTCAGGCTGACTCCCTGGCTTGGCACTGGGGGTGACATTTGGCGGGGCTTGGGGGACCGTATGGGGTGCTTGGGAACGAACCCGGGTCTGCCAGGGGCAAAGCAAGTGCCCTACCCACCTTACTATCTCTCTGGCCCTGGTACGCTGTTTTTAGAAGACATTATCAAGCCGATGTGTTTCCCCCTTGCATCTTCCCCTTCATTCCAGTATTTATTTTCCCTTTCCCTCCCTTTCTCGCTGAGGCTGAGGGTCGCACACTCTAGATCGTGGTTACACACTTGTGGGGTGGGGGGTCTCACTCGGCCTGCCAGAACTCCAGCCATGCCCAATTTTCCCTATTTCCAGTGAAGAATATGCCATAGGAAAAACATCTGGTTGAAAACTCACATAAATCAATGCTTTTGGGTCT
This sequence comes from Sorex fumeus, assembly GCF_029834395.1. NCBI lineage: Eukaryota > Metazoa > Chordata > Mammalia > Eulipotyphla > Soricidae > Sorex > Sorex fumeus. The sequence continues at coordinate 4,754,278 of NW_026606086.1, read as the reverse complement.
ACAGATACTCTTAAGGGACTAAGCATGGAGAAACCTCACCGCACAGAAGAAAGAGCCAGAGTTCTGGCCCGGGCGCCCCTAAGAGCCAAGCTGACACTTCGAATGAGAAATTTTTCAGAAGTGCTCCCTGTCATAAATATAGTAAACAAAACATATAAAATCATATTTGTAAACAAAAATCCACCGTTCAGAAAAAGACAACATTTAAAAAAGAAAATGTCCCGGGGACCCGACAGATAGTTCAGTGCGAAGGTGCTTCCCAGGCATCAAAGAGTCAAATATGGACCCCTGAGGACCGCCAAGAGTAATCCCTGAGCATCACCAGGTGAAGCCCCAAGCAAAAACCAAAGCAAAGCAAACAAATAAATATGTGCTGAAAATAACCAGTAGGAAACAGGCTGGGACGGGCGTGTGGGAGAAACAGAATTTCCCGCACACCCTGCACCCAGCCCTGAGGTCACACTGCAGAACCTCAAGAGTTTGAATGAAAAATGTAAGCAATTTTATTTCTAAAAATGAGAATGTAAAAAAAGAGTCTTCAGGTCTTGCCAAGACTCAATCAAGGGGAAAGGCAGGTCACGAAAACAAAATCACTCACAAACCTACTTTTCTTCTGCAGGCACCTGGGCAGCGGCTGCCGCTCCTTGAAGTGGGGACCCGGGAGGATGTGCAGAAATTCCTCGATTCTGCGCCAACCAGGCCGGGAGCAGCTGGGCCAGCCGCATGCTGAGGGAGGCATAGCCGAGATGTCCGTGGGGTTCTGCGGAGGATTCGAGAGGGACACCTGGAGTCAACCAACTCCTCTCTACCCAATGGGCCATGGGATCTCTTTTTGTTTGTTTGTTTTGGCGGAGGCCATACCCTGCGGTGCTCAGGGCTCCCTCCTAGTGCTGCACTCAGGGATCACAACCTGGGTTGGCTGCATTAAAGGCAAACGTCCTCCACGCTGCCATCCTGGATTTGACTTTGGTGAGGAACACAGTGTACTCCAGCCTAACCTGCTCAGCCCTGCCATCTCCACCCTCTACCCAATTTCCCAATCTCTTCTCTCCTTCTCTCTCTCTCTCTCCCCCCCCAACCCCCCCTGCAGCTTTATGGATCAGACCTGGTGGTGCAGAGCTGACGCATGGCTCTGCCCTCTTCCTTCTGGCCTGGCACTCAGGGATCACTCCTGGCATGCACCGGGACCACATGGAAGGCTGGGGAGTGAGTCCAGGTCAGCTACATGCAAGGTAAGCGCCTTACCTGCTGTGCTATCACTCCGGCTCCCCCAACTTAATTTTTAGTGTGAGAAATGGACACAAAACGAATTAGGCTATAACCAGATCCCACAGCCACAGGAAAATAGAAAAGGCAGGTTGGTGGGTCCAGGTACTGCGACAGCCACATCCTGCAGCACTGGGAGACCATGTGGACGGGAGGGAGCCCAGGGCCCACGCAGGCCACACCTGACACTGCATGGTTCCTGCCACGGATATGGAGCTCAGCAAACTGTGCCTTGAAGCCACAAAAGCTAACGCTCGTATAGCCTGAGACCTCAACAATAGCAAATCAAGTGTAAAACGTTTCCTGGGTCCAAGCTATACAGTGTGGGAGGCGCTTGCTCAGTGCCCGGCCTCCCCACAGAACCCCGAGGCCTGCCAGGAGCCAGCCCTGAGCACTGGCAGCGGGAAGGGAGGGAACTGGACACCATGGCGAGCTCGGAGCTGGAACAGTGAATGCCTGACACTTCTTATCCATAGCTTTATAAGTCACGGTGAGGAAATAAAAAATTGAGGAACAAAACCCAACTGAGACAAAAGCAACTTCAGAAATACAACAACCATGGGGTCAGAGTGACAGAACAGTGGTGAGGTGCTTGCCTTGCATGCGGCCAGCCTGGGTTCGATCCCCAGCATCCCATGTGGTTGCCTCAGCCCACCAGAAGTGATCCCTGAGCGCAGAGCCAGGAGTTAGCCCTGAGCACCTCTGGGTGTGCCTCCCCTCAAAAAACAAAACAAAAAAAAAACCCAAAGAAATACAAATACTGATATTGTGGAGATAACTCCTAAAAAAGATGAAATCAGGAAATCACCCTTCAAGGGAAAAAGTGATTTTTAAAAACTTCCCCCAGAGTTAAAAAATTCAGCTTCTATCATTTTACTGATTCAGGTTTCAAAAGTGAGCTGAACCCAGAATAAACGAGCAGCAGGAGGGCGCGAGGTGCTAAGGAAGCTGGGGGCCGGGGACTGTGCTCTCATTATCACACGCCTTCCCAGCCTGCTCCGGCTGAACCCGGATTCCCTAGATGCAGGAGCTAGTGGAGATGCCGCCACCGCCAGCAGCTGGGAGGAAGGTGGGAGGGACAGGGAGTGCAGATGATGACTGGCAAAGGACCTGACACCAGGAGAGGGCCTGGCACCACCTTTCCCCGGGCGCCCACAGCCCGCCTGCCGCCTGGCGCCAGGCCCCAGTCACCTCAAAGGCGGCCAAGATCACCTTGGCCTTCTTGCTGAGCACGGCGCCCACGGCGTTGAAGTTGCGGTCTTGGATCTCAGCGTAGAGCTCCTCGGCTGAGTTCAGCGGCAGCTTCTTGGACTCTGTGGGCAGGGCCTGCCCGTCACCCTGCCTCTTCAGGGCGAATTTCTCGGGTGGCAGCTTTACATGACCTGCACGGGAGGGGACACCCAAGTGAGACTCCAGAGACTTCCTGTCAGGGGAGAGCACTGGGCTTTGAGTCACTAGATGCACACGAGCGTAGGACGCTCACGCTTTTCACGCACGGCTTCCCTGCCCTGGCCCGCGGGACGCCTCCTGCCACTGCCAGCCCGAACTGAACTCAGGATGGGGCCACCCGAGGAAACATGCCCCAGGGCGACCTAACTGCAGGTCTGTCCTGCTGGCGCGTGCAAGTGCATGCCGTCTATACCGCCATTTCAAAAAGCCAAGAGGAGCCCAGGATGGGGCTGGAGTGATAGCACAGCAGGGAAGGTGATTGCCTTGCACGGGGCAGACCCAGGTTCGAGTCCCAGCATCCCATATGGCCCCCTGAGCACCGCCAGGAGTAACTCCTGAGTGCAGCGCCAGGAGTAACCCCTGTGCATTGCCAAGTGTGACCCCTGTCACTGTCCTCCCATTGTTCATCGATTTTGCTCAAGCGGGCCCAGTAACGTCTCCATTTTGAGACTTGTTACTGTGTTTGCCATATAGAACACGTCACGGGTAGCTTGCCAGACTTTGCCATGCAGGCAAGATACTCTCCGAAAAAGAAAAAGAAAAGTCAAAAGAAAAACAAAAACAAAAACAAGATCCCAGGAATCATCTCAGCATGGAAGTTTGCTTGAGGCCGGAGACAGCTCCAACGGCTTCTTTCCTTTCTGTTTCCTTTCTCTTATTTTTGGGCCAAACCTGTCAGAGCTCAAGGCTTATTCCTGCCTCTGTGCTCTGGGCTAATTCTTGGCAGTGACTGGGGGAACCATATGCGGTCCTGGGGACCAAACTCACCCTAATTGCTGCACTGCCTCTAGCTCCAAGATGGTTCCTTTCAAAAAATCATCTCCTCCACTTTCAACACAAATCCCGACGTGTCTACACACAATCAGCTCCACTGCTGTGGGTCCAGAGAGACGGGTCATCGGGGGCAGCGCATGCTCAAGTCCAGCTGTCTGTTCCTCTGAGCACTGCCCCGTGTGGGCCCTGAGCCCTGTGGGGTGGGTGCTGAGAAACATAAAGCAACAAGAAGAACTCCTGCATCGGAGAATGTGGGAGAGAAAGTGAACGACGGAAGAAAAATACTTCTCGGGTGCTTTCCAAATCCTAAGCCCCTCGGAACAGCCCGGGCACCAGCGTCTGGAGACAGCACGCCACAGTGGCCGCGGGACCCAGGGCCTGAGCACATGCTGAGATACACGAGGTCGGCAAGATCTCGCATTCCAGCTCAAAGCAGAGGGGCAGCCGCTGGCCCAGGCAGCCTGCACGCAGCTCCTGCACGGACCTGCCCTCGCCCTTGGTCCAGCCACGGCCGCAGAGCTGGGGGGTTATAGGGAAGCCCAATTTCTCCTTGTTTTTCAGATTTCTCTTAATTTTTTCTTTTTTGGGGGGGTCACACCCAGCAATGCACAGGAGTCACTAGTGGCTCTGCACTCAGGAATTACTCCTGGTGGTGCTCAGGGGACACTATGGGATGCTGGGAATCGAACCCGGGCTGAGCCGCGTGCAAGGAAAATGCCCTACCCGCTGTACTATCACTCCAGCCCTCTCCCTTAATTAAATGTTTCATCAGAAGTAAGTGTGTGATGTGAAGAGACTGTGAGCTCCCAAAACGCCTTCCCCCCGGAGGCACCCCACAAGCCCCATCTCTCACACCTCCGCACCAGCCACCCCAGCACCTCTGCCAGATCCCTCGAGGGACTTGCAGAAGCACCAGGAGGTGGGGACCCCTCGCACGGGGTGCTCCCGTGCCAGTGAAAGCTCGGAGTAGGAGTCTGGGGAGGGACTGTGTGTGTGGCATCACCCCCAGCCGCTGCCAAGCAAAGCCCCGGTGGCCCCAGGGCCACGGACTGGCCCCACAGAGCAGAAAATCACCGAGATCAGCCCCACAGTCCCTTGGGCACTGCTTACAACTGTCCCCACAAAAGGAAGCAACTTAAGAAGTTATCCTTTGGAACAACTGGTAAAAAACAAACCGGAAACACCCCCATAATCATGAAAGAGCAGGAAAACGCTTTGTTGTGTGGAAATGCCTCCATGTGTGGTCCTGTTCTGCTTCCGTGGCCGCTGTCACTGAGCCACGCATTCACCACTGCAGTGACATACAGACTAACACACACGAACACACACACACACACACACACACACACACACACACACACACACACGCCATCGCAATCCACTCTGCGATAACCAGCTTGGCACACTGGACAGACAGCACTGTCTGGACTCAGCCAACACTCAGCAGCTGCAGGGCTCTGTGTCCCCAGAGAGACCCCATGCAGTTAGCTGCATCCCCATCCTTCCAGACCGGGGCTCTATCCCCAGGGCTGTTTCCCCAGCCCCCGGCCAGGGCCACTCCTGAAGTCGCCGGAGTTACCCCTCTTGTGGCCTGGGGCTCCGTATTATGAAGAAAAGACACAATCAGACTGTGGGAAACTTCTCAGACTGTATCCCAGCAGGAGCTACTCCCAGCTCAGTGCTCACTGGATGAGGCAGGAGCGCGGATGGAACCGAGCGCTGGCTGTGCGCCTGGCACTAGCCCCGTGAGCTTTCCTAGCCCCCACTCAGATCTGAAATGCTACAGAATCTAACACCCGGGGCCAAAGCCCCCTGACCTCAGACCCAGGCACCCCTCAGAAACGCTCTATTCCTCACGCCTCCCTGGGCGGCCTGAGCAGCGGGGCTGCACACCGCATGGCCCTCTGCACAAGGCCTTCGCCTCAGTTTCCCCGATGGTGTCCTGGCTCGAGCTCGCTTTAACCTTGGGCTGAAAGTCAGTGCCTGACATTTTCAAGTATTCTGACTTATACACAAATGCCACACCTTTAAAAACAGACACTTTTGAGATTGATTTTACTCAGCTAACCTATTAGTAAATGATGTCGCTTCACTTACTGTTCTGGAAGCCATAAATTTCATCGACGAATCCTTCGTATGTCAGCTGAGTCGCAAGGGGCGTTAATGAATCCACATTTCAATCAAGCAACAAGAGGTTATCAAAACCAGGAAATATTGAATTCTGACTTTCTGTAAACTCTCTCTCCATCCTCATCATCATATTGGCCACTTGCTGGGAACAAAGTACAGAATCAGGGAGAGCCTTTTTAGCAATGGGCGGATTTTAAAATGAAGCTAAAAAGAGCCCGGCAATCCAAAATTTAAAAATAAGGCGGAAAAAAATGGAACAATAAAATAAAACAAGACAGGCCCGAGACAGTATGGTAGGTAGGATGCTTGCCTTGCAGGTGGCTGACACAGGTTCAATTCCTGGCACCACGTACGATCCCTCAAACCCTGCCAGGAGTGAGCCCCGAGCACTGCAGGGTATGGAGAGGGCGGGAGGAGGGAGAGGGCGAGAGAGGGAGGGAGAGTAGGGATGGAAAAGAAAAGATAAAAAATAGAAAAGAGAAAAGGAAAGAGGGCTGGGAGACAGCAGAGGGGCCAGGGGTCACGCCTTGCACGCAGACAGACTCATTTTGGTGGCCCGAGCACAGAGCCAAGAGCACTGCGAGGTGGAGCCCCAAACCCCACCTGCAGGAGAGAGGCCTCTCTCCCCGCCCCGGCTCACCCTGGCGCACTCGCCCTTGCCGAAGATCTAGGGGATGGTCCCGTACAGGCCAGCAGCTTCATCAGGCCCTTGGTCGCGTGGTACAGGCCCGTCTTGTCGCTGTCCAGGCAGCACTCCTGTGGGAGAGGGCCAGGCGCGTGGGCACAGGCTCTGTGAGTCAGCACCGAGGCCTCAAGGCAGCATCTCTACTGGGGGCAAGCATTGCTGGGCGGGTGAGGAAAGGCTGGCCTCCGCCTGCCCGCGTGACCACACAGCAGAACACTCTGGGCTTGTGGAAGGGCAGGCAGCCTCTCCCACATACAGCAGCGAGTGTCACAGGGGACAGCAGGCGGGCAGCCACGGTCTCGGAGAAGGGCCACAAGGTCCATTTAACACACAGACAAAAAGAAACATCTTTGGCCCAGAAAGAGCAAAGAGCACGCACGCGCCGCCCAGCCGGGTGGTTCAGCAGGGCTGACAGAGCACACACGGTCCCCAGCGGGGCCTCAAGATCTCTCCTGTGCCTCAATCCCTTCATCCAGCAAGTGCGGAGAGCAGAGGAGGGAAATCACACAACGCGCTTCACCTGCACTCCACCTAATGGGGCGGCACTGCTGGTGCCCATCGCGGGACTCTCTTTTTATCTTTTTTCTTTTTGGGTCACACCCGGCAATGCACTGGGGTTACTCCTGGCTCATGCACTCAGGAACTACTCCTAGTGGTGCTCGGGGGACCATATGGGATGCTGGGAATCGAACCCGTGTCGGCCGCATGCAAGGCAAACGCCCTACCTGCTGTGCTATTGCTCCAGTCCCTCATCGTGGAATCTTTGACCCTGTCTAAGGCAGCAGCCAACAGGCGTGCACCGCAGAGGCGTGAGGACGAGGGGTGCAGACTGAGGGCGGGGTAGAGAGGGAGACCTCCCAGAGAGCCTGGCCCAGATTGAGCATAACATCCCCAAAGATCACGTAGGATGTCTCTGCCAAGTCTGGGGTGCAGCCTCACACTTCAGTCCAAAATATCCTGGTCGGGATGTCCAAAGAGTCCTCAGAAAAGGACCAGAAACTCCGCATTGGAGCAGAGCAGAGAGGAAGATTCAGTGGAAGGAAAGCATTAGGGGACCTCTTTCAAACAGCTCAGGGGCATAGGTGACTGTTCAGAGCGGGAACTGTGTCTGCCTGCGGACAGCTAAGCCGGCTCCTGCCTGGCCCTGCCCAGCCCCGAGCACCCAACAAAACATTCATTTTGAAAAACGGCGTATTACTACAGAGACACCTCTAACAACTCCCACCCGGTGAGGCTCAGGGGATACCCCTGGCTCTGCACTCAGGAATTATTCTGGTGGTGCTTCGGGGACCATATGGGATGCCGGGGATTGAACCTGGGTCAGCTGTGTGCAAGGCAAATGCCCTCCGAATGTATATAGCTCCAGCCCTTGCAATTCCTCTTTAACAGCCACTAGGGTCATAACTGGTGGTGTGTGGGTCCCTCCTGTCCTGAACTCGGGGCTCCCCAGGTGATGCGGGCTTGGGGGCCGTCGTGGCTCAGGGCGAGAGAGAAGGCGTGAATGCAGCATCCACGGGCGGATGTGGGGCCCGTGGCAACGAACTGTCTGGGGTCTGTCTGTTGGGATGGCCTTGCCCCGCCCACGCAGGGCCAGGAGCAACCCTGGGTGTGACTGAGACAGCTCCTATCCTCAGCTGGGGTGACCAAGCCGCTTCCTCAACGCTTCCGCACTGCTGATTGGGAAAGGGAGCAGAGAGGCCGCTCCCAGACCTGCAATGGCTCGGATGGAAGGCGAACCCCTAGTCCTGTCACCACTCAGGGCCGGGCAGGCCCCTGTCCTGTCACCACACAGGGGCATGCAGGCCTGTGTCCTGTCACCAAACAAGGCCATGCAAGCCCCTCCCTGCTTCATGACTGGGGTGGGGAGAGACCATCGGGGAGCCCAGGAAAGTTCTGGATTCCACAGGATGAAGCCCAGAGACGTGAGCAAACCCACAGGGAGCTGGGTGACAGCAGCGCAGAACCCAAGCGAGCCCCAGGTTCTTTCTCTTAAGGTGCTGCTGAGACCAACATGCCGAGGGGAAATGGTGCCCAGAAATCTGGTGATGCACCTGCGTTCTCGAAAGGTCGTGTCTTGAGACCAGCAGCAGCAGTACCACAAATCAACTCACACGCCCAAGGAATGCAGGGAAACGCGGTCGTGTCTCAAACACACCTGCACAAGCTTCCAATGATAGAAGGTGCAGAGGGTGCAGACAGGCACTGGGAGCGTTGGGGCCGTGCACGGGTTCCAGCTGACTCCCTGGCTTGGCACTTGGGGTCATACCTGGCGGGGCTTGGTGGACCGTATGGGGTGCCAGGGAACAAACCCGGGTCTGCAAGGGACAAGGCAAGTGCCCTACCCACATCACTATCTCTCTGGCCCGGTACGAAGTTTTTAGAAGACATTATCAAGCTGATGTGTTTCCCCCTTGCATCTTCCCCTTCATTCCGGTATTTATTTTCCCTTTCCCTCCCTTTCTTGCTGAGGCTGAGGGTCGCACACTCTAGGTGGTGGTTAAACACTTGGTGGGGGGGTCCCCACTCGGCCTCCCAGAACTCCAGCCATGCCCAATTTTCCCTTTTTCCAGTGAAGAATGTGCCATAGGAAAAACATCCGGTTGAAAACTCAAATATATCAATGCTTTTGGGTCTACAGATTCTCTTAAGGGACTCAGCATGGAGAAACCTCACCCCACAGAAGAAAGAGCCAGAGTTATGGCCCAGGCACCCCTAAGAGCCAACCTGACACTTTGAAAGAGAAATTTTTCAGAAGTGCTCCCTGTCATAAAGATAGTAAACAAAACATATAAAATCATATTTGCAAACAAAACACAACCTTTCAGAAAAAGACAATATTTAAAAAAGAAAAACTCTGGGAGCCAGATAGATAGTATAGTGGGAAGGTGCTTCCCTGGCATCAAAGAGTCAAATATGGACCCCTGAGGACCCCCAAGAGTAAGCCCTGAGCATCACCAGGTGAAGCCCCAAGCAAAAACCAAAGCAAAGCAAACAAATAAATATGTGCAGAAAATAACCAGTAGGAAACGGGCTGGGACGGGCGTGTGGGAGAAACAGAATTTCCCGCACACCCTGCACCCAGCCCTTAGGTCACACTGCAGAACCTCAAGAGTTTGAATGAAAAATGTAAGCAATTTTATTTCTAGAAAATGAAAATGTAAGATAAAAGTCTTCAGGTCTTGCCAAGACTCAATCAAGGGGAAAGGCGAGTCATGTAAACAAAATCACTCAGAAAGGGCTAACTGGAAAAACGCAGTGACAGACTTGACTATTTCTGGCTGGAGTGGCCCTGCCTTCCACTCTCAAAGCTTCCTCCACAGCCACAGTGAATTCAGGGTGGGAGGGCACAAGGACAAACATCGAACAGCAGCAGAGAAACACCAAAAAATCAACACATTTAAGGAAAATTGATTTTTGAGAATTCAGTAAGGGCAACAACAATTTTAAGCCAATTTGTTGGAACAGGAGGGTCTCCATAAGCAAGAGGAGCAGCGGCCCGAGAGGCAGCACAGGGGAAGGCGCTGGTCTTGCACGCAGCCAATCTGGGTTCTAGCCCCAGCACCACATATGGTCCCCGAGCAAGCGCAGGAGTGATCCTTGAGCACAGAACCAGGAGTAAACCTTGAGCACTGCTGGGTGTGGCCCAACTCCCATCTCTCCCCAAAAGGAAGAAGCTGGACGCTTCCAGGAATCACTAAAATGCCAGCGTGAGTGTCACCATCACAAATGAGTGTCAAGTTCAAAGGGCAAACACTGAACTTACTCTGAAGGCGCCCTCCGACTCCATGGAGAGAAGGTCCCCGTCGAAGGGAATGAGGTCCAGGCTGTACTCCTCCCGATGGATGAAGGAGCCCAGGACGCCCAGGTCCTTCAGCCGCTGCTCACACAGCAGGCTACGCCGGGGCACAAACAAAATGTGGAAATCTCTTGTGGGGCCACGTCTGTCTTCACTGCAAGAGAGGACCGTGCCTTGGCCCGAGGCCCCGACGCGAGGACTGCTCCCCAGGGCCCCACCTGTGCCTGACACACAGTGGGCTCTAAAGAGACGCTTATGAGCTAACCACCCACTACCGACTCGGCCCAAGTTTCGAGTTTTCCTGCTCTCTTGATGTGATGCTTTTTCTGGAAACCGCTGACCTGTGCTCTGCCAAGGGGCAGTGCTGCTTCTCTTGGGCCATTGATGGGACATGAAAACTCTCAGGGTTGGGGCTGGAGCAACAGCGCAGCGGGTAGGGCGTTTGCCTTGCACGCAGCTGACTCGGATTCGATTCCCAGTTCCCAGCATCCTATATGGTCCCCTGAGCACCACCGGGGGTAATTCCTGAGTACAGAGCCAGGATTAACCCCTGTGCATTGACGGGTGTCACCCAAAAAGAGAAAAAAAAAAAAGAAAAACCTCTCAGGGTTATTGCAATGGACATCTGTTTCTTGCAGAAAAAAAAATGTTTCTATTTAATCAAGCAATGTCTCTAGGAAAATAAAAGGTTGCTTCACACCGTGCCCGATCTTGGGCAAATACCCCACATGCTTTTAAGTCCGTCCGTAGGGGCCACGTCGATCAGACATAATGCAGATGGGGCTGGTGCACTTCCTCCATAGATGCTGCAGCATTAAATTTTAATCAGCTTCGTCTGACGGTGCTTATGAAATTTGAGCATATGGTATTCAGTACTTGAAAAAGAACCACTAGCTGTTTTTCTTTTTATAAAAAAATCTGGGTCCTACTACTGAGACAGGCCGGAGCTTCCTACTGTCCTGAGAGAGTGGGTTTCTGTGGTTTGCCCTGCCTCCCCAAGCCCCAATGCACAAAGTTTCCCATTCTCTATTTATAGTTTTTGGGCCACACCTGCAGGTGCTCAGGGATAACTCCTGGCTATGCACTCAGAAGTCACTCCTGGAAAACTTGGGGACCACACTGGGTTCCGAGGATCTCTCCTTGATTGACTGCAGAGTATCCTACTCCTGACCCCCCATTCTCCTCCGACACACTCTCACATCTGTCCAAAGATCCACTTCCTAAAGCGCTGGCAAGCAAAGGTGTCCTAATGAGCACTAAAACCACTAGAGGAATGATTCCGTATGGACCATGCATCAGCTCTGAGATACCTAAGCACATTTTCAGCAATTATATCCATCAGTTCTAGCGGGGTCTGACGAAAAAAATGATATTCTTGACATCCGCTGCTTGCACCGGCTTCCTTTGAGTGTGAACATTTTCTCCACCTCATGTTCCTAGGAAAGCACACATACAAATGGTGAACAGAACCCCTAAAGCTTAGCAGCCGACCCAAACTCAGACATCACTGCAGGCAGCCAACCCGGGTTGGATTGCCGGCCTCCCACTCCGTCCCCAAACACCACCAAGAGTCATTCCTGAGTGCAGAGCTAGGGGTAAGTCTGAGCACTGCCAGGGGTGGCCCAAACAAAACAGACCAACAACAAAAACTCAGGTGTTCTAACACTCCCACTCCAAAGCACAGTAGACTTTAGTGTTGAGTCAGAGAATGCAGGGGTTACGGTACATGCCTGACACATGACTGCCAACTTCGCCCCCTGGCACCACAAGGGTCTCAAGCATTGCCATGTGCATCCCAAGAGAGGCCACTGGAGTGGCCTGGGATATCCCTGCCACCACAGCGCCAAGCCTCCTCAAACTGCTAAGAATCACCACCAGGAGGTGCCCTGGGGCAGTGCTCAGGAGACCTGGGGCTAGGGAGAAAGTAGAGTGGTTAAGGTGCTTGCTTTGCATTCAGCTGACCCGGGGATCTATCCCCAGCACCCCATACTGTCCACTGAGCACTGCCAGGAGTGATCCTAAGTGCAAAGCCAGGAGTAAGTCCTGAGCACTGCCTGGCACGAGCCCCCAAATAAAATTCAAAACCACTGTAGGATAAAAATTTAGATTCCCCAAAGCCAGGTATATAAATTCAGGCTGAAGTAACCAATCCTGTGTCTGAAAAACTTTGAGCCACATTTAGTAACAATCAGAAGATATTCCACTCCGTCAAGGAGAAGAGGGGGGTGCACACCCACCCTTGAAAGGTCCACTGAAGGCTCCTATGCTGCCCGAGCCCCTGAGCTGCTTGTGCCCATGTAGCCGAGCAAATGCGGTGCCCGCAGCTCTCCTTGAGATGGGGACTTTTGTGCTTTCCTTTCTAATGTTGGGATGTGTGTAGGGGCTCTCTCTGTCTTTGGAGAAGCCCACGGTCTCTCCTGAAATGTTACTCTCTCTCCGCTCGTCCTCTTCCTAAAGGTCACCAAATAAAATGGTTTTTTTTTACTTCAAATAAATAAACAAAAGGTCCACAGAAGATAAAACATTTACCACTCATAACAGCATCAGTGATTCTAAAAACCAGACAGCTCTGCACACCAGTTACTCCAGAAGTGGAACATCATATTACTCTTGCTAGAGTAAAGAATAACAGCTTCAAAAAAAGTAATAATAACCAAAACCTTTTTACCTTTAGAAGTGAGTACTGTGCAATCAAGCCAAATGGTCCTGTGAGATACTCATCTCAAACTATTGCCTGCGGGAGAGAGAAGCGTCCCGTTGTTTTAGTAAAAGCAATTTCAGTAACGGCCAACAGCAAACAACAGTCATTTGCAAACTCTGGACAAACAGAACTTGCAGTTAACAATAGCTGACCACACTCATATTCCGTGGCCTGAAGAAAAACAGCGTCAGGGCAAGGGGTGCTCCTGGCCACGGAAGCACATTCACTGTCATCCACAAAGAGTGTGTTTGCAGTGTCCTGGGGTCAGACTGGGGTCATGAGCCCCGTGGGTGAACTGCCAAGGACACCGTTCAACCCAGCATGTAACAGCCATCATATAATCCAGCGTCTATCAAATGAAAACCTCTCGTGTAGGTATCCCATAGGTATCTTAATTCTGAGAGAGTATTTGGAAAGCTGGGACAGTGTCATGTGCCCCTGAGAGAGTCAGGCCTCCAGCTGACCTTCGCCTCTACCTAGGTAAGGATGGTGTCACTGGGGGCCAGGACGAATGCCAAGCGGCCTGTGAGCATTTCGCCTGTGCGACACCAGGGTCCTTTTTCCTCATTTGGCGTAACTGATTGCGCGAACCGGGGAGGAACAGGCAGCTGGGAAAAGTGGTACCCAGGGTAACTAGCATGCAGCGCCACCCCGCACAAGGGGACAGCGGGGAGTGCCTGGACCTGGGGCTGGACTCGTCCTGCTGAGACTGACTCCAGTCGCCCCCGTTTTCCTTCCCAGAGCCGAGTCGCAGGGGTGGGGAGCACAACGCCCCCTCTATCGGGGCTGCCGACTCTGGGGGGCGCCCCCGGACCCAGAGGCTGCTGCCCGCCCTGGCCCTCAGCTTGCTGCCCACACACATGTCCAGGAACTCGCTCAGCACGTTCAGGTTCACCTGCCTGATGGCAGGTGCGCGGCCTTGGCGCCTCTGGGCCCCGCCGCCACATGACGCCGCGGTCACGTGAGAAGAGTGACATCACACCCCTTCATCTCCTTCCATCCTGCTAGTGGCGCCGGGTGTGCCCCACCGAGCCAGGGCACAGGCTTCCGAGACTCAGCGCTTCCAGGGGGCTGTACAGACCCCCCCAGACCCCCAGCAGAGCCGGGGCACAGCGCTGCCTCTGCTCCCTTGGAGGGACCCTCCCGGGAAGATGGGGGTGGGGGGAGAGGGCGCCCTGGCGTCATCTCCCCTGCACTGCCAGCTGGCCTTGCGAGGACACGTTCCCCACCCCCCACCCCCTGCCCCGGCTCCCGGGAGGGTCTCAGGGGGTCCTCGGGTTCCCCTGGCCATCACCGGGTTCTGCTCAGTGAGGGACCTAGCAGCAGCCCCAGCAGGCCGGTGAGTGGCTCGTTGCGCCCTCTGCTGGCCGCCGTGGGAGCTGCACAGGTGCCGGGCCCTGCCTGGCGCGGGGGTCCCGCCCACCCGCACCCAGCAGCGCCTCACTCAGGCCCGTCCCCGCGTCCCGGGGGTTCCCTGCCCGCCCCTCGGGGGCCTGCCCGTGGCTGCGGAGCCGCAGGATGGGGCGCTGCCTGCGCAGCGGTCCCTGGGGGGCCTCCGGCCTGATGACCGAGCTCTGTGGCGCCAGGTTGGTTGGCGGGGGCCGGAGCAGGGCCGGCGACTCCCGGCGGGCGACCCCCGGCGCCCGTCTCCCCGCGCGGGGCGGACCCCAGACCCCGGCGCCCAGGGAGGCGCACCCCGAGGCCACGTGACCGTCTTTCCTGGGGGAAGCGGCGGACGGGCAGCGGGGAGCTCAGGGCGTGCGAGTTCTGGGGCGCGGGGGCGCGAGGGTCTGAGACTGGAGGCGTCTGTCCGCGGGGTCCGGGCAGCGGCAGCGGCAGCCAGACTGGAAGGCGGCCTCGGCGTCTGGCCCTCGGGCAGGGCGGGGTCCTAGTCTGGTGGAGGTGGCATAGGGCTCAGGCTTCCAGCTCTGAGTCTCCCTCATCCGGGGCGCGCGGCTCCGCGCGGTCTAGGAGATGGGGGTCAGCGGCGGCGCGGGCGTCCCCCACGTGCCGGCAGGGGGCTGTCCCCGCTGCAGCGCCCCCGCCCCAGACTCACCCCGCACCCCCACGCCTGCTAGGGGGCGCCCTCCACTCCAGGTGGGAAAACCCCCAGACCACTGAGCCTCCTAGGACCCGCTGGCCACGGACTGCTGGTTGTAGGCCCTGAGGGTCCTCACGGCCCCTGGGGCCTCGACTTCCCTTCCTGTGCCAGAAATCAACCCAGAGAGAGGCCAGTGCACAACTGCCCTAGAACTGATGCTCAACGGCTCCCAGGACTATTGTGGGAGGAGGGGCCCAGGCTTTGATGCTTGCAGAAGTTTAGTGAAATTTTACTGAGTATGAAGAAGAAAAAGTTTGCCTATGTGTACATGCCAGAACCCGCGTATCATTGTGTCCATTTGAATTTTAAGAAACAAGTTAATAACTTTGGGAGATGGAGAACAGAAAGAAAAAAAAAGAACTTGTTGCAGCCCCACCCCACCCCCCAAAAAAGAATTCTTTTAAACACCTAATCCCAGGAAGAAGTGCTATTTCTTGAATAAATTATTACCAAGCAATGACAACAATTAAAACACACACAAAAGGACGTGTGGGGGGAGCACAGGGTGGGGACGGACATTCAGTCAAGACTGGGCAATGCCACAGCCTGGAAAGGACATGAGAGGGGACAGAAGTGTGGTTCCTGGGATGCATATTTGGAGAGAGACAGAGGTGCGTGTGAAGTGGGGGATCTCATTAAAGTCTGGGGTCCAGGACAGCAGTGGATGTTCGTGTCCTACTCAGTGGTTCGAATCGGTGTGCCTTGGGGATGGAGGGAATGTGCACCCCTGGGAGAAGCCGGGAGGGCCACTGGGTATTCCCTCCAACCCACCTTGCGGCACTGGGTCATGCATGTTTAGATCACATGCTCTGGGCCATAGCACCAGTGATGCGGGCAGGTGACACATTGAATGAGGCATAACTTACAGCAACAAGCCGAGTCTCCCTGGTCCCCGGGTGAGTGGGTGAACGAGGAGCATGTTCCGAGGGTCAGATGCCTCCGAAAACTGACAGGAGGAATCGGAGACTGAGGCCCACCTTAGAAATGGCAGAATGTATGTCTCGTTAGTGAGACCCAAGATATCCGCACACACATTACAGAATTCTCATGGGTTTACGGCAAACGGAAATTCTCACAGAGATGAAAAGAGAAGTGTGTATTTCTCTCAGCGCCTGGCTCACACTTACACTCCAGATCATTAAATAGAAAGCAAAGAATCTGAGACTAACAGAGATCTCCTGAATTCAACACCCAAGGGCTGGAAATACACCGGAAAGGGTGGACTTCTGTGCAGTTAAGCTATTACATGAGCAACACCTCGCTAGGGAATAGGATCTTGTTTAGGTGGAAATAAGAGCGTTTTAGTGGAAAGGAAATCTCTGATGCGACCCTGTGGGTCAGGAATCTTGACTTTCCTATGGCATGTGTTTGGGGCTGGGCTGGGGTCTACGCTTCACAGACAGGAGAGCTGTGTTGGTCCCCAGCACTGCATGGTCTCTGGAGGCAGGAATGACTGAAGAGCACTGTGTCCCCAAAGCAAAACAAAACAAACTTATTTGGTAACTGATCCCACCATAAGATTATTTTAAGAGTTCCTTGCTCTAAATCGAACACATACTTAGAAAATCTGATTTTAAATGTTTATTCAAAGTGAAGGGGTTTAAGGAGGATGAGCAGAGTCTCTTACCCCCGCGCCTGGCTGTCCTCGCCGGGGCCCCTTGGAGGGGAGCGGGTTGAGTTTCCCTCCCCACCCCGACCAGGGCTCCGGCAGCCGAAGACCTCCACAACCAGCCACCACCATGCTGAGACCACTCTCCACAGGCATGAAGGTACTAGCAGAGGAACAAAGGCATGCGTGTCCTGGGGCTGAGATCTCCAAGCCTGCTCGGATTGGGGCTGAGCATCCTCCACTCAGATCCTCCATATTCTAGTAGGCAGGGGTTACAGCCACCAACTGCCCCCCCTTGTGCCCTGTAATCCCATCAATGGCCAAGACCCAGAGACTATAAAACCCAGCTCCCAGAAGCATCTTATTATCTCATTCTTACTTTGGACAAACTGGCAGGCTACCGAATGTAACCTGCCCACACGGCAGAGTCTGGCAAACTCCCCGTGGCTTACCCAATATGCCAAATACCAGTAACAATGATGAGGCTCAGTCTACTAACCCTGAAAGAGCCTTGAATATGGCACTTTTTTAAAAATTCTCAGGTCTAAGCCAAAGGAGACATTACTGGGGCCTGTTCGAGGCAATCGACGAACAACAAGATGGTTGTGAACGTGATCGTGAGCAGATTCCGATTTTTTTGGGGGGGAGGGGGTCATACCGAGAGATCGCAGGGGATCCTCCTGGTTCTGCACTCAGGAATTACTCCTGGCAGTGCTTGGAGGACCATATGGGATGCCAAGGATCGAACCCAAGTTGGCCGTGTGCAAGACAAACGCTCTCCACTCTGGAATGTCACTCCAGTCCCAGACTCCCATTCTTTGGTCAGGACTATCCAACTAGCCTGAGGCAGGAGGGGAGGGCAGCTTCCTTGGCGTGTTCCTGACACAAGCCTGGAACATTGCACAATCACCTGGCAGCCTTTCCTCGAGTGGGCATGTGTGGTGACCCCTACATGGACACGGCCAAACAGACCCCGGCAGCTGCTCCTGCTGACCAGTCCTCACGGCTAATTCCTTTGGTCTCTTCTCAGCTCTGACTTCTATCGTGCAATCCACAAGT
Source organism: Sorex fumeus (assembly GCF_029834395.1). Lineage (NCBI taxonomy): Eukaryota > Metazoa > Chordata > Mammalia > Eulipotyphla > Soricidae > Sorex > Sorex fumeus. The sequence goes on along the minus strand of NW_026606086.1, from coordinate 4,736,708 downwards.
GGCTAGAGGACATTGGGCCTCTTTACCGATTCCCGAGTCACAAATACGCTTTAGATTTGGTGTCATGAGGAACAGCAGAGGGAGGAGAGCCGGAAGGGAGGTCTCCGGGGCCAGAAACCTTTCCCAAGGGATCACACTATCCAGATTCTTTCCTTACGACTTTCATAAGAAATAAATCTCAGTCATCATGCAAATGCCTTAAAGTGTTACTGGGCAGCCTTTCGAAATGCAAAAACAAGAACCAAATATTAGAAACTAAAAAAATATATGAAATTTATTATAACGTGGATAGAGTTTCTTTAGTCTTTCCATCAAAGACACACAGATAGAGCAAAGGAAGCAGGAGTGGGAGGAAAAAGAGAGGGTGAGGTGAGCACGGCAGCGCGTGAGCGTGGAGACAGCCAGACATCAGCACCCACAGTGAGCTCAGGACCACGGAGGCTGCCTCCCGGCCCCGCAGAGTTACTGACCAAAGCCCGAGCCTGACATTCTGGTTCTGGTATCTGTCCTTGGCCGTCAGGGAAGTGGGGGACTCTGAACAGGACTTCCCCCCCCCCCGCCATCCTCTCTGGGCTCTAGCAGTGGTCTGAGCAGGGCAGGACTGACCCTGCCTTCCGCAACTGGACCCGTTTTCAACCTGTCTGAAAACCTAACTTGGAGACAAGCTCCCGAAAGAAACGCTGACTTCACAAAGTGCAGAGACACACCTTTGGCACACATCGCGTGCAGCTAAGCTGGAGATAACTACAGTCTGGGGAAAACCCGCAGCAAATCCAGGGGCTGGGTGAGTGTAGCCGACGTCCTCGCTCAGAGGCAGCAGTTCTGCGCCTCCATGTGGGAGCCCAGGATGGAGAGAGCCACCGCCATCAGGACTGCACGCCAACAAGGCCCTTGGGGGCAGGCAGCGGTTTCTGCATGAACCCAGGGAAACTGGACCTAAACCCTTCTAGGCTTTCAACCTGAGAGCAGAGCAAATTCCTTTTAGCACTTTATCTACCATCACACTCAGACCTACATCTGAATCCTTTACAATCTCTACCTGGCGATGAAGATCCTGGGATTAGCTACAATTGAGTTGTCTTCAGATTTCTGAATCAGACACAACTTGCCATGATTAACGAGAAGAAACAGTTCATTATTTGTTTTAAAATTTTTTAATAGTTTTAAAATTTTTTACTCCCACAAAAAAAATAATAAAGTCATCATTTGTTCCTTAGATTCAATGAAAGTTTTTTTCCTTCGGGGTCGATGGGTGCACACCTGGCCATGCTCAGGGTTTACCATGGCTCTGGGCTCAGGGTACCACATGGGGTGCCAGGGATTGAACCCAGCTCAGCTGTGTACAAGACAAGATAGTACCAGTTCTACGACTTCCCTGGCCCCTGAAAGAGTGACTTTCCATGGACGGCTGCATAAACATTCCTGGGACATGGGGGGAGAAGGGGAACAGAGGTGATGAGACAGCAGAGGGAAATGGACAAGTGGTTAAATGGGTCATTTATTTTTTAAAATTTATTTATGTATTTATGTTTGCCGGGGGTCACGCCAGGCAATGCACAGGGTTACTCCTGGCTCTGCACTCAGGAATTACTCCTGGTGTTGCTCAGGAGACCATATGGGATGCTGGGAATCGAACCCGGGTCGGCCGCGTGCAAGGCCCTACCCCGCTGTGCTACCGCTCCAGCACTAAGTTGCTAGCCAAGACGAGTGTCTTAAAAAAACAAAACCAAAATGAAACAAAAAACTGCTTCCCGTTCTGACGGATGGTTCCTCCTCAAGCCAGGGGCGCCAGCCTTGATTCTGGGGGGCTGTGCGTTGTGGGGAGCACGGGGGAGGACGGGACTCTGGTGTCTGTGTACCCCCAACTTGGGAGTTGTCTCCTGCAAATAGCACCAGGGATGAACCGACCATTTGGGACCAGCTGTGGGGGGCTGGGAGGATGAGCAGATGGAAGGACCTGAGATGGGAGGCAACCATGGACGCGCAGCAGACCCCGACAATCGCCACTCAAGAGTACAGAGGAGGGGGTCTCCCCGCAACCAGAACAGACGGTGGGGGTGGGGCGGGGGCTGCGCTGTGTCACAGGGAATTAGCGCACAGTAGATTTCATGGGAAACGCATTTCCCTTCCTTGTGTCCTCCATCTTCGGCAGCCTGGCAGTGGGCTGGCCTTGGGGATATTCCTGGCTCCTTGCTGGGGGCTGGGTGGAGGGAGGGAACTCTGCCTCCTGCAAAGCCTGTGCTCCCTGTGGCCCCAGACTTCAGAGCAAAGCTCAGATATGCTTAGGCCCATCTGCCTTTTTCTTTTCTTTTGTTTTGGGGCTACACCTGGTGATATGAGGGGCTTACTCCTGGCGATGCGCTCAAGGATCACTCCTGGCGGGGGGAGGGTCCACCTGGGATGCCGGGGATCAGGGATCGACCCTGGGTTGGCCTCAAACAAGGCAAGTACCCTGCCCGCTGTGCTATCCTGCACTTCCCTTATTTGTCCTTTGCATTCTTACTTTCGTTTGCATTTCTGCAGGAAGTTCAAATTCTGGGTTTATCTGCCCCACCTCAGTTCAAGATTTTTTCCATCCTGTTGAATTATGTCTTTTTCTCCTGATACTCTGGTTGAAGTTTTTTGTTCTCCTTAGTCATAACAGTACATGTAGAAAACGAATCTGTAACAAGACAGTTCTTTTTTGTGGCACATTTGGCGGTGTTCGGGCTTACCCCTGGCTCTGTGCTCAGAGAGCACTCCTGGCGGTGCTCGGGGGACCATATGGAGTGCGGGAATCAAACCTGAGTCAGACAAAACACAAGGCAAGAGCCCTCCCACTGTGATATTGATGTCGGTGGGTCCCACGGGTGACTTATGTGAAGCGGGGAGGAGAAAGACGGTCACTTTCTCCCCACCCGCCTCTGCCACCCGGGACCCAGGGTTACTGGGTTCTTGTCTCGCCTCGCAGAAAGGAATTTCAGGAGTAGACAAGCAGTGAAACAAATAGATTTTATTTGAAGGATTTTTGGAGAGGGAGAGAAAGGGATAAGCAGATAAGCGGGGGAATGGAGAGTACGAGAGAGAGAGAGAGAGAGAGAGAGAGAGAGAGAGAGAGAGAGAGAGTAACACGTCCAGAGAGAACGCGGGCTTCTCCGAGAGTGGAGAGAACCCCTACACACATCCCAGCATTAGACACGAAAGCATGAAAGTAAACATCTCAAGAGGGGAGATGCGGGCGACACATGCGCTCGGGCACCACATGTGCTCGGCCACGTGGGCACAAGCAGCACATGGGCTCCTTTGTTCAAGGTGGCCTTTATAGGGTTTCTCCAACCTGCCCCCAACCTGGGGCTTCTTCACAGGTAAAAGTCTGTTGCTAAGGAGGTTACCAGGGAAGTTCAAAAAGAGGAATTTCATGGGGAGGAGGCCTCAGGGTCTGTGGATGGTCTTATCAGGCCTTTGCTTTCTGTATCCACAAGGTGGGTCATTCCTAGAATTCTTCTTCCATGAAACTTTGTTTCATTGCAAAGGGCCTTTCCCTATCTACCTGCCTACATCACAACCATTATTGACTTACTGGTCCTACTCTATCCTAAGCATCCTCTGTCCCCTACACTTGTGGTTGTTTCCAACCATTGACAAGGCCTCCTGGCCCCCATTTTTCTAGCCTTGGATATCAATCTCGTGTGTGTGCGTGTGTGTGTGTGTGTGTGTGTGTGTGTGTGTGTGTGTGTATTATGGGCTGGAGCCATAGCACAGCGGGTAGGGCATTTGCCTTGCACGCAGCCAACATGGCCGTCCCGAGTTCGATTCCTCCGCCCCTCTCGGAGAGCCTGGCATGCTACCGAGAATATCTCGCCCGCAAGTCAAAGTCTGGCAAGCTACCCGTGACGTATTCGATATGCCAAACACAGTAACAACAAGTCTCACGATGGAGACGTTACTGGGCCCGCTCGAGCAAATCGATGAAGAACGGGAGGACCGTGACCATATATATTATATTCCACAAAATGGGTGCTTACTTATATTCGTGAAGGGACTTGGGAACCATATCCAGCAGTGCTGAGGCTCCTCCGAGCTCTGCTCAGGCATCACTCCTGGAGGGGATACTGGGGACCCTATGAAGTGCCAGGGAAAGGAATCTGGGTTTGCTGCTTGCTAGGCATCAGCCTTGCCCCAGGGCTCTCTCTCCAATCTAGAGTTTACTGACTTACAACCTAGTATTACAGAATATTCACAGTACAATGTAATATTTGGATATCCTGCAAAGTAACCATGATTCATGTATAGACCGTTTGAATTCCCTACCATAGATTCTAAAGTCAAGGACTGCTATTGGGTATTATGTAGGCTAAAAGTAACGGTCTTGCTCAAGCTCTTTCTCTAGAAAAATCAACCTGAGGAGACGTGGGTCAAACGTACAGGAGTTGGTGCTTATAAACATCTTTGGATCTGTTAATTTGGGTTAATGATATAGCAACTTCCAGTTTCTTTCCCAGACTTTATGGATTGATGGTGTTTGTACTGCATGGTGTCTTTTTAGTTTCATCTCGTGAAATCGCTATGGAGAATCACTGAAGGTATTCATTTTAGGCTACGTTGATTAGGAAGCTTTGCAATAATACAATAAAGGTTTTATTTGTTTTGGGTTTTTTTATTTTTTTTTGCTTTTTGAGTCACACCTGGTGGTGCACAGGGGTTACTCCTGGCTCTTCACTCAAGAGTTACTCCTGGCGGTGCTCAGGGGACCATGTGGGATGCTGGGAATTGAATCCGGGTTTGCTGCGTGCAAGGCAAACGCCCTACCCGCTGTGCTATCTCTCCAGCCCCCTGTTTTGGGTTTTTTTTTTACCTTTAAACCTCACCAGTGGTTCTTTTTTTTTTCATTTTTTATAATTTTATTTATTGAATCACCATGAGACCAGTTACAAAGCTTTCGGGTTTAAGTCTTGGTCATACAATGAAACATCCGTACCTTCACCAGTACCCATTCTCCACCACCAAAAACCCTAGTATACCCCCATCCCACACCCTCTCCTTACCTGTGGAAGAGATGATTTCCACATTACTCTCTCTCTACTTTGATTACATTCAAAAGTTTGACACCAGACCCACGATTATTATTTTGGATTTTACGCCAACACTCAGATCTCCTGAAAAGGCAACAGTAGACAATTTGTTTTCTATTCCTGGTTATAAATAACATATGATGTCGTGTGGCTGCAGTAGTGGCTGCGCGATTTTGGGATTCCAAAATTTTAACAATTAAATCTGGAGGGATTTCTTGTCAAAACCTGCTGGGTTCCGAGATTTGTTCCTGAGTCTCTGGGATCATGGCCATTAAGCAGCTTGATCGGAGCCAGAAAGGCCGTTAGTGGGCGGTGACTAGGGGTCTTGTTGGGATGGGGAGGAAAGGGCTGGTACCACATCCATCCCGTGAGGCCCCACGTGTCTCATCACTGAGGGCCCAAACCTGACTGTCCAATGGCCTCTGGAGGATGGCAGCCACCGAGCCACCAAGGGGGAGCAGGTGGAGGGACAGCACTCTTTCCTCCCTGGAATGGCCCAGCGACAGTAACCTACTGCAGGGTCTGGATGCATTTCTGCCAAAAGCCACTGGATTCCTAGATTTGTTTCTGAGTCTCTGGGATCATGGCCGTTAAGTAGCTTAATCAGGAGCCAGAGAGGCCATTCGTGGGCGGTGACTTGGGGTCTTGTTGAGACTGGGAGGAAAAGGCCGGCTCCACCCCCATCCCATGAGGCCCCACGTATCTCATCACTGTGGGCCCAAACCTGACTGTCCAATGGACTCTGGCGGATGGTGGCCACTAAGCCGCCAAGAGGGAGCAGGCGCAGGGACAGTACCCTTTCTCCCCTCGGGTGGCCCGGCAACAGTAACCTATTGTGCGGTCCTGACGCATTTCTGCCAAAAGCTGCTGGGTTTCGAGATTTGTTTCTGAGTCTCTGGGATCATGGCCGTTAAACAGCTTGATCAGAAGCCAGAGAGGCCGTTTGTGGGTGACAACTTGGGATCTCGTTGAGGAGGAAAGGGCCAGCTCCACCCCCATCTGATGAGGCCCTACGTGTCTCGTCACTGTGGGCCCAAACCTGATTGTCCAATGGCCTCTGGAAGATGGCGGCCAGCAGGCTGCCAGGGGGAACAGGCCAAGGCACAAAATCTATTCCCACCTGGAGTGGCCCAGCGCCTGTAACTTACTGCAGGGACTCGACACATTTCTGCCAAAAACCGTTGGGTTTCGAGGTTTGTTTCTGAGTGTCTGGTATCATGGCCGTTAAGCAGTTCAATCAGGAACCAGAGAGGCGATGCCTCCAATTATATAGCTGAACTGGAGGTGGTTTGTGGGTGTGTCTCCCACAAACCTAACTTTTGCCTGTTTGCTTTCTTGGTAAACTCTGCCCCAAGTTTTTGGGGTCTGGCCCAAGGCACGGCAGCAATTTGGGGGTACCTGGAAGTCTGAAGGCGCCATCAGGCTGGGTGTTAGTCTCCTATTTTTTACTTAATGTTCCCCAGATGAATGCAATCTTTCTATGTCTGTCTCTCTCTTTCTGACTCATTTCGCTTAGCATGATATTTTCCATGTAGTACCACTTGTATGTAAAGTTCATGATTTCATCTTTTCTAACAGCTACATAGTACTCCATTGTGTAGATGTACCAAAGTTTCTTTAACCAGTCATCTGTTCTCAGGCACTCAGGTTTTTTCCAGATTCTGGCTATTGTAAACAGTGCTGCAATGAACAAACAAGTGCAGATGTCACTTCGAGTATACATTTTGGCCTCTCTGGGATATATTCCCAGGAATGGTATTGCTGGGTCAAATAGGAGCTCAATTTCTAATTTTTTGAGAATCGACCATACTGTTTTACAAAAGGGCTGAACCAGCCGGCATTCCCACCAACAGTGAAGGAGGGTCCCTTTCTCGCCGCATCTGCGCCAACTCTGGTTGCTTTTGTTCTTTTGGATGTGGGCCAGTCTGTGTGGTGTGAGATGATATCTCATTGTGGTTTTGATCTGCATCGCCCTGATGATTAATGATGTAGAGCATTTTCTCATGTGCCTTTTAGTCACTTAGATTTCTTCTTTGAGAAAGTTTCTGTTCATTTCGATGCCCCATTTTTTGATGTGGTTCGATGTTTTCTTCTTGTGGAGTTCAACCAGTACTTTGTATATCCTTGATATCAACCCTTTGTTGGATGTCTATTGGGTGAATATCCTTTCCCATTCTGTAGACTGTCTTTGTACTTTGGTTACTGTTTCTTTTGAGGTGCAGAAGCTTCTTAGTTTAAAGTAGTCCCATTTATCTATCTCTGTTTTCACTTGCTTGACCAGTGGCATGACATCTTTGAAGATACCATTCGCTTCGATGTCATGGAGGGTTTTGCCAACCTTGTCTTCAATGTACCTTATGCCATTCTGACAATACTTATGGATTCCCATCTGATGTTGAGGTCTTTAATCCATTCTGATCTTACTTTTGTACATGGTGTTAGGCAGAGATCTGAGCCCACTGTTTTGCATGTAGCTGTCCAGTTTTGCCAGCACAATTTGTTAAAGAGGCTTTCCTTGCTCCACTTCACATTTCTTGCTACCTTCTCAAAGATTAGATGATCATATGTTTGGGGGAAGATGTCAGTATATTCAACGCTGTTCCACTGGTCTGCAGCCCTGCCTTTGTTCCAGTACCATGCTGTTTTAATTGTTACTGCTTTGTAGTAGAGCTTGAAATTAAGGAGGTTGATTCCTTCCATTTTCTTTTTCCCAAGAATTGCTTTAGCTACTCTTGGGGGCTTATTGTTCCATATGAATTTCAGGAGTGTTTGCTCCATTTTTAGTTGAAAAATGTCATGAGTGTCGTTATAGGGATCACACTGAATTTGTACAATGCTTTGTTTGGGAAGTATTGCCATTCTGACAATGTTAATTCTCCCAATCCATGAGCAGGGGATATCTTTCCATTTTCTCATGTCCTCTTTTATTTCATGAAGTAGCGTTTTGTAGTTTTCTTTGTACAGGTTCTTTACTTCCTTAGTTAAGCTGATTCCTAGGTACTTGATTTTCTGGGGCACAATTGTGAACGGGATTGTTTTTTTCATGTCACTTTCTTCTCTCTCACAATTTGCATATAGGAAAGCCATGGACTTTTGGGTATTGATTTTATAGCCTTCAACTTTACTATACAAGTCTATTGTTTCTAGGAGTTTCTTGGTAGAGGTTTTAGGATTCTCTAAGTATAGTATCATATCATCTGCGAATAGTGAGAGCTTGATTTCTTCCGTTCCTACCTGAATGCTCTTAATATCTTTTTCTTGCCTAACCGCTATTGCAGTACTATATTGAACAGCAGTGGAGAGTGTGGGCATCCTTGTCTCGTCTCTGATCTTAGGGGGAAGGCTCTCAGTTTTTCCCCATTGAGGATGATGCTTGCTGTAGGCTTGTTGTAAATGGCTTTAACTATATTGAGGAAAGTTCCCTGTATCCCCATTTTGGCGAGGGTTTTCATCATAAATGGGTGCTGGATCTTGTCAAATGCTTTCTCTGCATCTATTGATATGATCATATGGTTTTTATCCAAGATAATTTTTAATAAAAAAAATAAAGTCCTAAAATTATGTTTATATTTTTAAAAGGAGAAGCAGCACACGCAGTGGAGAACTGAGTGAGGGCCCTGTAGGAGGCTGCCAGTTCCGCCACGCCTCCCTCCAGTGGAACAGGTTCAGGAGCTCAGTAGTTACTCCTCCGCCTGCAGAGGGGCCCCTGGGAGCCCCATGTCCCCAAGGTCCCCGGGGCCCTTGACTGTCCTCCCAGGTGGGGACAAGCGCAGGAAGTGACAGGCCTGGGGGGGGGGAGTCCTGCTTGCTTGCTTGCTCATTAGCCTACAGCGTTAATGAGCCAGCAGGGATGCCCCAGGGCGTGAGGCGCCTCTGAGTGCCTCAGAGCTGCCAAGGGAACCCGAGCACTTACAAGCTCCTGGCAAGCTCCTCAGAACGCTAGGGAGCTGCTAACATTGCTAATGAGAGGCCAGACCTGTGATCTCCACCCTCAACTTTTCACATGCTCTGTCCGTACACTCTCACACACATGCAAACACACCTACATGCAAACCACATACACATGCAAAGACAAATGCACGCATACAAACACACACACATGCAAACACACATATGAAAATACAAACAGAAACACATGCAAACACACAAATGCACATGCATTCACACGAACACAAGCATACACAAACTTCAAACACAAACACATAATTACAAACCACACATACATGCATATGCACAAACAAACACAAACACATATACACAATTAATATACACAAACACACATAAACATGCACAAATACAAACATGAACTTACAAACATACATATGCACACATACAAGCATACATGCGACACACACAAACACACATGACTATACACATACAAACATGCACACACATACGCACACACACTGCCCTGAAACTTCCAAAAATTGTTTCAGTTTGTTTTTAATAAAGCACCATGATTTGCAAAGATATTAAGAGATAGGGAGTTTTTTCAAAATTGTATTTGTGTTGAGTTTTTTTCCAATTTTGTTTTAAGTATCATAAAATAAGCAAAAATTTAAAAATTCTTTATTCTATATGTAGCCAATTAGAAGAAACAGGATTAGGAGGAAATGTTTGAAGTGTTTTGACAAAAGGGTCAGGCAGAAGTCTGGAGAGAGGCAGCGAGAAACAAACCCCATAGGCAGAGGTGAGAGGCAACTCAGAACCACATTTTATGGGTAACTGGAGGGGGGTCCCCACTGACCCTCCCTGAATGAGACAGGAAAGACCAAGCTAACATTTGCAGAATGGTCAGGACCCCAGTCGTCTTCTGAATCCAAGAGGCAGTTTGCACACTTTCTTCCACCATCCTCCGGCTTATTAAAGCAATGTTGAGTTCCGTGGCAGGGGATTGTTGAGTTTTAGACATGCAACTTCCCACCACGAATCCCACTACCAGAATCACCATCGCCCCACTGGGGTCCCCAGGTTCACTGTCACCCTCCAGCCCTCCACTTGGACAGGCACATTTTGAGTCTGGCACTCATAGTCTGGATCTGGCATTTTCCATGTAGTTGACTTGGGACTGACTCTAGAGCTAGGTCACTCCTTCACATCATTGATGTGTGTTTACGTGCTCAAATGCCTTTCAATTTCTTTCTGTCTTACTAATGCTCTTTTATTATTTTATTTTATTTTTGGGGGTGGAGTAATAGTACAAAGGTATGCTGCCTTGCATGCAAGCAACCCAGGCTCTATCCAAGGCATCCCATCGGGTTCCCCAAGCACTGCCAGGAGTAATCCTTGAGTGCAAAGGCAGGAGGAATCCCTGTGCAGAGCCAGGTGTTACCCAAAAAGCAAAAAATAAAAATAAAAATATTTTTTTCTTTTTGGGTCACACCCAGCGATGCTGGTTCATGCACTCAAGAATTACTCCTGGCAGTGCTCAGGGGACTCTCTGGGATGCTGGGAATCGAGCCGCATGCACAGGAAATGCCCTACCAACTGTGCTATCACTCCAGCCCAAAACTATATTATTTTTAATATATTTGTTTGGATGTAGTTCTATGATTCACAACACTGTTCTTGGTGCTTTCGCGGACACATAATTCCAACACCACACATATCACCATTGATTTTCTATAGCATTAGTGTTGCGGGAAAGAATTTACCAGGTCCTTGGCCCGACCTCCCAGCTCTGGGAGCTGCGGGGCCCAGAGTGGAGAGAGGGGTTACTCTTGGCAGGAAAAGAAAGGCAGGCCTAAGTCTGACCCAGACTTACCAGGAATGCTGCCTTCCCTCCCAGAAAAGAATTTCAGAAAGAGACAAATAGTGAAGTCAAAAAGTTTTAACTTAGAGTTAAAGGGGAGAGAGAAAGAGAGAAGAGAGAGAGAGAGAGAGAAAGAGAGAGAGAGAGAGAGAAAGTGAATGAGAGAGAGATGCATTCAAGAGAGAACTTGGGCTTTTTAGTCAGCCACCCTATATTACCCACCCCACCCCACCCCACACACACACAGTATTGGGGGCACACTGTTTGCCTTGCAGAATGATTATGTAGGTTTTCTCCCAAACCGCCATGTGTGGGATTTTCACACTAGATTAAAAAAAACCCTTGGTATTGTTGTTTTGCTTAATTTTCAGTTTGCTTGTTTTTGTTTTGGGACCACACCCAGTGGTGCTCAGGATTTACTTCTGACTCTACACTCAGGAATCTTTCCTAGCGGGGCTCGGATGACCACTTGGGATCGAACTGGGGTCGGCCCTGTGCAAGGAAGGGCCCTCCCGCTGTGCTATAGCTTGGGCCCCAACATTTGAAACGTTCGATGGTCCATCTTCATTTCCTATCACATTCACCTGCTGGATCTTCTTTCCGAAAAGGGGTCCAGCCTTTACTGGACCTGGGCTGGTGCCAGTTAGAGTATTAGCAGGCCTTAGTTCCTGTGTCCACAAAGTGGGTCCAGCCATAATATGTTTTTCTACTTTAGAGTTGGAGAAAGAGTCACTTCTTCAAACCCCATCTTGGTTTAATTACTTCCCAAGAAGTCATTGCCCAGGGTTCCTGCTGACAATCTACCTACTACTTCATTTTGTTTCCACTTGGGGTGTGGAGGGGGCCATACTTGACAACACAGTGCTCAAGAGTTATTTTTCATTCTGTGCTCAAGGATTGCTCCTGGTGATGCCCAGGGGGCTACACGAGGCGTGGGGGATGAACCTGGGATTGGGCCCACATAAGGCAAGAACCTTAAGCCCTGTTCTATCTCTCCAGCCTACATATGACTTCCTTGGTGCAAAAGTTACTTGAGGTCCTAGAAGTTCTGAAAAATCTTTGGGAGCTAGAGAGACAGTACATTCAGTAAGGTGATGGCCTTTGAACACATCCATTGGGTTCTATCCCCAGGTCCTCTGACCCCTGCCATGAGTGCTCACTCCCCTCCCCCCGCAATAAAAAAGAAGAAGAAACTTTCACCACTGCTTAACTATAGCCAAGAATAAAAATTACCCCAGATTTGGACTTTTTACAATGACCTATCAAAGAAAACAATCTATTTGACAAAGAAAACATATTTGGTCTTGTTTTTGTTTTGTTTTGTTTGGGAGGGTGTGCTCAGGGATCACTCCTGGCAGGAATCAGGGACCACGTATGATGCAGGGGATAGAACCAAGGTCAGCTGCGTGCAAAGCAAGAGTCCTGCCTTCTGTAATCCTCTCTGGCTCATGCTGTTCTTTTAGAGATAAACAGTTCCACAGGATTCCAAGCCCAGATCATGTTTCCCTGAGACTCTGAAAAAATGCAGCAAACCAGCAACAAACCAACAGGAGCCTAGTGCCACCAATGAAAGCCCACTTTCCCTCTATCGCCGCCAACATCGGAAACTGCTGCTTCTTTGCAATGATAGCTGAGTCTCGCCTCTCCTTAGAACCAGATAAGTGTATTGAGAGATGGGGGTGTGTGGCTTCATCGTAGAGCACATACCGGCATGGGTCCAATCCCCTGAGGTTGATACCAACCACAGCCTCCAATTCCTCAGACCCTTCCCCCAAATCACCAACTAAGCCCCAGTGCTTTCTCTCCTTTCTAATACTGACATACACCCCCCCACAGCTCCCAGTGGTGTGGCCAGAATATGTGGCCACCCCCAGCAGTCCTTCGTGGCAGCTCCCAACTTAGTGCTCAAGCACTGCTCCCGGCTATACTCCGGGACCATGAATACTGGGAAGCAAGCCTGCACCCCAACCTGTTTAGCTAATTCCCTGATACCGTGATTTATAGTACAAAATCGTATTCTTTATTTACCCTTATTCCTAGCACAGGGAACCCCAGCAAGGGCTTTTTCTAATTTATCTTTGCTTCTTTTGTTGTCTGATTGGTTTCCGTGGGGAGGGAGTTTGGGGCACACCAGCCATGCTCAAGGCTACTTCTGGCTCTGTACTCAGAGTCACTAGCAAGACAAGCACCTTCACCCAATACTATCTCTCCAGCCCTGGGAAGTTTTCTTGGTTCTGTGAAGGAAGCACTTTTGGGAAAGTCGCTAAGTCACTCAGGCTGTGAAGGTCATTTGTCAGGGGAAACCAAAGTAAACAAAGGTTGCATCTTCCAGACCTCCCCGGATTTGCCCAGGGCTTGACCCAATAATTCACCAAGGGCCTATGTACTGAAGCTCCAGAACACTCAGACTGTCTGGTCTGAGAGAGCCTCTGAGCTGGGGGATGCGTGGAGACTTGAGAGGATGGGAAGTAGCTGAGCCAGAACAGGGCAGGGCTCAGACGGCTTCCCTTTCTAGGTTCTGCTGCAACCCTTCAGCTGACTCTTAACCCCTAATCTTCAAGACGCTTCTGCAGAGCCTGGACCCAGAGCATGGTACAGCGAGGAGGGTTGCCTTGCACGCGGCCAACCCCGGTTTGATTTCCAGCATCCATAGTGTCCACTGAGCACCGCTGGGAGTAATTCTTGAGTGCGGAGCCAGGAAGAACCCCCGAGCTTGGCAGTTTTGACCAAAAAAGAAAAAAAATACAAAAACAATATCCAAAGAACCCTTCCTAAGGAAGGAAGAACCATAGTAGGAAGGTTCTGGAGAGAGCATATTGGGTAGAGGGTTTCCCTTGCACGAGGCTGTCTGGAGCTAGAGCCCCATCATCCCACAGGTGTGCCCTAAGCCTTCCAGGAGCGACTTCTGAATGCAGAGTCAGGATTAAATCCTCCGACTGTGCTATCGTTCCGGCCCCATGTTTCTAAGAGAATAAATGATTGTTCAAAGAGTCTACGACAACCACGGTGAGCTTTGGGCAGCTGGGGAGCTGTGGACAGTCACAGAGAGTGTCACTGTTAATCCTGGTATCTATGAGCCCAAAGTCACGGAAGAGTCCTTCCATCCTGTGTCTCCTCCTTTCAGGTTCATAATGTCACTATGGTTCCCGTAGGTGCAAGCAGGGGTGGGCTCAGCGACTGCACCCGTGGGAGGCAGACTGGGTGGGTTTGCAGGCGCACACGCAACTCACAGACCTCCCACCTTGAACGCACGCTCCATACTGCGATACCGCAGACGGCCAGCAGGGGGCGGGCCCACCACGGCAAAGGGGCCACACGCGCTCCAGACTGCAATACCGCAGACGGCCAGCAGAGGGTGGGCGCACCGCGGCAAAGAGACCACACGGGCTCCGAACTGCGGTACCGCAGACGGCCAGCAGGGAATGGGTGAACCGCTGCGTAGAGGCCCGAGGCATCCAAACAGGCCCGTGGGGTCCCAGGCATCTTCCATCCGAGCGATGTCCATCGGGGTTAGAATCGATTTACTGCGGGGAGGGCGCTTGTCTTGCACGAGGCCCACCAGGATCCACCGCCACCCCCCCGCCCCCCGCACCCCAAGGATGCCCCAAGGTGACTTGGGAGTGACCCTGAGCGCAGAGCCAGGGGTTGGAACCGAGATCCAGGGTGTGCACATCAAACAAAAATTTTTGAAAAAAACAAGATTGGAGGAGTGGGCAAGCTAAATAGATAAAGGTGGGGGGCAGGGGTGAAACTGGGCGGCGGAGCACCGGCCTTGCAGGTCTGAGTCCACGGATTTGATTCCAAGCTCCTAGATCAGGCACCAGAGTCACCCACCCTGCCCCCGGAACTCACAGTTTTAACTGGGAGGAGGGCTGCGGGAGGCAGGGGGGGGCAGGAGGCTGAGAGGTGCAGGAGGAGCAGGAGCGCAGCCTTCCTCACAGGCCACAGAACCACGCCCCCAGCACCCCCAGAGTTGTGCCCTGAGCACTGCAGGTGGGAACAAAAGGAAAGAAACCGTGGGATACTGTGTATCCGACCCTGACTAGCCTCAGGCTCCCTTCTTATTTTATGTCACTGTCAATGTCCTCTCATTGTTCATCAATTTATCAATTTTCCTCAGTAACATTGTGAGACTTGTTACTGTATTTGGCATAACGAATACACCACAGGTAGCTTGCCAGGCTTTGCCATGCAGGTGACATACTCTAGGTAGCTTGCCAGGCTCTCCGAGAGGGGCGGAAGAATCAAACTCTAGTTGGCCGTGTAGGAAGCGTGCAGGGCAAACGCCCTACCCTCTGTGCTATGTATGTAACTTTTGCCTGTTTACTTTCTTGGTAAACTCTGCCCCAAGTTTTTGGGGTTTGACCCAAGGCATGGCAGCAATTTGGGGGTACCTGGAAGTCTGAAGGCGCCATCAGGCTGCTGATGCACTCGCCTCACAGCTACAGACTGACCTGCTGGTGGCACCATACCCCCAACCCAGTGCTTCTTACAGTTTACTCTTGCCTCTGCACTTAGAGACTGCTCCTACCAGGGCACAGATGACTGGATGAGATTCCTGCGATTGAACCCAGATCAGCCACATGCAAGGTAAGAACCCTACTCACTGTACTACCTCTTTATCCCAAGATAAACACTTTTAAGAAAATGGTATACAGGCACAGAGCAATAGTTCAGCTGGGAGGGCATGTGCTTTGGCCAATCTGGCTTCAATCCCTGACGTTCCGTATAGTCTGCCCAAGCACTGTCAGGAGTGATTCCTGAGTGCAGAGCCATGAATAAGCCCTAAGACATCACCAGGTGTGGCACAAACATAAAGAAACAAAAAGAAATTGGTGTTTCAGAATTCCATTGTAGAAACTCTTTGACTTATTTGACTCTATAGTTCTTGATTGCTAGCCAAAAATCTTTTATAAATAAACCGGAGAATAATCAGTTATCACTGGCAAAAAGGAAATAATTTTATTCAAGTAGATAAAGAACATTGTTTGCTCAAATTTTAATACTGCTTTACATAGTTTGTGAAACAATTTCAATCGTGTTTATTACTCAAAATGTCAATGGATTACGATCTTTCACTGGTGAGACACTTGATAATCTCCAGAGGAAAATACATCAAAAGCATATATACAATTATAGAAGTTCTTATAATCCATGTAGCCCTGATGATACATTATTTATCACGTTTTACAGAACTAGAAAACATTCAAATGAAGATAAATACATTCAGACTGGATGATCACCTTCTGATGGTTCAGGTCCTTCATTTAATTTTTTGTGATAAGAAAATCCAAAATTATTAATGTTGAATTTCTCATCATACATTCATCTAAAACCACAGTGGAAAAAAGTAAACTTTGTAAAGACAGTAAATTGGTTATTTTAGGTCTTTCACAAGTAGCTTGCTATCTAATCCAGGAACTGCTGGAGATTTCTGCACAGTGCAGAGAATGAGGTGGCCGGGCCGAAGTTGTTGCTGTCGTAATTGTTGAGGTCGTCCCCGTTCACTTTGAGAGCCGCCTCGGACATCATCTCCACTTTCACGTTGAGGTCCTGATTCTTTCTTTGGAGGTCCACAATCACGGAATTCAGGAAATCAATCTGTGTTCAAGGAGAGCGTGAGACGGTGAGCCATCTGCGGGAGCCATGGGAGCCCGCCACAGAGGAGGCTGGGCCCCGCTTCCAGTCCCCGCCCCAGGGATGGAGGCAGCCAGAGCTCCCCTTTCCCTTCCTGAGCGCAAGCTCCCGGGTGCCCAGGGAAGACCCCAGGAGGAGATGCTGGTACCCCTTGATTCCTCTAAGAGCAGGGAGACAAAGACAGACTCACTTCTTTAAATTGAATGGGGCGGGGGGAAATCCCACTTTACAAAAGTAAGCATGACTGTAGGCACAAACATTCATGTTTCACTTGAAAACTGGCGGGCGCGTTGGGTCTGAGTGATAGCACAGCGGGAAAGGTGCTTGCCTCGCACGCAGCCAAACCAGGTTTGATCCCTGGCATCCTATAGGGGCCACCGGAGAGCAGCCAGGAGTGATTCCTGAGTGCAGAGCCAGGAGGAAGCCTGGAGTATCGCCAGGTGTGGCCCCCAAAGAAAGTGTAAATAAAACCAGAAAAACAGACTGATTCTTTTTCTCCCTCAGGGCAAGTTCTGATGGCCAGTCTCTGAGAGTGCCCAGGCCATCCCACACTACAGCCAAGAAACACAGATCTCTCTTCCTCCAGCTGAAAAAAAACAAAACAAAACAAAACATGGAAATGTTCAGTTCCCAACAAGCCCATACAGGGTCCACCTGCACAGCCCACGTGCAAAGTTCACTTCAGCCCACTGTTAAGTGCAGAAGTGCAGGAAGTGAGGGTGTGCGGGAACTCCTCAGGGCACTGGGACCCAGATGGTCCCCTTCCTCGGAGAGGATTCAAACGATAAAGCGCTGCAGACCCGGGTGGGATGGAAGGGGGGTTGAGGAAGGAGAGACATCAAGGAGGCCCCAAGGCTGACTCCTGCTGCAGGCCAGACCCGAGCCTGGTGATGGTAGGTGCAGGCACCGGACTGCAGCCAAGTGTGCAAAACCCGGAGGACCCCACCCAGCTGTCTCCCTTGACAGGAGCAAGAAGCAGGAAGGCAGCCCAGAGGACCAGACTCCCCCAGCTCTGGGCCTAGAGCATGCGCAAAGAGGCTGGAAAAGCCACATGCTGGTGGGCGTTTCCGTTTGCGACTGAACCTTCCTGGCAGGGAAGAAGCCCTCCAAAGTGGTGTTCGACTCTGGCAAAGTGAAGATTTGCCAATTTGATGGGAGCCCGAAGCCCAGGTTCTGGGAGAGCAGCAAGAGGAAGGGCATTGGAGGGCTCTGGCAAGGACATGACCCCTTGACTGAAGGGATGTGTCCTTGTCCATGGGGCCTCTCACTCCTTAAGCATCACCTCTTGTGCTGGGAGCGTGTGGGGGTGGGGTTCCGGCAGCATGTGCGTGGCCCCTGGTTCTCATGGGCGCCAGGGGAGCACAGCCCCTTCTTCCTCAGCTTCCCTCTTTTTGGCTTCTGTTATTTTAATGAACCAATTAATTTGGGGAGGGGGCTTTTTGGGTCACAATCCGGCGTTGCTCAGGAGTGACTCCAGGCTCTGCACCCAGGAAGTACTCCTGGTGGTGCTTCGGGGACCATATGGGATGCCAGGGATGGAACCTGGTTGGCCATGTGCAAGGCCAACACCCTACCTGCTATGCTATTGCTCTGGCATCATTCTCGGATATTTTAAATGGTAGATATTCCCCGACTCTTTTGAAGCATATACGCATATATACATATATACATGTCTGTGTATGTATACATGCTTATCTAGAACCTTTGTGGGTAGTCAGTTTGGTTTGTTTGGGGGCCACACCCGGTGGGGTAGGGACTAAACCCTGTCTCTGTGCTCAGGGATCACTCCTGGCTAGGGTGGAACAGCTCAGGCTGTCAGCAGTCACTCGAGCCCGGGAAAGTGGGGCTGTGAGGTCAGAGGGCTCTGGCTCACCTAGCACTGCACTCAGGAATTACTCCTGGTGGTGCTTCGGGGACCATATGGGATGCCGGGGATTGAACCTGGGAATTCGGTGTGTAAGTCAAACGCCCTCCCCGCTGTGCTATCACTATGGCCCAGGATATGGTTTCTCTCAAGGCTGAGGCCGGGCCTACACAGCCCTGGTCACTACCATCACCCACCTTACTCTGCATCATCGCATTGGTGTTCCTGGTGTCCTCCAGGGAGGCCAGGGCCTGCAGGGACGCCTCCCGCTCGGCCAGCAGCTCGGTCTGCTGCGCCTCCAGCAGCGCCTGGTCTTTCAGCAGCCAGTGCAGCTGCCGCTGGAGCTTCGTGGCCTTCTGGCCCAGCAGCTCCTTCTCAGAGCCAAGGCTGTTCAGCTGCTCACGCAGGGCCGACTCCACGCGGGCGGCCTCCTCCTTCTCAGCCGTGAGCTCCTCGATCTCTTGCACCAGCGACTTCTGATCCCGAGCCAGCTCCTCGGAGGAACACTGCAGCTTCTGGATGATGTTGTCCTTGTCCTTGGCCAGGGATAGGTTCTCCAGAACCAGCTTCTTGACATGCTCCTCCAGCTGGCCCCTCTCCTCCAGGCCCTTCTTGCACTCGGCCACCAGGCTGCTCTTGCTCATCTGCAGCTCCTCCACCAGGGCCTGCAGCCCCAGCTTGGCGACCTGCAGTGCGTCCTTCTCCGCGCCCACCCTCTGGAGCTCCTCCTGCACCGCCCTGCCCTCTTCCAGCACTTTCTCTTTCTCCGCCTCGAGGGCTTCTCGGTCCAGCCGCTCCTGCTGGCAGAGCTTCTCCGCGGCCCACCTGGCCTCGATGACCTTCTCCTTATCCAAGTGAATCGCTTGGTTCAACAGCCAGAGCTTCCTCTGCTCTTCCCGCAGGGAAGAGTTTTTGGCCTCCGCTTCTCTGAGTTTCAATTGAAACCACCCTCTCTCGGACTTCAGACAGAGCTTCTCCTTCGCCAGCAATTCATTCTCTGACCTCAGGGGCCTGCGATCCTCTGACATCAGCTCCATCTCTTCTTTGGCCGAACTTAATAAGCAAGTTAAGGACTGCAGAAACAAAAAGCGGGGAAGAATGGAAACAAGAATGAGATCAAGTGGGAACAAGCAAGCCAAGCACTTCATGTGGCCTAAATACCAGAAATGAAAATGGCAGAGTAGTCTTACCTCCACACGCGTGTATACGCGCACGTGCACACACTCACACACACACACACGCACACACACGCAGGATGGAGAGGCTCAAACACAGTTAGCTTCTTAGCGTCAACATAACTACCTGCCTATTTTGTGGATGGGGGCCCCACACCTGCTGGTGTTCGGGTCTCGCTCAGGGTTCTGTGCTCAGGGATCACTGCTGGCAGGGCCGGAGGACCATACGGGATGCTGGGGATCAACCCCGGGTTGGCGAGTACAAGGCAGCACCCTACCCATTCTACTATCAGCCGATTTGATTTTTGAAATGCCGTCTGAAATGATTCCTGACAGCTCCCCGGAAGGTGTAAGTACAGTTGGATCTTGACATTGGGGCATAAGATTTTTCCCCCCACTTCAATTCTTCTATTATAAAATCCATCACTCTGTCCTAGAAGGGATGCATTCAAAAACTAGTTTTCAATACAATTCAAAGAACTACAAAAAGTATTTTGTTTTGGAACTTTGTGCAGGAGGGGAAGGGAAAAGCAACCACTGCTTGTCAAACGATTTTCACAGGGACAAACAGAGGCAGGAAATGGACTTAGTCCCAGAAGTTATACACTTTATAGAAAATCCGGACGAATCCACCAAGCTTTGGAGACTGAAGCCAACAGTTTTTGCTTGCCAAACACAGTAACAAGCCTCAAAATGGAGACATTAGTGGGCCCGCTCGAGCCAATCGATGAGCAATGGGAGGGCGGTGTTTGCAGTCATTTGGGAGGGTCCCAGGGGCTCCAGGAGGACTGGCCGCACACGGGTCAGGGTCTCCCTCACCTGCTCTCCCTGCCCGGCAGCAACGGGTTGTGCGTTTTCAGTTCTGAGTCTCAATGCACACCACAGTTGAACCGCCATGTACTTTCCAGAACTTTCTGCAGCAAGGGCTATCTTCTCTGTCCAGCTCAGCAGCCATGAGCCGCAGCAGGCTACTGGTGTGTGCTGGGCAGCTGACCGCTGACGGCCATGTTACCGGAATGGGACTGACCTGAGCATGCACACGACGCTGCTGGCCACAGAACTGGGCCGTGCACGTGGTCCAGAGAGGAGACGTAGCCCTGGCTGCGGTGCGTGGTGGAAAGAGGCCGGGCACCAACACACACACAGGCCATGGCCGCCACTCAGCAGCCCTGGTTTCCTCTGATGTAACCCCACTTCCGTTTTCTTTCCATTGGCTTATAGATATGTGTACACACATATACATACAAGCACATATATGTATACGCATACACATTAATATATAAACTATACATGATATAAAGCATGTAAAACTAAAAATGTATCCAAATACATACATATGTATTCAAATGCACTTGTTGTATGTATATAAAGATGGACACATAGGTACATGTTATGTATGTACACATATATGTGTGTGTACATTCTTTTCCTTTTTGTTTTGGGGTTCACACCCGGAAGAGGTCACGGCTTCCTCCTGGGTGCTTGGGGGACCATGGGGGATGCTGGGGATCCCCGGTGGGTCACGTGCACAGCAAGTGCCCTCTTGCTGCACTAGTTCCAGCCGCTCTATTTCTCTCCACTGAGCCTCAAACCTTAACATTTCTCTGATACACACTAAAAAATGCCTTTGAGTAATCAAGTGAAAACACGAAGGCCTGAACTTACTGAACAAGCTCAAAACAAAACGGAAAACCCAAGCTGGGGTCCCTGGGCTTCCGCATGCTCTGCCGGGCGCCCCGGGAGCAACCCCCTTCCTGCTCTCACAGCCGCCGCCAGGTGGGGGAAGTGTCTGCGGCTGCAGGCCGAGGCCCCCCAACAGAGCCCGACCCCGAGACGGCCGCCATCAGCCGCGGCGCTGCCCTGCGCCCACCCACCTTGGCCTTATCGGCTTGCGACTTCAGCTCGGCCACCTGTCGCAGCAGGCTCCTCTTCTCCGCCTCTGCTGCCTGCAGCTTCTCCTCCGCCTGCAGCAGCAGCTTCTGCAGGGCCTGCAGCGGCTCCTCGTACTGCCCCTGGCTCTCCACGCTGGCCTTGGTGTGCTCGGCCTGCAGAGCCTGGCACTGGCTGCGGCTCACGTCCACCTTCTCCTCCTGCGGGGAGCCAGGGGCCACCGTCAGCAGCCGGCCCCCTGCCCACTCCCACCACACACGCACACACACGAGCACACACACACACACACACAACGCAAACACACAAACATACACACCCGCACACACACGGCCCCTCTGCTCTGCTCACCAGCATGCACACAAAAAACACACATGCACACACACACGCGCGCACACACGGCCCCTCAGCTCAGCCGCTTTCGTTCAAGTTCTCCTGAAGACTACGAAGCGCTAGCCCCTTCCCCTGCAGCTCTTCGGCCAGGCTATCGGCCTACCAGAGTCACAAGGATGGAGTGAATGGACCAAGGAGACAAACAGGAACGGGAAGGGGAAAACAAAACAGAAAACACGTATGAGAAGCCCATGACCCAACACAACCCCGAAGAACAGAGGCGTGAGGTGAGCGTGATTGCCTGAAGCTCGTGAAGCCAAGGCCTTGGCGCCGGCAGTTCTGGTGATGACTGTCTAGTGGTTATTGAAACAGCCCAAACAGAGGCGTTTTCTAGACCTAACTTTGGCGTGACCAGAAAATAAGAAAGCCTATGAGAAAGACTGACTTTCCAGGGGCAGGGAGACGGCACAAAGGGCTGGAGTATACACCAGGCCCGAGTTGGAACTGCAGCACCAATGGGGGAAGTAAGCAAGGGAGGAGGGAGGCTAAGCATAGGAAAGAGGGAGGGAGGAAACAGGGAAGAAAGGGAAAGGGAGGGGAGGAAGGGAAGAAAAGGTTATCTTTTGTTTTTTTCTCTTTTGTCCTTTTAGGTCACCCTAAGTGCTCAGGAATTTCTCCTTGGCAGTAACCCGGCCAGCTCACTGAGAGTATCTCGCCTGCACGGCAAAGCCTGCCAAGCTCCCCGTGATGTATTCGATATGACAAACACAGTAACAAGTGTCACAATGGAGACGCTACTGGGTCCGCTTGAGCTAATCGATAAACAACGGGAGGACAGTGACAATGACAGTGACCCTATGGGATGATGGAGATCGAACCCACGTGGGCCGCGTGCAAGGCAAATGCCCTTCCCACTGTACTGTCACTCCGGCCCCCAAGATTTACTTTCTTGTAGTTTCTTTTCTGTGACTTTAAAAGTTTGAGGGGTTTCAATATGAAATTTAAAATGAAGACCCTCTAATCCACTAGACAGCAGTCACCAGAACTTGACGTTTGTTACATCTTGATGCGAACAAGTGGGTCAGCTATCCCCTGCTGTATCCTAGGAATTGATTCCATTTGTTTCAGCCGGTGTTTCTGGAATGCCAGCCAAGGAGTCCTGAGTCCTGAGAGGAACTCCCGTGGGTCTCGGGGCCCTTCTGTTATGTCTGTCAGTCCTGTCTACAAAACCCACAGCCCTTCCATCTTGGCCAACAGAGAAGTTTCTCCAACAAAGTGCCCAGCGCGGGGGGCGCTGGGGGTGAGGGACCGTCCCTGCCACGACAATCCTATAGGAGGAAAAGGGCATTTCTCGAGGGTCCTTGGTGAGAACTGCAGCTTCCTCGGCTTGGCCCAGATCTCACTGTCTCGTCCTTCCCCAGGGTCAGGGCTACCATGAGAGTCCATGCCTGTGGCCAGCAGGGGGGCATGCGGGAAGGCGGACTAGGCCCAAGCACCCCTTAGAGGCTGAAAGGGATGAAATCTCTGCAGGGCTGGGTGGGGGCTTTTGCTGCAGGGAGGGAGGGGGCTGGCAATGAGAAATACCAAGATGGGCCACGTTACCAGCCCTGAGGGAGCTCAGAGGCTCAGAGGCATCGAGCACCAGCTGGGAACTGAGGCGCCCCGGGGAGAGGAGGGCAAAGCCCGTCACACGAGCAGGTGGTCAGCAAGGTCAGGGAAAGACCCTCGTGGCCTGACTCGTGTCCAAGTGTCTGGGCGAACTCGGCGAGTATGCAGCGGGCCCAAGGGGTGGGGGCAGAGTTTGCTCTGGGGGCTCCTATCTTGTTTTCTCACTGGCCTCGTGAAGAATTCTCTGTTTCAGAAAGACCCCAGACGGGCCCGATTAGCCGGGGCCAAGGCTAGCACGGCATCCGGGTGCTGGGGACCAATGACAGCCCCAGAATCGTGCCGACACCTTCTCAGTCCCCTCAGAGGGAACCGCACGGGACGTGACCGGGAGACCTGTCAGCACCAAGCCGGAACATGGCGGCGAGCAGACTGACACACAGCATGCAGGGAGCGAGCCTGGAAGTGGGCGAGGGCGCCCGAGTACCAACCTGCAGCTCTCGGCCTGCTTTGCATTCTCTAACTCCTGAATCTGCCGCTCAGCCACCTGGAGCTGCTGCCTGAGCTTCTCCATTCCCAATTGACCTTCGGAACTGGCCTTCCAGAGCACATCGAGCTGCAAGAGCTTCTGCTGGGTGGCCTCCAGCTGTGCCGTGGCATTGGCCAGGGCCTGGGCTTGCTGACTACACACGGCCCGCAACCCCTCCAGGTGCTTTACCTTCGTCTCCGCCTCCTGCAGCTTGTTCAGGGCGTCCTCCATCTCCACCAGGTGCTGGTCCTCGATCTGCTCGAGCTTGGCCCGTGCGACCTCCAGGCTGTTCCTCTGCTCCTGGGCCGTCCTGAATAGCCGCGACCGGAGCGTCTGCAGCTCGGAGGCATGCGCTGCACGCTCAGCCGCCTGCTGGGCCTTCAGGCTCTCCACCTCCTGCTGGTACTCGAACTGTAGCCTCTCGATCTGCATCTTGAGCTCGGCCAGCTCGGCCGCCTCGGCGCCCACGCCCTGGCTCACGGATGCCTTCGGCTCGCCCATGGCCTGTTGGTGCGGGGCG
This sequence comes from Sorex fumeus, assembly GCF_029834395.1. Lineage (NCBI taxonomy): Eukaryota > Metazoa > Chordata > Mammalia > Eulipotyphla > Soricidae > Sorex > Sorex fumeus. Next base: position 4,712,355 of record NW_026606086.1, on the reverse strand, counting down.
ATGGCTGTCTCCAGCTTGGACTTCCTCAGGGCGATCACGTCCGCATTCTCCTTGTTGGCATGGTCCAGCTTGGTCCTCAGGCACTCGTTCTCCTTGGCGAGCTTCTCAGAGGCCGCCTGCAGGGACTTAACCTCCTTCTGGTGGGAAAACAAAATTTCCATGAACTTAAAAAAGGAAGGAAAAGAAGCAGAAATAGAAATTTTTCTTTTCCAAACTGACTCTTTGCTTCTTCTTGTTTTAAGGAAAAGCTTCCAAAAAATGGGGTTCTAAAGGATTTGATTTGTGCTGCTCGACTGAAAATCAAAGCTGAGGCAAAGGCATAGACCCGACTGTGAGAACGAGAGAAAAACGCTCATCAAGAGCAGCCTCCAGCCCCAAGGAGCAGAGATGTGTCAGCCGGGCCCTGCCAGGTCCATGACCCCAGTATCCCTGTCTGATTCGGAGTCTCCAGCAGAAATGGTCCCGGCGGGGTGGGCCAGGCCGCCCCGCATCCTTGCCTGCACCCTGCAAGCCTCCGGGACCTGCCCGGGCTTTACCTCCAGGTCGCCTTTGGTGATGGACTCCTCCTCGACTCGGAACTGGAGGTCTTCCACTTTCCTGTGGGGAGAGGGAGACGTTGTGAGGGGCCTCACTGCTGCCCCCCATGAGGGCCACCATCTTGTAGATGCGCCTGACCCAGCCCCCGGCTCCACACAGGAGGGCTGAGAGAGTCGGGGAGGGCCAGAGCGAGAGTACAGCAGGCAGGGCGTTTGTCTTGCACGTGGCCGACCCGGGTTCAATTCCCAGCATACCACTGTGGACCCCTGAGCAATGCCTGGAGTAATTCATGAGTGCCGAGGCAGGAGTAACCCCTGAGCATCGCTGGGTTGACCCAAAAAGAAAAAAAAGAAAGTCAGCGAGTCCCCTCAGCTTCGAGCACTGGGTGGGACCCACAGGCTACAGGAGGAAGCTAGGCCGAGCCAACGCCAGGTGCAGTGTCATATCAACCCTTTCTGCCTTGCAGCTAACAGAGGTGGTTAAAAACTGACCCGCGGCGCATGCCAGTCCCTTGCAGCCAGCGCCTGTCCCCACATTGGGACAACAACTGAGCCCCTAAGGGAGAAGCAGCCAACGACTCGGGGGCGGGGGGGGGGGCAGAGGGGCTCCCAGGGGACGTGTCGAGTCGGCATGTGGAGCTGAGGAGCTGAGCCAGGCACTGGCAGTGCCCCTGGGCACCACACTGCCGGGAGTCCATCTGAAAAGGCGGTCTCGGCTAGCACCCCGTGTCCATCTGTCTGCAGCCAGGCCTGAGCCCCGCGTCCGCCTGTCTGCAGCCCGGCCTGAGCCCCGTGTCTGTCTGTCTGCAGCCTAGCCTGAGCCCTGTCTGTCTGCTGTCGTGCCCCATGGGTACTGTGGGTTTCCTCCCGCCTGGGACTTAACCACAGGGACTCCCACAGGGCCCCACTGGGTTAGGACAGTTCCTTGCCACCCATCACAGGCCTCCTGAATACCAGGCCAGGTGGACACAGCAGGGAGGGCCGGGGGTGGCTGGGTTCCACTGAGCTCCCCCCGCAGCCCTCCCGGTGAGGCCGCGCTCAGGACTGGGCACCCGTTGGTTTCTGGTTCTCACAGCCCTGGAAGGCCAGGAGTGCCCCACCCGAGGGAGCCCCCAGCTCTGGGCATGGCCTCACCTCTTCTCCTCCTCCAGCTGGTTCAGCAGCTCCACCTTCTCCCAGTCGGTTGCTTCCAACATGGCCCGCAGCTCGTCGTTCTTGGCCTCCAGCTCCAGGACGTGCTGTAGAGGCAACGGTGCGTGAGTGGCCAAGCCTGCCCCCGACAACCCTCTGTGGGCTGGCACCGCCACCTGTCACCGCGGCAAGCTGAACGTATCTCCCACCTAAGCTGCGGTGTTTCTGGAAGGCCAGAGGGGAACCGCACCACAAAAGCACCGGCGCGGACAACTCGGCACTCCCTATACCCCCACGGAGCGAGTAGAAGGAGCATGCGATCAAACCACGTGCCGGACGCCACCGCAACGACGGCAGACAGGGACCCACTGCCTCCCCCTGCACCGCCTGCACCAAGCTCACGCCCAGCCTCTACCGCAGGCGTCTCTCGGCCCCGGCACTGCTATCTGCACAGACGTCACCTGGTCGTGCCCGCACCGGCCAGGGCCAGCTCCTGCTCTATCTCCCCCACGTGGCTTGTGGCCATGGCCACCTCCGCCCGCTCCAGGTCCCGCTCAGCCAGCAGCTTCTCAATGTGCTGCGGCTTCTCCTTCAGCGCCTCCTGGAGGGCGGTGGTGCTGGAGATCTTGTGGGCGTAGCGGGAGGAGTTTTCTGGCAACTACAAAGGAAAAAGAGACATGAAGGGGATGGGGGCGGCTGACACGGGCATGCACGCGGTGATCCTCGGCAAAGCACATGGAGCAGTGCTGCATCCTTGCATATGGGCCAGCGACTCTCAGCAGAAACGTCATGAAACCTTCCCGAAGATCCTTGGACGGGACCTGGGCTCCACTGACCTCGGGCCTCGTGGGAATCCAGAGACTCTTCTGCAGAGCCGGAGGCAGCCCCCTCCACAGCCCGCTCTGGCCTGAGCTTCCTTAAGGATGAGCCCTTGGCTTGAGCTTGAGGCCAGCTCCAGCATCTTCAGCCTTGCAGGTCCGTCAGGGTCCCCTGGGCAGCCTGTCCCTTCTCTCTTCCTCTTCCTTCCAGCTCACCTCGCTCTCCTGGGCACCCGCCCCATGCCTGAATAGCAGTAACCAGAGACTCGTGTCTCTGGGAATGGTGCCGTGCCCCCGAGGGTCACTGGGTGTGACCCTATAAAAGACCCCTGTGCCATCTGCCTTCGAAAATGGGGGATGAGAGGATAAAGTTGCGGGAAAGGCGCTGGCCTTGCACGCCGCTGACCTGAGCTGGATAACAGGTACCCACCCCAGAGGGTCCTGAGCCCACCAGGAGTGACTCCTGAGTGCAGAGTCCGGAGTAAGTCCTGAATATTGCTGGGGCATGGCCAAAGTCCAGGGAAAAATAAGGAAAAAGTGGTGGGTGAGAATGTGTGAGGGCTCACGCCCAGCGAGCAGGACAGCAAGGGCAGCTCAGGGAAAGACCAAGCACAAAGGGAAGGAGAGAAGAGGCAAAGACAGTGAGGAGGGGAGTGGAGTGGGCTGAAGGGCTGCGGGGACCGGGGGTCCTGTCCGTTCTATCCTGGGCTCGTGGTCGCTCATGGTCGCTCTGCAGACCCAGATCCCTCTCTGCACAACGGCTCTGCAGGAGGGGACAAGGCGGGACCTGATCTTCATTCTTCGGGCATACGGTGGCAGGGGCTGCGGCAAGGGTGGCCAGGACTTCCGCTCCTTCTGCCCGGCCATCACTGTTCCATCGCCCTGCTGCGGTCCAGCCGCAGGTTCTCTTGCTGCTTCCCCGTATCGTCTGAGCTGCTGCCAAACGCCTCCTGACCGACGGGCCCAACAGGGCCCAGTCTGTCCTCTGCTGCTTTGCCTGCTGGGAGCTCTCGAGCCACCTGGTTCTGTCCGGAGAGCAGGATCATCCTTGCCTGTGCGTAAGGACCTGGCCGTGATTTCCCGATACACTTAAAGTATATCTGGTCCGATTAAATGCCTTCCCAAGGGCCAAAGAGTCTGTTGGGGGGGTGGGGGAAGGTGCTTGCAGAGGTTCAAGATCCAGCACCATCAGGAGTGACCCCACCCCCCAAGCAGAGAGCCAGGAATAAGCCTTGAGCACCCCTGGGTGTGGCTCCAAAACAAAATAATAACTAAAATTTCTAGGAGCACACGAGCTCTCGGGCCAGCCATGTGCAGTGCTCCCGGGAACTGCAGTCAACTCGGATTTCAAGGGGTGGCTGGGAAGAGCTTGCCAGCCTTGGGGGTCTAACACCAAGACCCGGGCTCAACCCCCCTCCACCGGGAGCAGCCCCCAAGCACCACGCCTGGAGTCCCTGAGCACTGCCAGGTGAACCCCAAAGAGCAAAAATAAAAACTAGGAAAGGCGGGCGGCGGTGTTCCCTGAGCCTCCTGGCCTGAGCAGGTGGGGCAGGCCAGACTCACGCGCTTCCTGGGCCCGAGACAGCTCCCTGAGGAAACCAGCAAAGGAGCGATGGGCTTCTTTCAGCCAACCATGGAGACGAGACTGTGAGGTTCAGGCGCCGGAGCAGGGAGAAAGCAGCACCCCTGTCTTGGGGGGAGGCGCGCGCTGAGGGGCTGGGCAAGGTCCGGGCCACGAGCTGAACTCAGGATGCTGATGCCAAAGCCTCTGCCCGGCGCGTGGTGTGTGAGGCCCCAGGCTCCACCCCAGCAAGGCCAGACCCTCTGTGGGAGCCTGGTACCTCAGAAGAGCAATTCAGCCAACAGACGAACCCGGGAGGCCTCCACAGGGCACGCACGGACCCGTGTGCATGTATGTATGCGTGCATTTATGTTCCAGTGGGCATGTCTACACGCACCTGTGTGCATGTGCGCGTTGTGTTTATGCATGTATGTGCCTGTGTGTGTATACCCATAAGCCTGTGTATATACGGTATGCACTACGTGTACATGTATGAGTGACTGTGTGTATGAACGCTTGTGTGCACTTATGGAATTATGTTGTCGAGGTATACTTCCGTGAAGTCACACAGAATCTTTCTATATTCCTGTCATAGACGCTAACGGTGATGTTCAGTTTAGGAGTGAGCTCCACCCTGCATAAAGATATGCAAGGCAGGGGCCAAAGAGCTGGAGAGCGAAGCCCCAGCGCTGCCCAGGCTCAATCCCGGAGGCCCGCCAGGAATAATCCCGAGCACAGAGGTGGGAGAAAGCCCTGAGCTCTGCCAAGTGTGACCCCAAAACAGAACAAAACAAGATAGCGGGGGGAGGCTGGAGATACGTCTCAGGCGTAGGGCTCTTGCTTGGAGGTGGGAGGCCCCGGCACAAGCCCAGCACTGCAAACGGCCCCTTGAAGCACTGTAGGGTGTGGCCCACAGTCAAGCAGAAAAACAAAACCAAATTCCACAAATGGGCTGGCTCGCGAGGGAAGGAGAGGGGCTTCTGAGTCTGCTCCCCTCCTAAATGGTGAGGAGAAGGGAAGGAGGAGTCGGGCGTGAGGATGTAGGTGGGGCAGGGAAACCTGGTGGTGGTCGAGCAAGACAGGACTGGCCCCAGGCCTGTGCCCAAGGCGCGTGGCCTCCTGGCTCCCGTTCCCGTGTCATCTGTTTTGTATCTTCCGTTGCACACACACTCACTCCCTCCTCTTCCGCATCGAGGGTCAATGCACAGAGCAGAGCCGGCGGCAGGAAGCGCAGCCCCCAGCAAAGCCAGCCCCCCGGGACACCCTCTCCATCGTGGGCCCGTTTCCCTGTGGACAATATCTCAGGATACCCTTGCATATTCGGACACACTTTAGTGTTTATGACTCAGATAGAGGTGTGGGGAGAAGCCACGAGGCCCCAGCTTTGACTTGCGGCCCCGCAATGGACAGAAGTCCAGGCCACTCTGCATGTGGACAGCGGTGCAGAGGGACAGGAGGGAGCAGGGAGAGACGGAGAGAGCAAAGAAGAAGACGAAGCGCCAAGCATTCCCCAGAGTCTCTGGGCCCTGCTCTGACCCTCAGGCGCCCCCTTCAGCTACCCCACTTCATCCCTAAGGCGGCCTGAGGCCAAAGAGGAGCCCTGAGCACTGGAGGAAAGGCCCGTCCCTGCTCTTGTCACCGGTGGTGGCTGGGAAGCCACTCGCCTGCCACCCGGAGCTGCTCAGCCCACGTGCTCCTGCTCTGCCTCTCGCCCCTGGGGCTGTGGGAGTCTGTGGGGGCCCGAGCACCCTGCATTGGTGCGGGGCTGCTTACTAGTCCCGTGCGGCCGGGCCTGCTGCTCACGGATGAGGCCCCGGAGCTGACGGAGCTGAGCGAGGAGGCCGAAGGGCTGCGCTTCAGGCTGGCGGGGGTGGTGGCCATCACATGCCTCACGGCGGCCACCTTGACCTTGGCCGGCGTGGTGGACGGGAAGCCGATCTTGGTGACTTTGTGAATGGGAGCAAACAAGCCATACTTGGGCTGACACTGGAAGTACTTGCGGACAACGAGGAGGGGGGGACAAAAACACCTTCGGCAAGAGACACAAGCGCCGACCCAGAAGTCCACTGAGTCCCACAGTCTCACACCCCCACAAACGAACACGCTCCCACAGCCCCACATGCCCACACACTCACATCCCGACAAACACACTCACACACACACCCCAACAAACACTCCCACACATAAACACCACAACCAACACACACTTACACTCACACCCCAACCAACACTCCCACACTTCCACACTCTCACAGCCCAACAAACACACTCACCCCCAACCAACACTCCCATACTCTCACACTCCCACCCATCAAACACACACACTCACACCCCAACAGACACTCCTACATGTCCACAGCCCCACACTCACACACACTCACTCCCCAGAAACACTCATACTCACACCCAAACAAACACACACTCACACTCACACCCCACCGACACTCCCACACCCACACACACTCACACCCCAGCCAACACTCCCACACACCGACAGCCCCACAGTCACACACACGCACACCCCAACCAACACTTGCACGCTCTCAAACCAACACTGACACGTTCTCATTCCCCCACAAACACGCTCACGCCCCCACCAACACTCTCATGCCCACGCCCCCACCAACACTCACAGCCCCACACTCACACGCTCACATACACACTCCCTCATACATTCACACCCACACTCTCTCCCACGCCGCCCACCCCCACCACGCAAACCAAGGGCAATTCCAAGCAGCCTCCCCTGCATCTGAAGGGTAACAGCAGGCCCGAGGGGTTCCTGCAACCCGAGCACAGCTGCATGTGGGAGCCCCAGGCTGTCACCACATCCCTGCAGGGTCCCCGAGTGCCACCGGAAGTGGCCCCGCCTAAGAACCAAGTGAAGTGGCCTGCAGTCCCCTCAGCGCCTCCCGGGCACCGTGCATGGCCCCAGGCTGTCTGGGGGGGCAGGGGGACCCACCTCGTTCCGGCCACGGCACCATCGTTCTTGCCCAGTGGCTTGTCCAGCTCTACGCCGCACCAATCCCCCTTGGCGAAGTCCGTCTCCCCGAGGAAGCGCACCACACCGGCCTCCATGCCTCCCACCTGCCAGAGGGATGGAGGGACGTGGGTCAGGCACCCTGAACTGCGCACAGCGCCCCCACCCCCGCAAACGAACATTCTGGCTTCAGAGTCGGGATTTCCTGAAGAAACCCCAAAGGTCAAAGTGCCATTTCCCCCCGCAACCCCTACAGGGTGAGCAGACGCTGCTGCTCAGTGTCCATGCAAGGCAGCGGCATTCACACCCACTCGCTGTCACTGGTGGCCTGGCTGACCACACCCCCGGGAATCTCTGACCCAGGCCAGCCACCTGGTGTGGCGAGGGGTCACTGCCCCTTGGGTGTGGGAGCGGAGCACTGGCAACCCCACCGCTGGAGAACAATTAAGCCAGAAACCAGCTAAAGGAAAATGACTGTTCTCGTATCTTAGCAGAGTTCGATCTTCCAGCTCTCCTTCACTATGCCTTGGCTTGACGCTTGGCTCCTGGCACACAGAGCAAAACAGAATCACAGCGCTGGACACTGACGGGAATGCTGACAAACAGGGCTGGAGCACAGGGGGAAGGGCACTGGCTTTGTGTGCGACCTCCCTGTGACGCCCCCAGCAAAAACATCGAAAACCAGAGAAATAGAACTGATTTCCAGCTTTGTTCATTGGTTTGTTTTTGAGTCACAGTCAGAGTGCTCAGGGCTTACTCTTGGCTTGGTGCTCAGGAATCACTCCGTGATGTGCTTGGGGGACTGTACATGGGACCAAAACTTAAACCCCGGGTCAGAGGCGTGCAAAGCATGACCCCTCCCCACGGCATGACCCCTCCACCCTGTTTTGGCTAAACTGGTAAAACTGGCAGCATCCCCGAACGCATCCATCACGCTGGAAACTGCAGGACCAGGCGTCCCGGCTGCTCGTGCTTCCCCCCAAACCGCGAGTCTGGAGGAGTTGATGGACCAGACAGGGAAATGGACAGCCACCCGCGACCGCTGCCCTCGGCACTCACCAGCACCTGGTCCCCGAGCTTCAGCTCCCGCTCCCCTTTCTTGAGGGAGCCGGCCTCAGAGAGGTTGGAGATGGACTCGCTGGCCGTCCTGGTCAGGCTGCTGATGTGAGGGGTGGCCGGTGACTCCTTCGAGGGGGACTGGGGCACCTTCGCGGTGCCGGCAGGGGCCGGGGAGGCCGACAGGGGCGGTGTGGCCCAGGCGGCAGGCGCTGGCTGCTGGCCGTTGGTCTCATCGTCGGCCTGCAAGCTCCTACTCAGCTTGGACGACCGGGTGAAGATGCCCTTCAGCGGCTCGCACTGGAAGTAGTGCACACCCGCCACCGAGCCGTCGTTCTTGCCCATGGGCTCGTCCAAGACGATCCCGGCCCACTGACCAGGGGCAAACTGGGTCTCCCCGAGGAACTGGATGAATCCAGGCTTGTTCCCATTCACCCAGATTCGTTCCCCGACCTGGAAGTCGCCCACAAACTCCTCCTGCATCTCCGAGGAGGGGGCGCTGGGGGTTTTCTCCCCAGGCACGGTCTTCTCAACGGGAGCAGCCGCTGGAACAGCAGAAAGGTCAGAAGGGTCAGAAGGGACAGGAAGGGCCTGTGCAGGTCCAGTTAAAGTGTGGTTGGGGGAGAGGGACACCCAGCAGTGCTCGTGGCTACTCCCAGCCAATGACGGGGGCTGCTTCTGGCGAAGCCTGGCCAGGCCAGCCGTTAAGCGGACGTGCTCACCTACCGCAACATCCCAGGCCGCAGTCATACTTTGGGCAGCTCAGGGGAAATCTTTGGATACACCCCGTGATACTACGGACCAAGCCAGGTGAAAGCTCGAACCCAGTGTCTTATTTCTGCTGTGTCCACTGGCCCATCTTCTTTTTCTTTTGGGCGGGGAGCAACCCAGCCAATGCTCAGGGTCTATTTCTGGTTCTCCGTTCAGGGTTACTCAGGGTGAGGTTGAGGGTGGAGAGTCACATGGGGTGCCAGTTGCCCTCCCCACTGTACTGTGGCTTTGGCCAGCAATGAGGCCCTCTAGTCCAGGTGAGTCCACCTCCCTAAGCCTGTCCCCAAGCCCGGGCAAGGGAGCTAGCAGTTAGAAGGGAGCGGGTTGGTCGCCTCAGCTGTCACCAGTTGCCGTGACACTAAACTCACAGAACGTGACACTCGTGTGTGAGAGCTGTCCCCAGAGCCACGGACGTGTCTACAGCTCAGGGAGCCCTTCCCGGGCGAGGACTCGGGATGGGGTTCCCGGGTGGGAATGAGTCTCCGTTGTCCTGGGCTGCGCGCACTTACCGGCCGAGGGTGCCTTCAGGGCCCAGCTCCCATGCTTGAGGATCTTGGTGGGGGCCTTCAGCCCGCTGGGCCTCAGCAGACTCATGGTCAGGCGGTCAGACGCTGCCGCGGCCACTACCAGGCCCCGACCATCGAGCCCACTGTGGGGCCTGCTGAGGCACACTCGTTCTCAGGACTAAATCTCTGAAGAGCAGAGGAGAGAGTCTGTCTCAGGCGAGCGACCACAGCAGCTTCCGGAGCCCAGAGAGCTGCCAGTCTGGCACTCGCCACCCCGAGTGCGACCCCCAGTCTCCCGCATAGCCCCCTGAGCCCACCAAGTGTCATTCCTGCACAAAATCTCAATCCAAAACAGACAAACAAACAACTGCCGATTCGGGGCCAGAGAGCAGAGGGGACAGGTACTAGCCCTGTGGGCAGCTGACCCTCGCGCCCTCCCTGCCATCACTCCCACCACCAAACACATTCAGGAGCCAGAAATCATCCCTGAGCACCGCGAGTGTCACTGACCACCTCCCCGTCCAGACACTGACGAGCCGGCAGGCGACTCAGCAGTGATGGCTGGTCTTGTGTGTGCGTGTGTGCGTATGTGTGTGTGTGTGAGAGGCCCGGGGTTACACGTAGAAGCTAAGGCAAGCAACAGGCACACTTTTTTCTATGGGCTGAGAACTGCCATGGAAAAGGGCCCAGCAAGACTGCGCCATGGGGGGCTGGAGAGCGATAGCACAGTGGGAAGGGCATTTGCCTTGCACGCGACCGACCCAGGTTCGATTCCCAGCATCCCATATGGTCCTCTAAGCACTGCCAGGAGTGATTCCCGAGTGCAGACCCAGGAGTAAACACTGTGCATCACCAGGTGTGACCCAAAAAGAAAAAAAAAATTGTGCCAAAGGGGAGCGAAGGAGTTTTCGGCATTTCCTTCATTCCTTGTGACGCTGCCCAGGTTGGATAACCACAAGCCAGTATTAACTCCATTTCTTAACCCACAGAACTGAGGCAGAAAGGTAGATGGGGGAAGCGTCCCCATGGCGATGGAACTCCGAGAAAGTCAACAAAAGCTTCATGGCCACCAAAAGACTACCTGGGTGCACGGGATCCAAGGTCTTGTCAAAATTAAACCACATTATGAGGCTCAGAGCAGGCTGGACCCCCCTAGGGAATAGGAACAAAGGGCAGGAAAGGAATTTCTAAGAGGACCATGGACCACTCAACTCTACCCCGTTGGCAACCACCCTAGCAACGGACTCTAGGTAGCTAGAAACTCCCACCAGGGGCAGCCTGGGGAAAACCCTAGATTAGCCACCTTGAACCAAGGGAGGGCGTTCATGTGTGCCCGAGCCCAGGTACTGCTCTTGCCTACGAGGTTGGTCGTGTCACGGGCTTCTCCCCTCCTGAGGTGTGGACTTTCAGACCGAATGCAACCTAGCAACATAACATGTTTAGTGGCTTTCTGCACCTCTGGAGAAGCCGCACTCTCTCTCGAGCGTGTTACTCCCTCCCTCCTTCCCCTTCCTAAAGGCCTCCAAATAAAATGTTTCTGCTTCATGCTCATCTCCTGAAATGCTTTTCTGCGAGGAGGACAAAGGCCCGGGGGCCTGAGGAGGTCGAGGATAGACTCCCTTTCCCTGAAAAGGGCAACCCCTCACTCCGGCCCAAGACCCCGGGAAGGCCTAGTGGGCGTCATGGGGCTGGCGGGGCTCATTGCACTCAGCAGTGCCAGCGCTCCAGCCAGTCCCGCGGGAGTGATATCTTCTCCTGTGCTTCTCATCAGCCCCCCATGAGGGCCCACTGACTTCAGAGTCATTCCATATTTCAATAGAGAAGTCCGCAAGGGGCAGAGAGGCAGGACAGTGGGGAGGGCACTTGCCTTATATCCAGTTGTCCTGGGCTCGATCTCCGTCAGCACAGGGACGTTAGCCGGCCAGGTCACCCCTGGGCACAGCCAGGTATGGCCACCCCACCCCACCCCGCCCCCACCCCACCCAAAAATATATATATAACTAGTAAAAAAACTTAAACTAACTAAAGATTAAAAACTATCATACACTAAATAACTGTTAGAGAAAAAAGCCGCCCGCACGCGGGCAGAAAGCCCAGAGACTCAGATTCACCTGTGTCACACTGCACTCGCAGCTTCAGTACTGAGCTCTGCCAAACAGGCTCGTGCCAGTCTCGTGGAGACTGAAAATGGCAGTTGGAGTCTAGAATTTTCTGAGGTAGAACTAGAATTCAGCAAGGAGGAGGGCATCATGGGCCATTCTTAAAGGGGCAGGCGCCACCCTTCGTGATGTCAGTGTCTGGCTGAGGCTCCGGAGGGCTGCCCGGCAGACGTCAGCACTACATGGCCAACGAGCCTCTGGTTCCTGCGGGGCCCAGTTCTGGATCTCCGGGCCCTGTGAAAGTGGTTTCAGAAAACTTTTGACAAATATTTGTCAGTTACAGATCTCCAACTGAGGTCATTCAGCATCCCCCGAGTGGGACCTGGACCCAGTGACCCTGCCCAGGGCCCTCCTCAGGAGCCGGGCCAGGAAATCTGTGAGCGGGGGGGGGGGGGCGGGCGGGGGGGCAGAGCGACAGGGCAGAGGCCCTGAGCCCGACCCTGACAGCCCTGCTCTCTGTGACCCCAGTGCTGTGAGCAACACCGGCCGCACCGTGGCCAGGGAGTGGCCCAGCCCACTAAGGCCTGAGAGCTGTACAGAGGAGTATGGCCTGGCCTGCTCCGGATGGGAGCACAAGCTGAATGAGTGCGGGTCCCCTCAAGGATGAGTGAGCTGGAACCGGGGAGTGGGGGGGAGGTGGGGAGGGCAGAGTGACCTAACCTGGGGGCTGAGGACGGAACATCTGACGGTGCTCAGGGCTGACTCTGATCCAGTCATGGGAGCTCATCCTGGCAGGACCTGGGTGGGAAGGGACGTACAGGGTGGGGTGGTGTCAGCCACAGGCAAGGCAGGCTCCTTGGCCCTGGGCTACCCTTCCAGGCAAGGATACCTATTTTCTTTCTTTCCTTTTGTTTTTTGGGACACTCGGCAGTGCTCAGGGTTACTCCTGGGTCTGCACTCGGGAATCACTCCTGGCGGTGCTCAGGGGACCTATGGGGTCAGCCATGCAGCAGGCAAGCGCCAAGTCTTCATGTCAAGGTGCCCACGAAACACAGTGTGCAACAAGGGACTCTGCAGAGAACGTCAGGGCCAGCAAACGCTACTTGGAAATTAATCAATTCTGAAAAAACACAAAAAGATGCAAAAGGAGAGGCTGGAGTGAGAGCACAGTGGGGAGGGGTTTGCCTTGCTCACGGCTGACCAAGATTCGATCACCAGTCCTGAGCACTGCCAGGAGTAATTCCTGAGTGCCACGTACGGCGCTGCGGGGCAGAGCCAGGAGAGGGCCGTCAGGGTGAAGTCAGCACTCAAGTCACACAGGGTTCGTCATTCAGGAGATGGCATGAATGCGTGCGTTTATTCAGAGCATAAGTACAGACTTAAGTATGTTTCCACAGCCCACCCAAAAGAAGGAAAGGGGATGGGACGTGGGAAAGTGGATGGGACAATGAGCAGAGCCATGCACTGTTGGTCAGCCACCTGGTGACCCTTTCGGCATAATGCTATTGGTCAGAACGACCTGCTTTGATATAGCTTTGACATAACTGCAAAGATTGTGCTGTTCCTCATACACCATTTACAAATCATTTACGAGGGTGCATTTTCCCCAAACTGAAACCTCCTGTACTGGGAAGTTGCCCAGCTTTGAGCAGGACAAAGGGGGAATGAAAAATCAAGCATTCTTTTACTTGGTCAGTAGGCAACACTGAGCATCACTGAGTGTGACCCAAAAAGCCAAAAAAAAAAAAAAAGAGAAAAAAACAGCGCAAAAGAAAATGTGTTTGAGCCTCACTGTCTCCCTGAGACTTGAGCACTCAATGCTGTGTGTGAGCCTAGTAGAGTCTCCGGCCTGAACAAGCCCCCACCCCCCCACCCCCATGCTCCTGTGTTTGGACCCTGACCCTAAATCCTGTGATGGGACCACGTGTGTCCATGACAAAGACGCTAGCAGGCTCACGCCCTGGAACGTCCCTGCTTCACACAGGCGTGGCACACGGGTCCTGGCCTGCTAGCGGCCGGCAGTGATTCGGCAGGAAGCAGAAGTGTGAGCCTGAACGTGGGTCAAGTCCGTTCCTTCAGCTTGGAGGGGAGGAATGTACAAGAGGGGGTTTTGAGCACTGCCTCACAAGCAGGAGGTCCTGAATCCAAGCCCCCAGGGTCAACCGTGCACCTGGCACAAAGCCGGCACAAACCCGGCAGCTCTGCTCTCCCAGCACCACGCAGGAAGGGGGGTGACCCCAGGGCCAGGGCCACCGAGAGAGGAGGGGGACACCACAGAAAGGAGGAGTGAACACAGGGCAGGAGTTGAGGGCTGCAGGGCCAGGAGCACCGGGCAGAGAGCAGCCCTGGGGAGCAGGAGGACACGCGGGCGCCCTTGTCACTGGCACTCGAGGCAGTCGCACAAGCCGTGTGCAGACCCACGAGGCTGACAGGACGCCAGGGACGGGGAAACCCCAGCAAGGATTTTTCTTTAAGTTTTGGGCCTTGGGGCCAGAAGTCTAGTACAGCGGGGAGGGCATTTGCCTTGCACACAACTGACCCGGGTTCAATCCCGTCATCCCATAGGGACCCCCGAGCACCTCCAGGAGTAAGTCCTGAGTGCAGAGCCAAGAGTGACCCGGGAGCACGTCCAGGTGTGACCCAAAAACAAAACTACAGCAGAGCAAGCCGAAGGGCATGGAAGATCCGAGCCACGGAAACACCGAGGTTGGTGCCCACTCGCCCCCGCCCCCCGCCAGGTCAGGCCTGCCTGCGATCAAGGTGCCCGAGTGTCTCCAGACAGGATCTGCCTCAGCGGCTCGGTGCGTCTTCTCAGCCTATAACCCAACTCGACTGGGATTGACTCTGGTTATCTCCTTGTCTGGTTATCTTGGGCATCTCAGGGGCCAGCCGCCAATCTCCGTCCTCCCACCTGGCCAGGGCGGTATCAGGTGTCAGCAGCTGGACCCTGAACATCCCACCTGCCCGTCCAAACAAAACGCGAGCCCAAAGGCCAGGCTCGCCCCCAACTCGTAGGACACGACCAAGCTAGGGGCCCCGGAGAGCACTGGGCCCGAGGATGGGTCCCAGAGATCCCCAAATCTCCCTTGATCAACGGCCCGGCCCAGCAATCTGCATCAACCACTGGGCCCAAGCTCTTTGCTTTCCTTCTGCTTGCTGAGCGAAACTTGGAGGGGAGGAACTCCAAAACTTTTTTTTTTTTTTTTTGCTTTTTGGGTCACACCTGGCGATGCACAAGGGTTATTCCTGGCTCTGCACTCACAGGGGTTACTCCTGGCTCTGCACTCAGGAGTTACTCCTGGCATTGCTCAGGGGACCATATGGATGCTGGGACTCGAACCCGGGTTGGCCACGTGAAAGGCAAACGCCCTACCCGCTGTGCTATCTCTCCAGCCCCGGAACTCCGAACCTTATATAGAAAACAATGTATTTCACAATGCCATTTCAGCCATTCTGATTGTTGGGGGGTAAATTCTAAGCAATCATGGTGCATCTTTTGTCGAAATAATGAATGTAATCAATGTAGAAAAGAGTTAGTTAGAAATCATTTGCCTCATAGGCATTGGGTGGGTGGGAGGTGGGGTATATTGGGGTTCTTGGTGGTGAAAAATGAGTACTGGTGAAGGGTGAAGAAGACGGTGTTTGATCATTGTATGACCGAGACTTAAATCTGAAAGCTTTGTAACTTTTCCCACAGTGATTCAATAAATAAATATAAGAAGAAAAAAGAAAGAAAGAAAGAAAGAAAGAAAGAAAGAAAGAAAGAAAATTATGGAAAAAAATGTAAGGTGGAGTTCATGCCCAATTCAATCAGCTAATCAGTGACTGAATAAATAGCAGTACTCCTACATAAAAACACAAACCATGAAACAAAAATCACTGTACCTGTGAGGCGAGTGCATCAGCAGCCTGATGGCGCCTCCACACTTCCAGATACCCCAAAATTGCTGTTGTGCCTTTGGCCAGACCTCAAAAACTTGGGGCAAAGTTTACCTAGAAAGTAAATGGCCAAAAGTTAGGTATGTGGGAAACACACCCACAAATCACCTCCGGCTCAGCTAGATCATTGGAGGCATGGCCTCTCTGGGTCCTGATTGAACTGCTTAATGGCCATGATCCCAGAGACTCAGAAACAAATCTCGAAACCCAGTGGCTTTTGGCAGAAATGCGTCTGGTCCCTGCAGTGCTGGGCCCACGGTTTCGTGCCTTGGCCTGTTCCCTCTGGTGGCACGGTGGCCGCCATCTTCCAGAGGCCACTGGACAGTCAGGCTTGGGACCTCAGTAACAAAACTTGTTGGGCCTCACAGGATGGGGGTGGAGCCAGTCCTGTCCTCCCCGTCCCCAAGAGACCCCAAGTCATTGCCCACGAACGGCCTTTCTGGCTCCTGATCAAGCTGCTTAACGACCATGATCCCAGAGACTCAGGAGCAATTCTCGGGAACCCAACAGGTTTTGACAGAAATCCCTCCAGATTTAAGTGTTCAAATGTCAGAATTTCAAAATCGTGCGGCCAGTACTGCAGCCACAAAACATCATATGTTATTCATAACCAGCAATAGAAAACAAATTGTCGACTGTTGCCTTTTCAGCAGATCTGAGTGTTGGGGCAAAATCTCAAATAATAATGGTGGGTCTGGTGTCAAAATATTGAATGTGATCAAAGTAGAGAGAGAGAGAGTAATGTGGAAATCATCTGCCCCACTGGTAGGGGGAGGGTGTGGGATGGGGATATACTGGGGTTGTTGGGGGTGGAGAATGGGCACTGGTGAAGGTACGGGTGTTTCATTGTATGACCGAGACTTAGACCTGAAAGCTTTGTAACTGCTCTCACGGTGATTCAATAAATAAAATCATAAAAAGTGAAAAAAAAAGTAAGGTGGAGTTCATGCACAGTTCAATCAGCCAATCAGTGGCTGGATAAATAGCAGTACTCCTACATAAAAAAAAAAAAGAGAGAGAGAGAAATCCAGAAAAATGCGGCAAATCTGTACCCCAAGCACACTTCTCCCCAAACGATCCGTTTTCCCCCACCCGAGATAAAGCCGACATGCTATGGGTCACATCCTCCTGCCACTGACCCCCAAAACCCGACGTTCCCTCCTCCCACCCTGGGGACTGATGGCACAAACTCCATCTTTGTGTCACGCCGTACATGACACATTTGTCACTAGCACCTGATGACTCATTGCAGAACCTCAACAGAAGCCACAAAGATGGGGAGCACTGCTCGGGGAGCACCATGCAGGGGCTTCTCAGACCTTCCCTCTACCTCTGTCCCCCGCCTGTTCTGGGGAAGATGTATAGACAAATGGCCGGGGGTTGAGAACAGAGGAACCAAGCTGGGAGGAAGCGGGTGCTTGTGTTTTGTTTTCTCTGGTGGCCTCTAACTACGGTTCCTCTTAAGAGACAAAGAAGGCCACAAATAAGCAAACACTCTGACCTCGGTTAGCACCCAACTCGGATTGAACGCCAAGATCTGCTCTAAATGAACTTTGAAAGGGCAAGCTAAATATCTTTCAGGGAAGCAAATAACCTTAGGGGATTATCTGCTCTGGTACTAAAAATGGGGGGAAAAAAGTCTGTTTTGTATCTCTTGAAAATGTCAGCTTGACTCAAAGGCAGTTCTATTTCATCCCGCGGTACAAATGCTTCCTCCCAGCTAGAGCTTTGGCTCACATCTGTCCAGCGTCTTCTGGACAGGGAAACACCAGCCCTGGGAGCTGTGGCGTGATGGGCAGCACCACACACCGTTCTATGAGGAAGTTACATAAAAATCAGTCTTTCGTTCCAAACAAAATGTCAGGAGCTGCAGACACAGTTCAAGACTATATATAGCCTGAAGGCACAGGACATATGCAAACGGCATCTATTCAATGTCATCAGCCAGCCCAGTCACCCACCTCACACTGGCATTCAACTTCAAAATATCCAGATAGAGGAAATTGTCACATGTAAGGGGGAAAAATCAGAGTTAGCAAGAGCTCGAAGAGAAGAGCAAGCCGGCAAACAGGACTGAGAGAAGGTGACCGGAGGTGAGGCGGGTCTCTGGCCTAACCCAGGTCCTACCCCAGCTGCCCTGCAGAACCTGCCAGGGGCGACCTCACATACCTCGGAAGACTCACGGGCACCCCACATGCTATAGAATCCCCCCAACGCCCACAGTCGCTCAGTTCTGACTCACACCCACCCTTCCATGCAAAAGACCCGAAGGAACAAGAATCCCAGGCCGAAGTTTCTAGTATTGGGGCTGGAACGATAGTACAGCAGTGAGGGCATTTGCCTTGCATGCAGCCAACGTGGGTTCGAATCCCAGCACCCCACATGGTCCCCTGAGCACCCCCAGGAGTAAATCCTGAGTGCAGAGCCAGAAGTAACCCCTGTGCATCACCGGGTGAAAAAATTAACAATAAAAATATAACACCGTGGAGATGTGCAGACTGGGGGCGGAGTGCAGAGGGAGACCTCCCAAAGAGTGGCCCAGAGTGAGTATAACATCCCCAAAGATTCCGTAGGATGGGTCCGCCAGGTCTGGGGTGCAGCCTCACACTTGAGTCTAAGCCACCCTGGTCAGGATGTCCAAAGAGTCCTCAGAAAAGGACCAGAAACTCTGCATTGGAGCAGAGTAGAGAGGATGATTCAGGGGAAGGAAAGCATTAGGGGGCATCTTTCGAACTGCTCAAGGGCCCAGGTGACTGTTCAGAGCGGGAACAGTGTCTGCCTGCGGACAGCTAAGCCGGCTCCTGCCCAGCCCTGCCCAGCCCCGAGCACCCAAACAAAACATTCATTTTGAAAAATGGCGTATTACTACAGAGACACCTCTAACAACTCCCACCCGGCGAGGCTCAGGGGATACCCCTGGCTCTGCACTCAGGAATTATTCTGGTGGTGCTTCGGGGACCATATGGGATGCCGGGGATTGAACCTGGGTCAGCTGCGTACAAGGCAAATGCCCTCCGAATGTATATAGCTCCAGCCCTTGCAATTCCTCTTTAAAAGCCCCTAGGGTCATAACTGGTGGTGTGTGGGTCCCTCCTGTCCTGAACCTGGGGCTCCCCAGGTGATGCTGGGCCTCTAGCCCTCTAAGCTATCTCCACACCACCCAGAATTCCGTAAGTAAGAAAAAAGTAAAGGCCCGCCCGTTGTTCGTCCATTTGCTCGAGCGGGCCCAGTAACGTCTCCATTGGAGACTTTGTTGTTACTGAGTTTGGCATATCGAATACGTCACGGGGAGCTTGCCAGGCTCTGCCGGGCGGGCGAGATACGCTTGGTAGCTTGCCGGGCTCTCCGAGAGGGGTGGAGGAATCGAACTCGGGTCGGCCATGTTGGCTGCGTGCAACGCAAACGCCCTGCCACTGTAATATCGCTCCAGCCATAATTCCGTATTAAAAAAAAAATGTTTACGTTAACCACAGGGGCCGATGGCACAGCGAGGCCCGGGTTCTTTCTCTTAAGGTGCTGCTGAGACCAACATGCTGAGGGGAAAGGGTGCCCGGAAATCTGGTGATGCACCTGCGTTCTAGAAAGGTCGTGTCTTGAGACCAGCAGCAGCAGTACCACAAATCAACGCACACACCCAAGAAAGCAGGGAAACGCGGTCACATCTCAAACACACCTGCACAAGCTTCCAATGGCAGAGGGCGCAGAGGGCGCAGACAGGCACCGGAAGCGTTGGGGAAGTGCAGGGTTCAGGCTGACTCCCTGGCTTGGCACTGGGGGTGACACTTGGCAGGCTTGGGGGACCGTATGGGGTGCTTGGGAACGAACCCGGGTCTGCCAGGGGCAAGGCAAGTGCCCTACCCACCTTACTATCTCTCTGGCCCTGGTACGCTGTTTTTAGAAGACATTATCAAGCCGATGTGTTTCCCCCTTGCATCTTCCCCTTCATTCCAGTATTTATTTTCCCTTTCCCTCCCTTTCTCGCTGAGGCTGAGGGTCGCACACTCTAGATGGTGGTTACCCACTTGGGGGGTGGGGGGTCTCACTCGGCCTGCCAGAACTCCAGCCATGCCCAATTTTCCCTATTTCCAGTGAAGAATATGCCATAGGAAAAACATCTGGTTGAAAACTCACATAAATCAATGCTTTTGGGTCTACAGAAACTCTTAAGGGACTAAGCATGGAGAAATCTCACCGCACAGAAGATAGAGCCAGAGTTCTGGCCCGGGCGCCCCTAAGAGCCAAGCTGACACTTCGAATGAGAAATTTTTCAGAAGTGCTCCCTGTCATAAAGATAGTAAACAAAACATATAAAATCATATTTCTAAACAAAAATCCACCTTTCAGAAAAAGACAACATTTAAAAAAGAAAATATCCCGGGAACCCGACAGATAGTTCAGTGCGAAGGTGCTTCCCAGGCATCAAAGAGTCAAATATGGACCCCTGGGGACCACCAAGAGTAATCCCTGAGCATCACCAGGTGAAGCCCCAAGCAAAAACCAAAGCAAAGCAAACAAATAAATATGTGCTGAAAATAACCAGTAGGAAACAGGCTGGGACGGGCGTGTGGGAGAAACAGAAATTTCCCGCACACCCTGCACCCAGCCCTGAGGTCACACTGCAGAACCTCAAGAGTTTGAATGAAAAATGTAACCAATTTTATTTCTAAAAATGAGAATGTAAGAAAAGAGTCTTCAGGTCTTGCCAAGACTCAATCAAGGGGAAAGGCGGGTCACGAAAACAAAATCACTCACAAACCTACGTTTCTTCTGCAGGCACCTGGGCAGCGGCTGCCACTCCTCGAAGTGGGGACCCGGGAGGATGTGCAGAAATTCCTCGATTCTGCGCCAACCAGGCCGGGAGAGCAGCTGGGCCAGCCGCATGCTGAGGGAGGCATAGCCGAGATGTCCGTGGGGTTCTGCGGAGGATTCGAGAGCGACACCTGGAGTCAACCAACTCCTCTCTGCCCAGTGGGCCATGGGATCTCTTTTTGTTTGTTTGTTTCAGTGGAGGCCATACCCTGCGGTGCTCAGGGCTCCCTCCTAGTGCTGCACTCAGGGATCACAACCTGGGTTGGCTGCATTAAAGGCAAACGTCCTCCACGCTGCCATCCTGGATTTGACTTTGGGGAGGAACACAGTGTGCTCCGGTCTACCCTGCTCAGCCCTGCCATCTCCACCCTCTACCCAATTTCCCAATCTCTTCTCTCCTTCTCTCTCTCTCTCTGCCCCCCAACCCCGCCCCTACAGCTTTATGGATCAGACCTGGTGGTGCAGAGCTGACGCATGGCTCTGCCCTCTTCCTTCTGGCCTGGCACTCAGGGATCACTCCTGGCATGCACCGGGACCACATGGAAGGCTGGGGAGTGAGTCCAGGTCAGCTACATGCAAGGTAAGCGCCTTACCTGCTGTGCTATCACTCCGGCTCCCCCAACTTAATTTTTAGTGTGAGAAATGGACACAAAACGAATTAGGCTATAACCAGATCCCACAGCCACAGGAAAATAGAAAAGGCAGGTTGGTGGGTCCAGGTACTGCGACAGCCACATCCTGCAGCACTGGGAGACCATGTGGACGGGAGGGAGCCCAGGGCCCACGCAGGCCACACCTGACACTGCATGGTCCCTGCCAGGGATGTGGAGCTCAGCAAACTGTGCCTTGAAGCCACAAAAGCTAACGATCGTATAGCCTGAGACCTCAACAATAGCAAATCAAGTGTAAAACGTTTACTGGGTCCAAGCTATACAGTGTGGGAGGCGCTTGCTCAGTGCCCGGCCTCCCCACAGAACCCCGAGGCCTGCCAGGAGCCAGCCCTGAGCACTGGCAGCGGGAAGGGAGGGAACTGGACACCATGGCGAGCTCGGAGCTGGAACAGTGAATGCTTGACACTTCTTATCCATAGCTTTATAAGTCACGGTGAGGAAATAAAAAATTGAGGAACAAAACCAAAGTGAGACAAAAGCAACTTCAGAAATACAACAACCATGGGGTCAGAGTGACAGAACAGTGGCGAGGTCCTTGCCTTGCATGCGGCCAGCCTGGGTTCGATCCCCAGCATCCCATGTGGTTGCCTCAGCCGACCAGAAGTGATCCCTGAGCGCAGAGCCAGGAGTTAGCCCTGAGCACCTCTGGGTGTGCCTCCCCTCAAAAAACAAACAAACAAAAAAAACCCAAAGAAATACAAATACTGATATTGTGGAGATAACTCCTAAAAAAGATGAAATCAGGAAATCACCCTTCAAGGGAAAAAGTGATTTTTAAAAACTTCCCCCAGAGTTAAAAAATTCAGCTTCTATCATTTTACTGATTCAGGTTTCAAAAGTGAGCTGAACCCAAAATAAATGAGCAGCAGGAGGGCGCGAGGTGCTAACGAAGCTGGGGGCCGGGGACTGTGCTCTCATTATCACACGCCTTCCCAGCCTGCTCCGGCTGAACCCGGATTCCCTAGATGCAGGAGCTAGTGGAGATGCCGCCACCGCCAGCAGCTGGGAGGAAGGTGGGAGGGACAGGGAGTGCAGATGATGACTGGCAAAGGATCTGACACCAGGAGAGGGCCTGGCACCACCTTTCCCCGGGCGCCCACAGCCCGCCTGCCGCCTGGCGCCAGGCCCCAGTCACCTCAAAGGCGGCCAAGATCACCTTGGCCTTCTTGCTGAGCACGGCGCCCACGGCGTTGAAGTTGCGGTCTTGGATCTCAGCGTAGAGGTCCTCGGCTGAGTTCAGCGGCAGCTTCTTGGACTCTGTGGGCAGGTCCTGCCCGTCACCCTGCCTCTTCAGGGCGAATTTCTCGGGTGGCAGCTTTACATGACCTGCACGGGAGGGGACACCCAAGTGAGACTCCAGAGACTTCCTGTCAGGGGAGAGCACTGGGCTTTGAGTCACTAGATGTGCACGAGCGTAGGATGCTCACGCTTTTCACTCACGGCTTCCCTGGCCTGGCCCGCGGGACGCCTCCTGCCACTGCCAGCCCGAACTGAACTCAGGATGGGGCCACCCGAGGAAACATGCCCCAGGGCGGCCTAACTGCAGGTCTGTCCTGCTGGCGCGTGCAAGTGCATGCCGTCTATACCGCCATTTCAACAAGCCAAGAGGAGCCCAGGATGGGGCTGGAGTGATATCACAGCAGGGAAGGTGATTGCCTTGCACGGGGCAGACCCAGGTTCGAGTCCCAGCATCCCATATGGCCTCCTGAGCACCGCCAGGAGTAACTCCTGAGTGCAGCACCAGGAGTAACCCCTGTGCATTGCCAAGTGTGACCCCTGTCACTGTCCTCCCATTGTTCATCGATTTTGCTCAAGCGGGCCCAGTAACGTCTCCATTTTGAGACTTGTTACTGTGTTTGCCATATAGAACACGTCACGGGTAGCTTGCCAGACTTTGCCATGCAGGCAAGATACTCTCCGAAAAAGAAAAAGAATAGTCAAAAGAAAAAGAAAAACAAAAACAAAAACAAGATCCCAGGAATCAGTTCAGCATGGAAGTTTGCTTGAGGGCGGGAGACAGCTCTGAGGGCTTCTTTCCTTTCTGTTTCCTTTCTCTGATTTTGGGGCCAAACCTGTCAGTGCTCAAGGCTTAATCCTGGCTCTGTGCTCTGGGCTAATTCTTGGCAGTGACTGGGGGAACCATATGCGGTCCTGGGGACCAAACTCACCCTAACTGCTGCACTGCCTCTAGCTCCAAGTTGGTTCCTTTCAAAAAATCATCTCCTCCACTTTCAACACAAATCCCGACGTGTCTACACAAAATCAGCTCCACTGCTGTGGGTCCAGAGAGATGGGTCATCGGGGGCAGCGCACGCTCAAGTCCAGCAGTCTGTTCCTCTGAGCACTGCCCCGTGTGGGCCCTGAGCACTGTGGGGTGGGTGCTGAGAATCATAAAGCAACAAGAAGAACTCCTGCATCGGAGAATGTGG
This sequence comes from Sorex fumeus, assembly GCF_029834395.1. Classification (NCBI taxonomy): domain Eukaryota; kingdom Metazoa; phylum Chordata; class Mammalia; order Eulipotyphla; family Soricidae; genus Sorex; species Sorex fumeus. The sequence continues at coordinate 4,689,049 of NW_026606086.1, read as the reverse complement.
GGAGAGAAAGTGACCGACGGAAGAAAAATACTTCTCGGGTGCTTTCCAAATCCTAAGCCCCTCGGAACAGCCCGGGCACCAGCGTCTGGAGACAGCACGCCACGGTGGCCGCGGGACCCGGGGCCTGAGCACATGCTGAGATACACGAGGTCGGCCAGACCTTGCATTCCAGCTCAAAGCAGAGGGGCAGCCGCTGGCCCAGGCAGCCTGCACGCAGCTCCTGCACGGACCTGCCATCGCCCTCGGTCCAGCCACGGGCGCAGAGCTGGGGGGTTATGGGGAAGCCCAATTTCTCCTTGTTTTTCAGATTTCTCTTAATTTTTTCTTTTTTGGGGGGGTCACACCCAGCAATGCACAGGAGTCACTAGTGGCTCTGCACTCAGGAATTACTCCTGGTGGTGCTCAGGGGACACTATGGGATGCTGGGAATCGAACCCGGGCTGAGCCGCGTGCAAGGAAAATGCCCTACCCACTGTACTATCACTCCAGCCCTCTCCCTTAATTAAATGTTTCATCAGAAGTAAGTGTGTGATGTGAAGAGACTGTGAGCTCCCAAAACGCCTTCCCCCCGGAGGCACCCCACAAGCCCCATCTCTCACACCTCCGCACCAGCCACCCCAGCACCTCTGCCAGATCCCTCGAGGGACTTGCAGAAGCACCAGGAGGTGGGGACCCCTCGCACGGGGTGCTCCTGTGCCAGTGAAAGCTTGGAGCAGGAGTCTGGGGAGGGACTGTGTGTGTGGCATCACCCCCAGCTGCTGCCAGGCACAGCCCTGGTGGCCCCAGGGCCACGGACTGGCCCCACAGAGCAGAAAATCACCGAGATCAGCCCCACAGTGACTTGGGCACTGCTTACGACTGTCCCCACAAAAGGAAGCAACTTAAGAAGTTATCCTTTGGAACAATTGGTAAAAAACAAACCGGAAACACCCCCATAATCATGAAAGAGCAGGAAAACGCTTTGTTGTGTGGAAATGCCTCCATGTGTGGTCCTGTTCTGCTTCCGTGGCCGCTGTCACTGAGCCACGCATTCACCACTGCAGTGACATACACACACACACACACACACACGAACACACACACACACACGCCATCGCAATCCACTATGCGATAACCAGCTTGGCACACTGGACAGACAGCACTGTCTGGACTCGGCCAGCACTCAGCAGCTGCAGGGCTCTGTGTCCCCAGAGAGACCCCATGCAGTTAGCTGCATCCCCGTCCTTCCAGACCGGGGCTCTATCCCCAGGGCTGTTTCCCCAGCCCCCGGCCAGGGCCACACCTGAAGTCGCCGGAGTTACCCCTCTTGCGGCCTGGGGCTCCGTATTATGAAGAAAAGACACGAATCAGACTGTGGGAAACTTCTCAGACTGTATCCCAGCAGGAGATACTCCCGGCTCAGTGCTCACTGGAGGAGGCAGGAGCGCGGATGAAACCGAGCGCTGGCTGTGCGCCTGGCACTAGCCCCGTGAGCTTTCCTAGCCCCCACTCAGATCTGAAATGCTACAGAATCTAACACCCGGGGCCAAAGCCCCCTGTCCTCAGACCCAGGCACCCCTCAGAAACGCTCTATTCCTCACGCCTCCCTGGGCGGCCTGAGCAGCGGAGCTGCACACCGCATGGCCCTCTGCACAAGGCCTTCGCCTCAGTTTCCCTGATGGTGTCCTGGTTCGAGCTCGCTTTAACCTTGGGCTGAAAGTCAGTGCCTGACATTTTCAAGTATTCTGACTTATACACAAATGCCACACCTTTAAAAACAGACACTTTTGAGATTGATTTTACTCAGCTAATCTATTAGTAAATGATGTCGCTTCACTTACTGTTCTGGAAGCCATAAATTTCATCGACGAGTCCTTCGTATGTCAGCTGAGTCACAAGGGGCGTTAATGAGTCCACATTTCAATCAAGCAACAAGAGGTTATCAAAAACAGGAAATATTGAATTCTGACTTTCTGTAAACTCTCTCTTCATCCTCATCATCATATTGGCCACTTGCTGGGAACAAAGTACAGAATCAGGGAGAGCCTTTTTAGCAATGGGCGGATTTTAAAATGAAGCTAAAAAGACCCCGGCAATCCAAAATTTAAAAATAAGGCGGAAAAAATGGAACAATAAAATAAAACAAGACAGGCCCGAGACAGTATGGTGGGTAGGATGCTTGCCTTGCAGGTGGCTGACACAGGTTCAATTCCTGGCACCACGTACGATACCTCAAACCCTGCCAGGAGTGAGCCCCGAGCACTGCAGGGTATGGAGAGGGCGGGAGGAGGGAGAGGGCGAGAGAGGGAGGGGGAGTAGGGATGGAAAAGAAAAGATAAAGAACAGAAAAGAGAAAAGGAAAGAGGGCTGGGAGACAGCAGAGGGGCCAGGGGTCACGCCTTGCACGCAGACAGACTCATTTTGGTGGCCCGAGCACAGATCCAAGAGCGCTGCGAGGTGGAGCCCCAAACCCCACCCGCAGGAGAGAGGCCTCCCTCCCCGCCCCGGCTCACCCTGGCACACTCGCCCTTGCCGAAGATCTAGGGGATGGTCCCGTACAGGCCAGCAGGTTCATCAGGCCCTTGGTCGCGTGGTACAGGCCCGTCTGGTCGCTGTCCAGGTAGCACTCCTGTGGGAGAGGCCCAGGCGCGTGGGCACAGGCTCTGTGAGTCAGCACCGAGACCTCAAGGCAGCATCTCTACTGGGGGCAAGCATTGCTGGGCGGGCGAGGAAAGGCTGGCCTCCGCCTGCCCCCGTGACCACAGAGCAGAACACTCTGGGCTTGTAGAAGGGCAGGCAGCCTCTCCCACATACAGCAGCGAGTGTCACAGGGGACAGCAGGAGGGCAGCCACGGTCTCGGACAAGGGCCACAAGGTCCATTTAACACACAGACAAAAAGAAACATCTTTGGCCCAGAAAGAGCAAAGAGCACGCACGCGCCGCCCAGCCGGGTGGTTCAGCAGGGCTGACAGAGCACACATGGTCCCCAGCGGGGCCTCAAGATCTCTCCTGTGCCTCAATCCCTTCATCCAGCAAGTGCGGAGAGCAGAGGAGGGAAATCACGCAACGCGCTTCACCTGCACTCCACCTGATGGGGCGGCACTGCTGTATCCATCGCGGGACAACCTTTTTTTTTTCTTTTTGGGTCACACCCGGCAATGCACTGGGGTTACTCCTGGCTCATGCACTCAGGAACTACTCCTAGTGGTGCTCGGGGGACCATATGGGATGCTGGGAATCGAACCCGTGTCGGCCGCATGCAAGGCAAACGCCGTACCTGCTGTGCTATTGCTCCAGCCCCTCATCATGGAATCTTTGACCCTGTCTAAGGCAGCAGCCAACAGGCGTGCACCGCAGAGGCGTGAGGACGAGGGGTGCAGACTGAGGGCGGGGTAGAGAGGGAGACCTCCCAGAGAGCCTGGCCCAGATTGAGCATAACATCCCCAAAGATTACGTAGGATGTCTCTGCCAAGTCTGGGGTGCAGCCTCACACTTCAGTCCAAAATATCTTGGTCGGGATGTCCAAAGAGTCCTCAGAAAAGGACCAGAAACTCCGCATTGGAGCAGAGCAGAGAGGAAGATTCAGTGGAAGGAAAGCATTAGGGGGCCTCTTTCAAACTGCTCAGGGGCCCAGGTGACTGTTCAGAGCGGGAACTGTGTCTGCCTGCGGACAGCTAAGCCGGCTCCTGCCTGGCCCTGCCCAGCCCCGAGCACCCAACAAAACATTCATTTTGAAAAACGGCGTATTACTACAGAGACACCTCTAACAACTCCCACCTGGTGAGGCTCAGGGGATACCCCTGGCTCTGCACTCAGGAATTATTCTGGTGGTGCTTCGGGGACCATATGGGATGCCGGGGATTGAACCTGGGTCAGCTGCGTGCAAGGCAAATGCCCTCCGAATGTTTATAGCTCCAGCCCTTGGAATTCCTCTTTAACAGCCACTAGGGTCATAACTGGTGGTGTGTGGGTCCCTCCTGTCCTGAACTCGGGGCTCCCCAGGTGATGCGGGCTCGGGGGCCGTCGTGGCTCAGGGCGAGAGAGAAGGCGTGAATGCAGCATCCACGGGCGGATGTGGGGCCCGTGGCAACGAACTGTCTGGGGTCTGTCTGTTGGGATGGCCTTGCCCCGCCCACACAGGGCCAGGAGCAACCCTGGGTGTGACTGAGACAGCTCCTATCCTCAGCTGGGGTGACCAAGCCGCTTCCACAACGCTTCCGCACTGCTGACTGGGAAAGGGAGCAGAGAGGCTGCTCCCAGACCTGCAATGGCTCAGATGGAAGGCGAACCCCTAGTCCTGTCACCACACAGGGCCGGGCAGGCCTGTGTCCTGTCACCAAACAAGGCCATGCAAGCCCCACCCTGCTTCATGACTGGGGTGGGGAGAGACCATCGGGGAGCCCAGGAAAGTTCTGGATTCCACAGGATGAAGCCCAGAGACGTGAGCAAACCCACAGGGAGCTGGGTGACAGCAGCCCAGAACCAAAGCGAGCCCCAGGTTCTTTCTCTTGTGCTGCTGAGACCAACACGCCGAGGGGAAATGGTGCCCAGAAATCTGGTGATGCACCTGCGTTCTCGAAAGGTCGTGTCTTGAGACCAGCAGCAGCAGTACCACAAATCAACTCACATGCCCACGGAATGCAGGGAAACGTGGTCGCGTCTCAAACACACCTGCACAAGCTTCCAATGAGAGAGGGCGCAGAGGGCGCAGACAGGCACTGGGAGCTTTGGGGCCGTGCACGGGTTCCGGCTGACTCCCTGGCTTGGCACTGGGGGTCACACCTGGCGGGGCTTGGGGAACCGTATGGGGTGCCAGGGAACAAACCCGGGTCTGCAAGGGACAAGGCAAGTGCCCTACCCACATTACTATCTCTCTGGTCCAGTACGCCATTTTTAGAAGACATTATCAAGTTGATGTGTTTCCCCCTTGCATCTTCCCCTTCATTCCGGTATTTATTTTCCCTTTCCCTCCCTTTCTTGCTGAGGCTGAGGGTCGCACACTCTAGGTGGTGGTTACACACTTGGGGGTTACCCCCCCGGTCCCCACTCGGCCTGCCAGAACTCCAGCCATGCCCAATTTTCCCTATTTCCAATGAAGAATGTGCCATAGGAAAAACATCTGGGTGAAAACTCAAATAAATCAATGCTTTTGGGTCTACAGATTCTCTTAAGGGCCTCAGCATGGAGAAACCTCACCCCACAGAAGAAAGAGCCAGAGTTCTGGCCCGGGCACCCCTAAGAGCCAACCTGACACTTTGAAAGAGAAATTTTTCAGAAGTGCTCCCTGTCATAAAGATAGTAAACAAAACATATAAAATCATATTTGCAAACAAAAATCCAGATTTCAGAAAAAGACAATATTTAAAAAAGAAAAACTCCGGGGGCCCAAATAGATAGTATAGTGGGAAGGTGCTTCCCTGGCATCAAAGAGTCAAATATGGACCCCTGAGGACCCCCAAGAGTAACCCCTGAGCATCATCAGGTGAGGCCCCAAGCAAAAACCAAAGCAAAGCAAACAAATAAATCACTTATCACTTAATCACTTAATCCCCGTTATTCATCGATTTATTCGAGCGGGTGCCAGTAATGTCTCCATTCATCCCGGTTGCGTGCTAGCGTAGCCCAATGGTATCTGTTCGTTCTAGGAACATGCAGAGCCTTAAACCGATCATTTAGGGTCTTGACGAAGAAGTCTGACCATCTTATAGGTGGGCGTCCACGTAATATTTTGATGTCTCGTGGAATCCAATCAGTAATGGCTCTAGTCCAGCGGTTGTCTGTAAACCTCATTACGTGTCCAGCCCATCTGATTTTTGATGTCTTGGCAAATGAGACAGCGTCCCTGATTCTTGAGCGTTGACGAAGATCAGAACTCCGGATTCTATCTCTCATTTGAGTGAATCGTGATATTCCAAGCATAGTTCTTTCGATTCCTCTTTGAGAGACCCGAATAGCGTTCTCATCCTGTTTTCGTAGGGTCCAGGTCTCTGAGGCATATGTTAATGCAGGAAGAATAGTGGAATCAAAGAGGTGTGTTCGTAGCTGGAGGTTCTTTGTCCTTTTAGTTATTTCTTCAATGCTCTGGAAGGCATTCCAAGCCTCTCTCTTCCTCCTGCGCAACTCAGGTGCCAGGTCATTCATCATGTTGATTTCTTGACCTAGGTATATATAACCATTTCATTCGGAGATGGTGGTTCCGTTGAGAGCGAATGGAGTGCCAGGAACAAGGCTGTTTCTCATAAACATTGTCTTCGTAAGATTCAGCTGTAGTCCGACCTTTCCACATTCACGGTCAAATTCGTTCAGCATTTGTGCCGCTTGGCTGATGTTTGGTGTTATTAGAACGATGTCATCAGCAAAGCAGAGGTGGTGTAGTTGCCGACCATCTATCTTCACTCCCATGTTTTCCCATTCCATCGTCGCATGATGTTCTCGAGGGTGGCACTGAAGAGTTTTGGTGAAATGGTATCACCCTGCCGAACCCCTCTCTTGATATGGATGATTGCTTCTTTGTAGAATGGTGAGATTTTGGTAGTGAATCCGCAATAGAGCTCACGAAGGATCCTGATGTATTGAGTTTGTACGCCCTGATTGGCTAGGGCTTCCATGACCGCTTCCGTCTCAACAGAATCAAAGGCCTTCTTTAAATCAATGAACGTTAGACAGAGCGGCATCTTGAACTCCCGAGATACCTCAATGAGCTTGGTTATTGTGTGGATATGGTCGATGGTACTGAATCCTTTTCGGAATCCAGCTTGTTCACATGGTTGTCCTTCATCTAGCGTTCTGCTAATCCTATTCAGGATGACTCGAGTGAATAGTTTGTAGATGACAGACAATAGGCAGATTGGGCGATAGTTGCCAATGTCCTGGGTGTCTCCTTTCTTGTATAGTAGTACAGTCCTGCTGGTTTTCCATTGGGATGGAACCTTGCATTCAGACAGGTAGCGTGTGAAGAGTTGAGCCAATGTATTGATGAGTACTGATGGTAAGTTCTTCAGTTGTTCAGGTCTGATCTTGTCTGGGCCAGGTGCTCTTTGTTTCTTTACCGACGAGATGGCATGTTGGAATTCGGAAGGGAGAACATTGGGAACGACATATCCATCATGTGGTATGTGGTATGTGGGCAAGTGGATGTGGCTATTAAAGAGATCTGAGTAGAAGTCATGAATAATCTTCTCCATTGCCCTTCTGGAAGATGTGATAGATCCATCATGATGTCGGAGGGCAGTCATCTTGGTTTTGTAGTTGGTGAAGGACAGGCGGGCATTACGAATGTTTTTCCCAGCTTCTGCTGCATCTACCAGTACTGCAGCTCTCCTGTTTTTGAGGTCATCCTTGATGGCTTCTCTGCACTGTTTTGCCAGTTCGGATGTTCGCTTGTGGTTGCCTGAGGCATGTGCCAAGCCACGTTGGCAAATAAGTTCAAGAGTGTTTGAAGAAAGACGGTTTTTTGTGGTTATCTATCTCTTGGCATTCCTTGCACAATCATGGAGGTGCTGAATCATTCGATGTTATTCCTCATCAATGTTGTCAATGACGGCATCTTCCCATGTTGCCGCAATAGAGCCAAAGAGCTCCCAGTTGGTGGTTGTTCTGGGAGTCCTCTTCTTAAACCTTGCATTCTTTTCTCCTCGTTCTGTAAGGTAGAATTTTGCATGAAGAAGACGGTGGTCTGATCCCGTTTGGAATTTTGGGACAACAGCAACATCGGTTAGGCAAAACCGCCGATTGAATATGATGTGGTCTATTTCATTGTGGAACCGTCCATCAGGAGACTCCCATGTCCAACGTTTAGATTCAGCCTTTTGGAATTGTGAGTTACCATGGAAGGTTTTGGTTGACATGATGAACTCAGACAGTCTGTCACCCTGTTCGTTCCATTCCAGGCCATGGGTTCCGATGTGGAGTGCATCGACTGATCTTCTTGGTCCTATCTTGGCATTAAAATCACCGACAATGATCTTGTAGAAGGTGTGATCTTCTTTATAGAAGTTCTCCAGCTCCATGTAGAATTTCTCAGTTTCTCTTTCACCATAACTGGATGTTGGTGCATAGACAACAAAGATAGAAACTTCCGGTAGTGAGCCACATTTATTCAAGTGTAATCGTCTGATTCTGGTTGTTAGGCATTCGAATGAATCAATGCTCATGACTAAGTTTGTATTGACAAGGATACCAACACCACCGACGCCTCTTTTATCACATGTTCCAAGGAACAGTTCTTCTCCAGTGTCGAAAACAGCATGATGGGATTGATGTCTTCTCGTTTCGGTCAGACCAATGATGTCGTACTTGATCTTTCGCGCTTGTACCATAAGGTCTTCAATGGATGCAATAGATGCCAGCGTACGAGCATTAAAAGTACAGACAATCATTTTTGTTTTTCTGCGTTTTGGCAGCCTATGTCTGCCTTGGTGTTTTATCAGCCTCTCCTTCCATATCCTTCTCGACTCTGCATATTCAGGGTTAGGGAAATGAGATCCATTTATTACTGGATTTGGCATATCAATTTGGTCTATTAGGCATAGACCACGGATAGCTTGCCAGGCTCTGCCGTGTGGGTTGGATATTTAAGGTACCCTGAAAACTTAGAGAAAAGTAAATAATGTTCGCGGCCGCGCGCTCCCGGGAGCTTGTTGTGATAATCTCTGGATCCTGGCCGTTGTTGGGGTTACACGGCAGTTGGAGGGTGTAACTGTCTAGCTACTGACAGGTCCAGTCCCAAACCGTGCAGGCTTGGAGATCTCAAATAAATCACAAATAAATATGTGCTGAAAATAACCAGTAGGAAACGGGCTGGGACGGGCGTGTGGGAGAAACAGAATTTCCCACACACCCTGCACCCAGCCCTGAGGTCACACTGCAGAACCTCAAGAGTTTGAATGAAAAATGTAAGCAATTTTATTTCTAGAAAATGAAAATGTAAGATAAAAGTCTTCAGGTCTTGCCAAGACTCAATCAAGGGGAAAGGCAAGTCATGGAAACAAAATCACTCACAAAGGGCTAACTGGAAAAACGCAGTGACAGACTTGACTCTTTCTGGCTGGAGCGGCCCTGCCTTCCACTCTCAAAGTTTCCTCCACAGCCACAGTCAAGTCAGGGTGGGACGGGCACAAGGACAAACATCGAACAGCAGCAGAGAAACACCAGAAATCAACACATTTAAGGCCAATTGATTTTTGAGAATTCAGTAAGGGCAGCAACAATTTTAAGCCAATTTGTTGGAACAGGAGGTTCTCCATAAGCAAGAGGAGCAGCGGCCGGAGAGACAGCACAGGGGAAGGCGCTGGTCTTGCACGCAGCCAATCTGGGTTCTAGCCCCAGCACCACATATGGTCCCCGAGCATGCACAGGAGTGATCCTTGAGCACAGAACCAGGAGTAAACCTTGAGCACTGCTGGGTGTGGACCAACTCCCATCTCTCCCCAAAAGGAAGAAACTGGACACTTCCAGGAATCACTAAAATGCCAGTGTGAGTGTCACCATCACAAACGAGGCAGAAACGAGTGTCAAGTTCAAAGGGCAAACATTGAACTTACTCTGACGGCGCCCTCCGACTCCATGGAGAGAAAGTCCCCGTCGAAGGGAATGAGGTCCAGGCTGTACTCCTCCCTACGGATGAAGGAGCCCAGGACGCCCAGGTCCTTAAGCCGCTGCTCACACAGCAGGCTACACCGGGGCACAAACAAAATGTGGAAATCTCTTGTGGGGCCACGTCTGTCTTCACTGCAAGAGAAGGACCGTGCCTTGGCCCGAGGCCCCGATGCGAGGACTGCTCCCTAGAGCCCCACCTGTGCCTGACACACAGTGGGCTCTAAAGAGACGCTTATGAGCTAACCCCCCACTACTGACTTGGCCCAAGTTTTGGGTTTTCGTGCTCTCTTGATGTGATGCTTTTTCTGGAAACCGCTGACCTGTGCTCTGCCAAGGGGCAGTGCTGCTTCTCTTGGGCCATTGATGGGACATGAAAACTCTCAGGGTTGGGGCTGGAGCAACAGCGCAGCGGGTAGGGCGTTTGCCTTGCACGCGGCTGACTCGGATTCGATTCCCAGTTCCCAGCATCCTATATGGTCCCCTGAGCACCACCGCAGGTAATTCCTGAGTACAGAGCCAGGAGTAACCCCTGTGCATTGCCGGGTGTCACCCAAAAAGAGAAAAAAAAAAACCCAAAAACCTCTCAGGGTTATTGCAATGGACATCTGTTTCTTGCCGAAAAAAAAAATGTTTCTATTTAATCAAGCGATGTCTCTAGGAAAATAAATGGTTGCTTCACACCGTGCCCGATCTTGCGCAAATACCCTGCATGCTTTTAAGTCCGTTCGTAGGGGCCATGTCGATCAAACGTAATGCAGACTGGGCTGGTGCACTTCCTCCATAAATGCTGCAGCTTTAAATTTTAATCAGCTTCTCCTGACGTTGCTTATGAAATTTGAGCATATGGTATTCAGTACTTGAAAAAGAACCACTAGCTGTTTTTCTTTTTATAAAAAATTCTGGGTCCTTCTACTGAGACAAGCCGGAGCTTCCTACTGTCCTGAGAGAGTGGGTTTCTGTGGTTTGCCCTGCCTCCCCAAGCCCCAATGCACAAAGTTTCCCATTCTCTATTTATAGTTTTTGGGCCACACCTGCAGGTGCTCAGGGATAACTCCTGGCTATGCACTCAGAAGTCACTCCTGGAAAACTTGGGGACCACACTGGGTTCCGAGGATCTATCCTTGTCTGGCTGCAGAGTATCCTACTCCTGATCCCCCATTCTCCTCTGACACACTCTCACATCTGTCCAAAGATCCACTTCCTAAAGCGCTGGCAAGCAAAGGTGTCCTGATGAGCACTAAAACCACTAGAGGAATGATTCTGTATGGACCAATCATCAGTTCTGAGATACCTAAGCACATTTTCAGCAATTATATCCATCAGTTCTAGCCGGGGTCCGACGAAAAAAATGATATTCTTGACATCTGCTGCTTGCAAGCGACTTCCTTTGAGTGTGAACATTTTCTCCACCTCATGTTCCTAGGAAAGCACACATACAAATGGTGAACAGAAATCCTAAAGCTTAGCAGCCGACTCAAACGCGGACATCACTGCAGGCAGCCAACCCGGGTTGGATTGCTGGCCTCCCACACCGTCCCCAAACACCACCAAGAGTCATTCCTGAGTGCAGAGCTAGGGGTAAGTCTGAGCACTGCCAGGGGTGGCCCAAACAAAACAGACCAACAACAAAAACTCAGGTGTTCTAACACTCCCACTCCAAAGCACAGTAGACTTTAGTGTTGAGTCAGAGAATGCAGGGGTCACGGTACATGCCTGACACATGACTGCCAACTTCGCCCCCTGGCACCACAAGGGTCTCAAGCATTGCCATGTGCATCCCAAGAGAGGCCACTGGAGTGGCCTGGGATATCCCTGCCACCACAGCGCCAAGCCTCATCGAACTGCTAAGACTCACCACCAGGAGGTGCCCACGGGCAGTGCTCAGGAGACCTGGGGCTAGGGAGAAAGTAGAGTGGTGAAGGTGCTTGCTTTGCATTCAGCTGACCCGGGGTTCTATCCCCAGCACCCCATACTGTCCACTGAGCACTGCCAGGAGTGATTCTAAGTGCAAAGCCAGGAGTAAGTCCTGAGCACTGCCTGTCACAAGCCCCCAAATAAAATTCAAAACCACTTTAGTATAAAAATTTAGATTCCCCAAAGGCAGGTGTATAAATTCAGGCTGAAGTAACCAATCCTGTGTCTGAAAAACTTGGAGCCACATGAAGTAACAATCAGAAGACATGCCTCTCCGTCAAGGAGAAGAGGGGGGTGCACACCCACCCTTGAAAGGTCCACTGAAGGCTCCTATGCTGCCCGAGCCCCTGAGTTGCTTGTGCCCATGTAGCCGAGCAAATGCGGTGCCCGCAGCTCTCCTTGAGATGGGGACTTTTGTGCTTTCCTTTCTAATGTTGGGATGTGTGTAGGGGCTCTCTCTGTCTTTGGAGAAGCCCATGGTCTCTCCTGAAATGTTACTCTCTCTCCGCTCGTCCTCTTCCTAAAGGTCACCAAATAAAATGGTTTTTTTTTATTTCAAATAAATAAACAAAAGGTCCACAGAAGATAAAACATTTACCACTCATAACAGCGTCAGTGATTCTAAAAACCAGACAGCTCTGCACACCACTTACTCCAGAAGTGGAACCTCATATTACTCTTGCTAGAGTCCAGAATGACAGTTTCAAAAAAATAATAATAACCAAAACCTTTTTACCTTTAGAAGTGAGTACTGTGCAATCAAGCCAAATGGTCCTGTGAGATACTCATCTCAAACTATTGCCTGCGGGAGAGAGAAGCATCCCGTTCTTTTAGTAAAAGGGATTTCAATAACGGCCAACAGCAAACAACAGTCATTTGCAAACTCTGGACAAACAAAACTTGCCGTTAGCAATAGCTAACCACACTCCTATTTTGTGGCCTGAAGAAAAACAGCGTCAGGGCAAGGGGCGCTACTGGCCACGGAAGCACATTCACTGTCATCCACAAAGAGTGTGTATGCAGTGTCCTGGGGTCAGACTGGGGTCATGAACCCCGTGGGTGAACTGCCAAGGAAACCGTTCAACCCAGCATGTAACAGGCGTCATATAATCCAGCATCAATCAAATGAAAACCTCTCTTGTAGGTATCCCATAGGTATCTTAATTCTGAGAGAGTATTTGGAAAGCTGGGACAGTGTCAGGTGCCCCTGAGAGAGTCAGGCCTCCAGCTGACCTTCGCCTCTACCTAGGCAAGAATGGTGTCACTGGGGGCCAGGATGAATGCCAAGCGGCCTGTGAGCATTTCGCCTGTGCGACACCAGGGTCCTTTTTCCCCATTTGGCGTAACTGATTGGACGAACCGTGGAGGAACAGGCAGCTGGGAGAAGTGGTACCCAGGGTAGCATGCAGCGCCACCCCGCACACGGGGACAGAGGGGAGTGCCTGGACGCGAGGCTGTAATCGTCCTGCTGAGAAGGACTCAGGTCACTCCCATTTTCCTTCCCAGAGCCAGGCCACAGGGGCGGGGAGCGCAACGTCCCCTCTCTCGGGGCTGCCGACTCTGGGTGGCGCCCCCAGACACAGAGGCCGCCACCTGCCCCGGCTGTCAGCTTGCTGCCCGCGCACAGGTCCAGGAACTCGCGCAGCACGTTCAGGTTCACCCGCCTGACCACATGTGCGTGGCCTTGGCTCCACTGGGCCCTGCCGCCACGTGACGCCGCGGTCACGTGAAAATAGTGACATCACACCCCCTCATCTCCCTCCATACCGCTAGGGGCGCCGGGGGTGCCCCACGGAGCCAGGGCACAGGCTTCCGAGACTCAGCGCTTCCCGGGTGCTGTACAGACCCCCCAGACCCCCAGCAGAGACGGGGCACAGCGCTGCCTCTGCTCCCTCGGAGGGACCCTCCCGGGAAGCTGGGGACGGGGGAACGAGGGTGCCCTGGCGTCATCTCCCCTGCACTGCCAGCTGGCCTTGCGAGGGCATGTTCCCCCCCCCCGCCCCACCACGGCTCCTGGGAGCGGTCTCAGGTGGTCCTCGGGTTCCCCTGGCCATCTCCGGGTCCTGCCCAGTGAGGGACCGACCAGCAGCCCCAGCAGGCCGGTGAGCGGCTCGCTGCGCCCTCTGCTGGTCGTCTTGCGAACTGCACAGGTGCGTGCCCTGCCTGGTGCGGGGTGTCCCGCCCACCGGCACCCAACAGCGCCTCGCTCAGGCCTTGTCCCCCCATCCTGAGGGTTCCCTGCCCGCCCCTCAGGGGCCGGCCCGTGGCTGCGGAGCCGCAGGAGGTGGCGCTGCCCGCGCAGCGGTCCCTGGGGGACCTCCGGCCGGATGCCCGAGCTCCGTGGAGCCAGGTGAGTTGGCGGGGCCGGAGCACGGCCCGCGACTCCCGGCGGGCGACCCCCGGCGCCCGTCTCCCCGCGCGGGGCGGACCCCAGTCCCAGGCGCCCATCAAGGCGCACACCGAGGCCATGTGACTGTCTTTCCTGGGGGCCGCGGCGGGCGGGCGGCGGGGAGCGCAGGGCGCGCGAGTCCTGGGCCGCGGGCGCGGACCCCCGGCGCGGGGGTCTCAGTCCTGAGGCATCTGTCCGCGGGGCTCTGGCGGCGGGGGCGGGGACGGCAGGACTGGAGGGCGGCCTGGGATCCCGGCCCCTAGGGCGGGGCGGGCGGGGGCCCCTGGCGTGCGGCTTTGGGTCTGGGTCTCTACAACCAGCCATCACAATGCTGAGACCACTCTCCACAGGCATGAAGGTACTGGCAGAGGAACAAAGGCATGCGTGTCCTGGGGCTGAGATCTCCAAGCCTGCTCAGATTGGGGCTGAGCATCCTCCACTCAGATCCTCCATATTCCAGTAGGCAGGGGTTACACCCACCAACTGCCCCCCTTGTGCCCTGTAATCCCATCAATGGCCAAGACCCAGAGACTATAAAACCCAGCTCCCGGAAGCATCTTATTATCTCATTCTTTCTTTGGACAAACTGGCAGGCTACCGAATGTAACCTGCCCACACGGCAGAGTCTGGCAAACTCCCCGTGGCTTACGCAATATGCCAAATACCAGTATCGATGATGAGGCTCATTCTGCTAACCCTAAAAGAGGCTTGAATATGGCCCTTTTTAAAAAATTCTCAGGGCTAGGACAAAGGAGATATTACTGGGGCCTGTTCGAGGCAATCGACGAACAACAGAATGGTTGTGATCGTGAGTGTGAGCAGATTCCGATTTTTTTTGGGGGGGGGGGAGGGGGTCATACTGAGAGATCTCAGGGGATCCTCCTGGTTGTGCACTCAGGAATTACTCCTGGCAGTGCTTGGGGGACCATATGGGATGCCAAGGATCGAACCCAAGTTGGCCGTGTGCAAGGCAAATGCTCTCCACGCTGGAATGTCGCTCCAGTCCCACATTCCCATTCTTTGGTCAGGACTATCCAACTAGCCTGAGCCATCAGCTCTAAGGCAGGAGGGGAGGGAAGCTTCCTTGGCGCGTTCCTGACACAAGCCTGGAACATTGCACAATCACCTGGCAGCCTTTCCTCTAGTGGGCACGTGTGGCAACCCCTACATGGACACGGCCAAACAGACCCCGGCAGCTGCTCCTGTTGACCAGTCCTCACGGCTAATTCCATTGGTCTCTTCTCAGCTCTGACTTCTACCGTGCAATCCACAGGTGGCTGGAGGACATCGGGCCTCTTTACCGATGCCCGAGTCACAAATACGTGGGCCCCTTTAAAGCCACACGCTTTAGATTTGGTGTCATGAGGAACAGCAGAGGGAGGAGAGCCGGAAGGGAGGTCTCCAGGGCCAGAAACCTTTCCCAAGGGATCACACTATCCAGATTCTTTCCTTACGACTTTCATAAGGAATAAATCTCAGTCATGATGCAAATGCCTTAAAGTGTTACTGGGCAGCCTTTCAAAATGCAAAAAACAAGAACCAAATATTAGAAACTAAAAAAATATATGAAATTCATTATAACGTGGATAGAGTTTCTTTAGTCTTTCCATCAAAGACACACAGATAGAGCAAATGAAGCAGGAGTGGGAGGAAAAAGAGAGGGTGAGGTGAGCACGGTGGCACGTGAGCGCAGAGACAGCCAGACAGCCAGACATCAGCACACACAGTGACCTCAGGACCGCGGAGGCTGCCTCCCGGCCCCGCAGAGTTCCTGACCAAAGCCCGCACCTGACATTCTGGTTCTGGTATCTGTCCTTGGCCGTCAGGGAAGTGGGGTACGCCGAACAGGACCACCCCGCCCCCGTCTGCTCTGGGCTTTAGCAGTGGTCGGAGCAGAGCAGGACTGGCCCTGCCTTCCACAGCTGGACCTGTTTTCTTTTATTTATTTATTTATTTATTTATTTATTTTTATTAAATCACCATGAGAAACTTACAATCTTTCATGTTTGGGCTACAATCACACAATGATCAAACACCCATCCTTCCACCAGTGCACATTCCCCACCACCAATCTCCCAGGTATACCGCCCCCCTTCTACACCCTCCCCCTGCCTCCATGGCAGACAATATTCCCCATACTCTCTCTCTACTTTTGGACATTATGGTTTGCAATACAGACACTGAGAGGTCATCATGTTCGGTCCATTATCTACTTTCATCACAAATCTCCCATCCCGACAGATCTGGACCTGTTTTCAACCTGTCTGAAAACCTAACTTGGAGACAAGCTCCCGAAGAAACGCTGACTTTCACAAAGTGCAGAGACACACCTTTGGCACACATCTCGTGCAGCTAAGCTGGAGATAACTACAGTCTGGGGAAAACCCGCAGCAAACCCAGGGCTGGGTGAGTGTAGCCGACATCCTCGCTCAGAGGCAGCAGTTCTGCGCCTCCATGTGGGAGCCCAGGATGGAGAGAGCCTCCGCCATCAGGACTGCACGCCAACAAGGCCCTTGGGTGCAGGCAGCGGTTTCTGCATGAACCCAGGGAAACTGGACCTAAACCCTTCTAGGCTTTCAACCTGAGAGCAGAGCAAATTCCTTTTAGCACTTTATGTACCATCACACTCAGACCTACATCTGAATCCTTTACAATCTCTACCTGCCTATGAAGATCCTGGGATTAGCTACAATTGAGATGTCTTCAGATTTCCGAATCAGACACAGCTTGCCATGATTAACGAGAAGAAACAGTTCAATATTTGTTTTAAAATTTTTTAATAGTTTTAAAATTTTTTATTCCCAAAAAAAAAAATAAAGTCATCATTTGTTCCTTAGATGCACTGAAAGTTTTTTTCCTTCGGAGTGGATGGGTGCACACCTGGCCATGCTCAGGGTTTACCATGGCTCTGGGCTCAGGGTACCACATGGGGTGCCAGGGATTGAACCCAGCTCAGCTGTGTACAAGACAAGATAGTACCAGTTCTACGACTTCCCCGGCCCCTGAATGAATGACTTTCCATGGATGGCTGCATGAACATTCCTGGGACATAGGAGGAGAAGGGGAACAGAGGTGATGAGACAGCAGAGGGAAATGGACAAGTGGTTAAATGGGTCATTTATTTTTTAAAATTTATTTATGTATTTATTTTTGCCGGGGGTCACGCCCGGCGATGCACAGGGTTACTCCTGGCTCTGCACTCAGGAATTACTCCTGGTGTTGCTCAGGAGACCATATGGGATGCTGGGAATCGAACCCGGATCAGCCGCGTGCAAGGCCCTACCCTGCTGTGCTACCGCTCCAGCACTAAGTTGCATGCCAAGACGAGTGTCTTAAAAAAAGAAAATCAAAATGAAACAAAAAACTGCTTCCCGTTCTGACGGATGGTTCCTCCTCAAGCCAGGGGCGCCAGCCTTGATTCTGGGAGGCTGTGCGTTGTGGGGAGCGCGGGGGAGGATGGGACTCTGGTGTCTGTGTGCCCCCAACTTGGGAGTTGTCTCCTGCAAATAGCACCAGGGATGAACCGACCATTTGGGACCAGCTGTGGGGGGCTGGGAGGATGAGCAGATGGAAGGACCTGAGATGGGTGGCAACCGTGGACACGCAGCAGACCCCGACAATCGCCACTCAAGAGTACAGAGGAGGGGGTCTCCCCGCAACCAGAACAGATGGTGGGGGTGGGGCGGGGGTGCGCTGTGTCCCAGGGAATTACAGCACAGTAGATTTCATGAGAAACGCATTTCACTTCCTTGTGTCCTCCATCTTCGGCAGCCTGGCAGTGGGCTGGCCTTGGGGATACTCCTGGCTCCTTGCTGGGGGATGGGTGGAGGGAGGGAACTCTGCCTCCTGCAAAGCCTGTGCTCCCTGTGGCCCCAGACTTCAGAGCAAAGCTCAGATATGCTTAGGTCCATCTGCCTTTTTCTTTTCTTTTGTTTTGGGGTCACACCTGGTGATGTGAGGGGCTTCCTCCTGGCGATGCGCTCAAGGATCACTCCTGGTGGGGGAGGGTCCACCTGGGATGCTGGGGATCAGGGATCGACCCTGGGTTGGCCTCAAACAAGGCAAGTTCCCTGCCCGCTGTGCTATCCTGCACTTCCCCTATTTGTCCTTTTCATTCTGACTTTCGTTTGTATTTCTGCAGGAAGTTCAAATTCTGGGCCTATCTGCCCCACCTCAGTTCAAGATTTTTTCCATCCTGTTGAAGTATGCCTTTTTCTCCTGATACTCTGGTTGAAGTTTTTGTTCTCCTTAGTCATAACAGTACATGCAGAAAACGAATCTGTGACAAGATAGTTCTTTTTCGTGGCACATTTGGCGGTGTTCGGGGCTTACCCCTGGCTCTGTGCTCAGAGAACACTCCTGGCGGTGCTCGGGGGACCATACAGAGTGCAGGAATTAAGCAGCACATGGGCTCCTTTGTTCAAGGTGGCTTTTATAGGGTTTCTCCAACCTGCCCCCACGAAGGGCTTCTTCCCAGGTTAAAGTCCGTTGCTGAGGAGGTTACCAGGGAGGTCCAAAAAGAGGAATTTCATGGGGAGGAGGCCTTTATCCTCAGGGTCTGCGGATGGTCTTATCGGGCCTTTGCTTTCTGTATCCACAAGGTGGCTCATTCCTAGAATTCTTCTTCCATGAAACTTTGTTTCATTGCAAAGGGCCTTTCCCCATCTACCTGCCTACATCACAACCATTATTGCCATACTGGTCCCTACTCTATCCTAAGCATCCTCTGTCCCCTACACGTGTGGTTTTTTCCAATCATTGACAAGGCCTCCTGGCCTCCATTTTTCTAGCCTTGGATATCAATCTCGTGTGTGTGTGTGTGTGTGTGTCTGTGTGTGTGTGTATTATGGGCTGGAGCCATAGCACAGCGGGTAGGGCGTTTGCCTTGCACGCAGCCAACATGGCCGACCCGAGTTCGATTCCTCCGCCCCTCTCGGAGAGCCTGGCAAGCTACCGAGAGTATCTCGCCCGCAAGGCAAAGCCTGGCAAGCTACCCTTGACATATTCAATATGCCAAATACAGTAACAACAAGTCTCACGATGGAGACGTTACTGGGCCCGCTCAAGCAAATCAATGAACAACGGGAGGACTGTGACCATATATATCATATTCCACAAAATGGGTGCTTACTTATATTTGTGAAGGGACTTGGGAATCATATCCAGCAGTGCTGAGGCTCCTCCGGGCTCTGCTCAGGCATCACTCCTGGAGGGGATACTGGGGACCCTATGAAATGCCAGGGAAAAGAATCTGGGTTTGCTGCTTGCTAGGCATCAGCCTTGCCCCAGGGCTCTCTCTCCAATCTACAGTTTACTTACTTACAACGTAGTATTACAGAATACTCACAGTACGATGTAATAATATTTGGATATCCTGCAAAGTAACCATGATTCATGTATAGACCGTTTGAATTCCCTACCATAGATTCTAAGGTCAAGGACTGCTATTGGGTATTATGAAGGCTGAAAGTAACGGTCCTACTCAAGTTCTTTTTCCAGAAATCTCAACGTGAGGACATGTGCTTCAAACGTACAGGAGTTGGTGCTTATAAACATATTTGGTTCTGTTCATTTTGGGTTAATAATATAGCAATGTCCAGTTCTTTCCCAGACTTTATGGATTGATGGTGTTTGTACTGCTTGGTGTCCCTTCATTTTTGTCTTGTGAAGAATCACTGAAGGCATTCATTTTAAGGTACATTGACTAGGAAGCTTTGCAATAATGCAAGAAAGGTTTTGTTTGTTTTGTGGTTTTTTTTTTTGCTTTTAAACCTCACCCAGTGTTTTTCTTTTCATTTTTTATAATTTTATTGATTGAATCACCATGAGAGCAGTTACAAAGCTTTCGCGTTTAAGTCTTGGTCATAAAATGAAACACCCGTACTTTCATCAGGGCCCATTCTCCACCACCAAAAACCCCAGTATAGACCCATCCCACACCCTCCCCCTACCTGTAGAGGAGATAATTTCCATATTACTCTCTCTGCTTTGATTACATTCAATATTTTGACACCGGACCCACCATTATTATTTGGTGCTCAGATCTGCTGTAAAGGCAACAGTAGACAATTTGTTTTCTACTCCTGGTTATGAATAACATATGACATCGCGTGGCTGCAGTAGTGACTGCGCGATTTTGAAATTCCACAATTTTAACCATTAAATCTGGAGGAATTTCTTGCCAAAACCTGCTGGGTTCCAAGATGAAATCAGCAGCCAGAGAGGCCATTTGTGGGTGACGACTTGGGGTCTCGTTGGGGAGGAAAGGGCCAGCTCCACCCACATCCCGTGAGGCCCTACGTGTCTCGTCACTGTGAGCCCAAACCTGACTGTCCAGTGGCCTCTGGAGGATGGCGGCTAGCGGGCTGCCAGGGGGAACGGGCCAAGGCACGAAATCTATTCCCACCTGGGGTGGCCCAGTGCCTGTAACTTACTTCAGGGACTGGACACATTTCTGCCAAAAGCTGTTGGGTTTCGAGATTTGTTTCTGAGTCTCTGGGATCATGGCCGTTAAGCAGTTCAATCAGGAACCAGAGAGGCCATGCCTCCAATTATATAGCTGGATTGGAGGTGGTTTGTGTCTGTGTCTCCCACATACCTAACTTTTGCCTGTTTACTTTCTTGGTAAACTCTGCCCCACGTTTTTGGGGTCTGGCCCAAGGCACAGCAGCAAATAGGGGGTACCTGGAAGTCTGAAGGCGCCATCAGACTGCTGATGCACTCACCTCACAGGTACAGAGAGACCTGCTGGTGGCACCATACCCCCAACCCAGTGCTTCTTACGGTTTACTCCTGCCTCTGCACTTAGCGATTGCTCCTGCCGGGGCACAGATGACTGGATGGGATTCCTGCGATTGAACCCACATCAGCCACATGCAAGATAAGAAACCTACTCACTGTACTACCTCTTTATCCCAAGATATAAACACTTTTAAGAAAATGGTATACAGGCACAGCGCAATAGTTCAGCTGGTAGGGCATGTGCTTTGGCCAATCTGGCTTCAATCCCTGACGTTCCGTATAGTCTGCCCAAGCACTGTCAGGAGTGATTCCTGAGTGCAGAGCCATGAATAAGCCCTAAGACATCACCAGGTGTGGCACAAACATAAAGAAACAAAAAGAAATTGGTGTATCAGAATTCCATTGTAGAAACTCTTTGACTTCTTTGACTCTATAGTTCTTGATTGCTAGCCAAAAATCTTTTATAAATAAACCGGAGAATAATCAGTTATCACTGGCAAAAAGGAAATAATTTTATTCAAGTAGATAAAGAACATTGTTTGCTCAAATTTTAATACTGCTTTACATAGTTTGTGAAACAATTTCAATCGTGTTTATTACTCAAAATGTCAATGGATTACGATCTTTCACTGGTGAGACACTTGATAATCTCCAGAGGAAAATACATCAAAAGCATATATACAATTATAGAAGTTCTTATAATCCATGTAGCCCTGATGGTACATTATTTATCACGTTTTACAGAACTAGAAAACATTCAAATGAACATAAATAGATTCAGACTGGATGATCACCTTCTGATGGTTCAGGTCCTTCATTTAATTTTTTCTGATAAGAAAATCCAAAATTATTAATGTTGAATTTCTCATCATACATTCATCTAAAACCACAGTGGAAAAAAATAAACTTTGTAAAGACAGTAAATTGGTTATTGTAGGTGTTTCACAAGTAGCTTGCTATCTAATCCAGGAACTGCTGGAGATTTCTGCAGAGTGCAGAGAATGAGGTGGCCGGGCCGAAGTTGTTGTTGTCGTAATTGTTGAGGTCGTCCCCGTTCCCTTTGAGAGCCGCCTCGGACATCATCTCCACTTTCATGTTGAGGTCCTGATTCTTTCTTTGGAGGTCCAGAATCACGGAATTCAGGAAATCAATCTGTGTTCAAGGAGAGCGTGAGACGGTGAGCCATCTGCGGGAGCCATGGGAGCCCGCCACAGAGGAGGCTGGGCCCCGCTTCCAGTCCCCGCCCCAGGGTTGGAGGCAGCCAGAGCTCCCCTTTCCCTTCCTGAGCGCAAGCTCTCGGGTGCCCAGGGAAGACCCCAGGAGGAGATGCTGGTACCCCTCGGTTCTTCTCAGAGCAGGGAGTCAAGAGGGGTCTTCCCTCTCCTACAAAGACAAACTCACTTCTTTCAAATGAATGGGGCGGGGGGAAATCCCACTTTACAAAAGCAAGCATGACTGTAGGCACAAACATTCATGTTTCACTTGAAAACTGGCAGGCGCGTTGGTTCTGAGTGATAGCACAGCGGAAAAGGTGCTTGCCTCGCACGCAGCCAACCCAGGTTTGATCCCTGGCATCCTATAGGGGCCACCGGAGAGCAGCCAGGAGTGATTCATGAGTGCAGAGCCAGGAGGAAGCCTGGAGTATCGCCAGGTGTGGCCCCCAAAGAAAGTGTAAATAAAACCAGAAAAACAGACTGATTCTTTTTCTCCCTCAGGGCAAGTTCTGATGGCCAGTCTCTGAGAGTGCCCAGGCCATCCCACACTAGAGCCAAGAAACGCAGATCTCTCTTCCTCCAGCTGAAAACAAAACAAAGCAAAACAAAACAAAACAAAACAAAACAAAACATGGAAATGTTCAGTTCCCAACAAGCCCACACAGGGTCCACCTGCACAGCCCACATGCAAAGTTCACTTCAGCGCACAAGTGCCCTCCAGGGCCACCTGCTGTTAAGTACAGAAGTGCAGGAAGTGAGGGTGTGCGGGAACTCCTCAGGGCACTGGAACCCAGATGGTCCCCTTCCTTGGAGAGGATTCAAACGATAAAGCGCTGCAGACCCGGGTGGGATGGAAGGGGGGTTGGGGAAGGAGAGACATCAAGGAGGCCCCAAGGCTGACTCCTGCTGCAGGCCAGACCTGAGCCTGTTGATGGTAGGTGCGGGCACCGGAATGCAGCCAAGTGTGCAAACCCCGGAGGACCCCACCCAGCTCTCTCCCTTGACAGGAGCAAGAAGCAGGAAGGCAGCCCAGAGGACCAGACTCCCCCAGCTCTGGGCCTAGAGCATGCGCAAAGAGGCTGGAAAAGCCACATGCTGGTGGGCGTTTCCGTTTGCGACTGAACCTTCCTGGCAGGGAAGAAGCCCTCCAAAGTGGTGTTCGACTCTGGCAACGTGAAGATTTGCCAATGTGATGGGAGCCCGAAGCCCAGGTTCTGGGAGAGCAGCAAGAGGAAGGGCATTGGAGGGCTCTGGCAAGGACATGACCCCTTGACTGAAGGGATGTGTCCTTGTCCATGGGGCCTCTCACTCCTTAAGCATCACCTCTTGTGCTGGGAGCGTGTGGGGGTGGGGTTCCAGCAGCATGTGCGCGGCCCCTGGTTCTCACGGGCGCCAGGGGAGCACAGACCCTTCTTCCTCAGCTTCCCTCTTTTTGGCTTCTGTTATTTTAATGAATCAATTAATTTTAGGAGGGGGTTTTTGGGTCACAATTCGGCGTTGCTCAGGAGTGACTCCAGGCTCTGCACCCAGGAAGTTCTCCTGGTGGTGCTTCGGGGACCATATGGGATGCCGGGGATGGAACCTGGGTTGGCCATGTGCAAGGCCAACACCCTACCTGCTATGCTATTGCTCCGGCATCATTCTCGGATATTT
The DNA here is from genome assembly GCF_029834395.1 of Sorex fumeus. Lineage (NCBI taxonomy): Eukaryota > Metazoa > Chordata > Mammalia > Eulipotyphla > Soricidae > Sorex > Sorex fumeus. Next base: position 4,665,561 of record NW_026606086.1, on the reverse strand, counting down.
TAAATGGTAGATATTCCCCGACTCTTTTGAAGCATACACGCATATATACATATATACATGTCTGTGTATGTATACATGCTTATCTAGAACCTTTGTGGGTAGTCAGTTTGGTTTGTTTGGGGGCCACACCCAGTGGGGTAGGGACTAAACCCTGGCTCTGTGCTCAGGGATCACTCCTGGCTAGGGTGGAACAGCTCAGGCTGTCAGCAGTCACTCGAGCCCGGGAAAGTGGGGCTGTGAGTTCAGAGGGCACTGGCTCACCTACAACTGCACTCAGGAATTACTCCTGGCGGTGCTCAGGGGACCATATGGGATGCCGGGGATTGAACCTGGGAATTCGGTGTGTAAGTCAAACGCCCTCCCCGCTGTGCTATCACTATGGCCCAGGATATGGTTTCTCTCAGGGTTGAGGCTGGGCCTACACAGCCCTGGTCACTACCATCACCCACCTTACTCTGCATCATCGCATTGGTGTTCCTGGTGTCCTCCAGGGAGGCCAGGGCCTGCAGGGACGCCTCCCGCTCGGCCAGTAGCTCGGTCTGCTGCGCCTCCAGCAGCGCCTGGTCTTTCAGCAGCCAGTGCAGCTGCCGCTGGAGCTTCGTGGCCTTCTGGCCCAGCAGCTCCTTCTCAGAGCCAAGGCTGTTCAGCTGCTCACGCAGGGCCGACTCCACGCGGGCGGCCTCCTCCTTCTCAGCCGTGAGCTCCTCGATCTCTTGCACCAGCAACTTCTGATCCCGAGCCAGCTCCTCGTAGGAGCACTGCAGCTTCTGGATGATGTTGTCCTTGTCCTTGGCCAGGGATAGGTTCTCCAGAACCAGCTTCTTGACATGCTCCTCCAGCTGGCCCCTCTCCTCCAGGCCCTTCTTGCACTCGGCCACCAGGCTGCTCTTGCTCATCTGCAGCTCCTCCACCAGGGCCTGCAGCCCCAGCTTGGCGACCTGCAGTGCATCCTTCTCCGCGCCCACCCTCTGGAGCTCCTCCTGCACCGCCCTGCCCTCTTCCAGCACTTTCTCTTTCTCCGCCTCGAGGGCTTCTCGGTCCAGCCGCTCCTGCTGGCAGAGCTTCTCCGTGGCCCACCTGGCCTCGATGACCTTCTCCTTATCCAAGCGAATCGCTTGGTTCAACAGCCAGAGCTTCCTCTGCTCTTCCCGCAGCGAAGAGTTTTTGGCCTCCGCTTCTCTGTGTTTCAATTGAAACCACCCTCTCTCGGACTTCAGACAGCTCTTCTCCTTCGCCAGCAATTCATTCTCTGACCTCAGGGCCCTGCGATCCTCTGACATCAGCTCCATCTCTTCTTTGGCCGAGCTTAATAAGCAAGTTAAGGACTGCAGAAACAAAAAGCGGGGAAGAATGGAAACAAGAATGAGATCAAGCAGGCACACGCAAGCCAAGCACTTCATGTGGCCTAAATACCAGAAATGAAAATGGCAGAGTAGTCTTACCTGCACACGCGTGTATACGCACACGCGCACACACTCACACACACACGCACACACAGACTCAGGATGGAGAGGCTCAAACACAGTTAGCTTCTTAGCGTCAACATAACTACCTGCCTATTTTGTGGATGGGGGCCCCACACCTGCTGGTGTTCGGGTCTCGCTCAGGGTTCTGTGTTCAGGGATCACTGCTGGCAGGGCCGGAGGACCATACGGGATGCTGGGGATCAACCCCGGGTTGGCGAGTACAAGGCAAAACCCTACCCATTCTACTATCAACCGATTTGATTTTTGAAATGCCGTCTGAAATGATTCCTGACAGCTTCCCGGAAGGTGTAAGTACAGTTGGATCTTGACATTGGGGCATAAGATTTTTCCCCCCACTTCAATTCTTCTATTATAAAATCCATCACTCTGTCCTAGAAGGGATGCATTCAAAAACTAGTTTTCAATACAATTCAAAGAACTACAAAAAGTATTTTGTTTTGGAACTTTGTGCAGGAGGGGAAGGGAAAAGCAACCACTGCTTGTCAAACGATTTTCACAGGGACAAACAGAGGCAGGAAATGGACTTAGTCCCAAAAGTTATACACTTTATAGAAAATCCAGACGAATCCACCAAGCTTTGGAGACTGAAGCCAACAGTTTTTGCTTGCCAAACACAGTAACAAGTCTCAAAATGGAGACATTAGTGGGCCCGCTCGAGCCAATCGATGAGCAATGGGAGGGCAGTGTTTGCAGTCATTTGGGAGGGGCCCAGGGGCTCCAGGAGGACTGGCCGCACATGGGTCAGGGTCTCCCTCACCTGCTCTCCCTGCCCGTCAGCAACGGGTTGTGCGTTTTCATTTCTGAGTCTCAATGCACACCACAGTTGAACCGCCATGTACTTTCCAGAACTTTCTGCAGCAAGGGCTATCTTCTCTGTCCAGCTCAGCAGCCATGAGCCGCAGCAGGCTACTGGTGTGTGCTGGGCAGCTGACCGCTGACGGCCATGTTACCGGAATGGGACTGACCTGAGCATGCACACGAGGCTGCTGGCCACAGAACTGGGCCAGCAGGTGGTCCAGAGAGGAGACGTAGCCCTGGCTGCGGTGCGCGGTGGAAAGCGGCCGGGTACCAACACACACACGGGCCACGGCCGCCATCAGCCGCGGCGCTGCCCTGCGCCCACCCACCTTGGCCTTGTCGGCTTGCGTCTTCAGCTCGGCCACCTCCCGCAGCAGGCTCCCGTTCTCCGCCTGCACCGCCTGCAGCTTCTCCTTCGCCTGCAGCAGCAGCTGCTGAAGGGCCTGCGGCGCCTCCTCGTGCTGCCCCTGGATCTCCACGCTGGCCTTGGCGTGCTCGGCCTGTAGAGCCTGGCACTGGCTGCGGCTCACGTCCGCCTTCTCCTCCTGTGGGGAGCCGGGGGCCACCGTCAGCCGCCGGCCCCCTGCCCGCTCCCAGCACACACGCACACACACGAACAAACACGAACACACACACACAACGCAAACACACAAACATACACACACGCACACACACGACCCCTCTGCTCTGCTCACCAGCATGCACACAGAAACACACATGCACACACACGCGCGCACACATGGCCCCTCAGCTCGGCCGCTTTCGTTCAAGTTCTCCTGAAGACTACGAAGCGCTAGCCCCTTCCCCTGCAGCTCTTCGGCCAGGCTATCGGCCTACCAGAGTCACAAGGATGGAGTGAATGGACCAAGGAGACAAACAGGAACGGGAAGGGGAAAACAAAACAGAAAACACGTATGAGAAGCCCATGACCCAACACAACCCCGAAGAACAGAGGCGTGAGGTAAGCGTGATTGCCTGAAGCTCATGAAGCCAAGGCCTTGGCGCCGGCAGTTCTGGTGATGACTGTCTAGTGGTTATTGAAAACGGCCCAAACAGAGGCGTTTTCTAGACCTAACTTTGGCGTGACCAGAAAATAAGAAAGCCTATGAGAAAGACTGACTTTCCAGGGCCGGGGAGACGGCACAAAGGGCTGGAGTACACACCAGGCCCGAGTTGGAACTGCAGCACCACTGGGCGAGACTGAGATCGGTCCCCAAGCTGAAAAGCCCCACTACTGCTGGGCGGGAGGACCCCAGAGCCCAGAGCATGGCTTGGCGAGGAAGAAGGAAGTAAGCAAGGGAGGAGGGAAGCTAAGGATAGGAAGGAGGGAGGGAGGAAACAGGGAAGAAAGGGAAAGGGAGGGGAGGGAGGGAATTAAAGGTTATCTTTCTTTTTCCTTTTGGCTTTTTCGGTCACCCTAAATGCTCAGAAATTTCTCCTTGGCAGTAACCCGGCCAGCTCACCGAGAGTATCTCGCCTGCACAGCAAGCCTGCCAAGCTCCCCGTGATGTATTCGATATGACAAACACAGTAACAAGTGTCACAATGGAGACGTTACTGGGTCCGCTCGAGCTAATCGATAAACAACGGGAGGGTAGAGACAATGACAGTGACCCTATGGGATGATGGAGATGGAACCCACGTGGGCCGCGTGCAAGGCAAATGCCCTTCCCACTGTACTATCACTCCGGCCCCCAAGATTTACTTTCTTGTAGTTTCTTTTCTGTGACTTTAAAAGTTTGAGGGGTTTCAATATGAAATTTAAAATGAGGGACCTCTAATCCCCTAGACAGCAGTCACCCGAACTTGACGTTTGTTACATATTGATGCGAACAAGAGGGTCAGCTATCCCCTGCTCTGTCCTAGGAATTGATTCCATTTGTTTCAGCCGGTGTTTCTGGAATGCCAGCCAAGGAGTCCTGAGTCCTGAAGGGAACTCCCAGGGATCTCGGGGCCCTTCTGTTATGTCTGTCAGTCCTGTCTACAAAACCCACAGCCCTTCCATCTTGGCCAACAGAGAAGTTTCTCCAACAAAGTGCCCAGCGCGGGGGGGAGCGGGGGGGGGGTGAGGGCACGTCCCTACCACCACAATCCTATAGGAGGAAAAGGGCATCTCTCGGGGCTCCTTGGTGAGAACTGCAGCTTCCTCGGCTTGGCCCAGATCTCACTGTCTCGTCCTTCCCCAGGGTCAGGGCTACCATGAGAGTCCATGCCTGTGGCCAGCAGGGGGCCATGCTGGAAGGCGGACTTGGCCCAAGCACCTGTTAGAGGCTGAAAGGGATGAAATCTCTGCAGGGCTGGCCGGGGGCTTGTGCTGCAGGGACGGAGGGGCTGGCAATGAGAAATACCAAGATGGGCCACGTCACCAGCCTTGAGGGAGCTCAGAGGCTCAGAGGCATCGAGCACCAGCTGGGAACTGAGGCGCCTCGGGGAGAGGAGGGCAAAGCCCGTCACACGAGCAGGTGGTCAGCAAGGTCAGGGGAAGACCCTCGCGGCCTGACTCGAGCCCAAGTGTCTGGGCGAACTCGGCGAGTATGCAGCGAGCCCAAGAGGTGGGGGGCAGAGGTTTGCTCTGGGGGCTCCTATCTTGTTTTCTCACTGGCCTGGTGAAGAATTCTCTGTTTCAGAAAGACCCCAGACGGGCCCGATTAGCCGGGGCCAAGGCTAGCACGGCATCCAGGTGCTGGGGACCAATGACAACCCCCGAATCATGCCGACTCCTTCTCAGTCCCCTCAGAGGGAACCGCACGGGACGTGACCGGGAGACCTGTCAGCACCAAGCCGGAACACGGCGGCGAGCAGACTGACACACAGCATGCAGGGAGCGAGCGTGGAAGTGGGCGAGGGCGCCCGAGTACCAACCTGCAGCTCTCGGCCCGCTTTGCATTCTCTAACTCCTGAATCTGCTGCTCAGCCACCTGGAGCTGCTGCCTGAGCTTCTCCATTCCCAATTGACCTTCGGAACTGGCCTTCCAGAGCCCATCGAGCTGCAAGAGCTTCTGCTGGGTGGCCTCCAGCTGTGCCGTGGCATTGGCCAGGGCCTGGGCTTGCTGACTACACACGGCCCGCAACCCGTCCAGGTGCTTTACCTTCGTCTCTGCCTCCTGCAGCTTGTTCAGGGCGTCCTCCATCTCCACCAGGTGCTGGTCCTCAATCTGCTCAAGCTTGGCCCGTGCGGCCTCCAGGCTGTTCTTCTGCTCCTGGGCCGTCCTGAACAGCCGCGACCTGAGCGTCTGTAGCTCGGAGGCTTGTGCTGCACGCTCAGCCGCCTGCTGGGCCTTCAGGCTCTCCACCTCCTGCTGGTACTCGAACTGTAGCCTCTCGATCTGCATCTTGAGCTCGGCCAGCTCGGCCGCCTCGGTGCCCACGCCCTGGCTCACGCATGCCTTCGGCTCGCCCATGGCCTGTTGGTGCGGGGCGATGGCCGTCTCCAGCTTGGACTTCCTCAGGGCGATCACGTCCGCGTTCTCCTTGTTGGCATGGTCCAGCTTGGCCCTCAGGCACTCGTTCTCCTTGGCGAGCTTCTCAGAGGCCACCTGCAGGGTCTTCACCTCCTTCTGGTGGGAAAACAAAATTTCCATGAACTTAAAACAGGAAGGAAAAGAAGCAGAAATAGAAATTTGTCTTTATCAAACTGACTGTTTGCTTCTTCTTGTTTTAAGGAAAAGCTTCCAAAAAATGGGGTTCTAAAGGATTTGATTTGTGCTGCTCGACTGAAAATCAAAGCTGAGGCAAAGGCATAGACCTGACTGTCAGAACGAGAGAAAAACGCTCATCAAGAGCAGCCTCCAGCCCCAAGGAGCAGAGATGTGTCAGCCGGGCCCTGCCAGGTGCATGACCCCAGGTATCCCTGTCTGATTCGGAGTCTCCAGCAGAAGTGGTCCCGGCGGGGTCGGCCAGGCCGCCCCGCATCCTTGCCTGCACCCTGCAAGCCTCCGGGACCTGCCCGGGCTTTACCTCCAGGTCGCCTTTGGTGATGGACTCCTCCTCGACTCGGAACTGGAGGTCTTCCACTTTCCTGTGGGGGAGAGGGAGACGTTGTGAGGGGCGTCACTGCTGCCCCCCATGAGGGCCACCATCTTGTAGATGCGCCTGACCCAGCCCCCGGCTCCACACACAGGAGGGCTGAGAGAGTCGGGGAGGGCCAGAGCGAGAGGACAGCAGGCAGGGCGTTTGTCTTGCACGTGGCCGACCCGGGTTCAATTCCCAGCATACCACTATGGACCCCGGAGCAATACCTGGAGTAATTCCTGAGTGCCGAGGCAGGAGTAACCCCTGAGCATCGCTGGGTTGACCCAAAAAGAAAAAAAAGAAAGTCAGCGAGTCCCCTCAGCTTCGAGCACTGGGTGGGACCCGCAGGCTACAGGAGGAAGCTAGGCCGAGCCAACGCCAGGTGCAGTATCATATCAACCCTTTCTGCCTCGCAGCTAACAGAGGTGGTTAAAAACTGACCCGCGGCGCCTGTCAGTCCCTCCCAGCCAGCGCCTGTCTCCACATTGGGACAACAACTGAGCCCCTGGGGGAGAAGCAGCCAACGACTCGGGGGCGGGGAGAGGAGGGGCTCCCAGTGACTGTCGAGTCGGCACGTGGAGCTGAGGGGCTGAGCCAGGCACTGGCAGTGCCCCTGGGCACCACACTGCCGGGAGCCCATCTGAAAAGGCGGTCTCGGCCAGCACCCCGTGTCCATCTGTCTGCGGCCAGGCCTCAGCCCCGCGTCCGTCTGTCTGCACCCCGGCCTGAGCACCACGTCCGTCTGTCTGCAGCCTACCCTGAGCCCTGTCTGTCTGCTGTCGTGCCCCATGAGTACTGTGGGTTTCCTCCCGCCTGGGACTTAACCACAGGGACTCCCACAGGGCCCACTGGGTTAGGACAGTTCCTTGCCACCCAGCACAGGCCTCCTGAATACCAGGCCAGGTGGACACAGCAGGGAGGGCCGGGGGTGGCTTGGCTCCACTGAGCTCCCCCCCCAGCCCTCCCGGTGAGGCCGCGCTCAGGACTGGGCACCCGTTGGTTTCTGGTTCTCACAGCCCTGGAAGGCCAGGAGTGCCCCAGCCGAGGGAGCCCCCAGCTCCGGGCACGGCCTCACCTCTTCTCCTCCTCCAGCTGGTTCAGCAGCTCCACCTTCTCCCAGTCGGTCGCTTCCAGCATGGCCCGCAGCTCATTGTTCTTGGCCTCCAGCTCCAGAACGTGCTGTAGAGGCAATGGCGCGTGAGTGGCCTCGCCCGCCCCCAACAGCCCTCTGTGGGCTGGCATCGCCACCTGTCACCACGGCAAGCTGAATGGATCTCCCACCTAAGCTACGGCATTTCTGGAAGGCCAGAGGGGAACCACACCACGAAAGCACTGGCGCGGACAACTCGGCACTCCCTAAACCCCCACAGGGCGAGCAGAAGGCGCATGCGATCAAGCCACGCGCCGGACGCCACCGCAACGACGGCAGACGGGGACCCACGGCCTCTGCCTGCACCGCCTGCACCAAGCTCGCGCCCAGCCTCTACCGCAGGCGTCTCTCGGCCCCGGCACTGCCGTCTGCACAGACGTCACCTGGTCGTGCCCGTTCCGGCCAGGGCCAGCTCCTGCTCTATCTCCCCCATGTGGCTCGTGGCCTTGGCCACCTCCGCCCGCTCTAGGTCCCGCTCGGCCAGCAGCTTCTCAATGTGCTGCTGCTTCTCCTTCAGCGCCTCCTGGAGGGCGGTGGTGCCAGAGATCTTGTGGGCGTAGCGGGAGGAGGTTTCCGGCAACTGCAAAGGAAAAAGAGACGTGAAGGGGATGGGGCCGGCCGACACGGGCATGCTCGCGGTGATCCTCGGCAAAGCACATGGAGCAGTGCTGCATCCTTGCATATGGGCCAGCGACTCTCAGCAGAAACGTCATGAAACCTTCCCGAAGATCCTTGGACGGGACCTGGGCTCCACTGATCTCGGGCCTCGTGGGAATCCAGAGACTCTTCTGCAGAGCCGGAGGCAGCCCCCTCCACAGCCCGCTCTGGCCTGAGCTTCCTTAAGGCTGAGCCCTTGGCTTGAGCTTGAGGCCGGCTCCAGCATCTTCAGCCTTGCAGGTCCGTCAGGGTCTCCCTGGGCAGCCTGTCCCTTCTCTCTTCCTCTTCCTTCCAGCTCACCTCGCTCTCCCGGGCACCCGCCCCATGCCTGAATAGCAGTAACCAGAGACTCTTGTCTCTGGGAATGGCCCCGTGCCCCCAGGGGTCACTGGGTGTGACCCTATAAAAGACCCCTTTGCCATCTGCCTTCGAAAATGGGAGATGAGAGGCTAGAATGATAAACTTGCGGGAAAGGCGCTGGCCTTGCACGCCGCTGACCTGAGCTGGATTACAGGTACCCACCCCATAGGGTCCCGAGCCCACCAGGAGTGACTCCTGAGTGCAGAGTCCAGAGTAAGTCCTGAGTATTGCTGGGGCATGGCCAAAGTCCAGGGGAAAAAAAAGGAAAAAGTGGTGGGTTCGAATGTGTGAGGGCTCACGCCCAGCGAGCAGGACAGCAAGGGCAGCTCAGGGAAAGACCAAGCACAAAGGGAAGGAGAGAAGAGGCAAAGACAGTGAGGAGGGGAGGGGAGTGGGCTGAAGGGCTGCGGGGACCGGGGGTCCTGTCCGTTCTATCCTGGGCTCGTGGTCGCTCATGGTCGCTCTGCAGACCCAGATCCCTCTCTGCACAACGGCCCCTGCAGGAGGGGACATGGCGGGACCTGATCTTCATTCTTCGGGCACATGGTGGCGGGGGCTGCAGCGGTGATGGCCAGGACTTCCGCTCCTTCTGCCCGGCCATCCCTGTTCCATCGCCCTGCTGCAGTCCAGCCGCAGGTTCTCTTGCCGCTTCCCCGCATCATCTGAGCTGCTGCCAAACGCCTCCTGACCGACGGGCCCAGCAGGGCCCAGGCTGTCCACTGCTGCTTTGCCTGCTGGGAGCTCTCTAGCCACCTGGTTCTGTCCGGAGAGCGGGATCATCCTTGCCTGTGCGTAAGGACCTGGCCGTGATTTCCCGATACACTTAAAGTATATCTCGTCCGATTAAATGCCCTCCCCAGGGCCAAAGAGTCTGTTGGGGGGGTGGGGGAAGGTGCTTGCAGAGGTTCAAGATCCAGCACCATCAGGAGTGACCCCACCCCCCAAGCAGAGAGCCAGGAATAAGCCCTGAGCACCCCTGGGTGTGGCCCCAAAACCAAATAATAACTAAAATTTCTAGGAGCACACGAGCTCTCGGGCCAGCCATGTGCAGTGCTCCCGGGAACTGCAGTCAACTCGGATTTCAAGGGGTGGCTGGGAAGAGCTTGCCAGCCTTGGGGGTCTAACACCAAGACCCGGGCTCAACCCCCCTCCACCGGGAGCAGCCCCCAAGCACCACGCCTGGAGTCCCTGAGCACTGCCAGGTGAACACCAAAGAGCAAAAATAAAAACTAAGAAAGGCGGGCGGCGGTGTTCCCTGAGCCTCCTGGCCTGAGCGGGTGGGGCAGGCCAGACGCACGTGCTTCCTGGGCCCGAGACAGCTCCCTGAGGAAACCAGCACAGGAGCGATGGGCTTCTTTCAGCCAACTATGGAGACGAGACTGTGAGGTTCAGGCGCTGGAGCAGGGAGAAAGCAGCACCCCTAGCATGGGGGGAGGCGCGTGCTGAGGGGCTGGGCAAGGTCGGGGCCACGAGCTGAACTCAGGATGCTGATGCCAAAGCCTCTGCCCTGCGCGTGGTTTGTGAGGCCCCAGGCTCCATCCCAGCAAGGCCAGGCCTTCTGTGGGAGCCTGGTACCTCAGAAGAGCAACTCAGCCAACAGACGAACAGGGAGGCCTCCACAGGGCACGCACGGACCCGTGTGCATGTATGTATGCGTGCATGTATGTTCCGGTGGGCATATCTGCACGCACCTGTGTGCATGCGCGCGTTGTGTTTATGCATGTATGTGCCTGTGTGTGTATACCCATAAGCCTGTGTATATACGGTATGCACTACGTGTACATGTATGAGTGACTGTGTGTATGAACGCTTGTGTGTGCACTTATGGAATTATGTTGTTGAGGTATACTTCCGTGAAGTCACACAGAATCTTTCTATATTCCTGTCATAGACGCTAACGGTGATGTTCAGTTTAGGAGTGAGCTCCACCCTGCATAAAGATATGCAAGGCAGGGGCCAAAGAGCTGGAGAGCGAAGCCCCAGCGCTGCCCAGGCTCAATCCCGGAGGCCCGCCAGGAATAATCCCGAGCACAGAGGTGGGAGAAAGCCCTGAGCTCTGCCAAGTGTGACCCCAAAACAGAACCAAACAAGATAGCGGGGGGAGGCTGGAGATACGTCTCAGGCGTAGGGCTCTTGCTTGGAGGTGGGAGGCACCGGCAAAACCCCAGCACTGCAAACGGCCCCTTGAAGCACTGTAGGGTATGGCCCACAGTCAAGCAGAAAAACAAAACCAAATTCCACAAATGGGCTGGTTCGCGAGGGAAGGAGAGGGGCTTCTGAGTCTGCTCTCCTCCTAAATGGTGAGGCGAAGGGAAGGAGGAGTCGGACGTGAGGATACAGGTGGGGCAGGGAAACCTGGTGGTGGTCGAGCAAGACAGGACTGGCCCCAGGCCTGTGCCCACGGCGCGTGGCCTCCTGGCTCCCGTTCCCGTGTCATCTGTTTTGTATCTTCCGTTGCACACACACTCACTCCCTCCTCTTCCGCATCGAGGGTCAATGCACGGAGCAGAGGCGGCGGCAGGAAGCGCAGCCCCCAGCAAAGCCAGCCCCCCGGGACACCCTCTCCATCGTGGGCCCGTTTCCCTGTGGACAATATCTCAGGGCACCCTTGCATATTCAGACACACTTTAGTGTTTATGACTCAGATCGACATGAGAGGAGAAGCCACGAGGCCCCAGCTTTGAATTGCGGCACCGCAATGGACAGAAGTCGAGGCCACTCTGCATGTGGACAGCGGTACAGAGGGACAGGAGGGAGCAGGGAGAGACGGAGAGAGCAAAGAAGCAAGATGAAGGGCCAAGCGTTCCCCAGAGTCTCTGGGCCCTGCTCTGACCCTCAGGCGCCCCCTTCAGCTACCCCACTTCATCCCTAAGGTGGCCTGAGGCCAGAGAGTAGCCCTGAGCACCCCAGGAAAGGCCCATCCCTGCTCCTGTCACTGGTGGTGGCTGGGAAGCCACTCGCCTGCCACCCGGAGCTGCTCAGCCCACGTGCTCCTGCTCCGCCTCTCGCCCCTGGGGCTGTGGGAGTCTGTGGGGGCCCGAGCACCCCGCAGTGGTAGGGGGCTGCTTACTAGTCGCGTGCGGCCGGATCTGCTGCACTCGAATGAGGCCCCGGAGCTGACGGAGCTGAACGAGGAGGCCGAAGGGCTGCGCTTCAGGCTGGCGGGGGTGGTGGCCATCACATGCCTCACGGCGGCCACCTTGCCCTGGGCCGGCGTCGTGGACGGGAAGCCGATCTTGGTGACTTTGTGAATGGGAGCAAACAAGCCATACTTGGGCTGACACTGGAAGTACCTGCGGACAACGAGGAGGGGGGGGACAAAAACACCTTCGGCCAGAGACACAAGCGCCGACCCAGAAGTCCACTGAGTCCCACAGTCTCACACCCCCACAAACGAACACGCTCCCACAGCCCCACATGCCCACGCACTCACACCCCAACAAACACACACACACACGCACCCCAAACAACACTCCCACACTCTCACACTCCCACCCCAACAAACACACTCACACTCACACCCCAACCAACACTCCCACATTTCCACAGCGCCACACTCACACTCACTCCCCAACAAACATCATACCCTCCACCAGCCCACACTCACACACACTCACAACCTAACAAACACACACACACCCCAACCAACACTGCCACACATAAACACCACAACCAACACACACTTACACTCACACCCCAACCAACACTCCCACACTTCCACACTCTCACAGCCCAACAAACACACTCACACCCCAACCAACACTCCCATACTCTCACACTCCCACCCCGTCAAACACACACACTCACACCCCAACAGACACTCCCACATGTCCACAGCCCCACACTCACACACACTCACTCCCCAGAAACACACATACTCACACCCAAACCAACACACACTCACACTCGCACCCCACCGACACTCCCACACCCACACACACTCACACCCCAACCAACACTTCCACACACCCACAGCCCCACAGTAACACACACGCACACCCCAACCAACACTTGCACGCTCTCAAACCAACACTGACACGCTCTCATTCCCCCACAAACACGCTCACACCCCCACCAACACTCTCATGCCCACGCCCCCACCAACACTCTCATGCCCATGTCCCCACCAACACTCTCACAGCCCCACACTCACACGCTCACATACACACTCCCTCATACATTCACACCCACACTCGCTCGCATGCCGCCCACCCCCACCACGCAAACCAAGGGCGATTCCAAGCAGCCTCCCCGGCATCTGAAGGGTGACAGCAGACCCGGGGGGTTCCTGCGGCCCGAGCACAGCTGCATATGGGGGCCCCAGGCTGTACCCACATCCCTGCAGGGTCCCCGAGTGCCACCGGAAGTGGCCCCGCCTAAGAACCAAGTGAAGTGGCCTGCAGTCCTCTCAGCGCCTCCCGGGCACCGTGCATGGACCCAGGCTGTCTGGGGGGCAGGGGGACCCACCTCCTTCCGGCCACGGCACCATCGTTCTTGCCCAGTGGCTTGTCCAGCTCTACGCCGCACCAATCCCCCTTGGCGAAGTCCGTCTCCCCGAGGAAGCGCACCACACCGGCCTCCATGCCTCCCACCTGCAGGAGGGATGGAGGGACGTGGGTCAGGCACCCTGGACTGCGCACAGCGCCCCCACCCCCGCAGATGAACATTCTGGCTTCAGAGTCGGGATTTCCTGAAGAAACCCCAAAGGTCAAAGTGCCATTTCCCCCCGCAACCCCTACAGGGTGAGCAGACGCTGCTGCTCAGTGTCCATGCAAGGCAGCGGCATTCACACCCACTCGCTGTCACCGGTGGCCTGGCTGACCACACCCCCGGGAATCTCTGACCCAGGCCAGCCACCTGGTGTGGCGAGGGGATCGCTGCCCCGTGGGTGTGGGAGCGGAGCACTGGCAACCCCACCGCTGGAGAACAATTAAGCCAGAAACCAGCTAAAGGAAAATGACTGTTCTCGTATCTTAGCAGAGTTCGATCTTCCAGTTCTCCTTCACTATGCCTTGGCTTGACGCTTGGCTCCCGGGACACAGAGCAAAACAGAATCACAGCGCTGGACACTGACAGGAATGCTGACAAACAGGGCTGGAGCACCGGGGGAAGGGTGCTTTGTGTGCGACCACCCTGTGACGCCCCAAGCAAAAACATCGAAAACCAGAGAAATAGAACCGATTTCCAACTTTGTTCATTGGTTTGTTTTTGAGTCACAGTCAGAGTGCTCAGGGCTTACTCTTGGTTTGGTGCTCACGGATCACTCCGGGATGTGCTTGGGGGACTGTACATGGGACCAAGACTTAAACCCCGGGTCAGAGGCGTGCAAAGCATGACCCCTCCCCACGGCATGACCCCTCCACCCTGTTTTGGCTAAACTGGTAAAACTGGCAGCATCCCCGCACGCATCCATCACGCTGGAAACTGCAGGACCAGGCGTCCCGGCTGCTCGTGCTTCCACCCAAACCGCGAGTCTGGAGGAGCTGATGAACCAGACAGGCGAATGGACAGCCACCCGCGACCAATGCCCTCGGCACTCACCAACACCTGGTCCCCGAGCTTCAGCTCCCGCTCCCCTTTCTTGAGGGAGCCAGCCTCAGAGAGGTTGGAGATGGACTCGCTGGTCGTCCTGGTCAGGCTGCTGATGTGAGGGGTGGCCGGTGCCTCCTTCGCGGGGGACTGGGGCACCTTCGCGGTGCCGGCAAGGGCAGGGGAGGCCGACAGGGGCGGTGTGGCACAGGCGGCAGGCGCTGGCTGCTGGCAGTTGGTCTCATCGTCGGCCTGCAAGCTCCTACTCAGCTTGGACGGCCGGGTGAAGATGCCCTTCAGCGGCTCGCACTGGAAGTAGCGCACACCCGCCACCGAGCCGTCGTTCTTGCCGATGGGCTCGTCCAAGACGATCCCGGCCCACTGACCAGGGGCAAACTGGGTCTCCCCGAGGAACTGGATGAATCCAGGCTTGTTCCCGTTCACCCAGACTCGTTCCCCCACCTGGAAGTCGCCCACAAACTCCTCCTGCATCTCCGAGGAGGGGGCGCTGGGGGTTTTCTCCCCAGGCACGGTCTTCTCAACGGGAGCAGCCGCTGGAACAGCAGAAACGGTCAAAAGGGTCAGAAGGGACAGGAAGGGCCTGTGCAGGTCCAGTTAAAGTGTGGTTGGGGGAGAGGGACACCCAGCAGTGCTCGTGGCTACTCCCAGCCAATGACGGGGGCTGCTTGTGGCGAAGCCTGGCCGGGCCAGCCGTGAAGCGGACGTGCTCACCTACCGCAGCATCCCAGGCCGCAGTCATACTTTGGGCAGCTCAGGGGAAATCTTTGGATACACCCCGTGATACTACGGACCAAGCCAGGTGAAAGCTCGAACCCAGTGTCTTATTTCTGCTGTGTCCACTGGCCCATCTTCTTTTTCTTTTGGGCGGGGAGCAACACAGCCAATGCTCAGGGCCTATTTCTGGTTCTCCGTTCAGGGTTACTCATGGTGAGGTTGAGGGTGGAGAGTCACATGGGGTGCCAGTTGCCCTCCCCACTGTACTGTGGCTTTGGCCGGCAATGAGGCCCTCTAGTCCAGGTGAGTCCACCTCCCTAAGCCTGTCCCCAAGCCCGGGCAAGGGAGCTAGCAGTTAGAAGGGAGCGGGTTGGTCGCCTCAGCTGTCACCGGTTGCCGTGACAGTAAACTCACAGAACGTGACACTCGTGTGTGAGAGCTGTCCCCAGAGCCACGGACGTGTCTACAGCTCAGGGAGCCCTTCCCTGGCGAGGACTCGGGATGGGGTTCCCGGGTGGGAATGAGTCTCCGTTGGCCTGGGCTGAGCGCACTTACCGGCCGAGGGTGCCTTCAGGGCCCAGCTCCCATGCTTGAGGATCTTGGTGGGGGCCTTCAGCCCGCTGGGCCTCAGCAGACTCATGGTCAGGCGGTCAGACGCTGCCGCGGCCACTACCAGGCCCCGACCATCGAGCCCACTGTGGGGCCTTCTGAGGCACACTCGTTCTCAGGACTAAATCTCTGAAGAGCAGAGGAGAGAGTCTGTCTCAGGCGAGCGACCACAGCAGCTTCCGGAGCCCAGAGAGCTGCCAGTCTGGCACTCGCCACCCCGAGTGCGACCCCCAGTCTCCTGCACAGCCCCCTGAGCCCACCAAGTGTCATTCCTGCGCAAAAACTCAATCCAAAACAGACAAACAAACAACTGCCGATTCGGGGCCAGAGAGCAGAGGGGACAGGTACTAGCCCTGCGGGCAGCTGACCCTTGCGCCCTCCCTGCCATCACTCCCACCACCAAACACATTCAGGAGCCAGAAATCATCCCTGAGCACCGCGACTGTCACTGACCACCTCCCCGTCCAGACACTGACGAGCCGGCAGGCGACGCAGCAGTGATGGCTGGTCTTGTGTGTGCGTGTGTGCGTATGTACATGTGTGAGAGGCCCGGGGTTACACGTAGAAGCTAAGGCAAGCAACAGGCACACTTTTTTCTATGGGCTGAGAACTGCAAGGGAAAAGGGCCCAGCAAGACTGCGCCATGGGGGGCTGGAGAGCGATAGCACAGTGGGAAGGGCATTTGCCGTGCACGCGACCGACCCAGGTTCGATTCCCAGCATCCCATATGGTCCTCTAAGCACTGCCAGGACTGATTCCGGAATCCAGACCCAGGAGTAAACACTGTGCATCACCAGGTGTGAACCAAAAAGAAAAAAAAAATTGTGCCAAAGGGGAACGAAGGAGTTTTCGGCATTTCCTTCATTCCTTGTGACGCTGCCCAGGTTGGATAACCACAAGCCAGTATTAACTCCATTTCTTAACCCACAGAACTGAGGCAGACAGGTAGATGGGGAAAGCGTCCCCATGGCGATGGAACGCCGAGAAAGTCAACAAAAGCTTCATGGCCACCAAAAGACTACCTGAGTGCACGGGACCCAAGATCTTGTCAAAATTAACCCACATTATGAGGCCCAGAGCAGGCTGGACCCCCTGAGGGAATAGGAACAAAGGGCAGGAAAGGAATTTCTAAGAGGACCATGGACCACTCAACTCTACCCCGTTGGCAACCACCCTAGCAACGGACTCTAGGTAGCTAGAAACTCCCACCAGGGGCAGCCTGGGGAAATCCCTAGATAAGCCACCTTGAACCAAGGGAGGGCGCTCATGTGTGCCCGAGCCCAGGTACTGCTCTTGCCTATGAGGTCCATCATGTCACGGGCTTCTCCCCTCCTGAGGTGTGGACTTTCAGACCGAATGCAACCTAGCAACATAACATGTTCAGTGGCTTTCCGCACCTCTGGAGAAGCCGCACTCTCTCTCGAGCGTGTTACTCCCTCCCTCCTTCCCCTTCCTAAAGGCCTCCAAATAAAATGTTTCTGCTTCATGCTCATCTCCTGAAATGCTTTTCTGCGAGGAGGACAAAGACCCGGGGGCATGAGGAGGTCGAGGATCGACTCCCTTTCCCTGAAAAGGGCAACCCCTCACTCCGGCCCAAGACCCCGGGAAGGCCTAGTGGGCGTCGTGGGGCTGGCGGGGCTCATCGCACTCAGCAGTGCCAGCGCTCCAGCCAGTCTCGGGGGAGTGATATATTCTCCTCTACTTCTCATCAGCCCCCCATGAGGGCCCACTGACTTCAGAGTCATTCCATATTTCAATAGAGAAGTCCGCAAGGGGCAGAGAGGCAGGACAGTGGGGAGGGCACTTGCCTTATATCCAGTTGTCCTGGGCTCGATCTCCGTCAGCACAGGGACGTTAGCCGGCCAGGGTCACCCCTGGGCACAGCCAGGTATGGCCACCCCACCCCACCCCGCCCCCACCCCACCCAAAAATATATATATATAACTAGTAAAAAAACTTAAACTAACTAAACATTAAAAACTATCATACACTAAAGAACTGTTAGAGAAAAAAGCCGCCCCCACGCGGGCAGAAAGCCCAGAGACTCAGATTCACCTGTGTCACACTGCACTCGCAGCTTCAGTACTGAGCTCTGCCAAACAGGCTCGTGCCAGTCTCGTGGAGAGACTGAAAATGGCAGTTGGAGTCTAGAATGTTCTGAGGTAGAAGTAGAATTCAGCAAGGAGGAGGGCATCATGGGCCATTCTTAAAGGGGCAGGCGCCACCCTTCGTGATGTCAGTGTCTGGCTGAGGCTCCGGAGGGCTGCCCTTGCAGACGTCAGCACTACATGGTCAATGAGCCTCTGGTCCCTGCGGGGCCCAGTTCTGGATCCCCGGGCCCTGTGAAAGTGGTTTCAGAAAACTTTTGACAAATGTTTGTCAGTTACAGATCTCCAACTGAGGTCATTCAGCATCCCCCGAGTGGGACCTGGACCCAGTGACCCTGCCCAAGGCACTCCTCAGGAGCCGGGCCAGGAAATCTGTGAGCCGGGGGGGGGGGTGCTGGCGGGGGGGCAGAGCGACAGGGCAGAGGCCCTGAGCTCGACCCTGACAGCCCTGCTCTCTGTGTCCCCAGTGCTGTGAGCAACACCGGCCGCACCATGGCCAGGGAGTGGCCCAGCCCACTAAGGCCTGAGAGCTGTACAGAGGAGTATGGCCTGGCCTGCTCCGGATGGGAGCACAAGCTGAATAAGTGCGGGTCCCCTCGAGGATAAGTGAGCGGGAACTGGGGAGTGGGGGGGAGGTGGGGAGGGCGGAGTGACCTAACCTGGGGGCTGAGGACGGGACATCTGACGGTGCTCAGGGCTGACTCTGATCCAGTCAAGGGAG
This sequence comes from Sorex fumeus, assembly GCF_029834395.1. Taxonomy (NCBI): domain Eukaryota; kingdom Metazoa; phylum Chordata; class Mammalia; order Eulipotyphla; family Soricidae; genus Sorex; species Sorex fumeus. The sequence continues at coordinate 4,647,396 of NW_026606086.1, read as the reverse complement.
CTCATCCTGGCAGGACCTGGGTGGGGAGGGACGTACAGGGTGGGGTGGGGTCAGCCACAGGCAAGGCAGGCTCCTTGGCCCTGGGCTACCCTTCCAGGCAAGGATACCTATTTTCTTTCTTTCCTTTTGTTTTTTGGGACACTCGGCAGTGCTCAGGGTTACTCCTGGGTCTGCACTCGGGAATCACTCCTGGCGGTGCTCAGGGGACCTATGGGGTCAGCCATGCACCAGGCAAGCGCCAAGTCTTCATGTCAAGGTGCCCACGAAACACAGTGTGCAACAAAGGGACTCTGCAGAGAACGCCAGGGCCAGCAAACGCTACTTGGAAATCAATCAATTCTGAAAAAACACAAAAAGATGCAAAAGGAGGGGCTGGAGTGAGAGCACAGTGGGGAGGGGTTTGCCTTGCTCACGGCTGACCAAGATTCGATCACCAGTCCTGAGCACTGCCAGGAGGAATTCCTGAGTGCCACGTCCGGCGCTGCGGGGCAGAGCCAGGGGAGGGCCGTCAGGGTGAAATCAGCACTCGAGTCACACAGGTTTCGTCACTCAGGAGATGGCATGAATGCATGCGTTTATTCAGAGCATAAGTACAGACTTAAGTATGTTTCCACAGCCCACCCAAAAGAAGGAAAGGGGATGGGACGTGGGAAAGTGGATGGGACAATGAGCAGAGCCATGCACTGTTGGTCAGCCACCTGGTGACCCTTTCGGCATAATGCTATTGGTCAGAACGACCTGCTTTGATATAGCTTTGACATATCTGCAAAGATTGTGCTGTTCCTCATACATCATTTACAAATCATTTACGAGGGTGCATTTTCCCCAAACTGAAACCTCCTGTACTGGGAAGTTGCCCAGCTTTGAGCAGGACAAAGGGGGAATGAAAAATCAAGCATTCTTTTACTTGGTCAGTAGGCAACATTGAGCATCACTGAGTGTGACCCAAAAAGCCAAAAAAAAAAAAAAGAGAGAGAAAAAAACAGCGCAAAAGAAAATGTGTTTGAGCCTCACTGTCTCCCTGAGACTTGAGCACTCAATGCTGTGTGTGAGCCTAGTAGAGTCTCCGGCCTGAACAAGCCCCCACCTCCCCACCCCCATGCTCCTGTGTTTGGACCCTGACCCTAAATCCTGTGATGGGACCACGTGTGTCCATGAAAAATACGCTAGCAGGCTCACGCCCTGGAACGTCCCTGCTTCACACAGGCGTGGCACACGGGTCCTGGCCTGCTAGCGGCCGGCAGTGATTCGGCAGGAAGCAGAAGTGTGAGCCTGAACGTGGGTCAAGTCCGTTCCTTCAGCTTGGAGGGGAGGAATGTACGAGAGGGGGTTTTGAGCACTGACTCACAAGCAGGAGGTCCTGAATCCAAGCCCCCGGGGTCAACCGTGCACCTGGCACAAAGCCGGCACAAACCCGTCAGCTCTGCTGTCCCAGCACCACGCAGGAAGGGGGGTGACCCCAGGGGGAGGGCCACCGAGAGAGGAGGGGGACACCACAGAAAGGAGTGAACACAGGGCAGGAGTTGAGGGCTGCAGGGCCGGGAGCACCAGGCAGAGAGCAGCCCTGGGGAGCAGGAGGACACGCAGGCGCCCTTGTCACTGGCCACTCGAGTCAGTCGCACAAGCCGTGTGCAGACCCAGGAGGCTGACAGGGCACCAGGGACGGGGAAAACCCAGCAAGGATTTTTCTTTAAGTTTTGGGCCTTGGGGCCAGAAGTCTAGTACAGCGGGGAGGGCATTTGCCTTGCACACAACTGACCCGGGTTCAATCCCGGCATCCCATAGGGACCCCCGAGCACCTCCAGGAGTAAGTCCTGAGTGCAGAGCCAGGAGTGACCCTGGAGCACGTCCAGGTGTGACCCAGAAACAAAATAACAGCAGAGCAAGCCGAAGGGCATGGAAGCTCCAAGCCACGGAAACGCCGAGGTTGGTGCCCACTCGCCCCCGCCCCCCGCCAGGCCAGGCCTGCCTGCGATCAAGGTGCCCGAGTGTCTCCAGACAGGATCTGCCTCAGCAGCTCGGTGCGTTATCTCAGCCTATCACCCAGCTCGACTGGGATTGACTCTGGTTATCTCCTTGACTGGTTATCTTGGGCATCTCAGGGGCCAGCCGCCAATCTCCGTCCTCCCACCTGGCCAGGGCGGGATCAGGTGTCAGCAGCTGGGCCCTGAACACCCCACCTGCCCGTCCAAACACAACGCGAGCCCAAAGGCCAGGCTCGCCCCCAACTCGTAGGACACGACCAAGCTAGGGGCCCCGGAGAGCACTGGGCCCGAGGATGGGTCCCAGAGATCCCCAAATCTCCCTTGATCGACGGCCCGGCCCAGCAATCTGCATCAAGCCCCGGTCCCAAGCTCTTTGCTTTCCTTCTGCTTGCTGAGCGAAACTTGGAGGGGAGGAACTCCAAACTTTTTTTTTTTTTTTTTGCTTTTTGGGTCACACCTGGCGATGCACAAGGGTTATTCCTGGCTCTGCACTCACAGGGGTTACTCCCTGCTCTGCACTCAGGAGTTACTCCTGGCATTGCTCAGGGGAACTTATGGATGTTGGGACTCGAACCCGGGTTGCCCACGTGAAAGGCAAACGCCCTACCCGCTGTGCTATCTCTCCAGCCCCGGAACTCCGAACCTTATATAGAAAACAATGTATTTCACAATGCCATTTCAGCCATTCTGATTGTTGGGGGGTAAATTCTAAGCAATCATGGTGCATCTTTTGTCGAAATAATGAATGTAATCAATGTAGAGAAGAGTTAGTTAGAAATCATTTGCCTCATAGGCATTGGGTGGGTGGGAGGTGGGGTATATTGGGGTTCTTGGTGGTGAAAAATGAGTACTGGTGAAGGGTGAAGAAGACGGTGTTTGATCATTGTATGACCGAGACTTAAATCTGAAAGCTTTGTAACTTTTCCCACAGTGATTCAATAAATAAATATAAGAAGAAGAAAGAAAGAAAGAAAGAAAGAAAGAAAGAAAGAAAATTATGGAAAAAAAAGTAAGGTGGAGTTCATGCCCAATTCAATCAGCTAATCAGTGGCTGAATAAATAGCAGTACTCCTACATAAAAACACAAACCATCAAACAAAAATCACTGTACCTGTGAGGCGAGTGCATCAGCAGCCTGATGGCGCCTCCACACTTCCAGATACCCCAAAATTGCTGTTGTGCCTTTGGCCAGACCCCAAATACTTGGGGCAAAGTTTACCAAGAAAGTAAATGGCCAAAAGTTAGGTATGTGGGAGACACACCCACAAATCACCTCCGGCTCAGCTAGATCATTGGAGGCATGGCCTCTCTGGGTCCTGATTGAACTGCTTAATGGCCATGATCCCAGAGACTCAGAAACAAATCTCGAAACCCAGTGGCTTTTGGCAGAAATGCGTCTGGTCCCTGCAGTGCTGGGCCCACGGTTTCGTGCCTTGGCCTGTTCCCTCTGGTGGCCCGGTGGCCGCCATCCTCCAGAGGCCACTGGACAGTCAGGCTTGGGACCTCAGTGACAAAACTTGTTGGGCCTCACAGGATGGGGTTGGAGCCAGTCCTGTCCTCCCCGTCCCCAAGAGACCCCAAGTCATTGCCCACGAACGGCCTTTCTGGCTCCTGATCAAGCTGCTTAACGACCATGATCCCAGAGACTTAGGAGCAATTCTCGGGAACCCAACAGGTTTTGACAGAAATCCCTCCAGATTTAAGTGTTCAAATGTCAGAATTTCAAAATCGTGCAGCCAGTACTGCAGCCACGAAACATCATATGTTATTCATAACCAGCAATAGAAAACAAATTGTCTACTGTTGCCTTTTCAGCAGATCTGAGTGTTGGGGCAAAATCTCAAATAATAATGGTGGGTCTGGTGTCAAAATATTGAATGTGATCAAAGTAGAGAGAGAGTAATGTGGAAATCATCTGCCCCACTGGTAGGGGGAGGGTGTGGGATGGGGATATACTGGGGTTGTTAGGGGTGGAGAATGGGCACTGGTGAAGGTACGGGTGTTTCATTGTATGACGGAGACTTAGACCTGAAAGCTTTGTAACTGCTCTCACGGTGATTCAATAAATAAAATCATAAAAAGTGAAAAAAGAGTAAGGTGGAGTTCATGCACAATTCAATCAGCTAATCAGTGGCTGGTTAAATAGCAGTACTCCTACATTAAAAAAAAAATAACAAAAGAGAGAGAGAGAGAGAGAGAAATCCAGAAAAATGCGGCAAATCTGTACCCCAAGCACACCTCTCCCCAATCGATCCGTTTTCCCCCACCCGAGATAAAGCCGACACGCTATGGGTCACATCCTCCTGCCACTGACCCCAAAACTCGACGTTCCCTCCTCCCACCTTGGGAACTGATGGCACAAACTCCATCTTTGTGTCACGCCGTACATGACACATTTGTCACTAGCACCTGATGACTCATTTCAGAACCTCAACAGAAACCACAAAGATGGGGAGCACTGCTCAGGGAGCACCATGCAGGGGCTTCTCAGACCTTCCCTCTACCTCTGTCCCCCGCCTGTTCTGGGGAAGATGCATACACAAATGGCCGGGGGTTGAGAACAGAGGAACCAAGTTGGGAGGAAGCGGGTGCTTGTGTTTTGTTTTCTCTGGTGGCCTCTAACTACGGTTCCTCTTAAGAGACAAAGAAGGCCACAAATAAGCAAACACTCTGACCTCGGTTAGCACCCAACTCTGATTGAACGCCAAGATCTGCTCTAAATGAACTTTGAAAGGGCAAGCTAAATATCTTTCAGGGAAGCAAATAACCTTAGGGGATTATCTGCTCTGGTACTAAAAAAAGGGGGGGGGGGTTGTGGAGGGGGGAAGTCTGTTTTGTATTTCTTGAAAATGTCAGCTTGACTCAAAGGCAGTTCTATTTCATCCCACGGTACAAATGCTTCCTCCCAGATAGAGCTTTGGCTCACGTCTGTCCAGCATTTTCTGGATAGGGAAACACCAGCCCTGGGAGCTGTGGCGTGAGAGGCAGCACCACACACCGTTCTATGAGGAAGTACATAAAAATCAGTCTTTCGTTCCAAACAAAATGTCAGGAGCTGCAGACACAGTTCAAGACTATATATACCCTGAAGGCACAGGACATATGCAAACGGCATCTATTCAATGTCATCAGCCAGCCCAGTCACCCACCTCACGCTGGCATTCAACTTCAAAATATCCAGATCGAGGAAATTGTCACATGTACGGGGGAAAAATCAGAGTTAGCAAGAGCTCGAAGAGAAGAGCAAGCCGGCAAACAGGACTGAGAGAAGGTGACCGGAGGTGAGGCAGGTCTCTGGCCTAACCAAGGTCCTAGCCCCAGCTGCCCTGCAGAACCTGCCAGGGGTGACCTCACATGCCTCGGAAGACTCACGGGCACCCCACATGCTATAGAATCCCCCCAACGCCCACAGTCGCTCAGTTCTGACTCACACCCGCCCTTCCATGCAAAAGACCCGAAGGAACAAGAATCCCAGGTCGAAGCTTCTAGTATTGGGGCTGGAACGATAGGACAGCAGTGAGGGCATTTGCCTTGCATGCAGCCAACGTGGGTTCGAATCCCAGCACCCCACATGGTCCCCTGAGCACCGCCAGGAGTAAATCCTGAGTGCAGAGCCAGGAGTAACCCCTGTGCATCACCGGGTGAAAAAATTAACAATAAAAATATAACACCGTGGAGATGTGCAGACTGGGGGCGGGGTGCAGAGGGAGACCTCCCAAAGAGTGGCCCAGAGTGAGCATAACATCCCCAAAGATTCTGTAGGATGGGTCCTCCAGGTCTGAGGTGCAGCCTCACACTTGAGTCTAAGCCACCCTGGTCAGGATGTCCAAAGAGTCCTCAGAAAAGGACCAGAAACTCTGCATTGGAGCAGAGTAGAGAGGATGATTCAGGGGAAGGAAAGCATTAGGGGGCATCTTTCGAACTGCTCAAGGGCCCAGGTGACTGTTCAGAGCGGGAACTGTGTCTGCCTGCAGACAGCTAAGCCGGATCCTGCCCGGCCCTGCCCAGCCCCGAGCACCCAAACTAAACATTCATTTTGAAAAACAGCGTATTAGTACAGAGACACCTCAAAAAACTCCCACCCGGCGAGGCTCAGGGGATACCCCTGGCTCTGCACTCAGGAATTATTCTGGTGGTGCTTCGGGGACCATATGGGATGCTGGGGATTGAACCTGGGTCAGCTGCATGCTAGGCAAATGCCCTCCGAATGTATATAGCTCCAGCCCTTGCAATTCCTCTTTAAAAGCCCCTAGGGTCATATCTGGTGGTGTGTGGGACCCTCCTGTCCTGAACCCGGGGCTCTCCAGGTGATGCTGGGGCTCTAGCCCTCTAAGCTATCTCCACACCACCCAGAATTCTGTAAAGGTAAAGGTAAAGGCCCTCCCGTTGATCGTCGATTTGCTCGAGCGGGCCCAGTAACGTCTCCATTGGAGACTTTGTTGTTACTGTGTCTGGCATATCGAATACTCTCGGTAGCTTGCCGGGCTCTCCGAGAGGGGTGGAGGAATCGACCTCGGGTCGGCCATGTTGGCTGCGTGCAACGCAAACGCCCTGCCGCTGTAATATCGCTCCAGCCATAATTCCGTATTTAAAAAAAATTTGTTTACGTTAACCACATGGGCCGATGGCACAGCGAGGCCCGGGTTCTTTCTCTTAAGGTGCTGCTGAGAACAACATGCTGAGGGGAAAGGGTGCCCGGAAACCTGGTGATGCACCTGCTTTCTAGAAAGGTCGTGTCTTGAGACCAGCAGCAGCAGTACCACAAATCAACTCACACGCCCAAGAAAGCAGGGAAACATGGTCGCGTCTCAAACACACCTGCACAAGGTTCCAATGATAGAGGGCGCAGAGGGCGTTGACAGGCACTGGGAGCGTTGGGGCCGTGCACGGGTTCCGGCTGACTCCCTGGCTTGGCACTGGGGGTGACACTTGGCGGGGCTTGGGGGACCGTATGGGGTGCTTGGGAACGAACCCGGGTCTGCAAGGGACAAGGCAAGTGCCCTACCAACATTACTATCTCTCTGGCCCTGGTATGCCGGTTTTAGAAGACATTTTCAAGCTGATGTGTTTCCCCCTTGCATCTTCCCCTTCATTCTGGTATTTATTTTCCCTTTCCCTCCCTTTCTCGCTGAGGCTGAGGGTCGCACACTCTAGATGGTGGTTACCCACTTGGGGGGTGGGGGGTCTCACTCGGCCTGCCAGAACTCCAGCCATGCCCAATTTTCCCTATTTCCAGTGAAGAATATGCCATAGGAAAAACATCTGGTTGAAAACTCACATAAATCAATGCTTTTGGGTCTACAGATACTCTTAAGGGACTAATCATGGAGAAACCTCACCGCCCAGAAGAAAGAGCCAGAGTTCTGGCCCGGGCACCCCTAAGACCCAAGCTGACACTTTGAAAGAGAAATTTTTCAGAAGTGCTCCCTGTCATAAAGATAGTAAACAAAACATATAAAATCATATTTGTAAACAAAAATCCACCTTTCAGAAAAAGACAACATTTAAAAAAGAAAATTTCCGGGGGGCCCGACAGATAGTTCAGTGCGAAGGTGCTTCCCAGGCATCAAAGAGTCAAATATGGACCCCTGAGGACCCCCAAGAGTAATCCCTGAGCATCACCAGGTGAAGCCCCAAGCAAAAACCAAAGCAAAGCAAACAAATAAATATGTGCTGAAAATAACCAGTAGGAAACAGGCTGGGACGGGCGTGTGGGAGAAACAGAATTTCCCGCACACCCTGCACCCAGCCCTGAGGTCACACTGCAGAACCTCAAGAGTTTGAATGAAAAATGTAAGCAATTTTATTTCTAAAAATGAGAATGTCAGAAAAGAGTCTTCAGATCTTGCCAAGACTCAATCAAGGGGAAAGGCGGGTCACGAAAACAAAATCACTCACAAACCTACGTTTCTTCTGCAGGCCCGTGGTCAGCGGCTGCCACTCCTCGAAGTGGGGACCCGGGAGGATGTGCAGAAATTCCTCGATTCTGCGCCAACCAGGCCAGGAGAGCAGCTGGGCCAGCCGCATGCTGAGGGAGGCATAGCCGAGATGTCCGTGGGGTTCTGCGGAGGATTCGAGAGGGACACCTGGATTCAACCAACTCTTCTCTGCCCAATGGGCCATGGGATCTTTTTGTGTTTGTTTGTTTCGGCGGAGGCCATACCCTGCGGTGCTCAGGGCTCCCTCCTGTTGCTGCACTCAGGGATCACAACCTGGGTTGGCTGCATTAAAGGCAAATGTCCTCCACGCTGCCATCCTGGATTTGACTTTGGGGAGGAACACAGTGTGCTCCAGCCTATCCCGCTCAGCCCTGCCATCTCCACCCTCTACCCAATTTCCCAATCTCTCTCTTCTCTCCTTCTCTCTCTCTCTCTCTCCCCCCCACCCCCGCCCCTACAGCTTTATGGATCAGACCTGGTGGTGCAGAGCTGACGCATGGCTCTGCCCTCACCTCTCCTGGCCCTGAGTCCTTCTGTCTCAAACCAATCTCAGAAAGCTGCTTGGTGCCCCTGTGTGCTGCAAGGTGCCAGTGCCCGACAGCACGTGCAGAGGGCAGGTGCATGGTCAAACCCCAGCACCGCTGGCTCTGAACATTCAATTGTCTGCCCCGGAAAGATTCCATCTGACCCCCACAGAAGAAAAACTTTTCATCGATTTGGTGAGAAACTTCTCCTATAGAAACTTGGCCCACGGGGGGGAGGGAATGTGGAGAGCTCTAAGCCCAGCCAAGCTACTCTCAGGCATTCTTCCAGGGGGCAAGGCCCCAGGGCACAGCCAAGCCCAAATCTCCCAAGGGTGAGAGTGACAGCCCCCAGCATCACAGTCACCCCCAGTCTGAAACCCCCCCCCTCTCACAGTGACTCTGAATCCAGCAGCCCCAACTGCCCACAGTGAGTCAGTTGTGTTGGTCCCCAATCCTCTTACTTGAGGCTGGCCTTTTCCATGACCAGAGGCTTCCTTGAGTCCAGACCAGCCTCCCCCGCCCTGAGGCCTAAGTGGACAAGGGCCCCCGCTTCCCACCCCCCAGCCCCCATTTTCAAAGAGTATCCCCCCAAAAACCCCACTCAGTCCTGGCTTCTGCAAGGGCAGCGCCTTCCCACCAGCCAGGAGTAACTCCTGAGTGCAGCGCCAGGAGTAACCCCTGTGCATTGCCAAGTGTGAACCCTGTCACTGTCCTCCCATTGTTATTCGATTTTGCTCAAGTGGGCCCAGTAATGTCTCCATTTTGAGACTTGTTACTTTATTTGCCATATAGAACAGGTCAAGGGTAGCTTGCCAGACTTTATCGTGCAGGCAAGATACTCTCCGAAAAAAAAAAAAAAAAGAAAAACAACAACAACAACAACAAAAAAAAAACAAGATCCCAGGAATCATCTCAGCATGGAAGTGTGCTTGAGGGCGGGAGACAGCTCCAACGGCTTCTTTCCTTTCTGTTTCCTTTCTCTGATTTTGGGGCCAAACCTGTCAGTGCTCAAGGCTTATTCCTGGCTCTGTGCTCTGGGCTAATTCTTGGCAGTGACTGGGGGAACCATATGCGGTCCTGGGGACCAAACTCACCCTAACTGCTGCACTGCCTCTAGCTCCAAGTTGGTTCCTTTCAAAAAATCATCTCCTCCACTTTCAACACAAATCCCGACGTGTCTACACACAATCAGCTCCACTGCTGTGGGTCCAGAGAGACGGGTCATCGGGGGCAGCGCACGCTCAAGTCCAGCTGTCTGTTCCTCTGAGCACTGCCCCGTGTGGTCCCTGAGCACTGTGGGGTGGGTGCTGAGAATCATAAAGCAACAACAAGAACTCCTGCATCGGAGAATGTGGGGAGAGAAAGTGACCGACGGAAGAAAAATACTTCTCGGATGCTTTCCAAATCCTAAGCCCCTCGGAACAGCCCGGGCGCCAGCGTCTGGAGACAGCACGCCACGGTGGCCGCGGGACCCAGGGCCTGAGCACATGCTGAGATACACAAGGTCGGCAAGACCTCGCATTCCAGCTCAAAGCAGAGGGGCAGCCGCTGGCCCAGGCAGCCTGCACGCAGCTCCTACACGGGCCTGCCATCGCCCTCGGTACAGCCACGGGCGCAGAGCTGGGGGGTAATGAGGAAGCCCAAGTTCCCCTTGTTTTTTAGATTTCTCTTAATTGTTTCTTTTTGGGGGGGTCACACCCAGCAATGCACAGAAGTCACTCCGGGCTCTGCACTCAGGAATTACTCCTGGCGGTGCTCAGGGGACCATATGGGATGCTGGGAATCGAATCTGGGCTGAGCCGCGTGCAAGGCAAACGCCCTACCCTCTGTGCTATCACTCCAGCCCTCTCCCTTAATTAAATGTTTGATCAGAAGTAAGTGTGTGATGTGAAGAGACTATGAGCTCCCGAAACTCCTTCCCCCCGGAGGCACCCCACAAGCCCCATCTCTCACACCTCCGCACCAGCAACCCCAGCACCTCTGCCAGATCCATCGAGGGACTTGCAGAAGCAACAGGAGGTGGGGACCCCTCGCAATGGGTGCTCCCGTGCCAGTGAAAGTTCGTAGCAGGAGTCTGGGGAGGGGCTGTGTGTGTGGCATCACCCCCAGCTGCTGCCAGGCACAGACCCGGTGGCCCCAGGGCCACGGACTGGGCCCACAGAGCAGAAAATCACCGAGATCAGCCCCACAGTCCCTTGGGCACTGCTTACGACTGTCCCCACAAAAAGAAGCAACTAAAGAAGTTATCCTTCAGAACTAGTAAAAAACAAACCGGAAACACCCCCATAATCACTAAAAAGCAGGAAAACGCTTTGTTGTGTGGAAATGCCTCCATGTGTGGTCCTGTTCTGCTTCCGTGGCCGCTGTCACTGAGCCACGCATTCACCACTGCAGTGACATACACACTAACACACACGAACACACACACACACACACACACACACACACACACACACGCCATCGCAATCCACTCTGCGATAACCAGCTTGGCACACTGGACAGACAGCACTGTCTGGACTCGGCCAGCACTCAGCAGCTGCAGGGCTCTGTGTCCCCAGAGAGACCCCATGCAGTTAGCTGCATCCCCGTCCTTCCAGACCGGGGCTCTATCCCCAGGGCTGTTTCCCCAGCCCCCGGCCAGGGCCACTCCTGAAGGCGCCGGAGTTACCCCTCTTGCGGCCTGGGGCTCCCTGTTCTGAAGAAAAGACACGAATCAGACTGTGGGAAACTTCTCAGACTGTATCCCAGCAGGAGCTACTCCAGGCTCAGTGCTCACTGGACGAGGCAGGAGCGCGGATGGAACCGAGTGCTGGCTGTGAGCCTGGCACTAGCCCCGTGAGCTTTCCTAGCCCCCACTCAGATCTGAAATGCTACAGAATCTAACATCCGGGGCCAAAGCCCCCTGACCTCGGACACAGGCACCCCTCAGAAACGCTCTATTCCTCACGCCTCCCTGGGCGGCCCAAGCAGCGGGGCTGCACACCGCATGGCCCTCTGCACAAGGCCTTCGCCTCAGTTTCCCCGATGGTGTCCTGGCTCGAGCTCGCTTTAACCTTGGGCTGAAAGTCAGTGCCTGACATTTTCAAGTATTCTGACTTATACACAAATGCCACACCTTTAAAAACAGACACTTTTGAGATTGATTTTACTCAGCTAACCTATTAGTAAATGATGTCGCTTCACTTACTGTTCTGGAAGCCATAAATTTCATCGATGAGTCCTTCGTATGTCAGCTGAGTCGCAAGGGGTGTTAATAAATCCACATTTCAATCAAGCAACAAGAGGTTATCAAAAACAGGAAATATTGAATTCTGACTTTCAGTAAACTCTCTCTTCATCCTGATCATCATATTGGCCACTTGCTGGGAACAAAGTACAGAATCAGGCAGAGCCTTTTTAGCAATGGGCGGATTTTAAAATGAAGCTAAAAGGAGCCCGGCAATCCAAAATTTAAAAATAAGACGGAAAAAAATGGAACAATAAAATAAAACAAGACAGACCCGAGACAGGATGCTTGCCTTGCAGGTGGCTGACACAGGTTCAATTCCTGGCACCACATACGATCCCTCAAACCCTGCCAGGAGTGAGCCCCGAGCACTGCTGGGTACAGAGAGGGTGGGAGGAGGGAGAGGGCGAGAGAGGGAGGGAGAGTAGGGATGGAAAAGAAAAGATAAAGAACAGAAAAGAGAAAAGGAAAGAGGGCTGGGAGACAGCAGAGAGGCCAGGGGTCACGCCTTGCACGCAGACAGCCTCAGTTTGGTGGCCCCAGCACAGAGCCAAGAGCACTGCGAGGTGGAGCCCCAAACCCCACCCGCAGGAGAGAGGCCTCCCTCCCAGCCCCGGCTCACCCTGGCGCACTCACCCTTGCAGAAGATCTAGGGGATGGTCCCGCACAGCCCTGCAGCGTCATCAGGCCCTTGGCCGCGTGGTACAGGCTCCTGTGGTCGCTGTCCAGGTAGCACTCCTGTGGTAGAGGGCCAGGCGGGCACAGGCTCTGTGAGTCAGCGCCGAGGCCCCAAGGCAGCACCTCGACTGGGGGCAAGCATTGGTGGGCGGGCGAGGAAAGGCTGGCCTCCGCATGCCCGCGTGACCACACAGCAGAACACTCTGGGCTTGTGGAAGGGCAGGCAGCCTCTCCCACATACAGCAGCGAGTGTCACAGGGGACAGCAGGAGGGCAGCCACGGTCTCGGACAAGGGCCACAAGGTCCATTTAACACACAGACAAAAAGAAACATCTTTGGCCCAGAAAGAGCAAAGAGCACACACACGCCCCACAGCTGGGCGGTTCAGCAGGGCTGACGGAGCACACACGGTCCCCAGCGGGGCCTCAAGATCTCTCCTGTGCCTCAATCCCTTCATCCAGCAAGTGCAGAGAGCAGAGGAGGGAAATCACGCAACGCGCTTCACCTGCACTCCACCTGATGGGGCGGCACTGCTGGTGCCCATCGCAGGACTCTCTTTTTGATTTTTTTCTTTTTGGGTCACACCCGGCAATGCACTGGGGTTACTCCTGGCTCATGCACTCAGGAACTACTCCTAGTGGTGCTCGGGGGACCATATGGGATGCTGGGAATCAAATCCGCGTCGGCCGCATGCAAAGCAAATGCCCTACCTGCTGTGCTATTGCTCCAGCCCCTCATCGTGGAATCTTTGAACCTTTGTAAGGCAGCGGCCAACAGGCGTGCACCCCAAAGGCGTGAGGACGAGGGGTGCAGGCTGAGGGCAGGCTGCAGAGGGAGACCTCCCAGAGAGCCTGGCCCAGAGTGAGCATAACATCTCCAAAGATCCCGTAGGATGTCTCTGCCAAGTCTGGGGTGCAGCCTCACACTTCAGTCCAAAACATCCTGGTCGGGATGTCCAAAGAGTCCTCAGAAATGGACCAGAAACTCCACATTGGAGCAGAGCAGAGAGGAAGATTCAGTGGAAGGAAAGCATTAGGGGGCCTCTTTCAAATTGCTCAGGGGCCCAGGTGACTGTTCAGAGCGGGAACTGTGTCTGCTTGCGGACAGCTAAGCCGGCTCCTGCCCGGCCCTGCCCAGCCCCGAGCACCCAAACTAAACATTCATTTTGAAAAACGGCGTATTACTACAGAGACACCTCTAACAACTCCCACCCAGTGAGGCTCAGGGGATACCCCTGGCTCTGCACTCAGGAATTATTCTGGTGGTGCTTCGGGGACCATATGGGATGCCGGGGATTGAACCTGGGTCAGCTGCGTGCAAGGCAAATGCCCTCCGAATGTATATAGCTCCAGCCCTTGCAATTCCTCTTTAAAAGCCCCTAGGGTCATAACTGGTGGTGTGTGGGTCCCTCCTGTCCTGAACTCGGGGCTCCCCAGGTGATGCGGGCTCGGGGGCCATCGTGGCTCAGGGCGGGAGAGAAGGCGTGATTGCAGCATCCACGGGGGCGAGTGGGGCCCTTGCCTCCGACCTGTCTCAGGTCTGTCTGTTCGGATGGCCTTGCCCCGCCCACGCAGGGCCAGGACCAACCATGGGTGTGACCGAGACAGCTCCTATCCTCAGCTGGGCTGACCAAGCCGCTTCCTCAACGCTTCCGCACTGCTGACTAGGAAAGGGAGCAGAGAGGCCGCTCCCAGACCTGCAATGGCTCGGATGGAAGGCGAACCCCTAGTCCTGTCACCACACAGGGGCAGCCAGGCCCGTATCCTATTACTACATAGGAGCATGCAGGCCCATATCCTATTAATACACAGGGGCATGCAGGCCTGTGTCCTGTCACCACACAAGGGCATGCAAGCCCCTCCCTGCTTCATGACTGGGGTTGGGAGAGACCATCGGGGGAGCCCAGGAAAGTTCTGGATTCCACAGGCTTAAGCCCAGAGACGTGAGCAAACCCACAGGCAGCTGGGTGACAGCAGCCCAGAACCCAAGCGAGCCCCAGGTTCTTTCTCTTAAGGTGCTGCTGAGACCAACATGCCGAGGGGAAATGGTGCGCGGAAATCTGGTGATGCACCTGCATTCTAGAAAGGTCGTGTCTTGAGACCAGCAGCAGCAGTACCACAAATTAACTCACACGCCCAAGGATTGCAGGGAAATGCGGTCGCATCTCAAACACACCTGCACAAGCTTTCAATGATAGAGGGCGCAGAGGGCGTAGACAGGCACTGGGAGCGTTGGGGCAATGCACGGGTTCAGGCTGACTCCCTGGCTTGGCACTGGGGGTCATACCTGGCGGGGCTTTGGGGACCATATGGGGTGCCAGGGAATGAACCCGGGTCTGCAAGGGACAAGGCAAGTGCCCTACCAACATTACTATCTCTCTGGCCCTGGTACGCCGTTTTTAGAAGACATTTTCAAGCTGATGTGTTTCCCCCTTGCATCTTCCCCTTCATTCTGGTATTTATTTTCCCTTTCCCTCCCTTTCTCGCTGAGGCTGAGGGTCGTACACTCTAGATGGTGGTTACCCACTTGGGGGGTGGGGGGTCCCACTCGGCCTGCCAGAACTCCAGCCATGCCCAATGTTCCCTATTTCCAGTGAAGAATATGCTATAGGAAAAACATGTGGTTGAAAACTCACATAAATCAATGCTTAGGGTCTACAGATTCCATTAAGGGCCTAAGCGTGGAGAAACCTCACCCCACAGAAGAAAGAGCCAGAGTTCTGGCCCAGGTGCCCCTAAGAGCCAAGCTGACACTTTGAAAGAGAAATTTTTCAGAAGTGCTCCCTGTCATAAAGATAGTAAACAAAACATATAAAATCATATTTGCAAACAAAAATCCAGATTTCAGAAAAAGACAATATTTAAAAAAGAAAAACTCCGGGGGCCCAAATAGATAGTATAGTGGGAAGGTGCTTCCCTGGCATCAAAGAGTCAAATATGGACCCCTGAGGACCCCCAAGAGTAACCCCTGAGCATCACCAGGTGAGGCCCCAAGGAAAAACCAAAGCAAAGCAAACAAATAAATATGTGCTGAAAATAACCAGTAGGAAACGGGCTGGGACGGGCATGTGGGAGAAACAGAATTTCCCGCACACCCTGCACCCAGCCCTGAGGTCACACTGCAGAACCTCGAGTTTGAATGAAAAATGTAAGCAATTTTATTTCTAGAAAATGAAAATGTAAGATAAAAGTCTTCAGATCCTGCGAAGACTCAATCAAGGGGAAAGGCGAGTCATGGAAACAAAATCACTCACAAAGGGCTAACTGGAAAAACGCAGTGACAGACTTGACTCTTTCTGGCTGGAGCAGCCCTGCCTTCCACTCTCAAAGCTTCCTCCACAGCCACGGTGAATTCAGGGTGTGACGGGCACAAGGACAAATATCGAACAGCAGCAGAGAAACACCAGAAATCAACACATTTAAGGCCAATTGATTTTTGAGAATTCAGTAAGGGCAACAACAATTTTAAGCCAATTTGTTGGAACAGGAGGTTCTCCATAAGCAAGAGGAGCAGCGGCCGGAGAGACAGCACAGGGGAAGGCGCTGGTCTTGCACGCAGCCAATCTGGGTTTTAGCCCCAGTACCACATATGGTCCCCGAGCATGCGCAGGAGTGATCCTTGAGCACAGAACCAGGAGTAAACCTTGAGCACTGCTGGGTGTGGCCCAACTCCCATCTCTCCCCAAAAGGAAGAAACTGGACGCTTCCAGGAATCACTAAAATGCCAGCGTGAGTGTCACCATCACAAAAGAGGCAGAAACGAGTGTCAAGTTCAAAGGGCAAACACTGAACTTACTCTGAAGGCGCCCTCCGACTCCATGGAGAGAAGGTCCCCGTCGAAGGGAATGAGGTCCAGGCTGTACTCCTCCCTACGGATGAAGGAGCCCAGGACGCCCAGGTCCTTCAGCCGCTGGTCACACAGCAGGCTACGCCGGGGCACAAACAAAATGTGGAAATCTCTTGTGGGGCCACGTCTGTCTTCACTGCAAGAGAAGGACCGTGCCTTGGCCCGAGGCCCCGATGCGAGGACTGCTCCCCAGGGCCCCACCTGTGCCTGACACACAGTGGGCTCTAAAGAGACGCTTATGAGCTAACCCCCCACTACCGACTCGGCCCCAGTTTCAAGTTTTCCTGCTCTCTTGATGTGATGCTTTTTCTGGAAACCGCTGACCTGTGCTCTGCCAAGGGGAAGTGCTGCTTTCTCTTGGGCCATTGATGGGACATGAAAACTCTCAGGGTTGGGGCTGGAGCAACAGCGCAGCGGGTAGGGCGTTTGCCTTGCACGCGGCCGACTCGGATTCGATTCCCAGTTCCCAGCATCCTGTATGGTCCCCTGAGCACCACCGGGGGTAATTCCTGAGTACAGAGCCAGGAGTAATCCCTGTGCATTGCCGGGTGTCACCCAAAAAGAGGGAAAAAAACCCAAAAACCTCTCAGGGTTATTGCAATGGACATCTGTTTCTTGCAGAAAAAAAAAAAGTTTCTATTTAATCAAGCGGTGTCGCTAGGAAAATAAAAGGTTGCTCCACACCGTGCCCGATCTTGCGCAAATACCCCGCATGCTTTTAAGTCCTTAGGGGCCATGTCGATCAAACGTAATGCAGACTGGGCTGGTGCACTTCCTCCATAGATGTTGCAGCATTAAATTTTAATCAGCTTCTCCTGACTTTGCTTATGAAATTTTGGCATATGGTATTCAGTACTTGAAGAAGAACCATTAGCTGCTTTTCTTTTTATAAAGAAATTTGGGTCCTTCTACTGCGACAGGCTGGAGCTTTCTACTGTCCTGAGAGAGTGGGTTTCTGTGGTTTGCCCTGCCTCCCCAAGCCCAAATCTACAAAGTTTCCCATTCTCTATTTATAGTTTTGGGGCCACACCTGCAGGTGCTCAGGGATAACTCCTGGCTATGCACACAGAAGTCACTCCCGGAAGACTTGGGGACCACACTGGGTTCCGAGGATCTATCCTTGGCTGACTGCAGAGTATCCTACTCCTGACCCCCCATTCTCCTCTGACACACTCTCACATCTGTCCAAAGATCCACTTCCTAAAGCGCTGGCAAGCAAAGGTGTCCTGATGAGCACTAAAACCACCAGAGGAATGATTCCGTATGGATCAAGCATCAGCTCTGAGATACCTAAGTACATTTTCAGCAATTATATCCATCAGTTCTAGTGGGCGTCTGACAAAAAAATGATATTCTTGACATCCGCTGCTTGCACAGGCTTCCTTTGAGTGTGAACATTTTCTCCACCTCATGTTCCTAGGAAAGCACACATACAAATGGTGAACAGAACCCCTAAAGCTTAGCAGCCGACCCAAACTTGGACATCACTGCAGGCAGCCAACCCGGGTTGGATTGCCGGCCTCCCACTCCGTCCCCAAACACCACCAAGAGTCATTCCTGAGTGCAGAGCTAGGGGTAAGTCTGAGCACTGCCTGGGGTGGCCCAAACAAAACAGACCAACAACAAAAACTCAGGTGTTCCAACACTCCCACTCCAAAGCACAGTAGACTTTAGTGTTGAGTCAGAGAATGCAGGGGTTATGGTACATGCCTGACACATGACTGCCAACTTCGCCCCCTGGCACCACAAGGGTCTCAAGCATTGCCATGTGCATCCCAAGAGAGGCCACTGGAGTGGCCTGGGATATCCCTGCCACCACAGCGCCAAGCCTCATCGAAGTGCTAAGAATCACCACCAGGAGGTGCCCTGGGGCAGTGCTCAGGAGATCTGGGGCTAGGGAGAAAGTAGAGTGGTTAAGGTGCTTGCTTTGCATTCAGCTGACCCGAGGTTCTATCCCCAGCACCCCATACTGTCCACTGAGCACTGCCAGGAGTCATCCTGAGTGCAAAGCCAGGAGTAAGTCCTGAGCACTGCCTGGCACGAGCCCCCAAATAAAATTCAAAACCACTTTAGGATAAAAATTTAGATTCCCCAAAGCCAGGTGTATAAATTCAGGCTGAAGTAACCAATCCTGTGTCTGAAAAACTTGGAGCCACATGAAGTAACAATCAGAAGACATGCCGCTCCGTCAAGGAGAAGAGGGGGGTGCACACCCACCCTTGAAAGGTCCACTGAAGGCTCCTATGCTGCCCGAGCCCCTGAGTTGCTTGTGCCCATGTAGCTGAACAAATGCGGTGCCCGCAGCTCTCCTTCAGATGGGGACTTTTGTGCTTTCCTTTCTAATGTTGGGATGTGTGTAGGGGCTCTCTCTGTCTTTGGAGAAGCCCACTGTCTCTCCTGAAATGTTACTCTCTCTACGCTCATCCTCTTCCTAAAGGTCACCAAATAAAATGTTTTTGTTTTTTACTTCAAATAAATAAACCAAAGGTCCACAGAAGATAAAACATTTACCACTCATAACAGCATCAGTGATTCTAAAAACCAGACAGCTCTGCACACCAGTTACTCCAGAAGTGGAACATCATATTACTCTTGCTAGAGTCCAGAATGACAGTTTCAAAAAAAGTAATAATAACCAAAACCTTTTTACCTTTAGAAGTGAGTACTGTGCAATCAACCCAAACAGTCCTGTGAGATACTCATCCCAAACTATTGCCTGCGGGAGGGAGAAGCATCCCGTTCTTCTAGTAAAAGCAATTTCAGTAACGGCCAACAGCAAACAACAGTCATTTGCAAACTCTGGACAAACAAAACTTGTAGTTAGCAATAGCTGGCCACACTCATATTCCGTGGCCTGAAGAAAAACAGCGTCAGGGCAAGGGGTGCTACTGGCCACGGAAGCACATTCACTGTCATCCACAAAGAGTGTGTATGCAGTGTCCTGGGGTCAGACTGGGGTCATGAACCCCATGGGTGAACTGCCAAGGAAACTGTGGAGGAACAGGCATCTGGAAAAGTGGTTCCCAGGGTAGCATGCCGCGACACCCCGCACACGGGGACAGCGGGGTGTGCCTGGACGTGTTGTTGCGCTCTTCCTGTGGAGAGCGACTCGAGTCGGCACCGTTTTCCTTCCCAGAGCCGAGCCGCAGGGGCGGGGAGCACAACGCCCCCTCTCTCTGGGCATCTGGCACTGTGGGTGCCCCCGGCCCCAGAGGCCGCTGCCCACCCGGGCCCTCAGCTTGCTGCCCCCGCACTTGTCCAGGAACTTGCACAGCAAGTTCAGGTCACCTGCTCTAAGGTCAGGTGCATGGCCTTGGCACCGTCCAGCCCCGCCCCCACGTGACGCCGCGGTCACGTGAAAAGAGTGACATCACACCGCCGTCTGAAGCTAGAAGCCACTGGAGTCCCCGGGCCTCTTTCTGGTCTTGCCCTCCACCTCTTGGTTCCACCCTGCCCGGGACCATCCCACCCTGGGCCCGAGGCTCCCGCAAGGTCCTCGCCGCGGCCCGCGAGCCCCCGGGAGCCGAGAACTGGCGTCAGAGACAGCAGCGCTGGTGCTAAGATGTCGGGGCGACCCCTGCCCGGGCAGCCCCTGGACACCGCCGGTGGGGCGCAGAACATTGGTTTTGTTTCTTTGGTTGAAATAAAATAAAGAGAAGGGACCAGAGCGACCGCACAGCGGTTAGGACGTTTGCCTTGCACACGGCCCACCCGGGTTTGATCCCCAGCATGCCATAGGGTCCCCCAAGCAACGCCAGGCTTAATTCCTGAGTGCAGAGCCAGGAGTAAGCCCTGAGCATTTCTCGATGTGACCCAAAAAGCAAAATAAATAAATAAAAGAAACAAAATGACTAAAGATAAAATTGGTCTTCGTCCGCTTAACAGTCTCACCTTCAGGGGCTGGAGATAGTACAGGGATTAAGGCATTTTCCTGCAGGAGGGATATGCTTCATACGCTTCAGCCCCTGCAGCCCCCCAAAGAACGCTGATGATTAAGGCTCCGTTTGGACCAGGGAGAGGCGCCAAGCTTCGGAAGCTTCTGGAGCGTGGGAGCTGACTCCCACCACAGCTGCCCGGTGAGGCTCTGCTAGCATCGCTCACCAGCCCACTGCACTGCTGCTCGCTCAAAATTTCAAGATTGACTTAAATTTGTTTTTTCTTTTTAAAAATGTTATTTTCTTAGTGAAAATTTTAAATCCTAATGAAATACAGAGTTGATCATGGTTGGATTTCAGTCATATCATGTTCCAACACCTGTCCCTTCGCCAGTGTACATTGCTCACCACCAATGTTCCCAGTCTCCCTACGCCCCCAGGCAGGCAAGGCACCTCTCTCTCCCTCCTCCTTTCTGCAGTGCTCTCTCTCCACTCCCTCTCTCCCTCTTTTCTCTCTCCCCCTCTCTCTGACACACGCCTTTTGGTTTACAATACAGGGGGACCTTATGGGGTGCCGGAATTCGACCACGAGTCTTCTGCACGCCAAGCAAGTGCCCTGTCTGCTGTAGTGTCTCTGGCTCCCAGACGCTTCTTTTAAAGAATCAAGAACTTGGGGGCAGAGAGGCAGCACAGGGGTCTGCGCCACATGGTCCCCAAGCACTGCTGCAGCTGGGATGGCCCCAGCGACTCCCCCGCCCAGGCTACAGCAGGGGCTGCAGGCGGGCCCCAGCCCAGAGGGCCCAGGTCACCAAGGTCTCTGTGACCCCCATGCGGAAGCAGAAGAGCCCCCAGCTCTGACCCCAGGGCCCCATTCCCCTCATCTCTCACCATCCCGCTAGGGGCGCCAAGGGTGCCCCACCGAGCCAGGGCACAGGCCGCCGAGACTCAGCGCTCCCCGGGGGCTGTACAGACCCCCCCAGACCCCCAGCAGAGCTGGGGCACAGCGCTGCCTCTGCTCCCTCCGAGGGACCCTGCCGGGAAGCTGGGGGCGGGGGACGAGGGCGCCCTGGCGTCATGCCCCCTGCACTGCCAGCTGGCCTTGCGAGGGCATGTTCCCCACACCTCCCCGCCCCATCCCGGCTCCTGGGAGCGGTCTCAGGGGGTCCTCGGGTTCCCCTGGCCATCGCTGGGTCCTGCCCAGTGAGGGACCAACCAGCAGCCCCAGCAGGCCGGTGAGCGGCTCGCGTCGCCCTCTGCTGGCCGCCGTGCGAACTGCACGGGTGCCGGGCCCTGCCTGGCGCGGGGGTCCCGCCCACCCGCACAGAGCAGCGCCTCGCTCAGGCCCGCGTCCCCGCGTCCCGGGGGTTCCCTGCCCGCCCCTCGGGGGCTGGCCGGTGGCTGCGGAGCCGCAGGAGGGGGCGCTGCCCGCGCAGCGGTCCCTGGGGGGCCTCCGGCCGGATGCCCGAGATCCGTAGCGCCAGGTTGGTTGGCGGGGGCCGGAGCAGGGTCCGCGACTCCCGGCGGGCGACCCCCGGCGCCCGTGTCCCCGACACGGGGCGGACCCCTGCCCCCGGCGCCCAGCGAGGCTCACCCCGAGGCCACTGACCGTCTTTCCTGGGGGCAGTGGCAGGCGGGCCGGGGGAGCGCATAGCGCGCGAGTCCTGGGGCGCGGGCGCGGCCCCCCCCTCCTCCCCCCCCCCGTGGGGGTCTCAGTCCAGAGGCGTCTGTCCGGGGGACCGGGCGGCGGCGGCGGCAGGACTGGACGGCGGCCTCGGCGTCTGGCCCCTCAGGTGGGGCAGGGTGGGCGGGGGCCCCTGGCGAGCAGAGCAGGGTCCGGTCAGGCAGGCGCGGCGTCGGGCTCAGGCTTCAGGCTCAGCATCTCCCTCTTCAGGGGCGCCCAGCTCAGCGCGGTCTAGGAGACTGGGGGTCAGCAGCGGCCCACAGGAGCCGGCAGCCGGCTGTCCCCGCTGCAACGCCCCGCCCGAGACTCACCACGCACCCTCACGCCTGCTCAGGGGCGCCCTCCACTCCAGGTGGGGAAACTGAGGCTCAAAGGTACCCAGTGAGGCGTGGACGGGCTCGGCTTCTTCTGACCCCGTGGTCGGGGGTCTCTCCTGCATCCCCTTCTCCGGGCAGAGCGGCCGACCTCTGCACGTCGCGGGGGCTTGTCTGGGGGGTGGGGGCACCGTCCTCTCCCAACCGCGCCCTGCTGCTGCTGCGGCTGAGCGAGAATCCCCGGGAACCCCTAGCCCACTGAGTCTCCTTGGACCCGCCGGCCATGGACTGCTGGTCGCAGGCCCTGCGGGTTCTCAAGGCCCCTGGGACCTCAACTTCCCTTCCTGTGCCCGAAATCAACCCTGAGAGAGGCCAGTGCACAACTGCCCTAGAACTGATGCTCAAAGGCTCCCAGGACTATTGCGGGGGGAGGGGCCCAGGCTCTGATGCTTGAAGAAGTTTAGTGAAATTTTACTAACTGTGAGGGAGAAAAAGTTTGCCTATGTGTGCATGACAGAACCCGCAGCATTGTGTCCATTTGAATTTAAAGAAACAAGTTAATAACTTTGGGAGATGGAGAACAGAAAGAATAAAAAAGGACTTGTTGCATCCCCACCACACCCCCCCAAAAAAGAATTCTTTGAAACACCTAATCCCAGGTTGAAGTGCTATTTCTTGAATAAATTATTCCAAGCAATGACAACAATTAAAACACACACAAAAGGACGTGTGTGGGGGAGCACAGGGTGGGGACGGACGTTCAGTCAAGACTGGGCAATGCCACAGCCTGGAAAGGACATGAGAGGGGACAGAAGTGTGGCTCCTGGGATGCATATTGGGAGAGAGACAGAGGTGCGTGTGAAGTGGGGGATCTCATTAAAGTCTGGGGTCCAGGACAGCAGTGGATGTTCGTGTCCTACTCAGTGTTTCGAATCTGTGTGCCTTGGGGATGGAGGGAATGTGCACCCCTGGGAGAAGCCGGGAGGGCCACTGGGTATTCCCTCCAACCCACCTTGCGGCACTGGGTCATGCATGTTTAGATCACATGCTCTGGGCCATAGCACCAGTGATGCGGGCAGGTGACACATTGAATGAGGCATAACTTACAGCAACAAGCCGAGTCTCTCTGGTCCCCGGGTGAGTGGGTGAACGAAGAGCATGTTCCGAGTGTCAGATGCCTCCCAAAACTGACAGGAGGATTCGGAGACTGAGGCCCACGTTAGAAATGGCAGAATGTATGTCTGGTTAGTGAGACCCAAGATATCCGCACACACATTACAGAATTCTCATGGGTTTATGGCAAACGGGAA
Organism: Sorex fumeus; assembly: GCF_029834395.1. NCBI lineage: Eukaryota > Metazoa > Chordata > Mammalia > Eulipotyphla > Soricidae > Sorex > Sorex fumeus. Next base: position 4,624,018 of record NW_026606086.1, on the reverse strand, counting down.
TTCTCACAGAGATGAAAAGAGAAGTGTGTATTTCTCTCAGCGCCTGGCTCACACTTACACTCCAGATCATTAAATAGAAAGCAAAGAATCTGAGACTAATAGAGATCTCCTGAATTCAACACCCAAGGGCTGGAAATACACCGGAAAGGGTGGACTTCTGTGCAGTTAAGCTATTACATGAGCAACACCTCGCTAGGGAATAGGATCTTGTTTAGGTGGAAATAAGAGCGTTTTAGTGGAAAGGAAATCTCTGATGCGAACCTGTGGGTCAGGAATCTTGACTTTCCTATGGCATGTGTTTGGGGCTGGGCTGGGGTCTACGCTTCACAGACAGGAGAGCTGGGTTGGTCCCCAGCACTGCATGGTCTCTGGAGGCAGGAATGACTGAAGAGCACTGTGTCCCCAAAACAAAACAAAACAAACTTATTTGGTAACTGATCCCACCATAAGATGATTTTAAGAGTTCCTTGCTCTAAATCTAACACATACTTAGAAAATCTGGTTTTAAATGTTTATTCAAAGTGAAGGGGTTTAAGGAGGATGAGCAGAGTCTCCTGCCCCCGCGCCTGGCTGTCCTCTCCGGGACCCCTTGGAGGGGAGCAGGTTGAGTTTCCCTCCCCACCCCGACCAGGGCTCCGGCAGCCGAAGACCTCCACAACCAGCCACCACCATGCTGAGACCACTCTCCACAGGCATGAAGGTACTGGCAGAGGAAAAAAGGCATGCGTGTCCTGGGGCTGAGATCTTCAAGCCTGCTCAGATTGGGGCTGAGCATCCTCCACTCAGATCCTCCATATTCCAGTAGGCAGGGGTTACACCCACCAACTGCCCCCCTTGTGCCCTGTAATCCCATCAACGGCCAAGACGCAGAGACTATAAAACCCAGCTCCCGGAAGCATCTTATTATCTCATTCTTTCTTTGGACAAACTGGCAGGCTACCGAATGTAACCTGCCCACACGGCAGAGTCTGGCAAACTCCCCGTGGCTTACCCAATATGCCAAATACCAGTAACAATGATGGGTCTCATTCTACTAACCCTGAAAGAGCCTTGAATATGGCACTTTTTAAAAAATTCTCAGGTCTAGGACAAAGGAGACATTACCGGGGCCTGTTCGAGGCAATCGACGAACAACAAGATGGTTGTGATCGTGATCGTGAGCAGATTCCGATTTTTTGGGGGGGAGGGGGTCATAAGGAGAGATCTCACGGGATCCTCCTGGTTCTGCACTCAGGAATTACTCCTGGCAGTGCTTGGGGGACCATATGGGATGCCAAGGATCGAACCCAAGTTGGCCGGGTGCAAGACAAACGCTCTCCACGCTGGAATATCGCTCCAGTCCCAGACTCCCATTCTTTGGTCAGGACTATCCAACTAGCCTGAGCCATCAGCTCTGAGGCAGGAGGGGAGGGAAGCTTCCTTGGCGTGTTCCTGACACAAGCCTGGAACATTGCACAATCACCTGGCAGCCTTTCCTCGAGTGGGCACATGTGGCGACCCCTACATGGACACGGCCAAACAGACCCCGGCAGCTGCTCCTGCTGACCAGTCCTCACGGCTAATTCCTTTGGTCTCTTCTCAGCTCTGACTTCTACCGTGCAATCCACAAGTGGCTGGAGGACATCGGGCCTCTTTACCGATGCCTGAGTCACAAATACGCTTTAGATTTGGTGTCATGAGGAACAGCAGAGGGAGGAGAGCCGGAAGGGAGGTCTCCGGGGCCAGAAACCTTTCCCAAGGGATCACACTACCCAGATTCTTTCCTTACGACTTTCATAAGAAATAAATCTCAGTCATGATGCAAATGCCTTAAAGTGTTACTGGGCAGCCTTTCAAAATGCAAAAAACAAGAACCAAATATTAGAAACTAAAAAAATATATGATATTTATTATAATGTTGATAGTATCTTTAGTCTTTCCATCAACGACACACAGATAGAGCAAAGGAAGCAAGAGTGGGAGGAAAAAGAGAGGGTGAGGTGAGCACGGCAGCGCTTGAGCGCGGAGACAGCCAGACATCAGCACCCACAGTGAGCTCAGGACCACGGAGGCTGCCTCCCGGCCCCGCAGAGTTCCTGACCAAAGCCCGAGCCTGACATTCTGGTTCTGGTATCTGTCCCTGGCCGTCAGGGAAGTGGGGGACTCTGAACAGTACTTCCCCCCCCCCAGCCATCCTCTCTGGGCTTTAGCAGTGGTCTGAGCAGGGCAGGACTGGCCCTGCCTTCCGCAGCTGGACCTGTTTTGAACCTGTCTGAAAACCCAACTTGGAGACAATCTCCCGAAAGAAACGCTGACTTTCACAAAGTGCAGAGACACACCTTTGGCACACATCGCTTGCAGCTAAGCTGGAGATAACAACAGTCTGGGGAAAAACCGCAGCAAACCCAGGGATTGGGTGAGTGTAGCCGACGACCTCGCTCAGAGGCAGCAGTTCTGCGCCTCCATGTGGGAGCCCAGGATGGAGAGAGCCTCCGCCATCAGGACTGCACGCCAACAAGGCCCTTGGGGGCAGGCAGCGGTTTCTGCATGAACCCAGGGAAACTGGACCTAAACCCTTCTAGGCTTTCAACATGAGAGCAGAGCAAATTCCTTTTAGCACTTTATCTACCATCACACTCAGACCTACATCTGAATCCTTTACAATCTCTACCTGCCGATGAAGATCCTGGGATTAGCTACAATTGAGTTGTCTTCAGATTTCTGAATCAGACACAACTTGCCATGATTAACGAGAAGAAACAGTTCAATATTTGTTTTAAAATTTTTTAATAGTTTTAAAATTTATTACTCCCACAAAAAAAAATAAAGTCATCATTTGTTCCTTAGATTCACTGAAAGTTTTTTTCCTTCGGGGTGGATGGGTGCACACCTGGCCATGCTCAGGGTTTACCCTGGCTCTGGGCTCAGGATACCACATGGGGTGCCAGGGATTGAACCCAGCTCAGCTGTGTACAAGACAAGATAGTACCAGTTCTACGACTTCCCCGGCCCCTGAAAGAGTGACTTTCCATGGATGGCTGCATAAACATTCCTGGGACATAGGGGGAGAAGGGGAACAGAGGTGATGAGACAGCAGAGGGAAATGGAAAAGTGGTTAAATGGGTCATTTGATTTTAGAATTTATTTATGTATTTATTTTTGCCGGGGGTCACGCCCAGCGATGCACAGGGTTACTCCTGGCTCTACACTCAGGAATTACTCCTGGTGTTGCTCAGGAGACCATATGGGATGCTGGGAATCGAACCCGGGTCGGCCGCGTGCAAGGCCATACCCCGCCGTGCTACCACTCCAGCACTAAGTTGCATGCCAAGACGAGTGTCTTAAAAAAACAAAACCAAAATGAAACAAAAAACTGCTTCCCGTTCTAACGGATGGTTCCTCCTCAAGCCACGGGCGCCAGCCTTGATTCTGGGGGGATGTGCGTTGTGGGGAGCGCGGGAGAGGATGGGACTCTGGTGTCTGTGTGCCCCCAACTTGGGAGTTGTCTCCTGCAAATAGCACCAGGGATGAACCGACCATTTGGGACCAGCTGTGGGGGCTGGGAGGATGAGCGGATGGAAGGACCTGAGGTGGGAGGCAACCGTGGACACGCAGCAGACCCCGACAATCGCCACTCAAGAGTACAGAGGAGGGGGTCTCCCCGCAACCAGAACAGATGGTGGGGGTGGGGTGGTGGGTGCGCTGTGTCACAGGGAATTACGGCACAGTAGATTTCATGGGAAACGCATTTCCGGTCCTTGTGTCCTCCATCTTCGGCAGACTGGCAGTGGGCTGGCCTTGGGGATACTCCTGGCTCCTTGCTGGGGGCTGGGTGGAGGGAGGGAACTCTGCCTCCTGCAAAGCCTGTGCTCCCTGTGGCCCCAGACTTCAGAGCAAAGCTCAGATATGCTTAGGCCCATGTGCCTTTTTCTTTTCTTTTGTTTTGGGGCCACACCTGGTGATGTGAGGGGCTTACTCCTGGCATTGTGCTCAAGGATCACTCCTGGCGGGGGGAGGGTCCACCTGGGATTCCAGGGATCGCCACTGGGTTGGCCTCCAACAAGGGAAGTTCCCTGCCTGCTGTGCTATCCTGCAATTCCCCTATTTGTCCTTTTCATTCTGACTTTCGTTTGCATTTCTGCAGGAAGTTCAAATTCTGGGCTTATCTGCTCCACCTCAGTTCAAGATTTTTTCCATTCTGTTGAATTATGTCTTTTTCTCCTGATACGCTGGTTGAAGTTTTTGTTCTCCTTAGTCATAACAGTAAATGTAGAAAACGAATCTGTAACAAGATAGTTCTTTTTTGTGGCACATTTGGCGGTATTTGGGGCTTACTCCTGGCTCTGTGCTCAGAGAGCACTCCTGGCGGTGCTCGGGGGACCATACAGAGTGCGGGAATCAAACGTGAGTCAGACAAAAAGCAAGGCAAGACCCTCCCACTGTGATATTGATGTCGGTGAGTCCCACGGGTGACTTATGTGAAGCGGGGAGGAGAAAGAAGGTCACTTTCTCCCCAGCTGCCTCTTCCACCCGGGACCCAGGATTACTGGGTTCTTGTCTCACCTCGCAGAAAGGAATTTCAGGAGTTGACAAGCAGTGAAACAAATAGATTTTATCTGGAGGATTTTTGGAGAGGGAGAGAAAGGGATAAGCAGATAAGCGGGGGAATGGAGAGTAAGAGAGAGAGAGTATAGGGTCCAGAGAGAACGCGGGCTTCTCCGAGGGTGGAGAGAGCCCCTGCACACATCCCAGCATTAGACACGAAAGCATGAAAGTACACATCTCAAGAGGGGAGATGCGGGTGACACATGTGCTCGGGTACCACATGAGCTGGGCCACGTGGGCGCAAGCAGCACATGGGCTCCTTTGTTCAAGGTGGCCTTTATAGGGTTTCTCCAACCTGCCCCCACCTGAGGCTTCTTCCCAGGTAAAAGTCTGTTGCTGAGGAGGTTACCAGGGAGGTCCAAAAAGAGGAATTTCATGGGGAGGCCTATATCCTCAGGGTCTGCGGATGGTCTTATCGGGCCTTTGCTTTCTGTATCCACAAGGTGGCTCATTCCTAGAAATCTTCTTCCATGAAACTTTGTTTCATTGCAAAGGGCCTTTCCCTATCTACCTGCCTACATCACAACCATTATTGACTTACTGGTCCCTACTCTATCCTAAGTATCCTCTGTCCCCTACACTTGTGCGCGATTTTGAAATTCCACAATTTTAACCATTAAATCTGGAGGAATTTCTTGCCAAAACCTGCTGGGTTCCAAGATGAAATCAGCAGCCAGAGAGGCCATTTGTGGGTGACGACTTGGGGTCTCATTGGGGAGGAAAGGGCCAGCTCCACCCACATCCCGTGAGGCCCTACGTGTCTCGTCACTGTGAGCCCAAACCTGACTGTCCAGTGGCCTCTGGAGGATGGCGGCCAGCGGGCTGCCAGAGGGAACGGGCCAAGGCACGAAATCTATTCCCACCTGGGGTGGCCCAGTGCCTGTAACTTACTTCAGGGACTGGACACATTTCTGCCAAAAGCTGTTGGGTTTCGAGATTTGTTTCTGAGTCTCTGGGATCATGGCCGTTAAGCAGTTCAATCAGGAACCAGAGAGGCCATGCCTCCAATTATATAGCTGGACTGGAGGTGGTTTGTGTCTGTGTCTCCCACAAACCTAACTTTTGCCTGTTTACTTTCTTGGTAAACTCTGCCCCACGTTTTTGGGGTCTGGCCCAAGGCACAGCAGCAAATAGGGGGTACCTGGAAGTCTGAAGGCGCCATCAGACTGCTGATGCACTCACCTCACAGGTACAGAGAGACCTGCTGGTGGCACCATACCCCCAACCCAGTGCTTCTTACGGTTTACTCCTGCCTCTGCACTTAGCGATTGCACCTGCCGGGGCACAGATGACTGCATGGGATTCCTGTGATTGAACCCAGATCAGCCACATGCAAGATAAGAAACCTACTCACTGTACTACCTCTTTATCCCAAGATATAAACACTTTTAAGAAAATGGTATACAGGCACAGCGCAATAGTTCAGCTGGTAGGGCATGTGCTTTGGCCAATCTGGCTTCAATCCCTGACGTTCCGTATAGTCTGCCCAAGCACTGTCAGGAGTGATTCCTGAGTGCAGAGCCATGAATAAGCCCTAAGACATCACCAGGTGTGGCACAAACATAAAGAAACAAAAAGAAATTGGTGTATCAGAATTCCATTGTAGAAACCCTTTGACTTCTTTGACTCTATAGTTCTTGATTGCTAGCCAAAAATCTTTTATAAATAAACCGGAGAATAATCAGTTATCACTGGCAAAAAGGAAATAATTTTATTCAAGTAGATAAAGAACATTGTTTGCTCAAATTTTAATACTGCTTTACATAGTTTGTGAAACAATTTCAATCGTGTTTATTACTCAAAATGTCAATGGATTACGATCTTTCACTGGTGAGACACTTGATAATCTCCAGAGGAAAATACATCAAAAGCATATATACAATTATAGAAGTTCTTATAATCCATGTAGCCCTGATGGTACATTATTTATCACGTTTTACAGAACTAGAAAACATTCAAATGAACATAAATAGATTCAGACTGGATGATCACCTTCTGATGGTTCAGGTCCTTCATTTAATTTTTTCTGATAAGAAAATCCAAAATTATTAATGTTGAATTTCTCATCATACATTCATCTAAAACCACAGTGGAAAAAAAGTAAACTTTGTAAAGACAGTAAATTGGTTATTGTAGGTGTTTCACAAGTAGCTTGCTATCTAATCCAGGAACTGCTGGAGATTTCTGCAGAGTGCAGAGAACGAGGTGGCCGGGCCGAAGTTTTTGTTGTCGTAATTGTTGAGGTCGTCCCCGTTCCCTTTGAGAGCCGCCTCGGACATCATCTCCACTTTCATGTTGAGGTCCTGATTCTTTCTTTGGAGGTCAACAATCACGGAATTCAGGAAATCAATCTGTGTTCAAGGAGAGCGTGAGACGGTGAGCCATCTGCGGGAGCCATGGGAGCCCGCCACAGAGGAGGCTGGGCCCCGCTTCCAGTCCCCGCCCCAGGGTTGGAGGCAGCCAGAGCTCCCCTTTCCCTTCCTGAGCGCAAGCTCCCGGGTGCCCAGGGAAGACCCCAGGAGGAGATGCTGGTACCCCTCGGTTCTTCTCAGAGCAGGGAGTCAAGAGGGGTCTTCCCTCTCCTACAAAGACAAACTCACTTCTTTCAAATGAATGGGGCGGGGGGAAATCCCACTTTACAAAAGCAAGCATGACTGTAGGCACAAACATTCATGTTTCACTTGAAAACTGGCAGGCGCGTTGGGTTTGAGTGATAGCACAGCGGGAAAGGTGCTTGCCTCGCACGCAGCCAACCCAGGTTTGATCCCTGGCATCCTATAGGGGCCACCGGAGAGCAGCCAGGAGTGATTCCTGAGTGCAGAGCCAGGAGGAAGCCTGGAGTATCGCCAGGTGTGGCCCCCAAAGAAAGTGTAAATAAAACCAGAAAAACAGACTGATTCTTTTTCTCCCTCAGGGCAAGTTCTGATGGCCAGTCTGTGAGAGTGCCCAGGCCATCCCACACTAGAGCCAAGAAACGCAGATCTCTCTTCCTCCAGCTGAAAACAAAACAAAACAAAACAAAACAAAACATGGACATGTTCAGTTCCCAACAAACCCATACAGGGTCCACCTGCACAGCCCACATGCAAAGTTCACTTCAGCCCACAAGTGCCCTCCAGGGCCACCTGCTGTTAAGTACAGAAGTGCAGGAAGTGAGGGTGTGCGGGAACTCCTCAGGGCACTGGGACCCAGATGGTCCCCTTCCTCGGAGAGGATTCAAACGATAAAGCGCTGCAGACCCGGGTGGGATGGAAGGGGGGTTGGGGAAGGAGAGACATCAAGGAGGCCCCAAGGCTGACTCCTGCTGCAGGCCAGACCCGAGCCTGGTGATGGTAGGTGCAGGCACCGGACTGCAGCCAAGTGTGCAAACCCCGGAGGACCCCACCCAGCTCTCTCCCTTGACAGGAGCAAGAAGCAGGAAGGCAGCCCAGAGGACCAGACTCCCCCAGCTCTGGGCCTAGAGCATGCGCAAAGAGGCTGGAAAAGCCACATGCTGGTGGGCGTTTCCGTTTGCGACTGAACCTTCCTGGCAGGGAAGAAGCCCTCCAAAGTGGTGTTCGACTCTGGCAAAGTGAAGATTTGCCAATGTGATGGGAGCCCGAAGCCCAGGTTCTGGGAGAGCAGCAAGAGGAAGGGCATTGGAGGGCTCTGGCAAGGACATGACCCCTTGACTGAAGGGATGTGTCCTTGTCCATGGGGCCTCTCACTCCTTAAGCATCACCTCTTGTGCTGGGAGCGTGTGGGGGTGGGGTTCCGGCAGCATGTGCGCGGCCCCTGGTTCTCACGGGCGCCAGGGGAGCACAGCCCCTTCTTCCTCAGCTTCCCTCTTTTTGGCTTCTGTTATTTTAATGAATCAATTAATTTGGGGAGGGGCTTTTTGGGTCACAATCCGGCGTTGCTCAGGAGTGACTCCAGGCTCTGCACCCAGGAAGTACTCCTGGCGGTGCTTCGGGGACCATATGGGATGCCGGGGATGGAACCTGGGTTGGCCATGTGCAAGGCCAACACCCTACCTGCTATGCTATTGCTCCGGCATCATTCTCGGATATTTTAAATGGTAGATATTCCCCGACTCTTTTGAAGCATACACGCATATATACATATATACATGTCTGTGTATGTATACATGCTTATCTAGAAACTTTGTGGGTAGTCAGTTTGGTTTGTTTGGGGGCCACACCCGGTGGGGTAGGGACTAAACCCTAGCTCTGTGCTCAGGGATCACTCCTGGCTAGGGTCGAACAGCTCATGCTGTCAGCAGTCACTCGAGCCCGGGAAAGTGGGGCTGTGAGTTCAGAGGGCACTAGCTCACCTACAACTGCACTCAGGAATTACTCCTGGCGGTGCTCAGGGGACCATATGGGATGCCGGGGATTGAACCTGGGAATTCGGTGTGTAAGTCAAACGCCCTCCCCGCTGTGCTATCACTATGGCCCAGGATATGGTTTCTCTCAGGGCTGAGGCCGGGCCTACACAGCCCTGGTCACTACCATCACCCACCTTACTCTGCATCATCGCATTGGTGTTCCTGGTGTCCTCCAGGGAGGCCAGGGCCTGCAGGGACGCCTCCCGCTCGGCCAGCAGCTCGGTCTGCTGCGCCTCCAGCAGCGCCTGGTCTTTCAGCAGCCAGTGCAGCTGCCGCTGGAGCTTCGTGGCCTTCTGGCCCAGCAGCTCCTTCTCAGAGCCAAGGCTGTTCAGCTGCTCACGCAGGGCCGAATCCACGCGGGCGGCCTCCTCCTTCTCAGCTGTGAGCTCCTCGATCTCTTGCACCAGCGACTTCTGATCCCGAGCCAGCTCCTCGTAGGAGCACTGCAGCTTCTGGATGATGTTGTCCTTGTCCTTGGCCAGGGATAGGTTCTCCAGAACCAGCTTCTTGACATGCTCCTCCAGCTGGCCCCTCTCCTCCAGGCCCTTGTTACACTCGGCCACCAGGCTGCTCTTGCTCATCTGCAGCTCCTCCACCAGGGCCTGCAGCCCCAGCTTGGCGACCTGCAGTGCGTCCTTCTCCGCGCCCACCCTCTGGAGCTCCTCCTGCACCGCCCTGCCCTCTTCCAGCACTTTCTCTTTCTCCGCCTCGAGGGCTTCTCGGTCCAGCCGCTCCTGCTGGCAGAGCTTCTCCGCGGCCCACCTGGCCTCGATGACCTTCTCCTTATCCAAGCGAATCGCTTGGTTCAACAGCCAGAGCTTCCTCTGCTCTTCCCGCAGCGAAGAGTTTTTGGCCTCCGCTTCTCTGAGTTTCAATTGAAACCACCCTCTCTCGGACTTCAGACAGAGCTTCTCCTTTGCCAGCAATTCATTCTCTGACCTCAGGGCCCTGCGATCCTCTGACATCAGCTCCATCTCTTCTTTGGCCGAGCTTAATAAGCAAGTTAAGGACTGCAGAAACAAAAAGCGGGGAAGAATGGAAACAAGAATGAGATCAAGCAGGCACAAGCAAGCCAAGCACTTCTTGTGGCCTAAATACCAGAAATGAAAATGGCAGAGTAGTCTTACCTGCACACGCGTGTATACGCGCACGCGCACACACTCACAAACACACGCACACACAGACTCAGGATGGAGAGGCTCAAACACAGTTAGCTTCTTAGCGTCAACATAACTACCTGCCTATTTTGTGGATGGGGGCCCCACACCTGCTGGTGTTTGGGTCTCGCTCAGGGTTCTGTGTTCAGGGATCACTGCTGGCAGGGCCGGAGGACCATACGGGATGCTGGGGATCAACCCCGGGTTGGCGAGTACAAGGCAGCACCCTACCCATTCTACTATCAGCCAATTTGATTTTTGAAATGCCGTCTGAAATGATTCCTGACAGCTCCCCGGAAGGTGTAAGTACAGTTGGATCTTGACATTGGGGCATAAGATTTTTCCCCCCACTTCAATTCTTCTATTATAAAATCCATCACTCTGTCCTAGAAGGGATGCATTCAAAAACTAGTTTTCAATACAATTCAAAGAACTACAAAAAGTATTTTGTTTTGGAACTTTGTGCAGGAGGGGAAGGGAAAAGCAACCACTGCTTGTCAAACGATTTTCACAGGGACAAACAGAGGCAGGAAATGGACTTAGTCCCAAAAGTTATACACTTTATAGAAAATCCAGACGAATCCACCAAGCTTTGGAGACTGAAGCCAACAGTTTTTGCTTGCCAAACACAGTAACAAATCTCAAAATGGAGACATTAGTGGGCCCGCTCGAGCCAATCGATGAGCAATGGGAGGGCAGTGTTTGCAGTCATTTGGGAGGGGCCCAGGGGCTCCAGGAGGACTGGCCGCACACGGGTCAGGGTCTCCCTCACCTCCTCTCCCTGCCCGTCAGCAACGGGTTGTGCGTTTTCATTTCTGAGTCTCAATGCACACCACAGTTGAACCGCCATGTACTTTCCAGAACTTTCTGCAGCAAGGGCTATCTTCTCTGTCCAGCTCAGCAGCCATGAGCCGCAGCAGGCTACTGGTGTGTGCTGGGCAGCTGACCGCTGACGGCCATGTTACCGGAATGGGACTGACCTGAGCATGCACACGAGGCTGCTGGCCATAGAACTGGGCCAGCAGGTGGTCCAGAGAGGAGACGTAGCCCTGGCTGCGGTGCGTGGTGGAAAGCGGCCGGGCACCAACACACACACGGGCCACGGCCGCCATCAGCCGCGGCGCTGCCCTGCGCCCACCCACCTTGGCCTTGTCGGCTTGCGTCTTCAGCTCGGCCACCTCCCGCAGCAGGCTCCCGTTCTCCGCCTGCACCGCCTGCAGCTTCTCCTTCGCCTGCAGCAGCAGCTGCTGAAGGGCCTGCGGCGCCTCCTCGTGCTGCCCCTGGATCTCCACGCTGGCCTTGGCGTGCTCGGCCTGTAGAGCCTGGCACTGGCTGCGGCTCACGTCCACCTTCTCCTGTGGGGAGCCGGGGGCCACCGTCAGCCGCCGGCCCCCTGCCCGCTCCCACCACACACGCACACACACGAACAAACACGAACACACAAACACAACACAAACACACAAACATACACACACGCACACACACGGCCCCTCTGCTCTGCTCACCAGCATGCACACACAAACACACATGCACACACACGCGCGCACACACGGCCCCTCAGCTCGGCCGCTTTCGTTCAAGTTCTCCTGAAGTCTACGAAGCACTAGCCCCATCCCCTGCAGCTCTTCGGCCAGGCTATCGGCCTACAAGAGTCACAAGGATGGAGTGAATGGACCAAGGAGACAAACAGGAACGGGAAGGGGAAAACAAAACAGAAAACACGTATGAGAAGCCCATGACCCAACACAACCCCGAAGAACAGAGGCGTGAGGTGAGCGTGATTGCCTGAAGCTCACGAAGCCAAGGCCTTGGCGCCGGCAGTTCTGGTGATGACTGTCTAGTGGTTATTGAAAACGGCCCAAACAGAGGCGTTTTCTAGACCTAACTTTGGCATGACCAGAAAATAAGAAAGCCTATGAGAAAGACTGACTTTCCAGGGGCGGGGAGACGGCACAAAGGGCTGGAGTACACACCAGGCCCGAGTTGGAACTGCAGCACCACTGGGCGAGACTGAGATCGGTCCCCAAGCTGAAAAGCCCCACTACTGCTGGGCGGGAGGACCCCAGAGCCCAGAGCATGGCTTGGCGAGGAAGAAGGAAGTAAGCAAGGGAGGAGGGAAGCTAAGGATAGGAAGGAGGGAGGGAGGAAACAGGGAAGAAAGGGAAAGGGAGGGGAGGGAGGGAATAAAAGGTTATCTTTTTTTTTTCCTTTTGGCTTTTTCGGTCACCCTAAATGCTCAGGAATTTCTCCTTGGCAGTAACCCGGCCAGCTCACCGAGAGTATCTCGCCTGCACAGCAAGCCTGCCAAGCTCCCCGTGATGTATTCGATATGACAAACACAGTAACAAGTGTCACAATGGAGACGTTACTGGGTCCGCTCGAGCTAATCGATAAACAACGGGAGGGTAGAGACAATGACAGTGACCCTATGGGATGATGGAGATGGAACCCACGTGAGCCGCGTGCAAGGCAAATGCCCTTCCCACTGTACTATCACTCCGGCCCCCAAGATTTACTTTCTTGTAGTTTCTTTTCTGTGACTTTAAAAGTTTGAGAGGTTTCAATATGAAATTTAAAATGAGGAACCTCTAATCCCCTAGACAGCAGTCACCCGAACTTGACGTTTGTTACATCTTGATGCGAACAAGTGGGTCAGCTATCCCCTGCTCTGTCCTAGGAATTGATTCCATTTGTTTCAGCCGGTGTTTCTGGAATGCCAGCCAAGGAGTCCTGAGTCCTGAAGGGAACTCTCAGGGATCTCGGGGCCCTTCTGTTATGTCTGTCAGTCCTGTCTACAAAACTCACAGCCCTTCCATCTTGGCCAACAGAGAAGTTTCTCCAACAAAGTGCCCAGCGCGGGGGGGAACGGGGGGGGGGGTGAGGGCACGTCCCTACCACCACAATCCTATAGGAGGAAAAGGGCATCTCTCGGGGCTCCTTGGTGAGAACTGCAGCTTCCTCGGCTTGGCCCAGATCTCACTGTCTCGTCCTTCCCCAGGGTCAGGGCTACCATGAGAGTCCATGCCTGTGGCCAGCAGGGGGCCATGCTGGAAGGCGGACTTGGCCCAAGCACCTGTTAGAGGCTGAAAGGGATGAAATCTCTGCAGGGCTGGCCGGGGGCTTGTGCTGCAGGGACGGAGGGGCTGGCAATGAGAAATACCAAGATGGGCCACGTCACCAGCCTTGAGGGAGCTCAGAGGCTCAGAGGCATCGAGCACCAGCTGGGAACTGAGGCGCCTCGGGGAGAGGAGGGCAAAGCCCGTCACACGAGCAGGTGGTCAGCAAGGTCAGGGGAAGACCCTCGCGGCCTGACTCGAGCCCAAGTGTCTGGGCGAACTCGGCGAGTATGCAGCGAGCCCAAGAGGTGGGGGGCAGAGGTTTGCTCTGGGGGCTCCTATCTTGTTTTCTCACTGGCCTGGTGAAGAATTCTCTGTTTCAGAAAGACCCCAGACGGGCCCGATTAGCCGGGGCCAAGGCTAGCACGGCATCCAGGTGCTGGGGACCAATGACAACCCCCGAATCATGCCGACTCCTTCTCAGTCCCCTCAGAGGGAACCGCACGGGACGTGACCGGGAGACCTGTCAGCACCAAGCCGGAACACGGCGGCGAGCAGACTGACACACAGCATGCAGGGAGCGAGCGTGGAAGTGGGCGAGGGCGCCCGAGTACCAACCTGCAGCTCTCGGCCCGCTTTGCATTCTCTAACTCCTGAATCTGCTGCTCAGCCACCTGGAGCTGCTGCCTGAGCTTCTCCATTCCCAATTGACCTTCGGAACTGGCCTTCCAGAGCCCATCGAGCTGCAAGAGCTTCTGCTGGGTGGCCTCCAGCTGTGCCGTGGCATTGGCCAGGGCCTGGGCTTGCTGACTACACACGGCCCGCAACCCGTCCAGGTGCTTTACCTTCGTCTCCGCCTCCTGCAGCTTGTTCAGGGCGTCCTCCATCTCCACCAGGTGCTGGTCCTCAATCTGCTCAAGCTTGGCCCGTGCGGCCTCCAGGCTGTTCTTCTGCTCCTGGGCCGTCCTGAACAGCCGCGATCTGAGCGTCTGCAGCTCGGAGGCGTGCGCTGCACGCTCAGCCGCCTGCTGGGCCTTCAGGCTCTCCACCTCCTGCTGGTACTCGAACTGTAGCCTCTCGATCTGCATCTTGAGCCCGGCCAGCTCGGCCGCCTCGGCGCCCACGCCCTGGCTCACGCATGCCTTCGGCTCGCCCATGGCCTGTTGGTGCGGGGCGATGGCCGTCTCCAGCTTGGACTTCCTCAGGGCGATCACGTCCGCGTTCTCCTTGTTGGCATGGTCCAGCTTGGCCCTCAGGCACTCGTTCTCCTTGGCGAGCTTCTCAGAGGCCACCTGCAGGGTCTTCACCTCCTTCTGGTGGGAAAACAAAATTTCCATGAACTTAAAACAGGAAGGAAAAGAAGCAGAAATAGAAATTTGTCTTTTCCAAACTGACTGTTTGCTTCTTCTTGTTTTAAGGAAAAGCTTCCAAAAAATGGGGTTCTAAAGGATTTGATTTGTGCTGCTCGACTGAAAATCAAAGCTGAGGCAAAGGCATAGACCCGACTGTCAGAACGAGAGAAAAACGCTCATCAAGAGCAGCCTCCAGCCCCAAGGAGCAGAGATGTGTCAGCCGGGCCCTGCCAGGTGCATGACCCCAGGTATCCCTGTCTGATTCGGAGTCTCCAGCAGAAGTGGTCCCGGCGGGGTCGGCCAGGCCGCCCCGCATCCTTGCCTGCACCCTGCAAGCCTCCGGGACCTGCCCGGGCTTTACCTCCAGGTCGCCTTTGGTGATGGACTCCTCCTCGACTCGGAACTGGAGGTCTTCCACTTTCCTGTGGGGGAGAGGGAGACGTTGTGAGGGGCGTCACTGCTGCCCCCCATGAGGGCCACCATCTTGTAGATGCGCCTGACCCAGCCCCCGGCTCCACACACAGGAGGGCTGAGAGAGTCGGGGAGGGCCAGAGCGAGAGGACAGCAGGCAGGGCGTTTGTCTTGCACGTGGCCGACCCGGGTTCAATTCCCAGCATACCACTATGGACCCCGGAGCAATGCCTGGAGTAATTCCTGAGTGCCGAGGCAGGAGTAACCCCTGAGCATCGCTGGGTTGACCCAAAAAGAAAAAAAAGAACGTCAGCGAGTCCCCTCAGCTTCGAGCACTGGGTGGGACCCGCAGGCTACAGGAGGAAGCTAGGCCGAGCCAACGCCAGGTGCAGTATCATATCAACCCTTTCTGCCTCGCAGCTAACAGAGGTGGTTAAAAACTGACCCGCGGCGCCTGTCAGTCCCTCCCAGCCAGCGCCTGTCTCCACATTGGGACAACAACTGAGCCCCTGGGGGAGAAGCAGCCAACGACTCGGGGGCGGGGAGAGGAGGGGCTCCCAGTGACTGTCGAGTCGGCACGTGGAGCTGAGGGGCTGAGCCAGGCACTGGCAGTGCCCCTGGGCACCACACTGCCGGGAGCCCATCTGAAAAGGCGGTCTCGGCCAGCACCCCGTGTCCATCTGTCTGCGGCCAGGCCTCAGCCCCGCGTCCGTCTGTCTGCACCCCGGCCTGAGCACCACGTCCGTCTGTCTGCAGCCTACCCTGAGCCCTGTCTGTCTGCTGTCGTGCCCCATGAGTACTGTGGGTTTCCTCCCGCCTGGGACTTAACCACAGGGACTCCCACAGGGCCCACTGGGTTAGGACAGTTCCTTGCCACCCAGCACAGGCCTCCTGAATACCAGGCCAGGTGGACACAGCAGGGAGGGCCGGGGGTGGCTTGGCTCCACTGAGCTCCCCCCCCAGCCCTCCCGGTGAGGCCGCGCTGAGGACTGGGCACCCGTTGGTTTCTGGTTCTCACAGCCCTGGAAGGCCAGGAGTGCCCCAGCCGAGGGAGCCCCCAGCTCCGGGCACGGCCTCACCTCTTCTCCTCCTCCAGCTGGTTCAGCAGCTCCACCTTCTCCCAGTCGGTCGCTTCCAGCATGGCCCGCAGCTCATTGTTCTTGGCCTCCAGCTCCAGAACGTGCTGTAGAGGCAATGGCGCGTGAGTGGCCTCGCCCGCCCCCAACAGCCCTCTGTGGGCTGGCATCGCCACCTGTCACCACGGCAAGCTGAATGGATCTCCCACCTAAGCTACGGCATTTCTGGAAGGCCAGAGGGGAACCACACCACGAAAGCACCGGCGCGGACAACTCGGCACTCCCTAAACCCCCACAGGGCGAGCAGAAGGCGCATGCGATCAAGCCACGCGCCGGACGCCACCGCAACGACGGCAGACGGGGACCCACGGCCTCTGCCTGCACCGCCTGCACCAAGCTCGCGCCCAGCCTCTACCGCAGGCGTCTCTCGGCCCCGGCACTGCCGTCTGCACAGACGTCACCTGGTCGTGCCCGTTCCGGCCAGGGCCAGCTCCTGCTCTATCTCCCCCATGTGGCTCGTGGCCTTGGCCACCTCCGCCCGCTCTAGGTCCCGCTCGGCCAGCAGCTTCTCAATGTGCTGCTGCTTCTCCTTCAGCGCCTCCTGGAGGGCGGTGGTGCCAGAGATCTTGTGGGCGTAGCGGGAGGAGGTTTCCGGCAACTGCAAAGGAAAAAGAGACGTGAAGGGGATGGGGCCGGCCGACACGGGCATGCTCGCGGTGATCCTCGGCAAAGCACATGGAGCAGTGCTGCATCCTTGCATATGGGCCAGCGACTCTCAGCAGAAACGTCATGAAACCTTCCCGAAGATCCTTGGACGGGACCTGGGCTCCACTGATCTCGGGCCTCGTGGGAATCCAGAGACTCTTCTGCAGAGCCGGAGGCAGCCCCCTCCACAGCCCGCTCTGGCCTGAGCTTCCTTAAGGCTGAGCCCTTGGCTTGAGCTTGAGGCCGGCTCCAGCATCTTCAGCCTTGCAGGTCCGTCAGGGTCTCCCTGGGCAGCCTGTCCCTTCTCTCTTCCTCTTCCTTCCAGCTCACCTCGCTCTCCCGGGCACCCGCCCCATGCCTGAATAGCAGTAACCAGAGACTCTTGTCTCTGGGAATGGCCCCGTGCCCCCAGGGGTCACTGGGTGTGACCCTATAAAAGACCCCTTTGCCATCTGCCTTCGAAAATGGGAGATGAGAGGCTAGAATGATAAACTTGCGGGAAAGGCGCTGGCCTTGCACGCCGCTGACCTGAGCTGGATTACAGGTACCCACCCCATAGGGTCCCGAGCCCACCAGGAGTGACTCCTGAGTGCAGAGTCCAGAGTAAGTCCTGAGTATTGCTGGGGCATGGCCAAAGTCCAGGGGAAAAAAAAGGAAAAAGTGGTGGGTTCGAATGTGTGAGGGCTCACGCCCAGCGAGCAGGACAGCAAGGGCAGCTCAGGGAAAGACCAAGCACAAAGGGAAGGAGAGAAGAGGCAAAGACAGTGAGGAGGGGAGGGGAGTGGGCTGAAGGGCTGCGGGGACCGGGGGTCCTGTCCGTTCTATCCTGGGCTCGTGGTCGCTCATGGTCGCTCTGCAGACCCAGATCCCTCTCTGCACAACGGCCCCTGCAGGAGGGGACATGGCGGGACCTGATCTTCATTCTTCGGGCACATGGTGGCGGGGGCTGCAGCGGTGATGGCCAGGACTTCCGCTCCTTCTGCCCGGCCATCCCTGTTCCATCGCCCTGCTGCAGTCCAGCCGCAGGTTCTCTTGCCGCTTCCCCGCATCATCTGAGCTGCTGCCAAACGCCTCCTGACCGACGGGCCCAGCAGGGCCCAGGCTGTCCACTGCTGCTTTGCCTGCTGGGAGCTCTCGAGCCACCTGGTTCTGTCCGGAGAGCGGGATCATCCTTGCCTGTGCGTAAGGACCTGGCCGTGATTTCCCGATACACTTAAAGTATATCTGGTCCGATTAAATGCCCTCCCCAGGGCCAAAGAGTCTGTTGGGGGGGTGGGGGAAGGTGCTTGCAGAGGTTCAAGATCCAGCACCATCAGGAGTGACCCCACCCCCCAAGCAGAGAGCCAGGAATAAGCCCTGAGCACCCCTGGGTGTGGCCCCAAAACCAAATAATAACTAAAATTTCTAGGAGCACACGAGCTCTCGGGCCAGCCATGTGCAGTGCTCCCGGGAACTGCAGTCAACTCGGATTTCAAGGGGTGGCTGGGAAGAGCTTGCCAGCCTTGGGGGTCTAACACCAAGACCCGGGCTCAACCCCCCTCCACCGGGAGCAGCCCCCAAGCACCACGCCTGGAGTCCCTGAGCACTGCCAGGTGAACACCAAAGAGCAAAAATAAAAACTAAGAAAGGCGGGCGGCGGTGTTCCCTGAGCCTCCTGGCCTGAGCGGGTGGGGCAGGCCAGACGCACGTGCTTCCTGGGCCCGAGACAGCTCCCTGAGGAAACCAGCACAGGAGCGATGGGCTTCTTTCAGCCAACTATGGAGACGAGACTGTGAGGTTCAGGCGCCGGAGCAGGGAGAAAGCAGCACCCCTAGCATGGGGGGAGGCGCGTGCTGAGGGGCTGGGCAAGGTCGGGGCCACGAGCTGAACTCAGGATGCTGATGCCAAAGCCTCTGCCCTGCGCGTGGTTTGTGAGGCCCCAGGCTCCATCCCAGCAAGGCCAGGCCTTCTGTGGGAGCCTGGTACCTCAGAAGAGCAACTCAGCCAACAGACGAACAGGGAGGCCTCCACAGGGCACGCACGGACCCGTGTGCATGTATGTATGCGTGCATGTATGTTCCGGTGGGCATATCTACACGCACCTGTGTGCATGCGCGCGTTGTGTTTATGCATGTATGTGCCTGTGTGTGTATACCCATAAGCCTGTGTATATACGGTATGCACTACGTGTACATGTATGAGTGACTGTGTGTATGAACGCTTGTGTGTGCACTTATGGAATTATGTTGTCGAGGTATACTTCCGTGAAGTCACACAGAATCTTTCTATATTCCTGTCATAGACGCTAACGGTGATGTTCAGTTTAGGAGTGAGCTCCACCCTGCATAAAGATATGCAAGGCAGGGGCCAAAGAGCTGGAGAGCGAAGCCCCAGCGCTGCCCAGGCTCAATCCCGGAGGCCCGCCAGGAATAATCCCGAGCACAGAGGTGGGAGAAAGCCCTGAGCTCTGCCAAGTGTGACCCCAAAACAGAACCAAACAAGATAGCGGGGGGAGGCTGGAGATACGTCTCAGGCGTAGGGCTCTTGCTTGGAGGTGGGAGGCACCGGCAAAACCCCAGCACTGCAAACGGCCCTTTGAAGCACTGTAGGGTATGGCCCACAGTCAAGCAGAAAAACAAAACCAAATTCCACAAATGGGCTGGCTCGCGAGGGAAGGAGAGGGGCTTCTGAGTCTGCTCTCCTCCTAAATGGTGAGGCGAAGGGAAGGAGGAGTCGGACGTGAGGATACAGGTGGGGCAGGGAAACCTGGTGGTGGTCGAGCAAGACAGGACTGGCCCCAGGCCTGTGCCCACGGCGCGTGGCCTCCTGGCTCCCGTTCCCGTGTCATCTGTTTTGTATCTTCCATTGCACACACACTCACTCCCTCCTCTTCCGCATCGAGGGTCAATGCACGGAGCAGAGGCGGCGGCAGGAAGCGCAGCCCCCAGCAAAGCCAGCCCCCCGGGACACCCTCTCCATCGTGGGCCCGTTTCCCTGTGGACAATATCTCAGGGCACCCTTGCATATTCAGACACACTTTAGTGTTTATGACTCAGATCGACATGAGAGGAGAAGCCACTAGGCCCCAGCTTTGAATTGCGGCACCGCAATGGACAGAAGTCGAGGCCACTCTGCATGTGGACAGCGGTACAGAGGGACAGGAGGGAGCAGGGAGAGACGGAGAGAGCAAAGAAGCAAGATGAAGGGCCAAGCGTTCCCCAGAGTCTCTGGGCCCTGCTCTGACCCTCAGGCGCCCCCTTCAGCTACCCCACTTCATCCCTAAGGTGGCCTGAGGCCAGAGAGGAGCCCTGAGCACCCCAGGAAAGGCCCATCCCTGCTCCTGTCACTGGTGGTGGCTGGGAAGCCACTCGCCTGCCACCCGGAGCTGCTCAGCCCACGTGCTCCTGCTCCGCCTCTCGCCCCTGGGGCTGTGGGAGTCTGTGGGGGCCCGAGCACCCCGCAGTGGTAGGGGGCTGCTTACTAGTCGCGTGCGGCCGGATCTGCTGCACTCGAATGAGGCCCCGGAGCTGACGGAGCTGAACGAGGAGGCCGAAGGGCTGCGCTTCAGGCTGGCGGGGGTGGTGGCCATCACATGCCTCACGGCGGCCACCTTGCCCTGGGCCGGCGTCGTGGACGGGAAGCCGATCTTGGTGACTTTGTGAATGGGAGCAAACAAGCCATACTTGGGCTGACACTGGAAGTACCTGCGGACAACGAGGAGGGGGGGACAAAAACACCTTCGGCAAGAGACCAAGAGACACAAGCGCCGACCCAGAAGTCCACTGAGTCCCACAGTCTCACACCCCCACAAACGAACACGCTCCCACAGCCCCACATGCCCACACACTCACACCCCAACAAACACACACACACACGCACCCCAAACAACACTCCCACACTCTCACACTCCCACCCCAACAAACACACTCACACTCACACCCCAACCAACACTCCCACATTTCCACAGCGCCACACTCACACTCACTCCCCAACAAACATCATACCCTCCACCAGCCCACACTCACACACACTCACAACCTAACAAACACACACACACCCCAACCAACACTCCCACACATAAACACCACAACCAACACACACTTACACTCACACCCCAACCAACACTCCCACACTTCCACACTCTCACAGCCCAACAAACACACTCACACCCCAACCAACACTCCCATACTCTCACACTCCCACCCCGTCAAACACACACACTCACACCCCAACAGACACTCCCACATGTCCACAGCCCCACACTCACACACACTCACTCCCCAGAAACACACATACTCACACCCAAACCAACACACACTCACACTCGCACCCCACCGACACTCCCACACCCACACACACTCACACCCCAACCAACACTTCCACACACCCACAGCCCCACAGTAACACACACGCACACCCCAACCAACACTTGCACGCTCTCAAACCAACACTGACACGCTCTCATTCCCCCACAAACACGCTCACACCCCCACCAACACTCTCATGCCCACGCCCCCACCAACACTCTCATGCCCATGTCCCCACCAACACTCTCACAGCCCCACACTCACACGCTCACATACACACTCCCTCATACATTCACACCCACACTCGCTCGCATGCCGCCCACCCCCACCACGCAAACCAAGGGCGATTCCAAGCAGCCTCCCCGGCATCTGAAGGGTGACAGCAGGCCCGGGGGGTTCCTGCGGCCCGAGCACAGCTGCATATGGGGGCCCCAGGCTGTACCCACATCCCTGCAGGGTCCCCGAGTGCCACCGGAAGTGGCCCCGCCTAAGAACCAAGTGAAGTGGCCTGCAGTCCTCTCAGCGCCTCCCGGGCACCGTGCATGGACCCAGGCTGTCTGGGGGGCAGGGGGACCCACCTCCTTCCGGCCACGGCACCATCGTTCTTGCCCAGTGGCTTGTCCAGCTCTACGCCGCACCAATCCCCCTTGGCGAAGTCCGTCTCCCCGAGGAAGCGCACCACACCGGCCTCCATGCCTCCCACCTGCAGGAGGGATGGAGGGACGTGGGTCAGGCACCCTGGACTGAGCACAGCGCCCCCACCCCCGCAAACGAACATTCTGGCTTCAGAGTCGGGATTTCCTGAAGAAACCCCAAAGGTCAAAGTGCCATTTCCCCCCGCAACCCCTACAGGGTGAGCAGACGCTGCTGCTCAGTGTCCATGCAAGGCAGCGGCATTCACACCCACTCGCTGTCACCGGTGGCCTGGCTGACCACACCCCCGGGAATCTCTGACCCAGGCCAGCCACCTGGTGTGGCGAGGGGATCGCTGCCCCGTGGGTGTGGGAGCGGAGCACTGGCAACCCCACCGCAACTTTGTTCATTGGTTTGTTTTTGAGTCACAGTCAGAGTGCTCAGGGCTTACTCTTGGTTTGGTGCTCACGGATCACTCCGGGATGTGCTTGGGGGACTGTACATGGGACCAAGACTTAAACCCCGGGTCAGAGGCGTGCAAAGCATGACCCCTCCCCACGGCATGACCCCTCCACCCTGTTTTGGCTAAACTGGTAAAACTGGCAGCATCCCCGCACGCATCCATCACGCTGGAAACTGCAGGACCAGGCGTCCCGGCTGCTCGTGCTTCCACCCAAACCGCGAGTCTGGAGGAGCTGATGAACCAGACAGGCGAATGGACAGCCACCCGCGACCACTGCCCTCGGCACTCACCAACACCTGGTCCCCGAGCTTCAGCTCCCGCTCCCCTTTCTTGAGGGAGCCAGCCTCAGAGAGGTTGGAGATGGACTCGCTGGTCGTCCTGGTCAGGCTGCTGATGTGAGGGGTGGCCGGTGCCTCCTTCGCGGGGGACTGGGGCACCTTCGCGGTGCCGGCAAGGGCCGGGGAGGCCGACAGGGGCGGTGTGGCACAGGCGGCAGGCGCTGGCTGCTGGCAGTTGGTCTCATCGTCGGCCTGCAAGCTCCTACTCAGCTTGGACGGCCGGGTGAAGATGCCCTTCAGCGGCTCGCACTGGAAGTAGTGCACACCCGCCACCGAGCCGTCGTTCTTGCCGATGGGCTCGTCCAAGACGATCCCGGCCCACTGACCAGGGGCAAACTGGGTCTCCCCGAGGAACTGGATGAATCCAGGCTTGTTCCCGTTCACCCAGACTCGTTCCCCGACCTGGAAGTCGCCCACAAACTCCTCCTGCATCTCCGAGGAGGGGGCGCTGGGGGTTTTCTCCCCAGGCACGGTCTTCTCAACGGGAGCAGCCGCTGGAACAGCAGAGACGGTCAAAAGGGTCAGAAGGGACAGGAAGGGCCTGTGCAGGTCCAGTTAAAGTGTGGTTGGGGGAGAGGGACACCCAGCAGTGCTCGTGGCTACTCCCAGCCAATGACGGGGGCTGCTTGTGGCGAAGCCTGGCCGGGCCAGCCGTGAAGCGGACGTGCTCACCTACCGCAGCATCCCAGGCCGCAGTCATACTTTGGGCAGCTCAGGGGAAATCTTTGGATACACCCCGTGATACTACGGACCAAGCCAGGTGAAAGCTCGAACCCAGTGTCTTATTTCTGCTGTGTCCACTGGCCCATCTTCTTTTTCTTTTGGGCGGGGAGCAACACAGCCAATGCTCAGGGCCTATTTCTGGTTCTCCGTTCAGGGTTACTCATGGTGAGGTTGAGGGTGGAGAGTCACATGGGGTGCCAGTTGCCCTCCCCACTGTACTGTGGCTTTGGCCGGCAATGAGGCCCTCTAGTCCAGGTGAGTCCACCTCCCTAAGCCTGTCCCCAAGCCCGGGCAAGGGAGCTAGCAGTTAGAAGGGAGCGGGTTGGTCGCCTCAGCTGTCACCGGTTGCCGTGACAGTAAACTCACAGAACGTGACACTCGTGTGTGAGAGCTGTCCCCAGAGCCACGGACGTGTCTACAGCTCAGGGAGCCCTTCCCGGGCGAGGACTCGGGATGGGGTTCCCGGGTGGGAATGAGTCTCCGTTGGCCTGGGCTGAGCGCACTTACCGGCCGAGGGTGCCTTCAGGGCCCAGCTCCCATGCTTGAGGATCTTGGTGGGGGCCTTCAGCCCGCTGGGCCTCAGCAGACTCATGGTCAGGCGGTCAGACGCTGCCGCGGCCACTACCAGGCCCCGACCATCGAGCCCACTGTGGGGCCTTCTGAGGCACACTCGTTCTCAGGACTAAATCTCTGAAGAGCAGAGGAGAGAGTCTGTCTCAGGCGAGCGACCACAGCAGCTTCCGGAGCCCAGAGAGCTGCCAGTCTGGCACTCGCCACCCCGAGTGCGACCCCCAGTCTCCCGCACAGCCCCCTGAGCCCACCAAGTGTCATTCCTGCGCAAAAACTCAATCCAAAACAGACAAACAAACAACTGCCGATTCGGGGCCAGAGAGCAGAGGGGACAGGTACTAGCCCTGCGGGCAGCTGACCCTTGCGCCCTCCCTGCCATCACTCCCACCACCAAACACATTCAGGAGCCAGAAATCATCCCTGAGCACCGCGACTGTCACTGACCACCTCCCCGTCCAGACACTGACGAGCCGGCAGGCGACGCAGCAGTGATGGCTGGTCTTGTGTGTGCGTGTGTGCGTATGTACATGTGTGAGAGGCCCGGGGTTACACGTAGAAGCTAAGGCAAGCAACAGGCACACTTTTTTCTATGGGCTGAGAACTGCAAGGGAAAAGGGCCCAGCAAGACTGCGCCATGGGGGGCTGGAGAGCGATAGCACAGTGGGAAGGGCATTTGCCGTGCACGCGACCGACCCAGGTTCGATTCCCAGCATCCCATATGGTCCTCTAAGCACTGCCAGGACTGATTCCGGAATCCAGACCCAGGAGTAAACACTGTGCATCACCAGGTGTGAACCAAAAAGAAAAAAAAAATTGTGCCAAAGGGGAACGAAGGAGTTTTCGGCATTTCCTTCATTCCTTGTGACGCTGCCCAGGTTGGATAACCACAAGCCAGTATTAACTCCATTTCTTAACCCACAGAACTGAGGCAGACAGGTAGATGGGGAAAGCGTCCCCATGGCGATGGAACGCCGAGAAAGTCAACAAAAGCTTCATGGCCACCAAAAGACTACCTGAGTGCACGGGACCCAAGATCTTGTCAAAATTAACCCACATTATGAGGCCCAGAGCAGGCTGGACCCCCTGAGGGAATAGGAACAAAGGGCAGGAAAGGAATTTCTAAGAGGACCATGGACCACTCAACTCTACCCCGTTGGCAACCACCCTAGCAACGGACTCTAGGTAGCTAGAAACTCCCACCAGGGGCAGCCTGGGGAAATCCCTAGATAAGCCACCTTGAACCAAGGGAGGGCGCTCATGTGTGCCCGAGCCCAGGTACTGCTCTTGCCTATGAGGTCCATCATGTCACGGGCTTCTCCCCTCCTGAGGTGTGGACTTTCAGACCGAATGCAACCTAGCAACATAACATGTTCAGTGGCTTTCCGCACCTCTGGAGAAGCCGCACTCTCTCTCGAGCGTGTTACTCCCTCCCTCCTTCCCCTTCCTAAAGGCCTCCAAATAAAATGTTTCTGCTTCATGCTCATCTCCTGAAATGCTTTTCTGCGAGGAGGACAAAGACCCGGGGGCATGAGGAGGTCGAGGATCGACTCCCTTTCCCTGAAAAGGGCAACCCCTCACTCCGGCCCAAGACCCCGGGAAGGCCTAGTGGGCGTCGTGGGGCTGGCGGGGCTCATCGCACTCAGCAGTGCCAGCGCTCCAGCCAGTCTCGGGGGAGTGATATATTCTCCTCTACTTCTCATCAGCCCCCCATGAGGGCCCACTGACTTCAGAGTCATTCCATATTTCAATAGAGAAGTCCGCAAGGGGCAGAGAGGCAGGACAGTGGGGAGGGCACTTGCCTTATATCCAGTTGTCCTGGGCTCGATCTCCGTCAGCACAGGGACGTTAGCCGGCCAGGGTCACCCCTGGGCACAGCCAGGTATGGCCACCCCACCCCACCCCGCCCCCACCCCACCCAAAAATATATATATATAACTAGTAAAAAAACTTAAACTAACTAAACATTAAAAACTATCATACACTAAAGAACTGTTAGAGAAAAAAGCCGCCCCCACGCGGGCAGAAAGCCCAGAGACTCAGATTCACCTGTGTCACACTGCACTCGCAGCTTCAGTACTGAGCTCTGCCAAACAGGCTCGTGCCAGTCTCGTGGAGAGACTGAAAATGGCAGTTGGAGTCTAGAATGTTCTGAGGTAGAAGTAGAATTCAGCAAGGAGGAGGGCATCATGGGCCATTCTTAAAGGGGCAGGCGCCACCCTTCGTGATGTCAGTGTCTGGCTGAGGCTCCGGAGGGCTGCCCTTGCAGACGTCAGCACTACATGGTCAATGAGCCTCTGGTCCCTGCGGGGCCCAGTTCTGGATCCCCGGGCCCTGTGAAAGTGGTTTCAGAAAACTTTTGACAAATGTTTGTCAGTTACAGATCTCCAACTGAGGTCATTCAGCATCCCCCGAGTGGGACCTGGACCCAGTGACCCTGCCCAAGGCACTCCTCAGGAGCCGGGCCAGGAAATCTGTGAGCCGGGGGGGGGGGTGCTGGCGGGGGGGCAGAGCGACAGGGCAGAGGCCCTGAGCTCGACCCTGACAGCCCTGCTCTCTGTGTCCCCAGTGCTGTGAGCAACACCGGCCGCACCATGGCCAGGGAGTGGCCCAGCCCACTAAGGCCTGAGAGCTGTACAGAGGAGTATGGCCTGGCCTGCTCCGGATGGGAGCACAAGCTGAATAAGTGCGGGTCCCCTCGAGGATAAGTGAGCGGGAACTGGGGAGTGGGGGGGAGGTGGGGAGGGCGGAGTGACCTAACCTGGGGGCTGAGGACGGGACATCTGACGGTGCTCAGGGCTGACTCTGATCCAGTCAAGGGAGCTCATCCTGGCAGGACCTGGGTGGGGAGGGACATACAGGGTGGGGTGGGGTCAGCCACAGGCAAGGCAGGCTCCTTGGCCCTGGGCTACCCTTCCAGGCAAGGATACCTATTTTCTTTCTTTCCTTTTGTTTTTTGGGACACTCGGCAGTGCTCAGGGTTACTCCTGGGTCTGCACTCGGGAATCACTCCTGGCGGTGCTCAGGGGACCTATGGGGTCAGCCATGCACCAGGCAAGCGCCAAGTCTTCATGTCAAGGTGCCCACGAAACACAGTGTGCAACAAAGGGACTCTGCAGAGAACGCCAGGGCCAGCAAACGCTACTTGGAAATCAATCAATTCTGAAAAAACACAAAAAGATGCAAAAGGAGGGGCTGGAGTGAGAGCACAGTGGGGAGGGGTTTGCCTTGCTCACGGCTGACCAAGATTCGATCACCAGTCCTGAGCACTGCCAGGAGGAATTCCTGAGTGCCACGTCCGGCGCTGCGGGGCAGAGCCAGGGGAGGGCCGTCAGGGTGAAATCAGCACTCGAGTCACACAGGTTTCGTCACTCAGGAGATGGCATGAATGCATGCGTTTATTCAGAGCATAAGTACAGACTTAAGTATGTTTCCACAGCCCACCCAAAAGAAGGAAAGGGGATGGGACGTGGGAAAGTGGATGGGACAATGAGCAGAGCCATGCACTGTTGGTCAGCCACCTGGTGACCCTTTCGGCATAATGCTATTGGTCAGAACGACCTGCTTTGATATAGCTTTGACATATCTGCAAAGATTGTGCTGTTCCTCATACATCATTTACAAATCATTTACGAGGGTGCATTTTCCCCAAACTGAAACCTCCTGTACTGGGAAGTTGCCCAGCTTTGAGCAGGACAAAGGGGGAATGAAAAATCAAGCATTCTTTTACTTGGTCAGTAGGCAACATTGAGCATCACTGAGTGTGACCCAAAAAGCCAAAAAAAAAAAAAGAGAGAGAAAAAAACAGCGCAAAAGAAAATGTGTTTGAGCCTCACTGTCTCCCTGAGACTTGAGCACTCAATGCTGTGTGTGAGCCTAGTAGAGTCTCCGGCCTGAACAAGCCCCCACCTCCCCACCCCCATGCTCCTGTGTTTGGACCCTGACCCTAAATCCTGTGATGGGACCACGTGTGTCCATGAAAAATACGCTAGCAGGCTCACGCCCTGGAACGTCCCTGCTTCACACAGGCGTGGCACACGGGTCCTGGCCTGCTAGCGGCCGGCAGTGATTCGGCAGGAAGCAGAAGTGTGAGCCTGAACGTGGGTCAAGTCCGTTCCTTCAGCTTGGAGGGGAGGAATGTACGAGAGGGGGTTTTGAGCACTGACTCACAAGCAGGAGGTCCTGAATCCAAGCCCCCGGGGTCAACCGTGCACCTGGCACAAAGCCGGCACAAACCCGTCAGCTCTGCTGTCCCAGCACCACGCAGGAAGGGGGGTGACCCCAGGGGGAGGGCCACCGAGAGAGGAGGGGGACACCACAGAAAGGAGTGAACACAGGGCAGGAGTTGAGGGCTGCAGGGCCGGGAGCACCAGGCAGAGAGCAGCCCTGGGGAGCAGGAGGACACGCAGGCGCCCTTGTCACTGGCCACTCGAGTCAGTCGCACAAGCCGTGTGCAGACCCAGGAGGCTGACAGGGCACCAGGGACGGGGAAAACCCAGCAAGGATTTTTCTTTAAGTTTTGGGCCTTGGGGCCAGAAGTCTAGTACAGCGGGGAGGGCATTTGCCTTGCACACAACTGACCCGGGTTCAATCCCGGCATCCCATAGGGACCCCCGAGCACCTCCAGGAGTAAGTCCTGAGTGCAGAGCCAGGAGTGACCCTGGAGCACGTCCAGGTGTGACCCAAAAACAAAATAACAGCAGAGCAAGCCGAAGGGCATGGAAGCTCCAAGCCACGGAAACGCCGAGGTTGGTGCCCACTCGCCCCCGCCCCCCGCCAGGCCAGGCCTGCCTGCGATCAAGGTGCCCGAGTGTCTCCAGACAGGATCTGCCTCAGCAGCTCGGTGCGTTATCTCAGCCTATCACCCAGCTCGACTGGGATTGACTCTGGTTATCTCCTTGACTGGTTATCTTGGGCATCTCAGGGGCCAGCCGCCAATTTCCGTCCTCCCACCTGGCCAGGGCGGGATCAGGTGTCAGCAGCTGGGCCCTGAACACCCCACCTGCCCGTCCAAACACAACGCGAGCCCAAAGGCCAGGCTCGCCCCCAACTCGTAGGACACGACCAAGCTAGGGGCCCCGGAGAGCACTGGGCCCGAGGATGGGTCCCAGAGATCCCCAAATCTCCCTTGATCGACGGCCCGGCCCAGCAATCTGCATCAAGCCCCGGTCCCAAGCTCTTTGCTTTCCTTCTGCTTGCTGAGCGAAACTTGGAGGGGAGGAACTCCAAACTTTTTTTTTTTTTTTTTTTTTTTTTTGCTTTTTGGGTCACACCTGGCGATGCACAAGGGTTATTCCTGGCTCTGCACTCACAGGGGTTACTCCCTGCTCTGCACTCAGGAGTTACTCCTGGCATTGCTCAGGGGAACTTATGGATGTTGGGACTCGAACCCGGGTTGCCCACGTGAAAGGCAAACGCCCTACCCGCTGTGCTATCTCTCCAGCCCCGGAACTCCGAACCTTATATAGAAAACAATGTATTTCACAATGCCATTTCAGCCATTCTGATTGTTGGGGGGTAAATTCTAAGCAATCATGGTGCATCTTTTGTCGAAATAATGAATGTAATCAATGTAGAGAAGAGTTAGTTAGAAATCATTTGCCTCATAGGCATTGGGTGGGTGGGAGGTGGGGTATATTGGGGTTCTTGGTGGTGAAAAATGAGTACTGGTGAAGGGTGAAGAAGACGGTGTTTGATCATTGTATGACCGAGACTTAAATCTGAAAGCTTTGTAACTTTTCCCACAGTGATTCAATAAATAAATATAAGAAGAAGAAAGAAAGAAAGAAAGAAAGAAAGAAAGAAAGAAAGAAAATTATGGAAAAAAAAGTAAGGTGGAGTTCATGCCCAATTCAATCAGCTAATCAGTGGCTGAATAAATAGCAGTACTCCTACATAAAAACACAAACCATCAAACAAAAATCACTGTACCTGTGAGGCGAGTGCATCAGCAGCCTGATGGCGCCTCCACACTTCCAGATACCCCAAAATTGCTGTTGTGCCTTTGGCCAGACCCCAAATACTTGGGGCAAAGTTTACCAAGAAAGTAAATGGCCAAAAGTTAGGTATGTGGGAGACACACCCAAAAATCACCTCCGGCTCAGCTAGATCATTGGAGGCATGGCCTCTCTGGGTCCTGATTGAACTGCTTAATGGCCATGATCCCAGAGACTCAGAAACAAATCTCGAAACCCAGTGGCTTTTGGCAGAAATGCGTCTGGTCCCTGCAGTGCTGGGCCCACAGTTTCGTGCCTTGGCCTGTTCCCTCTGGTGGCCCGGTGGCCGCCATCCTCCAGAGGCCACTGGACAGTCAGGCTTGGGACCTCAGTGACAAAACTTGTTGGGCCTCACAGGATGGGGTTGGAGCCAGTCCTGTCCTCCCCGTCCCCAAGAGACCCCAAGTCATTGCCCACGAACGGCCTTTCTGGCTCCTGATCAAGCTGCTTAACGACCATGATCCCAGAGACTTAGGAGCAATTCTCGGGAACCCAACAGGTTTTGACAGAAATCCCTCCAGATTTAAGTGTTCAAATGTCAGAATTTCAAAATCGTGCAGCCAGTACTGCAGCCACGAACCATCATATGTTATTCATAACCAGCAATAGAAAACAAATTGTCTACTGTTGCCTTTTCAGCAGATCTGAGTGTTGGGGCAAAATCTCAAATAATAATGGTGGGTCTGGTGTCAAAATATTGAATGTGATCAAAGTAGAGAGAGAGTAATGTGGAAATCATCTGCCCCACTGGTAGGGGGAGGGTGTGGGATGGGGATATACTGGGGTTGTTAGGGGTGGAGAATGGGCACTGGTGAAGGTACGGGTGTTTCATTGTATGACGGAGACTTAGACCTGAAAGCTTTGTAACTGCTCTCACGGTGATTCAATAAATAAAATCATAAAAAGTGAAAAAAGAGTAAGGTGGAGTTCATGCACAATTCAATCAGCTAATCAGTGGCTGGATAAATAGCAGTACTCCTACATTAAAAAAAAAAATAACAAAAGAGAGAGAGAGAGAGAGAAATCCAGAAAAATGCGGCAAATCTGTACCCCAAGCACACCTCTCCCCAATCGATCCGTTTTCCCCCACCCGAGATAAAGCCGACACGCTATGGGTCACATCCTCCTGCCACTGACCCCAAAACTCGACGTTCCCTCCTCCCACCTTGGGAACTGATGGCACAAACTCCATCTTTGTGTCACGCCGTACATGACACATTTGTCACTAGCACCTGATGACTCATTTCAGAACCTCAACAGAAACCACAAAGATGGGGAGCACTGCTCAGGGAGCACCATGCAGGGGCTTCTCAGACCTTCCCTCTACCTCTGTCCCCCGCCTGTTCTGGGGAAGATGCATACACAAATGGCCGGGGGTTGAGAACAGAGGAACCAAGCTGGGAGGAAGCGGGTGCTTGTGTTTTGTTTTCTCTGGTGGCCTCTAACTACGGTTCCTCTTAAGAGACAAAGAAGGCCACAAATAAGCAAACACTCTGACCTCGGTTAGCACCCAACTCTGATTGAACGCCAAGATCTGCTCTAAATGAACTTTGAAAGGGCAAGCTAAATATCTTTCAGGGAAGCAAATAACCTTAGGGGATTATCTGCTCTGGTACTAAAAAAAGGGGGGGTGTTGTGGAGGGGGGAAGTCTGTTTTGTATTTCTTGAAAATGTCAGCTTGACTCAAAGGCAGTTCTATTTCATCCCACGGTACAAATGCTTCCTCCCAGATAGAGCTTTGGCTCACGTCTGTCCAGCATTTTCTGGATAGGGAAACACCAGCCCTGGGAGCTGTGGCGTGAGAGGCAGCACCACACACCGTTCTATGAGGAAGTACATAAAAATCAGTCTTTCGTTCCAAACAAAATGTCAGGAGCTGCAGACACAGTTCAAGACTATATATACCCTGAAGGCACAGGACATATGCAAACGGCATCTATTCAATGTCATCAGCCAGCCCAGTCACCCACCTCACGCTGGCATTCAACTTCAAAATATCCAGATCGAGGAAATTGTCACATGTACGGGGGAAAAATCAGAGTTAGCAAGAGCTCGAAGAGAAGAGCAAGCCGGCAAACAGGACTGAGAGAAGGTGACCGGAGGTGAGGCAGGTCTCTGGCCTAACCCAGGTCCTAGCCCCAGCTGCCCTGCAGAACCTGCCAGGGGTGACCTCACATGCCTCGGAAGACTCACGGGCACCCCACATGCTATAGAATCCCCCCAACGCCCACAGTCGCTCAGTTCTGACTCACACCCGCCCTTCCATGCAAAAGACCCGAAGGAACAAGAATCCCAGGTCGAAGCTTCTAGTATTGGGGCTGGAACGATAGGACAGCAGTGAGGGCATTTGCCTTGCATGCAGCCAACGTGGGTTCGAATCCCAGCACCCCACATGGTCCCCTGAGCACCGCCAGGAGTAAATCCTGAGTGCAGAGCCAGGAGTAACCCCTGTGCATCACCGGGTGAAAAAATTAACAATAAAAATATAACACCGTGGAGATGTGCAGACTGGGGGCGGGGTGCAGAGGGAGACCTCCCAAAGAGTGGCCCAGAGTGAGCATAACATCCCCAAAGATTCTGTAGGATGGGTCCTCCAGGTCTGGGGTGCAGCCTCACACTTGAGTCTAAGCCACCCTGGTCAGGATGTCCAAAGAGTCCTCAGAAAAGGACCAGAAACTCTGCATTGGAGCAGAGTAGAGAGGATGATTCAGGGGAAGGAAAGCATTAGGGGGCATCTTTCGAACTGCTCAAGGGCCCAGGTGACTGTTCAGAGCGGGAACTGTGTCTGCCTGCAGACAGCTAAGCCGGATCCTGCCCGGCCCTGCCCAGCCCCGAGCACCCAAACTAAACATTCATTTTGAAAAACAGCGTATTAGTACAGAGACACCTCTAACAACTCCCACCCGGCGAGGCTCAGGGGATACCCCTGGCTCTGCACTCAGGAATTATTCTGGTGGTGCTTCGGGGACCATATGGGATGCTGGGGATTGAACCTGGGTCAGCTGCATGCTAGGCAAATGCCCTCCGAATGTATATAGCTCCAGCCCTTGCAATTCCTCTTTAAAAGCCCCTAGGGTCATATCTGGTGGTGTGTGGGACCCTCCTGTCCTGAACCCGGGGCTCTCCAGGTGATGCTGGGGCTCTAGCCCTCTAAGCTATCTCCACACCACCCAGAATTCTGTAAAGGTAAAGGTAAAGGCCCTCCCGTTGATCGTCGATTTGCTCGAGCGGGCCCAGTAACGTCTCCATTGGAGACTTTGTTGTTACTGTGTCTGGCATATCGAATACTCTCGGTAGCTTGCCGGGCTCTCCGAGAGGGGTGGAGGAATCGACCTCGGGTCGGCCATGTTGGCTGCGTGCAACGCAAACGCCCTGCCGCTGTAATATCGCTCCAGCCATAATTCCGTATTTAAAAAAAATTTGTTTACGTTAACCACATGGGCCGATGGCACAGCGAGGCCCGGGTTCTTTCTCTTAAGGTGCTGCTGAGAACAACATGCTGAGGGGAAAGGGTGCCTGGAAACCTGGTGATGCACCTGCTTTCTAGAAAGGTCGTGTCTTGAGACCAGCAGCAGCAGTACCACAAATCAACTCACACGCCCAAGAAAGCAGGGAAACATGGTCGCGTCTCAAACACACCTGCACAAGGTTCCAATGATAGAGGGCGCAGAGGGCGTTGACAGGCACTGGGAGCGTTGGGGCCGTGCACGGGTTCCGGCTGACTCCCTGGCTTGGCACTGGGGGTGACACTTGGCGGGGCTTGGGGGACCGTATGGGGTGCTTGGGAACGAACCCGGGTCTGCAAGGGACAAGGCAAGTGCCCTACCAACATTACTATCTCTCTGGCCCTGGTATGCCGGTTTTAGAAGACATTTTCAAGCTGATGTGTTTCCCCCTTGCATCTTCCCCTTCATTCTGGTATTTATTTTCCCTTTCCCTCCCTTTCTCGCTGAGGCTGAGGGTCGCACACTCTAGATGGTGGTTACCCACTTGGGGGGTGGGGGGTCTCACTCGGCCTGCCAGAACTCCAGCCATGCCCAATTTTCCCTATTTCCAGTGAAGAATATGCCATAGGAAAAACATCTGGTTGAAAACTCACATAAATCAATGCTTTTGGGTCTACAGATACTCTTAAGGGACTAATCATGGAGAAACCTCACCGCCCAGAAGAAAGAGCCAGAGTTCTGGCCCGGGCACCCCTAAGACCCAAGCTGACACTTTGAAAGAGAAATTTTTCAGAAGTGCTCCCTGTCATAAAGATAGTAAACAAAACATATAAAATCATATTTGTAAACAAAAATCCACCTTTCAGAAAAAGACAACATTTAAAAAAGAAAATTTCCGGGGGGCCCGACAGATAGTTCAGTGCGAAGGTGCTTCCCAGGCATCAAAGAGTCAAATATGGACCCCTGAGGACCCCCAAGAGTAATCCCTGAGCATCACCAGGTGAAGCCCCAAGCAAAAACCAAAGCAAAGCAAACAAATAAATATGTGCTGAAAATAACCAGTAGGAAACAGGCTGGGACGGGCGTGTGGGAGAAACAGAATTTCCCGCACACCCTGCACCCAGCCCTGAGGTCACACTGCAGAACCTCAAGAGTTTGAATGAAAAATGTAAGCAATTTTATTTCTAAAAATGAGAATGTCAGAAAAGAGTCTTCAGATCTTGCCAAGACTCAATCAAGGGGAAAGGCGGGTCACGAAAACAAAATCACTCACAAACCTACGTTTCTTCTGCAGGCCCGTGGTCAGCGGCTGCCACTCCTCGAAGTGGGGACCCGGGAGGATGTGCAGAAATTCCTCGATTCTGCGCCAACCAGGCCAGGAGAGCAGCTGGGCCAGCCGCATGCTGAGGGAGGCATAGCCGAGATGTCCGTGGGGTTCTGCGGAGGATTCGAGAGGGACACCTGGATTCAACCAACTCTTCTCTGCCCAATGGGCCATGGGATCTTTTTGTGTTTGTTTGTTTCGGCGGAGGCCATACCCTGCGGTGCTCAGGGCTCCCTCCTGTTGCTGCACTCAGGGATCACAACCTGGGTTGGCTGCATTAAAGGCAAATGTCCTCCACGCTGCCATCCTGGATTTGACTTTGGGGAGGAACACAGTGTGCTCCAGCCTATCCCGCTCAGCCCTGCCATCTCCACCCTCTACCCAATTTCCCAATCTCTCTCTTCTCTCCTTCTCTCTCTCTCTCTCTCCCCCCCACCCCCGCCCCTACAGCTTTATGGATCAGACCTGGTGGTGCAGAGCTGACGCATGGCTCTGCCCTCACCTCTCCTGGCCCTGAGTCCTTCTGTCTCAAACCAATCTCAGAAAGCTGCTTGGTGCCCCTGTGTGCTGCAAGGTGCCAGTGCCCGACAGCACGTGCAGAGGGCAGGTGCATGGTCAAACCCCAGCACCGCTGGCTCTGAACATTCAATTGTCTGCCCCGGAAAGATTCCATCTGACCCCCACAGAAGAAAAACTTTTCATCGATTTGGTGAGAAACTTCTCCTATAGAAACTTGGCCCACGGGGGGGAGGGAATGTGGAGAGCTCTAAGCCCAGCCAAGCTACTCTCAGGCATTCTTCCAGGGGGCAAGGCCCCAGGGCACAGCCAAGCCCAAATCTCCCAAGGGTGAGAGTGACAGCCCCCAGCATCACAGTCACCCCCAGTCTGAAACCCCCCCCCCTCTCACAGTGACTCTGAATCCAGCAGCCCCAACTGCCCACAGTGAGTCAGTTGTGTTGGTCCCCAATCCTCTTACTTGAGGCTGGCCTTTTCCATGACCAGAGGCTTCCTTGAGTCCAGACCAGCCTCCCCCGCCCTGAGGCCTAAGTGGACAAGGGCCCCCGCTTCCCACCCCCCAGCCCCCATTTTCAAAGAGTATCCCCCCCAAAACCCCACTCAGTCCTGGCTTCTGCAAGGGCAGCGCCTTCCCACCAGCCAGGAGTAACTCCTGAGTGCAGCGCCAGGAGTAACCCCTGTGCATTGCCAAGTGTGAACCCTGTCACTGTCCTCCCATTGTTATTCGATTTTGCTCAAGTGGGCCCAGTAATGTCTCCATTTTGAGACTTGTTACTTTATTTGCCATATAGAACAGGTCAAGGGTAGCTTGCCAGACTTTATCGTGCAGGCAAGATACTCTCCGAAAAAAAAAAAAAAAAGAAAAACAACAACAACAACAACAAAAAAAAAACAAGATCCCAGGAATCATCTCAGCATGGAAGTGTGCTTGAGGGCGGGAGACAGCTCCAACGGCTTCTTTCCTTTCTGTTTCCTTTCTCTGATTTTGGGGCCAAACCTGTCAGTGCTCAAGGCTTATTCCTGGCTCTGTGCTCTGGGCTAATTCTTGGCAGTGACTGGGGGAACCATATGCGGTCCTGGGGACCAAACTCACCCTAACTGCTGCACTGCCTCTAGCTCCAAGTTGGTTCCTTTCAAAAAATCATCTCCTCCACTTTCAACACAAATCCCGACGTGTCTACACACAATCAGCTCCACTGCTGTGGGTCCAGAGAGACGGGTCATCGGGGGCAGCGCACGCTCAAGTCCAGCTGTCTGTTCCTCTGAGCACTGCCCCGTGTGGTCCCTGAGCACTGTGGGGTGGGTGCTGAGAATCATAAAGCAACAACAAGAACTCCTGCATCGGAGAATGTGGGGAGAGAAAGTGACCGACGGAAGAAAAATACTTCTCGGATGCTTTCCAAATCCTAAGCCCCTCGGAACAGCCCGGGCGCCAGCGTCTGGAGACAGCACGCCACGGTGGCCGCGGGACCCAGGGCCTGAGCACATGCTGAGATACACAAGGTCGGCAAGACCTCGCATTCCAGCTCAAAGCAGAGGGGCAGCCGCTGGCCCAGGCAGCCTGCACGCAGCTCCTACACGGGCCTGCCATCGCCCTCGGTACAGCCACGGGCGCAGAGCTGGGGGGTAATGAGGAAGCCCAAGTTCCCCTTGTTTTTTAGATTTCTCTTAATTGTTTCTTTTTGGGGGGGTCACACCCAGCAATGCACAGAAGTCACTCCGGGCTCTGCACTCAGGAATTACTCCTGGCGGTGCTCAGGGGACCATATGGGATGCTGGGAATCGAATCCGGGCTGAGCCGCGTGCAAGGCAAACGCCCTACCCTCTGTGCTATCACTCCAGCCCTCTCCCTTAATTAAATGTTTGATCAGAAGTAAGTGTGTGATGTGAAGAGACTATGAGCTCCCGAAACTCCTTCCCCCCGGAGGCACCCCACAAGCCCCATCTCTCACACCTCCGCACCAGCAACCCCAGCACCTCTGCCAGATCCATCGAGGGACTTGCAGAAGCAACAGGAGGTGGGGACCCCTCGCAATGGGTGCTCCCGTGCCAGTGAAAGTTCGTAGCAGGAGTCTGGGGAGGGGCTGTGTGTGTGGCATCACCCCCAGCTGCTGCCAGGCACAGCCCCGGTGGCCCCAGGGCCACGGACTGGGCCCACAGAGCAGAAAATCACCGAGATCAGCCCCACAGTCCCTTGGGCACTGCTTACGACTGTCCCCACAAAAAGAAGCAACTTAAGAAGTTATCCTTCAGAACTAGTAAAAAACAAACCGGAAACACCCCCATAATCACTAAAAAGCAGGAAAACGCTTTGTTGTGTGGAAATGCCTCCATGTGTGGTCCTGTTCTGCTTCCGTGGCCGCTGTCACTGAGCCACGCATTCACCACTGCAGTGACATACACACTAACACACACGAACACACACACACACACACACACACACACACACACACACACGCCATCGCAATCCACTCTGCGATAACCAGCTTGGCACACTGGACAGACAGCACTGTCTGGACTCGGCCAGCACTCAGCAGCTGCAGGGCTCTGTGTCCCCAGAGAGACCCCATGCAGTTAGCTGCATCCCCGTCCTTCCAGACCGGGGCTCTATCCCCAGGGCTGTTTCCCCAGCCCCCGGCCAGGGCCACTCCTGAAGGCGCCGGAGTTACCCCTCTTGCGGCCTGGGGCTCCCTGTTCTGAAGAAAAGACACGAATCAGACTGTGGGAAACTTCTCAGACTGTATCCCAGCAGGAGCTACTCCAGGCTCAGTGCTCACTGGACGAGGCAGGAGCGCGGATGGAACCGAGCGCTGGCTGTGAGCCTGGCACTAGCCCCGTGAGCTTTCCTAGCCCCCACTCAGATCTGAAATGCTACAGAATCTAACATCCGGGGCCAAAGCCCCCTGACCTCGGACACAGGCACCCCTCAGAAACGCTCTATTCCTCACGCCTCCCTGGGCGGCCCAAGCAGCGGGGCTGCACACCGCATGGCCCTCTGCACAAGGCCTTCGCCTCAGTTTCCCCGATGGTGTCCTGGCTCGAGCTCGCTTTAACCTTGGGCTGAAAGTCAGTGCCTGACATTTTCAAGTATTCTGACTTATACACAAATGCCACACCTTTAAAAACAGACACTTTTGAGATTGATTTTACTCAGCTAACCTATTAGTAAATGATGTCGCTTCACTTACTGTTCTGGAAGCCATAAATTTCATCGATGAGTCCTTCGTATGTCAGCTGAGTCGCAAGGGGTGTTAATAAATCCACATTTCAATCAAGCAACAAGAGGTTATCAAAAACAGGAAATATTGAATTCTGACTTTCAGTAAACTCTCTCTTCATCCTGATCATCATATTGGCCACTTGCTGGGAACAAAGTACAGAATCAGGCAGAGCCTTTTTAGCAATGGGCGGATTTTAAAATGAAGCTAAAAGGAGCCCGGCAATCCAAAATTTAAAAATAAGACGGAAAAAAATGGAACAATAAAATAAAACAAGACAGACCCGAGACAGGATGCTTGCCTTGCAGGTGGCTGACACAGGTTCAATTCCTGGCACCACATACGATCCCTCAAACCCTGCCAGGAGTGAGCCCCGAGCACTGCTGGGTACAGAGAGGGTGGGAGGAGGGAGAGGGCGAGAGAGGGAGGGAGAGTAGGGATGGAAAAGAAAAGATAAAGAACAGAAAAGAGAAAAGGAAAGAGGGCTGGGAGACAGCAGAGAGGCCAGGGGTCACGCCTTGCACGCAGACAGCCTCAGTTTGGTGGCCCCAGCACAGAGCCAAGAGCACTGCGAGGTGGAGCCCCAAACCCCACCCGCAGGAGAGAGGCCTCCCTCCCAGCCCCGGCTCACCCTGGCGCACTCACCCTTGCAGAAGATCTAGGGGATGGTCCCGCACAGCCCTGCAGCGTCATCAGGCCCTTGGCCGCGTGGTACAGGCTCCTGTGGTCGCTGTCCAGGTAGCACTCCTGTGGTAGAGGGCCAGGCGGGCACAGGCTCTGTGAGTCAGCGCCGAGGCCCCAAGGCAGCACCTCGACTGGGGGCAAGCATTGGTGGGCGGGCGAGGAAAGGCTGGCCTCCGCATGCCCGCGTGACCACACAGCAGAACACTCTGGGCTTGTGGAAGGGCAGGCAGCCTCTCCCACATACAGCAGCGAGTGTCACAGGGGACAGCAGGAGGGCAGCCACGGTCTCGGACAAGGGCCACAAGGTCCATTTAACACACAGACAAAAAGAAACATCTTTGGCCCAGAAAGAGCAAAGAGCACACACACGCCCCACAGCTGGGCGGTTCAGCAGGGCTGACGGAGCACACACGGTCCCCAGCGGGGCCTCAAGATCTCTCCTGTGCCTCAATCCCTTCATCCAGCAAGTGCAGAGAGCAGAGGAGGGAAATCACGCAACGCGCTTCACCTGCACTCCACCTGATGGGGCGGCACTGCTGGTGCCCATCGCAGGACTCTCTTTTTGATTTTTTTCTTTTTGGGTCACACCCGGCAATGCACTGGGGTTACTCCTGGCTCATGCACTCAGGAACTACTCCTAGTGGTGCTCGGGGGACCATATGGGATGCTGGGAATCAAATCCGCGTCGGCCGCATGCAAAGCAAATGCCCTACCTGCTGTGCTATTGCTCCAGCCCCTCATCGTGGAATCTTTGAACCTTTGTAAGGCAGCGGCCAACAGGCGTGCACCCCAAAGGCGTGAGGACGAGGGGTGCAGGCTGAGGGCAGGCTGCAGAGGGAGACCTCCCAGAGAGCCTGGCCCAGAGTGAGCATAACATCTCCAAAGATCCCGTAGGATGTCTCTGCCAAGTCTGGGGTGCAGCCTCACACTTCAGTCCAAAACATCCTGGTCGGGATGTCCAAAGAGTCCTCAGAAATGGACCAGAAACTCCACATTGGAGCAGAGCAGAGAGGAAGATTCAGTGGAAGGAAAGCATTAGGGGGCCTCTTTCAAATTGCTCAGGGGCCCAGGTGACTGTTCAGAGCGGGAACTGTGTCTGCTTGCGGACAGCTAAGCCGGCTCCTGCCCGGCCCTGCCCAGCCCCGAGCACCCAAACTAAACATTCATTTTGAAAAACGGCGTATTACTACAGAGACACCTCTAACAACTCCCACCCAGTGAGGCTCAGGGGATACCCCTGGCTCTGCACTCAGGAATTATTCTGGTGGTGCTTCGGGGACCATATGGGATGCCGGGGATTGAACCTGGGTCAGCTGCGTGCAAGGCAAATGCCCTCCGAATGTATATAGCTCCAGCCCTTGCAATTCCTCTTTAAAAGCCCCTAGGGTCATAACTGGTGGTGTGTGGGTCCCTCCTGTCCTGAACTCGGGGCTCCCCAGGTGATGCGGGCTCGGGGGCCATCGTGGCTCAGGGCGGGAGAGAAGGCGTGATTGCAGCATCCACGGGGGCGAGTGGGGCCCTTGCCTCCGACCTGTCTCAGGTCTGTCTGTTCGGATGGCCTTGCCCCGCCCACGCAGGGCCAGGACCAACCATGGGTGTGACCGAGACAGCTCCTATCCTCAGCTGGGCTGACCAAGCCGCTTCCTCAACGCTTCCGCACTGCTGACTAGGAAAGGGAGCAGAGAGGCCGCTCCCAGACCTGCAATGGCTCGGATGGAAGGCGAACCCCTAGTCCTGTCACCACACAGGGGCAGCCAGGCCCGTATCCTATTACTACATAGGAGCATGCAGGCCCATATCCTATTAATACACAGGGGCATGCAGGCCTGTGTCCTGTCACCACACAAGGGCATGCAAGCCCCTCCCTGCTTCATGACTGGGGTTGGGAGAGACCATCGGGGGAGCCCAGGAAAGTTCTGGATTCCACAGGCTTAAGCCCAGAGACGTGAGCAAACCCACAGGCAGCTGGGTGACAGCAGCCCAGAACCCAAGCGAGCCCCAGGTTCTTTCTCTTAAGGTGCTGCTGAGACCAACATGCCGAGGGGAAATGGTGCGCGGAAATCTGGTGATGCACCTGCATTCTAGAAAGGTCGTGTCTTGAGACCAGCAGCAGCAGTACCACAAATTAACTCACACGCCCAAGGATTGCAGGGAAATGCGGTCGCATCTCAAACACACCTGCACAAGCTTTCAATGATAGAGGGCGCAGAGGGCGTAGACAGGCACTGGGAGCGTTGGGGCAATGCACGGGTTCAGGCTGACTCCCTGGCTTGGCACTGGGGGTCATACCTGGCGGGGCTTTGGGGACCATATGGGGTGCCAGGGAATGAACCCGGGTCTGCAAGGGACAAGGCAAGTGCCCTACCAACATTACTATCTCTCTGGCCCTGGTACGCCGTTTTTAGAAGACATTTTCAAGCTGATGTGTTTCCCCCTTGCATCTTCCCCTTCATTCTGGTATTTATTTTCCCTTTCCCTCCCTTTCTCGCTGAGGCTGAGGGTCGCACACTCTAGGTGGTGTTTACCCACTTTGGGGAGAGGGGTCCCACTCGGCCTGCCAGAACTCCAGCCATGCCCAATGTTCCCTATTTCCAGTGAAGAATATGCTATAGGAAAAACATGTGGTTGAAAACTCACATAAATCAATGCTTAGGGTCTACAGATTCCATTAAGGGCCTAAGCGTGGAGAAACCTCACCCCACAGAAGAAAGAGCCAGAGTTCTGGCCCAGGTGCCCCTAAGAGCCAAGCTGACACTTTGAAAGAGAAATTTTTCAGAAGTGCTCCCTGTCATAAAGATAGTAAACAAAACATATAAAATCATATTTGCAAACAAAAATCCAGATTTCAGAAAAAGACAATATTTAAAAAAGAAAAACTCCGGGGGCCCAAATAGATAGTATAGTGGGAAGGTGCTTCCCTGGCATCAAAGAGTCAAATATGGACCCCTGAGGACCCCCAAGAGTAACCCCTGAGCATCACCAGGTGAGGCCCCAAGGAAAAACCAAAGCAAAGCAAACAAATAAATATGTGCTGAAAATAACCAGTAGGAAACGGGCTGGGACGGGCATGTGGGAGAAACAGAATTTCCCGCACACCCTGCACCCAGCCCTGAGGTCACACTGCAGAACCTCGAGTTTGAATGAAAAATGTAAGCAATTTTATTTCTAGAAAATGAAAATGTAAGATAAAAGTCTTCAGATCCTGCGAAGACTCAATCAAGGGGAAAGGCGAGTCATGGAAACAAAATCACTCACAAAGGGCTAACTGGAAAAACGCAGTGACAGACTTGACTCTTTCTGGCTGGAGCAGCCCTGCCTTCCACTCTCAAAGCTTCCTCCACAGCCACGGTGAATTCAGGGTGTGACGGGCACAAGGACAAATATCGAACAGCAGCAGAGAAACACCAGAAATCAACACATTTAAGGCCAATTGATTTTTGAGAATTCAGTAAGGGCAACAACAATTTTAAGCCAATTTGTTGGAACAGGAGGTTCTCCATAAGCAAGAGGAGCAGCGGCCGGAGAGACAGCACAGGGGAAGGCGCTGGTCTTGCACGCAGCCAATCTGGGTTTTAGCCCCAGTACCACATATGGTCCCCGAGCATGCGCAGGAGTGATCCTTGAGCACAGAACCAGGAGTAAACCTTGAGCACTGCTGGGTGTGGCCCAACTCCCATCTCTCCCCAAAAGGAAGAAACTGGACGCTTCCAGGAATCACTAAAATGCCAGCGTGAGTGTCACCATCACAAAAGAGGCAGAAACGAGTGTCAAGTTCAAAGGGCAAACACTGAACTTACTCTGAAGGCGCCCTCCGACTCCATGGAGAGAAGGTCCCCGTCGAAGGGAATGAGGTCCAGGCTGTACTCCTCCCTACGGATGAAGGAGCCCAGGACGCCCAGGTCCTTCAGCCGCTGGTCACACAGCAGGCTACGCCGGGGCACAAACAAAATGTGGAAATCTCTTGTGGGGCCACGTCTGTCTTCACTGCAAGAGAAGGACCGTGCCTTGGCCCGAGGCCCCGATGCGAGGACTGCTCCCCAGGGCCCCACCTGTGCCTGACACACAGTGGGCTCTAAAGAGACGCTTATGAGCTAACCCCCCACTACCGACTCGGCCCCAGTTTCAAGTTTTCCTGCTCTCTTGATGTGATGCTTTTTCTGGAAACCGCTGACCTGTGCTCTGCCAAGGGGAAGTGCTGCTTTCTCTTGGGCCATTGATGGGACATGAAAACTCTCAGGGTTGGGGCTGGAGCAACAGCGCAGCGGGTAGGGCGTTTGCCTTGCACGCGGCCGACTCGGATTCGATTCCCAGTTCCCAGCATCCTGTATGGTCCCCTGAGCACCACCGGGGGTAATTCCTGAGTACAGAGCCAGGAGTAATCCCTGTGCATTGCCGGGTGTCACCCAAAAAGAGGGAAAAAAACCCAAAAACCTCTCAGGGTTATTGCAATGGACATCTGTTTCTTGCAGAAAAAAAAAAAGTTTCTATTTAATCAAGCGGTGTCGCTAGGAAAATAAAAGGTTGCTCCACACCGTGCCCGATCTTGCGCAAATACCCCGCATGCTTTTAAGTCCTTAGGGGCCATGTCGATCAAACGTAATGCAGACTGGGCTGGTGCACTTCCTCCATAGATGTTGCAGCATTAAATTTTAATCAGCTTCTCCTGACTTTGCTTATGAAATTTTGGCATATGGTATTCAGTACTTGAAGAAGAACCATTAGCTGCTTTTCTTTTTATAAAGAAATTTGGGTCCTTCTACTGCGACAGGCTGGAGCTTTCTACTGTCCTGAGAGAGTGGGTTTCTGTGGTTTGCCCTGCCTCCCCAAGCCCAAATCTACAAAGTTTCCCATTCTCTATTTATAGTTTTGGGGCCACACCTGCAGGTGCTCAGGGATAACTCCTGGCTATGCACACAGAAGTCACTCCCGGAAGACTTGGGGACCACACTGGGTTCCGAGGATCTATCCTTGGCTGACTGCAGAGTATCCTACTCCTGACCCCCCATTCTCCTCTGACACACTCTCACATCTGTCCAAAGATCCACTTCCTAAAGCGCTGGCAAGCAAAGGTGTCCTGATGAGCACTAAAACCACCAGAGGAATGATTCCGTATGGATCAAGCATCAGCTCTGAGATACCTAAGTACATTTTCAGCAATTATATCCATCAGTTCTAGTGGGCGTCTGACAAAAAAATGATATTCTTGACATCCGCTGCTTGCAC
Organism: Sorex fumeus; assembly: GCF_029834395.1. Lineage (NCBI taxonomy): Eukaryota > Metazoa > Chordata > Mammalia > Eulipotyphla > Soricidae > Sorex > Sorex fumeus. Next base: position 4,579,894 of record NW_026606086.1, on the reverse strand, counting down.
AGGCTTCCTTTGAGTGTGAACATTTTCTCCACCTCATGTTCCTAGGAAAGCACACATACAAATGGTGAACAGAACCCCTAAAGCTTAGCAGCCGACCCAAACTTGGACATCACTGCAGGCAGCCAACCCGGGTTGGATTGCCGGCCTCCCACTCCGTCCCCAAACACCACCAAGAGTCATTCCTGAGTGCAGAGCTAGGGGTAAGTCTGAGCACTGCCTGGGGTGGCCCAAACAAAACAGACCAACAACAAAAACTCAGGTGTTCCAACACTCCCACTCCAAAGCACAGTAGACTTTAGTGTTGAGTCAGAGAATGCAGGGGTTATGGTACATGCCTGACACATGACTGCCAACTTCGCCCCCTGGCACCACAAGGGTCTCAAGCATTGCCATGTGCATCCCAAGAGAGGCCACTGGAGTGGCCTGGGATATCCCTGCCACCACAGCGCCAAGCCTCATCGAAGTGCTAAGAATCACCACCAGGAGGTGCCCTGGGGCAGTGCTCAGGAGATCTGGGGCTAGGGAGAAAGTAGAGTGGTTAAGGTGCTTGCTTTGCATTCAGCTGACCCGGGGTTCTATCCCCAGCACCCCATACTGTCCACTGAGCACTGCCAGGAGTCATCCTGAGTGCAAAGCCAGGAGTAAGTCCTGAGCACTGCCTGGCACGAGCCCCCAAATAAAATTCAAAACCACTTTAGGATAAAAATTTAGATTCCCCAAAGCCAGGTGTATAAATTCAGGCTGAAGTAACCAATCCTGTGTCTGAAAAACTTGGAGCCACATGAAGTAACAATCAGAAGACATGCCGCTCCGTCAAGGAGAAGAGGGGGGTGCACACCCACCCTTGAAAGGTCCACTGAAGGCTCCTATGCTGCCCGAGCCCCTGAGTTGCTTGTGCCCATGTAGCTGAACAAATGCGGTGCCCGCAGCTCTCCTTCAGATGGGGACTTTTGTGCTTTCCTTTCTAATGTTGGGATGTGTGTAGGGGCTCTCTCTGTCTTTGGAGAAGCCCACTGTCTCTCCTGAAATGTTACTCTCTCTACGCTCATCCTCTTCCTAAAGGTCACCAAATAAAATGTTTTTGTTTTTTACTTCAAATAAATAAACCAAAGGTCCACAGAAGATAAAACATTTACCACTCATAACAGCATCAGTGATTCTAAAAACCAGACAGCTCTGCACACCAGTTACTCCAGAAGTGGAACATCATATTACTCTTGCTAGAGTCCAGAATGACAGTTTCAAAAAAAGTAATAATAACCAAAACCTTTTTACCTTTAGAAGTGAGTACTGTGCAATCAACCCAAACAGTCCTGTGAGATACTCATCCCAAACTATTGCCTGCGGGAGGGAGAAGCATCCCGTTCTTCTAGTAAAAGCAATTTCAGTAACGGCCAACAGCAAACAACAGTCATTTGCAAACTCTGGACAAACAAAACTTGTAGTTAGCAATAGCTGGCCACACTCATATTCCGTGGCCTGAAGAAAAACAGCGTCAGGGCAAGGGGTGCTACTGGCCACGGAAGCACATTCACTGTCATCCACAAAGAGTGTGTATGCAGTGTCCTGGGGTCAGACTGGGGTCATGAACCCCATGGGTGAACTGCCAAGGAAACTGTGGAGGAACAGGCATCTGGAAAAGTGGTTCCCAGGGTAGCATGCCGCGACACCCCGCACACGGGGACAGCGGGGTGTGCCTGGACGTGTTGTTGCGCTCTTCCTGTGGAGAGCGACTCGAGTCGGCACCGTTTTCCTTCCCAGAGCCGAGCCGCAGGGGCGGGGAGCACAACGCCCCCTCTCTCTGGGCATCTGGCACTGTGGGTGCCCCCGGCCCCAGAGGCCGCTGCCCACCCGGGCCCTCAGCTTGCTGCCCCCGCACTTGTCCAGGAACTTGCACAGCAAGTTCAGGTCACCTGCTCTAAGGTCAGGTGCATGGCCTTGGCACCGTCCAGCCCCGCCCCCACGTGACGCCGCGGTCACGTGAAAAGAGTGACATCACACCGCCGTCTGAAGCTAGAAGCCACTGGAGTCCCCGGGCCTCTTTCTGGTCTTGCCCTCCACCTCTTGGTTCCACCCTGCCCGGGACCATCCCACCCTGGGCCCGAGGCTCCCGCAAGGTCCTCGCCGCGGGCCGCGAGCCCCCGGGAGCCGAGAACTGGCGTCAGAGACAGCAGCGCTGGTGCTAAGATGTCGGGGCGACCCCTGCCCGGGCAGCCCCTGGACACCGCCGGTGGGGCGCAGAACATTGGTTTTGTTTCTTTGGTTGAAATAAAATAAAGAGAAGGGACCAGAGCGACCGCACAGCGGTTAGGACGTTTGCCTTGCACACGGCCCACCCGGGTTTGATCCCCAGCATGCCATAGGGTCCCCCAAGCAACGCCAGGCTTAATTCCTGAGTGCAGAGCCAGGAGTAAGCCCTGAGCATTTCTCGATGTGACCCAAAAAGCAAAATAAATAAATAAAAGAAACAAAATGACTAAAGATAAAATTGGTCTTCGTCCGCTTAACAGTCTCACCTTCAGGGGCTGGAGATAGTACAGGGATTAAGGCATTTTCCTGCAGGAGGGATATGCTTCATACGCTTCAGCCCCTGCAGCCCCCCAAAGAACGCTGATGATTAAGGCTCCGTTTGGACCAGGGAGAGGCGCCAAGCTTCGGAAGCTTCTGGAGCGTGGGAGCTGACTCCCACCACAGCTGCCCGGTGAGGCTCTGCTAGCATCGCTCACCAGCCCACTGCACTGCTGCTCGCTCAAAATTTCAAGATTGACTTAAATTTGTTTTTTCTTTTTAAAAATGTTATTTTCTTTGTGAAAATTTTAAATCCTAATGAAATACAGAGTTGATCATGGTTGGATTTCAGTCATATCATGTTCCAACACCTGTCCCTTCGCCAGTGTACATTGCTCACCACCAATGTTCCCAGTCTCCCTACGCCCCCAGGCAGGCAAGGCACCTCTCTCTCCCTCCTCCTTTCTGCAGTGCTCTCTCTCCACTCCCTCTCTCCCTCTTTTCTCTCTCCCCCTCTCTCTGACACACGCCTTTTGGTTTACAATACAGGGGGACCTTATGGGGTGCCGGAATTCGACCACGAGTCTTCTGCACGCCAAGCAAGTGCCCTGTCTGCTGTAGTGTCTCTGGCTCCCAGACGCTTCTTTTAAAGAATCAAGAACTTGGGGGCAGAGAGGCAGCACAGGGGTCTGCGCCACATGGTCCCCAAGCACTGCTGCAGCTGGGATGGCCCCCGCGACTCCCCCGCCCAGGCTACAGCAGGGGCTGCAGGCGGGCCCCAGCCCAGAGGGCCCAGGTCACCAAGGTCTCTGTGACCCCCATGCGGAAGCAGAAGAGCCCCCAGCTCTGACCCCAGGGCCCCATTCCCCTCATCTCTCACCATCCCGCTAGGGGCGCCAAGGGTGCCCCACCGAGCCAGGGCACAGGCCGCCGAGACTCAGCGCTCCCCGGGGGCTGTACAGACCCCCCCAGACCCCCAGCAGAGCTGGGGCACAGCGCTGCCTCTGCTCCCTCCGAGGGACCCTGCCGGGAAGCTGGGGGCGGGGGACGAGGGCGCCCTGGCGTCATGCCCCCTGCACTGCCAGCTGGCCTTGCGAGGGCATGTTCCCCACACCTCCCCGCCCCATCCCGGCTCCTGGGAGCGGTCTCAGGGGGTCCTCGGGTTCCCCTGGCCATCGCTGGGTCCTGCCCAGTGAGGGACCAACCAGCAGCCCCAGCAGGCCGGTGAGCGGCTCGCGTCGCCCTCTGCTGGCCGCCGTGCGAACTGCACGGGTGCCGGGCCCTGCCTGGCGCGGGGGTCCCGCCCACCCGCACTCAGCAGCGCCTCGCTCAGGCCCGCGTCCCCGCGTCCCGGGGGTTCCCTGCCCGCCCCTCGGGGGCTGGCCGGTGGCTGCGGAGCCGCAGGAGGGGGCGCTGCCCGCGCAGCGGTCCCTGGGGGGCCTCCGGCCGGATGCCCGAGATCCGTAGCGCCAGGTTGGTTGGCGGGGGCCGGAGCAGGGTCCGCGACTCCCGGCGGGCGACCCCCGGCGCCCGTGTCCCCGACACGGGGCGGACCCCTGCCCCCGGCGCCCAGCGAGGCTCACCCCGAGGCCACTGACCGTCTTTCCTGGGGGCAGTGGCAGGCGGGCCGGGGGAGCGCATAGCGCGCGAGTCCTGGGGCGCGGGCGCGGCCCCCCCCTCCTCCCCCCCCCCCCCCCGTGGGGGTCTCAGTCCAGAGGCGTCTGTCCGGGGGACCGGGCGGCGGCGGCGGCAGGACTGGACGGCGGCCTCGGCGTCTGGCCCCTCAGGTGGGGCAGGGTGGGCGGGGGCCCCTGGCGAGCAGAGCAGGGTCCGGTCAGGCAGGCGCGGTGTCGGGCTCAGGCTTCAGGCTCAGCATCTCCCTCTTCAGGGGCGCCCAGCTCAGCGCGGTCTAGGAGACTGGGGGTCAGCAGCGGCCCACAGGAGCCGGCAGCCGGCTGTCCCCGCTGCAACGCCCCGCCCGAGACTCACCACGCACCCTCACGCCTGCTCAGGGGCGCCCTCCACTCCAGGTGGGGAAACTGAGGCTCAAAGGTACCCAGTGAGGCGTGGACGGGCTCGGCTTCTTCTGACCCCGTGGTCGGGGGTCTCTCCTGCATCCCCTTCTCCGGGCAGAGCGGCCGACCTCTGCACGTCGCGGGGGCTTGTCTGGGGGGTGGGGGCACCGTCCTCTCCCAACCGCGCCCTGCTGCTGCTGCGGCTGAGCGAGAATCCCCGGGAACCCCTAGCCCACTGAGTCTCCTTGGACCCGCCGGCCATGGACTGCTGGTCGCAGGCCCTGCGGGTCCTCAAGGCCCCTGGGACCTCAACTTCCCTTCCTGTGCCCGAAATCAACCCTGAGAGAGGCCAGTGCACAACTGCCCTAGAACTGATGCTCAAAGGCTCCCAGGACTATTGCGGGGGGAGGGGCCCAGGCTCTGATGCTTGAAGAAGTTTAGTGAAATTTTACTAACTGTGAGGGAGAAAAAGTTTGCCTATGTGTGCATGACAGAACCCGCAGCATTGTGTCCATTTGAATTTAAAGAAACAAGTTAATAACTTTGGGAGATGGAGAACAGAAAGAATAAAAAAGGACTTGTTGCATCCCCACCACACCCCCCCAAAAAAGAATTCTTTGAAACACCTAATCCCAGGTTGAAGTGCTATTTCTTGAATAAATTATTCCAAGCAATGACAACAATTAAAACACACACAAAAGGACGTGTGTGGGGGAGCACAGGGTGGGGACGGACGTTCAGTCAAGACTGGGCAATGCCACAGCCTGGAAAGGACATGAGAGGGGACAGAAGTGTGGCTCCTGGGATGCATATTGGGAGAGAGACAGAGGTGCGTGTGAAGTGGGGGATCTCATTAAAGTCTGGGGTCCAGGACAGCAGTGGATGTTCGTGTCCTACTCAGTGTTTCGAATCTGTGTGCCTTGGGGATGGAGGGAATGTGCACCCCTGGGAGAAGCCGGGAGGGCCACTGGGTATTCCCTCCAACCCACCTTGCGGCACTGGGTCATGCATGTTTAGATCACATGCTCTGGGCCATAGCACCAGTGATGCGGGCAGGTGACACATTGAATGAGGCATAACTTACAGCAACAAGCCGAGTCTCTCTGGTCCCCGGGTGAGTGGGTGAACGAAGAGCATGTTCCGAGTGTCAGATGCCTCCCAAAACTGACAGGAGGATTCGGAGACTGAGGCCCACGTTAGAAATGGCAGAATGTATGTCTGGTTAGTGAGACCCAAGATATCCGCACACACATTACAGAATTCTCATGGGTTTATGGCAAACGGGAATTCTCACAGAGATGAAAAGAGAAGTGTGTATTTCTCTCAGCGCCTGGCTCACACTTACACTCCAGATCATTAAATAGAAAGCAAAGAATCTGAGACTAATAGAGATCTCCTGAATTCAACACCCAAGGGCTGGAAATACACCGGAAAGGGTGGACTTCTGTGCAGTTAAGCTATTACATGAGCAACACCTCGCTAGGGAATAGGATCTTGTTTAGGTGGAAATAAGAGCGTTTTAGTGGAAAGGAAATCTCTGATGCGAACCTGTGGGTCAGGAATCTTGACTTTCCTATGGCATGTGTTTGGGGCTGGGCTGGGGTCTACGCTTCACAGACAGGAGAGCTGGGTTGGTCCCCAGCACTGCATGGTCTCTGGAGGCAGGAATGACTGAAGAGCACTGTGTCCCCAAAACAAAACAAAACAAACTTATTTGGTAACTGATCCCACCATAAGATGATTTTAAGAGTTCCTTGCTCTAAATCTAACACATACTTAGAAAATCTGGTTTTAAATGTTTATTCAAAGTGAAGGGGTTTAAGGAGGATGAGCAGAGTCTCCTGCCCCCGCGCCTGGCTGTCCTCGCCGGGACCCCTTGGAGGGGAGCAGGTTGAGTTTCCCTCCCCACCCCGACCAGGGCTCCGGCAGCCGAAGACCTCCACAACCAGCCACCACCATGCTGAGACCACTCTCCACAGGCATGAAGGTACTGGCAGAGGAAAAAAGGCATGCGTGTCCTGGGGCTGAGATCTTCAAGCCTGCTCAGATTGGGGCTGAGCATCCTCCACTCAGATCCTCCATATTCCAGTAGGCAGGGGTTACACCCACCAACTGCCCCCCTTGTGCCCTGTAATCCCATCAACGGCCAAGACGCAGAGACTATAAAACCCAGCTCCCGGAAGCATCTTATTATCTCATTCTTTCTTTGGACAAACTGGCAGGCTACCGAATGTAACCTGCCCACACGGCAGAGTCTGGCAAACTCCCCGTGGCTTACCCAATATGCCAAATACCAGTAACAATGATGGGTCTCATTCTACTAACCCTGAAAGAGCCTTGAATATGGCACTTTTTAAAAAATTCTCAGGTCTAGGACAAAGGAGACATTACCGGGGCCTGTTCGAGGCAATCGACGAACAACAAGATGGTTGTGATCGTGATCGTGAGCAGATTCCGATTTTTTGGGGGGGAGGGGGTCATAAGGAGAGATCTCACGGGATCCTCCTGGTTCTGCACTCAGGAATTACTCCTGGCAGTGCTTGGGGGACCATATGGGATGCCAAGGATCGAACCCAAGTTGGCCGGGTGCAAGACAAACGCTCTCCACGCTGGAATATCGCTCCAGTCCCAGACTCCCATTCTTTGGTCAGGACTATCCAACTAGCCTGAGCCATCAGCTCTGAGGCAGGAGGGGAGGGAAGCTTCCTTGGCGTGTTCCTGACACAAGCCTGGAACATTGCACAATCACCTGGCAGCCTTTCCTCGAGTGGGCACATGTGGCGACCCCTACATGGACACGGCCAAACAGACCCCGGCAGCTGCTCCTGCTGACCAGTCCTCACGGCTAATTCCTTTGGTCTCTTCTCAGCTCTGACTTCTACCGTGCAATCCACAAGTGGCTGGAGGACATCGGGCCTCTTTACCGATGCCTGAGTCACAAATACGCTTTAGATTTGGTGTCATGAGGAACAGCAGAGGGAGGAGAGCCGGAAGGGAGGTCTCCGGGGCCAGAAACCTTTCCCAAGGGATCACACTACCCAGATTCTTTCCTTACGACTTTCATAAGAAATAAATCTCAGTCATGATGCAAATGCCTTAAAGTGTTACTGGGCAGCCTTTCAAAATGCAAAAAACAAGAACCAAATATTAGAAACTAAAAAAATATATGATATTTATTATAACGTTGATAGTTTCATTAGTCTTTCCATCAACGACACACAGATAGAGCAAAGGAAGCAAGAGTGGGAGGAAAAAGAGAGGGTGAGGTGAGCACGGCAGCGCTTGAGCGCGGAGACAGCCAGACATCAGCACCCACAGTGAGCTCAGGACCACGGAGGCTGCCTCCCGGCCCCGCAGAGTTCCTGACCAAAGCCCGAGCCTGACATTCTGGTTCTGGTATCTGTCCCTGGCCGTCAGGGAAGTGGGGGACTCTGAACAGTACTTCCCCCCCCCAGCCATCCTCTCTGGGCTTTAGCAGTGGTCTGAGCAGGGCAGGACTGGCCCTGCCTTCCGCAGCTGGACCTGTTTTGAACCTGTCTGAAAACCCAACTTGGAGACAATCTCCCGAAAGAAACGCTGACTTTCACAAAGTGCAGAGACACACCTTTGGCACACATCGCTTGCAGCTAAGCTGGAGATAACAACAGTCTGGGGAAAAACCGCAGCAAACCCAGGGATTGGGTGAGTGTAGCCGACGACCTCGCTCAGAGGCAGCAGTTCTGCGCCTCCATGTGGGAGCCCAGGATGGAGAGAGCCTCCGCCATCAGGACTGCACGCCAACAAGGCCCTTGGGGGCAGGCAGCGGTTTCTGCATGAACCCAGGGAAACTGGACCTAAACCCTTCTAGGCTTTCAACATGAGAGCAGAGCAAATTCCTTTTAGCACTTTATCTACCATCACACTCAGACCTACATCTGAATCCTTTACAATCTCTACCTGCCGATGAAGATCCTGGGATTAGCTACAATTGAGTTGTCTTCAGATTTCTGAATCAGACACAACTTGCCATGATTAACGAGAAGAAACAGTTCAATATTTGTTTTAAAATTTTTTAATAGTTTTAAAATTTATTACTCCCACAAAAAAAAATAAAGTCATCATTTGTTCCTTAGATTCACTGAAAGTTTTTTTCCTTCGGGGTGGATGGGTGCACACCTGGCCATGCTCAGGGTTTACCCTGGCTCTGGGCTCAGGATACCACATGGGGTGCCAGGGATTGAACCCAGCTCAGCTGTGTACAAGACAAGATAGTACCAGTTCTACGACTTCCCCGGCCCCTGAAAGAGTGACTTTCCATGGATGGCTGCATAAACATTCCTGGGACATAGGGGGAGAAGGGGAACAGAGGTGATGAGACAGCAGAGGGAAATGGACAAGTGGTTAAATGGGTCATTTGATTTTAGAATTTATTTATGTATTTATTTTTGCCGGGGGTCACGCCCAGCGATGCACAGGGTTACTCCTGGCTCTACACTCAGGAATTACTCCTGGTGTTGCTCAGGAGACCATATGGGATGCTGGGAATCGAACCCGGGTCGGCCGCGTGCAAGGCCATACCCCGCCGTGCTACCACTCCAGCACTAAGTTGCATGCCAAGACGAGTGTCTTAAAAAAACAAAACCAAAATGAAACAAAAAACTGCTTCCCGTTCTAACGGATGGTTCCTCCTCAAGCCACGGGCGCCAGCCTTGATTCTGGGGGGATGTGCGTTGTGGGGAGCGCGGGAGAGGATGGGACTCTGGTGTCTGTGTGCCCCCAACTTGGGAGTTGTCTCCTGCAAATAGCACCAGGGATGAACCGACCATTTGGGACCAGCTGTGGGGGCTGGGAGGATGAGCGGATGGAAGGACCTGAGGTGGGAGGCAACCGTGGACACGCAGCAGACCCCGACAATCGCCACTCAAGAGTACAGAGGAGGGGGTCTCCCCGCAACCAGAACAGATGGTGGGGGTGGGGTGGTGGGTGCGCTGTGTCACAGGGAATTACGGCACAGTAGATTTCATGGGAAACGCATTTCCGGTCCTTGTGTCCTCCATCTTCGGCAGACTGGCAGTGGGCTGGCCTTGGGGATACTCCTGGCTCCTTGCTGGGGGCTGGGTGGAGGGAGGGAACTCTCCCTCCTGCAAAGCCTGTGCTCCCTGTGGCCCCAGACTTCAGAGCAAAGCTCAGATATGCTTAGGCCCATGTGCCTTTTTCTTTTCTTTTGTTTTGGGGCCACACCTGGTGATGTGAGGGGCTTACTCCTGGCATTGTGCTCAAGGATCACTCCTGGCGGGGGGAGGGTCCACCTGGGATTCCAGGGATCGCCACTGGGTTGGCCTCCAACAAGGGAAGTTCCCTGCCTGCTGTGCTATCCTGCAATTCCCCTATTTGTCCTTTTCATTCTGACTTTCGTTTGCATTTCTGCAGGAAGTTCAAATTCTGGGCTTATCTGCTCCACCTCAGTTCAAGATTTTTTCCATTCTGTTGAATTATGTCTTTTTCTCCTGATACGCTGGTTGAAGTTTTTGTTCTCCTTAGTCATAACAGTAAATGTAGAAAACGAATCTGTAACAAGATAGTTCTTTTTTGTGGCACATTTGGCGGTATTTGGGGCTTACTCCTGGCTCTGTGCTCAGAGAGCACTCCTGGCGGTGCTCGGGGGACCATACAGAGTGCGGGAATCAAACGTGAGTCAGACAAAAAGCAAGGCAAGACCCTCCCACTGTGATATTGATGTCGGTGAGTCCCACGGGTGACTTATGTGAAGCGGGGAGGAGAAAGAAGGTCACTTTCTCCCCAGCTGCCTCTTCCACCCGGGACCCAGGATTACTGGGTTCTTGTCTCACCTCGCAGAAAGGAATTTCAGGAGTTGACAAGCAGTGAAACAAATAGATTTTATCTGGAGGATTTTTGGAGAGGGAGAGAAAGGGATAAGCAGATAAGCGGGGGAATGGAGAGTAAGAGAGAGAGAGTATAGGGTCCAGAGAGAACGCGGGCTTCTCCGAGGGTGGAGAGAGCCCCTGCACACATCCCAGCATTAGACACGAAAGCATGAAAGTACACATCTCAAGAGGGGAGATGCGGGTGACACATGTGCTCGGGTACCACATGAGCTGGGCCACGTGGGCGCAAGCAGCACATGGGCTCCTTTGTTCAAGGTGGCCTTTATAGGGTTTCTCCAACCTGCCCCCACCTGAGGCTTCTTCCCAGGTAAAAGTCTGTTGCTGAGGAGGTTACCAGGGAGGTCCAAAAAGAGGAATTTCATGGGGAGGCCTATATCCTCAGGGTCTGCGGACGGTCTTATCGGGCCTTTGCTTTCTGTATCCACAAGGTGGCTCATTCCTAGAAATCTTCTTCCATGAAACTTTGTTTCATTGCAAAGGGCCTTTCCCTATCTACCTGCCTACATCACAACCATTATTGACTTACTGGTCTCTACTCTATCCTAAGTATCCTCTGTCCCCTACACTTGTGCGCGATTTTGAAATTCCACAATTTTAACCATTAAATCTGGAGGAATTTCTTGCCAAAACCTGCTGGGTTCCAAGATGAAATCAGCAGCCAGAGAGGCCATTTGTGGGTGACGACTTGGGGTCTCATTGGGGAGGAAAGGGCCAGCTCCACCCACATCCCGTGAGGCCCTACGTGTCTCGTCACTGTGAGCCCAAACCTGACTGTCCAGTGGCCTCTGGAGGATGGCGGCCAGCGGGCTGCCAGGGGGAACGGGCCAAGGCACGAAATCTATTCCCACCTGGGGTGGCCCAGTGCCTGTAACTTACTTCAGGGACTGGACACATTTCTGCCAAAAGCTGTTGGGTTTCGAGATTTGTTTCTGAGTCTCTGGGATCATGGCCGTTAAGCAGTTCAATCAGGAACCAGAGAGGCCATGCCTCCAATTATATAGCTGGACTGGAGGTGGTTTGTGTCTGTGTCTCCCACAAACCTAACTTTTGCCTGTTTACTTTCTTGGTAAACTCTGCCCCACGTTTTTGGGGTCTGGCCCAAGGCACAGCAGCAAATAGGGGGTACCTGGAAGTCTGAAGGCGCCATCAGACTGCTGATGCACTCACCTCACAGGTACAGAGAGACCTGCTGGTGGCACCATACCCCCAACCCAGTGCTTCTTACGGTTTACTCCTGCCTCTGCACTTAGCGATTGCACCTGCCGGGGCACAGATGACTGCATGGGATTCCTGTGATTGAACCCAGATCAGCCACATGCAAGATAAGAAACCTACTCACTGTACTACCTCTTTATCCCAAGATATAAACACTTTTAAGAAAATGGTATACAGGCACAGCGCAATAGTTCAGCTGGTAGGGCATGTGCTTTGGCCAATCTGGCTTCAATCCCTGACGTTCCGTATAGTCTGCCCAAGCACTGTCAGGAGTGATTCCTGAGTGCAGAGCCATGAATAAGCCCTAAGACATCACCAGGTGTGGCACAAACATAAAGAAACAAAAAGAAATTGGTGTATCAGAATTCCATTGTAGAAACTCTTTGACTTCTTTGACTCTATAGTTCTTGATTGCTAGCCAAAAATCTTTTATAAATAAACCGGAGAATAATCAGTTATCACTGGCAAAAAGGAAATAATTTTATTCAAGTAGATAAAGAACATTGTTTGCTCAAATTTTAATACTGCTTTACATAGTTTGTGAAACAATTTCAATCGTGTTTATTACTCAAAATGTCAATGGATTACGATCTTTCACTGGTGAGACACTTGATAATCTCCAGAGGAAAATACATCAAAAGCATATATACAATTATAGAAGTTCTTATAATCCATGTAGCCCTGATGGTACATTATTTATCACGTTTTACAGAACTAGAAAACATTCAAATGAACATAAATAGATTCAGACTGGATGATCACCTTCTGATGGTTCAGGTCCTTCATTTAATTTTTTCTGATAAGAAAATCCAAAATTATTAATGTTGAATTTCTCATCATACATTCATCTAAAACCACAGTGGAAAAAAAGTAAACTTTGTAAAGACAGTAAATTGGTTATTGTAGGTGTTTCACAAGTAGCTTGCTATCTAATCCAGGAACTGCTGGAGATTTCTGCAGAGTGCAGAGAACGAGGTGGCCGGGCCGAAGTTTTTGTTGTCGTAATTGTTGAGGTCGTCCCCGTTCCCTTTGAGAGCCGCCTCGGACATCATCTCCACTTTCATGTTGAGGTCCTGATTCTTTCTTTGGAGGTCCACAATCACGGAATTCAGGAAATCAATCTGTGTTCAAGGAGAGCGTGAGACGGTGAGCCATCTGCGGGAGCCATGGGAGCCCGCCACAGAGGAGGCTGGGCCCCGCTTCCAGTCCCCGCCCCAGGGTTGGAGGCAGCCAGAGCTCCCCTTTCCCTTCCTGAGCGCAAGCTCCCGGGTGCCCAGGGAAGACCCCAGGAGGAGATGCTGGTACCCCTCGGTTCTTCTCAGAGCAGGGAGTCAAGAGGGGTCTTCCCTCTCCTACAAAGACAAACTCACTTCTTTCAAATGAATGGGGCGGGGGGAAATCCCACTTTACAAAAGCAAGCATGACTGTAGGCACAAACATTCATGTTTCACTTGAAAACTGGCAGGCGCGTTGGGTTTGAGTGATAGCACAGCGGGAAAGGTGCTTGCCTCGCACGCAGCCAACCCAGGTTTGATCCCTGGCATCCTATAGGGGCCACCGGAGAGCAGCCAGGAGTGATTCCTGAGTGCAGAGCCAGGAGGAAGCCTGGAGTATCGCCAGGTGTGGCCCCCAAAGAAAGTGTAAATAAAACCAGAAAAACAGACTGATTCTTTTTCTCCCTCAGGGCAAGTTCTGATGGCCAGTCTGTGAGAGTGCCCAGGCCATCCCACACTAGAGCCAAGAAACGCAGATCTCTCTTCCTCCAGCTGAAAACAAAACAAAACAAAACAAAACAAAACATGGACATGTTCAGTTCCCAACAAACCCATACAGGGTCCACCTGCACAGCCCACATGCAAAGTTCACTTCAGCCCACAAGTGCCCTCCAGGGCCACCTGCTGTTAAGTACAGAAGTGCAGGAAGTGAGGGTGTGCGGGAACTCCTCAGGGCACTGGGACCCAGATGGTCCCCTTCCTCGGAGAGGATTCAAACGATAAAGCGCTGCAGACCCGGGTGGGATGGAAGGGGGGTTGGGGAAGGAGAGACATCAAGGAGGCCCCAAGGCTGACTCCTGCTGCAGGCCAGACCCGAGCCTGGTGATGGTAGGTGCAGGCACCGGACTGCAGCCAAGTGTGCAAACCCCGGAGGACCCCACCCAGCTCTCTCCCTTGACAGGAGCAAGAAGCAGGAAGGCAGCCCAGAGGACCAGACTCCCCCAGCTCTGGGCCTAGAGCATGCGCAAAGAGGCTGGAAAAGCCACATGCTGGTGGGCGTTTCCGTTTGCGACTGAACCTTCCTGGCAGGGAAGAAGCCCTCCAAAGTGGTGTTCGACTCTGGCAAAGTGAAGATTTGCCAATGTGATGGGAGCCCGAAGCCCAGGTTCTGGGAGAGCAGCAAGAGGAAGGGCATTGGAGGGCTCTGGCAAGGACATGACCCCTTGACTGAAGGGATGTGTCCTTGTCCATGGGGCCTCTCACTCCTTAAGCATCACCTCTTGTGCTGGGAGCGTGTGGGGGTGGGGTTCCGGCAGCATGTGCGCGGCCCCTGGTTCTCACGGGCGCCAGGGGAGCACAGCCCCTTCTTCCTCAGCTTCCCTCTTTTTGGCTTCTGTTATTTTAATGAATCAATTAATTTGGGGAGGGGCTTTTTGGGTCACAATCCGGCGTTGCTCAGGAGTGACTCCAGGCTCTGCACCCAGGAAGTACTCCTGGCGGTGCTTCGGGGACCATATGGGATGCCGGGGATGGAACCTGGGTTGGCCATGTGCAAGGCCAACACCCTACCTGCTATGCTATTGCTCCGGCATCATTCTCGGATATTTTAAATGGTAGATATTCCCCGACTCTTTTGAAGCATACACGCATATATACATATATACATGTCTGTGTATGTATACATGCTTATCTAGAAACTTTGTGGGTAGTCAGTTTGGTTTGTTTGGGGGCCACACCCGGTGGGGTAGGGACTAAACCCTAGCTCTGTGCTCAGGGATCACTCCTGGCTAGGGTCGAACAGCTCATGCTGTCAGCAGTCACTCGAGCCCGGGAAAGTGGGGCTGTGAGTTCAGAGGGCACTAGCTCACCTACAACTGCACTCAGGAATTACTCCTGGCGGTGCTCAGGGGACCATATGGGATGCCGGGGATTGAACCTGGGAATTCGGTGTGTAAGTCAAACGCCCTCCCCGCTGTGCTATCACTATGGCCCAGGATATGGTTTCTCTCAGGGCTGAGGCCGGGCCTACACAGCCCTGGTCACTACCATCACCCACCTTACTCTGCATCATCGCATTGGTGTTCCTGGTGTCCTCCAGGGAGGCCAGGGCCTGCAGGGACGCCTCCCGCTCGGCCAGCAGCTCGGTCTGCTGCGCCTCCAGCAGCGCCTGGTCTTTCAGCAGCCAGTGCAGCTGCCGCTGGAGCTTCGTGGCCTTCTGGCCCAGCAGCTCCTTCTCAGAGCCAAGGCTGTTCAGCTGCTCACGCAGGGCCGAATCCACGCGGGCGGCCTCCTCCTTCTCAGCTGTGAGCTCCTCGATCTCTTGCACCAGCGACTTCTGATCCCGAGCCAGCTCCTCGTAGGAGCACTGCAGCTTCTGGATGATGTTGTCCTTGTCCTTGGCCAGGGATAGGTTCTCCAGAACCAGCTTCTTGACATGCTCCTCCAGCTGGCCCCTCTCCTCCAGGCCCTTGTTACACTCGGCCACCAGGCTGCTCTTGCTCATCTGCAGCTCCTCCACCAGGGCCTGCAGCCCCAGCTTGGCGACCTGCAGTGCGTCCTTCTCCGCGCCCACCCTCTGGAGCTCCTCCTGCACCGCCCTGCCCTCTTCCAGCACTTTCTCTTTCTCCGCCTCGAGGGCTTCTCGGTCCAGCCGCTCCTGCTGGCAGAGCTTCTCCGCGGCCCACCTGGCCTCGATGACCTTCTCCTTATCCAAGCGAATCGCTTGGTTCAACAGCCAGAGCTTCCTCTGCTCTTCCCGCAGCGAAGAGTTTTTGGCCTCCGCTTCTCTGAGTTTCAATTGAAACCACCCTCTCTCGGACTTCAGACAGAGCTTCTCCTTTGCCAGCAATTCATTCTCTGACCTCAGGGCCCTGCGATCCTCTGACATCAGCTCCATCTCTTCTTTGGCCGAGCTTAATAAGCAAGTTAAGGACTGCAGAAACAAAAAGCGGGGAAGAATGGAAACAAGAATGAGATCAAGCAGGCACAAGCAAGCCAAGCACTTCTTGTGGCCTAAATACCAGAAATGAAAATGGCAGAGTAGTCTTACCTGCACACGCGTGTATACGCGCACGCGCACACACTCACAAACACACGCACACACAGACTCAGGATGGAGAGGCTCAAACACAGTTAGCTTCTTAGCGTCAACATAACTACCTGCCTATTTTGTGGATGGGGGCCCCACACCTGCTGGTGTTTGGGTCTCGCTCAGGGTTCTGTGTTCAGGGATCACTGCTGGCAGGGCCGGAGGACCATACGGGATGCTGGGGATCAACCCCGGGTTGGCGAGTACAAGGCAGCACCCTACCCATTCTACTATCAGCCAATTTGATTTTTGAAATGCCGTCTGAAATGATTCCTGACAGCTCCCCGGAAGGTGTAAGTACAGTTGGATCTTGACATTGGGGCATAAGATTTTTCCCCCCACTTCAATTCTTCTATTATAAAATCCATCACTCTGTCCTAGAAGGGATGCATTCTAAAACTAGTTTTCAATACAATTCAAAGAACTACAAAAAGTATTTTGTTTTGGAACTTTGTGCAGGAGGGGAAGGGAAAAGCAACCACTGCTTGTCAAACGATTTTCACAGGGACAAACAGAGGCAGGAAATGGACTTAGTCCCAAAAGTTATACACTTTATAGAAAATCCAGACGAATCCACCAAGCTTTGGAGACTGAAGCCAACAGTTTTTGCTTGCCAAACACAGTAACAAATCTCAAAATGGAGACATTAGTGGGCCCGCTCGAGCCAATCGATGAGCAATGGGAGGGCAGTGTTTGCAGTCATTTGGGAGGGGCCCAGGGGCTCCAGGAGGACTGGCCGCACACGGGTCAGGGTCTCCCTCACCTCCTCTCCCTGCCCGTCAGCAACGGGTTGTGCGTTTTCATTTCTGAGTCTCAATGCACACCACAGTTGAACCGCCATGTACTTTCCAGAACTTTCTGCAGCAAGGGCTATCTTCTCTGTCCAGCTCAGCAGCCATGAGCCGCAGCAGGCTACTGGTGTGTGCTGGGCAGCTGACCGCTGACGGCCATGTTACCGGAATGGGACTGACCTGAGCATGCACACGAGGCTGCTGGCCATAGAACTGGGCCAGCAGGTGGTCCAGAGAGGAGACGTAGCCCTGGCTGCGGTGCGTGGTGGAAAGCGGCCGGGCACCAACACACACACGGGCCACGGCCGCCATCAGCCGCGGCGCTGCCCTGCGCCCACCCACCTTGGCCTTGTCGGCTTGCGTCTTCAGCTCGGCCACCTCCCGCAGCAGGCTCCCGTTCTCCGCCTGCACCGCCTGCAGCTTCTCCTTCGCCTGCAGCAGCAGCTGCTGAAGGGCCTGCGGCGCCTCCTCGTGCTGCCCCTGGATCTCCACGCTGGCCTTGGCGTGCTCGGCCTGTAGAGCCTGGCACTGGCTGCGGCTCACGTCCACCTTCTCCTGTGGGGAGCCGGGGGCCACCGTCAGCCGCCGGCCCCCTGCCCGCTCCCACCACACACGCACACACACGAACAAACACGAACACACACACACAACGCAAACACACAAACATACACACACGCACACACACGGCCCCTCTGCTCTGCTCACCAGCATGCACACACAAACACACATGCACACACACGCGCGCACACACGGCCCCTCAGCTCGGCCGCTTTCGTTCAAGTTCTCCTGAAGACTACGAAGCACTAGCCCCATCCCCTGCAGCTCCTCGGCCAGGCTATCGGCCTACCAGTGTCACAAGGATGGAGTGAATGGACCAAGGAGACAAACAGGAACGGGAAGGGGAAAACAAAACAGAAAACACGTATGAGAAGCCCATGACCCAACACAACCCCGAAGAACAGAGGCGAGAGGTGAGCGTGATTGCCTGAAGCTCACGAAGCCAAGGCCTTGGCGCCGGCAGTTCTGGTGATGACTGTCTAGTGGTTATTGAAAACGGCCCAAACAGAGGCGTTTTCTAGACCTAACTTTGGCGTGACCAGAAAATAAGAAAGCCTATGAGAAAGACTGACTTTCCAGGGGCGGGGAGACGGCACAAAGGGCTGGAGTACACACCAGGCCCGAGTTGGAACTGCAGCACCACTGGGCGAGACTGAGATCGGTCCCCAAGCTGAAAAGCCCCACTACTGCTGGGCGGGAGGACCCCAGAGCCCAGAGCATGGCTTGGCGAGGAAGAAGGAAGTAAGCAAGGGAGGAGGGAAGCTAAGGATAGGAAGGAGGGAGGGAGGAAACAGGGAAGAAAGGGAAAGGGAGGGGAGGGAGGGAATAAAAGGTTATCTTTTTTTTTTCCTTTTGGCTTTTTCGGTCACCCTAAATGCTCAGGAATTTCTCCTTGGCAGTAACCCGGCCAGCTCACCGAGAGTATCTCGCCTGCACAGCAAGCCTGCCAAGCTCCCCGTGATGTATTCGATATGACAAACACAGTAACAAGTGTCACAATGGAGACGTTACTGGGTCCGCTCGAGCTAATCGATAAACAACGGGAGGGTAGAGACAATGACAGTGACCCTATGGGATGATGGAGATGGAACCCACGTGAGCCGCGTGCAAGGCAAATGCCCTTCCCACTGTACTATCACTCCGGCCCCCAAGATTTACTTTCTTGTAGTTTCTTTTCTGTGACTTTAAAAGTTTGAGAGGTTTCAATATGAAATTTAAAATGAGGAACCTCTAATCCCCTAGACAGCAGTCACCCGAACTTGACGTTTGTTACATCTTGATGCGAACAAGTGGGTCAGCTATCCCCTGCTCTGTCCTAGGAATTGATTCCATTTGTTTCAGCCGGTGTTTCTGGAATGCCAGCCAAGGAGTCCTGAGTCCTGAAGGGAACTCCCAGGGATCTCGGGGCCCTTCTGTTATGTCTGTCAGTCCTGTCTACAAAACTCACAGCCCTTCCATCTTGGCCAACAGAGAAGTTTCTCCAACAAAGTGCCCAGCGCGGGGGGGAACGGGGGGGGGGGGGGTGAGGGCACGTCCCTACCACCACAATCCTATAGGAGGAAAAGGGCATCTCTCGGGGCTCCTTGGTGAGAACTGCAGCTTCCTCGGCTTGGCCCAGATCTCACTGTCTCGTCCTTCCCCAGGGTCAGGGCTACCATGAGAGTCCATGCCTGTGGCCAGCAGGGGGCCATGCTGGAAGGCGGACTTGGCCCAAGCACCTGTTAGAGGCTGAAAGGGATGAAATCTCTGCAGGGCTGGCCGGGGGCTTGTGCTGCAGGGACGGAGGGGCTGGCAATGAGAAATACCAAGATGGGCCACGTCACCAGCCTTGAGGGAGCTCAGAGGCTCAGAGGCATCGAGCACCAGCTGGGAACTGAGGCGCCTCGGGGAGAGGAGGGCAAAGCCCGTCACACGAGCAGGTGGTCAGCAAGGTCAGGGGAAGACCCTCGCGGCCTGACTCGAGCCCAAGTGTCTGGGCGAACTCGGCGAGTATGCAGCGAGCCCAAGAGGTGGGGGGCAGAGGTTTGCTCTGGGGGCTCCTATCTTGTTTTCTCACTGGCCTGGTGAAGAATTCTCTGTTTCAGAAAGACCCCAGACGGGCCCGATTAGCCGGGGCCAAGGCTAGCACGGCATCCAGGTGCTGGGGACCAATGACAACCCCCGAATCATGCCGACTCCTTCTCAGTCCCCTCAGAGGGAACCGCACGGGACGTGACCGGGAGACCTGTCAG
Source organism: Sorex fumeus (assembly GCF_029834395.1). Classification (NCBI taxonomy): domain Eukaryota; kingdom Metazoa; phylum Chordata; class Mammalia; order Eulipotyphla; family Soricidae; genus Sorex; species Sorex fumeus. Next base: position 4,560,389 of record NW_026606086.1, on the reverse strand, counting down.
CACCAAGCCGGAACACGGCGGCGAGCAGACTGACACACAGCATGCAGGGAGCGAGCGTGGAAGTGGGCGAGGGCGCCCGAGTACCAACCTGCAGCTCTCGGCCCGCTTTGCATTCTCTAACTCCTGAATCTGCTGCTCAGCCACCTGGAGCTGCTGCCTGAGCTTCTCCATTCCCAATTGACCTTCGGAACTGGCCTTCCAGAGCCCATCGAGCTGCAAGAGCTTCTGCTGGGTGGCCTCCAGCTGTGCCGTGGCATTGGCCAGGGCCTGGGCTTGCTGACTACACACGGCCCGCAACCCGTCCAGGTGCTTTACCTTCGTCTCCGCCTCCTGCAGCTTGTTCAGGGCGTCCTCCATCTCCACCAGGTGCTGGTCCTCAATCTGCTCAAGCTTGGCCCGTGCGGCCTCCAGGCTGTTCTTCTGCTCCTGGGCCGTCCTGAACAGCCGCGACCTGAGCGTCTGTAGCTCGGAGGCTTGCGCTGCACGCTCAGCCGCCTGCTGGGCCTTCAGGCTCTCCACCTCCTGCTGGTACTCGAACTGTAGCCTCTCGATCTGCATCTTGAGCTCGGCCAGCTCGGCCGCCTCGGCGCCCACGCCCTGGCTCACGCATGCCTTCGGCTCGCCCATGGCCTGTTGGTGCGGGGCGATGGCCGTCTCCAGCTTGGACTTCCTCAGGGCGATCACGTCCGCGTTCTCCTTGTTGGCATGGTCCAGCTTGGCCCTCAGGCACTCGTTCTCCTTGGCGAGCTTCTCAGAGGCCACCTGCAGGGTCTTCACCTCCTTCTGGTGGGAAAACAAAATTTCCATGAACTTAAAACAGGAAGGAAAAGAAGCAGAAATAGAAATTTGTCTTTTCCAAACTGACTGTTTGCTTCTTCTTGTTTTAAGGAAAAGCTTCCAAAAAATGGGGTTCTAAAGGATTTGATTTGTGCTGCTCGACTGAAAATCAAAGCTGAGGCAAAGGCATAGACCCGACTGTCAGAACGAGAGAAAAACGCTCATCAAGAGCAGCCTCCAGCCCCAAGGAGCAGAGATGTGTCAGCCGGGCCCTGCCAGGTGCATGACCCCAGGTATCCCTGTCTGATTCGGAGTCTCCAGCAGAAGTGGTCCCGGCGGGGTCGGCCAGGCCGCCCCGCATCCTTGCCTGCACCCTGCAAGCCTCCGGGACCTGCCCGGGCTTTACCTGCAGGTCGCCTTTGGTGATGGACTCCTCCTCGACTCGGAACTGGAGGTCTTCCACTTTCCTGTGGGGGAGAGGGAGACGTTGTGAGGGGCGTCACTGCTGCCCCCCATGAGGGCCACCATCTTGTAGATGCGCCTGACCCAGCCCCCGGCTCCACACACAGGAGGGCTGAGAGAGTCGGGGAGGGCCAGAGCGAGAGGACAGCAGGCAGGGCGTTTGTCTTGCACGTGGCCGACCCGGGTTCAATTCCCAGCATACCACTATGGACCCCGGAGCAATGCCTGGAGTAATTCCTGAGTGCCGAGGCAGGAGTAACCCCTGAGCATCGCTGGGTTGACCCAAAAAGAAAAAAAAGAAAGTCAGCGAGTCCCCTCAGCTTCGAGCACTGGGTGGGACCCGCAGGCTACAGGAGGAAGCTAGGCCGAGCCAACGCCAGGTGCAGTATCATATCAACCCTTTCTGCCTCGCAGCTAACAGAGGTGGTTAAAAACTGACCCGCGGCGCCTGTCAGTCCCTCCCAGCCAGCGCCTGTCTCCACATTGGGACAACAACTGAGCCCCTGGGGGAGAAGCAGCCAACGACTCGGGGGCGGGGAGAGGAGGGGCTCCCAGTGACTGTCGAGTCGGCACGTGGAGCTGAGGGGCTGAGCCAGGCACTGGCAGTGCCCCTGGGCACCACACTGCCGGGAGCCCATCTGAAAAGGCGGTCTCGGCCAGCACCCCGTGTCCATCTGTCTGCGGCCAGGCCTCAGCCCCGCGTCCGTCTGTCTGCACCCCGGCCTGAGCACCACGTCCGTCTGTCTGCAGCCTACCCTGAGCCCTGTCTGTCTGCTGTCGTGCCCCATGAGTACTGTGGGTTTCCTCCCGCCTGGGACTTAACCACAGGGACTCCCACAGGGCCCACTGGGTTAGGACAGTTCCTTGCCACCCAGCACAGGCCTCCTGAATACCAGGCCAGGTGGACACAGCAGGGAGGGCCGGGGGTGGCTTGGCTCCACTGAGCTCCCCCCCCAGCCCTCCCGGTGAGGCCGCGCTGAGGACTGGGCACCCGTTGGTTTCTGGTTCTCACAGCCCTGGAAGGCCAGGAGTGCCCCAGCCGAGGGAGCCCCCAGCTCCGGGCACGGCCTCACCTCTTCTCCTCCTCCAGCTGGTTCAGCAGCTCCACCTTCTCCCAGTCGGTCGCTTCCAGCATGGCCCGCAGCTCATTGTTCTTGGCCTCCAGCTCCAGAACGTGCTGTAGAGGCAATGGCGCGTGAGTGGCCTCGCCCGCCCCCAACAGCCCTCTGTGGGCTGGCATCGCCACCTGTCACCACGGCAAGCTGAATGGATCTCCCACCTAAGCTACGGCATTTCTGGAAGGCCAGAGGGGAACCACACCACGAAAGCACCGGCGCGGACAACTCGGCACTCCCTAAACCCCCACAGGGCGAGCAGAAGGCGCATGCGATCAAGCCACGCGCCGGACGCCACCGCAACGACGGCAGACGGGGACCCACGGCCTCTGCCTGCACCGCCTGCACCAAGCTCGCGCCCAGCCTCTACCGCAGGCGTCTCTCGGCCCCGGCACTGCCGTCTGCACAGACGTCACCTGGTCGTGCCCGTTCCGGCCAGGGCCAGCTCCTGCTCTATCTCCCCCATGTGGCTCGTGGCCTTGGCCACCTCCGCCCGCTCTAGGTCCCGCTCGGCCAGCAGCTTCTCAATGTGCTGCTGCTTCTCCTTCAGCGCCTCCTGGAGGGCGGTGGTGCCAGAGATCTTGTGGGCGTAGCGGGAGGAGGTTTCCGGCAACTGCAAAGGAAAAAGAGACGTGAAGGGGATGGGGCCGGCCGACACGGGCATGCTCGCGGTGATCCTCGGCAAAGCACATGGAGCAGTGCTGCATCCTTGCATATGGGCCAGCGACTCTCAGCAGAAACGTCATGAAACCTTCCCGAAGATCCTTGAACGGGACCTGGGCTCCACTGATCTCGGGCCTCGTGGGAATCCAGAGACTCTTCTGCAGAGCCGGAGGCAGCCCCCTCCACAGCCCGCTCTGGCCTGAGCTTCCTTAAGGCTGAGCCCTTGGCTTGAGCTTGAGGCCGGCTCCAGCATCTTCAGCCTTGCAGGTCCGTCAGGGTCTCCCTGGGCAGCCTGTCCCTTCTCTCTTCCTCTTCCTTCCAGCTCACCTCGCTCTCCCGGGCACCCGCCCCATGCCTGAATAGCAGTAACCAGAGACTCTTGTCTCTGGGAATGGCCCCGTGCCCCCAGGGGTCACTGGGTGTGACCCTATAAAAGACCCCTTTGCCATCTGCCTTCGAAAATGGGAGATGAGAGGCTAGAATGATAAACTTGCGGGAAAGGCGCTGGCCTTGCACGCCGCTGACCTGAGCTGGATTACAGGTACCCACCCCATAGGGTCCCGAGCCCACCAGGAGTGACTCCTGAGTGCAGAGTCCAGAGTAAGTCCTGAGTATTGCTGGGGCATGGCCAAAGTCCAGGGGAAAAAAAAGGAAAAAGTGGTGGGTTCGAATGTGTGAGGGCTCACGCCCAGCGAGCAGGACAGCAAGGGCAGCTCAGGGAAAGACCAAGCACAAAGGGAAGGAGAGAAGAGGCAAAGACAGTGAGGAGGGGAGGGGAGTGGGCTGAAGGGCTGCGGGGACCGGGGGTCCTGTCCGTTCTATCCTGGGCTCGTGGTCGCTCATGGTCGCTCTGCAGACCCAGATCCCTCTCTGCACAACGGCCCCTGCAGGAGGGGACATGGCGGGACCTGATCTTCATTCTTCGGGCACATGGTGGCGGGGGCTGCAGCGGTGATGGCCAGGACTTCCGCTCCTTCTGCCCGGCCATCCCTGTTCCATCGCCCTGCTGCGGTCCAGCCGCAGGTTCTCTTGCCGCTTCCCCGCATCATCTGAGCTGCTGCCAAACGCCTCCTGACCGACGGGCCCAGCAGGGCCCAGGCTGTCCACTGCTGCTTTGCCTGCTGGGAGCTCTCGAGCCACCTGGTTCTGTCCGGAGAGCGGGATCATCCTTGCCTGTGCGTAAGGACCTGGCCGTGATTTCCCGATACACTTAAAGTATATCTGGTCCGATTAAATGCCCTCCCCAGGGCCAAAGAGTCTGTTGGGGGGGTGGGGGAAGGTGCTTGCAGAGGTTCAAGATCCAGCACCATCAGGAGTGACCCCACCCCCCAAGCAGAGAGCCAGGAATAAGCCCTGAGCACCCCTGGGTGTGGCCCCAAAACCAAATAATAACTAAAATTTCTAGGAGCACACGAGCTCTCGGGCCAGCCATGTGCAGTGCTCCCGGGAACTGCAGTCAACTCGGATTTCAAGGGGTGGCTGGGAAGAGCTTGCCAGCCTTGGGGGTCTAACACCAAGACCCGGGCTCAACCCCCCTCCACCGGGAGCAGCCCCCAAGCACCACGCCTGGAGTCCCTGAGCACTGCCAGGTGAACACCAAAGAGCAAAAATAAAAACTAAGAAAGGCGGGCGGCGGTGTTCCCTGAGCCTCCTGGCCTGAGCGGGTGGGGCAGGCCAGACGCACGTGCTTCCTGGGCCCGAGACAGCTCCCTGAGGAAACCAGCACAGGAGCGATGGGCTTCTTTCAGCCAACTATGGAGACGAGACTGTGAGGTTCAGGCGCCGGAGCAGGGAGAAAGCAGCACCCCTAGCATGGGGGGAGGCGCGTGCTGAGGGGCTGGGCAAGGTCGGGGCCACGAGCTGAACTCAGGATGCTGATGCCAAAGCCTCTGCCCTGCGCGTGGTTTGTGAGGCCCCAGGCTCCATCCCAGCAAGGCCAGGCCTTCTGTGGGAGCCTGGTACCTCAGAAGAGCAACTCAGCCAACAGACGAACAGGGAGGCCTCCACAGGGCACGCACGGACCCGTGTGCATGTATGTATGCGTGCATGTATGTTCCGGTGGGCATATCTACACGCACCTGTGTGCATGCGCGCGTTGTGTTTATGCATGTATGTGCCTGTGTGTGTATACCCATAAGCCTGTGTATATACGGTATGCACTACGTGTACATGTATGAGTGACTGTGTGTATGAACGCTTGTGTGTGCACTTATGGAATTATGTTGTCGAGGTATACTTCCGTGAAGTCACACAGAATCTTTCTATATTCCTGTCATAGACGCTAACGGTGATGTTCAGTTTACGAGTGAGCTCCACCCTGCATAAAGATATGCAAGGCAGGGGCCAAAGAGCTGGAGAGCGAAGCCCCAGCGCTGCCCAGGCTCAATCCCGGAGGCCCGCCAGGAATAATCCCGAGCACAGAGGTGGGAGAAAGCCCTGAGCTCTGCCAAGTGTGACCCCAAAACAGAACCAAACAAGATAGCGGGGGGAGGCTGGAGATACGTCTCAGGCGTAGGGCTCTTGCTTGGAGGTGGGAGGCACCGGCAAAACCCCAGCACTGCAAACGGCCCTTTGAAGCACTGTAGGGTATGGCCCACAGTCAAGCAGAAAAACAAAACCAAATTCCACAAATGGGCTGGCTCGCGAGGGAAGGAGAGGGGCTTCTGAGTCTGCTCTCCTCCTAAATGGTGAGGCGAAGGGAAGGAGGAGTCGGACGTGAGGATACAGGTGGGGCAGGGAAACCTGGTGGTGGTCGAGCAAGACAGGACTGGCCCCAGGCCTGTGCCCACGGCGCGTGGCCTCCTGGCTCCCGTTCCCGTGTCATCTGTTTTGTATCTTCCATTGCACACACACTCACTCCCTCCTCTTCCGCATCGAGGGTCAATGCACGGAGCAGAGGCGGCGGCAGGAAGCGCAGCCCCCAGCAAAGCCAGCCCCCCGGGACACCCTCTCCATCGTGGGCCCGTTTCCCTGTGGACAATATCTCAGGGCACCCTTGCATATTCAGACACACTTTAGTGTTTATGACTCAGATCGACATGAGAGGAGAAGCCACTAGGCCCCAGCTTTGAATTGCGGCACCGCAATGGACAGAAGTCAAGGCCACTCTGCATGTGGACAGCGGTACAGAGGGACAGGAGGGAGCAGGGAGAGACGGAGAGAGCAAAGAAGCAAGATGAAGGGCCAAGCGTTCCCCAGAGTCTCTGGGCCCTGCTCTGACCCTCAGGCGCCCCCTTCAGCTACCCCACTTCATCCCTAAGGTGGCCTGAGGCCAGAGAGGAGCCCTGAGCACCCCAGGAAAGGCCCATCCCTGCTCCTGTCACTGGTGGTGGCTGGGAAGCCACTCGCCTGCCACCCGGAGCTGCTCAGCCCACGTGCTCCTGCTCCGCCTCTCGCCCCTGGGGCTGTGGGAGTCTGTGGGGGCCCGAGCACCCCGCAGTGGTAGGGGGCTGCTTACTAGTCGCGTGCGGCCGGATCTGCTGCACTCGAATGAGGCCCCGGAGCTGACGGAGCTGAACGAGGAGGCCGAAGGGCTGCGCTTCAGGCTGGCGGGGGTGGTGGCCATCACATGCCTCACGGCGGCCACCTTGCCCTGGGCCGGCGTCGTGGACGGGAAGCCGATCTTGGTGACTTTGTGAATGGGAGCAAACAAGCCATACTTGGGCTGACACTGGAAGTACCTGCGGACAACGAGGAGGGGGGGACAAAAACACCTTCGGCAAGAGACCAAGAGACACAAGCGCCGACCCAGAAGTCCACTGAGTCCCACAGTCTCACACCCCCACAAACGAACACGCTCCCACAGCCCCACATGCCCACACACTCACACCCCAACAAACACACACACACACGCACCCCAAACAACACTCCCACACTCTCACACTCCCACCCCAACAAACACACTCACACTCACACCCCAACCAACACTCCCACATTTCCACAGCGCCACACTCACACTCACTCCCCAACAAACATCATACCCTCCACCAGCCCACACTCACACACACTCACAACCTAACAAACACACACACACCCCAACCAACACTGCCACACATAAACACCACAACCAACACACACTTACACTCACACCCCAACCAACACTCCCACACTTCCACACTCTCACAGCCCAACAAACACACTCACACCCCAACCAACACTCCCATACTCTCACACTCCCACCCCGTCAAACACACACACTCACACCCCAACAGACACTCCCACATGTCCACAGCCCCACACTCACACACACTCACTCCCCAGAAACACACATACTCACACCCAAACCAACACACACTCACACTCGCACCCCACCGACACTCCCACACCCACACACACTCACACCCCAACCAACACTTCCACACACCCACAGCCCCACAGTAACACACACGCACACCCCAACCAACACTTGCACGCTCTCAAACCAACACTGACACGCTCTCATTCCCCCACAAACACGCTCACACCCCCACCAACACTCTCATGCCCACGCCCCCACCAACACTCTCATGCCCATGTCCCCACCAACACTCTCACAGCCCCACACTCACACGCTCACATACACACTCCCTCATACATTCACACCCACACTCGCTCGCATGCCGCCCACCCCCACCACGCAAACCAAGGGCGATTCCAAGCAGCCTCCCCGGCATCTGAAGGGTGACAGCAGGCCCGGGGGGTTCCTGCGGCCCGAGCACAGCTGCATATGGGGGCCCCAGGCTGTACCCACATCCCTGCAGGGTCCCCGAGTGCCACCGGAAGTGGCCCCGCCTAAGAACCAAGTGAAGTGGCCTGCAGTCCTCTCAGCGCCTCCCGGGCACCGTGCATGGACCCAGGCTGTCTGGGGGGCAGGGGGACCCACCTCCTTCCGGCCACGGCACCATCGTTCTTGCCCAGTGGCTTGTCCAGCTCTACGCCGCACCAATCCCCCTTGGCGAAGTCCGTCTCCCCGAGGAAGCGCACCACACCGGCCTCCATGCCTCCCACCTGCAGGAGGGATGGAGGGACGTGGGTCAGGCACCCTGGACTGAGCACAGCGCCCCCACCCCCGCAAACGAACATTCTGGCTTCAGAGTCGGGATTTCCTGAAGAAACCCCAAAGGTCAAAGTGCCATTTCCCCCCGCAACCCCTACAGGGTGAGCAGACGCTGCTGCTCAGTGTCCATGCAAGGCAGCGGCATTCACACCCACTCGCTGTCACCGGTGGCCTGGCTGACCACACCCCCGGGAATCTCTGACCCAGGCCAGCCACCTGGTGTGGCGAGGGGATCGCTGCCCCGTGGGTGTGGGAGCGGAGCACTGGCAACCCCACCGCAACTTTGTTCATTGGTTTGTTTTTGAGTCACAGTCAGAGTGCTCAGGGCTTACTCTTGGTTTGGTGCTCACGGATCACTCCGGGATGTGCTTGGGGGACTGTACATGGGACCAAGACTTAAACCCCGGGTCAGAGGCGTGCAAAGCATGACCCCTCCCCACGGCATGACCCCTCCACCCTGTTTTGGCTAAACTGGTAAAACTGGCAGCATCCCCGCACGCATCCATCACGCTGGAAACTGCAGGACCAGGCGTCCCGGCTGCTCGTGCTTCCACCCAAACCGCGAGTCTGGAGGAGCTGATGAACCAGACAGGCGAATGGACAGCCACCCGCGACCACTGCCCTCGGCACTCACCAACACCTGGTCCCCGAGCTTCAGCTCCCGCTCCCCTTTCTTGAGGGAGCCAGCCTCAGAGAGGTTGGAGATGGACTCGCTGGTCGTCCTGGTCAGGCTGCTGATGTGAGGGGTGGCCGGTGCCTCCTTCGCGGGGGACTGGGGCACCTTCGCGGTGCCGGCAAGGGCCGGGGAGGCCGACAGGGGCGGTGTGGCACAGGCGGCAGGCGCTGGCTGCTGGCAGTTGGTCTCATCGTCGGCCTGCAAGCTCCTACTCAGCTTGGACGGCCGGGTGAAGATGCCCTTCAGCGGCTCGCACTGGAAGTAGCGCACACCCGCCACCGAGCCGTCGTTCTTGCCGATGGGCTCGTCCAAGACGATCCCGGCCCACTGACCAGGGGCAAACTGGGTCTCCCCGAGGAACTGGATGAATCCAGGCTTGTTCCCGTTCACCCAGACTCGTTCCCCGACCTGGAAGTCGCCCACAAACTCCTCCTGCATCTCCGAGGAGGGGGCGCTGGGGGTTTTCTCCCCAGGCACGGTCTTCTCAACGGGAGCAGCCGCTGGAACAGCAGAGACGGTCAAAAGGGTCAGAAGGGACAGGAAGGGCCTGTGCAGGTCCAGTTAAAGTGTGGTTGGGGGAGAGGGACACCCAGCAGTGCTCGTGGCTACTCCCAGCCAATGACGGGGGCTGCTTGTGGCGAAGCCTGGCCGGGCCAGCCGTGAAGCGGACGTGCTCACCTACCGCAGCATCCCAGGCCGCAGTCATACTTTGGGCAGCTCAGGGGAAATCTTTGGATACACCCCGTGATACTACGGACCAAGCCAGGTGAAAGCTCGAACCCAGTGTCTTATTTCTGCTGTGTCCACTGGCCCATCTTCTTTTTCTTTTGGGCGGGGAGCAACACAGCCAATGCTCAGGGCCTATTTCTGGTTCTCCGTTCAGGGTTACTCATGGTGAGGTTGAGGGTAGAGAGTCACATGGGGTGCCAGTTGCCCTCCCCACTGTACTGTGGCTTTGGCCGGCAATGAGGCCCTCTAGTCCAGGTGAGTCCACCTCCCTAAGCCTGTCCCCAAGCCCGGGCAAGGGAGCTAGCAGTTAGAAGGGAGCGGGTTGGTCGCCTCAGCTGTCACCGGTTGCCGTGACAGTAAACTCACAGAACGTGACACTCGTGTGTGAGAGCTGTCCCCAGAGCCACGGACGTGTCTACAGCTCAGGGAGCCCTTCCCGGGCGAGGACTCGGGATGGGGTTCCCGGGTGGGAATGAGTCTCCGTTGGCCTGGGCTGAGCGCACTTACCGGCCGAGGGTGCCTTCAGGGCCCAGCTCCCATGCTTGAGGATCTTGGTGGGGGCCTTCAGCCCGCTGGGCCTCAGCAGACTCATGGTCAGGCGGTCAGACGCTGCCACGGCCACTACCAGGCCCCGACCATCGAGCCCACTGTGGGGCCTTCTGAGGCACACTCGTTCTCAGGACTAAATCTCTGAAGAGCAGAGGAGAGAGTCTGTCTCAGGCGAGCGACCACAGCAGCTTCCGGAGCCCAGAGAGCTGCCAGTCTGGCACTCGCCACCCCGAGTGCGACCCCCAGTCTCCCGCACAGCCCCCTGAGCCCACCAAGTGTCATTCCTGCGCAAAAACTCAATCCAAAACAGACAAACAAACAACTGCCGATTCGGGGCCAGAGAGCAGAGGGGACAGGTACTAGCCCTGCGGGCAGCTGACCCTTGCGCCCTCCCTGCCATCACTCCCACCACCAAACACATTCAGGAGCCAGAAATCATCCCTGAGCACCGCGACTGTCACTGACCACCTCCCCGTCCAGACACTGACGAGCCGGCAGGCGACGCAGCAGTGATGGCTGGTCTTGTGTGTGCGTGTGTGCGTATGTACATGTGTGAGAGGCCCGGGGTTACACGTAGAAGCTAAGGCAAGCAACAGGCACACTTTTTTCTATGGGCTGAGAACTGCAAGGGAAAAGGGCCCAGCAAGACTGCGCCATGGGGGGCTGGAGAGCGATAGCACAGTGGGAAGGGCATTTGCCGTGCACGCGACCGACCCAGGTTCGATTCCCAGCATCCCATATGGTCCTCTAAGCACTGCCAGGACTGATTCCGGAATCCAGACCCAGGAGTAAACACTGTGCATCACCAGGTGTGAACCAAAAAGAAAAAAAAAATTGTGCCAAAGGGGAACGAAGGAGTTTTCGGCATTTCCTTCATTCCTTGTGACGCTGCCCAGGTTGGATAACCACAAGCCAGTATTAACTCCATTTCTTAACCCACAGAACTGAGGCAGACAGGTAGATGGGGAAAGCGTCCCCATGGCGATGGAACGCCGAGAAAGTCAACAAAAGCTTCATGGCCACCAAAAGACTACCTGAGTGCACGGGACCCAAGATCTTGTCAAAATTAACCCACATTATGAGGCCCAGAGCAGGCTGGACCCCCTGAGGGAATAGGAACAAAGGGCAGGAAAGGAATTTCTAAGAGGACCATGGACCACTCAACTCTACCCCGTTGGCAACCACCCTAGCAACGGACTCTAGGTAGCTAGAAACTCCCACCAGGGGCAGCCTGGGGAAATCCCTAGATAAGCCACCTTGAACCAAGGGAGGGCGCTCATGTGTGCCCGAGCCCAGGTACTGCTCTTGCCTATGAGGTCCATCATGTCACGGGCTTCTCCCCTCCTGAGGTGTGGACTTTCAGACCGAATGCAACCTAGCAACATAACATGTTCAGTGGCTTTCCGCACCTCTGGAGAAGCCGCACTCTCTCTCGAGCGTGTTACTCCCTCCCTCCTTCCCCTTCCTAAAGGCCTCCAAATAAAATGTTTCTGCTTCATGCTCATCTCCTGAAATGCTTTTCTGCGAGGAGGACAAAGACCCGGGGGCATGAGGAGGTCGAGGATCGACTCCCTTTCCCTGAAAAGGGCAACCCCTCACTCCGGCCCAAGACCCCGGGAAGGCCTAGTGGGCGTCGTGGGGCTGGCGGGGCTCATCGCACTCAGCAGTGCCAGCGCTCCAGCCAGTCTCGGGGGAGTGATATATTCTCCTCTACTTCTCATCAGCCCCCCATGAGGGCCCACTGACTTCAGAGTCATTCCATATTTCAATAGAGAAGTCCGCAAGGGGCAGAGAGGCAGGACAGTGGGGAGGGCACTTGCCTTATATCCAGTTGTCCTGGGCTCGATCTCCGTCAGCACAGGGACGTTAGCCGGCCAGGGTCACCCCTGGGCACAGCCAGGTATGGCCACCCCACCCCACCCCGCCCCCACCCCACCCAAAAATATATATATATAACTAGTAAAAAAACTTAAACTAACTAAAGATTAAAAACTATCATACACTAAAGAACTGTTAGAGAAAAAAGCCGCCCCCACGCGGGCAGAAAGCCCAGAGACTCAGATTCACCTGTGTCACACTGCACTCGCAGCTTCAGTACTGAGCTCTGCCAAACAGGCTCGTGCCAGTCTCGTGGAGAGACTGAAAATGGCAGTTGGAGTCTAGAATGTTCTGAGGTAGAAGTAGAATTCAGCAAGGAGGAGGGCATCATGGGCCATTCTTAAAGGGGCAGGCGCCACCCTTCGTGATGTCAGTGTCTGGCTGAGGCTCCGGAGGGCTGCCCTTGCAGACGTCAGCACTACATGGTCAATGAGCCTCTGGTCCCTGCGGGGCCCAGTTCTGGATCCCCGGGCCCTGTGAAAGTGGTTTCAGAAAACTTTTGACAAATGTTTGTCAGTTACAGATCTCCAACTGAGGTCATTCAGCATCCCCCGAGTGGGACCTGGACCCAGTGACCCTGCCCAAGGCACTCCTCAGGAGCCGGGCCAGGAAATCTGTGAGCCGGGGGGGGGGGGGTGCTGGCGGGGGGGCAGAGCGACAGGGCAGAGGCCCTGAGCTCGACCCTGACAGCCCTGCTCTCTGTGTCCCCAGTGCTGTGAGCAACACCGGCCGCACCATGGCCAGGGAGTGGCCCAGCCCACTAAGGCCTGAGAGCTGTACAGAGGAGTATGGCCTGGCCTGCTCCGGATGGGAGCACAAGCTGAATAAGTGCGGGTCCCCTCGAGGATAAGTGAGCGGGAACTGGGGAGTGGGGGGGAGGTGGGGAGGGCGGAGTGACCTAACCTGGGGGCTGAGGACGGGACATCTGACGGTGCTCAGGGCTGACTCTGATCCAGTCAAGGGAGCTCATCCTGGCAGGACCTGGGTGGGGAGGGACATACAGGGTGGGGTGGGGTCAGCCACAGGCAAGGCAGGCTCCTTGGCCCTGGGCTACCCTTCCAGGCAAGGATACCTATTTTCTTTCTTTCCTTTTGTTTTTTGGGACACTCGGCAGTGCTCAGGGTTACTCCTGGGTCTGCACTCGGGAATCACTCCTGGCGGTGCTCAGGGGACCTATGGGGTCAGCCATGCACCAGGCAAGCGCCAAGTCTTCATGTCAAGGTGCCCACGAAACACAGTGTGCAACAAAGGGACTCTGCAGAGAACGCCAGGGCCAGCAAACGCTACTTGGAAATCAATCAATTCTGAAAAAACACAAAAAGATGCAAAAGGAGGGGCTGGAGTGAGAGCACAGTGGGGAGGGGTTTGCCTTGCTCACGGCTGACCAAGATTCGATCACCAGTCCTGAGCACTGCCAGGAGGAATTCCTGAGTGCCACGTCCGGCGCTGCGGGGCAGAGCCAGGGGAGGGCCGTCAGGGTGAAATCAGCACTCGAGTCACACAGGTTTCGTCACTCAGGAGATGGCATGAATGCATGCGTTTATTCAGAGCATAAGTACAGACTTAAGTATGTTTCCACAGCCCACCCAAAAGAAGGAAAGGGGATGGGACGTGGGAAAGTGGATGGGACAATGAGCAGAGCCATGCACTGTTGGTCAGCCACCTGGTGACCCTTTCGGCATAATGCTATTGGTCAGAACGACCTGCTTTGATATAGCTTTGACATATCTGCAAAGATTGTGCTGTTCCTCATACATCATTTACAAATCATTTACGAGGGTGCATTTTCCCCAAACTGAAACCTCCTGTACTGGGAAGTTGCCCAGCTTTGAGCAGGACAAAGGGGGAATGAAAAATCAAGCATTCTTTTACTTGGTCAGTAGGCAACATTGAGCATCACTGAGTGTGACCCAAAAAGCCAAAAAAAAAAAAGAGAGAGAAAAAAACAGCGCAAAAGAAAATGTGTTTGAGCCTCACTGTCTCCCTGAGACTTGAGCACTCAATGCTGTGTGTGAGCCTAGTAGAGTCTCCGGCCTGAACAAGCCCCCACCCCCCCACCCCCATGCTCCTGTGTTTGGACCCTGACCCTAAATCCTGTGATGGGACCACGTGTGTCCATGAAAAATACGCTAGCAGGCTCACGCCCTGGAACGTCCCTGCTTCACACAGGCGTGGCACACGGGTCCTGGCCTGCTAGCGGCCGGCAGTGATTCGGCAGGAAGCAGAAGTGTGAGCCTGAACGTGGGTCAAGTCCGTTCCTTCAGCTTGGAGGGGAGGAATGTACGAGAGGGGGTTTTGAGCACTGACTCACAAGCAGGAGGTCCTGAATCCAAGCCCCCGGGGTCAACCGTGCACCTGGCACAAAGCCGGCACAAACCCGTCAGCTCTGCTGTCCCAGCACCACGCAGGAAGGGGGGTGACCCCAGGGGGAGGGCCACCGAGAGAGGAGGGGGACACCACAGAAAGGAGTGAACACAGGGCAGGAGTTGAGGGCTGCAGGGCCGGGAGCACCAGGCAGAGAGCAGCCCTGGGGAGCAGGAGGACACGCAGGCGCCCTTGTCACTGGCCACTCGAGTCAGTCGCACAAGCCGTGTGCAGACCCAGGAGGCTGACAGGGCACCAGGGACGGGGAAAACCCAGCAAGGATTTTTCTTTAAGTTTTGGGCCTTGGGGCCAGAAGTCTAGTACAGCGGGGAGGGCATTTGCCTTGCACACAACTGACCCGGGTTCAATCCCGGCATCCCATAGGGACCCCCGAGCACCTCCAGGAGTAAGTCCTGAGTGCAGAGCCAGGAGTGACCCTGGAGCACGTCCAGGTGTGACCCAAAAACAAAATAACAGCAGAGCAAGCCGAAGGGCATGGAAGCTCCAAGCCACGGAAACGCCGAGGTTGGTGCCCACTCGCCCCCGCCCCCCGCCAGGCCAGGCCTGCCTGCGATCAAGGTGCCCGAGTGTCTCCAGACAGGATCTGCCTCAGCAGCTCGGTGCGTTATCTCAGCCTATCACCCAGCTCGACTGGGATTGACTCTGGTTATCTCCTTGACTGGTTATCTTGGGCATCTCAGGGGCCAGCCGCCAATCTCCGTCCTCCCACCTGGCCAGGGCGGGATCAGGTGTCAGCAGCTGGGCCCTGAACACCCCACCTGCCCGTCCAAACACAACGCGAGCCCAAAGGCCAGGCTCGCCCCCAACTCGTAGGACACGACCAAGCTAGGGGCCCCGGAGAGCACTGGGCCCGAGGATGGGTCCCAGAGATCCCCAAATCTCCCTTGATCGACGGCCCGGCCCAGCAATCTGCATCAAGCCCCGGTCCCAAGCTCTTTGCTTTCCTTCTGCTTGCTGAGCGAAACTTGGAGGGGAGGAACTCCAAACTTTTTTTTTTTTTTTTTTTTTTTTTTGCTTTTTGGGTCACACCTGGCGATGCACAAGGGTTATTCCTGGCTCTGCACTCACAGGGGTTACTCCCTGCTCTGCACTCAGGAGTTACTCCTGGCATTGCTCAGGGGAACTTATGGATGTTGGGACTCGAACCCGGGTTGCCCACGTGAAAGGCAAACGCCCTACCCGCTGTGCTATCTCTCCAGCCCCGGAACTCCGAACCTTATATAGAAAACAATGTATTTCACAATGCCATTTCAGCCATTCTGATTGTTGGGGGGTAAATTCTAAGCAATCATGGTGCATCTTTTGTCGAAATAATGAATGTAATCAATGTAGAGAAGAGTTAGTTAGAAATCATTTGCCTCATAGGCATTGGGTGGGTGGGAGGTGGGGTATATTGGGGTTCTTGGTGGTGAAAAATGAGTACTGGTGAAGGGTGAAGAAGACGGTGTTTGATCATTGTATGACCGAGACTTAAATCTGAAAGCTTTGTAACTTTTCCCACAGTGATTCAATAAATAAATATAAGAAGAAGAAAGAAAGAAAGAAAGAAAGAAAGAAAGAAAGAAAGAAAATTATGGAAAAAAAAGTAAGGTGGAGTTCATGCCCAATTCAATCAGCTAATCAGTGGCTGAATAAATAGCAGTACTCCTACATAAAAACACAAACCATCAAACAAAAATCACTGTACCTGTGAGGCGAGTGCATCAGCAGCCTGATGGCGCCTCCACACTTCCAGATACCCCAAAATTGCTGTTGTGCCTTTGGCCAGACCCCAAATACTTGGGGCAAAGTTTACCAAGAAAGTAAATGGCCAAAAGTTAGGTATGTGGGAGACACACCCAAAAATCACCTCCGGCTCAGCTAGATCATTGGAGGCATGGCCTCTCTGGGTCCTGATTGAACTGCTTAATGGCCATGATCCCAGAGACTCAGAAACAAATCTCGAAACCCAGTGGCTTTTGGCAGAAATGCGTCTGGTCCCTGCAGTGCTGGGCCCACAGTTTCGTGCCTTGGCCTGTTCCCTCTGGTGGCCCGGTGGCCGCCATCCTCCAGAGGCCACTGGACAGTCAGGCTTGGGACCTCAGTGACAAAACTTGTTGGGCCTCACAGGATGGGGTTGGAGCCAGTCCTGTCCTCCCCGTCCCCAAGAGACCCCAAGTCATTGCCCACGAACGGCCTTTCTGGCTCCTGATCAAGCTGCTTAACGACCATGATCCCAGAGACTTAGGAGCAATTCTCGGGAACCCAACAGGTTTTGACAGAAATCCCTCCAGATTTAAGTGTTCAAATGTCAGAATTTCAAAATCGTGCAGCCAGTACTGCAGCCACGAAACATCATATGTTATTCATAACCAGCAATAGAAAACAAATTGTCTACTGTTGCCTTTTCAGCAGATCTGAGTGTTGGGGCAAAATCTCAAATAATAATGGTGGGTCTGGTGTCAAAATATTGAATGTGATCAAAGTAGAGAGAGAGTAATGTGGAAATCATCTGCCCCACTGGTAGGGGGAGGGTGTGGGATGGGGATATACTGGGGTTGTTAGGGGTGGAGAATGGGCACTGGTGAAGGTACGGGTGTTTCATTGTATGACGGAGACTTAGACCTGAAAGCTTTGTAACTGCTCTCACGGTGATTCAATAAATAAAATCATAAAAAGTGAAAAAAGAGTAAGGTGGAGTTCATGCACAATTCAATCAGCTAATCAGTGGCTGGATAAATAGCAGTACTCCTACATTAAAAAAAAAATAACAAAAGAGAGAGAGAGAGAGAGAAATCCAGAAAAATGCGGCAAATCTGTACCCCAAGCACACCTCTCCCCAATCGATCCGTTTTCCCCCACCCGAGATAAAGCCGACACGCTATGGGTCACATCCTCCTGCCACTGACCCCAAAACTCGACGTTCCCTCCTCCCACCTTGGGAACTGATGGCACAAACTCCATCTTTGTGTCACGCCGTACATGACACATTTGTCACTAGCACCTGATGACTCATTTCAGAACCTCAACAGAAACCACAAAGATGGGGAGCACTGCTCAGGGAGCACCATGCAGGGGCTTCTCAGACCTTCCCTCTACCTCTGTCCCCCGCCTGTTCTGGGGAAGATGCATACACAAATGGCCGGGGGTTGAGAACAGAGGAACCAAGCTGGGAGGAAGCGGGTGCTTGTGTTTTGTTTTCTCTGGTGGCCTCTAACTACGGTTCCTCTTAAGAGACAAAGAAGGCCACAAATAAGCAAACACTCTGACCTCGGTTAGCACCCAACTCTGATTGAACGCCAAGATCTGCTCTAAATGAACTTTGAAAGGGCAAGCTAAATATCTTTCAGGGAAGCAAATAACCTTAGGGGATTATCTGCTCTGGTACTAAAAAAAGGGGGGGGGGGTGTTGTGGAGGGGGGAAGTCTGTTTTGTATTTCTTGAAAATGTCAGCTTGACTCAAAGGCAGTTCTATTTCATCCCACGGTACAAATGCTTCCTCCCAGATAGAGCTTTGGCTCACGTCTGTCCAGCATTTTCTGGATAGGGAAACACCAGCCCTGGGAGCTGTGGCGTGAGAGGCAGCACCACACACCGTTCTATGAGGAAGTACATAAAAATCAGTCTTTCGTTCCAAACAAAATGTCAGGAGCTGCAGACACAGTTCAAGACTATATATACCCTGAAGGCACAGGACATATGCAAACGGCATCTATTCAATGTCATCAGCCAGCCCAGTCACCCACCTCACGCTGGCATTCAACTTCAAAATATCCAGATCGAGGAAATTGTCACATGTACGGGGGAAAAATCAGAGTTAGCAAGAGCTCGAAGAGAAGAGCAAGCCGGCAAACAGGACTGAGAGAAGGTGACCGGAGGTGAGGCAGGTCTCTGGCCTAACCCAGGTCCTAGCCCCAGCTGCCCTGCAGAACCTGCCAGGGGTGACCTCACATGCCTCGGAAGACTCACGGGCACCCCACATGCTATAGAATCCCCCCAACGCCCACAGTCGCTCAGTTCTGACTCACACCCGCCCTTCCATGCAAAAGACCCGAAGGAACAAGAATCCCAGGTCGAAGCTTCTAGTATTGGGGCTGGAACGATAGGACAGCAGTGAGGGCATTTGCCTTGCATGCAGCCAACGTGGGTTCGAATCCCAGCACCCCACATGGTCCCCTGAGCACCGCCAGGAGTAAATCCTGAGTGCAGAGCCAGGAGTAACCCCTGTGCATCACCGGGTGAAAAAATTAACAATAAAAATATAACACCGTGGAGATGTGCAGACTGGGGGCGGGGTGCAGAGGGAGACCTCCCAAAGAGTGGCCCAGAGTGAGCATAACATCCCCAAAGATTCTGTAGGATGGGTCCTCCAGGTCTGGGGTGCAGCCTCACACTTGAGTCTAAGCCACCCTGGTCAGGATGTCCAAAGAGTCCTCAGAAAAGGACCAGAAACTCTGCATTGGAGCAGAGTAGAGAGGATGATTCAGGGGAAGGAAAGCATTAGGGGGCATCTTTCGAACTGCTCAAGGGCCCAGGTGACTGTTCAGAGCGGGAACTGTGTCTGCCTGCAGACAGCTAAGCCGGATCCTGCCCGGCCCTGCCCAGCCCCGAGCACCCAAACTAAACATTCATTTTGAAAAACAGCGTATTAGTACAGAGACACCTCTAACAACTCCCACCCGGCGAGGCTCAGGGGATACCCCTGGCTCTGCACTCAGGAATTATTCTGGTGGTGCTTCGGGGACCATATGGGATGCTGGGGATTGAACCTGGGTCAGCTGCATGCTAGGCAAATGCCCTCCGAATGTATATAGCTCCAGCCCTTGCAATTCCTCTTTAAAAGCCCCTAGGGTCATATCTGGTGGTGTGTGGGACCCTCCTGTCCTGAACCCGGGGCTCTCCAGGTGATGCTGGGGCTCTAGCCCTCTAAGCTATCTCCACACCACCCAGAATTCTGTAAAGGTAAAGGTAAAGGCCCTCCCGTTGATCGTCGATTTGCTCGAGCGGGCCCAGTAACGTCTCCATTGGAGACTTTGTTGTTACTGTGTCTGGCATATCGAATACTCTCGGTAGCTTGCCGGGCTCTCCGAGAGGGGTGGAGGAATCGACCTCGGGTCGGCCATGTTGGCTGCGTGCAACGCAAACGCCCTGCCGCTGTAATATCGCTCCAGCCATAATTCCGTATTTAAAAAAAATTTGTTTACGTTAACCACATGGGCCGATGGCACAGCGAGGCCCGGGTTCTTTCTCTTAAGGTGCTGCTGAGAACAACATGCTGAGGGGAAAGGGTGCCCGGAAACCTGGTGATGCACCTGCTTTCTAGAAAGGTCGTGTCTTGAGACCAGCAGCAGCAGTACCACAAATCAACTCACACGCCCAAGAAAGCAGGGAAACATGGTCGCGTCTCAAACACACCTGCACAAGGTTCCAATGATAGAGGGCGCAGAGGGCGTTGACAGGCACTGGGAGCGTTGGGGCCGTGCACGGGTTCCGGCTGACTCCCTGGCTTGGCACTGGGGGTGACACTTGGCGGGGCTTGGGGGACCGTATGGGGTGCTTGGGAACGAACCCGGGTCTGCAAGGGACAAGGCAAGTGCCCTACCAACATTACTATCTCTCTGGCCCTGGTATGCCGGTTTTAGAAGACATTTTCAAGCTGATGTGTTTCCCCCTTGCATCTTCCCCTTCATTCTGGTATTTATTTTCCCTTTCCCTCCCTTTCTCGCTGAGGCTGAGGGTCGCACACTCTAGATGGTGGTTACCCACTTGGGGGGTGGGGGGTCTCACTCGGCCTGCCAGAACTCCAGCCATGCCCAATTTTCCCTATTTCCAGTGAAGAATATGCCATAGGAAAAACATCTGGTTGAAAACTCACATAAATCAATGCTTTTGGGTCTACAGATACTCTTAAGGGACTAATCATGGAGAAACCTCACCGCCCAGAAGAAAGAGCCAGAGTTCTGGCCCGGGCACCCCTAAGACCCAAGCTGACACTTTGAAAGAGAAATTTTTCAGAAGTGCTCCCTGTCATAAAGATAGTAAACAAAACATATAAAATCATATTTGTAAACAAAAATCCACCTTTCAGAAAAAGACAACATTTAAAAAAGAAAATTTCCGGGGGGCCCGACAGATAGTTCAGTGCGAAGGTGCTTCCCAGGCATCAAAGAGTCAAATATGGACCCCTGAGGACCCCCAAGAGTAATCCCTGAGCATCACCAGGTGAAGCCCCAAGCAAAAACCAAAGCAAAGCAAACAAATAAATATGTGCTGAAAATAACCAGTAGGAAACAGGCTGGGACGGGCGTGTGGGAGAAACAGAATTTCCCGCACACCCTGCACCCAGCCCTGAGGTCACACTGCAGAACCTCAAGAGTTTGAATGAAAAATGTAAGCAATTTTATTTCTAAAAATGAGAATGTCAGAAAAGAGTCTTCAGATCTTGCCAAGACTCAATCAAGGGGAAAGGCGGGTCACGAAAACAAAATCACTCACAAACCTACGTTTCTTCTGCAGGCCCGTGGTCAGCGGCTGCCACTCCTCGAAGTGGGGACCCGGGAGGATGTGCAGAAATTCCTCGATTCTGCGCCAACCAGGCCAGGAGAGCAGCTGGGCCAGCCGCATGCTGAGGGAGGCATAGCCGAGATGTCCGTGGGGTTCTGCGGAGGATTCGAGAGGGACACCTGGATTCAACCAACTCTTCTCTGCCCAATGGGCCATGGGATCTTTTTGTGTTTGTTTGTTTCGGCGGAGGCCATACCCTGCGGTGCTCAGGGCTCCCTCCTGTTGCTGCACTCAGGGATCACAACCTGGGTTGGCTGCATTAAAGGCAAATGTCCTCCACGCTGCCATCCTGGATTTGACTTTGGGGAGGAACACAGTGTGCTCCAGCCTATCCCGCTCAGCCCTGCCATCTCCACCCTCTACCCAATTTCCCAATCTCTCTCTTCTCTCCTTCTCTCTCTCTCTCTCTCCCCCCCACCCCCGCCCCTACAGCTTTATGGATCAGACCTGGTGGTGCAGAGCTGACGCATGGCTCTGCCCTCACCTCTCCTGGCCCTGAGTCCTTCTGTCTCAAACCAATCTCAGAAAGCTGCTTGGTGCCCCTGTGTGCTGCAAGGTGCCAGTGCCCGACAGCACGTGCAGAGGGCAGGTGCATGGTCAAACCCCAGCACCGCTGGCTCTGAACATTCAATTGTCTGCCCCGGAAAGATTCCATCTGACCCCCACAGAAGAAAAACTTTTCATCGATTTGGTGAGAAACTTCTCCTATAGAAACTTGGCCCACGGGGGGGGAGGGAATGTGGAGAGCTCTAAGCCCAGCCAAGCTACTCTCAGGCATTCTTCCAGGGGGCAAGGCCCCAGGGCACAGCCAAGCCCAAATCTCCCAAGGGTGAGAGTGACAGCCCCCAGCATCACAGTCACCCCCAGTCTGAAACCCCCCCCCCTCTCACAGTGACTCTGAATCCAGCAGCCCCAACTGCCCACAGTGAGTCAGTTGTGTTGGTCCCCAATCCTCTTACTTGAGGCTGGCCTTTTCCATGACCAGAGGCTTCCTTGAGTCCAGACCAGCCTCCCCCGCCCTGAGGCCTAAGTGGACAAGGGCCCCCGCTTCCCACCCCCCAGCCCCCATTTTCAAAGAGTATCCCCCCCAAAACCCCACTCAGTCCTGGCTTCTGCAAGGGCAGCGCCTTCCCACCAGCCAGGAGTAACTCCTGAGTGCAGCGCCAGGAGTAACCCCTGTGCATTGCCAAGTGTGAACCCTGTCACTGTCCTCCCATTGTTATTCGATTTTGCTCAAGTGGGCCCAGTAATGTCTCCATTTTGAGACTTGTTACTTTATTTGCCATATAGAACAGGTCAAGGGTAGCTTGCCAGACTTTATCGTGCAGGCAAGATACTCTCCGAAAAAAAAAAAAAAAAAGAAAAACAACAACAACAACAACAAAAAAAAAACAAGATCCCAGGAATCATCTCAGCATGGAAGTGTGCTTGAGGGCGGGAGACAGCTCCAACGGCTTCTTTCCTTTCTGTTTCCTTTCTCTGATTTTGGGGCCAAACCTGTCAGTGCTCAAGGCTTATTCCTGGCTCTGTGCTCTGGGCTAATTCTTGGCAGTGACTGGGGGAACCATATGCGGTCCTGGGGACCAAACTCACCCTAACTGCTGCACTGCCTCTAGCTCCAAGTTGGTTCCTTTCAAAAAATCATCTCCTCCACTTTCAACACAAATCCCGACGTGTCTACACACAATCAGCTCCACTGCTGTGGGTCCAGAGAGACGGGTCATCGGGGGGCAGCGCACGCTCAAGTCCAGCTGTCTGTTCCTCTGAGCACTGCCCCGTGTGGTCCCTGAGCACTGTGGGGTGGGTGCTGAGAATCATAAAGCAACAACAAGAACTCCTGCATCGGAGAATGTGGGGAGAGAAAGTGACCGACGGAAGAAAAATACTTCTCGGATGCTTTCCAAATCCTAAGCCCCTCGGAACAGCCCGGGCGCCAGCGTCTGGAGACAGCACGCCACGGTGGCCGCGGGACCCAGGGCCTGAGCACATGCTGAGATACACAAGGTCGGCAAGACCTCGCATTCCAGCTCAAAGCAGAGGGGCAGCCGCTGGCCCAGGCAGCCTGCACGCAGCTCCTACACGGGCCTGCCATCGCCCTCGGTACAGCCATGGGCGCAGAGCTGGGGGGTAATGAGGAAGCCCAAGTTCCCCTTGTTTTTTAGATTTCTCTTAATTGTTTCTTTTTGGGGGGGTCACACCCAGCAATGCACAGAAGTCACTCCGGGCTCTGCACTCAGGAATTACTCCTGGCGGTGCTCAGGGGACCATATGGGATGCTGGGAATCGAATCCGGGCTGAGCCGCGTGCAAGGCAAACGCCCTACCCTCTGTGCTATCACTCCAGCCCTCTCCCTTAATTAAATATTTGATCAGAAGTAAGTGTGTGATGTGAAGAGACTATGAGTTCCCGAAACTCCTTCCCCCCGGAGGCACCCCACAAGCCCCATCTCTCACACCTCCGCACCAGCAACCCCAGCACCTCTGCCAGATCCATCGAGGGACTTGCAGAAGCAATAGGAGGTGGGGACCCCTCGCAATGGGTGCTCCCGTGCCAGTGAAAGTTCGTAGCAGGAGTCTGGGGAGGGGCTGTGTGTGTGGCATCACCCCCAGCTGCTGCCAGGCACAGCCCCGGTGGCCCCAGGGCCACGGACTGGGCCCACAGAGCAGAAAATCACCGAGATCAGCCCCACAGTCCCTTGGGCACTGCTTACGACTGTCCCCACAAAAAGAAGCAACTTAAGAAGTTATCCTTCAGAACTAGTAAAAAACAAACCGGAAACACCCCCATAATCACTAAAAAGCAGGAAAACGCTTTGTTGTGTGGAAATGCCTCCATGTGTGGTCCTGTTCTGCTTCCGTGGCCGCTGTCACTGAGCCACGCATTCACCACTGCAGTGACATACACACTAACACACACGAACACACACACACACACACACACACACACACACACACACACGCCATCGCAATCCACTCTGCGATAACCAGCTTGGCACACTGGACAGACAGCACTGTCTGGACTCGGCCAGCACTCAGCAGCTTCAGGGCTCTGTGTCCCCAGAGAGACCCCATGCAGTTAGCTGCATCCCCGTCCTTCCAGACCGGGGCTCTATCCCCAGGGCTGTTTCCCCAGCCCCCGGCCAGGGCCACTCCTGAAGGCGCCGGAGTTACCCCTCTTGCGGCCTGGGGCTCCCTGTTCTGAAGAAAAGACACGAATCAGACTGTGGGAAACTTCTCAGACTGTATCCCAGCAGGAGCTACTCCAGGCTCAGTGCTCACTGGACGAGGCAGGAGCGCTGATGGAACCGAGCGCTGGCTGTGAGCCTGGCACTAGCCCCGTGAGCTTTCCTAGCCCCCACTCAGATCTGAAATGCTACAGAATCTAACATCCGGGGCCAAAGGCCCCTGACCTCGGACACAGGCACCCCTCAGAAACGCTCTATTCCTCACGCCTCCCTGGGCGGCCCAAGCAGCGGGGCTGCACACCGCATGGCCCTCTGCACAAGGCCTTCGCCTCAGTTTCCCCGATGGTGTCCTGGCTCGAGCTCGCTTTAACCTTGGGCTGAAAGTCAGTGCCTGACATTTTCAAGTATTCTGACTTATACACAAATGCCACACCTTTAAAAACAGACACTTTTGAGATTGATTTTACTCAGCTAACCTATTAGTAAATGATGTCGCTTCACTTACTGTTCTGGAAGCCATAAATTTCATCGATGAGTCCTTCGTATGTCAGCTGAGTCGCAAGGGGTGTTAATAAATCCACATTTCAATCAAGCAACAAGAGGTTATCAAAAACAGGAAATATTGAATTCTGACTTTCAGTAAACTCTCTCTTCATCCTGATCATCATATTGGCCACTTGCTGGGAACAAAGTACAGAATCAGGCAGAGCCTTTTTAGCAATGGGCGGATTTTAAAATGAAGCTAAAAGGAGCCCGGCAATCCAAAATTTAAAAATAAGACGGAAAAAAATGGAACAATAAAATAAAACAAGACAGACCCGAGACAGGATGCTTGCCTTGCAGGTGGCTGACACAGGTTCAATTCCTGGCACCACATACGATCCCTCAAACCCTGCCAGGAGTGAGCCCCGAGCACTGCTGGGTACAGAGAGGGTGGGAGGAGGGAGAGGGCGAGAGAGGGAGGGAGAGTAGGGATGGAAAAGAAAAGATAAAGAACAGAAAAGAGAAAAGGAAAGAGGGCTGGGAGACAGCAGAGAGGCCAGGGGTCACGCCTTGCACGCAGACAGCCTCAGTTTGGTGGCCCCAGCACAGAGCCAAGAGCACTGCGAGGTGGAGCCCCAAACCCCACCCGCAGGAGAGAGGCCTCCCTCCCAGCCCCGGCTCACCCTGGCGCACTCACCCTTGCAGAAGATCTAGGGGATGGTCCCGCACAGCCCTGCAGCGTCATCAGGCCCTTGGCCGCGTGGTACAGGCTCCTGTGGTCGCTGTCCAGGTAGCACTCCTGTGGTAGAGGGCCAGGCGGGCACAGGCTCTGTGAGTCAGCGCCGAGGCCCCAAGGCAGCACCTCGACTGGGGGCAAGCATTGGTGGGCGGGCGAGGAAAGGCTGGCCTCCGCATGCCCGCGTGACCACACAGCAGAACACTCTGGGCTTGTGGAAGGGCAGGCAGCCTCTCCCACATACAGCAGCGAGTGTCACAGGGGACAGCAGGAGGGCAGCCACGGTCTCGGACAAGGGCCACAAGGTCCATTTAACACACAGACAAAAAGAAACATCTTTGGCCCAGAAAGAGCAAAGAGCACACACACGCCCCACAGCTGGGCGGTTCAGCAGGGCTGACGGAGCACACACGGTCCCCAGCGGGGCCTCAAGATCTCTCCTGTGCCTCAATCCCTTCATCCAGCAAGTGCAGAGAGCAGAGGAGGGAAATCACGCAACGCGCTTCACCTGCACTCCACCTGATGGGGCGGCACTGCTGGTGCCCATCGCAGGACTCTCTTTTTGATTTTTTTCTTTTTGGGTCACACCCGGCAATGCACTGGGGTTACTCCTGGCTCATGCACTCAGGAACTACTCCTAGTGGTGCTCGGGGGACCATATGGGATGCTGGGAATCAAATCCGCGTCGGCCGCATGCAAAGCAAATGCCCTACCTGCTGTGCTATTGCTCCAGCCCCTCATCGTGGAATCTTTGAACCTTTGTAAGGCAGCGGCCAACAGGCGTGCACCCCAAAGGCGTGAGGACGAGGGGTGCAGGCTGAGGGCAGGCTGCAGAGGGAGACCTCCCAGAGAGCCTGGCCCAGAGTGAGCATAACATCTCCAAAGATCCCGTAGGATGTCTCTGCCAAGTCTGGGGTGCAGCCTCACACTTCAGTCCAAAACATCCTGGTCGGGATGTCCAAAGAGTCCTCAGAAATGGACCAGAAACTCCACATTGGAGCAGAGCAGAGAGGAAGATTCAGTGGAAGGAAAGCATTAGGGGGCCTCTTTCAAATTGCTCAGGGGCCCAGGTGACTGTTCAGAGCGGGAACTGTGTCTGCTTGCGGACAGCTAAGCCGGCTCCTGCCCGGCCCTGCCCAGCCCCGAGCACCCAAACTAAACATTCATTTTGAAAAACGGCGTATTACTACAGAGACACCTCTAACAACTCCCACCCAGTGAGGCTCAGGGGATACCCCTGGCTCTGCACTCAGGAATTATTCTGGTGGTGCTTCGGGGACCATATGGGATGCCGGGGATTGAACCTGGGTCAGCTGCGTGCAAGGCAAATGCCCTCCGAATGTATATAGCTCCAGCCCTTGCAATTCCTCTTTAAAAGCCCCTAGGGTCATAACTGGTGGTGTGTGGGTCCCTCCTGTCCTGAACTCGGGGCTCCCCAGGTGATGCGGGCTCGGGGGCCATCGTGGCTCAGGGCGGGAGAGAAGGCGTGATTGCAGCATCCACGGGGGCGAGTGGGGCCCTTGCCTCCGACCTGTCTCAGGTCTGTCTGTTCGGATGGCCTTGCCCCGCCCACGCAGGGCCAGGACCAACCATGGGTGTGACCGAGACAGCTCCTATCCTCAGCTGGGCTGACCAAGCCGCTTCCTCAACGCTTCCGCACTGCTGACTAGGAAAGGGAGCAGAGAGGCCGCTCCCAGACCTGCAATGGCTCGGATGGAAGGCGAACCCCTAGTCCTGTCACCACACAGGGGCAGCCAGGCCCGTATCCTATTACTACATAGGAGCATGCAGGCCCATATCCTATTAATACACAGGGGCATGCAGGCCTGTGTCCTGTCACCACACAAGGGCATGCAAGCCCCTCCCTGCTTCATGACTGGGGTTGGGAGAGACCATCGGGGGAGCCCAGGAAAGTTCTGGATTCCACAGGCTTAAGCCCAGAGACGTGAGCAAACCCACAGGCAGCTGGGTGACAGCAGCCCAGAACCCAAGCGAGCCCCAGGTTCTTTCTCTTAAGGTGCTGCTGAGACCAACATGCCGAGGGGAAATGGTGCGCGGAAATCTGGTGATGCACCTGCATTCTAGAAAGGTCGTGTCTTGAGACCAGCAGCAGCAGTACCACAAATTAACTCACACGCCCAAGGATTGCAGGGAAATGCGGTCGCATCTCAAACACACCTGCACAAGCTTTCAATGATAGAGGGCGCAGAGGGCGTAGACAGGCACTGGGAGCGTTGGGGCAATGCACGGGTTCAGGCTGACTCCCTGGCTTGGCACTGGGGGTCATACCTGGCGGGGCTTTGGGGACCATATGGGGTGCCAGGGAATGAACCCGGGTCTGCAAGGGACAAGGCAAGTGCCCTACCAACATTACTATCTCTCTGGCCCTGGTACGCCGTTTTTAGAAGACATTTTCAAGCTGATGTGTTTCCCCCTTGCATCTTCCCCTTCATTCTGGTATTTATTTTCCCTTTCCCTCCCTTTCTCGCTGAGGCTGAGGGTCGTACACTCTAGATGGTGGTTACCCACTTGGGGGGTGGGGGGTCTCACTCGGCCTGCCAGAACTCCAGCCATGCCCAATGTTCCCTATTTCCAGTGAAGAATATGCTATAGGAAAAACATGTGGTTGAAAACTCACATAAATCAATGCTTAGGGTCTACAGATTCCATTAAGGGCCTAAGCGTGGAGAAACCTCACCCCACAGAAGAAAGAGCCAGAGTTCTGGCCCAGGTGCCCCTAAGAGCCAAGCTGACACTTTGAAAGAGAAATTTTTCAGAAGTGCTCCCTGTCATAAAGATAGTAAACAAAACATATAAAATCATATTTGCAAACAAAAATCCAGATTTCAGAAAAAGACAATATTTAAAAAAGAAAAACTCCGGGGGCCCAAATAGATAGTATAGTGGGAAGGTGCTTCCCTGGCATCAAAGAGTCAAATATGGACCCCTGAGGACCCCCAAGAGTAACCCCTGAGCATCACCAGGTGAGGCCCCAAGGAAAAACCAAAGCAAAGCAAACAAATAAATATGTGCTGAAAATAACCAGTAGGAAACGGGCTGGGACGGGCATGTGGGAGAAACAGAATTTCCCGCACACCCTGCACCCAGCCCTGAGGTCACACTGCAGAACCTCGAGTTTGAATGAAAAATGTAAGCAATTTTATTTCTAGAAAATGAAAATGTAAGATAAAAGTCTTCAGATCCTGCGAAGACTCAATCAAGGGGAAAGGCGAGTCATGGAAACAAAATCACTCACAAAGGGCTAACTGGAAAAACGCAGTGACAGACTTGACTCTTTCTGGCTGGAGCAGCCCTGCCTTCCACTCTCAAAGCTTCCTCCACAGCCACGGTGAATTCAGGGTGTGACGGGCACAAGGACAAATATCGAACAGCAGCAGAGAAACACCAGAAATCAACACATTTAAGGCCAATTGATTTTTGAGAATTCAGTAAGGGCAACAACAATTTTAAGCCAATTTGTTGGAACAGGAGGTTCTCCATAAGCAAGAGGAGCAGCGGCCGGAGAGACAGCACAGGGGAAGGCGCTGGTCTTGCACGCAGCCAATCTGGGTTTTAGCCCCAGTACCACATATGGTCCCCGAGCATGCGCAGGAGTGATCCTTGAGCACAGAACCAGGAGTAAACCTTGAGCACTGCTGGGTGTGGCCCAACTCCCATCTCTCCCCAAAAGGAAGAAACTGGACGCTTCCAGGAATCACTAAAATGCCAGCGTGAGTGTCACCATCACAAAAGAGGCAGAAACGAGTGTCAAGTTCAAAGGGCAAACACTGAACTTACTCTGAAGGCGCCCTCCGACTCCATGGAGAGAAGGTCCCCGTCGAAGGGAATGAGGTCCAGGCTGTACTCCTCCCTACGGATGAAGGAGCCCAGGACGCCCAGGTCCTTCAGCCGCTGGTCACACAGCAGGCTACGCCGGGGCACAAACAAAATGTGGAAATCTCTTGTGGGGCCACGTCTGTCTTCACTGCAAGAGAAGGACCGTGCCTTGGCCCGAGGCCCCGATGCGAGGACTGCTCCCCAGGGCCCCACCTGTGCCTGACACACAGTGGGCTCTAAAGAGACGCTTATGAGCTAACCCCCCACTACCGACTCGGCCCCAGTTTCAAGTTTTCCTGCTCTCTTGATGTGATGCTTTTTCTGGAAACCGCTGACCTGTGCTCTGCCAAGGGGAAGTGCTGCTTTCTCTTGGGCCATTGATGGGACATGAAAACTCTCAGGGTTGGGGCTGGAGCAACAGCGCAGCGGGTAGGGCGTTTGCCTTGCACGCGGCCGACTCGGATTCGATTCCCAGTTCCCAGCATCCTGTATGGTCCCCTGAGCACCACCGGGGGTAATTCCTGAGTACAGAGCCAGGAGTAATCCCTGTGCATTGCCGGGTGTCACCCAAAAAGAGGGAAAAAAACCCAAAAACCTCTCAGGGTTATTGCAATGGACATCTGTTTCTTGCAGAAAAAAAAAAAGTTTCTATTTAATCAAGCGGTGTCGCTAGGAAAATAAAAGGTTGCTCCACACCGTGCCCGATCTTGCGCAAATACCCCGCATGCTTTTAAGTCCTTAGGGGCCATGTCGATCAAACGTAATGCAGACTGGGCTGGTGCACTTCCTCCATAGATGTTGCAGCATTAAATTTTAATCAGCTTCTCCTGACTTTGCTTATGAAATTTTGGCATATGGTATTCAGTACTTGAAGAAGAACCATTAGCTGCTTTTCTTTTTATAAAGAAATTTGGGTCCTTCTACTGCGACAGGCTGGAGCTTTCTACTGTCCTGAGAGAGTGGGTTTCTGTGGTTTGCCCTGCCTCCCCAAGCCCAAATCTACAAAGTTTCCCATTCTCTATTTATAGTTTTGGGGCCACACCTGCAGGTGCTCAGGGATAACTCCTGGCTATGCACACAGAAGTCACTCCCGGAAGACTTGGGGACCACACTGGGTTCCGAGGATCTATCCTTGGCTGACTGCAGAGTATCCTACTCCTGACCCCCCATTCTCCTCTGACACACTCTCACATCTGTCCAAAGATCCACTTCCTAAAGCGCTGGCAAGCAAAGGTGTCCTGATGAGCACTAAAACCACCAGAGGAATGATTCCGTATGGATCAAGCATCAGCTCTGAGATACCTAAGTACATTTTCAGCAATTATATCCATCAGTTCTAGTGGGCGTCTGACAAAAAAATGATATTCTTGACATCCGCTGCTTGCACAGGCTTCCTTTGAGTGTGAACATTTTCTCCACCTCATGTTCCTAGGAAAGCACACATACAAATGGTGAACAGAACCCCTAAAGCTTAGCAGCCGACCCAAACTTGGACATCACTGCAGGCAGCCAACCCGGGTTGGATTGCCGGCCTCCCACTCCGTCCCCAAACACCACCAAGAGTCATTCCTGAGTGCAGAGCTAGGGGTAAGTCTGAGCACTGCCTGGGGTGGCCCAAACAAAACAGACCAACAACAAAAACTCAGGTGTTCCAACACTCCCACTCCAAAGCACAGTAGACTTTAGTGTTGAGTCAGAGAATGCAGGGGTTATGGTACATGCCTGACACATGACTGCCAACTTCGCCCCCTGGCACCACAAGGGTCTCAAGCATTGCCATGTGCATCCCAAGAGAGGCCACTGGAGTGGCCTGGGATATCCCTGCCACCACAGCGCCAAGCCTCATCGAAGTGCTAAGAATCACCACCAGGAGGTGCCCTGGGGCAGTGCTCAGGAGATCTGGGGCTAGGGAGAAAGTAGAGTGGTTAAGGTGCTTGCTTTGCATTCAGCTGACCCGGGGTTCTATCCCCAGCACCCCATACTGTCCACTGAGCACTGCCAGGAGTCATCCTGAGTGCAAAGCCAGGAGTAAGTCCTGAGCACTGCCTGGCACGAGCCCCCAAATAAAATTCAAAACCACTTTAGGATAAAAATTTAGATTCCCCAAAGCCAGGTGTATAAATTCAGGCTGAAGTAACCAATCCTGTGTCTGAAAAACTTGGAGCCACATGAAGTAACAATCAGAAGACATGCCGCTCCGTCAAGGAGAAGAGGGGGGTGCACACCCACCCTTGAAAGGTCCACTGAAGGCTCCTATGCTGCCCGAGCCCCTGAGTTGCTTGTGCCCATGTAGCTGAACAAATGCGGTGCCCGCAGCTCTCCTTCAGATGGGGACTTTTGTGCTTTCCTTTCTAATGTTGGGATGTGTGTAGGGGCTCTCTCTGTCTTTGGAGAAGCCCACTGTCTCTCCTGAAATGTTACTCTCTCTACGCTCATCCTCTTCCTAAAGGTCACCAAATAAAATGTTTTTGTTTTTTACTTCAAATAAATAAACCAAAGGTCCACAGAAGATAAAACATTTACCACTCATAACAGCATCAGTGATTCTAAAAACCAGACAGCTCTGCACACCAGTTACTCCAGAAGTGGAACATCATATTACTCTTGCTAGAGTCCAGAATGACAGTTTCAAAAAAAGTAATAATAACCAAAACCTTTTTACCTTTAGAAGTGAGTACTGTGCAATCAACCCAAACAGTCCTGTGAGATACTCATCCCAAACTATTGCCTGCGGGAGGGAGAAGCATCCCGTTCTTCTAGTAAAAGCAATTTCAGTAACGGCCAACAGCAAACAACAGTCATTTGCAAACTCTGGACAAACAAAACTTGTAGTTAGCAATAGCTGGCCACACTCATATTCCGTGGCCTGAAGAAAAACAGCGTCAGGGCAAGGGGTGCTACTGGCCACGGAAGCACATTCACTGTCATCCACAAAGAGTGTGTATGCAGTGTCCTGGGGTCAGACTGGGGTCATGAACCCCATGGGTGAACTGCCAAGGAAACTGTGGAGGAACAGGCATCTGGAAAAGTGGTTCCCAGGGTAGCATGCCGCGACACCCCGCACACGG
Source organism: Sorex fumeus (assembly GCF_029834395.1). NCBI lineage: Eukaryota > Metazoa > Chordata > Mammalia > Eulipotyphla > Soricidae > Sorex > Sorex fumeus. Next base: position 4,528,269 of record NW_026606086.1, on the reverse strand, counting down.
GGACAGCGGGGTGTGCCTGGACGTGTTGTTGCGCTCTTCCTGTGGAGAGCGACTCGAGTCGGCACCGTTTTCCTTCCCAGAGCCGAGCCGCAGGGGCGGGGAGCACAACGCCCCCTCTCTCTGGGCATCTGGCACTGTGGGTGCCCCCGGCCCCAGAGGCCGCTGCCCACCCGGGCCCTCAGCTTGCTGCCCCCGCACTTGTCCAGGAACTTGCACAGCAAGTTCAGGTCACCTGCTCTAAGGTCAGGTGCATGGCCTTGGCACCGTCCAGCCCCGCCCCCACGTGACGCCGCGGTCACGTGAAAAGAGTGACATCACACCGCCGTCTGAAGCTAGAAGCCACTGGAGTCCCCGGGCCTCTTTCTGGTCTTGCCCTCCACCTCTTGGTTCCACCCTGCCCGGGACCATCCCACCCTGGGCCCGAGGCTCCCGCAAGGTCCTCGCCGCGGCCCGCGAGCCCCCGGGAGCCGAGAACTGGCGTCAGAGACAGCAGCGCTGGTGCTAAGATGTCGGGGCGACCCCTGCCCGGGCAGCCCCTGGACACCGCCGGTGGGGCGCAGAACATTGGTTTTGTTTCTTTGGTTGAAATAAAATAAAGAGAAGGGACCAGAGCGACCGCACAGCGGTTAGGACGTTTGCCTTGCACACGGCCCACCCGGGTTTGATCCCCAGCATGCCATAGGGTCCCCCAAGCAACGCCAGGCTTAATTCCTGAGTGCAGAGCCAGGAGTAAGCCCTGAGCATTTCTCGATGTGACCCAAAAAGCAAAATAAATAAATAAAAGAAACAAAATGACTAAAGATAAAATTGGTCTTCGTCCGCTTAACAGTCTCACCTTCAGGGGCTGGAGATAGTACAGGGATTAAGGCATTTTCCTGCAGGAGGGATATGCTTCATACGCTTCAGCCCCTGCAGCCCCCCAAAGAACGCTGATGATTAAGGCTCCGTTTGGACCAGGGAGAGGCGCCAAGCTTCGGAAGCTTCTGGAGCGTGGGAGCTGACTCCCACCACAGCTGCCCGGTGAGGCTCTGCTAGCATCGCTCACCAGCCCACTGCACTGCTGCTCGCTCAAAATTTCAAGATTGACTTAAATTTGTTTTTTCTTTTTAAAAATGTTATTTTCTTTGTGAAAATTTTAAATCCTAATGAAATACAGAGTTGATCATGGTTGGATTTCAGTCATATCATGTTCCAACACCTGTCCCTTCGCCAGTGTACATTGCTCACCACCAATGTTCCCAGTCTCCCTACGCCCCCAGGCAGGCAAGGCACCTCTCTCTCCCTCCTCCTTTCTGCAGTGCTCTCTCTCCACTCCCTCTCTCCCTCTTTTCTCTCTCCCCCTCTCTCTGACACACGCCTTTTGGTTTACAATACAGGGGGACCTTATGGGGTGCCGGAATTCGACCACGAGTCTTCTGCACGCCAAGCAAGTGCCCTGTCTGCTGTAGTGTCTCTGGCTCCCAGACGCTTCTTTTAAAGAATCAAGAACTTGGGGGCAGAGAGGCAGCACAGGGGTCTGCGCCACATGGTCCCCAAGCACTGCTGCAGCTGGGATGGCCCCCGCGACTCCCCCGCCCAGGCTACAGCAGGGGCTGCAGGCGGGCCCCAGCCCAGAGGGCCCAGGTCACCAAGGTCTCTGTGACCCCCATGCGGAAGCAGAAGAGCCCCCAGCTCTGACCCCAGGGCCCCATTCCCCTCATCTCTCACCATCCCGCTAGGGGCGCCAAGGGTGCCCCACCGAGCCAGGGCACAGGCCGCCGAGACTCAGCGCTCCCCGGGGGCTGTACAGACCCCCCCAGACCCCCAGCAGAGCTGGGGCACAGCGCTGCCTCTGCTCCCTCCGAGGGACCCTGCCGGGAAGCTGGGGGCGGGGGACGAGGGCGCCCTGGCGTCATGCCCCCTGCACTGCCAGCTGGCCTTGCGAGGGCATGTTCCCCACACCTCCCCGCCCCATCCCGGCTCCTGGGAGCGGTCTCAGGGGGTCCTCGGGTTCCCCTGGCCATCGCTGGGTCCTGCCCAGTGAGGGACCAACCAGCAGCCCCAGCAGGCCGGTGAGCGGCTCGCGTCGCCCTCTGCTGGCCGCCGTGCGAACTGCACGGGTGCCGGGCCCTGCCTGGCGCGGGGGTCCCGCCCACCCGCACTCAGCAGCGCCTCGCTCAGGCCCGCGTCCCCGCGTCCCGGGGGTTCCCTGCCCGCCCCTCGGGGGCTGGCCGGTGGCTGCGGAGCCGCAGGAGGGGGCGCTGCCCGCGCAGCGGTCCCTGGGGGGCCTCCGGCCGGATGCCCGAGATCCGTAGCGCCAGGTTGGTTGGCGGGGGCCGGAGCAGGGTCCGCGACTCCCGGCGGGCGACCCCCGGCGCCCGTGTCCCCGACACGGGGCGGACCCCTGCCCCCGGCGCCCAGCGAGGCTCACCCCGAGGCCACTGACCGTCTTTCCTGGGGGCAGTGGCAGGCGGGCCGGGGGAGCGCATAGCGCGCGAGTCCTGGGGCGCGGGCGCGGCCCCCCCCCTCCTCCCCCCCCCCCCCCCCCCCGTGGGGGTCTCAGTCCAGAGGCGTCTGTCCGGGGGACCGGGCGGCGGCAGCGGCAGGACTGGACGGCGGCCTCGGCGTCTGGCCCCTCAGGTGGGGCAGGGTGGGCGGGGGCCCCTGGCGAGCAGAGCAGGGTCCGGTCAGGCAGGCGCGGTGTCGGGCTCAGGCTTCAGGCTCAGCATCTCCCTCTTCAGGGGCGCCCAGCTCAGCGCGGTCTAGGAGACTGGGGGTCAGCAGCGGCCCACAGGAGCCGGCAGCCGGCTGTCCCCGCTGCAACGCCCCGCCCGAGACTCACCACGCACCCTCACGCCTGCTCAGGGGCGCCCTCCACTCCAGGTGGGGAAACTGAGGCTCAAAGGTACCCAGTGAGGCGTGGACGGGCTCGGCTTCTTCTGACCCCGTGGTCGGGGGTCTCTCCTGCATCCCCTTCTCCGGGCAGAGCGGCCGACCTCTGCACGTCGCGGGGGCTTGTCTGGGGGGTGGGGGCACCGTCCTCTCCCAACCGCGCCCTGCTGCTGCTGCGGCTGAGCGAGAATCCCCGGGAACCCCTAGCCCACTGAGTCTCCTTGGACCCGCCGGCCATGGACTGCTGGTCGCAGGCCCTGCGGGTCCTCAAGGCCCCTGGGACCTCAACTTCCCTTCCTGTGCCCGAAATCAACCCTGAGAGAGGCCAGTGCACAACTGCCCTAGAACTGATGCTCAAAGGCTCCCAGGACTATTGCGGGGGGAGGGGCCCAGGCTCTGATGCTTGAAGAAGTTTAGTGAAATTTTACTAACTGTGAGGGAGAAAAAGTTTGCCTATGTGTGCATGACAGAACCCGCAGCATTGTGTCCATTTGAATTTAAAGAAACAAGTTAATAACTTTGGGAGATGGAGAACAGAAAGAATAAAAAAGGACTTGTTGCATCCCCACCACACCCCCCAAAAAAAGAATTCTTTGAAACACCTAATCCCAGGTTGAAGTGCTATTTCTTGAATAAATTATTCCAAGCAATGACAACAATTAAAACACACACAAAAGGACGTGTGTGGGGGAGCACAGGGTGGGGACGGACGTTCAGTCAAGACTGGGCAATGCCACAGCCTGGAAAGGACATGAGAGGGGACAGAAGTGTGGCTCCTGGGATGCATATTGGGAGAGAGACAGAGGTGCGTGTGAAGTGGGGGATCTCATTAAAGTCTGGGGTCCAGGACAGCAGTGGATGTTCGTGTCCTACTCAGTGTTTCGAATCTGTGTGCCTTGGGGATGGAGGGAATGTGCACCCCTGGGAGAAGCCGGGAGGGCCACTGGGTATTCCCTCCAACCCACCTTGCGGCACTGGGTCATGCATGTTTAGATCACATGCTCTGGGCCATAGCACCAGTGATGCGGGCAGGTGACACATTGAATGAGGCATAACTTACAGCAACAAGCCGAGTCTCTCTGGTCCCCGGGTGAGTGGGTGAACGAAGAGCATGTTCCGAGTGTCAGATGCTTCCCAAAACTGACAGGAGGATTCGGAGACTGAGGCCCACGTTAGAAATGGCAGAATGTATGTCTGGTTAGTGAGACCCAAGATATCCGCACACACATTACAGAATTCTCATGGGTTTATGGCAAACGGGAATTCTCACAGAGATGAAAAGAGAAGTGTGTATTTCTCTCAGCGCCTGGCTCACACTTACACTCCAGATCATTAAATAGAAAGCAAAGAATCTGAGACTAACAGAGATCTCCTGAATTCAACACCCAAGGGCTGGAAATACACCGGAAAGGGTGGACTTCTGTGCAGTTAAGCTATTACATGAGCAACACCTCGCTAGGGAATAGGATCTTGTTTAGGTGGAAATAAGAGCGTTTTAGTGGAAAGGAAATCTCTGATGCGAACCTGTGGGTCAGGAATCTTGACTTTCCTATGGCATGTGTTTGGGGCTGGGCTGGGGTCTACGCTTCACAGACAGGAGAGCTGGGTTGGTCCCCAGCACTGCATGGTCTCTGGAGGCAGGAATGACTGAAGAGCACTGTGTCCCCAAAACAAAACAAAACAAACTTATTTGGTAACTGATCCCACCATAAGATGATTTTAAGAGTTCCTTGCTCTAAATCTAACACATACTTAGAAAATCTGGTTTTAAATGTTTATTCAAAGTGAAGGGGTTTAAGGAGGATGAGCAGAGTCTCCTGCCCCCGTGCCTGGCTGTCCTCGCCGGGACCCCTTGGAGGGGAGCAGGTTGAGTTTCCCTCCCCACCCCGACCAGGGCTCCGGCAGCCGAAGACCTCCACAACCAGCCACCACCATGCTGAGACCACTCTCCACAGGCATGAAGGTACTGGCAGAGGAAAAAAGGCATGCGTGTCCTGGGGCTGAGATCTTCAAGCCTGCTCAGATTGGGGCTGAGCATCCTCCACTCAGATCCTCCATATTCCAGTAGGCAGGGGTTACACCCACCAACTGCCCCCCTTGTGCCCTGTAATCCCATCAACGGCCAAGACGCAGAGACTATAAAACCCAGCTCCCGGAAGCATCTTATTATCTCATTCTTTCTTTGGACAAACTGGCAGGCTACCGAATGTAACCTGCCCACACGGCAGAGTCTGGCAAACTCCCCGTGGCTTACCCAATATGCCAAATACCAGTAACAATGATGGGTCTCATTCTACTAACCCTGAAAGAGCCTTGAATATGGCACTTTTTAAAAAATTCTCAGGTCTAGGACAAAGGAGACATTACCGGGGCCTGTTCGAGGCAATCGACGAACAACAAGATGGTTGTGATCGTGATCGTGAGCAGATTCCGATTTTTTGGGGGGGAGGGGGTCATAAGGAGAGATCTCACGGGATCCTCCTGGTTCTGCACTCAGGAATTACTCCTGGCAGTGCTTGGGGGACCATATGGGATGCCAAGGATCGAACCCAAGTTGGCCGGGTGCAAGACAAACGCTCTCCACGCTGGAATATCGCTCCAGTCCCAGACTCCCATTCTTTGGTCAGGACTATCCAACTAGCCTGAGCCATCAGCTCTGAGGCAGGAGGGGAGGGAAGCTTCCTTGGCGTGTTCCTGACACAAGCCTGGAACATTGCACAATCACCTGGCAGCCTTTCCTCGAGTGGGCACATGTGGCGACCCCTACATGGACACGGCCAAACAGACCCCGGCAGCTGCTCCTGCTGACCAGTCCTCACGGCTAATTCCTTTGGTCTCTTCTCAGCTCTGACTTCTACCGTGCAATCCACAAGTGGCTGGAGGACATCGGGCCTCTTTACCGATGCCTGAGTCACAAATACGCTTTAGATTTGGTGTCATGAGGAACAGCAGAGGGAGGAGAGCCGGAAGGGAGGTCTCCGGGGCCAGAAACCTTTCCCAAGGGATCACACTACCCAGATTCTTTCCTTACGACTTTCATAAGAAATAAATCTCAGTCATGATGCAAATGCCTTAAAGTGTTACTGGGCAGCCTTTCAAAATGCAAAAAACAAGAACCAAATATTAGAAACTAAAAAAATATATGATATTTATTATAACGTTGATAGTTTCATTAGTCTTTCCATCAACGACACACAGATAGAGCAAAGGAAGCAAGAGTGGGAGGAAAAAGAGAGGGTGAGGTGAGCACGGCAGCGCTTGAGCGCGGAGACAGCCAGACATCAGCACCCACAGTGAGCTCAGGACCACGGAGGCTGCCTCCCGGCCCCGCAGAGTTCCTGACCAAAGCCCGAGCCTGACATTCTGGTTCTGGTATCTGTCCCTGGCCGTCAGGGAAGTGGGGGACTCTGAACAGTACTTCCCCCCCCCAGCCATCCTCTCTGGGCTTTAGCAGTGGTCTGAGCAGGGCAGGACTGGCCCTGCCTTCCGCAGCTGGACCTGTTTTGAACCTGTCTGAAAACCCAACTTGGAGACAATCTCCCGAAAGAAACGCTGACTTTCACAAAGTGCAGAGACACACCTTTGGCACACATCGCTTGCAGCTAAGCTGGAGATAACAACAGTCTGGGGAAAAACCGCAGCAAACCCAGGGATTGGGTGAGTGTAGCCGACGACCTCGCTCAGAGGCAGCAGTTCTGCGCCTCCATGTGGGAGCCCAGGATGGAGAGAGCCTCCGCCATCAGGACTGCACGCCAACAAGGCCCTTGGGGGCAGGCAGCGGTTTCTGCATGAACCCAGGGAAACTGGACCTAAACCCTTCTAGGCTTTCAACATGAGAGCAGAGCAAATTCCTTTTAGCACTTTATCTACCATCACACTCAGACCTACATCTGAATCCTTTACAATCTCTACCTGCCGATGAAGATCCTGGGATTAGCTACAATTGAGTTGTCTTCAGATTTCTGAATCAGACACAACTTGCCATGATTAACGAGAAGAAACAGTTCAATATTTGTTTTAAAATTTTTTAATAGTTTTAAAATTTATTACTCCCACAAAAAAAAATAAAGTCATCATTTGTTCCTTAGATTCACTGAAAGTTTTTTTCCTTCGGGGTGGATGGGTGCACACCTGGCCATGCTCAGGGTTTACCCTGGCTCTGGGCTCAGGATACCACATGGGGTGCCAGGGATTGAACCCAGCTCAGCTGTGTACAAGACAAGATAGTACCAGTTCTACGACTTCCCCGGCCCCTGAAAGAGTGACTTTCCATGGATGGCTGCATAAACATTCCTGGGACATAGGGGGAGAAGGGGAACAGAGGTGATGAGACAGCAGAGGGAAATGGACAAGTGGTTAAATGGGTCATTTGATTTTAGAATTTATTTATGTATTTATTTTTGCCGGGGGTCACGCCCAGCGATGCACAGGGTTACTCCTGGCTCTACACTCAGGAATTACTCCTGGTGTTGCTCAGGAGACCATATGGGATGCTGGGAATCGAACCCGGGTCGGCCGCGTGCAAGGCCATACCCCGCCGTGCTACCACTCCAGCACTAAGTTGCATGCCAAGACGAGTGTCTTAAAAAAACAAAACCAAAATGAAACAAAAAACTGCTTCCCGTTCTAACGGATGGTTCCTCCTCAAGCCACGGGCGCCAGCCTTGATTCTGGGGGGATGTGCGTTGTGGGGAGCGCGGGAGAGGATGGGACTCTGGTGTCTGTGTGCCCCCAACTTGGGAGTTGTCTCCTGCAAATAGCACCAGGGATGAACCGACCATTTGGGACCAGCTGTGGGGGCTGGGAGGATGAGCGGATGGAAGGACCTGAGGTGGGAGGCAACCGTGGACACGCAGCAGACCCCGACAATCGCCACTCAAGAGTACAGAGGAGGGGGTCTCCCCGCAACCAGAACAGATGGTGGGGGTGGGGTGGTGGGTGCGCTGTGTCACAGGGAATTACGGCACAGTAGATTTCATGGGAAACGCATTTCCGGTCCTTGTGTCCTCCATCTTCGGCAGACTGGCAGTGGGCTGGCCTTGGGGATACTCCTGGCTCCTTGCTGGGGGCTGGGTGGAGGGAGGGAACTCTGCCTCCTGCAAAGCCTGTGCTCCCTGTGGCCCCAGACTTCAGAGCAAAGCTCAGATATGCTTAGGCCCATGTGCCTTTTTCTTTTCTTTTGTTTTGGGGCCACACCTGGTGATGTGAGGGGCTTACTCCTGGCATTGTGCTCAAGGATCACTCCTGGCGGGGGGAGGGTCCACCTGGGATTCCAGGGATCGCCACTGGGTTGGCCTCCAACAAGGGAAGTTCCCTGCCTGCTGTGCTATCCTGCAATTCCCCTATTTGTCCTTTTCATTCTGACTTTCGTTTGCATTTCTGCAGGAAGTTCAAATTCTGGGCTTATCTGCTCCACCTCAGTTCAAGATTTTTTCCATTCTGTTGAATTATGTCTTTTTCTCCTGATACGCTGGTTGAAGTTTTTGTTCTCCTTAGTCATAACAGTAAATGTAGAAAACGAATCTGTAACAAGATAGTTCTTTTTTGTGGCACATTTGGCGGTATTTGGGGCTTACTCCTGGCTCTGTGCTCAGAGAGCACTCCTGGCGGTGCTCGGGGGACCATACAGAGTGCGGGAATCAAACGTGAGTCAGACAAAAAGCAAGGCAAGACCCTCCCACTGTGATATTGATGTCGGTGAGTCCCACGGGTGACTTATGTGAAGCGGGGAGGAGAAAGAAGGTCACTTTCTCCCCAGCTGCCTCTTCCACCCGGGACCCAGGATTACTGGGTTCTTGTCTCACCTCGCAGAAAGGAATTTCAGGAGTTGACAAGCAGTGAAACAAATAGATTTTATCTGGAGGATTTTTGGAGAGGGAGAGAAAGGGATAAGCAGATAAGCGGGGGAATGGAGAGTAAGAGAGAGAGAGTATAGGGTCCAGAGAGAACGCGGGCTTCTCCGAGGGTGGAGAGAGCCCCTGCACACATCCCAGCATTAGACACGAAAGCATGAAAGTACACATCTCAAGAGGGGAGATGCGGGTGACACATGTGCTCGGGTACCACATGAGCTGGGCCACGTGGGCGCAAGCAGCACATGGGCTCCTTTGTTCAAGGTGGCCTTTATAGGGTTTCTCCAACCTGCCCCCACCTGAGGCTTCTTCCCAGGTAAAAGTCTGTTGCTGAGGAGGTTACCAGGGAGGTCCAAAAAGAGGAATTTCATGGGGAGGCCTATATCCTCAGGGTCTGCGGATGGTCTTATCGGGCCTTTGCTTTCTGTATCCACAAGGTGGCTCATTCCTAGAAATCTTCTTCCATGAAACTTTGTTTCATTGCAAAGGGCCTTTCCCTATCTACCTGCCTACATCACAACCATTATTGACTTACTGGTCCCTACTCTATCCTAAGTATCCTCTGTCCCCTACACTTGTGCGCGATTTTGAAATTCCACAATTTTAACCATTAAATCTGGAGGAATTTCTTGCCAAAACCTGCTGGGTTCCAAGATGAAATCAGCAGCCAGAGAGGCCATTTGTGGGTGACGACTTGGGGTCTCATTGGGGAGGAAAGGGCCAGCTCCACCCACATCCCGTGAGGCCCTACGTGTCTCGTCACTGTGAGCCCAAACCTGACTGTCCAGTGGCCTCTGGAGGATGGCGGCCAGCGGGCTGCCAGGGGGAACGGGCCAAGGCACGAAATCTATTCCCACCTGGGGTGGCCCAGTGCCTGTAACTTACTTCAGGGACTGGACACATTTCTGCCAAAAGCTGTTGGGTTTCGAGATTTGTTTCTGAGTCTCTGGGATCATGGCCGTTAAGCAGTTCAATCAGGAACCAGAGAGGCCATGCCTCCAATTATATAGCTGGACTGGAGGTGGTTTGTGTCTGTGTCTCCCACAAACCTAACTTTTGCCTGTTTACTTTCTTGGTAAACTCTGCCCCACGTTTTTGGGGTCTGGCCCAAGGCACAGCAGCAAATAGGGGGTACCTGGAAGTCTGAAGGCGCCATCAGACTGCTGATGCACTCACCTCACAGGTACAGAGAGACCTGCTGGTGGCACCATACCCCCAACCCAGTGCTTCTTACGGTTTACTCCTGCCTCTGCACTTAGCGATTGCACCTGCCGGGGCACAGATGACTGCATGGGATTCCTGTGATTGAACCCAGATCAGCCACATGCAAGATAAGAAACCTACTCACTGTACTACCTCTTTATCCCAAGATATAAACACTTTTAAGAAAATGGTATACAGGCACAGCGCAATAGTTCAGCTGGTAGGGCATGTGCTTTGGCCAATCTGGCTTCAATCCCTGACGTTCCGTATAGTCTGCCCAAGCACTGTCAGGAGTGATTCCTGAGTGCAGAGCCATGAATAAGCCCTAAGACATCACCAGGTGTGGCACAAACATAAAGAAACAAAAAGAAATTGGTGTATCAGAATTCCATTGTAGAAACTCTTTGACTTCTTTGACTCTATAGTTCTTGATTGCTAGCCAAAAATCTTTTATAAATAAACCGGAGAATAATCAGTTATCACTGGCAAAAAGGAAATAATTTTATTCAAGTAGATAAAGAACATTGTTTGCTCAAATTTTAATACTGCTTTACATAGTTTGTGAAACAATTTCAATCGTGTTTATTACTCAAAATGTCAATGGATTACGATCTTTCACTGGTGAGACACTTGATAATCTCCAGAGGAAAATACATCAAAAGCATATATACAATTATAGAAGTTCTTATAATCCATGTAGCCCTGATGGTACATTATTTATCACGTTTTACAGAACTAGAAAACATTCAAATGAACATAAATAGATTCAGACTGGATGATCACCTTCTGATGGTTCAGGTCCTTCATTTAATTTTTTCTGATAAGAAAATCCAAAATTATTAATGTTGAATTTCTCATCATACATTCATCTAAAACCACAGTGGAAAAAAAGTAAACTTTGTAAAGACAGTAAATTGGTTATTGTAGGTGTTTCACAAGTAGCTTGCTATCTAATCCAGGAACTGCTGGAGATTTCTGCAGAGTGCAGAGAACGAGGTGGCCGGGCCGAAGTTTTTGTTGTCGTAATTGTTGAGGTCGTCCCCGTTCCCTTTGAGAGCCGCCTCGGACATCATCTCCACTTTCATGTTGAGGTCCTGATTCTTTCTTTGGAGGTCAACAATCACGGAATTCAGGAAATCAATCTGTGTTCAAGGAGAGCGTGAGACGGTGAGCCATCTGCGGGAGCCATGGGAGCCCGCCACAGAGGAGGCTGGGCCCCGCTTCCAGTCCCCGCCCCAGGGTTGGAGGCAGCCAGAGCTCCCCTTTCCCTTCCTGAGCGCAAGCTCCCGGGTGCCCAGGGAAGACCCCAGGAGGAGATGCTGGTACCCCTCGGTTCTTCTCAGAGCAGGGAGTCAAGAGGGGTCTTCCCTCTCCTACAAAGACAAACTCACTTCTTTCAAATGAATGGGGCGGGGGGAAATCCCACTTTACAAAAGCAAGCATGACTGTAGGCACAAACATTCATGTTTCACTTGAAAACTGGCAGGCGCGTTGGGTTTGAGTGATAGCACAGCGGGAAAGGTGCTTGCCTCGCACGCAGCCAACCCAGGTTTGATCCCTGGCATCCTATAGGGGCCACCGGAGAGCAGCCAGGAGTGATTCCTGAGTGCAGAGCCAGGAGGAAGCCTGGAGTATCGCCAGGTGTGGCCCCCAAAGAAAGTGTAAATAAAACCAGAAAAACAGACTGATTCTTTTTCTCCCTCAGGGCAAGTTCTGATGGCCAGTCTGTGAGAGTGCCCAGGCCATCCCACACTAGAGCCAAGAAACGCAGATCTCTCTTCCTCCAGCTGAAAACAAAACAAAACAAAACAAAACAAAACAAAACAAAACATGGACATGTTCAGTTCCCAACAAACCCATACAGGGTCCACCTGCACAGCCCACATGCAAAGTTCACTTCAGCCCACAAGTGCCCTCCAGGGCCACCTGCTGTTAAGTACAGAAGTGCAGGAAGTGAGGGTGTGCGGGAACTCCTCAGGGCACTGGGACCCAGATGGTCCCCTTCCTCGGAGAGGATTCAAACGATAAAGCGCTGCAGACCCGGGTGGGATGGAAGGGGGGTTGGGGAAGGAGAGACATCAAGGAGGCCCCAAGGCTGACTCCTGCTGCAGGCCAGACCCGAGCCTGGTGATGGTAGGTGCAGGCACCGGACTGCAGCCAAGTGTGCAAACCCCGGAGGACCCCACCCAGCTCTCTCCCTTGACAGGAGCAAGAAGCAGGAAGGCAGCCCAGAGGACCAGACTCCCCCAGCTCTGGGCCTAGAGCATGCGCAAAGAGGCTGGGACAGCCACATGCTGGTGGGCGTTTCCGTTTGCGACTGAACCTTCCTGGCAGGGAAGAAGCCCTCCAAAGTGGTGTTCGACTCTGGCAAAGTGAAGATTTGCCAATGTGATGGGAGCCCGAAGCCCAGGTTCTGGGAGAGCAGCAAGAGGAAGGGCATTGGAGGGCTCTGGCAAGGACATGACCCCTTGACTGAAGGGATGTGTCCTTGTCCATGGGGCCTCTCACTCCTTAAGCATCACCTCTTGTGCTGGGAGCGTGTGGGGGTGGGGTTCCGGCAGCATGTGCGCGGCCCCTGGTTCTCACGGGCGCCAGGGGAGCACAGCCCCTTCTTCCTCAGCTTCCCTCTTTTTGGCTTCTGTTATTTTAATGAATCAATTAATTAGGGGAGGGGCTTTTTGGGTCACAATCCGGCGTTGCTCAGGAGTGACTCCAGGCTCTGCACCCAGGAAGTACTCCTGGCGGTGCTTCGGGGACCATATGGGATGCCGGGGATGGAACCTGGGTTGGCCATGTGCAAGGCCAACACCCTACCTGCTATGCTATTGCTCCGGCATCATTCTCGGATATTTTAAATGGTAGATATTCCCCGACTCTTTTGAAGCATACACGCATATATACATATATACATGTCTGTGTATGTATACATGCTTATCTAGAAACTTTGTGGGTAGTCAGTTTGGTTTGTTTGGGGGCCACACCCGGTGGGGTAGGGACTAAACCCTAGCTCTGTGCTCAGGGATCACTCCTGGCTAGGGTCGAACAGCTCATGCTGTCAGCAGTCACTCGAGCCCGGGAAAGTGGGGCTGTGAGTTCAGAGGGCACTAGCTCACCTACAACTGCACTCAGGAATTACTCCTGGCGGTGCTCAGGGGACCATATGGGATGCCGGGGATTGAACCTGGGAATTCGGTGTGTAAGTCAAACGCCCTCCCCGCTGTGCTATCACTATGGCCCAGGATATGGTTTCTCTCAGGGCTGAGGCCGGGCCTACACAGCCCTGGTCACTACCATCACCCACCTTACTCTGCATCATCGCATTGGTGTTCCTGGTGTCCTCCAGGGAAGCCAGGGCCTGCAGGGACGCCTCCCGCTCGGCCAGCAGCTCGGTCTGCTGCGCCTCCAGCAGCGCCTGGTCTTTCAGCAGCCAGTGCAGCTGCCGCTGGAGCTTAGTGGCCTTCTGGCCCAGCAGCTCCTTCTCAGAGCCAAGGCTGTTCAGCTGCTCACGCAGGGCCAACTCCACGCGGGCGGCCTCCTCCTTCTCAGCTGTGAGCTCCTCGATCTCTTGCACCAGCGACTTCTGATCCCGAGCCAGCTCCTCGTAGGAGCACTGCAGCTTCTGGATGATGTTGTCCTTGTCCTTGGCCAGGGATAGGTTGTCCAGAACCAGCTTCTTGACATGCTCCTCCAGCTGGCCCCTCTCCTCCAGGCCCTTGTTACACTCGGCCACCAGGCTGCTCTTGCTCATCTGCAGCTCCTCCACCAGGGCCTGCAGCCCCAGCTTGGCGACCTGCAGTGCGTCCTTCTCCGCGCCCACCCTCTGGAGCTCCTCCTGCACCGCCCTGCCCTCTTCCAGCACTTTCTCTTTCTCCGCCTCGAGGGCTTCTCGGTCCAGCCGCTCCTGCTGGCAGAGCTTCTCCGCGGCCCACCTGGCCTCGATGACCTTCTCCTTATCCAAGCGAATCGCTTGGTTCAACAGCCAGAGCTTCCTCTGCTCTTCCCGCAGCGAAGAGTTTTTGGCCTCCGCTTCTCTGAGTTTCAATTGAAACCACCCTCTCTCGGACTTCAGACAGAGCTTCTCCTTTGCCAGCAATTCATTCTCTGACCTCAGGGCCCTGCGATCCTCTGACATCAGCTCCATCTCTTCTTTGGCCGAGCTTAATAAGCAAGTTAAGGACTGCAGAAACAAAAAGCGGGGAAGAATGGAAACAAGAATGAGATCAAGCAGGCACAAGCAAGCCAAGCACTTCTTGTGGCCTAAATACCAGAAATGAAAATGGCAGACTAGTCTTACCTGCACACGCGTGTATACGCGCACGCGCACACACTCACAAACACACGCACACACAGACTCAGGATGGAGAGGCTCAAACACAGTTAGCTTCTTAGCGTCAACATAACTACCTGCCTATTTTGTGGATGGGGGCCCCACACCTGCTGGTGTTTGGGTCTCGCTCAGGGTTCTGTGTTCAGGGATCACTGCTGGCAGGGCCGGAGGACCATACGGGATGCTGGGGATCAACCCCGGGTTGGCGAGTACAAGGCAGCACCCTACCCATTCTACTATCAGCCAATTTGATTTTTGAAATGCCGTCTGAAATGATTCCTGACAGCTCCCCGGAAGGTGTAAGTACAGTTGGATCTTGACATTGGGGCATAAGATTTTTCCCCCCACTTCAATTCTTCTATTATAAAATCCATCACTCTGTCCTAGAAGGGATGCATTCAAAAACTAGTTTTCAATACAATTCAAAGAACTACAAAAAGTATTTTGTTTTGGAACTTTGTGCAGGAGGGGAAGGGAAAAGCAGCCACTGCTTGTCAAACGATTTTCACAGGGACAAACAGAGGCAGGAAATGGACTTAGTCCCAAAAGTTATACACTTTATAGAAAATCCAGACGAATCCACCAAGCTTTGGAGACTGAAGCCAACAGTTTTTGCTTGCCAAACACAGTAACAAGTCTCAAAATGGAGACATTAGTGGGCCCGCTCGAGCCAATCGATGAGCAATGGGAGGGCAGTGTTTGCAGTCATTTGGGAGGGGCCCAGGGGCTCCAGGAGGACTGGCCGCACACGGGTCAGGGTCTCCCTCACCTCCTCTCCCTGCCCGTCAGCAACGGGTTGTGCGTTTTCATTTCTGAGTCTCAATGCACACCACAGTTGAACCGCCATGTACTTTCCAGAACTTTCTGCAGCAAGGGCTATCTTCTCTGTCCAGCTCAGCAGCCATGAGCCGCAGCAGGCTACTGGTGTGTGCTGGGCAGCTGACCGCTGACGGCCATGTTACCGGAATGGGACTGACCTGAGCATGCACACGAGGCTGCTGGCCATAGAACTGGGCCAGCAGGTGGTCCAGAGAGGAGACGTAGCCCTGGCTGCGGTGCGTGGTGGAAAGCGGCCGGGCACCAACACACACACGGGCCACGGCCGCCATCAGCCGCGGCGCTGCCCTGCGCCCACCCACCTTGGCCTTGTCGGCTTGCGTCTTCAGCTCGGCCACCTCCCGCAGCAGGCTCCCGTTCTCCGCCTGCACCGCCTGCAGCTTCTCCTTCGCCTGCAGCAGCAGCTGCTGAAGGGCCTGCGGCG
Organism: Sorex fumeus; assembly: GCF_029834395.1. Classification (NCBI taxonomy): domain Eukaryota; kingdom Metazoa; phylum Chordata; class Mammalia; order Eulipotyphla; family Soricidae; genus Sorex; species Sorex fumeus. The sequence goes on along the minus strand of NW_026606086.1, from coordinate 4,512,755 downwards.
CCTCCTCGTACTGCCCCTGGATCTCCACGCTGGCCTTGGCGTGCTCGGCCTGTAGAGCCTGGCACTGGCTGCGGCTCACGTCCACCTTCTCCTGTGGGGAGCCGGGGGCCACCGTCAGCCGCCGGCCCCCTGCCCGCTCCCAGCACACACGCACACACACGAACAAACACGAACACACACACACACACAACGCAAACACACAAACATACACACACGCACACACACGGCCCCTCTGCTCTGCTCACCAGCATGCACACACAAACACACATGCACACACACGCGCGCACACACGGCCCCTCAGCTCGGCCGCTTTCGTTCAAGTTCTCCTGAAGACTACGAAGCACTAGCCCCATCCCCTGCAGCTCTTCGGCCAGGCTATCGGCCTACAAGAGTCACAAGGATGGAGTGAATGGACCAAGGAGACAAACAGGAACGGGAAGGGGAAAACAAAACAGAAAACACGTATGAGAAGCCCATGACCCAACACAACCCCGAAGAACAGAGGCGTGAGGTGAGCGTGATTGCCTGAAGCTCACGAAGCCAAGGCCTTGGCGCCGGCAGTTCTGGTGATGACTGTCTAGTGGTTATTGAAAACGGCCCAAACAGAGGCGTTTTCTAGACCTAACTTTGGCGTGACCAGAAAATAAGAAAGCCTATGAGAAAGACTGACTTTCCAGGCGCGGGGAGACGGCACAAAGGGCTGGAGTACACACCAGGCCCGAGTTGGAACTGCAGCACCACTGGGCGAGACTGAGATCGGTCCCCAAGCTGAAAAGCCCCACTACTGCTGGGCGGGAGGACCCCAGAGCCCAGAGCATGGCTTGGCGAGGAAGAAGGAAGTAAGCAAGGGAGGAGGGAAGCTAAGGATAGGAAGGAGGGAGGGAGGAAACAGGGAAGAAAGGGAAAGGGAGGGGAGGGAGGGAATAAAAGGTTATCTTTTTTTTTTCCTTTTGGCTTTTTCGGTCACCCTAAATGCTCAGGAATTTCTCCTTGGCAGTAACCCGGCCAGCTCACCGAGAGTATCTCGCCTGCACAGCAAGCCTGCCAAGCTCCCCGTGATGTATTCGATATGACAAACACAGTAACAAGTGTCACAATGGAGACGTTACTGGGTCCGCTCGAGCTAATCGATAAACAACGGGAGGGTAGAGACAATGACAGTGACCCTATGGGATGATGGAGATGGAACCCACGTGGGCCGCGTGCAAGGCAAATGCCCTTCCCACTGTACTATCACTCCGGCCCCCAAGATTTACTTTCTTGTAGTTTCTTTTCTGTGACTTTAAAAGTTTGAGGGGTTTCAATATGAAATTTAAAATGAGGAACCTCTAATCCCCTAGACAGCAGTCACCCGAACTTGACGTTTGTTACATCTTGATGCGAACAAGTGGGTCAGCTATCCCCTGCTCTGTCCTAGGAATTGATTCCATTTGTTTCAGCCGGTGTTTCTGGAATGCCAGCCAAGGAGTCCTGAGTCCTGAAGGGAACTCCCAGGGATCTCGGGGCCCTTCTGTTATGTCTGTCAGTCCTGTCTACAAAACCCACAGCCCTTCCATCTTGGCCAACAGAGAAGTTTCTCCAACAAAGTGCCCAGCGCGGGGGGGAACGGGGGGGGGGGTGAGGGCACGTCCCTGCCACCACAATCCTATAGGAGGAAAAGGGCATCTCTCGGGGCTCCTTGGTGAGAACTGCAGCTTCCTCGGCTTGGCCCAGATCTCACTGTCTCGTCCTTCCCCAGGGTCAGGGCTACCATGAGAGTCCATGCCTGTGGCCAGCAGGGGGCCATGCTGGAAGGCGGACTTGGCTCAAGCACCTGTTAGAGGCTGAAAGGGATGAAATCTCTGTAGGGCTGGCCGGGGGCTTGTGCTGCAGGGACGGAGGGGCTGGCAATGAGAAATACCAAGATGGGCCACGTCACCAGCCTTGAGGGAGCTCAGAGGCTCAGAGGCATCGAGCACCAGCTGGGAACTGAGGCGCCTCGGGGAGAGGAGGGCAAAGCCCGTCACACGAGCAGGTGGTCAGCAAGGTCAGGGAAAGACCCTTGCGGCCTGACTCGAGCCCAAGTGTCTGGGCGAACTCGGCGAGTATGCAGCGAGCCCAAGAGGTGGGGGGCAGAGGTTTGCTCTGGGGGCTCCTATCTTGTTTTCTCACTGGCCTGGTGAAGAATTCTCTGTTTCAGAAAGACCCCAGACGGGCCCGATTAGCCGGGGCCAAGGCTAGCACGGCATCCAGGTGCTGGGGACCAATGACAACCCCCGAATCATGCCGACTCCTTCTCAGTCCCCTCAGAGGGAACCGCACGGGACGTGACCGGGAGACCTGTCAGCACCAAGCCGGAACACGGCGGCGAGCAGACTGACACACAGCATGCAGGGAGCGAGCGTGGAAGTGGGCGAGGGCGCCCGAGTACCAACCTGCAGCTCTCGGCCCGCTTTGCATTCTCTAACTCCTGAATCTGCTGCTCAGCCACCTGGAGCTGCTGCCTGAGCTTCTCCATTCCCAATTGACCTTCGGAACTGGCCTTCCAGAGCCCATCGAGCTGCAAGAGCTTCTGCTGGGTGGCCTCCAGCTGTGCCGTGGCATTGGCCAGGGCCTGGGCTTGCTGACTACACACGGCCCGCAACCCGTCCAGGTGCTTTACCTTCGTCTCCGCCTCCTGCAGCTTGTTCAGGGCGTCCTCCATCTCCACCAGGTGCTGGTCCTCAATCTGCTCAAGCTTGGCCCGTGCGGCCTCCAGGCTGTTCTTCTGCTCCTGGGCCGTCCTGAACAGCCGCGACCTGAGCGTCTGTAGCTCGGAGGCTTGCGCTGCACGCTCAGCCGCCTGCTGGGCCTTCAGGCTCTCCACCTCCTGCTGGTACTCGAACTGTAGCCTCTCGATCTGCATCTTGAGCTCGGCCAGCTCGGCCGCCTCGGCGCCCACGCCCTGGCTCACGCATGCCTTCGGCTCGCCCATGGCCTGTTGGTGCGGGGCGATGGCCGTCTCCAGCTTGGACTTCCTCAGGGCGATCACGTCCGCGTTCTCCTTGTTGGCATGGTCCAGCTTGGCCCTCAGGCACTCGTTCTCCTTGGCGAGCTTCTCAGAGGCCACCTGCAGGGTCTTCACCTCCTTCTGGTGGGAAAACAAAATTTCCATGAACTTAAAACAGGAAGGAAAAGAAGCAGAAATAGAAATTTGTCTTTTCCAAACTGACTGTTTGCTTCTTCTTGTTTTAAGGAAAAGCTTCCAAAAAATGGGGTTCTAAAGGATTTGATTTGTGCTGCTCGACTGAAAATCAAAGCTGAGGCAAAGGCCTAGACCCGACTGTCAGAACGTGAGAAAAACGCTCATCAAGAGCAGCCTCCAGCCCCAAGGAGCAGAGATGTGTCAGCCGGGCCCTGCCAGGTGCATGACCCCAGGTATCCCTGTCTGATTCGGAGTCTCCAGCAGAAGTGGTCCCGGCGGGGTCGGCCAGGCCGCCCCGCATCCTTGCCTGCGCACTGCAAGCCTCCGGGACCTGCCCGGGCTTTACCTCCAGGTCGCCTTTGGTGATGGACTCCTCCTCGACTCGGAACTGGAGGTCTTCCACTTTCCTGTGGGGGAGAGGGAGACGTTGTGAGGGGCGTCACTGCTGCCCCCCATGAGGGCCACCATCTTGTAGATGCGCCTGACCCAGCCCCCGGCTCCACACACAGGAGGGCTGAGAGAGTTGGGGAGGGCCAGAGCGAGAGTACAGCAGGCAGGGCGTTTGTCTTGCACGTGGCCGACCCGGGTTCAATTCCCAGCATACCACTATGGACCCCGGAGCAATGCCTGGAGTAATTCCTGAGTGCCGAGGCAGGAGTAACCCCTGAGCATCGCTGGGTTGACCCAAAAAGAAAAAAAAGAAAGTCAGTGAGTCCCCTCAGCTTCGAGCACTGGGTGGGACCCGCAGGCTACAGGAGGAAGCTAGGCCGAGCCAACGCCAGGTGCAGTGTCATATCAACCCTTTCTGCCTCGCAGCTAACAGAGGTGGTTAAAAACTGACCCGCAGCGCCTGCCAGTCCCTCCCAGCCAGCGCCTGTCTCCACATTGGGACAACAACTGAGCCCCTGGGGGAGAAGCAGCCAACGACTCGGGGGCGGGGGGTGGGGGGGAGGGGCTCCCAGTGACTGTCCAGTCAGCATGTGGAGCTGAGGGGCTGAGCCAGGCACTGGCAGTGCCCCTGGGCACCACACTGCCGGGAGCCCATCTGAAAAGGCGGTCTCGGCCAGCACCCCGTGTCCATCTGTCTGCAGCCAGGCCTCAGCCCCGCGTCCGTCTGTCTGCAGCCTGGCCTGAGCCCCATGTCTGTCTGTCTGCACCCCGGCCTGAGCACCACGTCCGTCTGTCTGCAGCCTACCCTGAGCCCTGTCTGTCTGCTGTCGTGCCCCATGAGTACTGTGGGTTTCCTCCCGCCTGGGACTTAACCACAGGGACTCCCACAGGGCCCCACTGGGTTAGGACAGTTCCTTGCCACCCAGCACAGGCCTCCTGAATACCAGGCCACCTGGACACAGCAGGGATGGCCGAGGGTGGCTTGGCTCCACTGAGCTCCCCCCCCCCCAGCCCTCCCGGTGAGGCCGCGGTCAGGACTGGGCACCCGTTGGTTTCTGGTTCTCACTGCCCTAAAAGGACAGGAGTGCCCCACCCGAGGGAGCCCCCGGCTCCGGGCACGGCCTCACCTCTTCTCCTCCTCCAGCTGGTTCAGCAGCTCCACCTTCTCCCAGTCGGTCGCTTCCAGCATGGCCCGCAGCTCGTCGTTCTTGGCCTCCAGCTCCAGGACGTGCTGTAGAGGCAACGGCGCATGAGTGGCCTCGCCCGCCCCCAACAGCCCTCTGTGGGCTGACATCGCCACCTGTCACCACGGCAAGCTGAATGCATCTCCCACCTAAGCTACGGCATTTCTGGAAGGCCAGAGGGGAACCACACCACGAAAGCACCGGCGCGGACAACTCGGCACTCCCTAAACCCCCACAGGGCGAGCAGAAGGGGCATGCGATCAAACCACGCGCCGGACGCCACCGCAACGACGGCAGACGGGGACCCACGGCCTCTGCCTGCACCGCCTGCACCAAGCTCGCACCCAGCCTCTACCGCAGGCGTCTCTCGGCCCCGGCACTGCCGTCTGCACAGACGTCACCTGGTCGTGCCCGTTCCGGCCAGGGCCAGCTCCTGCTCTATCTCCCCCATGTGGCTCGTGGCCTTGGCCACCTCTGCCCGCTCTAGGTCCTGCTCGGCCAGCAGCTTCTCAATGTGCTGCTGCTTCTCCTTCAGCGCCTACTGAAGGGCGGTGGTGCCAGAGATCTTGTGGGCGTAGCGGGAGGAGGTTTCCGGCAACTGCAAAGGAAAAAGAGACGTGAAGGGGATGGGGCCGGCCGACACGGGCATGCTCGCGGTGATCCTCGGCAAAGCACATGGAGCAGTGCTGCATCCTTGCATATGGGCCAGCGACTCTCAGCAGAAACGTCATGAAACCTTCCCGAAGATCCTTGGACGGGACCTGGGCTCCACTGACCTTGGGCCTCGTGGGAATCCAGAGACTCTTCTGCAGAGCCGGAGGCAGCCCCCTCCACAGCCCGCTCTGGCCTGAGCTTCCTTAAGGCTGAGCCCTTGGCTTGAGCTTGAGGCCGGCTCCAGCATCTTCAGCCTTGCAGGTCCGTCAGGGTCTCCCTGGGCAGCCTGTCCCTTATCTCTTCCTCTTCCTTCCAGCTCACCTCGCTCTCCCGGGCACCCGCCCCATGCCTGAATAGCAGTAACCAGAGACTCTTGTCTCTGGGAATGGCCCCGTGCCCCTGGGGGTCACTGGGTGTGACCCTATAAAAGACCCCTGTGCCATCTGCCTTCGAAAATGGAAGATGAGAGGCTAGAATGATAAAGTTGCGGGAAAGGCGCTGGCCTTGCATGCCGCTGAACCGAGCTGGATAACAGGTACCCACCCCATAGGGTCCTGAGCCCACCAGGAGTGACTCCTGAGTGCAGAGTCCAGAGTAAGTCCTGAGTATTGCTGGGGCATGGCCAAAGTCCAGGGGAAAAAAAAGGAAAAAGTGGTGGGTTCGAATGTGTGAGGGCTCACGCCCAGCGAGCAGGACAGCAAGGGCAGCTCAGGGAAAGACCAAGCACAAAGGGAAGGAGAGAAGAGGCAAAGACAGTGAGGAGGGGAGGGGAGTGGGCTGAAGGGCTGCGGGGACCGGGGGTCCTGTCCGTTCTATCCTGGGCTCGTGGTTGCTCATGGTCGCTCTGCAGACCCAGATCCCTCTCTGCACAACGGCCCCTGCAGGAGGAGACAAGGCAGGACCTGATCTTCATTCTTCGGGCACATGGTGGCGGGGGCTGCAGCGGCGATGGCCAGGACTTCCGCTCCTTCTGTCCGGCCATCCCTGTTCCATCGCCCTGCTGCGGTCCAGTCGCAGGTTCTCTTGCCGCTTCCCCGCATCATCTGAGCTGCTGCCAAACGCCTCCTGACCAACGGGCCCAGTAGGGCCCAGGCTGTCCACTGCTGCTTTGCCTGCTGGGAGCTCTCGAGCCACCTGGTTCTGTCCGGAGAGCGGGATCATCCTTGCCTGTGCGTAAGGACCTGGCCGTGATTTCCCGATACACTTAAAGTATATCTGGTCCGATTAAATGCCCTCCCCAGGGCCAAAGGGTCTGTTGGGGGGGGTGGGGGAAGGTGCTTGCAGAGGTTCAAGATCCAGCACCATCAGGAGTGACCCTACCCCCCAAGCAGAGAGCCAGGAATAAGCCCTGAGCACCCCAGGGTGTGGCCCCAAAACCAAATAATAACTAAAATTTCTAGGAGCACACGAGCTCTCGGGCCAGCCATGTGCAGTGCTCCCGGGAACTGCAGTCAACTCGGATTTCAAGGGGTGGCTGGGAAGAGCTTGCCAGCCTTGGGGGTCTAACACCAAGACCCGGGCTCAACCCCCCTCCACCGGGAGCAGCCCCCAAGCACCACGCCTGGAGTCCCTGAGAACTGCCAGGTGAACCCCAAAGAGTAAAAATAAAAACTAAGAAAGGCGGGCGGCGGTGTTCCCTGAGCCTCCTGGCCTGAGCAGGTGGGGCAGGCCAGACGCACGCGCTTCCTGGGCCCGAGACAGCTCCCTGAGGAAACCAGCACAGGAGCGATGGGCTTCTTTCAGCCAACTATGGAGACGAGACTGTGAGGTTCAGGCGCCGGAGCAGGGAGAAAGCAGCACCCCTAGCATGGGGGGAGGCGCGTGCTGAGGGGCTGGGCAAGGTCGGGGCCACGAGCTGAACTCAGGATGCTGATGCCAAAGCCTCTGCCCTGCGCGTGGTTTGTGAGGCCCCAGGCTCCATCCCAGCAAGGCCAGGCCTTCTGTGGGAGCCTGGTACCTCAGAAGAGCAACTCAGCCAACAGACGAACAGGGAGGCCTCCACAGGGCACGCACGGACCCGTGTGCATGTATGTATGCATGCATGTATGTTCCGCTGGGCATATCTACACGCACCTGTGTGCATGCGCGCGTTGCGTTTATGCATGTATGTGCCTGTGTGTGTATACCCATAAGCCTGTGTATATACGGTATGCACTACGTGTACATGTATGAGTGACTGTGTGTATGAACGCTTGTGTGTGCACTTATGGAATTATGTTGTCGAGGTATACTTCCGTGAAGTCACACAGAATCTTTCTATATTCCTGTCATAGACGCTAACGGTGATGTTCAGTTTAGGAGTGAGCTCCAACCTGCATAAAGATATGCAAGGCAGGGGCCAAAGAGCTGGAGAGCGAAGCCCCAGCGCTGCCCAGGCTCAATCCCCGAGGCCCGCCAGGAATAATCCCGAGCACAGAGGTGGGAGAAAGTCCTGAGCTCTGCCATGTGTGACCCCAAAACAGAACAAAACAAGATAGCGGGGGGAGGCTGGAGATACGGCTCAGGCGTAGGGCTCTTGCTTGGAGGTGGGAGGCACCGGCAAAACCCCAGCACTGCAAACAGCCTCTTGAAGCACTGTAGGGTATGGCCCGCAGTCAAGCAGAAAAACAAAACCAAATTCCACAAATGGGCTGGCTCGCGAGGGAAGGAGAGGGGCTTCTGAGTCTGCTCTCCTCCTAAATGGTGAGGCGAAGGAAAGGAGGAGTCGGACGTGAGGATGCACGTGGGGCAGGGAAACCTGGTGGTGGTCGAGCAAGACAGGACTGGCCCCAGGCCTGTGCCCACGGCACGTGGCCTCCTGGCTCCCGTTCCCGTGTTATCTGTTTTGTATCTTCCGTTGCACACACACTCACTCCCTCCTCTTCCGCATCGAGGGTCAATGCACGGAGCAGAGGCGGCGGCAGGAAGCGCAGCCCCCAGCAAAGCCAGCCCCCCGGGACAGCCTCTCCATCGTGGGCCCGTTTCCCTGTGGACAATATCTCAGGGCACCCTTGCATATTCAGACACACTTTAGTGTTTATGACTCAGATAGACGTGAGGGGAGAAGCCACGAGGCCCCAGCTTTGAATTGCGGCACCACAATGGACAGAAGTCGAGGCCACTCTGCATGTGGACAGCGGTGCAGAGGGACAGGAGGGAGCAGAGAGAGACGGAGAAAGCAAAGAAGCAAGATGAAGGGCCAAGCGTTCCCCAGAGTCTCTGGGCCCTGCTCTGACCCTCAGGCGCCCCCTTCAGCTACCCCACTTCATCCCTAAGGTGGCCTGAGGCCAGAGAGGAGCCCTGAGCACCCCAGGAAAGGCCCATCCCTGCTCCTGTCACTGGTGGTGGCTGGGAAGCCACTCACCTGCCACCCGGAGCTGCTCAGCCCACGTGCTCCTGCTCCTCCTCTCGCCCCTGGGGCTGTGGGAGTCTGTGGGGGCCCGAGCACCCCGCAGTGGTAGGGGGCTGCTTACTAGTCCCGTGCGGCCGGATCTGCTGCTCTCGAATAAGGCCCCGGAGCTGACGGAGCTGAACGAGGAGGCCGAAGGGCTGCGCTTCAGGCTGGCGGGGGTGGTGGCCATCACACGCCTCACGGCGGCCACCTTGCCCTTGGCCGGCGTTGTGGACGGGAAGCCGATCTTGGTGACTTTGTGAATGGGAGCAAACAAGCCATACTTGGGCTGACACTGGAAGTACCTGCGGACAACGAGGAGGGGGGGACAAAAACACCTTCGGCAAGAGACACAAGCGCCGACCCAGAAGTCCACTGAGTCCCACAGTCTCACACCCCCACAAACGAACACGCTCCCACAGCCCCACATGCCCACACACTCACACCCCAACAAACAAACTCACACACGCACCCCAAACAACACTCCCACACTCTCACACTCCCACCCCAACAAACACACTCACACTCACACCCCAACCAACACTCCCACATTTCCACGACGCCACACTCACACTCACTCCCCAACAAACATCATACCCTCCACCAGCCCACACTCACACACACTCACAACCTAACAAACACACACACACCCCAACCAACACTCCCACACATAAACACCACAACCAACACACACTTACACTCACACCCCAACCAACACTCCCACACTTCCACATTCTCACAGCCCAACAAACACACTCACACCCCAACCAACACTCCCATACTCTCACACTCCCACCCCATCAAACACACACACTCACACCCCAACAGACACTCCCACATGTCCACAGCCCCACACTCACACACATTCACTCCCCAGAAACACACATACTCACACCCAAACCAACACACACTCACACTCACACCCCACCGACACTCCCACACCCACACACACTCACACCCCAACCAACACTTCCACACACCCACAGCCCCACAGTAACACACACGCACACCCCAACCAACACTTGCACGCTCTCAAACCAACACTGACACGCTCTCATTCCCCCACAAACACGCTCACACCCCCACCAACACTCTCATGCCCACGCCCCCACCAACACTCTCACAGCCCCACACTCACACGCTCACATACACACTCCCTCATACATTCACACCCACACTCGCTCGCACGCCGCCCACCCCCACCACGCAAACCAAGGGCGATTCCAAGCAGCCTCCCCGGCATCTGAAGGGCGACAGCAGGCCCGGGGGGTTCCTGCGGCCCAAGCACAGCTGCATATGGGGGCCCCAGGCTGTACCCACATCCCTGCAGGGTCCCCGAGCGCCACCAGAAGTGGCCCCGCCTAAGAACCAAGTGAAGTGGCCTGCAGTCCCCTCAGCGCCTCCCAGGCACCGTGCATGGCCCCAGGCTGTCTGGGGGGGCAGGGGGACCCGCCTCGTTCCGGCCACGGCACCATGGAGGGACGTGGGTCAGGCACCCTGAACTGCGCACAGTGACCCCACCAAAGCAAACGAACATTCTGGCTTCAGAGTCGGGATTTCCTGAAGAAACCCCAAAGGTCAAAGTGCCATTTCCCCCCGCAACCCCTACAGGGTGAGCAGACGCTGCTGCTCAGTGTCCATGCAAGGCAGCGGCATTCACACCCACTCGCTGTCACAGGTGGCCTGGCTGACCACACCCCCGGGAATCTCTGACCCAGGCCAGCCACCTGGTGTGGCGAGGGGGTCGCTGCCCCTTGGGTGTGGGAGCGGAGCACTGGCAACCCCACCGCTGGAGAACAATTAAGCCAGAAACCAGCTAAAGGAAAATGACTGTTCTCGTATCTTAGCAGAGTTCGATTTTCCAGTTCTCCTTCACTATGCCTTGGCTTGACGCTTGGCTCCCGGGACACAGAGCAAAACAGAATCACAGCGCTGGACACTGACAGGAATGCTGACAAACAGGGCTGGAGCACCGGGGGAAGGGCACTGGCTTTGTGTGCGACCACCCTGTGACGCCCCAAGCAAAAACATCGAAAACCAGAGAAATAGAACCGATTTCCAACTTTGTTCATTGGTTTTGTTTTTGAGTCACATTCAGAGTGCTCAGGGCTTACTCTTGGCTTGGTGCTCACGGATCACTCCGGGATGTGCTTGGGGGACTGTACATGGGACCAAGACTTAAACCCCGGGTCAGAGGCGTGCAAAGCATGACCCCTCCCCACGGCATGACCCCTCCACCCTGTTTTGGCTAAACTGGTAAAACTGGCAGCATCCCCGCACGCATCAATCACGCTGGAAACTGCAGGACCAGGCGTCCCGGCTGCTCGTGCTTCCACCCAAACCGCGAGTCTGGAGGAGCTGATGAACCAGACAGGCGAATGGACAGCCACCCGCGACTGCTGCCCTTGGCACTCACCAGCACCTGGTCCCCGAGCTTCAGCTCCCGCTCCCCTTTCTTGAGGGAGCCGGCCTCAGAGAGGTTGGAGATGGACTCGCTGGCCATCCTGGTCAGGCTGCTGATGTGAGGGGTGGCGGGTGCCTCCATCGCGGGGGACTGGGGCACCTTCGCGGTGCCGGCAAGGGCCGGGGAGGCCGACAGGGGCGGGGTGGCACAGGCGGCAGGCGCTGGCTGCCGGCAGTTGGTCTCATCGTCAGCCTGCAAGCTCCTACTCAGCTTGGACGGCCGGGTGAAGATGCCCTTCAGCGGCTCGCACTGGAAGTAGCGCACACCCGCCACCGAGCCGTCGTTCTTGCCGATGGGCTCGTCCAAGACGATCCCGGCCCACTGACCAGGGGCAAACTGGGTCTCCCCGAGGAACTGGATGAATCCAGGCTTGTTCCCGTTCACCCAGACTCGTTCCCCGACCTGGAAGTCGCCCACAAACTCCTCCTGCATCTCCGAGGAGGGGGCGCTGGGGGTTTTCTCCCCAGGCACGGTCTTCTCAACGGGAGCAGCCGCTAGAAGAGCAGAAAGGGTCAAAAGGGTCAGAAGGGACAGGAAGGGCCTGTGCAGGTCCAGTTAAAGTGTGGTTGGGGGAGAGGGACACCCAGCAGTGCTCGTGGCTACTCCCAGCCAATGACGGGGGCTGCTTGTGGCGAAGCCGTGAAGCGGACGTGCTCACCTACCGCTGCATCCCAGGCCGCTGTCACACTTTGGGCAGCTCAGGGGAAATCTTTGGGTACACCCCGTGATACTACGGACCAAGCCAGGTGAAAGCTCGAACCCAGTGTCTTATTTCAGCTGTGTCCACTGGCCCATCTTCTTTTTCTTTTGGGCGGGGAGCAACCCAGCCAATGCTCAGGGCCTATTTCTGGTTCTCCGTTCAGGGTCACTCATGGTGAGGTTGAGGGTTGAGAGTCACATGGGGTGCCAGTTGCCCTCCCCACTGTACTGTGGCTTTGGCCGGCAATGAAGCCCTCTAGTCCAGGTGAGTCCACCTCCCTAAGCCTGTCCCCATGTCTGGGCAAGGGAGCTAGCAGTTAGAAGGGAGCGTGTTGGTCGCCTCAGCTGTCATTGGTTGCCGTGACACTAAACTCACAGAACGTGACACTCGTGTGTGAGAGCTGTCCCCAGAGCCACGGACGTGTCTACAGCTCAGGGAGCCCTTCCCGGGCGAGGACTCGGGATGGGGTTCCCGGGTGGGAATGAGTCTCCGTTGGCCTGGGCTGAGCGCACTTACCGGCCGAGGGTGCCTTCAGGGCCCAGCTCCCATGCTTGAGGATCTTGGTGGGGGCCTTCAGCCCGCTGGGCCTCAGCAGACTCATGGTCAGGCGGTCAGACGCTGCCGCGGCCACTACCAGGCCCCGACCATCGAGCCCACTGTGGGGCCTTCTGAGGCACACTCGTTCTCAGGACTAAATCTCTGAAGAGCAGAGGAGAGAGTCTGTCTCAGGGGAGCGACCACAGCAGCTTCCGGAGCCCAGACAGCTGCCAGTCTGGCACTCGCCACCCCGAGTGCGACCCCCAGTCTCCCGCACAGCCCCCTGAGCCCACCAAGTGTCATTCCTGCGCAAAAACTCAATCCCAAACAGACAAACAAACAACTGCCAATTCGGGGCAAGAGAGCAGAGGGGACAGGTACTAGCCCTGCGGGCAGCTGACCCTCACGCCCTCCCTGCCATCACTCCCACCACCAAACACATTCAGGAGCCAGAAATCATCCCTGAGCACCGCGAGTGTCACTGACCACCTCCCCGTCCAGACACTGACGAGCCGGCAGGCGACTCAGCAGTGATGGCTGGTCTTGTGTGTGCGTGTGTGCGTATGTACATGTGTGAGAGGCCCGCGGTTACACGTAGAAGCTAAGGCAAGCAACAGGCACACTTTTTTCTATGGGCTGAGAACTGCAAGGGAAAAGGACCCAGCAATACTGCGCCAAAGGGGGGCTGGAGAGCGATAGCACAGTGGGAAGGGCATTTGCCTTGCACGCGACCGACCCAGTTTCGATTCCCAGCATCCCATATGGTCCTCTAAGCACTGCCAGGAGTGATTCCCGAGTGCAGACCCAGGAGTAAACACTGTGCATCACCAGGTGTGACCCAAATAGAAAAAAAAAATTGTGCCAAAGGGGAGCGAAGGAGTTTTCGGCGTTTCCTTCATTCCTTGTGACGCTGCACAGGTTGGATAACCACAAGCCAGTATTAACTCCATTTCTTAACCCACAGAACTGAGGCACACAGGTAGATGGGGGAAGCGTCCCCATGGCGATGGAACTCCGAGAAAGTCAACAAAAGCTTCATGGCCACCAAAAGACTACCTGAGTGCACAGGACCCAAGGTCTTGTCAAAATTAACCCACATTATGAGGCCCAGAGCAGGCTGGACCCCCCGAGGGAATAGGAACAAAGGGCATGAAAGGAATTTCTAAGAGGACCATGGACCACTCAACTCTACCCCCTTGGCAACCACCCTAGCAACGGACTCTAGGTAGCTAGAAACTCCCACCAGGGGCAGCCTGGGGAAATCCCTAGATTAGCCACCTTGAACTAAGGGAGGGCGCTCATGTGTGCCCGAGCCCAGGTACTGCTCTTGCCTATGAGGTCCATCATGTCACAGGCTTCTCCCCTCCAGAGGTGTGGACTTTCAGACCGAATGCAACCTAGCAACATAACATGTTCAGTGGCTTTCTGCACCTCTGGAGAAGCCGCACTCTCTCTCGAGCGTGTTACTCCCTCCCTCCTTCCCCTTCCTAAAGGCCTCCAAATAAAATGTTTCTGCTTCATGCTCATCTCCTGAAATGCTTTTCTGCGAGGAGGACAAAGGCCCGGGGGCCTGTGGAGGTCGAGGATCGACTCCCTTTCCCTGAAAAGGGCAACCCCTCACTCCGGCCCAAGACCCCGGGAAGGCCTAGTGGGCGTCGTGGGGCTGGCGGGGCTCATTGCACTCAGCAGTGCCAGCGCTCCAGCCAGTCCCGGGGGAGTGATATCTTCTCCTGTGCTTCTCATCAGCCCCCCATGAGGGCCCACTGACTTCACAGTCATTCCATATTTCAATAGAGAAGTCCGCAAGGGGCAGAGAGGCAGGACAGTGGGGAGGGCACTTGCCTTATATCCAGTTGTCCTGGGCTCGATCTCCGTCAGCACAGGGACGTTAGCCGGCCAGGTCACCCCTGGGCACAGCCAGATATGGCCACCCCACCCCACCCCGCCCCCACCCCACCCAAAAATATATATATATAACTAGTAAAAAAACTTAAACTAACTAAAGATTAAAAACTATCATACACTAAAGAACTGTTAGAGAAAAAAGCTGCCCGCACGCGGGCAGAAAGCCCAGAAACTCAGATTCACCTGTGCAACACTGCACTCGCAGCTGCAGTACTGAGCTCTGCCAAACAGGCTCGTGCCAGTCTCGTGGAGAGACTGAAAATGGCAGTTGGAGTCTAGAATTTTCTGAGGTAGAACTAGAATTCAGCAAGGAGGAGGGCATCATGGGCCATTCTTAAAGGGGCAGGCGCCACCCTTCGTGATGTCAGTGTCTGGCTGAGGCTCCGGAGGGCTGCCCGGCAGACGTCAGCACTACATGGCCAACGAGCCTCTGGTCCCTGCGGGGCCCAGTTCTGGATCCCCGGGCCCTGTGAAAGTGGTTTCAGAAAACTTTTGACAAATGTTTGTCAGTTACAGATCTCCAACTGAGGTCATTCAGCATCCCGCGAGTGGGACCTGGACCCAGTGACCCTGCCCAGGGCCCTCCTCAGGAGCCGGGCCAGGAAATCTGTGAGCCGGGGTGGGGGGGCGAGCGGGGCGGGCAGAGCGACAGGGCAGAGGCCCTGAGTTCGACCCTGACAGCCCTGCTCTCTGTGACCCCAGTGCTGTGAGCAACACCGGCCGCACCGTGGCCAGGGAGTGGCCCAGCCCACTAAGGCCTGAGAGCTGTACAGAGGAGTATGGCCTGGCCTGCTCCGGATGGGAGCACAAGCTGAATGAGTGCGAGTCCCCTCGAGGATGAGTGAGCGGGAACCGGGGAGTGGGGGGGAGGTGGGAATGGCGGAGTGACCTAACCTGGGGGCTGAGGACGGGACATCTGACGGTGCTCAGGGTTGACTCTGATCCAGTCATGGGAGCTCATCCTGGCAGGACCTGGGTGGGAAGGGACATACAGGGTGGGGTGGGGTCAGCCACAGGCAAGGCAGGCTCCTTGGCCCTGGGCTACCCTTCCAGGCAAGGATACCTATTTTCTTTCTTTCCTTTTGTTTTTTGGGACACTCAGCAGTGCTCAGGGTTACTCCTGGGTCTGCACTCGGGAATCACTCCTGGCGGTGCTCAGGGGAACTATGGGGTCAGCCATGCAGCAGGCAAGCGCCAAGTCTTCATGTCAAGGTGCCCACGAAACACAGTCTGCAACAAGGGACTCTGCAGAGAACATCAGGGCCAGCAAACGCTACTTGGAAATCAATCAATTCTGAAAAAACACAAAAAGATGCAAAAGGAGGGGCTGGAGTGAGAGCACAGTGGGGAGGGGTTTGCCTTGCTCACGGCTGACCAAGATTCGATCACCAGTCCTGAGCACTGCCAGGAGTAATTCCTGAGTGCCACGTCCGGCGCTGCGGGGCAGAGCCAGGGGAGGGCCGTCAGGGTGAAATCAGCACTCGAGTCACACAGGGTTCGTCATTCAGGAGATGGCATGAATGCGTGCGTTTATTCAGAGCATAAGTACAGACTTAAGTATGTTTCCACAGCCCACCCAAAAGAAGGAAAGGGGATGGGACGTGGGAAAGTGGATGGGACAATGAGCAGAGCCATGCACTGTTGGTCAGCCACCTGGTGTCCCTTTCGGCATAATGCTATTGGTCAGAACGACCTGCTTTGAAATAGCTTTGACATAACTGCAAAGATTGTGCTGTTCCTCATACACCATTTACAAATCATTTACGAGGGTGCATTTTCACCAAACTGAAACCTCCTGTACTGGGAAGTTGCCCAGCTTTGAGCAGGACAAAGGGGGAATGAAAAATCAAGCATTCTTTTACTTGGTCAGTAGGCAACACTGAGCATCACTGAGTGTGACCCAAAAAGCCAAAAAAAAAAAAAAAAAAAGAGAAAAAAACAGCGCAAAAGAAAATGTGTTTGAGCCTCACTGTCTCCCTGAGACTTGAGCACTCAATGCTGTGTGAGCCTAGTAGAGTCTCCGGCCTGAACAAGCCCCCACCCCCCCACCCCCATGCTCCTGTGTTTGGACCCTGACCCTAAATCCTGTGATGGGACCACGTGTGTCCATGACAAAGACGCTAGCAGGCTCAAGCCCTGGAACGTCCCTGCTTCACACAGGCGTGGCACACGGGTCCTGGCCTGCTAGCGGCCGGCAGTGATTCGGCAGGAAGCAGAAGTGTGAGCCTGAACGTGGGTCAAGTCTGTTCCTTCAGCTTGGAGGGGAGGAATGTACAAGAGGGGGTTCTGAGCACTGCCTCACAAGCAGGAGGTCCTGAATCCAAGCCCCCGGGGTCAACCGTGCACCTGGCACAAAGCCGGCACAATCCCGGCAGCTCTGCTGTCCCAGCACCACGCAGGAAGGGGGGTGACCCCAGGGGGAGGGCCACCGAGAGAGGAGGGGGACACCACAGAAAGGAGGAGTGAACACAGGGCAGGAGTTGAGGGCTGCAGGGCCAGGAGCACCGGGAAGAGAGCAGCCCTGGGGTGCAGGAGGACACGCGGGCACCCTTGTCACTGGCCACTCGAGGCAGTCGCACAAGCCGTGTGCAGACCCACGAGGCTGACAGGACGTCAGGGACGGGGAAACCCCAGCAAGGATTTTTCTTTAAGTTTTGGGCCTTGGGGCCAGAAGTCTAGTACAGCGGGGAGGGCATTTGCCTTGCACACAACTGACCCGGGTTCAATCCCAGCATCCCATAGGGACCCCCGAGCACCTCCAGGAGTAAGTCCTGAGTGCAGAGCCAAGAGTGACCCCGGAGCACGTCCAGGTGTGACCCAAAAACAAAACTACAGCAGAGCAAGTCGAAGGGCACGGAAGCTCCGAGCCACGGAAACGCCGAGGTTGGTGCCCACTCGCCCCCGCCCCCCGCCAGGTCAGGCCTGCCTGCGATCAAGGTGCCCGAGTGTCTCCAGACAGGATCTGCCTCAGCGGCTCGGTGCGTCATCTCAGCCTATCACCCAACTCGACTGGGATTGACTCTGGTTATCTCCTTGTCTGGTTATCTTGGGCATCTCAGGGGCCAGCCGCCAATCTCCGTCCTCCCACCTGGCCAGGGCGGGATCAGGTGTCAGCAGCTGGGCCCTGAACACCCCACCTGCCTGTCCAAACACAACGCGAGCCCAAAGGCCTGGCTCGCCCCCAACTCGTAGGACACGACCAAGCTAGGGGCCCCGGAGAGCACTGGGCCCGAGGATGGGTCCCAGAGATCCCCAAATCTCCCTTGATCGACGGCCTGGCCCAGCAATCTGCATCAACCACTGGGCCCAAGCTCTTTGCTTTCCTTCTGCTTGCTCAGCAAAACTTGGAGGGGAGGATCTCCAAACTTTTTTTTTTTTTTTTTTTGCTTTTTGGGTCACACCTGGCGATGCACAAGGGTTATTCCTGGCTCTGCACTCACAGGGGTTACTCCTGGCTCTGCACTCAGGAGTTACTCCTGGCATTGCTCAGGGGACAATATGGATGCTGGGACTCGAACCCGGGTTGGCCACGTGAAAGGCAAACGCCCTACCCGCTGTGCTATCTCTCCAGCCCCGGAACTCCGAACCTTATATAGAAAACAATGTATTTCACAATGCCATTTCAGCCATTCTGATTGTTGGGGGGTAAATTCTAAGCAATCATGGTGCATCTTTTGTCGAAATAATGAAGGTAATCAATGTAGAGAAGAGTTAGTTAGAAATTATTTGCCTCATAGGCATTGGGTGGGTGGGAGGTGGGGTATATTGGGGTTCTTGGTGGTGAAAAATGAGTACTGGTGAAGGGTGAAGAAGACGGTGTTTGATCATTGTATGACCGAGACTTAAATCTGAAAGCTTTGTAACTTTTCCCACAGTGACGCAATAAATAAATATAAGAAGAAGAAAGAAAGAAAGAAAGAAAGAAAGAAAGAAAGAAAGAAAGAAAGAAAATTATGGGAAAAAATGTAAGGTGGAGTTCATGCCCAATTCAATCAGCTAATCAGTGGCTGAATAAATAGCAGTACTCCTACATAAAAACACAAACCATCAAACAAAAATCACTGTACCTGTGAGGCGAGTGCATCAGCAGCCTGATGGCGCCTCCACACTTCCAGATACGCCAAAATTGCTGTTGTGCCTTTGGCCAGACCCCAAAAACTTGGGGCAAAGTTTACCAAGAAAGTAAATGGCCAAAAGTTAGGTATGTGGGAAACACACCCACAAATCACCTCCGGCTCAGCTAGATCATTGGAGGCATGGCCTCTCTGGGTCCTGATTGAACTGCTTAATGACCATGATCCCAGAGACTCAGAAAAAATCTCGAAACCCAGTGGCTTTTGGCAGAAATGCGTCTGGTCCCTGCAGTGCTGGGCCCACAGTTTCGTGCCTTGGCCTGTTCCCTCTGGTGGCCCGGTGGCCGCCATCCTCCAGAGGCCACTGGACAGTCAGGCTTGGGACCTCAGTAACAAAACTTGTTGGGCCTCACAGGATGGGGGTGGAGCCAGTCCTGTCCTCCCCGTCCCCAAGAGACCCCAAGTCATTGCCCACGAACGGCCTTTCTGGCTCCTGATCAAGCTGCTTAACGACCATGATCCCAGAGACTCAGGAGCAATTCTCGGGAACCCAACAGGTTTTGACAGAAATCCCTCCAGATTTAAGTGTTCAAATGTCAGAATTTCAAAATCATGCGGCCAGTACTGCAGCCACGAAACATCATATGTTATTCATAACCAGCAATAGAAAACAAATTGTCTACTGTTGCCTTTTCAGCAGATCTGAGTGTTGGGGCAAAATCTCAAATAATAATGGTGGGTCTGGTGTCAAAATATTGAATGTGATCAAAGTAGAGAGAGACTAACGTGGAAATCATCTGCCCCACTGGTAGGGGGAGGGTGTGGGATGGGGATATACTGGGGTTGTTGGGGGTGGAGAATGGGCACTGGTGAAGGTACGGGTGTTTCATTGTATGACGGAGACTTAGACCTGAAAGCTTTGTAACTGCTCTCACGGTGATTCAATAAATAAAATCATAAAAAGTGAAAAAAAAGTAAGGTGGAGTTCATGCACAATTCAATCCGCTAATCAGTGGCTGGATAAATAGCAGTACTCCTACATAAAAAAAAGAGAGAGAGAGAGAGAGAGAGAGAGAAATCCAGAAAAATGCGGCAAATCTGTACCCCAAGCACTCTTCTCCCCAAACGATCCGTTTTCCCCCACCCGAGATAAAGCCGACACGCTATGGGTCACATCCTCCTGCCACTGACCCCCAAAACCCGATGCTCCCTCCTCCCACCCTAGGGACTGATGGCACAAACTCCATCTTTGTGTCACGCCATACATGACACATTTGTCACTAGCACCTGATGACTCATTTCAGAACCTCAACAGAAGCCACAAAGATGGGGAGCACTGCTCAGGGAGCACCATGCAGGGGCTTCTCAGACCTTCCCTCTACCTCTGTCCCCCGCCTGTTCTGGGGAAGATGTATAGACAAATGGCCGGGGGTTGAAAACAGAGGAACCAAGCTGGGAGGAAGCGGGTGCTTGTGTTTTGTTTTCTCTGGTGGCCTCTAACTACGGTTCCTCTTAAGAGACAAAGAAGGCCACAAATAAGCAAACACTCTGACCTCAGTTACCACCCAACCCTGATTGAACGCCAAGATCTGCTCCAAATGAACTTTGAAAGGGCAAGCTAAATATCTTTCAGGGAAGCAAATAACCTTAGGGGATTATCTGCTCTGGTACTAAAAATGGGGGGGGGGGGGGAAAGTCTGTTTTGTATCTCTTGAAAATGTCAGCTTGACTCAAAGGCAGTTCTATTTCATCCCGCGGTACAAATGCTTCCTCCCAGCTAGAGCTTTGGCTCACGTCTGTCCAGCATTTTCTGGACAGGGAAACACCAGCCCTGGGAGCTGTGGCGTGATGGGCAGCACCACACACCGTTCTATGAGGAAGTTACATAAAAATCAGTCTTTCGTTCCAAACAAAATGTCAGGAGCTGCAGACACAGTTCAAGACTATATATAGCCTGAAGGCACAGGACATATGCAAACGGCACCTACTCAATGTCATCAGCCAGCCCAGTCACCCACCTCACGCTGGCATTCAACTTCAAAATATCCAGATAGAGGAAATTGTCACATGTAAGGGGGAAAAATCAGAGTTAGCAAGAGCTCGAAGAGAAGAGCAAGCCGGCAAACAGGACTGAGAGAAGGTGACCGGAGGTGAGGCAGGTCTCTGGCCTAACCCAGGTCCTAGCCCCAGCTGCCCTGCAGAACCTGCCAGGGGCGACCTCACATGCCTCGGAAGACTCACGGGCACCCCACATGCTATAGAATCCCCCCAACGCCCACAGTCGCTCAGTTCTGACTCACACCCGCCCTTCCATGCAAAAGACCCGAAGGAACAAGAATCCCAGGCCGAAGCTTCTACTATTGGGGCTGGAACGATAGTACAGCAGTGAGGGCATTTGCCTTGCATGGAGCCAACGTGGGTTCGAATCCCAGCACCCCACATGGTCCCCTGAGCACCGCCAGGAGTAAATCCTGAGTGCAGAGCCAGGAGTAACCCCTGTGCATCAACGGGTGAAAAAATTAACAATAAAAATATAACACCGTGGAGATGTGCAGACTGGGGGCGGGGTGCAGAGGGAGACCTCCCAAAGAGTGGCCCAGAGTGAGCATAACATCCCCAAAGATTCCGTAGGATGGGTCCGCCAGGTCTGGGGTGCAGCCTCACACTTGAGTCTAAGCCACCCTGGTCAGGATGTTCAACGAGTCCTCAGAAAAGGACCAGAAACTCTGCATTGGAGCAGAGTAGAGAGGATGATTCAGGGGAAGGAAAGCATTAGGGGGCATCTTTCGAACTGCTCAAGGGCCCAGGTGACTGTTCAGAGCGGGAACTGTGTCTGCCTGCGGACAGCTAAGCCGGCTCCTGCCCAGCCCTGCCCAGCCCCGAGCATCCAACAAAACATTCATTTTGAAAAACGGCGTATTACTACAGAGACACCTCTAACAACTCCCACCCGGCGAGGCTCAGGGGATACCCCTGGCTCTGCACTCAGGAATTATTCTGGTGGTGCTTCGGGGACCATATGTGATGCCGGGGATTGAACCTGGGTCAGCTGCGTACAAGGCAAATGCCCTCCGAATGTATATAGCTCCAGCCCTTGCAATTCCTCTTTAAAAGCCCCTAGGGTCATATCTGGTGGTGTGTGGGTCCCTCCTGTCCTGAACCCGGGGCTCCCCAGGTGATGCTGGGCCTCTAGCCCTCTAACCTATCTCCACACCACCCAGAAATCCGTAAGTAAAGTGAAAAAAGTAAAGGCCCTCCCGTTGTTCGTCCATTTGCTCGAGCGGGCCCAGTAACGTCTCCATTGGAGACTTTGTTGTTACTGAGTTTGGTATATCGTATACGTCACGGGGAGCTTGCCAGGCTCTGCCGGGCGGGCGAGATACGCTTGGTAGCTTGCCGGGCTTTCCGAGAGGGGTGGAGGAATCGAACTCAGGTCGGCCATGTTGGCTGCGTGCAACGCAAACGCCCTGCCACTGTAATATCGCTCCAGCCATAATTCCGTATTAAAAAAAAATTTGTTTACGTCAACCACAGGGGCCGACGGCACAGCGAGGCCCGGGTTCTTTCTCTTAAGGTGCTGCTGAGACCAACATGCTGAGGGGAAAGGGTGCCCGGAAATCTGATGATGCACCTGCATTCTAGAAAGGTCGTGTCTTGAGACCAGCAGCAGCAGTACCACAAATCAACGCACACACCCAAGAAAGCAGGGAAACGCGGTCACATCTCAAACACACCTGCACAAGCTTCCAATGGCAGAGGGCGCAGAGGGCGCAGACAGGCACCGGAAGCGTTGGGGAAGTGCACGGGTTCAGGCTGACTCCCTGGCTTGGCACTGGGGGTGACACTTGGCGGGGCTTGGGGGATCGTATGGGGTGCTTGGGAACGAACCCGGGTCTGCCAGGGGCAAGGCAAGTGCCCTACCCACCTTACTATCTCTCTGGCCCTGGTACGCTGTTTTTAGAAGACATTATCAAGCCGATGTGTTTCCCCCTTGCATCTTCCCCTTCATTCCAGTATTTATTTTCCCTTTCCCTCCCTTTCTCGCTGAGGCTGAGGGTCGCACACTCTAGATGGTGGTTACACACTTGGGGGGTGGGGGGTCTCACTCGGCCTGCCAGAACTCCAGCCATGCCCAATTTTCCCTATTTCCAGTGAAGAATATGCCATAGGAAAAACATCTGGTTGAAACCTCACATAAATCAATGCTTTCGGGTCTACAGATACTCTTAAGGGACTAAGCATGGAGAAACCTCACCGCACAGAAGATAGAGCCAGAGTTCTGGCCCGGGCGCCCCTAAGAGCCAAGCTGACACTTCGAATGAGAAATTTTTCAGAAGTGCTCCCTGTCATAAAGATAGTAAACAAAACATATAAAATCATATATGTAAACAAAAATCCACCTTTCAGAAAAAGACAACATTTAAAAAAGAAAATGTCCCGGTGACCCGACAGATAGTTCAGTGCGAAGGTGCTTCCCAGGCATCAAAGAGTCAAATATGGACCCCTGAGGATCCCCAAGAGTAATCCCTGAGCATCACCAGGTGAAGCCCCAAGCAAAAACCAAAGCAAAGCAAACAAATAAATATGTGCTGAAAATAACCAGTAGGAAACAGGCTGGGACGGGCGTGTGGGAGAAACAGAATTTCCCGCACACCCTGCACCCAGCCCTGAGGTCACACTGCAGAACCTCAAGAGTTTGAATGAAAAATGTAAGCAATTTTATTTCTAAAAATGAGAATGTAAGAAAAGAGTCTTCACGTCTTGCCAATACTCAGTCAAGGGGAAAGGCGGGTCACGAAAACAAAATCACTCACAAACCTACGTTTCTTCTGCAGGCACCTGGGCAGCGGCTGCCACTCCTCGAAGTGGGGACCTGGGAGGATGTGCAGAAATTCCTCGATTCTGCGCCAACCAGGCCAGGAGAGCAGCTGGGCCAGCCGCATGCTGAGGGAGGCATAGCCGAGATGTCCGTGGGGTTCTGCGGAGGATTCGAGAGGGACACCTGGAGTCAACCAATTCCTTTCTGCCCAATGGGCCATGGGATCTCTTTTTGTTTGTTTGTTTCGGCGGAGGCCATACCCTGCGGTGCTCAGGGCTCCCTCCTGGTGCTGCACTCAGGGATCACAACCTGGGTTGGCCGCATTAAAGGCAAACGTCCTCCACGCTGCCATCCTGGATTTGACTTTGGGGAGGAACACAGTGTGCTCCAGCCTACCCTGCTCAGCCCTGCCATCTCCACCCTCTACCCAATTTCCCAATCTCTTCTCTCCTTCTCTCTCTCTCTCTCCCCCCCCACCCCCGCCCCTACAGCTTTATGGATCAGACCTGGTGGTGCAGAGCTGACGCATGGCTCTGCCCTCTTCCTTCTGGCCTGGCACTCAGGGATCACTCCTGGCATGCACCGGGACCACATGGAAGGCTGGGGAGTGAGTCCAGGTCAGCTGCATGCAAGGTAAGCGCCTTACCTGCTGTGCTATCACTCCGGCTCCCCCAAATTAATTTTTATTGTGAGAAATGGACACAAAACGAATTAGGCTATACCCAGATCCCACAGCCACAGGAAAATAGAAAAGGCAGGTTGGTGGGTCCAGGTACTGCGACAGCCACAACCTGCAGCACTGGGAGACCATGTGGACGGGGGGGAGCCCAGGGCCCACGCAGGCCACACCTGACACTGCATGGTTCCTGCCACGGATGTGGAGCTCAGCAAACTGTGCCTTGAAGCCACAAAAGCTAACGATCGTATAGCCTGAGACCTCAACAATAGCAAATCAAGTGTAAAACGTTTACTGGGTCCAAGCTATACAGTGTGGGAGGCGCTTGCTCAGTGCCCGGCCTCCCCGCAGAACCTCGAGGCCTGCCAGGAGCCAGCCCTGAGCACTGGCAGCGGGAAGGGAGGGAACTGGACACCATGGCAAGCTCGGAGCTGGAACAGTGAATGTCTGACACTTCTTATCCTTAGCTTTATAAGTCACGGTGAGGAAATAAAAAATTGAGGAACAAAACCCAAGTGAGACAAAAGCAACTTCAGAAATACAACAACCATGGGGTCAGAGTGACAGAACAGTGGCGAGGTGCTTGCCTTGCATGCGGCCAGCCTGGGTTCGATCCCCAGCATCCCATGTGGTTGCCTCAGCCCACCAGAAGTGATCCCTGAGCGCAGAGCCAGGAGTTAGCCCTAAGCACCTCTGGGTGTGCCTCCCCTCAAAAAAACAAACAAACAAAAAAAACCCCAAAGAAATACAAATACTGATACTGTGGAGATAACTCCTAAAAAGATGAAATCAGGAAATCAGCCTTCTAGGGAAAAAGTGATTTTTAAAAACTTCCCCCAGAGTTAAAAATTCAGCTTCTATCATTTTACGGATTCAGGTTTCAAAAGTGAGCTGAACCCAAAATAAATGAGCAGCAGGAGGGCGCGAGGTGCTAAGGAAGCTGGGGGCCGGGGACTGTGCTCTCATTATCACACGCCTTCCCAGCCTGCTCCGGCTGAACCCGGATTCCCTAGATGCAGGAGCTAGTGGAGATGCCGCCACTGCCAGCAGCTGGGAGGAAGGTGGGAGGGACAGGGAGTGCAGATGATGACTGGCAAAGGACCTGACACCAGGAGAGGGCCTGGCACCACCTTTCCCCGGGCGCCCACAGCCCGCCTGCCGCCTGGCGCCAGGTCCCAGTCACCTCAAAGGCGGCCAAGATGACCTTGGCCTTCTTGCAGAGCACGGCACCCACGGCGTTGAAGTTGCGGTCTTGGATCTCAGCGTAGAGCTCCTCGGCTGAGTTCAGCGGCAGCTTCTTGGACTCTGTGGGCAGGTCCTGCCCGTCACCCTGCCTCTTCAGGGCGAATTTCTCGGGTGGCAGCTTTACATGACCTGCACGGGAGGGGACACCCAAGTGAGACTCCAGAGACTTCCTGTCAGGGGAGAGCACTGGGCTTTGAGTCACTAGATGCGCACGAGCGTAGGACGCTCACGCTTTTCACGCGCGGCTTCCCTGGCCTGGCCCACGGGACGCCTCCTGCCACTGCCAGCCCGAACTGAACTCAGGATGGGGCCACCCGAGGAAACATGCCCCAGGGCGGCCTAACTGCAGGTCTGTCCTGCTGGCGCGTGCAAGTGCATGCCGTCTATACCGCCATTTCAACAAGCCAAGAGGAGCCCAGGATGGGGCTGGAGTGATAGCACAGCAGGGAGGGTGTTTGCCTTGCACGGAGCAGACCCAGGTTCAATTCCCAGCATCCCATATGGCCCCCTGAGCACCGCCAGGAGTAACTCCTGAGTGCAGCACCAGGAGTAACCCCTGTGCATTGCCAAGTGTGACCCCTGTCACTGTCCTCCCATTGTTCATCGATTTTGCTCAAGCGGGCCCAGTAACGTCTCCAGTTTGAGACTTGTTACTGTGTTTGCCATATAGAACACATCACGGGTAGCTTGCCAGACTTTGCCATGCAGGCAAGATACTCTCCGAAAAAGAAAAAGAAAAGTCAAAAGAAAAAGAAAAACAAAAACAAAAACAAGATCCCAGGAATCATCTCAGCATGGAAGTTTGCTTGAGGGCGGGAGACAGCTCTGACAGCTTCTTTCCTTTCTGTTTCCTTTCTCTGATTTTGGGGCCAAACCTGTCAGTGCTCAAGGCTTAATCCTGGCTCTGTGCTCTGGGCTAATTCTTGGCAGTGACTGGGGGAACCATATGCGGTCCTGGGGACCAAACTCACCCTAACTGCTGCACTGCCTCTAGCTCCAAGTTGGTTCCTTTCAAAAAATCATCTCCTCCACTTTCAACACAAATCCTGACGTGTCTACAAACAATCAGCTCCACTGCTGTGGGTCCAGAGAGACGGTTCATCGGGGGCAGCGCACGCTCAAGTCCAGCTGTCTGTTCCTCTGAGCACTGCCCCGTGTGGGCCCTGAACACTGTGGGGTGGGTGCTGAGAATCATAAAGCAACAACAAGAACTCCTGCCTCAGAGAATGTGGGGAGAGAAAGTGAACGACGGAAGAAAAATACTTCTCGGATGCTTTCCAAATCCTAAGCCCCTCGGAACAGCCCGGGCACCAGCGTCTGGAGACAGCACGCCACGGTGGCCGCGGGACCCGGGGCCTGAGCACATGCTGAGATACACGAGGTCGGCAAGACCTCGCATTCCAGCTCAAAGCAGAGGGGCAGCTGCTGGCCCAGGCAGCCTGCACTCAGCTCCTGCACGGACCTGCCATCGCCCTCGGTCCAGCCACGGGCGCAGAGCGGGGGGATTATTGGGAAGCCCAATTTCTCCTTGTTTTTCAGATTTCTCTTAATTTTTTCTTTTTTGGGGGGGTCGCACCCAGCAATGCACAGGAGTCACTAGTGGCTCTGCACTCAGGAATTACTCCTGGTGGTGCTCAGGGGACACTATGGGATGCTGGGAATCGAACCCGGGCTGAGCCGCGTGCAAGGAAAATGCCCTACCCGCTGTACTATCACTCCAGCCCTCTCCCTTAATTAAATGTTTCATCAGAAGTAAGTGTGTGATGTGAAGAGACTGTGAGCTCCCAAAACGCCTTCCCCCCGGAGGCACCCCACAAGCCCCATCTCTCACACCTCCGCACCAGCCACCCCAGCACCTCTGCCAGATCCCTCGAGGGACTTGCAGAAGCACCAGGAGGTGGGGACCCCTCGCACAGGGTGCTCCCGTGCCAGTGAAAGCTCGGAGCCTGAGTCTGGGGAGGGACTGTGTGTGTGGCATCACCCCCAGCCGCTGCCAGGCACAAGCCCGGTGGCCCCAGGGCCACGGACTGGCCCCACAGAGCAGAAAATCACCGAGATCAGCCCCACAGTCCCTTGGGCACTGCTTACGACTGTCCCCACAAAAGGAAGCAACTTAAGAAGTTATCCTTTGGAACAACTGGTAAAAAACAAACCGGAAACACCCCCTTAATCATGAAAGAGCAGTAAAACGCTTTGTTGTGTGGAAATGCCTCCATGTGTGGTCCTGTTCTGCTTCCGTGGCCTCTGTCACTGAGCCACGCATTCACCACTGCAGTGACATACAGAATAACACACACGAACACACACACACACACACACACACACACACACACCATCACAATCCACTCTGCGATAACCAGCTTGGCACACTGGACAGACAGCACTGTCTGGACTCGGCCAGCACTCAGCAGCTGCAGGGCTCTGTGTCCCCAGAGAGACCCCATGCAGTTAGCTGCATCCCCGTCCTTCCAGACCGGGGCTCTATCCCCAGGGCTGTTTCCCCAGCCCCCGGCCAGGGCCACTCCTGAAGTCGCCGGAGTTACCCCTCTTGCGGCCTGGGGTTCCATATTATGAAGAAAAGACACGAATCAGACTGTGGGAAACTTCTCAGACTGTATCCCAGCAGGAGATACTCCCGGCTCAGTGCTCACTGGACGAGGCAGGAGCGCGGATGGAACCGAGCGCTGGCTGTGCGCCTGGCACTAGCCCCGTGAGGTTTCCTAGCCCCCACTCAGATCTGAAATGCTACAGAATCTAACACCCGGCGCCAAAGCCCCTGACCTCAGACCCAGGTACCCCTCAGAAACGCTCTATTCCTCACGCCTCCCTGGGCGGCCTGAGCAGCAGGGCTGCACACCGCATGGCCCTCTGCACAAGGCCTTCGCCTCAGTTTCCCCGATGGTGTCCTGGCTCGAGCTCGCTTTAACCTTGGGCTCAAAGTCAGTGCCTGACATTTTCAAGTATTCTGACTTATACACAAATGCCACACCTTTAAAAAGAGACACTTTTGAGATTGATTTTACTCAGCTAACCTATTAGTAAATGATGTCGCTTCACTTACTGTTCTGGAAGCCATAAATTTCATCGACGAGTCCTTCATATGTCAGCTGAGTCGCAAGGGGCGTTAATGAGTCCACATTTCAATCAAGCAACAAGAGGTTATCAAAAACAGGAAATATTGAATTCTGACTTTCTGTAAACTCTCTCTTCATCCTCATCATCATATTGGCCACTTGCTGGGAACAAAGTACAGAATCAGGATGAGCCTTTTTAGCAATGGGCGGATTTTAAAATGAAGCTAAAAAGACCCCGGGAATCCAAAATTTAAAAATAAGGCGGAAAAAATGGAACAATAAAATAAAACAAGACAGGCCCGAGACAGTATGGTGGGTAGGATGCTTGCCTTGCAGGTGGCTGACACAGGTTCAATTCCTGGCACCACGTATGATCCCTCAAACCCTGCCAAGAGTGAGCCCCGAGCACTGCAGGGTATGGAGAGGGCGGGAGGAGGGAGAGGGCGAGAGAGGGAGGGGGAGTAGGGATGGAAAAGAAAAGATAAAGAACAGAAAAGAGAAAAGGAAAGAGGGCTGGGAGACAGCAGAGGGGCCAGGGGTCACGCCTTGCACGCAGACAGACTCATTTTGGTGGCCCGAGCACAGAGCCAAGAGCACTGCGAGGTGGAGCCCCAAACCCCACCCGCAGGAGAGAGGCCTCCCTCCCCGCCCCGGCTCACCCTGGTACACTCGCCCTTGCCGAAAATCTAGGGGATGGTCCCGTACAGGCCAGCAGGTTCATCAGGCCCTTGGTCGCGTGGTACAGGCCCGTCTGGTCGCTGTCCAGGTAGCACTCCTGTGGGAGAGGGCCAGGCGCGTGGGCACAGGCTCTGTGAGTCAGCACCGAGGCCCCAAGGCAGCACCTCTACTGGGGGCGAGCATTGCTGGGCGGGGGAGGAAAGGCTGGCCTCCGCCTGCCCGCGTGACCACACAGCAGAACACTCTGGGCTTGTAGAAGGGCAGGCAGCCTCTCCCACATACAGCAGCGAGTGTCACAGGGGACAGCAGGAGGGCAGCCACGGTCTCGGAGAAGGGCCACAAGGTCCATTTAACACACAGACAAAAAGAAACATCTTTGACCCAGAAAGAGCAAAGAGCACGCACGCGCCGCCCAGCCGGGTGGTTCAGCAGGGCTGACAGAGCACACATGGTCCCCAGCGGGGCCTCAAGATCTCTCCTGTGCCTCAATCCCTTCATCCAGCAAGTGCGGAGAGCAGAGGAGGGAAATCACGCAACGCGCTTCACCTGCACTCCACCTGATGGGGCGGCACTGCTGTGCCCATCGCGGGACAATCTTTTTTTTTTCTCTTTGGGTCACACCCAGCAATGCACTGGGGTTACTCCTGGCTCATGCACTCAGGAACTACTCCTAGTGGTGCTCGGGGGACCATATGGGATGCTGGGAATCGAACCCGTGTCGGCCGCATGCAAGGCAAACGCCCTACCTGCTGTGCTATTGCTCCAGCCCCTCATCGTGGAATCTTTGACCCTGTCTAAGGCAGCAGCCAACAGGCGTGCACCGCAGAGGCGTGAGGACGAGGGGTGCAGACTGAGGGCGGGGTAGAGAGGGAGACCTCCCAGAGAGCCTGGCCCAGATTGAGCATAACATCCCCAAAGATCACGTAGGATGTCTCTGCCAAGTCTGGGGTGCAGCCTCACACTTCAGTCCAAAATATCCTGGTCGGGATGTCCAAAGAGTCCTCAGAAAAGGACCAGAAACTCCGCATTGGAGCAGAGCAGAGAGGAAGATTCAGTGGAAGGAAAGCATTAGGGGGCCTCTTTCAAACTGCTCAGGGGCCCAGGTGACTGTTAAGAGCGGGAACTGTGTCTGCCTGCGGACAGCTAAGCCGGCTCCTGCCTGGCCCTGCCCAGCCCCGAGCACCCAACAAAACATTCATTTTGAAAAACGGTGTATTACTACAGAGACACCTCTAACAACTCCCACCCGGTGAGGCTCAGGGGATACCCCTGGCTCTGCACTCAGGAATTATTCTGGTGGTGCTTCGGGGACCATATGGGATGCCGGGGATTGAACCTGGGTCAGCTGCGTGCAAGGCAAATGCCCTCCGAATGTATATAGCTCCAGCCCTTGCAATTCCTCTTTAACAGCCACTAGGGTCATAACTGGTGGTGTGTGGGTCCCTCCTGTCCTGAACTCGGGGCTCCCCAGGTGATGCGGTCTCGGGGGCCGTCGTGGCTCAGGGCGAGAGAGAAGGCGTGAATGCAGCATCCACGGGCGGATGTGGGGCCCATGGCAACGAACTGTCTGGGGTCTGTCTGTTGGGATGGCCTTGCCCCGCCCACGCAGGGCCAGGAGCAACCCTGGGTGTGACTGAGACAGCTCCTATCCTCAGCTGTGGTGACCAAGCCGCTTCCTCAACGCTTCCGCACTGCTGACTGGGAAAGGGAGCAGAGAGGCTGCTCCCAGACCTGCAATGGCTCGGATGGAAGGCGAACCCCTAGTCCTGTCACCACACAGGGCCGGGCAGGCCCCTGTCCTGTCACCACACAGGGGCATGCAGGCCTGTGTCCTGTCACCAAACAAGGCCATGAAAGCCCGTCCCTGCTTCATGACTGGGGTGGGGAGAGACCATCGGGGAGCCCAGGAAAGTTCTGGATTCCACAGGATGAAGCCCAGAGACTTGAGCAAACCCACAGGGAGCTGGGTGACAGCAGCCCAGAACCCAAGCGAGCCCCAGGTTCTTTCTCTTAAGGTGCTGCTGAGACCAACATGCCGAGGGGAAATGGTGCCCAGAAATCTGGTGATGCACCTGCGTTCTCGAAAGGTCGTGTCTTGAGACCAGCAGCAGCAGTACCACAAATCAACTCACATACCCAAGGAATGCAGGGAAACGTGGTCGCGTCTCAAACACACCTGCACAAGCTTCCAATGATAGAGGGCGCAGAGGGCGCAGACAGGCACTGGGAGCTTTGGGGCCGTGCACGGGTTCCGGCTGACTCCCTGGCTTGGCACTGGGGGTCACACCTGGCGGGGCTTGGGGAACCGTATGGGGTGCCAGGGAACAAACCCGGGTCTGCAAGGGACAAGGCAAGTGCCCTACCCACATTACTATCTCTCTGGTCCAGTACGCCGTTTTTAGAAGACATTATCAAGTTGATGTGTTTCCCCCTTGCATCTTCCCCTTCATTCCGGTATTTATTTTCCCGTTCCCTCCCTTTCTTGCTGAGGCTGAGGGTCGCACACTCTAGGTGGTGGTTACACACTTGGGGGTTACCCCCCCGGTCCCCACTCGGCCTGCCAGAACTCCAGCCATGCCCAATTTTCCCTATTTCCAGTGAAGAACGTGCCATAGGAAAAACATCTGGGTGAAAACTCAAATAAATCAATGCTTTTGGGTCTACAGATTATCTTAAGGGACTCAGC
The DNA here is from genome assembly GCF_029834395.1 of Sorex fumeus. Lineage (NCBI taxonomy): Eukaryota > Metazoa > Chordata > Mammalia > Eulipotyphla > Soricidae > Sorex > Sorex fumeus. The sequence continues at coordinate 4,481,137 of NW_026606086.1, read as the reverse complement.
ATGGAGAAACCTCACCCCACAGAAGAAAGAGCCAGAGTTCTGGCCCGGGCACCCCTAAGAGCCAACCTGACACTTTGAAAGAGAAATTTTTCAGAAGTGCTCCCTGTCATAAAGATAGTAAACAAAACATATAAAATCATATTTGCAAACAAAACACAACCTTTCAGAAAAAGACAATATTTAAGAAAGAAAAACTCTGGGAGCCAGATAGATAGTATAGTGGGAAGGTGCTTCCCTGGCATCAAAGAGTCAAATATGGACCCCTGAGGACCCCCAAGAGTAACCCCTGAGCATCATCACGTGAGGCCCCAAGCAAAAACCAAAGCAAAGCAACCAAATAAATCACTTATCACTTAATCACTTAATCCCCATTATTCATCGATTTATTCGAGCGGGTGCCAGTAATGTCTCCATTCATCCCGGTTGCGTGCTAGCGTAGCCCAATGGTATCTGTTCGTTCTAGGAACATGCAGAGCCTTAAACCGATCATTTAGGGTCTTGACGAAGAAGTCTGACCATCTTATAGGTGGGCGTCCACGTGATCTTTTGATGTCTCGTGGAATCCAATCAGTAATGGCTCTAGTCCAGCGGTTGTCTGTAAACCTCATTACGTGTCCAGCCCATCTGATTTTTGATGTCTTGGCAAATGAGACAGCGTCCCTGATTCTTGAGCGTTGACGAAGATCAGAACTCCGGATTCTATCTCTCATTTGAGTGAATCGTGATATTCCAAGCATAGTTCTTTCGATTCCTCTTTGAGAGACCCGAATAGCGTTCTCATCCTGTTTTCGTAGGGTCCAGGTCTCTGGGGCATATGTTAATGCAGGAAGAATAGTGGAATCAAAGAGGTGTGTTCGTAGCTGGAGGTTCTTTGTCCTTTTAGTTATTTCTTCAATGCTCTGGAAGGCATTCCAAGCCGCTCTCTTCCTCCTGCGCAACTCAGGTGCCAGGTCATTCATCATGTTGATTTCTTGACTTAGGTATATATAACCGTTGCATTCGGAGATGGTGGTTCCGTTGAGAGCGAATGGAGTGCCAGGAACAAGGCTGTTTCTCATAAACATTGTCTTCGTAAGATTCAGCTGTAGTCCGACCTTTCCACATTCACGGTCAAATTCGTTCAGCATTTGTGCCGCTTGGCTGATGTTTGGTGTTATTAGAACGATGTCATCAGCAAAGCAGAGGTGGTGTAGTTGCCGACCATCTATCTTCACTCCCATGTTTTCCCATTCCATCGTCGCATGATGTTCTCGAGGGTGGCACTGAAGAGTTTTGGTGAAATGGTATCACCCTGCCGAACCCCTCTCTTGATATGGATGATTGCTTCTTTGTAGAATGGTGAGATTTTGGTAGTGAATCCGCAATAGAGCTCACGAAGGATCCTGATGTATTGAGTTTGTACGCCCTGATTGGCTAGGGCTTCCATGACCGCTTCCATCTCAACAGAATCAAAGGCCTTCTTTAAATCAATGAACGTTAGACAGAGCGGCATCTTGAACTCCCGAGATACCTCAATGAGCTTGGTTATTGTGTGGATATGGTCGATGGTACTGAATCCTTTTCGGAATCCAGCTTGTTCACATGGTTGTCCTTCATCTAGCGTTCTGCTAATCCTATTCAGGATGACTCGAGTGAATAGTTTGTAGATGACAGACAATAGGCAGATTGGGCGATAGTTGCCAATGTCGTGGTTGTCTCCTTTCTTGTATAGTAGTACAGTCCTGCTGGTTTTCCATTGGGATGGAACCTTGCATTCAGACAGGTAGCGTGTGAAGAGTTGAGCCAATGTATTGATGAGTACTGATGGTAAGTTCTTCAGTTGTTCAGGTCTGATCTTGTCTGGGCCAGGTGCTCTTTGTTTCTTTACCGACGAGATGGCATGTTGGATTTTGGAAGGGAGAACATTGGGAACGACATATCCATCATGTGGTATGTGGTATATGGGCAAGTGGATGTGGCTATTAAAGAGATCTGAGTAGAAGTCATGAATAATCTTCTCCATTGCCCTTCTGGAAGATGTGATAGATCCATCATGATGTCGGAGGGCAGTCATCTTGGTTTTGTAGTTGGTGAAGGACAGGCGGGCATTACGAATGTTTTTCCCAGCTTCTGCTGCATCTACCAGTACTGCAGCTCTCCTGTTTTTGAGGTCATCCTTGATGGCTTCTCTGCACTGTTTTGCCAGTTCGGATGTTCGCTTGTGGTTGCCTGAGGCATATGCCAAGCCACGTTGGCGAATAAGTTCAAGAGTGTTTGAAGAAAGACGGTTTTTTGTGGTTATGTATCTCTTGGCATTCCTTGCACAATCATGGAGGTGCTGAATCATTCGATGGTATTCCTCATCAATGTTGTCAATGACGGCATCTTCCCATGTTGCCGCAATAGAGCCAAAGAGCTCCCAGTTGGTGGTTGTTCTGGGAGTCCTCTTCTTAAACCTTGCATTCTTTTCTCCTCGTTCTGTAAGGTAGAATTTTGCACGAAGAAGACGGTGGTCTGATCCCGTTTGGAATTTTGGGACAACAGCAACATCGGTTAGGCAAAACCGCCGATTGAATATGATGTGGTCTATTTCATTGTGGAACCGTCCATCGGGAGACTCCCATGTCCAACGTTTAGATTCAGCCTTTTGGAATTGTGAGTTACCATGGAAGGTTTTGGTTGACATGATGAACTCAGACAGTCTGTCACCCTGTTCGTTCCATTCCAGGCCATGGGTTCCGATGTGCAGTTCATCGACTGATCTTCTTGGTCCTATCTTGGCATTAAAATCACCGACAATGATCTTGTAGAAGGTGTGATCTTCTTTATAGAACTTCTCCAGCTCCATGTAGAATTTCTCAGTTTCTCTTTCACCATAACTGGATGTTGGTGCATAGACAACAAAGATAGAAACTTCCGGTAGTGAGCCACATTTATTCAAGTGTAATCGTCTGATTCGGGTTGTTAGGCATTCGAATGAATCAATGCTCATGACTAAGTTTGTATTGACAAGGATACCAACACCACCGACGCCTCTTTTATCACATGTTCCAAGGAACAGTTCTTCTCCGGTGTCGAAAACAGCATGATGGGATTGATGTCTTCTCGTTTCGGTCAGACCAATGATGTCGTACTTGATCTTTCGCGCTTGTACCATAAGGTCTTCAATGGATGCAGTAGATGCCAGCGTACGAGCATTAAAAGTACAGACAATCATTTTTGTTTTTCTGCGTTTTGGCAGCCTATGTCTGCCTTGGTGTTTTATCAGCCTCTCCTTCCATATCCTTCTCGACTCTGCATATTCAGGGTTAGGGAAATGAGATCCATTTATTACTGGATTTGGCATATCAATTTGGTCTATTAGGCATAGACCACGGATAGCTTGCCAGGCTCTGCCGTGTGGGTTGGATATTTAAGGTACCCTGAAAACTTAGAGAAAAGTAAATAATGTTCGCGGCCGCGCGCTCCCGGGAGCTTGTTGTGATAATCTCTGGATCCTGGCCGTGGTTGGGGTTACACGGCAGTTGGAGGGTGTAACTGTCTAGCTACTGACAGGTCCAGTCCCAAACCATGCAGGCTTGGAGATCTCAAATAAATCACAAATAAATATGTGCTGAAAATAACCAGTAGGAAACGGGCTGGGACGGGCGTGTGGGAGAAACAGAATTTCCCGCACACCCTGCACCCAGCCCTGAGGTCACACTGCAGAACCTCAAGAGTTTGAATGAAAAATGTAAGCAATTTTATTTCTTGAAAATGAAAATGTAAGATAAAAGTCTTCAGGTCTTGCCATGACTCAATCAAGGGGAAAGGCGAGTCATGGAAACAAAATCACTCACAAAGGGCTAACTGGAAAAACGCAGTGACAGACTTGACTCTTTCTGGCTGGAGCGGCCCTGCCTTCCACTCTCAAAGCTTCCTCCACAGCCACAGTCAAGTCAGGGTGGGACGGGCACAAGGACAAACATCGAACAGCAGCAGAGAAACACGAGAAATCAACACATTTAAGGCCAATTGATTTTTGAGAATTCAGTAAGGGTAACAACAATTTTAAGCCAATTTGTTGGAACAGGAGGTTCTCCATAAGCAAGAGGAGCAGCGGCCGGAGAGACAGCACAGGGGAAGGCGCTGGTCTTGCACGCAGCCAATCTGGGTTCTAGCCCCAGCACCACATATGGTCCCCGAGCATGCGCAGGAGTGATCCTTGAGCACAGAACCAGGAGTAAACCTTGAGCACTGCTGGGTGTGAATCAACTCCCATCTCTCCCCAAAAGGAAGAAACTGGACACTTCCAGGAACCACTAAAATGCCAGTGTGAGTGTCACCATCACAAACGAGGCAGAAACGAGTGTCAAGTTCAAAGGGCAAACACTGAACTTACTCTGAAGGCGCCCTCCGACTCCATGGAGAGAAGGTCCCCGTCGAAGGGAATGAGGTCCAGGCTGTACTCCTCCCTACGGATGAAGGAGCCCAGGACGCCCAGGTCCTTCAGCCGCTGCTCACAGAGCAGGCTATGCCGGGGCACAAACAAAATGTGGAAATCTCTTGTGGGGCCACGTCTGTCTTCACTGCAAGAGAAGGACTGTGCGTTGTCCCGAGGCCCCGACGCGAGGACTGCTCCCCAGGGCCCCACCTGTGCCTGACACACAATGGGCTATAAAGAGACGCTTATCAGCTAACCCCCCACTACTGACTCGGCCCAAGTTTCGAGTTTTCCTGCTCTCTTGATGTGATGCTTTTTCTGGAAACCGCTGACCTGTGCTCTGCCAAGGGGCAGTGCTGCTTCTCTTGGGTCATTGATGGGACATGAAAACTCTCAGGGTTGGGGCTGGAGCAACAGCGCAGCGGGTAGGGCGTTTGCCTTGCACGCGGCTGACTCGGATTCGATTCCCAGTTCCCAGCATCCTATATGGTCCCCTGAGCACCACCGCAGGTAATTCCTGAGTACAGAGCCAGGAGTAACTCCTGTGCATTGTTGGGTGTCACCCAAAAAGAGAAAAAAAAAACCCAAAAACCTCTCAGGGTTATTGCAATGGACATCTGTTTCTTGCAGAAAAAAAAATGTTTCTATTTAATCAAGCGATGTCTCTAGGAAAATAAATGGTTGCTTCACACCGTGCCCGATCTTGCGCAAATACCCCGCATGCTTTTAAGTCCGTTCGTAGGGGCCACGTCGATCAAACGTAATGCAGACTGGGCTGGTGCACTTCCTCCATAAATGCTGCAGCATTAAATTTTAATCAGCTTCTCCTGACGTTGCTTATGAAATTTGAGCATATGGTATTCAGTACTTGAAAAAGAACCACTAGCTGTTTTTCTTTTTATAAAAAAATCTGGGTCCTTCTACTGAGACAGGCCGGAGCTTCCTACTGTCCTGAGAGAGTGGGTTTCTGTGGTTTGCCCTGCCTCCCCAAGCCCCAATGCACAAAGTTTCCCATTCTCTATTTATAGTTTTTGGGCCACACCTGCAGGTGCTCAGGGATAACTCCTGGCTATGCACTCAGAAGTCACTCTTGGAAAACTTGGGGACCACACTGGGTTCCGAGGATCTATCCTTGTCTGGCTGCAGAGTATCCTACTCCTGACCCCCCATTCTCCTCCGACACACTCTCACATCTGTCCAAAGATCCACTTCCTAAAGCGCTGGCAAGCAAAGGTGTCCTGATGAGCACTAAAACCACTAGAGGAATGATTCCGTATGGACCAAGCATCAGTTCTGAGATACCTAAGCACATTTTCAGCAATTATATCCATCAGTTCTAGGCGGGGTCTGATGAAAAAAATGATATTCTTGACATCCGCTGCTTGCAAGCGGCTTCCTTTGAGTGTGAACATTTTCTCCACCTCATGTTGCTAGGAAAGCACACATACAAATGGTGAACAGAACCCCTAAAGCTTAGCAGCCGACCCAAACGCGGACATCACTGCAGGCAGCCAACCCGGGTTGGATTGCCGGCCTCCCACACCGTCCCCAAACACCACCAAGAATCATTCCTGAGTGCAGAGCTAGGGATAAGTCTGAGCACTGCCAGGGGTGGTCCAAACAAAACAGACCAACAACAAAAACTCAGGTGTTCTAACACTCCCACTCCAAAGCACAGTAGACTTTAGTGTTGAGTCAGAGAATGCAGGGGTTACGGTACATGCCTGACACATGACTGCCAACTTCGCCCCGTGGCACCACAAGGGTCTCAAGCATTGCCATGTGCATCCCAAGAGAGGCCACTGGAGTGGCCTGGGATATCCCTGCCACCACAGCGCCAAGCCTCATCGAACTGCTAAGACTCACCACCAGGAGGTGCCCAGGGGCAGTGCTCAGGAGACCTGGGGCTAGGGAGAAAGTAGAGTGGTGAAGGTGCTTGCTTTGCATTCATCTGACCCGGGGTTCTATCCCCAGCACCCCATCCTGTCCACTGAGCACTGCCAGGAGTGATCCTAAGTGCAAAGCCAGGAGTAAGTCCTGAGCACTGCCTGGCACGAGCCCCCAAATAAAATTCAAAACCACTTTAGTATAAAAATTTAGATTCCCCAAAGGCAGGTGTATAAATTCAGGCTGAAGTAACCAATCCTGTGTCTGAAAAACTTTGAGCCACATGAAGTAACAATCAGAAGACATGCCGCTCCGTCAAGGAGAAGAGGGGGGTGCACACCCACCCTTGAAAGGTCCACTGAAGGCTCCTATGCTGCCCGAGCCCCTGAGTTGCTTGTGACCGTGTAGCCGAGCAAATGCGGTGCCCGCAGCTCTCCTTGAGATGGGGACTTTTGTGCTTTCCTTTCTAATGTTGGGATGTGTGTAGGGGCTCGCTCTGTCTTTGGAGAAGCCCACGGTCTCTCCTGAAATGTTACTCTCTCTCCGCTCGTCCTCTTCCTAAAGGTCACCAAATAAAATGGTTTTTTTTTAATTTCAAATAAATAAACAAAAGGTCCACAGAAGATAAAACATTTACCACTCATAACAGCGTCAGTGATTCTAAAAACCAGACAGCTCTGCACACCACTTACTCCAGAAGTGGAACATCATATTACTCTTGCTAGAGTCCAGAATGACAGTTTCAAAAAAATAATAATAACCAAAACCTTTTTACCTTTAGAAGTGAGTACTGTGCAATCAAGCCAAATGGTCCTGTGAGATACTCATCTCAAACTATTGCCTGCGGGAGAGAGAAGCTTCCCGTTCTTTTAGTAAAAGGGATTTCAATAACGGCCAACAGCAAACAACAGTCATTTGCAAACTCTGGACAAACAAAACTTGCAGTTAGCAATAGCTAACCACACTCCTATTTTGTGGCCTGAAGAAAAACAGCGTCAGGGCAAGGGGCGCTACTGGCCACGGAAGCACATTCACTGTCATCCACAAAGAGTGTGTATGCAGTGTCCTGGGGTCAGACTGGGGTCATGAACCCCGTGGGTGAACTGCCAAGGAAACTGTTCAACCCAGCATGTAACAGGCGTCATATAATCCAGCATCAATCAAATGAAAACCTCTCGTGTAGGTATCCCATAGGTATCTTAATTCTGAGAGAGTATTTGGAAAGCTGGGACAGTGTCAGGTGCCCCTGAGAGAGTCAGGCCTCCAGCTGACCTTTGCCTCTACCTAGGCAAGGATGGTGTCACTGGGGGCCAGGATGAATGCCAAGCAGCCTGTGAGCATTTCGCCTGTGCGACACCAGGGTCCTTTTTCCCCATTTGGCGTAACTGATTGGACGAACCGTGGAGGAACAGGCAGCTGGGAGAAGTGGTACCCAGGGTAGCATGCAGCGCCACCCCGCACACGGGGACAGCGGGGAGTGCCTGGACACGGGCTGTAATCGTCCTGCTGAGAAGGACTCAGGTCACTCCCATTTTCCTTCCCAGAGCCAGGCCACAGGGTAGGGGAGCGCAACGCCCCCTCTCTCGGGGCTGCCGACTCTGGGTGGCGCCCCCAGACCCAGAGGCCGCCACCCGCCCCGGCTGTCAGCTTGCTGCCCGCGCACATGTCCAGGAACTCGCACGTTCAGGTTCACCCGCCTGACCACAGGTGCGTGGCCTTGGCTCCACTGGGCCCCGCCACCACGTGACGCCGCAGTCAGGTAAAAATAGTGACATCACACCCCCTCATCTCCCTCCATACCGCTAGGGGCGCCGGGGGTGCCCCACGGAGCCAGGGCATAGGCCGCCGAGACTCAGCGCTTCCCGGGGGCTGTACAGACCCCCCAGACCCCCAGCAGAGCAGGGGCACAGCGCTGCCTCTGCTCCCTTGGAGGGACCCTCCCGGGAAGCTGGGGACGAGGGAACGAGGGCGCCCTGGCGTCATCTCCCCTGCACTGTCAGCTGGCCTTGCGAGGGCATGATCCCCCCCCGCCCCACCCCGGCTCCTGGGAGCGGTCTCAGGGGGTCCTTGGGTTCCCCTGGCCATCACCGGGTCCTGCCCAGTGAGGGACCGACCAGCAGCCCCAGCAGGCCTGTGAGCGGCTCGCTGCGCCCTCTGCTGGCCGCCGTGCGAACTGCACAGGTGCGGGGCCCTGCCTGGCGCGGGGGGTCCCGCCCACTGGCACCCAACAGCGCCTTGCTCAGGCCGTGTCCCCCAGTCCCAAGGGTTCCCTGCCCGCCCCTCAGGGGCCGGCCCGTGGCTGCGGAGCCGCAGGAGGTGGCGCTGCCCGAGCAGCGGTCCCTGGGGGCCTCCGGCCGGATGACCGAGCTCCGTGGCGCCAGGTGAGTTGGCGGGGGCCGGAGCAGGGCCCGCGACTCCCGGCGGGTGACCCCCGGCGCCCGACTCCCCACGCGGGGCGGACCCCAGTCCCCGGCGCCCATCGAGGCGCACACCGAGGCCACGTGACCATCTTTCCTGGGGGCCGCGGTGGGCGGGCGGCGGGGAGCGCGGGGCGCGCGAGTCCTGGGCCGAGGGCGCGGACCCCCGGCGCGGGGGTCTCAGTCCTGAGGCATCTGTCCGCGGGGCTCTGGCGGCGGGGGCGGGGACGGCAGGACTGGACGGCGGCCTGGGATCCCGGCCCCTCGGGCGGGGCGGGCGGAGGCCCCTGGCCTGCGGCTTTGGGTCTGGGTCCAGCGGTGGCATTGGGCTCAGGCTTCGGGCTCCTCATCTCCCTCGTGGGGGGGGGGGGGCACCCTGCCCAGCGCGGCCTAGGAGATGGGGGTCAGCGGCGACCCGGGCGGCCCGCACTTGCCGGCAGGGGGCTGTCCCCACTGCAGCGCCCCCGCCCCAGACTCACCACGCACCCCCTCGCCTACTAGGGGGCACCCTCCACTCCAGGTGGGAAAACCCCCAGCCAACTGAGCCTCCTAGGGCCCTCTGGCCAAGGACTGCTGGTCACAGGCCCTGAGGGTCCTCATGGCCCCTGGGGCCTCGACTTCCCTTCCTGTACCAGAAATCAACCCAGAGAGAGGCCAGTGCACAACTGCCCTAGAACCCCCGCTCAACGGCTCCCAGGACTATTGCGGGGGGAGGGGCCCAGGCTTTGATGCTTACACAAGTTTAGTGAAATTTTACTGACTGTGAGGGAGAAAAAGTTTGCCTGTGTGTACATGCCAGAACCAGCGTATCATTGTGTCCATTTGAATTTAAAGAAACAAGTTAATACCTTTGCGAGATGGAGAACAGAAAGAAAAAAAAAAAGAACTTGTTGCAGCCCCACCCCACCCCCCCAAAAAAGAATTCTTTTAAACACCTAATCCCAGGAAGAAGTGCTATTTCTTGAATAAATTATTACCAAGCAATGACAACAATTAAAACACACACAAAAGGACGTGTGGGGGGTAGCACAAGGTGGGGACGGACGTTCAGTCAAGACTGGGCAATGCCACAGCCTGGAAAGGACATGAGAGGGGACAGAAGTGTGGCTCGTGGGATGCATATTGGGAGAGAGACAGAGGTGCGTGTGAAGTGGGGGATCTCATTAAAGTCTGGGGTCCAGGACAGCAGTGGATGTTCGTGTCCTACTCAGTGTTTCGAATCTGTGTGCCTTGGGGATGGAGGGAATGTGCACCCCTGGGAGAAGCTGGGAGGGCCACTGGGTATTCCCTCCAACCCACCTTGCGGCACTGGGTCATGCATGTTTAGATCACATGCTCTGGGCCATAGCACCAGTGATGCGGGCAGGTGACACATTGAATGAGGCATAACTTACAGCAACAAGCCGAGTCTCTCTGGTCCCCGGGTGAGTGGGTGCACGAAGAGCATGTTCCGAGTGTCAGATGCCTCCCAAAACTGACAGGAGGAATCGGAGACTGAGGCCCACGTTAGAAATGGCAGAATGTATGTCTGGTTAGTGAGACCCAAGATATCCGCACACACATTACAGAATTCTCATGGGTTTACGGCAAACGGGAATTCTCACAGAGATGAAAAGAGAAGTGTGTATTTCTCTCAGCGCCTGGCTCACACTTACACTCCAGATCATTAAATAGAAAGCAAAGAATCTGAGACTAACAGAGATCTCCTGAATTCAACACCCAAGGGCTGGAAATACACCGGAAAGGGTGGACTTCTGTGCAGTTAAGCTATTACGTGAGCAACACCTCGCTAGGGAATAGGATCTTGTTTAGGTGGAAATAAGAGCGTTTTAGTGGAAAGGAAATCTCTGATGCGACCCTGTGGGTCAGGAATCTTGACTTTCCTATGGCATGTGTTTGGGGCTGGGCTGGGGTCTACGCTTCACAGACAGGAGAGCTGGGTTGGTCCCCAGCACTGCATGGTCTCTGGAGGCAGGAATGACTGAAGAGCACTGTGTCCCCAAAGCAAAACAAAACAAACTTATTTGGTAACTGATCCCACCATAAGATTATTTTAAGAGTTCCTTGCTCTAAATCTAACACATACTTAGAAAATCTGATTTTAAATATTTATTCAAAGTGAAGGGGTTTAAGGAGGATGAGCAGAGTCTCCTGCCCCCGCGCCTGGCTGTCCTCGCCGGGACCCATTGGAGGGGAGCAGGTTGAGTTTCCCTCCCCACCCCGACCCGGGCTCTGGCAGCCGAAGACCTCCACAACCAGCCATCACCATGCTGAGACCACTCTCCACAGGCATAAAGGTACTGGCAGAGGAACAAAGGCATGCGTGTCCTCGGGCTGAGATCTCCAAGCCTGCTCAGATTGGGGCTGAGCATCCTCCACTCAGATCCTCCATATTCCAGTAGGCAGAGGTTACACCCACCAACTGGCCCCCTTGTGCCCTGTAATCCCATCAACGGCCAAGACCCAGAGACTATAAAACCCAGCTCCTGGAAGCATCTTATTATCTCATTCTTTCTTTAGACAAACTGGCAGGTTACCGAATGTAACCTGCCCACACGGCAGAGTCTGGCAAACTCCCCGTGGCTTACCCCATATGCCAAATACCAGTAACAGTGATGAGGCTCATTCTACTAACGCGGAAAGAGCCTTGAATATGGCACTTTTTAAAAAATTCTCAGGGCTAGGTCAAAGGAGACATTACTGGTGCCTTTTCTAGGCAATCGACGAACAACAGTATGGTTGTGATCGTGATCGTGAGCAGATTCCAATTTTTTGGGGGGAGGAGGGGGTCATACCGAGAGATCTCAGGGGATCCTCCTGGTTGTGCACTCAGGAATTACTCCTGGCAGTGCTTGGGGGACCATATGGGATGCCAAGGATCGAACCCAAGTTGGCCGTGTGCAAGGCAAACGCTCTCCACGCTGGAATGTCGCTCCAGTCCCACATTCCCATTCTTTGGTCAGGACTATCCAACTAGCCTGAGCCATCAGCTCTGAGGCAGGAGGGGAGGGAAGCTTCCTTGGCGTGTTCCTGACACAAGCCTGGAACATTGCACAATCACCTGGCAGCCTTTCCTCGAGTGGGCACGTGTGGCGACCCCTACATGGACACGGCCAAACAGACCCCGGCAGCTGCTCCTGCTGACCAGTCCTCACGGCTAATTCCTTTGGTCTCTTCTCAGCTCTGACTTCTACCGTGCAATCCACAAGTGGCTGGAGGACATCGGGCCTCTTTACCGATGCCCGAGTCACAAATACGTGGGCCCCTTTAAAGCCACACGCTTTAGATTTGGTGTCATGAGCAACAGCAGAGGGAGGAGAGCCGGAAGGGAGGTGTCGGGGCCAGAAACCTTTCCCAAGGAATCACACTATCCAGATTCTTTCCTTACGACTTTCATAAGAAATAAATCTCAGTCATGATGCAAATGCCTTAAAGTGTTACTGGGCAGCCTTTCAAAATGCAAAAAACAAGAACCAAATAATAGAAACTAAAAAAAATATGAAATTTATTATAACGTGGATAGAGTTTCTTTAGTCTTTCCATCAAAGACACACAGATAGAGCAAAGGAAGCAGGAGTGGGAGGAAAAAGAGAGGGTGAGGTGAGCACGGCAGCGCGTGAGCGTAGAGACAGCCAGACATCAGCACACACAGTGAGCTCAGGACCTCGGACGCTGCCTCCCGGAACCGCAGAGTTCCTGACCAAAGCCCGAGCCTGACATTCTGGTTCTGGTATCTGTCCTTGGCCGTCAGGGAAGTGGGGTACGCCGAACAGGACCACCCCGCCCCCGTCTGCTCTGGGCTTTAGCAGTGGTCGGAGCAGGGCAGGACTGGCCCTGCCTTCCGCAGCTGGACCTGTTTTCTTTTATTTATTTATTTATTTATTTATTTATTTTTTAAATTTTATTTATTTATTTTTATTGAATCACCATGAGAAACTTACAATCTTTCATGTTTGGGCTACAATCACACAATGATCAAACACCCATCCTTCCACCAGTGCACATTCCCCACCACCAATCTCCCAGGTATACCGCCCCCTTCTACACCCTCCCCTGCCTCCATGGCAGACAATATTCCCCATACTCTCTCTCTACTTTTGGACATTATGGTTTGCAATACAGACACTGAGAGGTCATCATGTTTGGTCCATTATCTACTTTCATCACAAATCTCCCATCCCGATAGATCTGGACCTGTTTTCAACCTGTCTGAAAACCTAAATAGGAGACAAGCTCCCGAGAGAAACGCTGACTTTCACAAAGTGCAGAGACACACCTTTGGCACACATCGCGAGCAGCTAAGCTGGAGATAACTACAGTCTGGGGAAAACCCGCAGCAAACCCAGGGGCTGGGTGAGTGTAGGCGACGTCCTCTCTCAGAGGCAGCAGTTCTGCACCTCCATGTGGGAGCCCAGGATGGAGAGAGCCTCCGCCATCAGGACTGCACGCCAACAAGGCCCTTGGGGGCAGGCAGCGGTTTCTGCATGAACCCAGGGAAACTGGACCTAAACCCTTCTAGGCTTTCAACCTGAGAGCAGAGCAAATTCCTTTTAGCACTTTATGTACCATCACACTCAGACCTACATCTGAATCCTTTACAATCTCTACCTGCCGATGAAGATCCTGAGATTAGCTACAATTGAGTTGTCTTCAGATTTCTGAATCAGACACAGCTTGCCATGATTAACGAGAAGAAACAGTTCAATATTTGTTTTAAAATTTTTTAATAGTTTTAAATTTTTTTACTCCCACAAAAAAAATAAAGTCATCATTTGTTCCTTAGATTCACTGAAAGTTTTTTTCCTTCGGGGTGGATGGGTGCACACCTGGCCATGCTCAGGGTTTACCATGGCTCTGGGCTCAGGGTACCACATGGGGTGCCAGGGATTGAACCCAGCTCAGCTGTGTACAAGACAAGATAGTACCAGTTCTACGACTTCCCCAGCCCCTGAAAGAATGACTTTCCATGGATGGCTGCATAAACATTCCTGGGACATAGGGGGAGAAGGGGAACAGAGGTGATGAGACAGCAGAGGGAAATGGACAAGTGGTAAAATGGGTCATTTATTTTTTAAAATTTATTTGCGTATTTATTTTTGCCGGGGGTCACGCCCGGCGATGCACAGGGTTACTCCTGGCTCTGCACTCAGGAATTACTCCTGGTGTTGCTTAGGAGACCATATGGGATGCTGGGAATCGAACCCGGGTCGGCCGCGTGCAAGGCCCTACCCTGCTGTGCTACCGCTCCAGCACTAATTTGCATGCCAAGATGAGTGTCTTAAAAAACAAAACCAAAATGAAACAAAAAACTGCTTCCCGTTCTGACGGATGGTTCCTCCTCAAGCCAGGGGCGCCAGCCTTGATTCTGGGGGGCTGTGCGTTGTGGGGAGCGCGGGGGAGGATGGGACTCTGGTGTCTGTGTGCCCCCAACTTGGGAGTTGTCTCCTGCAAATAGCACCAGGGATGAACCGACCATTTGGGACCAGCTGTGGGGGGCTGGGAGGATGAGCAGATGGAAGGACCTGAGATGGGAGGCAACCGTGGACGCGCAGCAGACCCCGACAATCGCCACTCAAGAGTACAGAGGAGGGGGTCTTCCCGCAACCAGAACTGACGGTGGGGGTGGGGTGGGGGGTGCGCTGTGTCACAGGGAATTACAGCACAGTAGATTTCATGGGAAACGCATTTCCCTTCCTTGTGTCCTCCATCTTCGGCAGCCTGGCAGTGGGCTGGCCTTGGGGATACTCCTGGCTCCTTGCTGGGGGCTGGGTGGAGGGAGGGAACTCTGCCTCCTGCAAAGCCTGTGCTCCCTGTGGCCCCAGACTTGAGAGAAAAGCTCAGATATGCTTAGGCCCATCTGCCTTTTTCTTTTCTTTTGTTTTGGGGCCACACCTGGTGATGTGAGGGGCTTCCTCCTGGCGATGCGCTCAAGGATCACTCCTGGCGGGGGAGGGTCCACCTGGGATGCTGGGGATCAGGGATCGACCCTGGGTTGGCCTCAAACAAGGCAAGTTCCCTGCCCGCTGTGCTATCCTGCACTTCCCCTATTTGTCCTTTTCATTCTGACTTTCGTTTGCATTTCTGCAGGAAGTTCAAATTCTGGGCCTATCTGCCCCACCTCAGTTCAAGATTTTTTCCATCCTGTTGAAGTATGTCTTTTTCTCCTGATACTCTGGTTGAAGTTTTTGTTCTCCTTAGTCATAACAGTACATGCAGAAAACGAATCTGTAACAAGATAGTTCTTTTTTGTGGCACATTTGGCGGTGTTCGGGGCTTACCCCTGGCTCTGTGCTCAAAGAACACTCCTGGCGGTGCTCGGGAGACCATACAGAGTGCAGGAATTAAGCAGCACATGGGCTCCTTTGTTCAAGGTGGCCTTTATAGGGTTTCTCCAACCTGCCCCCACGTAGGGCTTCTTCCCAGGTAAAAGTCCGTTGCTAAGGAGGTTACCAGGGAGGTCCAAAAAGAGGAATTTCATGGGGAGGAGGCCTTTATCCTCAGGGTCTGTGGATGGTCTTATCGGGCCTTTGCTTTCTGTATCCACAAGGTGGCTCATTCCTAGAATTCTTCTTCCATGAAACTTTGTTTCATTGCAAAGGGCCTTTCCCCATCTACCTGCCTACATCACAACCATTATTGCCATACTGGTCCCTACTCTATCCTAAGCATCCTCTGTCCCCTACACGTGTGGTTTTTTCCAATCATTGACAAGCCCGCCTGGCCTCCATTTTTCTAGCCTTGGATATCAATCTCGTGTGTGTGTGTGTGTGTGTGTGTGTGTGTGTGTATTATGGGCTGGAGCCATAGCACAGCGGGTAGGGCGTTTGCCTTGCACGCAGCCAACATGGCCGACCCAAGTTCGATTCCTCCGCCCCACTCGGAGAGCCTGACAAGGTACCGAGAGTATCTCGCCCGTAAGGCAAAGCCTGGCAAGCTACCCTTGACATATTCAATATGCCAAACACAGTAACAACAAGTCTCACGATGGAGACGTTACTGGACCCGCTCAAGCAAATCAATGAACAACGGGAGGACTGTGACCATATATATCATATTCCACAAAATGGTTGCTTACTTATATTTGTGAAGGGACTTGGGAATCATATCCAGCAGTGCTGAGGCTCCTCTGGGCTCTGCTCAGGCATCACTCCTGGAGGGGATACTGGGGACCCTAAGAAGTGCCAGGGAAAAGAATCTGGGTTTGCTGCTTGCTAGGCATCAGCCTTGCCCCAGGGCACTCTCTCCAATCTACAGTTTACTGACTTACAACGTAGTATTACAGAATACTCACAGTACGATGTAATAATATTTGGATATCCTGCAAAGTAACCATGATTCATGTATAGACCGTTTGAATTCCCTACCATAGATTCTAAGGTCAAGGACTGCTATTGGGTATTATGAAGGCTGAAAGTAACGGTCCTACTCAAGTTCTTTTTCCAGAAATCTTAACGTGAGGACATGTGCTTCAAACGTACAGGAGTTGGTGCTTATAAGCATATTTGGTTCTGTTCATTTTGGGTTAATAATATAGCAATGTCCAGTTCTTTCCCAGACTTTATGGATTGATGGTGTTTGTACTGCTTGGTGTCCCTTCATTTTTGTCTTGTGAAGAATCACTGAAGGCATTCATTTTAAGGTACATTGACTAGGAAGCTTTGCAATAATGCAAGAAAGGTTTTGTTTGTTTTGGGGTTTTTTTGCTTTTAAACCTCACCCAGTGGTTTTCTTTTCATTTTTTATAATTTTATTGATTGAATCACCATGAGAGCAGTTACAAAGCTTTCGCGTTTAAGTCTTGGTCATAAAATGAAACACCCGTACTTTCATCAGGGCCCATTCTCCACCACCAAAAACCCCAGTATAGACCCATCCCACACCCTCCCCCTACCTGTAGAGGAGATAATTTCCATATTACTCTCTCTGCTTTGATTACATTCAATATTTTGACACCGGACCCACCATTATTATTTGGTGCTCAGATCTGCTGTAAAGGCAACAGTAGACAATTTGTTTTCTACTCCTGGTTATGAATAACATATGACATCGCGTGGCTGCAGTAGTGGCTGCGCGTTTTTGAAATTCCACAATTTTAACCATTAAATCTAGAGGAATTTCTTGCCAAAACCTGCTGGGTTCCAAGATGAAATCAGCAGCCAGAGAGGCCGTTTGTGGGTGACGACTTGGGGTCTCGTTGGGGAGGAAAGGGCCAGCTCCACCCACATCCCGTGAGGCCCTACGTGTCTCGTCACTGTGAGCCCAAACCTGACTGTCCAGTGGCCTCTGGAGGATGGCGGCCAGCGGGCTGCCAGGGGGAACGGGCCAAGGCACGAAATCTATTCCCACCTGGGGTGGCCCAGTGCCTGTAACTTACTTCAGGGACTGGACACATTTCTGCCAAAAGCTGTTGGGTTTCGAGATTTGTTTCTGAGTCTCTGGGATCATGGCCGTTAAGCAGTTCAATCAGGAACCAGAGAGGCCATGCCTCCAATTATAAAGCTGGATTGGAGGTGGTTTGTGTCTGTGTCTCCCACATACCTAACTTTTGCCTGTTTACTTTCTTGGTAAACTCTGCCCCACGTTTTTGGGGTCTGGCCCAAGGCACAGCAGCAAATAGGGGGTACCTGGAAGTCTGAAGGCGCCATCAGACTGCTGATGCACTCACCTCACAGGTACAGAGAGACCTGCTGGTGGCACCATACCCCCAACCCAGTGCTTCTTACGGTTTACTCCTGCCTCTGCACTTAGCGATTGCTCCTGCCGGGGCACAGATGACTGCTTGGGATTCCTGCGATTGAACCCAGATCAGCCACATGCAAGATAAGAAACCTACTCACTGTACTACCTCTTTAGCCCAACATGAACACTTTTAAGAAAATGGTATACAGGCACAGAGTAATAGTTCAGCTGGTAGGGCATGTGCTTTGGCCAATCTGGCTTCAATCCCTGACGTTCCGTATAGTCTGCCCAAGCACTGTCAGGAGTGATTCCTGAGTGCAGAGCCATGAATAAGCCCTAAGACATCACCAGGTGTGGTACAAACATAAAGAAACAAAAAGAAATTGGTGTATCAGAATTCCATTGTAGAAACTCTTTGACTTATTTGACTCTATAGTTCTTGATTGCTAGCCAAAAATCTTTTATAAATAAACCGGAGAATAATCAGTTATCACTGGCAAAAAGGAAATAATTTTATTCAAGTAGATAAAGAACATTGTTTGCTCTAATTTTAATACTGCTTTACATAGTTTGTGAAACAATTTCAATCGTGTTTATTACTCAAAATGTCAATGGATTATGATCTTTCACTGGTGAGACACTTGATAATCTCCAGAGGAAAATACATCAAAAGCATATATACAATTATAGAAGTTCTTATAATCCATGTAGCCCTGATGGTACATTATTTATCACGTTTTACAGAAGTAGAAAACATTCAAATGAACATAAAGAGATTCAGACTGGATGATCACCTTCTAATGGTTCAGGTCCTTCATTTAATTTTTTCTGATAAGAAAATCCAAAATTATTAATGTTGAATTTCTCATCATACATTCTTCTAAAACCACAGTGGGAAAAAATAAACTTTGTAAAGACAGTAAATTGGTTATTTTAGGTGTTTCACAAGTAGCTTGCTATCTTATCCAGGAACTGCTGGAGATTTCTGCAGAGTGCAGAGAATGAGGTGGCCGGGCCGAAGTTGTTGTTGTCGTAATTGTTGAGGTCGTCCCCGTTCCCTTTGAGAGCCGCCTCAGACATCATCTCCACTTTCATGTTGAGGTCCTGATTCTTTCTTTGGAGGTCCACAATCACGGAATTCAGGAAAACAATCTGTGTTCAAGGAGAGCGTGAGACGGTGAGCCATCTGCGGGAGCCATGGGAGCCCGCCACAGAGGAGGCTGGGCCCCGCTTCCAGTCCCCGCCCCAGGGTTGGAGGCAGAGAGAGCTCCCCTTTCCCTTCCTGAGCGCAAGCTTCCGGGTGCCCAGGGAAGACCCCAGGAGGAGATGCTGGTACCCCTCGGTTCTTCTCAGAGCAGGGAGGCAAGAGGGGTCTTCCCTCTCCTACAAAGACAAACTCACTTCTTTCAAATGAATGGGGCGGGGGGAAATCCCACTTTACAAAAGCAAGCATGACTGTAGGCACAAACATTCATGTTTCACTTGAAAACTGGCAGGCGCGTTGGGTCTGAGTGATAGCACAGTGGGAAAGGTGCTTGCCTCGCACGCAGCCAACACAGGTTTGATCCCTGGCATCCTATAGGGGCCACCGGAGAGCAGCCAGGAGTGACTCCTGAGTGCAGAGCCAGGAGGAAGCCTGGAGTATCGCCAGGTGTGGCCCCCAAAGAAAGTGTAAATAAAACCAGAAAAACAGACTGATTCTTTTTCTCCCTCAGGGCAAGTTCTGATGGCCAGTCTCTGAGAGTGCCCAGGCCATCCCACACTAGAGCCACGAAACGCAGATCTCTCTTCCTCCAGCTGAAAACAAAACAAAACAAAAGAAAAGAAAACAAAACATGGAAATGTTCAGTTCCCAACAAACCCATACAGGGTCCACCTGCACAGCCCACATGCAAAGTTCACTTCAGCCCACAAGTGCCCTCCAGGGCCACCGGCTGTTAAGTACAGAAGTGCAGGAAGTGAGGCGGGAACTCCTCAGGGTACTGGGACCCAGATGGTCCCCTTCCTTGGAGAGGATTCAAACGATAAAGCGCTGCAGACCCGGGTGGGATGGAAGGGGGGTTGGGGAAGGAGAGACATCAAGGAGGCCCCAAGGCTGACTCCTGCTGCAGGCCAGACCCGAGCCTGGTGATGGTAGGTGAGGGCACCGGACTGCAGCCAAGTGTGCAAACCCCGGAGGACAACACCCAGCTGTCTCCCTTGACAGGAGCAAGAAGCAGGAAGGCAGCCCAGACGACCAGAATCCCCCAGCTCTGGGCCTAGAGCATGCGCAAAGAGGCTGGAAAAGCCACATGCTGGTGGGCGTTTCCGTTTGCGACTGAACCTTCCTGGCAGGGAAGAAGCCCTCCAAAGTGGTGTTCGACTCTGGCAAAGTGAAGATTTGCCAATGTGATGGGAGCCCGAAGCCCAGGTACTGGGAGAGCAGCAAGAGGAAGGGCATTGGAGGGCTCTGGCAAGGACATGACCCCTTGACTGAAGGGATGTGTCCTTGTCCATGGGGCCTCTCACTCCTTAAGCATCACCTCTTTTGCTGGGAGCGTGTGGGGGTGGGGTTCCGGCAGCATGTGCGCGGCCCCTGGTTCTCACGGGCGCCAGGGGAGCACAGCCCCTTCTTCCTCAGCTTCCCTCTTTTTGGCTTCTGTTATTTTAATGAATCAATTAATTTGGGGAGGGGGTTTTGGGGTCACAATCCGGCGTTGCTCAGGAGTGACTCCAGGCTCTGCACCCAGGAAGTACTCCTGGCGGTGCTTCGGGGACCATATGGGATGCCGGGGATGGAACCTGGGTTGGCCATGTGCAAGGCCAACACCCTACCTGCTATGCTATTGCTCCGGCATCATTCTCGGATATTTTAAATGGTAGATATTCCCCGACTCTTTTGAAGCATACACGCATATATACATATATACATGTCTGTGTATGTATACATGCTTATCTAGAACCTCTCTGGGTAGTCAGTTTGGTTTGTTTGGGGGCCACACCTGGTGGGGTAGGGACTAAACCCAGCTCTGTGCTCAGGGATCACTCCTGGCTAGGGTGGAACAGCTCAGGCTGTCAGCAGTCACTCGAGCCTGGGAAAGTGGGGCTGTGAGGTCAGAGGGCACTGGCTCACCTAGCACTGCACTCAGGAATTACTCCTGGCGGTGCTGAGGGGACCATATGGGATGCCGGGGATTGAACCTGGGAATTCGGTGTGTAAGTCAAACGCCCTCCCCGCTCTGCTATCACTATGGCCCAGGATATGGTTTCTCTCAGGGCTGAGGCCGGGCCTACACAGCCCTGGTCACTACCATCACCCACCTTACTCTGCATCATCGCATTGGTGTTCCTGGTGTCCTCCAGGGAGGCCAGGGCCTGCAGGGACGCCTCCCGCTCGGCCAGCAGCTCGGTCTGCTGCGCCTCCAGCAGCGCCTGGTCTTTCAGCAGCCAGTGCAGCTGCCGCTGGAGCTTCGTGGCCTTCTGGCCCAGCAGCTCCTTCTCAGAGCCAAGGCTGTTCAGCTGCTCACGCAGGGCCGACTCCACGCGGGCGGCCTCCTCCTTCTCAGCCGTGAGCTCCTCGATCTCTTGCACCAGCGACTTCTGATCCCGAGCCAGCTCCTCGTAGGAGCACTGCAGCTTCTGGATGACGTTGTCCTTGTCCTTGGCCAGGGATAGGTTCTCCAGAACCAGCTTCTTGACATGCTCCTCCAGCTGGCCCCTCTCCTCCAGGCCCTTGTTACACTCGGCCACCAGGCTGCTCTTGCTCATCTGCAGCTCCTCCACCAGGGCCTGCAGCCCCAGCTTGGCGACCTGCAGTCTGTCCTTCTCCGCGCCCACCCTCTGGAGCTCCTCCTGCACCGCCCTGCCCTCTTCCAGCACTTTCTCTTTCTCCGCCTCGAGGGCTTCTCGGTCCAGCCGCTCCCGCTGGCAGAGCTTCTCCGCGGCCCACCTGGCCTCGATGACCTTCTCCTTATCCAAGCGAATCGCTTGGTTCAACAGCCAGAGCTTCCTCTGTTCTTCCCGCAGCGAAGAGTTTTTGGCCTCCGCTTCTCTGAGTTTCAAGTGAAACCACCCTCTCTCGGACTTCAGACAGAGCTTCTCCTTCGCCAGCAATTCATTCTCTGACCTCAGGGCCCTGCGATCCTCTGACATCAGCTCCATCTCTTCTTTGGCCAAGCTTAATAAGTAAGTTAAGGACTGCAGAAACAAAAAGCGGGGAAGAATGGAAACAAGAATGAGATCAAGCAGGAACACGCAAGCCAAGCACTTCATGTGGCCTAAATACCAGAAATGAAAATGGCAGAGTAGTCTTACCTGCACACGCGTGTATACGCGCACGCGCACACACTCACACACACACGCACACACAGACTCAGGATGGAGAGGCTCAAACACAGTTAGCTTCTTAGCGTCAACATAACTACCTGCCTATTTTGTGGATGGGGGCCCCACACCTGCTGGTGTTCGGGTCTCGCTCAGGGTTCTGTGTTCAGGGATCACTACTGGCAGGGCCGGAGGACCATACGGGATGCTGGGGATCAACCCCGGGTTGGCGAGTACAAGGCAGCACCCTACCCATTCTACTATCAGCCGATTTGATTTTTGAAATGCCGTCTGAAATGATTCCTGACAGCTCCCCGGAAGGTGTAAGTACAGTTGGATCTTGACATTGGGGCATAAGATTTTTCCCCCCACTTCAATTCTTCTATTATAAAATCCATCACTCTGTCCTAGAAGGGATGCATTCAAAAACTAGTTTTCAATACAATTCAAAGAACTACAAAAAGTATTTTGTTTTGGAACTTTGTGCAGGAGGGGAAGGGAAAAGCAACCATTGCTTGTCAAATGGTTTTCACAGGGACAAACAGAGGCAGGAAATGGACTTAGTCCCAAAAGTTATACACTTTATAGAAAATCCAGACGAATCCACCAAGCTTTGGAGACTGAAGCCAACAGTTTTTGCTTGCCAAACACAGTAACAAGTCTCAAAATGGAGACATTAGTGGGCCCGCTAGAGCAAATCGATGAACAATGGGAGGGCAGTGTTTGCAGTCATTTGGAGGGGCCCAGTGGCTCCAGGAGGACTGGCCGCACACGGGTCAGGGTCTCCCTCACCTGCTCTCCCTGCCCGTCAGCAACGGGTTGTGCGTTTTCATTTCTGAGTCTCAATGCACACCACAGTTGAACCGCCATGTACTTTCCAGAACTTTCTGCAGCAAGGGCTATCTTCTCTGTCCAGCTTAGCAGCCATGAGCCGCAGCAGGCTACTGGTGTGTGCTGGGCAGCTGACCGCTGGCGGCCATGTTACCGGAATGGGACTGACCTGAGCATGCACACGAGGCTGCTGGCCACACAACTGGGCCAGCAGGTGGTCCAGAGAGGAGACGTAGCCCTGGCTGCGGTGCGTGGTGGAAAGCGGCCGGGCACCAACACACACACGGGCCACGGCCGCCATCAGCCGCGGCGCTGCCCTGCGCCCACCCACCTTGGCCTTGTCGGCTTGCATCTTCAGCTCGGCCACCTCCCGCAGCAGGCTCCCGTTCTCCGCCTGCACCGCCTGCAGCTTCTCCTTCGCCTGCAGCAGCAGCTGCTGAAGGGCCTGCGGCGCCTCCTCGTGCTGCCCCTGGATCTCCACGCTGGCCTTGGCGTGCTCGGCCTGTAGAGCCTGGCACTGGCTGCGGCTCACGTCCACCTTCTCCTCCTGCGGGGAGCCGGGGGCCACCGTCAGCCGCCGGCCCCCTGCCCTCTCCCAGCACACACGCACACACACGAACAAACACGAACACACACACACACAACGCAAACACACAAACATACACACACGCACACACACGGCCCCTCTGCTCTGCTCACCAGCATGCACACACAAACACACATGCACACACACGCGCGCACACACGGCCCCTCAGCTCGGCCGCTTTCGTTCAAGTTCTCCTGAAGACTACGAAGCACTAGCCCCTTCCCCTGCAGCTCTTCGGCCAGGCTATCGGCCTACCAGAGTCACAAGGATGGAGTGAATGGACCAAGGAGACAAACAGGAACGGGAAGGGGAAAACAAAACAGAAAACACGTATGAGAAGCCCATGACCCAACACAACCCCGAAGAACAGAGGCGTGAGGTGAGTGTGATTGCCTGAAGCTCGTGAAGCCAAGGCCTTGGCGCCGGCAGTTCTGGTGATGACTGTCTAGTGGTTATTGAAACAGCCCAAACAGAGGCGTTTTCTAGACCTAACTTTGGCGTGACCAGAAAATAAGAAAGCCTATGAGAAAGACTGACTTTCCAGGGGCGGGGTGACGGCACAAAGGGCTGGAGTACACACCAGGCCCGAGTTGGAACTGCAGCACCACTGGGCGAGACTGAGATCGGTCCCCAAGCTGAAAAGCCCCACTACTGCTGGGCGGGAGGACCCCAGAGCCCAGAGCATGGCTTGGCGAGGAAGAAGGAAGTAAGCAAGGGAGGAGGGAAGCTAAGGATAGGAAGGAGGGAGGGAGGAAACAGGGAAGAAAGGAAAAGGGAGGGGAGGGAGGGAATAAAAGGTTATCTTTTTTTTTCCTTTTGGCTTTTTCGGTCACCCTAAATGCTCAGGAATTTCTCCTTGGCAGTAACCCGGCCAGCTCACCGAGAGTATCTCGCCTGCACAGCAAGCCTGCCAAGCTCCCCGTGATGTATTCGATATGACAAACACAGTAACAAGTGTCACAATGGAGACATTACTGGGTCCGCTCGAGCTAATCGATAAACAACGGGAGGGTAGAGACAATGACAGTGACCCTATGGGATGATGGAGATCGAACCCACGTGGGCCGCGTGCAAGGCAAATGCCCTTCCCACTGTACTATCACTCTGGCCCCCAAGATTTACTTTCTTGTAGTTTCTTTTCTGTGACTTTAAAAGTTTGAGGGGTTTCAATATGAAATTTAAAATGAGGAACCTCTAATCCCCTAGACAGCAGTCACCCGAACTTGACGTTTGTTACATCTTGATGCGAACAAGTGGGTCAGCTATCCCCTGCTCTGTCCTAGGAATTGATTCCATTTGTTTCAGCCGGTGTTTCTGGAATGCCAGCCAAGGAGTCCTGAGTCCTGAAGGGAACTCCCAGGGATCTCGGGGCCCTTCTGTTATGTCTGTCAGTCCTGTCTACAAAACCCACAGCCCTTCCATCTTGGCCAACAGAGAAGTTTCTCCAACAAAGTGCCCAGCGCGGGGGGGAGCGGGGGGGGGGGGGGTGAGGGCACGTCCCTGCCACCACAATCCTATAGGAGGAAAAGGGCATCTCTCGGGGCTCCTTGGTGAGAACTGCAGCTTCCTCGGCTTGGCCCAGATCTCACTGTCTCGTCCTTCCCCAGAGTCAGGGCTACCATGAGAGTCCATGCCTGTGGCCAGCAGGGGGCCATGCTGGAAGGCGGACTTGGCCCAAGCACCTGTTAGAGGCTGAAAGGGATGAAATCTCTGCAGGGCTGGCCGGGGGCTTGTGCTGCAGGGACGGAGGGGCTGGCAATGAGAAATACCAAGATGGGCCACGTCACCAGCCTTGAGGGAGCTCAGAGGCTCAGAGGCATCGAGCACCAGCTGGGAACTGAGGCGCCTCGGGGAGAGGAGGGCAAAGCCCGTCACAAGAGCAGGTGGTCAGCAAGGTCAGAGAAAGACCCTCATGGCCTGACTCGAGCCCAAGTGTCTGGGCGGACTCGGCGAGTATGCAGCGAGCCCAAGAGGTGGGGGGCAGAGGTTTGCTCTGGGCGCTCCTATCTTGTTTTCTCACTGGCCTCGTGAAGAATTCTCTGTTTCAGAAAGACCCCAGATGGGCCCGATTAGCCGGGGCCAAGGCTAGCATGGCATCCAGGTGCTGGGGACCAATGACAACCCCCGAATCATGCCGACTCCTTCTCAGTCCCCTCAGAGGGAACCGCACAGGACGTGACCGGGAGACCTGTCAGCACCAAGCCGGAACACGGCGGCGAGCAGACTGACACACAGCATGCAGGGAGCGAGCGTGGAAGTGGGCAAGGGCGCCCGAATACCAACCTGCAGCTCTCGGCCCGCTTTGCATTCTCTAACTCCTGAATCTGCCGCTCAGCCACCTGGAGCTGCTGCCTGAGCTTCTCCATTCCCAATTGACCTTTGGAACTGGCCTTCCAGAGCCCATCGAGCTGCAAGAGCTTCTGCTGGCTGGCCTCCAGCTGTGCCGTGGCATTGGCCAGGGCCTGGGCTTGCTGACTACACACGGCCCGCAACCCGTCCAGGTGCTTTACCTTCGTCTCCGCCTCCTGCAGCTTGTTCAGGGCGTCCTCCATCTCCACCAGGTGCTGGTCCTCGATCTGCTCGAGCTTGGCCCGTACGGCCTCCAGGCTGTTCTTCTGCTCCTGGGCCGTCCTGAACAGCCGCGACCTGAGCGTCTGCAGCTCGGAGGCGTGCGCTGCACGCTCAGCCGCCTGCTGGGCCTTCAGGCTCTCCACCTCCTGCTGGTACTCGAACTGTAGCCTCTCGATCTGCATCTTGAGCTCGGCCAGCTCGGCCGCCTCGGCACCCACGCCCTGGCTCACGGATGCCTTCGGCTCGCCCATGGCCTGTTGGTGCGGGGCGATGGCCGTCTCCAGCTTGGACTTCCTCAGGGCGATCACGTCCGCGTTCTCCTTGTTGGCATGGTCCAGCTTGGTCCTCAGGCACTCGTTCTCCTTGGCGAGCTTCTCAGAGGCCACCTGCAGGGACTTCACCTCCTTCTGGTGGGAAAACAAAATTTCCATGAACTTAAAACAGGAAGGAAAAGAAGCAGAAATAGAAATTTTTCTTTTCCAAACTGACTCTTTGCTTCTTCTTGTTTTAAGGAAAAGCTTCCAAAAAATGGGGTTCTAAAGGATTTGATATGTGTTGGTCGACTGAAAATCAAAGCTGAGGGAAAGGCATAGACCCAACTGTCAGAACGAGAGAAAAACGCTCATCAAGAGCAGCCTCCAGCCCCAAGGAGCAGAGATGTGTCAGCCAGGCCCTGCCAGGTGCATGACCCCAGGTATCCCTGTCTGATTCGGAGTCTCCAGCAGAAGTGGTCCCGGCGGGGTCGGCCAGGCCGCCCCGCATCCTTGCCTGCGCACTGCAAGCCTCCGGGACCTGCCCGGGCTTTACCTCCAGGTCGCCTTTGGTGATGGACTCCTCCTCGACTCGGAACTGGAGGTCTTCCACTTTCCTGTGGGGGAGAGGGAGACGTTGTGAGGGGCGTCACTGCTGCCCCCCATGAGGGCCACCATCTTGTAGATGCGCCTGACCCAGCCCCCGGCTCCACACACAGGAGGGCTGAGAGAGTCGGGGAGGGCCAGAGCTAGAGTAAAGCAAGCAGGGCGTTTGTCTTGCACGTGGCCGACCCGGGTTCAATTCCCAGCATACCACTATGGACCCCGGAGCAATGCCTGGAGTAATTCCTGAGTGCCGAGGCAGGAGTAACCCCTGAGCATCGCTGGGTTGACCCAAAAAGAAAAAAAAGAAAGTCAGCGAGTCCCCCTCACCTTCGAGCACTGGGTGGGACCCGCAGGCTACAGGAGGAAGCTAGGCCGAGCCAACGCCAGGTACAGTGTCATATCAACCCTTTCTGCCTCGCAGCTAACAGAGGTGGTTAAAAACTGACCCGCGGCGCCTGCCAGTCCCTCCCAGCCAGCGCCTGTCCCCACATTGGGACAACTGAGCCCCTGGGGGAGAAGCAGCCAACGACTCGGGGGCGGGGAGGGGAGGGGCTCCCAGTGACTGTCAAGTCGGCATGTGGAGCTGAGGGGCTGAGCCAGGCACTGGCAGTGCCCCTGGGCACCACACTGCCGGGAGCCCATCTGAAAAGGCGGTCTCGGCCAGCACCCCGTGTCCATCTGTCTGGAGCCAGGCCTCAGCACCGCGTCCGTCTGTCTGCAGCCTGGCCTGAGCCCCATGTCTGTCTGTCTGCACCCCGGCCTGAGCACCACGTCCGTCTGTCTGCAGCCTAGCCTGAGCCCTGTCTGTCTGCTGTCGTGCCCCATGAGTACTGTGGGTTTCCTCCCGCCTGGGACTTAACCACAGGGACTCCCACAGGGCCCCACTGGGTTAGGACAGTTCCTTGCCACCCAGCACAGGCCTCCTGAATACCAGGCCAGGTGGACACAGCAGGGAGGGCCGGGGGTGGCTGGGCTCCAATGAGCTCCCCCCCAGCCCTCCCGGTGAGGCCGCGCTCAGGACTGGGCACCCGTTGGTTTCTGGTTCTCACAGCCCTGGAAGGCCAGGAGTGCCCCACCCGAGGGAGCCCCCAGCTCCGGGCACGGCCTCACCTCTTCTCCTCCTCCAGCTGGTTCAGCAGCTCCACCTTCTCCCAGTCGGTCGCTTCCAGCATGGCCCGCAGCTCGTCGTTCTTGGCCTCCAGCTCCAGGACGTGCTGTAGAGGCAACGGCGCGTGAGTGGCCTCGCCCGCCCCCAACAGCCCTCTGTGGGCTGGCATTGCCACCTGTCACCACGGCAAGCTGAATGCATCTCCCACCTAAGCTACGGCATTTCTGGAAGGCCAGAGGGGAACCACACCACAAAGCACCGGCGTGGACAACTCGGCACTCCCTAAACCCCCACAGGGCGAGCAGAAGGGGCATGCGATCAAACCACGCGCCGGACGCCACCGCAACGACGGCAGACGGGGACCCACGGCCTCTGCCTGCACCGCCTGCACCAAGCTCGCGCCCAGCCTCTACCGCAGGCGTCTCTCGGCCCCGGCACTGCCGTCTGCACAGACGTCACCTGGTCGTGCCCGTTCCGGCCAGGGCCAGCTCCTGCTCTATCTCCCCCATGTGGCTCGTGGCCTTGGCCACCTCCGCCCGCTCTAGGTCCCGCTCGGCCAGCAGCTTCTCAATGTGCTGCTGCTTCTCCTTCAGCGCCTCCTGGAGGGCGGTGGTGCCAGAGATCTGTGGGCGTAGCGGGAGGAGGTTTCCAGCAACTGCAAAGGAAAAAGAGACGTGAAGGGGATGGGGCCGGCCGACACGGGCATGCTCGCCGTGATCCTCGGCAAAGCACATGGAGCAGTGCTGCATCCTTGCATATGGGCCAGCGACTCTCAGCAGAAACGTCATGAAACCTTCCCGAAGATCCTTGGACGGGACCTGGGCTCCACTGATCTCGGGCCTCGTGGGAATCCAGAGACTCTTCTGCAGAGCCGGAGGCAGCCCCCTCCACAGCCCGCTCTGGCCTGAGCTTCCTTAAGGCTGAGCCCTTGGCTTGAGCTTGAGGCCGGCTCCAGCATCTTCAGCCTTGCAGGTCCGTCAGGGTCTCCCTGGGCAGCCTGTCCCTTATCTCTTCCTCTTCCTTCCAGCTCACCTCGCTCTCCCGGGCACCCCCCCCATGCCTGAATAGCAGTAACCAGAGACTCTTGTCTCTGGGAATGGCCCCGTGCCCCCGCGGGTCACTGGGTGTGACCCTATAAAAGACCCCTGTGCCATCTGCCTTCGAAAATGGGAGATGAGAGGCTAAATGATAAAGTTGCGGGAAAGGCGCTGGCGTTGCACGCCGCTGACCCGAGCTGGATAACAGGTACCCACCCCAGAGGGTCCCGAGCCCACCAGGAGTGACTCCTGAGTGCAGAGTCCAGAGTAAGTCCTGAGTATTGCTGGGGCATGGCCAAAGTCCAGGGGAAAAATAAGGAAAAAGTGGTGGGTGAGAATGTGTGAGGGCTCACGCCCAGCGAGCAGGACAGCAAGGGCAGCTCAGGGAAAGACCAAGCACAAAGGGAAGGAGAGAAGAGGCAAAGACAGTGAGGAGGGGAGGGGAGTGGGCTGAAGGGCTGCGGGGACCGGGGGTCCTGTCCGTTCTATCCTGG
The DNA here is from genome assembly GCF_029834395.1 of Sorex fumeus. NCBI lineage: Eukaryota > Metazoa > Chordata > Mammalia > Eulipotyphla > Soricidae > Sorex > Sorex fumeus. The sequence continues at coordinate 4,451,966 of NW_026606086.1, read as the reverse complement.
GCTCGTGGTCGCTCATGGTCGCTCTGCAGACCCAGATCCCTCTCTGCACAACGGCCCCTGCAGGAGGGGACAAGGCGGGACCTGATCTTCATTCTTCGGGCACATGGTGGCGGGGGCTGCAGCGGCGATGGCCAGGACTTCCGCTCCTTCTGCCCGGCCATCCCTGTTCCATCGCCCTGCTGCGGTCCAGCCGCAGGTTCTCTTGCCGCTTCCCCGCATCATCTGAGCTGCTGCCAAACGCCTCCTGACCGACGGGCCCAGCAGGGCCCAGGCTGTCCACTGCTGCTTTGCCTGCTGGGAGCTCTCGAGCCACCTGGTTCTGTCCGGAGAGCGGGATCATCCTTGCCTGTGCGTAAGGACCTGGCCGTGATTTCCCGATACACTTAAAGTATATCTGGTCCGATTACATGCCCTCCCCAGGGCCAAAGAGTCTGTTGGAGGGGGTGGGGGAAGGTGCTTGCAGAGGTTCAAGATCCAGCACCATCAGGAGTGACCCCACCCCCCAAGCAGAGAGCCAGGAATAAGCCCTGAGCACCCCTGGGTGTGGCCCCAAAACCAAATAATAACTAAAATTTCTAGGAGCACACGAGCTCTCGGGCCAGCCATGTGCAGTGCTCCCGGGAACTGCAGTCAACTCGGATTTCAAGGGGTGGCTGGGAAGAGCTTGCCAGCCTTGGGGGTCTAACACCAAGACCCGGGCTCAACCCCCCGCCACCGGGAGTAGCCCCCAAGCACCACGCCTGGAGTCCCTGAGCACTGCCAGGTGAACCCCAAAGAGCAAAAATAAAAACTAAGAAAGGCGGTTGGCGGTGTTCCCTGAGCCTCCTGGCCTGAGCGGGTAGGGCAGGCCAGACGCACGCGCTTCCTGGGCCCGAGACAGCTCCCTGAGGAAACCAGCACAGGAGCGATGGGCTTCTTTCAGCCAACTATGGAGACGAGACTGTGAGGTTCAGGTGCCGGAGCAGGGAGAAAGCAGCACCCCTAGCATGGGGGGAGGCGCGTGCTGAGGGGCTGGGCAAGGTCGGGGCCACGAGCTGAACTCAGGATGCTGATGCCAAAGCCTCTGCCCTGCGCGTGGTTTGTGAGGCCCCAGGCTCCATCCTAGCAAGGCCAGGCCTTCTGTGGGAGCCTGGTACCTCAGAAGAGCAACTCAGCCAACAGACGAACAGGGAGGCCTCCACAGGGCACGCACGGACCCGTGTGCATGTATGTATGCGTGCATGTATGTTCCGGTGGGCATATCTACACGCACCTGTGTGCATGCGCGCGTTGTGTTTATGCATGTATGTGCCTGTGTGTATACCCATAAGCCTGTGTATATACGGTATGCACTACGTGTACATGTATGAGTGACTGTGTGTATGAACGCTTGTGTGTGCACTTATGGAATTATGTTGTCGAGGTATACTTCCGTGAAGTCACACAGAATCTTTCTATGTTCCTGTCATAGACGCTAAAGGTGATGTTCAGATTAGGAGTGAGCTCCACCCTGCATAAAGATATGCAAGGCAGGGGCCAAAGAGCTGGAGAGCGAAGCCCCAGCGCTGCCCAGGCTCAATCCCGGAGCCCGCCAGGAATAATCCCGAGCACAGAGGTGGGAGAAAGCCCTGAGCTCTGCCAAGTGTGACCCCAAAACAGAACAAAACAAGATAGCGGGGGGAGGCTGGAGATACGTCTCAGGCGTAGGGCTCTTGCTTGGAGGTGGGAGGCCCCGGCACAACCCCAGCACTGCAAAGGGCCCCTTGAAGCACTGTAGGGTATGGCCCACAGTCAAGCAGAAAAACAAAACCAAATTCCACAAATGGGCTGGTTCACGAGGGAAGGAGAGGGGCTTCTGAGTCTGCTCTCCTCCTAAATGGTGAGGCGAAGGGAAGGAGGAGTCGGACGTGAGGATACAGGTGGGGCAGGGAAACCTGGTGGTGGTCGAGCAAGACAGGACTGGCCCCAGGCCTGTGCCCACGGCGCGTGGCCTCCTGGCTCCCGTTCCCGTGTCATCTGTTTTGTATCTTCCGTTGCACACACACTCACTCCCTCCTCTTCCGCATCGAGGGTCAATGCACGGAGCAGAGGCGGCGGCAGGAAGCGCAGCCCCCAGCAAAGCCAGCCCCCCAGGACACCCTCTCCATCGTGGGCCCGTTTCCCTGTGGACAATATCTCAGGGCACCCTTGCATATTCAGACACACTTTAGTGTTTATGACTCAGATAGACGTGAGGGGAGAAGCCACGAGGCCCCAGCTTTGAATTGCGGCACCGCAATGGACAGAAGTCGAGGCCACTCTGCATGTGGACAGCGGTGCAGAGGGACAGGAGGGAGCAGGGAGAGACGGAGAGAGCAAAGAAGCAAGATGAAGGGCCAAGCGTTCCCCAGAGTCTCTGGGCCCTGCTCTGACCCTCAGGCGCCCCCTTCAGCTACCCCACTTCATCCCTAAGGTGGCCTGAGACCAGAGAGGAGCCCTGAGCACCCCAGGAAAGGCCCATCCCTGCTCCTGTCACTGGTGGTGGCTGGGAAGTCACTCGCCTGCCACCCGGAGCTGCTCAGCCCACGTGCTCCTGCTCCGCCTCTCGCCCCTGGGGCTGTGGGAGTCTGTGGGGGCCCGAGCACCCCGCAGTGGTGGGGGGCTGCTTACTAGTCCCGTGCGGCCGGATCTGCTGCTCTCGAATGAGGCCCCGGAGCTGACAGAGCTGAACGAGGAGGCCGAAGGGCTGCGCTTCAGGCTGGCGGGGGTGGTGGCCATCACACGCCTCACGGCGGCCACCTTGCCCTTGGCCGGCGTCGTGGACGGGAAGCCGATCTTGGTGACTTTGTGAATGGGAGCAAACAAGCCATACTTGGGCTGACACTGGAAGTACCTGCGGACAACGAGGAGGGGGGGACAAAAACACCTTTGGCAAGAGACACAAGCGCCGACCTAGAAGTCCACTGAGTCCCAGAGTCTCACACCCCCACAAACGAACACGCTCCCACAGCCCCACATGCCCCACAGTCACACACTCACACCCCAACAAACACACTCACACACGCACCCCAAACAACACTCCCACACTCTCACACTCCCACCCCAACAAACACACTCACACTCACACCCCAACCAACACTCCCACATTTTCACAGCGCCACACTCACACTCACTCCCCAACAAACATCATACCCTCCACCAGCCCACACTCACACACACTCACAACCTAACAAACACACACACACCCCAACCAACACTCCCACACATAAACACCACAACCAACACACACTTACACTCACACCCCAACCAATACTCCCACACTTCCACACTCTCACAGCCCAACAAACACACTCACACCCCAACCAACACTCCCATACTCTCACACTCCCACCCCATCAAACACACACACTCACACCCCAACAGACACTCCCACATGTCCACAGCCCCACACTCACACACACTCACTCCCCAGAAACACACATACTCACACCCAAACCAACACACACTCACACTCACACCCCACCGACACTCCCACACCCACCGACACTCCAACCCCAACCAACACTTCCACACACCCACAGCCCCACAGTAACACACACGCACACCCCAACCAACACTTGCACGCTCTCAAACCAACACTGACACGCTCTCATTCCCCCACAAACACGCTCACACCCCCACCAACACTCTCATGCCCACGCCCCCACCAACACTCTCACAGCCCCACACTCACACGCTCACATACACACTCCCTCATACATTCACACCCACACTCGCTCGCACGCCGCCCACCCCCACCACGCAAACCAAGGGCGATTCCAAGCAGCCTCCCCGGCATCTGAAGGGCGACAGCAGGCCCGGGGGGTTCCTGCGGCCCGAGCACAGCTGCATATGGGGGCCCCAGGCTGTACCCACATCCCTGCAGGGTCCCCGAGCGCCACCAGAAGTGGCCCCGCCTAAGAACCAAGTGAAGTGGCCTGCAGTCCCCTCAGCGCCTCCCAGGCACCGTGCATGGCCCCAGGCTGTCTGGGGGGGCAGGGGGACCCGCCTCGTTCCGGCCACGGCACCATCGTTCTTGCCCAGTGGCTTGTCCAGCTCTACGCCGCACCAATCCCCCTTGGCGAAGTCCGTCTCCCCGAGGAAGCGCACCACACTGGCCTCCATGCCTCCCACCTGCCGGAGGGATGGAGGGACATGGGTCAGGCACCCTGGACTGCGCACAGCGCCCCCACCCCCGCAAAGGAACATTCTGGCTTCAGAGTCGGGATTTCCTTAAGAAACCCCAAAGGTCAAAGTGCCATTTCCCCCCGCAACCCCTACAGGGTGAGCAGACGCTCCTGCTCAGTGTCCATGCAAGGCAGCGGCATTCACACCCACTCGCTGTCACCGGTGGCCTGGCTGACCACACCCCCGGGAATCTCTGACCCAGGCCAGCCACCTGGTGTGGCGAGGGGGTCGCTGCCTCTTGGGTGTGGGAGCGGAGCACTGGCAACCCCACCGCTGGAGAACAATTAAGCCAGAAACCAGCTAAAGGAAAATGACTGTTCTCGTATCTTAGCAGACTTCGATCTTCCAGTTCTCCTTCACTATGCCTTGGCTTGACGCTTGGCTCCCGGGACACAGAGCAAAACAGAATCACAGCGCTGGACACTGACAGGAATGCTGACAAACAGGGCTGGAGCACCGGGGGAAGGGTGCTTTGTGTGCGACCACCCTGTGACGCCCCAAGCAAAAACATCGAAAACCAGAGAAACAGAACCGATTTCCAACTTTGTTCATTGGTTTGTTTTTGAGTCACATTCAGAGTGCTCAGGGCTTACTCTTGGCTTGGTGCTCAGGGATCACTCCGGGATGTGCTTGGGGGACTGTACATGGGACCAAGACTTAAACCCCGGGTCAGAGGCGTGCAAAGCATGACCCCTCCCCACGGCATGACCCCTCCACCCTGTTTTGGCTAAACTGGTAAAACTGGCAGCATCCCCGCACGCATCCATCACGCTGGAAACTGCAGGACCAGGCGTCCCGGCTGCTCGTGCTTCCACCCAAACCGCGAGTCTGGAGGAGCTGATGAACCAGACAGGCGAATGGACAGCCACCCGCGACCACTGCCCTCGGCACTCACCACCACCTGGTCCTCGAGCTTCAGCTCCCGCTCCCCTTTCTTGAGGGAGCCGGCCTCAGAGAGGTTGGAGATGGACTCGCTGGCCGTCCTGGTCAGGCTGCTGATGTGAGGGGTGGCCGGTGCCTCCTTCGCGGGGGACTGGGGCACCTTCACGGTGCCGGCAAGGGCCGGGGAGGCCGACAGGGGCGGTGTGGCCCAGGCGGCAGGCGCTGGCTGCCGGCAGTTGGTCTCATCGTCGGCCTGAAAGCTCCTACTCAGCTTGGACGGCCGGGTGAAGATGCCCTTCAGCGGCTCGCACTGGAAGTAGCGCACACCCGCCACCGAGCCGTCGTTCTTGCCGATGGGCTCGTCCAAGACGATCCCGGCCCACTGACCAGGGGCAAACTGGGTCTCCCCGAGGAACTGGATGAATCCAGGCTTGTTCCCGTTCACCCAGACTCGTTCCCCGACCTGGAAGTCGCCCACAAACTCCTCCTGCATCTCCGAGGAGGGGGCGCTGGGGTTTTTCTCCCCAGGCACGGTCTTCTCAACGGGAGCAGCCGCTAGAAGAGCAGAAAGGGTCAAAAGGGTCAGAAGGGACAGGAAGGGCCTGTGCAGGTCCAGTTAAAGTGTGGTTGGGGGAGAGGGACACCCAGCAGTGCTCGTGGCTACTCCCAGCCAATGACGGGGGCTGCTTGTGGCGAAGCCTGGCCGGGCCAGCCGTGAAGCGGACGTGCTCACCTACCCCTGCATCCCAGGCCGCAGTCATACTTTGGGCAGCTCAGGGGAAATCTTTGGATACACCCCGTGATACTACGGACCAAGCCAGGTGAAAGCTCGAACCCAGTGTCTTATTTCTGGTGGGTCCACTGGCCCATCTTCTTTTTCTTTTGGGCGGGGAGCAACCCAGCCAATGCTCAGGGCCTATTTCTGGTTCTCCGCTCAGGGTTACTCATGGTGAGGTTGAGGGTGGAGAGTCACATGGGGTGCCAGTTGCCCTCCCCACTGTACTGTGGCTTTGGCCGGCAATGAGGCCCTCTAGTCCAGGTGAGTCCACCTCCCTAAGCCTGTCCCCAAGCCTGGGCAAGGGAGCTAGCAGTTAGAAGGGAGCGGGTTGGTCGCCTCAGCTGTCACCGGTTGCCGTGACACTAAACTCACAGAACGTGACACTCGGGTGTGAGAGCTGTCCCCAGAGCCACGGACGTGTCTACAGCTCAGGGAGCCCTTCCCGGGCGAGGACTCGGGATGGGGCTCCCGGGTGGGAATGAGTCTCCGTTGGCCTGGGCTGAGCGCACTTACCGGCCGAGGGTGTCTTCAGGGCCCAGCTCCCATGCTTGAGGAACTTGGTGGGGGCCTTCAGCCCGCTAGGCCTCAGCAGACTCATGGTCAGGCGGTCAGACGCTGCCGCGGCCACTACCAGGCCCCGACCATCGAGCCCACTGTGGGGCCTTCTGAGGCACACTCGTTCTCAGGACTAAATCTCTGAAGAGCAGAGGAGAGAGTCTGTCTCAGGCCAGCAACCACAGCAGCTTCCAGAGCCCAGAGAGCTGCCAGTCTGGCACTCGCCACCCCGAGTGCGACCCCCAGTCTCCCGCACAGCCCCCTGAGCCCACCAAGTGTCATTCCTGCGCAAAAACTCAATCCAAAACAGACAAACAAACAACTGCCGATTCGGGGCCAGAGAGCAGAGGGGACAGGTACTAGCCCTGCGGGCAGCTGACCCTCGCGCCCTCCCTGCCATCACTCCCAACATCAAACACATTCAGGACCCAGAAATCATCCCTGAGCACCGCGAGTGTCACTGACCACCTCCCCGTCCAGACACTGACGAGCCGGCAGGCGACTCAGCAGTGATGGCTGGTCTTGTGTGTGCGTGTGTGCGTATGTACATGTGTGAGAGGCCCGGGGTTACACGTAGAAGCTAAGGCAAGCAACAGGCACACTTTTTTCTATGGGCTGAGAACTGCCAGGGAAAAGGGCCCAGCAAGACTGCGCCAAAGGGGGGCTGGAGAGCGATAGCACACTGGGAAGGGCATTTGCCTTGCACGCGACCGACCCAGGTTCGATTCCCAGCATCCCATATGGTCCTCTAAGCACTGCCAGGAGTGATTCCTGAGTACAGACCCAGGAGTAAACACTGTGCATCACCAGGTGTGACCCAAAAAGAAAAAAAATATTGTGCCAAAGTGGAGCGAAGGAGTTTTCGGCATTTCCTTCATTCCTTGTGACGCTGCCCAGGTTGGATAACCACAAGCCAGTATTAACTCCATTTCTTAACCCACAGAACTGAGGCAGACAGGTAGATGGGGGAAGCGTCCCCATGGCGATGGAACTCCGAGAAAGTCAACAAAAGCTTCATGGCCACCAAAAGACTACCTGAGTGCACGGGACTCAAGGTCTTGTCAAAATTAACCCACATTATGAGGCCCAGAGCAGGCTGAACCCCCCGAGGGAATAGGAACAAAGGGCAGGAAAGGAATTTCTAAGAGGACCATGGACCACTCAACTCTACCCCCTTGGCAACCACCCTAGCAACGGACTCTAGGTAGCTAGAAACTCCCACCAGGGGCAGCCTGCGGAAATCCCTAGATTAGCCACCTTGAACCAAGGGAGGGCGCTCATGTGTGCCCGAGCCCAGGTACTGCTCTTGCCTATGAGGTCCATCATGTCACGGGCTTCTCCCCTCCTGAGGTGTGGACTTTCAGACCGAATGCAACCTAGCAACATAACATGTTCAGTGGCTTTCTGCACCTCTGGAGATGCCGCACTCTCTCTCGAGCGTGTTACTCCCTCCCTTCTTCCCCTTCCTAAAGGCCTCCAAATAAAATGTTTCTGCTTCATGCTCATCTCCTGAAATGCTTTTTTGCGAGGAGGACAAAGGCCCGGGGGCCTGAGGAGGTCGAGGACGACTCCCTTTCCCTGAAAAGGGCAACCCCTCACTCCGGCCCAAGACCCCGGGAAGGCCTAGTGGGCGTCATGGGGCTGGCGGGGCTCATTGCACTCAGCAGTGCCAGCGCTCCAGCCAGTCCCGGGGGAGTGATATCTTCTCCTGTGCTTCTCATCAGCCCCCCATGAGGGCCCACTGACTTCAGAGTCATTCCATATTTCAATAGAGAAGTCCACAAGGGGCAGAGAGGCAGGACAGTGGGGAGGGCACTTGCCTTATATCCAGTTGTCCTGGGCTCGATCTCCGTCAGCACAGGGACGTTAGCCGGCCAGGTCACCCCTGGGCACAGCCAGGTATGGCCACCCCACCCCACCCCGCCCCCACCCCACCCAAAAACATATATGTAACTAGTAAAAAAACTTAAACTAACTAAAGATTAAAAACTATCATACACTAAAGAACTGTTAGAGAAAAAAGCCGTCCGCACGCGGGCAGAAAGCCCAGAGACTCAGATTCACCTGTGTCACACTGCACTCGCAGCTTCAGTACTGAGCTCTGCCAAACAGGCTCGTGCCAGTCTCGTGGAGAGACTGAAAATGGCAGTTGGAGTCTAGAATTTTCTGAGGTAGTACTAGAATTCAGCAAGGAGGAGGGCATCATGGGCCATTCTTAAAGGGGCAGGCGCCACCCTTCGTGATGTCAGTGTTTGGCTGAGACTCTGGAGGGCTGCCCTGCAGACGTCAGCACTACATGGACAACGAGCCTCTGGTCCCTGCGGGGCCCAGGTCTGGATCCCCGGGCCCTGTGAAAGTGGTTTCAGAAAACTTTTGACAAATGTTTCTCAGTTACAGATCTCCAACTGACGTCATTCAGCATCCCCCACGTGGGACCTGGACCCAGTGACCCTGCCCAGGGCCCTCCTCAGGAGCCGGGCCAGGAAATCTGTGAGCCGGGAGGCGGGGGCGGGGGGGCAGAGCGACAGGGCAGAGGCCCTGAGCCCGACCCTGACAGCCCTGCTCTCTGTGACCCCAGTGCTGTGAGCAAAACCGGCCGCACCGTGGCCAGGGAGTGGCCCAGCCCAATAAGGCCTGAGAGCTGTACAGAGGAGTATGGCCTGGCCTGCTCCGGATGGGAGCACAAGCTGAATGAGTGCGGGTTCCCTCGAGGATGAGTGAGCGGGAACCGGGGAATGGGGGGGAGGTGGGGAGGGCGGAGTGACCTAACCTGGGGGCTGAGGACGGGACATCTGACAGTGCTCAGGGCTGACTCTGATCCAGTCATGGGAGCTCATCCTGGCAGGACCTGGGTGGGAAGGGACGTACAGGGTGGGGTGGGGTCAGCCACAGGCAAGGCAGGCTCCTTGGCCCTGGGCTACCCTTCCAGGCAAGGATACCTATTTTCTTTCTTTCCTTTTGTTTTTTGGGACACTCGGCAGTGCTCAGGGTTACTCCTGGGTCTGCACTCGGGAATCACTCCTGGCGGTGCTCAGGGGACCTATGGGGTCAGCCATGCACAAGGCAAGCGCCAAGTCTTCATGTCAAGGTGCCCACGAAACACAGTGTGCAACAAGGGACTCTGCAGAGAACGTCAGGGCCGGCAAACGCTACTTGGAAAACAATCAATTCTGAAAAAAGACAAAAAGATGCAAAAGGAGGGGCTGGAGTGAGAGCACAGTGGGGAGGGGTTTGCCTTGCTCACGGCTGACCAAGATTCAATCACCAGTCCTGAGCACTGCCAGGAGTAATTCCTGAGTGCCACGTCTGTCGCTGCGGGGCAGAGCCAGGGGAGGGCCGTTAGGGTGAAATCAGCACTCGAGTCACACAGGGTTCGTCATTCAGGAGATGGCATGAATGCGTGCGTTTATTCAGAGCATAAGTACAGACTTAAGTATGTTTCCACAGCCCACCCAAAAGAAGGAAAGGGGATGGGACGTGGAAAAGTGGATGGGACAATGAGCAGAGCCATGCACTGTTGGTCAGCCACCTGGTGACCCTTTCGGCATAATGCTATTGGTCAGAACGACCTGCTTTGATATAGCTTTGACATAACTGCAAAGATTGTGCTGTTCCTCATACACCATTTACAAATCATTTACGAAGGTGCATTTTCCCCAAACTGAAACCTCCTGTACTGGGAAGTTGCTCAGCTTTGAGCAGGACAAAGGGGGAATGAAAAATCAAGCATTCTTTTACTTGGTCATTAGGCAACACTGAGCATCACTGAGTGTGACCCAAAAAGCCAAAAAAAAAAAAAAAAAAGAGAAAAAAACAGCGCAAAAGAAAATGTGATTGAGCCTCACTGTCTCCCTGAGACTTGAGCACTCAATGCTGTGTGTGAGCCTAGTAGAGTCTCCGGCCTGAACAAGCCCCCACCCCCCCACCCCCATGCTCCTGTGTTTGGACCCTGACCCTAAATCCTGTGATGGGACCACGTGTGTCCATGACAAAGACGCTAGCAGGCTCACGCCCTGGAATGTCCCTGCTTCACACAGGCGTGGCACACGGGTCCTGGCCTGCTAGCGGCCGGCAGTGATTCGGCAGGAAGCAGAAGTGTGAGCGTGAACGTGGGTCAAGTCCGTTCCTTCAGCTTGGAGGGGAGGAATGTACGAGAGGGGGTTTTGAGCACTGACTCACAAGCATGAGGTCCTGAATGCAAGCCCCCGGGGTCAACCGTGCACCTGGCACAAAGCCGGCACAAACCCGGCAGCTCTGCTATCCCTGCACCACGCAGAAAGGGGCGTGACCCCAGGGGGAGGGCCACCGAGAGAGAAGGGGGACACCACAGAAAGAAGGAGTGAACACAGGGCAGGAGTTGAGGGCCTCAGGGCCGGGAGCACCGGGCAGAGAACAGCCCTGGGGAGCAGGAGGACACGCGGGCGCCCTTGTCACTGGCCACTCGAGGCAGTCGCACAAGCCGTGTGCAGACCCACGAGGCTGACAGGACGCCAGGAACGGGGAAACCCCAGCAAGGATTTTTCTTTAAGTTTTGGGCCTTGGGGCCAGAAGTCTAGTACAGCGGGGAGGGCATTTGCCCTGCACACAACTGACCCAGGTTCAATCCCGGCATCCCATAGGGACCCCCGAGCACCTCCAGGAGTAAGTCCTGAGTGCAGAGCCAAGAGTGACCCCGGAGCACGTCCAGGTGTGACCCAAAAACAAAACTACAGCAGAGCAAGCCGAAGGGCACGGAAGCTCCGAGCCACGGAAACGCCGAGGTTGGTGCCCACTCGCCCCCGCCCCCCGCCAGGTCAGGCCTGCCTGCGATCAAGGTGCCCGAGTGTCTCCAGACAGGATCTGCCTCAGCGGCTCGGTGCGTCATCTCAGCCTATCACCCAACTCAACTCGGATTGACTCTGGTTATCTCCTTGTCTGGTTATCTTGGGCATCTCAGGGTCCAGCCGCCAATCTCCGTCCTCCCACCTGGCCAGGGCGGGATCAGGTGTCAGCAGCTGGGCCCTGAACACCCCACCTGCCCGTCCAAACACAACGCGAGCCCAAAGGCCAGGCTCGCCCCCAACTCGTAGGACACGACCAAGCTAGGGGCCCCGGAGAGCACTGGGCCCGAGGATGGGTCCCAGAGATCCCCAAATCTCCCTTGATCGACGGCCTGGCCCAGCAATCTGCATCAACCACCGGGCCCAAGCTCTTTGCTTTCCTTCTGCTTGCTCAGCGAAACTTGGAGGGGAGGAACTCCAAACTTTTTTTTTTTTTTTTTTTGCTTTTTGGGTCACACCTGGCGATGCACAAGGGTTATTCCTGGCTCTGCACTCACAGGGGTTACTCCTGGCTCTGCACTCAGGAGTTACTCCTGGCATTGCTCAGGGGACCATATGGATGCTGGGACTCGAACCCGGGTTGGCCACGTGAAAGGCAAACGCCCTACCCGCTGTTCTATCTCTCCAGCCCCGGAACTCCGAACCTTATTTAGAAAACAATGTATTTCACAATGCCATTTCAGCCATTCTGATTGTTGGGGGGTAAATTCTAAGCAATCATGGTGCATCTTTTGTCGAAATAATGAATGTAATCAATGTAGAGAAGAGTTAGTTAGAAATCATTTGCCTCATAGGCATTGGGTGGGTGGGAGGTGGGGTATATTGGGGTTCTTGGTGGTGAAAAATGAGTACTGGTGAAGGGTGAAGAAGGCGGTGTTTGATCATTGTATGACCGAGACTTAAATCTGAAAGCTTTGTAACTTTTCCCACAGTGATTCAATAAATAAATATAAGAAGAAAAAAGAAAGAAAGAAAGAAAGAAAGAAAGAAAGAAAGAAAATTATGGAAAAAAATGTAAGGTGGAGTTCATGCCCAATTTAATCAGCTAATCAGTGGCTGAATAAATAGCAGTACTCCTACATAAAAACACAAACCATGAAACAAAAATCACTGTACCTGTGAGGCGAGTGCATCAGCAGCCTGATGGCGCCTCCACACTTCCAGATACCCCAAAATTGCTGTTGTGCCTTTGGCCAGACCCCAAAAACTTGGGGCAAAGTTTACCAAGAAAGTAAATGGCCAAAAGTTAGGTATGTGGGAAACACACCCACAAATCACCTCCGGCTCAGCTAGATCATTGGAGGCATGGCCTCTCTGGGTCCTGATTGAACTGCTTAATGACCATGATCCCAGAGACTCAGAAAAAATCTCGAAACCCAGTTGCTTTTGGCAGAAATGCGTCTGGTCCCTGCAGTGCTGGGCCCATGGTTTCGTGCCTTGGCCTGTTCCCTCTGGTGGCCCGGTGACCGCCATCCTCCAGAGGCCACTGGACAGTCAGGCTTGGGACCTCAGTAACAAAACTTGTTGGGCCTCACAGGATGGGGGTGGAGCCAGTCCTGTCCTCCCCGTCTCCAAGAGACCCCAAGTCATTGCCCACGAACGGACTTTATGGCTCCTGATCAAGCTGCTTAACGACCATGATCCCAGAGACTCAGGAGCAATTCTCGGGAACCCAACAGGTTTTGACAGAAATCCCTCCAGATTTAAGTGTTCAAATGTCAGAATTTCAAAATCGTGCGGCCAGTACTGCAGCCACGAAACATCATATGTTATTCATAACCAGCAATAGAAAACAAATTGTCTACTGTTGCCTTTTCAGCAGATCTGAGTGTTGGGGCAAAATCTCAAATAATAATGGTGGGTCTGGTGTCAAAATATTGAATGTGGTCAAAGTAGAGAGAGAGTAATGTGGAAATCATCTGCCCCACTGGTAGGGGGAGGGTGTGGGATGGGGATATACTGGGGTTGTTGGGGGTGGAGAATGGGCACTGGTGAAGGTACGGGTGTTTCATTGTATGACGGAGACTTAGACCTGAAAGCTTTGTAACTGCTCTCACAGTGATTCAATAAATAAAATCATAAAAAGTGAAAAAAAAAGTAAGGTGGAGTTCATGCACAATTCAATCAGCTAATCAGTGACTGGATAAATAGCAGTATTCCTACATAAAAAAAAGAGAGAGAGAGAGAGAAATCCAGAAAAATGCGGCAAATCTGTACCCCAAGCACACTTCTCCCCAAACGATCCGTTTTCCCCCACCCGAGATAAAGCCGACACGCTATGGGTCACATCCTCCTGCCACTGACCCCCAAAACCCGATGCTCCCTCCTCCCACCCTAGGGACTGATGGCACAAACTCCATCTTTTTGTCACGCCATACATGACACATTTGTCACTAGCACCTGATGACTCATTTCAGAACCTCAACAGAAGCCACAAAGATGGGGAGCACTGTTCAGGGAGCACCATGCAGGGGCTTCTCAGACCTTCCCTCTACCTCTGTCCCCCGCCTGTTCTGGGGAAGATGTATAGACAAATGGCCGGGGGTTGAGAACAGAGGAACCAAGCTGGGAGGAAGCGGGTGCTTGTGTTTTGTTTTCTCTGGTGGCCTCTAACTACGGTTCCTCTTAAGAGACAAAGAAGGCCACAAATAAGCAAACACTCTGACCTCGGTTAGCAGCCAACTCTGATTGAACGCCAAGATCTGCTCTAAATGAACTTTGAAAGGGCAAGCTAAATATCTTTCAGGGAAGCAAATAACCTTAGGGGATTATCTGCTCTGGTACTAAAAATGGGGGGAAAAAATGTCTGTTTTGTATTTCTTGAAAATGTCAGCTTGACTCAAAGGCAGTTCTATTTCATCCCGCGGTACAAATGCTTCCTCCCAGCTAGAGCTTTCGCTCACATCTGTCCAGCGTCTTCTGGACAGGGAAACACCAGCCCTGGGAGCTGTGGCATGATGGGCAGCACCACACACCGTTCTATGAGGAAGTTACATAAAAATCAGTCTTTTGTTCCAAACAAAATGTCAGGAGCTGCAGACACAGTTCAAGACTATATATAGCCTGAAGGCACAGGACATATGCAAACGGCATCTATTCAATGTCATCAGCCAGCCCAGTCACCCACCTCACGCTGGCATTCAACTTCAAAATATCCAGATAGAGGAAATTGTCACATGTAAGGCGGAAAAATCAGAGTTAGCAAGAGCTCGAAGAGAAGAGCAAGCCGACAAACAGGACTGAGAGAAGGTGACCGGAGGTGAGGCAGGTCTCTGGCCTAACCCAGGTCCTAGCCCCAGCTGCCCTGCAGAACCTGCCAGGGGCGACCTCACATGCCTCGGAAGACTCACGGGCACCCCACATGCTATAGAATCCCCCCAACGCCCACAGTCGCTCAGTTCTGACTCACACCCGCCCTTCCATGCAAAAGACCCGAAGGAACAAGAATCCCAGGTCGAAGCTTCTAGTATTGGGGCTGGAACGATAGGACAGCAGTGAGGGCATTTGCCTTGCATGCAGCCAACGTGGGTTCGAATCCCAGCACCCCACATGGTCCCCTGAGCACCGCCAGGAGGAAATCCTGAGTGCAGAGCCAGGAGTAACCCCTGTGCATCACCGGGTGAAAAAATTAACAATAAAAATATAACACCGTGGAGATGTGCAGACTGGGGGCGGGGTGCAGAGGGAGACCTCCCAAAGAGTGGCCCAGAGTGAGCATAACATCCCCAAAGATTCCGTAGGATGGGTCCACCAGGTCTGGGGTGCAGCCTCACACTTGAGTCTAAGCCACCCTGGTCAGGATGTCCAAAGAGTCCTCAGAAAAGGACCAGAAACTCTGCATTGGAGCAGAGTAGAGAGGATGATTCAGGGGAAGGAAAGCATTAGGGGGCCTCTTTCGAACTGCTCAAGGGCCCAGGTGACTGTTCAGAGCGGGAACTGTGTCTGCCTGCGGACAGCTAAGCCGGCTCTTGCCTGGCCCTGCCCAGCCCCGAGCACCCAAACAAAACATTCATTTTGAAAAACGGCGTATTACTACAGAGACACCTCTAACAACTCCCACCCGGCGAGGCTCAGGGGATACCCCTGGCTCAGCACTCAGGAATTATTCTGGTGGTGCTTCGGGGACCATATGGGATGCCGGGGATTGAACCTGGGTCAGCTGCGTACAAGGCAAATGCCCTCCGAATGTATATAGCTCCAGCCCTTGCAATTCCTCTTTAAAAGCCCCTAGGGTCATAAATGGTGGTGTGTGGGTCCCTCTTGTCCTGAACCCGGGGCTCCCCAGGTGATGCTGGGGCTCTAGCCCTCTAAGCTATCTCCACACCACCCAGAATTCCGTAAGTAAAGTGAAAAAAGTAAAGGCCCACCCGTTGTTCGTCCATTTGCTCGAGCGGGCCCAGTAACGTCTCCATTGGAGACTTTGTTGTTACTGAGTTTGGCATATCGAATACGTCACGGGGAGCTTGCCAGGCTCTGCCGGGCGGGCGAGATACGCTTGGTAGCTTGCCGGGCTCTCCGAGAGGGGTGGAGGAATCGAACTCGGGTCGGCCATGTTGGCTGCGTGCAACGCAAACGCCCTGCCGCTGTAATATCGCTCCAGCCATAATTCCGTATTAAAAAAAAATTTGTTTACATTAACCACAGGGGCCGATGGCACAGCGAGGCCCGGGATCTTTCTCTTAAGGTTCTGCTGAGACCAACATGCTGAGGGGAAAGGGTACCCGGAAATCTGGTGATGCACCTGCGTTCTAGAAAGGTCGTGTCTTGAAACCAGCAGCAGCAGTACCACAAATCGACTCACACACCCAAGAAAGCAGGGAAATGCGGTCACATCTCAAACACACCTGCACAAGCTTCCAATGGCAGAGGGCGCAGAGGGCGCACACAGGCACTGGAAGCGTTGGGGAAGTGCACGGGTTCAGGCTGACTCCCTGGCTTGGCACTGGGGGTGACACTTGGCGGGGCTTGGAGGACCGTATGGGGTGCTTGGGAACGAACCCGGGTCTGCCAGGGGCAAGGCAAGTGCCCTACCCACCTTACTATCTCTCTGGCCCTGGTATGCTGTTTTTAGAAGACATTATCAAGCCGATGTGTTTCCCCCTTGCATCTTGCCCTTCATTCCAGTATTTATTTTCCCTTTCCCTCCCTTTCTCGCTGAGGCTGAGGGTCGCACACTCTAGATGGTGGTTACCCACTTGGGGGGTGGGGGGTCTCACTCGGCCTGCCAGAACTCCAGCCATGCCCAATTTTCCCTATTTCCAGTGAAGAATATGCCATAGGAAAAACATCTGGTTGAAAACTCACATAAATCAATGCTTTTGGGTCTACAGATACTCTTAAGGGACTAAGCATGGAGAAACCTCACCGCACAGAAGATAGAGCCAGAGTTCTGGCCCAGGCGCACCTAAGAGCCAAGCTGACACTTCGAATGAGAAATTTTTCAGAAGTGCTCCCTGTCATAAAGATAGTAAACAAAACATATAAAATCATATATGTAAACAAAAATCCACCTTTCAGAAAAAGACAACATTTAAAAAAGAAAATGTCCCGGGGACCCGACAGATAGTTCAGTGCGAAGGTGCTTCCCAGGCATCAAAGAGTCAAATATGGACCCCTGGGGACCACCAAGAGTAATCCCTGAGCATCACCAGGTGAAGCCCCAAGCAAAAACCAAAGCAAAGCAAACAAATAAATATGTGCTGAAAATAACCAGTAGGAAACGGGCTGGGACGGGCGTATGGGAGAAACAGAATTTTCCGCACACCCTGCACCCAGCCCTGAGGTCACACTGCAGAACCTCAAGAGTTTGAATGAAAAATGTAAGCAATTTTATTTCTAAAAATGAGAATGTAAGAAAAGAATCTTCAGGTCTTACCAAGACTCAATCAAGGGGAAAGGCGGGTCACGAAAACAAAATCACTCACAAACCTACGTTTCTTCTGCAGGCACCTGGGCAGCGGCTGCCACTCCTCGAAGTGGGGACCTGGGAGGATGTGCAGAAATTCCTCGTTTCTGCGCCAACCAGGCCGGGAGAGCCGCTGGGCCAGCCGCATGCTGAGGGAGGCATAGCCGAGATGTCCGTGGGGTTCTGCGGGGGATTAGAGAGCGACACCTGGAGTCAACCAACTCCTCTCTGCCCAATGGGCCATGGGATCTCTTTTTGTTTGTTTGTTTCGGCGGAGGCCATACCCTGCGGTGCTCAGGGCTCCCTCCTGGTGCTGCACTCAGGGATCACAACCAGGGTTGGCCGCATTAAAGGCAAACGTCCTCCACGCTGCCATCCTGGATTTGACTTTGGGGAGGAACACAGTGTGCTCCAGCCTACCCCGCTCAGCCCTGCCATCTCCACCCTCTACCCAATTTCCCAATCTCTCTCTTCTCTCCTTCTCTCTCTCTCTCTCTCCCCCACCCCCTCCCTTACAGCTTTATGGATCAGACCTGGTGGTGCAGAGCTGACGCATGGCTCTGCCCTCACCTCTCCTGGCCCTGAGTCCTGTCTCAAATCAATCTCAGAAAGCTGCTTGGTGCCCCTGTTTGCTGGAAGGTGCCAGTGCCCGGCAGCACGTGCAGAGGGCAGGTGCATGGCCAAACCCCAGCACCGCTGGGTCTGAACATTCAACTGTCTGCCCGGGAAAGATTCCATCGACCCCCACAGAAGAAAAAGTGTTCATCGATTTGGTGAGAAACTTCTCCTATAGAAACTTGGCCCACTGGGGGGAGGGAATGTGGAGAGCTCTAAGCCCAGCCAAGCTACTCTCAGGCATTCTTCCAGGGGGCGAGGCCCCAGGGCACAGCCAAGCCCAAATCTCCCAAGGGTGAGAGTGACAGCCCCCAGCATCACAGTCACCCCCAGTCTGAAACCCCCCTCTCTCACAATGACTCTGAGTCCAGCAGCCCCAACTGCCCACAGTGAGTCAGTTGTGTTGGTCCCCAATCCTCTTACTTGAGGCTGGCCTTTTCCCTGACCAGAGGCTTCCTTGAGTCCAGACCAGCCTCCCCCGCCCTGAGGCCTAAGTGGACAAGTGCCCCCACTTCCCACCCCCCAGCCCCCATTTTCAAAGAGCATCCCCCAAAAAGCCCCTCTCAGTCCTGGCTTCTGCAAGGGCAGCGCCTTCCCACCAGCAGGATGCCACACCACTGGGGAAATGTGTGTGTGTATGTCTATGTATGTGTCTGTGTGTGTATGTTGGTCCGCATGCATGTGCATGAAGGCTCAGCTCGCCTATTAGATGGCGTGCATGTGCATGCGTGTGCACGAAGACTCGGCTCACCTGCTCATTCACATCGTCCATCCAGAGGCGCAGGGTCTTCCGGATGGGGGGGTAGCTGTTCCTGCCCCACTGCTGGGGCCGCAGCAGCCCGGCCTTCTCCAGGTTCTGTAATGTCAGGATGTGCTCGTAGCCATATGTCTGCCAGAGAAGTTGGGGAGCCTGCTAGATCTCCCACTTCCGAAGAGGGAGCGAACATTTTCATTCTCATTTTGATACTATTGATTTTGAGTCATAGCCGGCAGCATGCAAGACAAGTGCCTTACCCCTTTCTAGCTCTTGGTTTGTTTGTTTTTTTTTTGTTTATTTGTTTGTTTTGCTTTTCAGGTCACACCCGGCGATCCTCAGGGGTTACTCCTGGCTTTGCACTTAGGAATCACTCCTGGCGGTGCTCAGGAAAACGTATGGGATGCTGGGAATCGAACCAGGGTCGGCTGCGTGCAAGGCAAACGCCCTACCCGCTGTGCTATTGCTCCAGCCCCTTTCTAGCTCTTTGGACCCCACATTTTCACTTTAAAGTCAGAATGCATGGGCCCAACGTAAGGAAGATAGATGACTGTGTACTGAAATAACTGAGTAAGAAAAGGAGGCCAACCACACCTCCTGACGTGCTATTGTCCAGATGTCTCCTTTGTTTTGTTTCCTTTTGCCCCCCCCACTTCCTGTGCTCAGGGATCAGTGCTGGTGGGGCTCAGGGAACCCATATGGGTGCCGGGGATCGAGCCCAGGTGGGCACATGCAAGGCCAACTGCCTTTTTAATAAATTTCTCCCTTGGCAAATGAGTCACTTAGAAACACTGACCTGGAGAATTTCTCTTTTGTAATAATCCAGAACCTTCTGCTTGACCCCACTGTTGCACACCGACTGCAGGCAAATGAGCCTGAGCACCTTGATGAGTGGATGCTTCTGGGCGATGCAGTCCTCCATGTAACTGTTGACCTAGAGTCGTGGCAGATTCATGTGTGAGAGCCGGGTCTGGGCCTGCAGTCCTGGGCGTTCCCCGGCCCCTGAGAGGCCCAATCAAGGAGAGGCTGGAGATTGGCTCACGCTCCTGCCCACACTCCCTGGACAACCTAAGCTCCAGGGACTACGGGCGGGTGCAACTGTCCCACTTGTCAGCGACACCTGAGCAGCATCAGAAAAGTAGCAGGGACTGTGGGGAATTTGGGCGCTTGCTTGCTGCAAGTGAGAATGCGGGATTTATTGACAGGCAGACAGGAAAAGGGATCATATAACCCATGCTCTTAAATAATCCCTGATGGGCTTCAATAGTCTTGGGCTTCAGGGCTGGGTCTTGTTTCTCTGAGGACAGCAAACAGCAATGGAACACATGCGCGCGCGCGCGCGCACACACACACACACACACACACACACACACACACACACACACACACACACCACCCCCGGTCAACTGAAACCTATCCCTTGGCAGAATCTCTTTCCACACATTTTGCACTGCTCTGACAGGTATTTAGGCCAGACACAGGAATCAAAGCGATTCCTTTCCTACCTCGAGTTCTGTTTGCCAATCTCGTTAACTATCGGCTAAAACAGTTTTAGTGTTCACGTACCTGATCAGTGTCTATTCCAGACATAAACTCCTGCTCCACGGTTAACTTATCAAAGAAGTCTTCAGACGCTGAAACATAATTAACACACGAGCAACTCAGAAGTGGGATAAATGCTCATTTCTCCCAAAGGCATGCAAAGTAGCAAGCAAGCACCAAGTTTAATTCATCACCAGGAAGGCACATTCCAGAACAGAGAGGCTGACAGCCTGTGCCCCGAGGTGCGCCTAGACACAGAGCCCCGGGGCCTGGGCCCTAGCAGCTTCCCCTTCAAACTAATTAAAGCAATTTCCCAAGGGCATTTTACTTTGGTTACTTTGGGGGCCACTCCCGGTGGTGCTCAGGGATCACTCCTGGCAGGCTTCGGAGACCATATGGGACTCCGGGATCCAACCCTGGCCGGCTGTGTGCCAGGCACTGCAGTACCGCTCCAACTACAGCTCCTCGCCACATCAGACTGAAACCAACCTCAGCAAGTATTGCCAGGTCTGGCGAAGCAGTGCTGGCACCACCCAGAGCCTGGGAGAGTCCTGCTGCACCACCTGACCCCGCAGAACCCAACAGTCACACTCGGAACATTTCTGTGAGGACACAGCGGCTGGCACAGGGAACAATGCACAAGTGAAACAGTAGCCGGGCACCCCCAGAAGTAGCAGGGAGCCAGTGACACACCCTGAGCCTGAGCCCGGGACAGGGCACTCACTCGTCACGTCCCTGAGGAGCTCGGCAATGGAGGTGTGGTTGGCCAGGGAGCCCCGTGTCGCCTGCATGTGGGGTAGCTGGGAGACAATCTGCTTGATCTCGCCCACCGTCTTGGCGTTGTGCCTTTCCTGAGGGAGGGGAGAAGGTCATGACAGTACTGGGGACAGCACTCAGGACCTTGCACACCTGTGTGTGTGCGTGTGCGCACACGCACACACACACACACATACACGCACACACACACACACATACATGCACACACACACACACACACACACACACACACACGGGGCATGCCCCAGACACAGCCACAGCAGTGCTGGGAATGCACCCAGGCCACCCACCCTCCCACGCCCCCCACACACACACAATGTGCCCCAGCTCCAGCCCTGGTTGCCAAGAGTGCATTTTTAAGAATTTGGGTCTTTGGGTTGCCCAGGGCATGTTTGAATCGCGTGCAAGGCAGTGCCCCGGCTTTCCTCCTGGCCTGGCACTCAGAGATCACTCCTGGCATGCACCGGGACCACATGGAAGGCTGGGGAGTGAGTCCAGGTCAGCTGCATGCAAGGTAAGCGCCTTACCTGCTGTGCTATCACTCCGGCTCCCCCAACTTAATTTTTAGTGTGAGAAATGGACACAAAACGAATTAGGCTATAACCAGATCCCACAGCCACAGGAAAATAGAAAAGGCAGGTTGGTGGGTCCAGGTACTGCGACAGCCACATCCTGCAGCACTGGGAGACCATGTGGACGGGAGGGAGCCCAGGGTCCACGCAGGCCACACCTGACACTGCATGGTTACTGCCACGGATGTGGAGCTCAGCAAACTGTGCCTTGAAGCCACAAAAGGTAACGCTCATATAGCCTGAGACCTCAACAATAGCAAATCAAGTGTAAAACGTTTCCTGGGTCCAAGCTATACAGTGTGGGAGGCGCTTGCTCAGTGCCCGGCCTCCCCACAGAACCCCGAGGCCTGCCAGGAGCCAGCCCTGAGCACTGGCAGCGGGAAGGGAGGAAACTGGACACCATGGCGAGCTCGGAGCTGGAACAGTGAATGCCTGACACTTCTTATCCATAGCTTTATAAGTCACGGTGAGGAAATAAAAAATTGAGGAACAAAACCCAAGTGAGACAAAAGCAACTTCAGAAATACAACAACCATGGGGTCAGAGTGACAGAACAGTGGCGAGGTGCTTGCCTTGCATGCGGCCAGCCTGGGTTCAATCCCCAGCATCCCATGTGGTTGCCTCAGCCCACCAGAAGTGATCCCTGAACGCAGAGCCAGGAGTTAGCCCTGAGCACCTCTGGGTGTGCCTCCCCTCAAAAAACAATAACAAAAAAAAACCCAAAGAAATACAAATACTGATATTGTGGAGATAACTCCTAAAAAAGATGAAATCAGGAAATCACCCTTCAAGGGAAAAAGTGATTTTTAAAAACTTCCCCCAGAGTTAAAAAATTCAGCTTCTATCATTTTACTGATTCAGGTTTCAAAAGTGAGCTGAACCCAAACTAAATGAGCAGCAGGAGGGCGCGAGGTGCTAACGAAGCTGGGGGCCGGGGACTGTGCTCTCATTATCACACGCCTTCCCAGCCTGCTCCGGCTGAACCCGGATTCCCTAGATGCAGGAGCTAGTGGAGATGCCGCCACCGCCAGCAGCTGGGAGGAAGGTGGGAGGGACAGGGAGTGCAGATGATGACTGGCAAAGGACCTGACACCAGGAGAGGGCCTGGCACCACCTTTCCCCGGGCGCCCACAGCCCGCCTGCCGCCTGGCCCCAGGCCCCAGTCACCTCAAAGGCGGCCAAGATCACCTTGGCCTTCTTGCTGAGCACAGCGCCCACGGCGTTGAAGTTGCGGTCTTGGATCTCAGCGTAGAGCTCCTCGGCTGAGTTCAGCGGCAGCTTCTTGGACTCTGTGGGCAGGTCCTGCCCGTCACCCTGCCTCTTCAGGGCGAATTTCTCGGGTGGCAGCTTTACATGACCTGCATGGGAAGGGACACCCAAGTGAGACTCCAGAGACTTCCTGTCAGGGGAGAGCACTGGGCTTTGAGTCACTAGATGCGCACGAGCGTAGGACGCTCACGCTTTTCACGCACGGCTTCCCTGGCCTGGCCCGCGGGACGCCTCCTGCCACTGCCAGCCCGAACTGAACTCAGGATGGGGCCACCCGAGGAAACATGCCCCAGGGCGGCCTAACTGCAGGTCTGTCCTGCTGGCGCGTGCAAGTGCATGCCGTCTATACCGCCATTTCAACAAGCCAAGAGGAGCCCAGGATGGGGCTGGAGTGATAGCACAGCAGGGAGGGTGTTTGCCTTGCACGGAGCAGACCCAGGTTCAATTCCCAGCATCCCATATGGCCCCCTGAGCACCGCCAGGAGTAACTCCTGAGTGCAGCACCAGGAGTAACCCCTGTGCATTGCCAAGTGTGACCCCTGTCACTGTCCTCCCATTGTTCATCGATTTTGCTCAAGCGGGCCCAGTAACGTCTCCATTTTGAGACTTGTTACTGTGTTTGCCATATAGAACACGTCACGGGTAGCTTGCCAGACGTGGCCATGCAGGCAAGATACTCTCCGAAAAAGAAAAAGAAAAGTCAAAAGAAAAACAAAAACAAAAACAAAAACAAGATCCCAGGAATCATCTCAGCATGGAAGTTTGCTTGAGGGCGGGAGACAGCTCTGACGGCTTCTTTCCTTGCTGTTTCCTTTCTCTGATTTTTGGGCCAAACCCATCAGTGCTCAAGCCTTATTCCTGGCTCTGTGCTCTGGGCTAATTCTTGGCAGTGACTGGGGGAACCATATGCGGTCCTGGGGACCAAACTCACCCTAACTGCTGCACTGCCTCTAGCTCCAAGTTGGTTCCTTTCAAAAAATCATCTCCTCCACTTTCAACACAAATCCCGACGTGTCTACACACAATCAGCTCCACTGCTGTGGGTCCAGAGAGACGGGTCATCGGGGGCAGCGCACGCTCAAGTCCAGCTGTCTATTCCTCTGAGCACTGCCCCGTGTGGGCCCTGAGCACTGTGGGGTGGGTGCTGAGAATCATAAAGCAACAACAAGAACTCCTGCATCGGAGAATGTGGGGAGCGAAAGTGAACGACGGAAGAAAAATACTTCTCGGATGCTTTCCAAATCCTAAGCCCCTCGGAACAGCCCGGGCACCAGCGTCTGGAGACAGCACGCCACGGTGGCCGCGGGACCCGGGGCCTGAGCACATGCTGAGATACACGAGGTCGGCAAGACCTCGCATTCCAGCTCAAAGCAGGGGGGCAGCCGCTGGCCCAGGCAGCCTGCACGCAGCTCCTGCACGGGCCTGCCATCGCCCTCGGTCCAGCCACGGGCGCAGAACTGGGGGGTTATGGGGAAGCCCAAGTTCCCCTTGTTTTTCAGATTTCTCTTAATTGTTTCTTCTTGGGTGGGTCACACCCAGCAATGCACAGGAGTCACTCCTGGCTCTGCACTCAGGAATTACTCCTGGCAGTGTTCAGGGAACCATATGGGATGCTGGGAATCGAACCCGGGCTGAGCCGCGTGCAAGGCAAACGCCCTACCCACTGTGCTATCACTCCATCCCTCTCCCTTAATTAAATGTTTGATCAGAAGTAAGTGTGTGATGTGAAGAGACTGTGAGCTCCCGGAAGTCCCTCCCCCCCGGAGGCACCCCACAAGCCCCATCTCTCACACCTCCGCACCCCCAACCCCAGCACCTCTGCCAGATCCCTGGAGAGACTTGCAGAAGCACCAGGAGGTAGGGAACCCTCGCACGGGGTGCTCCCGTGCCAGTGAAAGTTCGGAGCAGGAGTCTGGGGAGGGCCTGTGTGTGGCATCACCCCCAGCTGCTGCCAGGCACAGCCCCGGTGGGCCCAGGGCCACGGACTGGCCCCACAGAGCAGAAATTCACCGAGATCAGCCCCACAGTCCCTTGGGCACTGCTTACAACTGTCCCCACAAAAGGAAACAACTTAAGAATTTATCCTTCGGAACAACTTGTAAAAAACAAACCAGAAACACCCCCATAATCATGAAAGAGCAGGAAAACGCTTTGTTGTGTGGAAATGCCTCCATGTGTGGTCCTGTTCTGCTTTCGTGGCCGCTGTCACTGAGCCACGCATTCACCACTGCAGTGACATACACACACACACACACACGAACACACACACACACACACACACACACACACACACACATACACATACAAGCCATCGCTATCCACTCTGCGATAACCAGCTTGGCACACTGGACAGACAGCACTGTCTGGACTTGGCCAGCACTCAGCAGCTGCAGGGCTCTGTGTCCCCAGAGAAACCCCATGCAGTTAGCTGCATCCCCGTCCTTCCAGACCGGCGCTCTATACCCAGGGCTGTTTCCCCAGCCCCCGGCCAGGGCCACTCCTGAAGGCGCCGGAGTTACCCCTCTTGCGGCCTGTGGCTCCCTGTTCTGAACAAAAGACACGAATCAGACTGTGGGAAACTTCTCAGACTGTATCCCAGCAGGAGATACTCCCGGCTCAGTGCTCACTGGATGAGGCAGGAGCGCGGATGGAACCGAGCGCTGGCTGTGCGCCTGGCACTAGCCCCGTGAGGTTTCCTAGCCCCCACTCAGATCTGAAATGCTACAGAATCTAACATCCGGGGCCAAAGTCCCCTGACCTTGGACCCAGGCACCCCTCATAAACGCTCTATTCCTCACGCCTCCCTGGGCGGCCCGAGCAGCAGGGCTGCACACCGCATGGCCCTCCGCACAAGGCCTTCATCTCGGTTTCCCCGATGGTGTCCTGGCTCGAGCTCGCTTTAACCTTGGGCTGAAAGTCAGTGCCTGACATTTTCAAGTATTCTGACTTACCCACAAAGGCCACACCTTTAAAACAAGACACTTTTGAGATTGATTTTACTCAGCTAACCTATTAGTAAATGATGTCACTTCACTTACTGTTCTGGATGCCATAAATTTCATCGATGAGTCCTTCGTATGTCGGCTGAGTCGCAAGGGGCGTTAATGAATCCACATTTCAATCAAGCAACAAGAGGTTATCAAAAACAGGAAATATTGAATTCTGACTTTCTGTAAACTCTCTCTTCATCCTCATCAGCATATTGGCCACTTGCTGGGAACAAAGTACAGAATCAGGGAGAGCCTTTTTAGCAATGGGCGGATTTTAAAATGAAGCTAAAAGGAGCCCGGAAATCCAAAATTTAAAAATAAGACAGAAAAGAATGGAACAATAAAATAATACAAGATAGGCCCGAGACAGTATGGTGGGTAGGATGCTTGGCTTGCAGGTGGCTGACACAGGTTCAATTCCTGGCACCACATAGGATCCCTCAAACACTGCCAGGAGTGAGCCCCGAGCACTGCTGGGTATGCAGAGGGTGGGAGGAGGGAGAGGGCGAGAGAGGGAGGGAGAGTAAGGATGGAAAATAAAAGATAAAGAACAGAAAAGAGAAAAGGAAAGAGGGCTGGGAGACAGCAGAGGGGCCAGGGGTCACACCTTGCACGCAGACAGCCTCAATTTGGTGGCCCTAGCACAGAGCCAAGAGCACTACGAGATGAAGCCCCAAACCCCACCCGTAGGAGAGAGGCCTCCCTTCCCGCCCAGGCTCAGCCTTGGCGCACTCGCCCTTGCTGAAGATCTAGGGGATGGTCCTGGACAGGCCTACAGCGTCATCAGGCCCTTGGCCACGTGGTACAGGCCCGTCTGGTCGCTGTCCAGGCAGCACTCCTGTGGGAGAGGGCCAGGCGCGTGGGCACAGGCTCTGTGAGTCAGCACCGAGGCCTCAAGGCAGCATCTCTACTGGGGGCGAGCACTGCTGGGCGGGCGAGGAAAGGCTGGCCTCCGCATGCCCGCGTGACCACACAGCACAACACGCTGGGCTTGCAGAAGGGCAGGTAGCCTCTCTCACATACAGCAGCGAGTGTCACAGGGGACAGCAGGAGGGCAGCCACGGTCTCGGAGAAGGGCCACAAGGTCCACACACACAGACAGAAAGAAACATCTTTGGCCCAGAAAGAGCAAAGAGCACGCACGCGCCCCCCAGCAGGGTGGTTCAGCAGCGCTGACAGAGCACACACGGTCCCCAGCAGGGCCTCAAGATCACTCCTGTGCCTCAATCCCTTCATCCAGCAAGTGCAGAGAGCAGAGGAGAAAAATCACGCAACGCGCTTCACCTGCACTCCACCTGATGGGGCAGCACTGCTGGTGCCCGTCGCGGGACTCTCTTTTTATTTTTTTTCTTTTTGGGTCACACCCGGCAATGAACTGGGGTTACTCCTGGCTTGTGCACTCAGGAACTACTCCTAGTGGTGCTCCCGGGACCATATGTGATGCTGGGAATCGAACCCACATCGGCCACATGCAAGGCAAACACCCTACCTGCTGTGCTATTGGTCCAGCTCCTCATTGTGGAATCTTTGACACTGTCTAAGGCAGCGGCCAACAGGCGTACACCCCAAAGGCATGAGGACGAGGGGTGCAGACTGAGGGTGGGGTGGAGAGAGAGACCTCCCAGAGAGCCTGGCCCAGAGTGAGCATAACATCCACAAAGATCCCGTAGGATGTCTCTGCCAAGTCTGGGGTGCAGCCTCACACTTCAGTCCAAAACATACTGGTCAGGATGTCCAGAGCGGGAACTGTGTCTGCCTGCGGATAGCTAAGCCGGCTCCTGCCTGGCCTGCCGAGCCCCGAGAACCCAAACAAAACATTCATTTTGAAAAACGGCGTATTACTACAGAGACACTTCTAACAACTCCCACCCGGCGAGGCTCAGGGGATACCCCTGGCTCTGCACTCAGGAATTATTCTGGTGGTGCTTCGGGGACCATATGGGATGCCGGGGATTGAACCTGGGTCAGCTGCGTGCAAGGCAAATGCCCTCCAAATGTATATAGCTCCAGCCCTTGGAATTCCTCTTTAACAGCCACTAGGGTCATAACTGGTGGTGTGTGGGTCCCTCCTGTCCTGAACTCGGGGCTCCCCAGGTGATGTGGGCTTGGGGGCCTTTGTGGTTCAGGGCGGGAGAGAAGGCGTGAATGCAGCATCCACGGGGGGATGTGGGGCCTTTGGCTCCGACCTGTCTCGGGTCTGTCTGTTGGGATGGCCTTGCCCCGCCCACGCAGGGCCACAAGCAACCCTGGGTGTGACCGAGACAGCTCCTATCCTCAGCTGGGCTGACCAAGCCGCTTCCTCAACGCTTCCGCACTGCTGACTGGGAAAGGGAGCAGAGAGACCGCTCCCAGACCTGCAATGGCTTGGATGGAAGGCGAACCCCTAGTCCTGTCACCACACAGGGGCAGGCAGGCCCCTGTCCTGTCACCACACAGGGGCATGCAAGCCTGTGTCTTGTCACCAAACAAGGCCATGCAAGCCCCTCCCTGCTTCATGACTGGGGTGGGGAGAGACCATCAGGGGAGCCCAGGAAAGTTCTGGATTCCACAGGCTGAAGCCCAGAGACGTGAGCAAACCCACAGGGAGCTGGGTGACAGCAGCCCAGAACCCAAGCGAGCCCCAGGTTCTTTCTCTTAAGGTGCAGCTGAGACCAACATGCCGAGGGGAAATGGTGCGCGGAAATCTGGTGATGCACCTGCATTCTAGAAAGGTCGTGTCTTGAGACCAGCAGCAGCAGTACCACAAATCAACTCACACGCCCAAGGAATGCAGGGAAAAGCAGTCGCATCTCAAACACACCTGCACAAGCTTCCAATGATAGAGGGCGCAGAGGGCGTAGACAGGCACTGGGAGCGTTGGGGCCGTGCACGGGTTCAGGCTGACTCCCTGGCTTGGCTCTGGGGGTGACACCTGACGGGGCTTGGGGGACCGTATGGGGTGCCAGGGAATGAACCCGGGTCTGCAAGGGACAAGGCAAGTGCCCTACCCACATTACTATCTCTCTGGCCCGGTACGCCGTTTTTTGAAGACATTATCAAGCCGATGTGTTTCCCCCTTGCATCTTCCCCTTCATTCCAGTATTTATTTTCCCTTTCCCTCCCTTTCTGGCTGAGGCTGAGGGTTGCACACTTTAGGTGGTGGTTACCCACTTGGGGGGGGTCCCCCACTCGGCCTGCCAGAACTCCAGCCATGCCTAATTTTCCCTATTTCCAGTGAAGAATGTGCCATAGGAAAAACAACTGGGTGAAAACTCAAATAAATCAATGCTTTTGGGTCTACAGATTATCTTAAGGGACTCAGCATGGAGAAACCTCACCCCACAGAAGAAAGAGCCAGAGTTCTGGCCCGGGCACCCCTAAGAGCCAAGATGACACTATGAAAGAGAAATTTTTCAGAAGTGCTCCCTGTCATAAAGATAGTAAACAAAACATATAAAATCATATTTGCAAACAAAAAACAACCTTTCAGAAAGAGACAATATTTAAAAAAGAAAAACTCCGGGGGACCAGATAGATAGTATAGTGGGAAGGTGCATCCCTGGCATCAAAGAGTCAAATATGGACCCCTGAGGACCCCTAAGAGTAACCCCTGAGCATCACCAGGTGAGGCCCCAAGCAAAAACCAAAGCAAAGCAAACAAATAAATATGTGCTGAAAATAACCAGTAGGAAACAGGCTGGGACGGGCGTGTGGGAGAAACAGAATTTCCCGCACACCCTGCACCCAGACCTGAGGTAACACTGCAGAACCTCAAGAGTTTGAATGAAAAATGTAAGCAATTTTATTTCTTGAAAATGAGAATGTAAGATTAGAGTCTTCAGGTCTTGCCAAGACTCAATCAATGGGAAAGGCGAGTCATGGAAACAAAATCACTCACAATGGGCTAGCTGGAAAAACGCAGTGAGAGACTTGACTATTTCTGGCTGGAGCGGTCCTGCCTTCCACTCTCAAAGCTTCCTCCACAGTGAATTCAGGGTGGGACAGGCACAAGGACAAACATCGAACAGCAGCAGAGAAACACCAGAAATAAACACATTTAAGGACAATTAATTTTTGAGAGTTCAGTAAGAGCAACAACAATTTTAAGCCAATTTGTTGGAACAGGAGGGTCTCCATAAGCAAGAGGAGCAGCGGCCGGAGAGACAGCACAGGGGAAGGCGCTGGTCTTGCACGCAGCCAATCTGGGTTCTAGCCCCAGCACCACATATGGTCCCCGAGCATGCGCAGGAGTGATCCTTGAGCACAGAACCAGGAGTAAACCTTGAGCACTGCTGGGTGTGGCCCAACTCCCATCTCTCCCCAAAAGGAAGAAACTGGACACTTCCAGGAATCACTAAAATGCCAGTGTGAGTGTCACCATCACAAATGAGGCAGAAACGAGTGTCAAGTTCAAAGGGCAAACACTGAACATACTCTGAAGGCGCCCTCCGACTCCATGGAGAGAAGATCCCCGTCGAAGGGAATGAGGTCCAGGCTGTACTCCTCCCTACGGATGAAGGAGCCCAGGACGCCCAGGTCCTTAAGCCGCTGCGCACACAGCAGGCTACGCCGGTACACAAACAAAATGTGGAAATCTCTTGTGGGGCCACGTCTGTCTTCACTGCAAGAGAAGGACCGTGCGTTGGCCCGAGGCCCCGACTCGAGGACTGCTCCCCAGGGCCCCACCTGTGCCTGACACACAGTGGGCTCTAAAGAGACGCTTATGAGCTAACCCCCCACTACTGACTCGGCCCAAGTTTCGAGTTTTCCTGCTCTCTTGATGTGATGCTTTTTCTGGAAACCGCTGACCTGTGCTCTGCCAAGGGGCAGTGCTGCTTCTCTTGGGCCATTGATGGGACATGAAAACTCTCAGGGTTGGGGCTGGAGCAACAGCGCAGTGGGTAGGGCGTTTGCCTTGCACGCGGCCAACTCGGATTCGATTCCCAGTTCCCAGCATCCTATATGGTCCCCTGAGCACCACCGGGGGTAATTCCTGAGTACAGAGCCAGGAGTAATCCCTGTGCATTGCCGGGTTTCACCCAAAAAGAGGGAAAAAAAACCCCAAAAACCTCTCAGGGTTATTGCAATGGACATCTGTTTCTTGCAGAAAAAAAAATGTTTCTATTTAATCAAGCGATGTCTCTAGGAAAATAAATGGTTGCTTCACACCGTGCCCGATCTTGCGCAAATACCCCGCATGCTTTTAAGTCCGTCCGTAGGGGCCACGTCGATCAAACATAATGCAGACTGGGCTGGTGCACTTCCTCCATAGATGCTGCAGCATTAAATTTTAATCAGCTTCGTCTGACTTTGCTTATGAAATTTGAGCATATGGTATTCAGTACTTGAAAAAGAACCACTAGCTGTTTTTCTTTTTATAAAAAAATCTGGGTCCTTCTACTGAGACAGGCCGGAGCTTCCTACTGTCCTGAGAGAGAGGGTTTCTGTGGTTTGCCCTGCCTCCCCAAGCCCCAATGCACAAAGTTTCCCATTCTCTATTTATAGTTTTTGGGCCACACCTGCAGGTGCTCAGGGATAACTCCTGGCTATGCACTCAGAAGTCACTCCTGGAAGACTTGGGGACCACACTGGGTTCCGAGGATCTATCCTTGTCTGACTGCAGACTATCCTACTCCTGACCCCCCATTCTCCTCCGACACACTCTCACATCTGTCCAAAGATCCACTTCTTAAAGCACTGGCAAGCAAAGGTGTCCTGATGAGCACTAAAACCACTAGAGGAATGATTCCGTATGGACCATGTATCAGTTCTGAGATACCTAAGCACATTTTCAGCAATTATATCCATCAGTTCTAGCCGGGGTCTGATGAAAAAAATGATATTCTTAACATCCGCTGCTTGCAAGCGGCTTTCTTTGAGTGTGAACATTTTCTCCACCTCATGTTCTGAGGAAAGCACACATAGAAATGGTGAACAGAACCCCTAAAGCTTAGCAGCCGACCCTAACTCAGACATCACTGCAGGCACCCAACCCTGGTTGGATTGCCGGCCTCCCACACCATCCCCATACACCAACAAGAGTCATTCCTGAGTGCAGAGCTAGGGGTAAGTCTGAGCACTGCCAGGGGTGGCCCAAATAAAATAGACCAACAACAAAAACTCAGGTGTTCTAACACTCTCACTCCAAAGCACAGTAGACTTTAGTGTTGGGTCAGAGAATGCAGGGGTTAAGGTACATGCCTGACACATGACTGCCAACTTCGCCCCCTGGCACCACAAGGGTCTCAAGCATTGCCATGTGCATCCCAAGAGAGGCCACTAGAGTGGTCTGGGATATCCCTGCCACCACAGCACCAAGCCTCATCGAACTGCTAAGAATCACCTCCAGGAGGTGCCCTGGGACAGTGCTCAGGAGACCCGGGGCCAGGGAGATAGTACAGTGGGTAAGGTGCTTGCTTTGCATTCAGCTGACCCGGGGTTCTATCCCCAGCACCCCATACTGTCCACTGAGCACTGCCAGGAGTGATCCTAAGTGCAAAGCCAGGAGTAAGTCCTGAGCACTGCCTGGCACCAGCCCCCAAATAAAATTCAAAACCACTTTAGGATAAAAATTTAGATTCCCCAAAGGCAGGTGTATAAATTCAGGCTGAAGTAACCAATCCTGTGTCTGAAAAACTTGGAGCCACATGAAGTAACAATCAGAAGACATGCCGCTCCGTCGAGGAGAAGAGGGGGGAGCACACCCACCCTTGAATGGTCCACTGAAGGCTCCTATGCTGCCCGAGCCCCTGAGCTGCTTGTGCCCATGTAGCCGAGCAAATGCGGTGCCCGCAGCTCTCCTTGAGATGGGGACTTTTGTGCTTTCCTTTCTAATGTTGGGATGTGTGTAGGGGCTCTCTCTGTCTTTGGCGAAGCCCACGGTCTCTCCTGAAATGTTACTCTCTCTCCGCTCATCCTCTTCCTAAAGGTCACCAAATAAAATGTTTTTTTTTACTTCAAATAAATAAACAAAAGGTCCACAGAAGATAAAACATTTACCACTCATAACAGCGTCAGTGATTCTAAAAACCAGACAGCTCTGCACACCAGTTACTCCAGAAGTGGAACATCATATTACTCTTGCTAGAATCCAGAATGACAGTTTCAAAAAAAGTAATAATAACCAAAACCTTTTTACCTTTAGAAGTGAGTACTGTGCAATCAAGTCAAACGGTCCTGTGAGATACTCATCCCAAACTATTGCCTGCGGGAGGGAAAAGCATCCCATTCTTTTAGTAAAAGCAATTTCAGTAACGGCCAACAGCAAACAACAGTCATTTGCAAACTCTAGACAAACAAAACTTGCAGTTAGCAATAGCTGACCACACTCATATTCCGTGGCCTGAAGAAAAACAGTGTCAGGGCAAGGGGTGCTACTGGCCACGGAAGCACATTCACTGTCATCCACAAAGAGTGTGTATGCAGTGTCCTGGGGTCAGACTGGGGTCATGAACCCCGTGGGTGAACTGCCAAGGAAACCGTTCAACCCAGCATGTAATAGGCGTCATATAATCCAGCATCAATCAAATGAAAACCTCTCGTGTAGGTATCCCATAGGTATCTTAATTCTGAGAGAGTATTTGGAAAACTGGGACAGTGTCATGTGCCCCTGAGAGAGTCAGGCCTCCAGCT
Source organism: Sorex fumeus (assembly GCF_029834395.1). NCBI lineage: Eukaryota > Metazoa > Chordata > Mammalia > Eulipotyphla > Soricidae > Sorex > Sorex fumeus. The sequence goes on along the minus strand of NW_026606086.1, from coordinate 4,418,711 downwards.
GACCTTCGCCTCTACCTAGGCAAGGATGGTGTCACTGGGGGCCAGGACGAATGCCAAGCGGCCTGTGAGCATTTCGCCTGTGCGACACCAGGGTCCTTCTTCCTCATTTGGAGTAACTGATTGCGCGAACCTTGGAGGAACAGGCAGCTGGGAGAAGTGGTACCCGGGGTAGCATGCAGTGCCACCCCGCACACGGGGACAGCGGGGAGTGCCTGGACGCGGGGCTGTGCTCGTCCTGCTGAGATGGACTTGGGTCGCTCCTGTTTTCCTTCCCAGAGCCGAGCCACAGGTGCGCGGAGCGCAACACCCCCTCTCTCGGGGCTGCCGACACTGGGGGGCGCTCCCGGACCCAGAGGCCGCTGACCGCTCCGGCCCTCAGCTTGCTGCCCGCACACATGTCCAGGAACTCGTGCAGCACGTTCGGGTTCACCGCTGGGCCCCGCCACCACGTGAGGCTGCGGTCACGTGAAAAGTGACATCACACCCCCTCATCTCCCTCCATCCCGCTAGGGGCGCTGGGGGTGCCCCACCGAGCCAGGGCACAGGCCGCCGAGACTCAGTGCTCCCCGGGGGCTGTACAGACCCCCCAGACCCCCAGCAAAGCCGCGGCACAGCGCTGCCTCTACTCCCTCGGAGGGACCCTCCCGGGAAGCTGGGGGCAGGGGGACGAGGGCGCCCTGGCGTCATCTCCCCTGCACTGCCAGCTGGCCTTGCGAGGGCATGTTCCCCCCCATTGCCCCGGCTCCTGGGAGCGGTCTCAGGGGGTCCTCGGGTTCCCCTGGCCATCGCCGGGTCCTACCCAGTGAGGGACCCACCAGCAGCCCCAGCAGGCCAGTGAGCGGCTCGCTGCGCCCTCTGCTGGCCGCCGTGCGAACTGCACAGGTGCTGGACCCTGCCTGGCGCAGGTGTCCCGGCCCACACGCACCCAACAGCGCCTCGCTCAGGCCCGCGTCCCCGTGTCCCGGGGGTTCCCTGCCCGCCCCTCGGGGGCCGGCCCGTGGCTGCTGAGCCGCAGGAGGTGGGGCTGCCCGTGCAGCGGTCCCTGGGGGGCCTCCGGCCGGATGCCCGAGCTCCGTGGCGCCTGGTTGTTTGGCGGGAGCCGGAGCAAGGCTGGCGCCTCCCGGTGGGCGACCCCCGGCGCCCGTCTCCCCGACGCGGGGTGGACCCCAGCCCCTGGCGCCCAGCGAGGCGCACCCCGAGGCCACGTGACCGTCTTTTCTGGGGGCGGGGGCAGCGGCGGACTGGTCGCAGGGAACGCAGGGCGCGCGAGTCCTGGGTCGCAGGAGTCTCAGTCCGGAGGCATCTGTCCGCGGGGCCCGGGCTGTGGAGGCTGCAGCAGGACTGGACGGTGGCCTCGGCATCCGGCCCCTCGGGCGGGGCGGGGACCCCTGGCGTGCGGCACGGGGGGGGGGGACGGGGTTCTGGTCTGGTGGCGGTGGTATCGGGCTCAGGCTTCGAGCTCTGTGTCTCCCTCGTCGGGGGCGCGGGGCTCCGTGCGGTCTAGGAGATGGGGTCAGCGGCGGTCCGGGTGGCCCGCACATGCCGGCAGGGGACTGTCCCCGCTGAAGCGCCCCCACCCGAGACTCACCACGCACCCCCACGCCTGCTCGGGCTTGCCCTCCACTCCAGGTGGGGAAACTGAAGCTCAAAGGTACGTGAGGCATGTACGGGCTCGGCTTCTTCTGACCCCGAGGTCTGGGGTCTCTCCTGCATCCCCTTCTCCCTGAAGGAGTGGCCGGACCTGTGCCCCCAGGCCGCGGGGGCTGGTCATGAGGGGGGGGCACTTTCCTCTCCCCACCGAGCCCTGCTGCTGTTGCGGCTGGGTGCGAACCCCCGGGAACCCCCAGCCCACTGGGTCTCCTTGGACCCTCCGGCCACGGACTGCTGGTCGCGGGCCTTGCGGGTCCTCACGGCCCCTGGGGCCTCGACTTCCCTTCCTGTGCCAGAAATCAACCCAGAGAGAGGCCAGTGCACAACTGCCCTAGAACCTACGCTCAATGGCTCCCAGAACTATTGCGGGGGGAGGGTCCCAGGCTTTGATGCTTGCAGAAGTTTAGTGAAATTTTACTGACAGTGAGGGAGAAAAAGTCTTTCTTGGGGGTGGGGGCAGAGGGAGAGGCCCAAATGCCCAGGTGCGTTTGCCTGGCACATGACCCAACCTGAGTTCAATCCTAGGCTTCCCATAGGGACCCTGAGCTCCACCAAGAGTAATTCTTGAGTGCAGAGCCAGGAGTAAGCCCTGAGCACTACCGGGTGTGATCCAAAATAAGGGTGTTTGCCTTGCAAGCGGCCAACATGGCGACCCGGGTTCTCTTGAGCGCCCGGCAAGCTACCGAGAGTATCTCGCCCGCACAGCAAAGCCTGGCAAGCTACCCGTGACGTATCATATTCGATATACCAAACACAGTAACAATTGTCACAGTGGAGACGTTACTGGGCCTGCTCGAGCAAATCAATGAACAGTGTCAGTGACGGGGACCGTTGGGGCCATGCCTGGCGATGCTCAGGGGCCACCCCTGGCAGACCCAGGGGGACCTTATGGGGTGCCGGGATTCGACCCCGAGTCTTCTGCACGCCAAGCAAGTGCCCTGTCTGCTGTAGTGTCTCTGGCTCCCAGACGCTTCTTTTAAAGAATCAAGAACATGGGGGCAGAGAGGCAGCACAGGGGTCTGCGCCACATGGTCCCCAAGCACTGCTGCAGCTGGGATGGCCCCCAAGACTCGCCCGCCCAGGCTACAGCAGGGGCTTCAGGCAGGCCCCAGCCCAGAGGGCCCAGGTCACCAAGGTCTCTGTGACCCCAATGCGGAAGCAGAAGAGCCCCCAGCTCTGACCCCAGGGCCCCATGCCCCCTCATCTCCCACCGTCCCGCTAGGGGCGCCGGGGGTGCCCCACCGAGCCAGGACACAGGCCGCCGAGACTCAGCGCTCCCAGGGGGCTGTACAGACCCCCCAGACCCCCAGCAGAGCCGGGGCACAGCGCTGCCTCTGCTCCCTTGGAGAGACCCTCCCGGGAAGCTGGGGGAGGGGGGGACGAGGGCGCCCTGTCGTCATGTCCCCTGCACTGCCAGCTGGCCTTGCGAGGGCATGTTCCCCCCCCCCCTTGCCCCGGCTCCTGGGAGCGGTCTCAGGGGGTCCTCGGGTTCCCCTGGCTGTCGCCAGGTCCTGCCCAGTGAGGGACTGACCTGCAGCCCCAGCAGGCCAGTGAGCAGCTCGCTGCGCCCTCTGCTGGCCGCCGTGCGAACTGCACAGGTGCGCGGCCCTGCCTGGCGCGGGAGTCCCGCCCACCCGCACCCAGCAGCGCCTCCCTCAGGCCACGTCCCCGCGTCCCGGGGGTTCCCTGCCCGCCCCTCAGGGGCCGCCCATGGCTGCGGAGCTGCAGGAGAGGGCGCTGCCCGCGCAGCGGTCCCTGGGGGGCCTCCAGCCGGATGCCTGAGCTCCGTGGCCCCAGGTTGGTTGGCGGGGGCCGGAGCAGGGCCGGCGACTCCTGGCCAGCGACCCCCGGCGCCCGTCTCCCCGCGCGGGGCGGACCCCAGTCCCCGGCGCCCAGCGAGGCGCACCCCGAGGCCACGTGACCGTTTTTCATGGGGGCAGCGGCTGGCAGGCCGCGGGGAGGGGAGCGCAGGGCGCGCGAGTCCTGGGGCGCAGGCTCGGTCCCCCGGCGCGGGGGTCTCCGTCCGGAGGCGTCTGTCCGCGGGGCTGGGTGGCTGTGGCGGCGGCGGCAGCGGCAGGACTGGACAGCGGGCTCGGCGTCCGGCCCCTCCGGTGGGGCGGGGCGGGGCGGGCAGGGGCCCCTGGCGTGCCGCGCGGGGTCCAGTCTGGTGGCAGCGTCAGGCACAGGTTTCGGGCTCCGCCTCTCCCTCATCCCGAGGCGCCTGGCTCCACGCAGTCTAGGAGATGGGGGTCAGCTGCAGCCTGGGCGACCCCCACGTGCCAGCAGGGGGCTGTCCCCACTGCAGCGCCCCCGCCCCAGACTCACCACGCATCCCCACGCCTGCTCGGGGGCACCCTCCACTCCAGGTGGGAAAAGCCCCAGCCCACTGAGCCTCCTAGGACCCGCCAACCACAGACTGCTGGTCGCAGGCCCTGAGGGTCCTCACGGCCCCTGGGGCCTAGACTTCCCTTCCTGTGCCAGAAATCAACCCAGAGGGGCTGTGTGTGGCATCACCCCCAGCCGCTTCCAGGCACAGCCCAGGTGGCCCCAGGGCCACGGACTGACCCCACAGAGCAGAAAATCACCGAGATCAGCCCCACGGCCCCTGGGGCACTGCTTACGACTGTCCCACAAAAGGAAGCAACTTAAGAAGTTATCCTTCGGAACAACTGGTAAAACACAAACCGAAAACACCCCCATAATCATTAAAAAGCAGGAAAACGCTTTGTTGTGTGGAAATGCCTCCATGTGTGGTCCTGTTCTGCTTCCGTGGCCGCTGTCACTGATCCACGCATTCAACACTGCAGTGACATACACACTAACAACACAAACACACACACACACACACACGCCATAGCTATCCACTCTGCGATAACCAGCTTGGCACACTGGATAGACAGCACTGTCTGGACTCGGCCAGCACTCAGCAGCTGCAGGGCTCTGTGTCCCCAGAGAGTTAGCTGTTAGCTGCATCCCTGTCCTTCCAGACCGGGGCTCTATCCCCAGGGCTGTTTCCCCAGCCCCCGGCCAGGGCCACTCCTGAAGGCGCCGGAGTTACCCCTCTTGCGGCCTAGGGCTCCCTGTTCTGAAGAAAAGACACGAATCAGACTGTGGGAAACTTCTCAGACTGTATCCCAGCAGGAGATACTCCCGGCTCAGTGCTCACTCGATGAGGCAGGAGCGCGGATGGAACCGAGTGCTGGCTGTGCGCCTGGCACTAGCCCCATGAGCTTTCCTAGCCCCCACTCAGATCTGAAATGCTACAGAATCTAACATCCGGGGCCAAAGCCCCCTGACCTCAGACCCAGGCACCCCTCAGAAACGCTCTATTCCTCACGCCTCCCTGGGCGGCCCGAGCAGCGGGGCTGCACACCGCATGGCCCTCCGCACAAGGCCTTCACCTCGGTTTCCCCGATGGTGTCCTGGCTCGAGCTCGCTTTAACCTTGGGCTGAAAGTCAGTGCCTGACATTTTCAAGTATTCTGACTTACACACAAAGGTCGCACCTTCGAAAACAGACACTTTTGAGATTGATTTTACTCAGCTAACCTATTAGTAAATGATGTCACTTCACTTACTGTTCTGGATGCCATAAATTTCATGTTCCTAGGAAAGAACATATACAAATGGTGAACAGAACCCCTAAAACTTACCAGCCGACCCAAACTTGGAGTCACTGCAGGCAGCCAGCCTGGGTTGGATTGCTGGCCTCCCACACAGTCCCAAAACACCAACAAGAGTCAATCGTGAGTGCAGAGCCAGGGATAAGCCTGAGCACTGCCAAGGGTGGCCCAAAAAAAAAACAGACAAACAACAAAAACCCAGGTGTTGTAACACTCCCACTCCAAAGCACAGTAGACTTTAGTGTTGAGTCAGAGAATGCAGGGGTTATGGTACATGCCTGACACATGACTGCCAACTTCGCCCCCTGGCACCACAAGGGTCTCAAACATTTCCATGTGCATCCCAAGAGAGGCCACTGGAGTGGCCTGGGATATCCCTGCCACCACAGCGCCAAGCCTCATCGAAGTGCTAAGAATCACCACCAGGAGGTGCCCTGGGGCAGTGCTCAGGAGATCTGGGGCTAGGGAGAAAGTAGAGTGGTTAAGGTGCTTGCTTTGCATTCAGCTGACCCGGGGTTCTATCCCCAGCACCCCATACTGTCCACTGAGCACTGCCAGGAGTGATCCTGAGTGCAAAGCCAGGAGTAAGTCCTGAGCACTGCCTGGCACGAGCCCCCAAATAAAATTCAAAACCACTTTAGGATAAAAATTTAGATTCCCCAAAGCCAGGTGTATAAATTCAGGCTGAAGTAACCAATCCTGTGTCTGAAAAACTTGGAGCCACATGAAGTAACAATCAGAAGACATGCCGCTCCGTCAAGGAGAAGAGGGGGGTGCACACCCACCCTTGAAAGGTCCACTGAAGGCTCCTATGCTGCCCGAGCCCCTGAGTTGCTTGTGCCCATGTAGCCGAACAAATGCGGTGCCCGCAGCTCTCCTTGAGATGGGGACTTTTGTGCTTTCCTTTCTAATGTTGGGATGTGTGTAGGGGCTCTCTCTGTCTTTGGAGAAGCCCACGGTCTCTCCTGAAATGTTACTCTCTCTCCGCTCGTCCTCTTCCTAAAGGTCACCAAATAAAATGTTTTTTTTACTTTAAATAAATAAACAAAAGGTCCACAGAAGATAAAACATTTACCACTCATAACAGCGTCAGTGATTCTAAAAACCAGACAGCTCTGCACACCACTTACTCCAGAAGTGGAACATCATATTACTCTTGCTAGAGTCCAGAATGACAGTTTCAAAAAAATAATAATAACCAAAACCTTTTTACCTTTAGAAGTGAGTACTGTGCAATCAAGTCAAACGGTCCTGTGAGATACTCATCCCAAACTATTGCCTGCGGGAGGGAAAAGCATCCCATTCTTTTAGTAAAAGCAATTTCAGTAACGGCCAACAGCAAACAACAGTCATTTGCAAACTCTGGACAAACAAAACTTGCAGTTAGCAATAGCTGACCACACTCATATTCCGTGGCCTGAAGAAAAACAGTGTCAGGGCAAGGGGTGCTACTGGCCACGGAAGCACATTCACTGTCATCCACAAAGAGTGTGTATGCAGTGTCCTGGGGTCAGACTGGGGTCATGAACCCCGTGGGTGAACTGCCAAGGAAACCGTTCAACCCAGCATGTAATAGGCGTCATATAATCCAGCATCAATCAAATGAAAACCTCTCGTGTAGGTATCCCATAGGTATCTTAATTCTGAGAGAGTATTTGGAAAACTGGGACAGTGTCATGTGCCCCTGAGAGAGTCAGGCCTCCAGCTGACCTTCGCCTCTACCTAGGCAAGGATGGTGTCACTGGGGGCCAGGACGAATGCCAAGCGGCCTGTGAGCATTTCGCCTGTGCGACACCAGGGTCCTTCTTCCTCATTTGGAGTAACTGATTGCGCGAACCGTGGAGGAATGGGCAGCTGGGAGAAGTGGTATCCAGCGTAGCATGCAGCGCCACCCCGCACACGGGGACAGCGGGGAGTGCCTGGACGGGGGGCTGGGCTCCTCCTGCTGAGACTAACTGGAGTCGCCCCCGTTTTCCTTCCTAGAGCCGAGCCGCAGGGGCGGGGAGCGCAACGCCCCCTCTCTCGGGGCTGAGGGCACTGGGGGGCGTCCCCTGCCCCAGAGGCCGCCACCCGCCGCGGGGTTCAGCCTGCTGCCTGCACACTTGTCCAGGAACTCCCGCAGCAAGTTAAAGTCACCCGCTCTAAGGACAGGTGCGCGGCCTTGGCACCGCCCAGCCCCGCCGCCACGTGACGCGTGTGTCACGTGAACATCGTGATGTCACGCCGCCGCCAGAAGCTGAAAGCGCCTGGCGACCCCGCACCTCTTTCCTGTCTGGGGTTCCGCCTCTTGGTTCCGCCCAGCCCAGACCATCCAACCCCAGGTCTGAGGGTCCCACACGGCCCCGCCGCGGCCCGCGATCCCCCGGGAGCCGAGAACTGGCGTCAGAGACAGCAGCGCTGGTGCTAAGACGTTGGAGCGACCCCTGCCTGTCAGCCCCTGGACACCGCGGGTGGGACGCAGAATATTGGTTTTGTTTGTTTGATTGAAATAAAATAAAGGGAAGGGACCAGAGTGACAGCGGAACGGTTAGGGTGTTTGCCTTGCACACGGCCGACCCGGGTTCGATCCCCAGCATCCCATAGTGTCCCCCAAGCACCGCCAGGCATAATTCCCGAGTGCAGAGCCAGAAGTAACCCCTGAGCACCTCTGGATGTGACCCAAAAGCAAAATAAATAAATAAAAGAAACAAAATAACTAAAGATAAAATTGGTCCTCCTTCCGCTTACTGTGTCTGGCATATCGAACACATCACGGGGAGCTTGCCAGGCTCTGCCGTGCAGGCGAGATACTCTCGGTACCTTGCCGGGCTCTCCGAGAGGGGCAGAAGAATCGAACTCAGGTCGGCCATGTGGGCTGCGTGCAAGGCAAACGCCCTACCGCTGTGTTAGGCAGGATGTAGGGCCTTTACCTACCTCCCGCTTAAATGTCTCACCTTCCGGGGCTGGGTATAGTACAGGGATTAAGGCATTTGCCTGCGGGTGGGATACGCTTCATATGCTTCAGCCCCCGCAGCCCCCCAAAGAACGCTGATGATTAAGGCTCCGTTTGGACCAGGGAGAGGCGCCAAGCTTCGGAAGCTTCTGGAGCGTGGGAGCTGACTCCCACCACAGCTGCCAGGTGAGGCTCTGCTAGCATCGCTCACCAGCCCACTGCACTGCTGCTCGCTCAAAATTTCAAGATTGACTTAAATTTGTTTTTTCTTTTTAAAAATGTTATTTTCTTTGTGAAATTTTTAAATCCTAATGAAATAGAGTTGATCATGGTTGGATTTCAGTCATATCATGTTCCAACACCTGTCCCTTCACCAGTGTACATTGCTCACCACCAATGTTCCCAGTCTCCCTACGCCCCCAGGCAGGCAAGGCACCTCTCTCTCCCTCCTCCTTTCTGCAGTGCTCTCTCTCCACTCCCTCTCTCCCTCTTTTCTTTCTCCCCCTCTCTCTGACACACGCCTTTTGGTTTACAATACAGGGGGACCTTATGGGGTGCCGGGATTCGACCCCGAGTCTTCTGCACGCCAAGCAAGTGCCCTTTCTGCTGTAGTGTCTCTGGCTCCCAGACGCTTCTTTTAAAGAATCAAGAACATGGGGGCAGAGAGGCAGCACAGGGGTCTGCGCCACATGGTCCCCAAGCACTGCTGCAGCTGGGATGACCCCCGCGACTCACCCGCCCAGGCTACAGCAGAGGCTGCAGGTGGGCCCCAGCCCAGAGGGCCCAGGTCACCAAGGTCTCTGTGACCCCAATGCGGAAGCAGAAGAGCCCCCAGCTCTGACCCCAGGGCCCCATGCCCCCTCATCTCCCACCGTCCCGCTAGGGGTGCCGGGGGTGCCCCACCGAGCCAGGACACAGGCCGCCGAGACTCAGCGCTCCCCGAGGGCTGTACAGACCCCCCAGACCCCCAGCAGAGCCGGGGCACAGCGCTGCCTCTGCTCCCTCCAAGGGACCCTCCCGGGAAGCTGGGGGCGGGGGGGGATGAGGGTGCCCTGGCGTCATCTCCCCTGCACTGCCAGCTGGCCTTGCGAGGGCATGTTCCCCCCACCCCTTGCCCCGGCTCTTGGAAGCGGTCTCAGGGGGTCCTCGGGTTCCCCTGGCCATCGCTGGGTCCTGCCCAGTGAGGGACCGACACAACAGGATGGTTGTGATCGTGATCGTGAGCAGATTCCGATTTTTTGGGGGTGGAGGGGGTCATACCGAGAGATCTCAGGGCATCCTCCTGGTTCTGCACACAGGAATTACTCCTGGCAGTGCTTGGGGGACCATATGGGATGCCAAGGATCGAACCCAAGTTGCTCGTGTGCAAGGCAAACGCTCTCCACGCTGGAATGTCGCTCCAGTCCCACATTCCCATTCATTGGTCAGGACTATCCAACTAGCCTGAGCCATCAGATCTGAGGCAGGAGGGGAGGGCAGCTTCCTTGGCGTGTTCCTGACACAAGCCTGGTACATTGCACAATCACCTGGCAGCTTTTCCTCGAGTGGGCATGTGTGGCAACCCCTACATGGACACGGCCAAACAGACCCCGGCAGCTGCTGCTGCTGACCAGTCCTCACGCCTAATTCCTTTGGTCTCTTCTCAGCTCTGACTTCTACCGTGCAATCCACAAGTGGCTGGAGGACATCGGGCCTCTTTACCGATGCCCGAGTCACAAATACGTGGGCCCCTTTAAAGCCACACGCTTTAGACTTGGTGTCATGAGGAACAGCAGAGGGAGGAGAGCCGGAAGGGAGGTGTCCGGGGCCAGAAACCTTTCCCAAGGGATCACACTATCCAGATTCTTTCCTTACGACTTTCATAAGAAATAAATCTCAGTCATGATGCAAATGCCTTAAAGTGTTACTGGGCAGCCTTTCAAAATGCAAATAACAAGAACCAAATATTAGAAACAAGAAGAGAAATGCAACTACAGCCAGGAGAATTAAATTGGCACTGAAGTTCTTTGTTGTGGTTTTATCTAAAAGGGTGCGTGTGTGTGTGTGAATGTGTGTTGTGTGTGTTGTCGACAGTATTTTACGAAACAAAAGCAAGACACAGAGGGACGAAGGCAACCAAAAAATATATATACAACGACTTGGTTTACTAAAAAAAATATGAAATTTATTATAACGTGGATAGAGATTCTTTAGTCTTTCCATCAAAGACACACAGATAGAGCAAAGGAAGCAGGAGTGGGAGGAAAAAGAGAGGGTGAGGTGAGCACGGCAGCGCGTGAGCTCGGAGACAGCCAGACATCAGCACCCACAGTGAGCTCAGGACCACGGAGGCTGCCTCCCGGCCCCGCAGAGTTCCTGACCAAAGCCCGCACCTGACATTCTGGTTCTGGTATCTGTCCTTGGCCGTCAGGGAAGTGGGGTACGCCGAACAGGACCACCCCGCCCCCGTCTGCTCTGGGCTTTAGCAGTGGTCGGAGCAGGGCAGGACTGGCCCTGCCTTCCGCAGCTTGACCTGTTTTCAACCTGTCTGAAAAGCTAACTTGGAGACAAGCTCCCGAAAGAAACGCTGACTTTCACAAAGTGCAGAGACACACCTTTGGCACACATCGCGTGCAGCTAAGCTGGAGATAACAACAGTCTGGGGAAAACCCGCAGCAAACCCAGGGGCTGGGTGAGTGTAGCCGACATCCTCGCTCAGAGGCAGCAGTTATGCGCCTCCATGTGGGAGCCCAGGATGGAGAGAGCCTCCGCCATCAGGACTGCACGCCAACAAGGCCCTTGGGGGCAGGCAGCGGTTTCTGCATGAACCCAGGGAAACTGGACCTAAACCCTTCTAGGCTTTCAACCTGAGAGCAGAGCAAATTCCTTTTAGCACTTTATGTACCATCACACTCAGACCTACATCTAAATCCTTTACAATCTCTACCTGGCGATGAAGATTCTGGGATTAGCTACAATTGAGTTGTCTTCAGATTTCTGAATCAGACACAACTTGCCATGATTAATGAGAAGAAACAGTTCAATATTTGTTTTAAAATTTTTTAATAGTTTTAAAATGTTTTACTCCCACAAAAAAAAATAAAGTCATCATTTGTTCCGTAGATTCACTGAAAGTTTTTTCCTTCGGAGTGGATGGGTGCACACCTGGCCATGCTCAGCGTTTACCCTGGCTCTGGGCTCAGGCTACCACATGGGGTGCCAGGGATTGAACCCAGCTCAGCTGTGTACAAGACAAGCTAGTACCAGTTCTACGACTTCCCCGGCCCCTGAAAGAGTGACTTTCCATGGATGGCTGCATAAACATTCCTGGGACATAGGGGGAGAAGGGGAACAGAGGTGATGAGACAGCAGAGGGAAATGGACAAGTGGTTAAATGGGTCATTTATTTTTTAAAATTTATTTATGTATTTATTTTTGCCAGGGGTCACGCCCGGCGATGCACAGGGTTACTCCTGGCTCTGCACTCAGGAATTACTCCTGGTGTTGCTCAGGAGACCATATGGGATGCTGGGAATCGAACCTGGGTCGGCCGCGTGCAAGGCCCTACCCCGCTGTGCTACCCGCTCCAGCACTAAGTTGCATGCCAAGATGAGTGTCTTAAAAAAACAAAACCAAAATGAAACAAAAAACTGCTTCCCATTCTGACGGATGGTTCCTCCTCAAGCCAGGGGCGCCAGCCTTGATTCTGGGGGGCTGTGCGTTGTGGGGAGCGTGGGGGAGGATGGGACTCTGGTGTCTTTGTGCCCCCAACTTGGGAGTTGTCTCCTGCAAATAGCACCAGGGATGAACCGACCATTTGGGACCAGCTCTGGGGGCTGAAAGGATGAGCTGATAGAAGGAGCTGAGATGGGCGGCAACCGTGGACGCGCAGCAGACCCCGACAATTGCCACTCAAGAGTACAGAGGAGGGGGTCTCCCCGCAACCAGAACTGACGGTGGGGGTGGGGTGGGGGGTGCGCTGTGTCACAGGGAATTACAGCACAGTAGATTTCATGGGAAACGCATTTCCCTTCCTTGTGTCCTCCATCTTCGGTAGCCTGGCAGTGGGCTGGCCTTGGGGATACTCCTGGCTCTTTGCTGGGGTCTGGATGGAGGCAGGGAACTCTGCCTCCTGCAAAGCTTGTGCTCCCTGTGGCCCCAGACTTCAGAGCAAAGCTCAGATATGCTTAAGCCCATCTGCCTTTTTCTTTTGTTTTGGGGACACACCTGGTGATGTGAGGGACTTACTCCTGGCGATGCATTCAAGCATCACTCCTAGAGGGAGGAGGGTCCACCTGGGATGCCGGGGATCAGGGATCGACCCTGGGTTGGCCTCAAACAAGGCAAGTTCCCTGCCCGCTGTGCTATCCTGCACTTCCCCTATTTGTCCTTTTCATTCTGACTTTCGTTTGCATTTCTGCAGGAAGTTCAAATTCTGGGCTTATCTGCCCCACCTCAGTTCAAGATTTTTTCCATCCTGTTGAATTATGTCTTTTTCTCCTGATACTCTGGTTGAAGTTTTTGTTCTCCTTAGTCATAACAGTAAATGCAGAAAACGAATCTGTAACAAGATAGTTCTTTTTTGTGGCACATTTGGCAGTGTTCGGGGCTTACTCCTGGCTCTGTGCTCAGAGAGCAATCTTGGCGGTGCTCGGGGAACCATACGGAGTGCAAGAATCAAACATGAGTTAGAGAAACAGCAAGGCAAGAGCCCTCCCACTGTGATATTGATGTCGGTGGGTCCCACGGGTGACTTATGTGAAGCGGGGAGGAGAAAGACGGTCACTTTCTCCCCAACCACCTCTGCCACCGGGGACCCAGGGTTACTGGGTTCTTGTCTCACCTTGCAGAAAGGAATTTCAGGAGTAGACAAGCAGTGAAACAAATAGATTTTATTTGGAGGATTTTTGGAGAGGGAGAGAAAGGAATAAGTAGATAAGCGGGGGAATGGAGAGTAAGAGAGAGAGAGTAATGCGTCCAGAGAGAACGCGGGCTTCTCCGAGGGTGGAGAGAGCCCTACACACATCCCAGCATTAGACACGAAAGCATGAAACTACACATCTCAAGAGGGGAGATGCGGGCGACACATGCGCTCGGCCACGTAGGTGCAAGCAGCACATGGGCTTCTTTGTTCAAGGTGGCCTTTATAGGGTTTCTCCAACCTGCCCCCACATGCGGCTTCTTCCCAGGTAAAAGTCTGTTGCTAAGGAGGTTACCAGGGAGGTCCAAAAAGAGGAATTTCATGGGGAGGAGGCCTTTATCCATAGGGTCTGCTGATGGTCTTATCAGGCCTTTGTTTTCTGTATCCACAAGGTGGGTCATTCCTAGAATTCTTCTTCCATGAAACTTTGTTTCATTGCAAAGGGCCTTTCCTTATCTACCTGTCTACATCAAATCCCCCCTAGAGATGCCACCACCTTGAATCTTTAAGGGAGAATGGCAGAAGGTCCATCTTCTGGAGCTGCTTCATGCTGACAATGGGGGGCTGGCCCTGCCTAAGCAGGGGGTGAAATCTCATGCTACTTCAGCTTTTTAGTGGCCCTCAGCAATGAATTGGTTGGGTTCCTGAAATTATTTGAAAGAAAAGATCAGATCGATTAGACTGAGGGATATCACTTTGAAATGGTTAGACCCTTGGAGGAGTAGAAGGTCCTTTCTGACCCAGTAAGGACAATGTTGTTTGCTGTCTTAAAAAACAAGAGTTAAAACAACAGAAAGCAAAGTGACATAATGCTATACCCATATCTATCACTAAAATAATGGAAAGGAATAACTCTACCCGCAGGTTTGGTTGATAGAGAAATGACTTCCTGTGTCCAGATTTTTCTACTGGACACAGAAACACCAAGCCGTTCTCTGGCTTTCTCAGTACAGATAGGAAAAGCTTCTGCCCATACACTGAAGCTCTCAATGAGAACCAACGGGTATTTATACCTTGAATGTATGAGCATTTGATCATCTGCATAAGGTCAAGCCGCTGACCCTCCTCTAAGTTCCTTGATGCTGAACAGGTGTTAGGAGAGGAGGCTCAGGAGTTTCTCTAGGTTCATTAATGGCACAGAAAGCACAGTTCTGAATTACTTCTACCTTACTTGCTGTTCAGTTCCTTTCCATGGAAGATGGTTTTCACTGGTGTTAAAGCATAACCATTTAATAATATTCCACTGCAGACCAAAATACAAAGACAGTCTACAGAATGGGAAAGGATATTCGTCGAATACACATCTGACAAGGGGTTGATATCCAGGATATACAAAATACTGGTTAAACTCCACAAGAAGAAAACATCCAACCCCATCCAAAAATGGGGCGATGAAATGAACAGAAACTTTCTCAAAGAAGAAATCCGAATGGCAAAAAAGCACATGAGAAAATGCTCTACATCATTAATCATCAGGGAGATGCAAATCAAAACCACAATGAGATACCATCTCACACCTCAGAGACTGGCCCACATTCAAAAGAACAAAAGCAACCGATGCTGGCGTGGATGTGGCGAGAAAGGGACACTCCTTCACTGTTGGTGGGAATGTCCACTGGTTCAGCCCTTCTGGAAAACAGTATGGACGATTCTCAAAAATTTAGAAATTGAGCTCCCATTTGACCCAGCAATACCACTCCTGGGAATATATCCCAGAGAGGCAAAAATGTATAGTCGAAGTGACATCTGCACTTGTTTGTTCATTGCAGCACTCTTTACAATAGCCAGAAACTGGAAGAAACCTGAATGCCCAAGAACAGATGACTGGTTAAAGAAACTTTGGTACATCTACACAATGGAGTACTATGTAGCTGTTAGAAAAGATGAAGTCATGAAATTTACATACAAGTGGTACAATATGGAAAGTATCATGCTAAGCGAAATGAGTCAGAAAGAGAGGGATAGACATAGAAAGATTGCATTCATCTGGGGGATATAAAGTAACAAAGTATGAGATTAATACCCAAGAATAGCTGAGATCAGCACCAGGAGGATTACTCCATAACTTAGAGGCCAGCCGGGTATCCTATAGGAAAGGGCAGTTCAGATAGAGAAGGGAGCACCAAATAAAGGGTGTTTGGAGGATCCTCCCAGGAGGGGAGATGCATGTCAAAAGTAGACTATGGACTGAACATGTTTGCCACTCAATGCCTCTTTTGCAGACCACAACACCCAAAAGGAGAGAGAGAACACAGGGGATTGCCCTGCCACAGAGGCAGGGGGGGATGGGGGGATGGGGGTGGGGGGATATTATCCATGGTCGTGGAAAATGGGCACTGGTGGAGGGATGGTTTTCTGATCATTGTATAATCGAAACCCAAGCACAAAAAATTGTAAATCTACAACTGTACCTCATGGTGTTTCCCCCCCAAAAAAATATATATATATATATATATATATATATATATATATTCCACTGCATTGGTCCAGGAGTTACCAACTTTCCTTGTTGGGTAAATCATCCACCAACTTCCTTTTGAAAATCTCTAATGTCCACTATGCCCACTGTTCCTCTTCTGCAGAACATTCTGACTTAGAGGAAATACTCTCTGGTGTTAATCCCATGACGCAACAAAAATTAAGAGCTGTTAACATCCTTGTTCTCTGCAAACGATTGTTCACAGAAAATGAGATGCAATACAAAAAGTATAGAAAGAATATTCACAGTATTTTAGAACTAGATATTAATCCATTCTAATTGAACCAGTTTAGATGCTTTTCTCGACACTGTGGCCAATGCACAGGCTGGGGGAAAGCAATTCTGTACTTTGAGATGAGCTTCACCCTAGTAAAGCTCTGGCTTCCAATGCTCTGATCAGACTAGTAACAGCATGTATAACATTGAGTTCCTTTACACATTAGGCTGTTTACCTACAGAGAGTAAACCAAGTTTTATCTAAATTTCCCAAAGAGGGGTACCTTTTAGATCAAGATGAAATACATTTCTTCAATCACCTCTGTAGAATTAGAATCTGATTCTTTCAAAAAGCAAGTTGCAGAAACATGGTTTTCTCTCCACCTTCATTTTAAAACTTTGCAAGATAGTTTAACAAACCTGGCTTGTTCTTTTGCATAAACACAGTAAGCTTAGAGAACTCTCCATTTGGGATACCCCATTATTTACTGAGAAGTCCTGGGGATCGGCTAAAGACAGGAGACACACCAAGAGTGGCATTAATCTGATTTGGCACGTCAGAGCTACCCAGGCCTGGCCAGAAGATGTCCCGCGATGAACTGGATGGATGGCTTTGAGCCTTCAGGTTGACCTGGATGTAGCTTTGGCCCTCATTTTCCACAGAGATGTCATGGCAGAAAGGAGTCCATCCTATCCCTTCTTCAGGGCTGGGAGAAATCCTGGTTTCCAGGTTTTTCCTTGACGCTGAGAGTAGGCCCAGACTGAATTAGTCATTGCAGAGTCCTGGATTCCTCATTCTCCACAGCAGTGATGATTTACAGTCTTTCCTTGAGCTGGCCTGCCTGTAGGTTCGCCCTGAGGTTTGTAGGGTATATGAAACAGTACTTGTTAAATCCCTGCTCCTGTCATTTAGACAGATCCCCTGACTGTTCCCTGGAAGAGGGCTTTGGGGTCCCATAGTTGGTTTTTCCTGTCTGCATGAGGGGTAGACCCTATTACAGAGAGGAAAGACTTATCTGGATTTATGCAAACCAACATAGTGCCATGAAACATCAAAAAACATACTGAAGGTACAGAAGAAGAGAAAAGCAAGCATTTCAATTTACTCACACAGATGTAATACACCTGTTTGCTGTGGGTCCTAGTCAAAAGAAGCTAAAATCTGTAGAGATAAAGCATACAGTTTAACATCATGTTTTCATTCCCATGTTGAAAACCTTAATTTCCCATTAATAAGAGCACTGTACCAGGAGTCCAGAGTACAGTTTAACATGTCTAATTCATTTAACCCCATGTCAAAAAACCCTGGATTTCCTGCAACTTTTGAAAATTATCTAAGAGCACTGTAACAGGAGTCCGGAAAATCCACCTATCATCTTTTCCATAGATCTTACTGAAAAGGTACTAGAACAATTCTGCATGTGATTTAAAGAGTTTCTTATAACAAAACAATTTGATCAGTTCCTTTTCTTAAAACAACCTCAAACCTCATATACACATTCCTTTGACATACGTTCTGTACTGGATTCCTTTCCTTTTTCTCACTGATGTCTCCATCCATTATCTTTCTGACTTAAGACACACATCTATATTCCTAATAGTCATCCCACAAGTTTAAACTCTTATTTTACTGAACTTGGTACAATATGATCTACCAAGTTTAGACACTAGTTACCAATCATCTCATTTAACATGACAAAACTACTCTGCAGTACCATTTCAAAAGCATTACATCAGTTTCTATAGGTATTTAAAAGGCTTTAGAGATACTCCCAAAAGTTCTTACAATATATATTCACTGGGCAAAAGTTCACTTCACATTAGAAATTAACCAAGAGACATCTTAGAATTCTTAGATTTCTAGGAAAACACAAATACAAAATGATTAAAGCACTCCTAGATTACCATGGAACAGAAAGGATTTCACACATTTCTCTGAGGGTCAGGACGAGGTTGATACCTGGTGACAAGGCTTGGCATGAAATAAAGTTATCATAATACTAGCATGCATTTTCAAATGCTGGACAGGCTGATTAACAATACAGTTATCTCATACTTTCACCAAGGTGCAATGCTATGGCTTCAGACTATCAAGATGACATCTGAGATCACTCGTAATTCTTTGCTAGGTACCTTTAGAAATTTTAGTTCCCAAAAGTCTCAGAGATCAAATAAAACCACTGGTAGGATAAGTTTTGCAACCAACTTTATAACTCTAGAAACTCATATTTTAAAATAAACATGAACCTGTTTTTATGTACCACATTATTTCAACTCACAAGATTTTCTAGGTCAAATATTCTAATCCAATGCAGATACAAATATGTACATTGATATAACAGCATAAAACCTTTGAACCGCCAATGAATATAAAACATGATAAAACCCTTCTTTGGCTTCATTTCAATAGTTCTTGTCCCTTAGTTATTTCAATCATAAGCTTTCTACACCAGATACTTTTACCAATTCCACAAGAATACAAACACACTTTCAGACACAGAAAAAGCCCTTTCGTTTTTACCGAACTTTGATATCAGCATAGAAAAAAGCACTTGGACTGTCAATGTTTATGGTAACCTAAGAAAACTATTTATTAATATGAGGAAACTTTATTTTAGTGGCTTATGTAGCTCTATTGTTTGTAAAACAGCTAAATTCCTCATTACAATTGGCTGAGACTTGTAAGATAAAGCCTTGCATTCTCTGAACTTTATTTCACTTTAGTTTCAGGCTCTAGTTCCACAGCTCTTCTAGATAGTACAGATTCTTAAGTTCAAAAGGATTTCTAATCCTGTTAGTAATCATTAACATTCTTCTAATAAGAAATCTAGATTGAGAATTCTGCTTTCTCTGTAGGCTCAAACTTCTGATAAGAAATCTTCGTTTAAAGCTCGTCTAGCAAGTTCCAAAAACAACTGCATTCCTTCAATCACTGAGTTGCATATCACTGACTTCTCTAGAATTTCTACTTCTGATTTCAACCTGGTTCCAGCACTCGAGTGTTCCAGACAGACAGACAGACAATGAACTGACTAAAGACCACCACACGTACATGTACACACATCTGCAGTTGATTGATCGATCTGACCCTTCAAAAATGGCAGGGAGAAAACTGATGGACTGAGGAAGGAAGGGCAGTCCCCAGGCCAAAGAAGCCCTGTCGGCCAATTGGGAACACTGCTTGCCGTTTCCCAGCCTAACCAGACAGTCTCCTGTTTGTTACAAAAATGGGTCAAGAAAGCGCTTTTGTTGATATAAGCGAGCAAAATAAACTATGACAAAGCAGTTGAAACCTAAGGTTCTCAGATGTTACCATATTTTGATCGAGGCTAGTTCTGAGGCAGGGAGCTGGTATCTTCTTATCAGACATGGGGATAGGCTACATTCGTGACACTTCTTTGTTTCTGTGATCAAACAATTAATCATATGATCTTGCATTTGTCCTGCCTCCTCTGCTTTGATGATCCTATTTCTTTTGTTACCTGCAAAGATCTGACTGCAAAAAGATCTGGTAATGCAAACTGCCACTCACTGGCCATCTTTCTCCAAGTTCTAGCTTATACTCAGGCCACGTGGTGTTACAGAGGTCAACAAGACCTCTTATTTAAGCCTTCTAGCTTCAGGCTCCTCCGGTGTTTTAACAAGCAACCCAAAGGAGAATATTTAGATACTGATGTAGAATTTCCCATATCTCCTAAGTGTCAGCAATAACCTATGAAAGGGAGGGAAAAGAAAAATCTAAGGTAGGATAACTCCTTAGCAAGCTCTCCTCCTAATACTTTCTCCCAAGGGACTTTGTCCCCTTGTGAAGTGTTGTGGTTCTAGAGAGAGCGTAGACACAACCACAACTGCATGCTGGCCCGTGGTGTTGTGGTTCTAGAGAGAGAGCAGACACGACCACAACTGCATGCCGACCCATCAGAAAAATCTCTCAAGAAAGGACGTCTCCTTTAGAGATTTCTGAGTCACCCCAGGCGTCCCTGGGGCCTGCCTCCCGAGCGTCCTCACAACCATGGCTTGCACGTGTGGAGCCATACCTAGAGTGCCATGGGTTTCCAAGAAGCCTATTAAGGGGAGAAGAGAAAGGTTCTGCCTTTCTTAGCTTGCCACTTATTCCAATGCTCCCTGCTGACTTGCTTTCTTCCACAAACTTCTTGCCTGTCTTTTTACTGCTTGTTTTTCTCTGCTTCACTTTGCCTGTGCTGGAGCGATAGCACAGCGGTAGGGCGTTTGCTTTGCAGGCAGTCAACATGGCCGACCGGAGTTCGATTCCTCCGCCCCTCTCGGAGAGCCTGGCAAGCTACCGAGAGAGTATTGCCCACACGGCAGAGCCTGGCAAGCTCCCCATGGCGTATTCGATATGCCAGACACAGTAACAACAAAGTCTCCAATGGAGACGTTACTGGGCCCACTCGAGCAAATCGATGATCAACGGGAGGGCCTTTACCTTACTTTACTTACACTTTGCCTAGTGCTAAACCTTCTGACATCCTCCATTAGCATTTGAATTGACCTCTAGCTGATTCTGCTGAAACTGCTTGGGGAAAGACATTTTTACTGAGAAATTGATCTGCCTTAGTTTCCCACGATCTTCACACCATTGGGCTTTCCTCCCGTTCCTCCCATAGTGGACAGTGACAGGAGACAGACAAAGGAGGGGTGCCTCTTTGCAGAGACCATTCAGATGCTTGCCTGGCCGGTGGAGAACTTACCCTTAGTGGTTCAGCATTGTGACTTGCGACCGGCAGCTACGCCAGTGCCACCATTGACCATATGTTCTCCGTGGAATCACAGGCAGCCCACTCGAGCTCCGTGACTTTAGGGGGACTTTAAGAGTGCCAGGTCATGGAGGTACAAAATCATGCCCGATAGGAGGACCTATCAGGGTGCTCATACACACACATTCATACAGAGGTTATCACATTCCTCCCCCTTCCCCCCTAGAGATTTCCAAGGGAGCATACCTCCACAGCAGATTTTCCAAAGATGACCTCCTTCCTCGTGGACTTCTTCACTGCCTGTCCCTTCGTGGTCATCAACTGATGTTGGTGGGCCCCACGGGTGACTTATGTGAAGCGGGGAGGAGAAAGACGGTCACTTTCTCCCCACCCGCCTCTGCCACCCGGGACCCAAGGTTACTGGGTTCTTGTCTCGCCTCGCAGAAAGAAATTTCAGGAGTAGACAAGCAGTGAAACAAATAGATTTTATTTGGAGGATTTTTGGAGAGGGAGAGAAAGGGATAAGTAGATAAGCGGGGGAATGGAGAGTACGAGAGAGAGAGAGAGAGAGAGAGAGAGAGTGTAACGCGTCCAGAGAGAACGCGGGCTTCTCCGAGGGTGGAGAGAGCCCCTACACATATCCCAGCATTAGACACGAAAGCATGAAAGTACACATCTCAAGAGGGGAGATGCGGGCGACACATGTGCTCGGGCACACATGTGCTCGGCCACATGGGCGCAAGAAGCACATGGGCTCCTTTGTTCAAGGTGGCCTTTATAGGGTTTCTCCAACCTGCCCCCACCTGGGGCTTCTTCCCAGGTAAAAGTCTGTTGCTAAGGAGGTTACCAGGGAGGTCCAAAAAGAGGAATTTCATGGGGAGGAGGCCTTTATCCATAGGGTCTGTGGATGGTCTTATCAGGCCTTTGCTTTCTGTATCCACAAGGTGGCTCATTCCTAGAATTCTTCTTCCATGAAACTTTGTTTCATTGCAAAGGGCCTTTCCCTATCTACCTGCCTACATCACAACCATTATTGCCATACTGGTCCCTACTCTATCCTAAGTATCCTCTGTCCCCCACACTTGTGGTTGTTTCCAACCATTGACAAGGCCTCCTGGCCCCCATTTTTCTAGCCTTGGATATCAATCTCGTGTGTGTGTGTGTGTGTGTGTGTGTGTGTGTGTGTATTATGGGCTGGAGCCATAGCACAGCGGTTAGGGCATTTGCCTTGCACGCAGCAACATGGCCAACCCGAGTTCAATTCCTCCGCCCGTCTCGAAGAGCCTGGCATGCTACCAAGAGTATCTCGCCCGCAAGGCAAAGCCTGGCAAGCTACCCGTGACATATTCAATATGCCAAACACAGTAACAACAAGTCTCACGATGGAGACGTTACTGGACCCGCTCAAGCAAATCGATGAACAACGGGAGGACTGTGACCATATATATTATATTCCACAAAATGTGTGCTTACTTATATTTGTGAAGGGACTTGGGAACCATATCCAGCAGTGCTGAGGCTCCTCCGAGCTCTGCTCAGGCATCACTCCTGGAGGGGATACTGGGGACCATATGAAGTGCCAGGGAAAGGAATCTGGGTTTGCTGCTTGCTAGGCATCAGCCTTGCCCCAGGGCTCTCTCTCCAATCTAGAGTTTACTGACTTACAACCTAGTATTACAGAATATTCACAGTACGATGTAATATTTGGATATCCTGCAAAGTAACCATGATTCATGTATAGACCGTTTGAATTCCCTACCATAGATTCTAAAGTCAAGGACTGCTATTGGGTATTATGTAGGCTAAAATTAACGGTCTTGCTCAAGCTCTTTCTCTAGAAAAATCAAACTGAGGAGACGTGTGTCAAACGTACAGGAGTTGGTGCTTATAAACATCTTTGGATCTGTTAATTTTGGGTTAATAATATAGCAACTTCCAGTTTCTTTCCCAGACTTTATGGATTGATGGTGTTTGTACTGCATGGTGTCTTTTCAGTTTCATCTCGTGAAATAGCTATGGAGAATCACTGAAGGTATTCATTTTAGGCTACGTTTATTTGGAAGCTTTGCAATAATACAATAAAGGTTTTATTTGTTTTGGGTTTTTTTTTTTTTTGCTTTTTGAGTCACACCTGGTGATGCACAGGGGTTACTCCTGGCTCTTCACTCAAGAGTTACTCCTGGCGGTGCTCAGGGGACCATGTGGGATGCTGGGAATTGAATCCGGGTCTGCTGCGTGCAAGGCAAACGCCCTACCCGCTGTGCTATCTCTCCAGCCCCCTGTTTTGACTTTTTTTTACCTTTAAACCTCACCAGTGGTTTTTTTTTCATTTTTTATAATTTTATTTATTGAATCACCATGAGACCAGTTACAAAGCTTTCGGGTTTAAGTCTTGGTCATACAATCAAACATCCGTACCTTCACCAGTACCCATTCTCCACCACCAAAAACCCTAGTATACCCCCATCCCACACCCTCTCCTTACCTGTGGAGGAGATGATTTCCACATTACTCTCTCTCTACTTTGATTACATTCAAAATTTTGACACCGGACCCACCATTATTATTTTGGATTTTACCCCAACACTCAGATCTCCTGAAAAGGCAACAGTAGACAATTTGTTTTCTATTCCTGGTTTTAAATAACATATGATGTCATGTGGCTGCAGTAGTGGTTGCGCGATTTTGGAATTCCAAAATTTTAACAATTAAATCTGGAGGGATTTCTTGCCAAAACCCGCTGGGTTCCGAGATTTGTTCCTGAGTCTCTGGGATCATGGCCGTTAAGCAGCTTGATCAAAGCCAGAAAGGCCTTTAGTGGGCGGTGACTAGGGGTCTTGTTGGGATGGGGAGGAAAGGGCTGGTCCCACCCCCATCCCGTGAGGCCCCACATGTCTCATCACTGAGGGCCCAAACCTGACAGTCCAATGGCCTCTGGAGGATGGCGGCCACCGAGCCACCAAGGGGGAGCAGGTGGAGGGACAGCACCCTTTCCTCCCTGGAATGGCCCAGCGACAGTAACTAACTGCAGGGTCTGGATGCATTTCTGCCAAAAGCCACTGTATTCCTAGATTTGTTTCGGAGTCTCTGGGATCATGGCCATTAAGTAGCTTAATCAGGAGCCAGAGAGGCCATTCGTGGGTGGTGACTTGGGGTCTTGTTGAGACTGGGAGAAAAAGGCCGGCTCCACCCCCATCCCATGAGGCCCCACGTATCTGGTCACTGTGGGCCCAAACCTGACTGTCCAATGGCCTCTGGCGGATGGTGGCCACTGAGCCGCCAAGGGGGAGCAGGCGCAGGGACAGCACCCGTTCTCCCCTCGGGCGGCCCGGCAACAGTAACCTATTGTGCGGTCCTGACGCATTTCTGCCAAAAGCTGCTGAGTTTCGAGATTTGTTTCTGAGTCTCTGGGATCATGGCTGTTAAACAGCTTGATCAGAAGCCAGAGAGGCCGTTTGTGGGTGACGACTTGGGATCTCATTGGGGAGGAAAGGGCCAGCTCCACCCCCATCCCATGAGGCCCTACGTGTCTCGTCACTGTGGGCCCAAACCTGATTGTCCAGTGGCCTCTGGAGGATGGCAGCCAGAGGGGTGCCAGGGGGAACAGGCCAAGGCACAAAATCTATTCCCACCTGGAGTGGACCAGCGCCTGTAACTTACTGCAGGGACTCGACACATTTCTGCCAAAAGCTATTGGGTTTCGAGATTTGTTTCTGAGTGTCTGGGATCATGGCCACTAAGCAGTTCAATCAGGAACCAGAGAGGCGATGCCTCCAAATATATAGCTGAACTGGAGATGTTTTGTGGGTGTGTCTCCCACATACCTAACTTTTGCCTATTTACTTTCTTGGTAAACTCTGCCCCACGTTTTTGGGGTCTGGCCCAAAGCACGGCAGCAATTTGGGGGTACCTGGAAGTCTGAAGGTGCCATCAGGATGGGTATTAGTCTCCTATTTTGTTACTTAATGTTCCCCAGATGAATGCAATCTTTCTATGTCTGCCTCTCTCTTTCTGGCTCATTTCGCTTAGCATGATATTTTCCATGTAGTACCATTTGTATGTAAATTTCATGATTTCATCTTTTCTAACAGCTACATAGTACTCCATTGTGTAGATGTACCAAAGTTTCTTTAACCAGTCATCTGTTCTCAGCACTCAGGTTTTTTCCAGATTCTGGCTATTGTAAACAGTGCTGCAATGAACAAACAAGTGCAGATGTCACTTCGAGTATACATTTTGGCCTCTCTGGGATATATTCCCAGGAGTGGTATTGCTGGGTCAAATAGGAGCTCAATTTCTAATTTTTTGAGAATCGACCATACTGTTTTACAAAAGGGCTGAACCAGCCGGCATTCCCACCAGCAGTGGAGGGTCCCTTTCTCGCCACTTCTGCGCCAACTCTGGTTGCTTTTGTTCTTTTGGATGTGGGCCAGTCTGTGTGGTGTGAGATGATATCTCATTGTGGTTTTGATCTGCATCGCCCTGATGATTAATGATGTAGAGCATTTTCTCATGTGCCTTTTAGTCACTTAGATTTCTTCTTTGAGAAAGTTTCTGTTCATTTCGACGCCCCATTTTTGATGTGGTTCAATGTTTTCTTCTTGTGGAGTTCAACCAGTACTTTGTATATCCTTGATATCAACCCTTTGTTGGATGTCTATTGGGTGAATATCCTTTCCCATTCTGTAGACTGTCTTTGTACTTTGGTTACTGTTTCTTTTGAGGTGCAGAAGCTTCTTAGTTTAAAGTAGTCCCATTGATCTATCTCTGTTTTCACTTGCTTGACCAGTGGCATGACATCTTTGAAGATACCATTCGCTTCGATGTCATGGAGGGTTTTGCCAACCTTGTCTTCAATGTACCTTATGCCATTCTGACAATACTTATGGATTCCCGTCTGATGTAGAGGTCTTTCATCCATTTTGATCTTACTTTTGTACATGGTGTTCGGCAGAGATCTGAGCCCACTGTTTTGCATGTAGCTGTCCAGTTTTGCCAGCACAATTCGTTAAAGAGGCTTTCCTTGCTCCACTTCACATTTCTTGCTCCCTTCTCAAAGATTAGATGATCATATGTCTGGGGGAAGATGTCAGTATATTCAACTCTGTTCCACTGGTCTGCAGCCCTGCCTTTGTTCCAGTACCATGCTATTTTAGTTGTTACTGCTTTGTAGTAGAGTTTGAAGTTAAGGAGGTTGATTCCTTCCATTTTCTTTTTCCCAAGAATTGCTTTAGCTATTCTTGGGGGCTTATTGTTCCATACGAATTTCAGGAGTGTTTGCTCCATTTTTAGTTGAAAAATGTCATGAGTATCGTTATAAGGATCACACTGAATTTGTACAATGCTTTGGGAAGTATTGCCATTCTGACAATGTTAATTCTCCCGATCCATGAGCAGGGGATATCTTTCCATTTTCTCATGTCCTCTTTTATTTCATGAAGTAGCGTTTTGTAGTTTTCTTTGTACAGGTTCTTTACTTCCTTAGTTAAGCTGATTCCTAGGTACTTGATTTTCTGGGTCACAATTGTGAACGGGATTGTTTTTTTCATGTCACTTTCTTCTCTCTCACAATTTGCATATAGGAAAGCCCTGGACTTTTGGGTATTGATTTTACAGCCTTCAACTTTACTATACAAGTCTATTGTTTCTAGGAGTTTCTTGGTAGAGGTTTTAGGATTCTCTAAGTATAGTATCATATCATCTGCGAATAGTGAGAGCTTGATTTCTTCCGTTCCTACCTGACTGCTCTTAATATCTTTTTCTTGCCTAACCGCTATTGCAGTACTATATTGAACAGCAGTGGAGAGTGTGGGCATCCTTGTCTCGTCCCTGATCTTAGGGGGAATGCTCTCAGTTTTTCCCCATTGAGGATGATGCTTGCTGTAGGCTTGTGGTAAATGGCTTTAACTATATTGAGGAAAGTCCCCTCTATCCCCATTTTGGCGAGGGTTTTCATCATAAACGGGTGCTGGATCTTGTCAAATGCTTTCTCTGCATCTATTGATATGATCATATGGTTTTTATCCAAGATAATTTTTAATAAAAAAATAAAGTCCTAAAATTATGTTTATATTTTTAAAAAGAGAAGTAGCACACGCAGTGGAGAACTGAGTGAGGGCCCTGTAGGAGGCTGCCAGCTCCGCCACGCCTCCCTCCAGTGGAACAGGTTCAGGAGCTCAGCAGTTACTCCTCCGCCTGCAGAGGGGCCCCTGGGAGCCCCATGTCCCCAAGGTGCCCAGGGCCCTTGGCTGTCCTCCCAGGTGGGGACAAGCGCAGGAAGTGACAGGCCCTCCTGGGGGGCGGGGGGGCATTGCTTGCTTGTTTGCTTATTAGAGCCTACAGCTTTAATGAGCCAGCAGGGATGCCCCAGGGCGTGAGGCGCCTCTGAGTGCCTCAGAGCTGCCGAGGGAACCCGAGCACTTACAAGCTCCTGGCAAGCTCCTCAGAAAGCTAGGGAGCTGCTAACATTGCTAATGAGAGGCCAGACCTGCGATCTCCACCCTCAACTTTTCACATGCTCTGTCCGTACACTCTCACACACATGCAAACACACCTACATGCAAACCACATACACAAGCAAATACAAATGCACACTTACAAACACATACACATACATGCAAACACACAAATGCACATGCATGCACATAAACACAAGCATACACAAACACTTCAAACACAAACACATAACTACAAGCCACACATATATGCATATGAACACATACAAACACAAACAAGTATACACAATTAATATATACAAACACATAAAAATGCACAAATACAAACACGCACTTGCAAATACAAACACATACACATGTACACAGACAAGCATACATACAACACACACAAACATACATGACTATACACATATACAAACATACACACATATACGCATACACACTGCCCTGCAATTTCCAAGTTATTTCAGTTTGTTTTTAATAAAGCACCGTGATTTGCAAAGATATTAATAGATAAGGGTTTTTTTTTCAAAATTGTATTTGTGTTGAGTTTTTTTCCAATTTTGTTTTAAGGATCATAAAATAAGCAAAAATTTCAAAATTCTTTATTCCATAGGTAGCCAATTAGAAGAAACAGGATTAGGAGGAAATGTTTGAAGTGTTTTGACAAAAGGGTCAGGCAGAAGTCTGGAGAGAGGCAGCGAGAAACAAACCCCATAGGCAGAGGTGAGAGGCATCTCAGAACCACATTTTATGGGTAACGGGAGGGGGGTCCCCACTGACCCTCCCTGGATGAGACAGGAAAGACCAAGCTGACATTTGCAGAATGGTCAGGACCCCAGTCGTCTTCTGAACCCGAGGCAGCTTGCGCACTGTCTTCTACCATCCTCCGGCTTATTAAAGCAATGTTGAGTTCCATGACAGGGGATTGTTGAGTTTTAGACATGCAACTTCCCACCACGGATCCCACTACCAGAATCACCATCGCCCCACTGGAGTCCCCAGGTTCACTGTCACCCTCCAGCCCACCACTTGGACAGGCGCGTTTTGAGTTTGGCAGTCATAATCTGGATCTGGCATTTTCCGTGTTATTGACTCGGGACTGGCTCTAGAGCTGGGCCACTCCTCCACATCACTGATGTGTGTTTCTGTGCTCAAATGTCTTTCAATTTCTTTCCGTCTTACTAATGCTCTTTTATTATTTTATTTTATTTTTAGGGGTGGAGGAATAGTACAAAGGTATGCTGCCTTGCATGAGACCAACCCAGGCTCTATCCAAGGCATCCCATCGGGTTCCCCAAGCACTGCCAGGAGTAATCTTTGAGTGCAAAGGCAGGAGGAATCTCTGAGCATAGCCAGGAGTTACCCAAAAAGCAAAAAATAAAAATAATTTTTTTGGGGGTCACACCCAGCGATGCTGGTTCATGCACTCAAGAATTACTCCTGGCAGTGCTCAGGAGACTCTATGGGATGCTGGGAATCAAACCTGGGTCAGCTGCATGCACAGGAAATGCCCTACCAACTGTGCTATCACTCCAGCCCAAAACTATATTATTTTTAATATATTTGTTTGGATGATAGTTATATGATTCACAACACTGTTCTTGGTGCTTTCGTGGACACATAATTCCAACACCACACACATCACCATTGATTTTCTATAGCATTAGTGTTGCGGGAAAGAATTTACAAGGACCTTGGCCCGACCTCCCAGCTCTGGGAGCTGCGGGGCCCAGAGTGGAGAGAGGGGTTACTCTTGGCAGGAAAAGAAAGGCAGACCTAAGTCTGACCCAGACTTACCAGGAATGCTGCCTTCCCTCCCAGAAAAGAATTTCAGAAAGAGACAAATAGTGAAGTCAAAAAGTTTTAACTTAGAGTTAAAGGGGAGAGAGAAAGAGAGGAGAGAAGAGAGAGAGAGAGAGAGAGAGAGAGAGAGAGAGAGAGAGAGAGAGAATGAGAGAGAGATGCATTCAAGAGAGAACTTGGGCTTTTTAGTCAGTCACCCTATATTTCCCACCCCACCCCACCCCCACCCCCACACACAGTATTGGGGGCACACTGTTTGCCTTGCAGAATGATTATGTAGGTTTTCTCCCAAACCGCCATGTGTGGGATTTTCACACTAGATTAAAAAAAACCTTGGTATTGTTGTTTTGGTTTGTTTTGCTTAATTTTCAGTTTGCTTGTTTTTGTTTTGGGACCACACCCAGTGGTGCTCAGGATTTACTTCTGACTCTACACTCAGGAATCTTTCCTAGCGGGGCTCGGATGACCACTTGGGATCGCACTGGGTTCGGCCCTGTGCAAGGAAGGGCCCTCCCGCTGTGCTATAGCTTGGGCCCCAACATTTGAAACGTTCGATGGTCCATCTTCATTTCCTATCACATTCTCCTGCTGGATCTTCTTTCCGAAAAGGGGTCCAGCCTTTACTGGACCTGGGCTGGTGCCACTTAGAGTCTTAGCAGGCCTTAGTTCCTGTGTCCACAAAGTGGGTCCAGCCATAATATGTTTTTCTACTTTAGAGTTGGAGAAAGAGTCACTTCTTCAAACCCCATCTTGGTTTAATTACTTCCCAAGAAGTCATTGCCCAGGGTTCCTGCTGACAATCTATCTACTACTTCATTTTGTTTCCACTTGGGGTGTGGAGGGGGCCATACTTGACAACACAGTGCTCAAGAGTTATTTTTCATTCTGTGCTCAAGGATTGCTCCTGGTGATGCCCAGGGAGCCACACGAGGCGTGGGGGATGAACCTGGGATTGGGCCCACATAAGGCAAGAACCTTAAGCCCTGTTCTATCTCTCCAGCCTACATATGACTTCCTTGGTGCAAAAGTTACTTGAGGTCCTAGAAGTTCTGAAAAATCTTTGGGAGCTAGAGAGACAGTACATTCAGTAAGGTGATGGCCTTGAACACACCCATTGGGTTCTATCCCCAGGTCCCCTGACCCCTGCCAGGAGTGCTCACTCCCCTCCCCCCCCAAAAAAAGAAGAAACTTTCACCACTCCTCAACTGTAGCCAAGAATAAAAATTACCCCAGATTTGGACTTTTTACAATGACCTATCAAAGAAAACAATCTATTTGACAGAGCAAACATATTTGGTCTTGTTTTTGTTTTGTTTTGTTTGGGAGGGTGTGCTCAGGGATCACTCCTGGCAGGAATCAGGGACCACATATGATGCAGGGGATAGAACCAAGGTCAGCTGCATGCAAAGCAAGAGTCCTGCCTTCTGTAATCCTCTCTGGCTCATGCTGTTCTTTTAGACATAAACAGTTCCACAGACTTCCAAGCCCAGATCATGTTTCCCTGAGACTCTGGAAAAATGCAGCAAACCAGCAACAAACCAACAGGAGCCTAGTGCCACCGATGAAAGCCCACTTTCCCTCTATCGCCGCCAACATCGGAAACTGCTGCTTCTTTGCAATGATAGCTGAGTCTCGCCTCTCCTTAGAACCAGATAAGTGCATTGAGAGATGGGGGTGTGTGGCTTCATCGTAGAGCACATACCGGCATGGGTCCAATCCCCTGAGGTTGATACCAACCACAGCCTCCAATTCCTCAGACCCTTCCCCCAAATTACCAACTAAGCCCCAGTGCTTTCTCTCCTTTCTAATACTGACATACACCCCCCACAGCTCCCAGTGGTGTGGCCAGAATATGTGGCCACCCCCAGCAGTCCTTCGTGGCAGCTCCCAACTTAGTGCTCAAGCACTGCTCCCGGCTATACTCCGGGACCATGAATACTGGGAAGCAAGCCTGCACCCCAACCTGTTTAGCTAATTCCCTGATACTGTGATTTATAGTACAAAATCGTATTCTTTATTTACCCTTATTCCTAGCACAGGGAACCCCAGCAAGGGCTTTTTCTAATTTATCTTTGCTTCTTTTGTTGTCTGATTGGTTTTCGTGGGGAGGGAGTTTGGGGCACACCAGCCATGCTCAAGCCTACTTCTGGCTCTGTACTCAGAGTCACTAGCAAGACAAGCACCTTCACTCAATACTATCTCTAAAGCCCTGGGAAGTTTTCTTGGTTCTGTGAAGGAAGCACTTTTGGGAAAGTCGCTAAGTCACTCAGGCTGTGAAGGTCATTTGTCAGGGGAAACCAAAGTAAACAAAGGTTGCATCTTCGAGACCTCCCTGGATTTGCCCATGGCTTGACCCAATAATTCACCAAGGGCCTATGTACTGAAGCTCCAGAACATGCAGACTGTCTGGTCTGAGAGAGCCTCTGAGCTGGGGGATGGGTGGAGACTTGAGAGGATGGAAAGTAGCTGAGCCAGAAGAGGGCAGGGCTCAGACGGCTTCCCTTTCTAGGTTCTGCTGCAACCCTTCAGCTGACTCTTAACCCCTAATCTTCAAGACGCTTCTGCAGAGCCTGGACCCAGAGCATGGTACAGCGAGGAGGGTTGCCTTGCATGCGGCCAACCCCGGTTTGATTTCCAGCATCCATAGGGTCCCCTGAGCACCTCCAGGAGTAATTCTTGAGTGCAGAGCCAGGAAGAACCCCCGAGCTGGGCAGTTGTGACCAAAAAAGAAAAAAATACAAAAACAATATCCAAAGAACCCTTCCTAAGGAAGGAAGAACCATAGTAGGAAGGTTCTGGAGAGAGCATATTGGGTAGAGGGTTTCCCTTGCACGAGGCTGGCTGGAGCTAGAGCCCCATCATCCCACAGGTGTGCCCTAAGCCTTCCAGGAGCGACTTCTGAATGCAGAGTCAGGATTAAATCCTCCGACTGTGCTATCGTTCCGGCCCCATGTTTCTAAGAGAATAAATGATTGTTCAAAGAGTCTACGACAACCACGGTGAGCTTTGGGCCGCTGGGGAGCTGTGGACAGTCACAGAGAGTGTCACTGTTTCGCCTTACAAGCGGCCAACATGGCCGACCGGAGTTCGATTTTTCCGCCCCTCTCGGAGAGCCCGGCAAGCTACCAGAGTATTCGATATGCCAGACAAAGTAACAACAAAGTCTCCAATGGAGACGTTACTGGGCCCGCTCGAGCAAATCCTGGTATCTACGAGCCCAAAAACACGGAAAGAGTCCTTCCATCCTGTGTCTCCTCCTTTCAGGTCCATAATGTCACTATGGTTCCTGTAGGTGCAAGCAGGGGTGGGCTCAGCGACTGCACCCATGGGAGGCAGACTGGGTGGGTTTGCAGGCGCACACACAACTCACAGACCTCCCACCTTGAACGCACGCTCCATACTGCGATACCACAGACGGCCAGCAGGGGGCGGGCCCACCACGGCAAAGGGGCCACACGCGCTCCAGACTGCAATACCGCAGACGGCCAGCAGAGGGTGGGCGCACCGCGGCAAAGAGACCACACGGGCTCCGAACTGCGATACCGCAGACGGCCAGCAGGGAATGGGTGAACCGCTGCGTAGGGGCCCGAGGGATCCAAACAGGCCCGTGGGGTCCCAAGCAACTTCCACCCGAGCGATGTGCATCGGGATTAGATTCGATTTACTGCGGGGAGGGCGCTTGTCTTGCACGAGGCCCACCAGGACCCACCGCCCCCCCCCCACGGGCACCCTAAGGACTCCCCAAGGGGACTTGGGAGTGACCCTGAGCGCAGAGCCAGGGGTTGGACCCGAGATCCAGGGTGTGCACATCAAACAAAAATTTTTGAAAAAAACAAGATTGGAGGAGTGGGCAAGCTAAATAGATAAAGTTTGGGGGCAGGGGTGTAACTGGGCTGCAGAGCACCGGCCTAGCAGGTCTGAGTCCACGGATTTGATTCCAAGCTCCTGGATCAGGCACCAGAGTCACCCACCCCGCCACCGGAACTCACAGTTTCAACTGGGAGGAGGGCTGCGGGAGGCAGGGGGGGCAGGAGGCTGAGAGGTGCAGGAGGAGCAGGAGCGCAGCCTTCCTCACAGGCCACAGAACCACGCCCCCAGCACCCCCAGAGTCGTGCCCTGAGCACTGCAGGTGGGAACAAAAGGAAAGAAACTGTGGGATACTGTGTATCTGACCCTGACTAGCCTCAGGCTCCCTTCTTATTTTATGTCACTGTCAATGTCCTCTCATTGTTCATCAATTTATCAATTTTGCTCAGTAACATTGTGAGACTTGTTACTGTATTTGGAATAACGAATGCATCAAGGGTAGCTTGCCTGGCTTTGCCATGCAGGTGAGATACTCTAGGTAGCTTGCCAGGCTCCCCGAGAGGGGCGTAGGAATCAAACTCTAGTCGGCCGTGTAGGAAGCGTGCAAGGCAAACGCCCTACCTTCTGTGCTATGTATGTAACATTTGCCTGTTTATTTTCTTGGTAAACTCTGCCCCAAATTTTTGGGGGTTGGCCCAAGGCATGGCAGCAATTTGGGGGTACATGGAAGTCTGAAGGCGCCATCAGGCTGCTGATGCACTCGCCTCATAGGTACAGACTGACCTGCTGGTGGCACCATACCCCCAACCCAGTGCTTCTTACGGTTTACTCCTGCCTCTGCACTTAGCGATTGCTCCTGCCGGGGCACAGATGACTGCATGGGATTCCTGCGATTGAACCCAGATCAGCCACATGCAAGGTAAGAACCCTACTCACTGTACTACCTCTTTAGCCCAAGATAAACACTTTTAAGAAAATGGTATACAGGCACAGAGCAATAGTTCAGCTGGGAGGGCATGTGCTTTGGCCAATCTGGCTTCAATCCCTGACGTTCCGTATAGTCTGCCCAAGCACTGTCAGGAGTGATTCCTGAGTGCAGAGCCATGAATAAGCCCTAAGACATCACCAGGTGTGGCACAAACATAAAGAAACAAAAAGAAATTGGTGTATCAGGATTCCATTGTAGAAACTCTTTGACTTATTTGACTCTATAGTTCTTGATTGCTAGCCAAAAATCTTTTATAAATAAACCGGAGAATAATCAGTTATCACTGGCAAAAAGGAAATAATTTTATTCAAGTAGATATAGAACATTGTTTGCTCAAATTTTAATACTGCTTTACATAGTTTGTGAAACAATTTCAATCGTGTTTATTACTCAAAATGTCAATGGATTACGATCTTTCACTGGTGAGACACTTGATAATCTCCAGAGGAAAATACATCAAAAGCATATATACAATTATAGAAGTTCTTATAATCCATGTAGCCCTGATGGTACATTATTTATCACGTTTTACAGAACTAGAAAACATTCAAATGAACATAAATAGATTCAGATTGGATGATCACCTTCTGATGGTTCAGGTCCTTCATTTAATTTTTTCTGATAAGAAAATCGAAAATTATTAATGTTGAATTTCTCATCATACATTCATCTAAAAACACAGTGGAAAAAAAGTAAACTTTGTAAAGACAGTAAATTGGTTATTGTAGGTGTTTCACAAGTAGCTTGCTATCTAATCCAGGAACTGCTGGAGATTTCTGCACAGTGCAGAGAATGAGGTGGCCGGGCCGAAGTTGTTGTTGTCGTAATTGTTGAGGTCGTCCCCGTTCCCTTTGAGAGCCGCCTCGGACATCATCTCCACTTTCATGTTGAGGTCCTGATTCTTTCTTTGGAGGTCCACAATCACGGAATTCAGGAAATCAATCTGTGTTCAAGGAGAGCGTGAGACGGTGAGCCATCTGCGGGAGCCATGGGAGCCCGCCACAGAGGAGGCTGGGCCCCGCTTCCAGTCCCCGCCCCAGGGTTGGAGGCAGCCAGAGCTCCCCTTTCCCTTCCTGAGCGCAAGCTCCCAGGTGCCCAGGGAAGACCCCAGGAGGAGATGCTGGTACCCCTCGGTTCTTCTCAGAGCAGGGAGTCAAGAGGGGTCTTCCCTCTCCTACAAAGACAAACTCACTTCTTTCAAATGAATGGGGCGGGGGGAAATCCCACTTTACAAAAGCAAGCATGACTGTAGGCACAAACATTCATGTTTCACTTGAAAACTGGCAGGCGCGTTGGGTCTGAGTGATAGCACAGCGGGAAAGGTGCTTGCCTCGCACGCAGCCAACCCAGGTTTGATCCCTGGCATCCTATAGGGGCCACCGGAGAGCAGCCAGGAGTGATTCATGAGTGCAGAGCCAGGAGGAAGCCTGGAGTATCGCCAGGTGTGGCCCCCAAAGAAAGTGTAAATAAAACCAGAAAAACAGACTGATTCTTTTTCTCCCTCAGGGCAAGTTCTGATGGCCAGTCTCTGAGAGTGCCCAGGCCATCCCACACTAGAGCCAAGAAACGCGGATCTCTCTTCCTCCAGCTGAAAACAAAACAAAGCAAAACAAAACAAAACAAAACAAAACATGGAAATGTTCAGTTCCCAACAAGCCCACACAGGGTCCACCTGCACAGCCCACATGCAAAGTTCACTTCAGCCCACAAGTGCCCTCCAGGGCCACCTGCTGTTAAGTACAGAAGTGCAGGAAGTGAGGGTGTGCGGGAACTCCTCAGGGCACTGGGACCCAGATGGTCCACTTCCTCGGAGAGGATTCAAACGATAAAGCGCTGCAGACACGGGTGGGATGGAAGGGGGGTTGGGGAAGGAGAGACATCAAGGAGGCCCCAAGGCTGACTCCTGCTGCAGGCCAGACCCGAGCCTGGTGATGGTAGGTGCGGGCATCGGACTGCAGCCAAGTGTGCAAACCCCGGAGGACCCCACCCAGCTGTCTCCCTCGACAGGAGCAAGAAGCAGGAAGGCGGCCCAGAGGACCAGACTCCCACAGCTCTGGGCCTAGAGCATGCGCAAAGAGGCTGGAACAGCCACATGCTGGTGGGCGTTTCCGTTTGCGACTGAACCTTCCTGGCAGGGAAGAAGCCCTCCAAAGTGGTGTTCGACTCTGGCAAAGTGAAGATTTGCCAATGTGATGGGAGCCCGAAGCCCAGGTTCTGGGAGAGCAGCAAGAGGAAGGGCATTGGAGGGCTCTGGCAAGGACATGACCCCTTGACTGAAGGGATGTGTCCTTGTCCATGGGGCCTCTCACTCCTTAAGCATCACCTCTTGTGCTGGGAGCGTGTGGGGGTGGGGTTCCGGCAGCATGTGCGCGGCCCCTGTTTCTCATGGGCGCCAGGGGAGCACAGCCCCTTCTTCCTCAGCTTCCCTCTTTTTGGCTTCTGTTATTTTAATGAATCAATTAATTTGGGGAGGGGGTTTTTGGGTCACAATCCGGCGTTGCTCAGGAGTGACTCCAGGCTCTGCACCCAGGAAGTACTCCTGGCGGTGCTTCGGGGACCATATGGGATGCCGGGGATGGAACCTGGGTTGGCCATGTGCAAGGCCAACACCCTACCTGCTATGCTATTGCTCCGGCATCATTCTCAGACATTTTAAATGGTAGATATTTCCCGACTCTTTTGAAGCATACACGCATATATACATATATACATGTCTGTGTATGTATACATGCTTATCT
The DNA here is from genome assembly GCF_029834395.1 of Sorex fumeus. Classification (NCBI taxonomy): domain Eukaryota; kingdom Metazoa; phylum Chordata; class Mammalia; order Eulipotyphla; family Soricidae; genus Sorex; species Sorex fumeus. The sequence continues at coordinate 4,382,400 of NW_026606086.1, read as the reverse complement.
AGAACCTTTGTGGGTAGTCAGTTTGGTTTGTTTGGGGGCCACACCCGGTGGGGTAGGGAAAAAACCCTAGCTCTGTGCTCAGGGATCACTCCTGGCTAGGGTGGAACAGCTCAGGCTGTCAGCAGTCACTCGAGCCGGGAAAGTGGGGCTGTAAGGTCAGAGGGCACTGGCTCACCTAGCACTGCACTCAGGAATTACTCCTGGCGGTGCTGAGGGGACCATACGGGATGCCGGGGATTGAACCTGGGAATTCGGTGTGTAAGTCAAACGCCCTCCCCGCTGTGCTATCACTATGGCCCAGGATATGGTTTCTCTCAGGGCTGAGGCCGGGCCTACACAGCCCTGGTCACTACCATCACCCACCTTACTCTGCATCATCGCATTGGTGTTCCTGGTGTCCTCCAGGGAGGCCAGGGCCTGCAGGGACGCCTCCCGCTCGGCCAGCAGCTCAGTCTGCTGCGCCTCCAGCAGCGCCTGGTCTTTCAGCAGCCAGTGCAGCTGCCGCTGGAGCTTCGTGGCCTTCTGGCCCAGCAGCTCCTTCTCAGAGCCAAGGCTGTTCAGCTGCTCACGCAGGGCCGACGCCACGCGGGCGGCCTCCTCCTTCTCAGCCGTGAGCTCCTCGATCTCTTGCACCAGCGACTTCTGATCCCGAGCCAGCTCCTCGTAGGAGCACTGCAGCTTCTGGATGATGTTGTCCTTGTCCTTGGCCAGGGATAGGTTCTCCAGAACCAGCTTCTTGACATGCTCCTCCAGCTGGCCCCTCTCCTCCAGGCCCTTCTTGCACTCGGCCACCAGGCTGCTCTTGCTCATCTGCAGCTCCTCCACCAGGGCCTGCAGCCCCAGCTTGGCGACCTGCAGTGCGTCCTTCTCCGCGCCCACCCTCTGGAGCTCCTCCTGCACCGCCCTGCCCTCTTCCCGCACTTTCTCTTTCTCCGCCTCGAGGGCTTCTCGGTCCAGCCGCTCCTGCTGGCAGAGCTTCTCCGCGGCCCACCTGGCCTTGATGACCTTCTCCTTATCCAAGCGAATCGCTTGGTTCAACAGCCAGAGCTTCCTCTGCTCTTCCCGCAGCGAAGAGTTTTTGGCCTCCGCTTCTCTGAGTTTCAATTGAAACCACCCTCTCTCGGACTTCAGACAGAGCTTCTCCTTCGCCAGCAATTCATTCTCTGACCTCAGGGCCCTGCGATCCTCTGACATCAGCTCCATCTCTTCTTTGGCCGAGCTTAATAAGCAAGTTAAGGACTGCAGAAACAAAAAGCGGGGAAGAATGGAAACAAGAATGAGATCAAGCAGGCACAAGCAAGCCAAGCACTTCATGTGGCCTAAAAACCAGAAATGAAAATGGCAGAGTAGTCTTACCTGCACACGCGTGTATACGCGCAAGCGCACACACTCACACACACATTTACACACACAGGCAGGATGGAGAGGCTCAAACACAGTTAGCTTCTTAGCGTCAACATAACTACCTGCCTATTTTGTGGATGGGGGCCCCACACCTGCTGGTGTTCGGGTCTCGCTCAGGGTTCTGTGTTCAGGGATCACTGCTGGCAGGGCCGGAGGACCATACGGGATGCTGGGGATCAACCCCGGGTTGGCCGAGTACAAGGCAGCACCCTACCCATTCTACTATCAGCCGATTTGATTTTTGAAATGCCGTCTGAAATGATTCCTGACAGCTCCCCGGAAGGTGTAAGTACAGTTGGATCCTGACATTGGGGCATAAGATTTTTCCCCCCACTTCAATTCTTCTATTATAAAATCCATCACTCTGTCCTAGAAGGGATGCATTCAAAAACTAGTTTTCAATACAATTCAAAGAACTACAAAAAGTATTTTGTTTTGGAACTTTGTGCAGGAGGGGAAGGGAAAAGCAACCACTGCTTGTCAAACGATTTTCACAGGGACACACAGAGGCAGGAAATGGACTTAGCCCCCAAAGTTATACACTTTATAGAAAATCCAGACAAATCCACCAAGCTTTGGAGACTGAAGTCAACAGTTTTTGCTTGCCAAACACAGTAACAAGTCTAAAAATGGAGACATTTTTGGGCCCGCTCGAGCCAATCGATGAGCAATGGGAGGGCAGTGTTTGCAGTCATTTGGGAGGGGCCCAGGGGCTCCAGGAGGACTGGCCGCACACGGGTCAGGGTCTCCCTCACCTGCTCTCCCTGCCCGTCAGCAACGGGTTGTGCGTTTTCATTTCTGAGTCTCAATGCACACCACAGTTGAACCACCATGTACTTTCCAGAACTTTCTGCAGCAAGGGCTATCTTCTCTGTCCAGCTCAGCAGTCATGAGCCGCAGCAGGCTACTGGTGTGTGCTGGGCAGCTGACCGCTGACGGCCATGTTACCGGAATGGGACTGACCTGAGCATGCACACGAGGCTGCTGGCCACAGAACTGGGCAAGCAGGTGGTCCAGAGAGGAGACGTAGCCCTGGCTGCGGTGCGTGGTGGAAAGCGGCCGGGCACCAACACACACACGGGCCACGGCCGCCATCAGCCACGGCGCTGCCCTGCACCCACCCACCTTGGCCTTGTCGGCTTGCGTCTTCAGCTCGGCCACCTCCCGCAGCAGGCTCCCGTTCTCCGCCTGCACCGCCTGCAGCTTCTCCTTCGCCTGCAGCAGCAGCTGCTGAAGGGCCTGCGGCGCCTCCTCGTGCTGCCCCTGGCTCTCCACGCTGGCCTTGGCGTGCTCGGCCTGTAGAGCCTGGCACTGGCTGCGGCTCACGTCCACCTTCTCCTCCTGTGGGGAGCCGGGGGCCACCGTCAGCCGCCGGCCCCCTGCCCGCTCCCAGCACACACACACACACACGAACAAACACGAACACACACACACACAACGCAAACACACAAACATACACACCCGCACACACACGGCCCCTCTGCTCTGCTCACCAGCATGCACACACAAACACACATGCACACACACTCGCGCACACACGGCCCCTCAGCTCGGCCGCTTTCGTTCAAGTTCTCCTGAAGACTACGAAGCGCTAGCCCCTTCCCCTGCAGCTCTTCGGCCAGGCTATCGGCCTACCAGAGTCACAAGGATGGAGTGAATGGACCAAGGAGACAAACAGGAACGGGAAGGGGAAAACAAAACAGAAAACACGTATGAGAAGCCCATGACCCAACACAACCCCGAAGAACAGAGGCGTGAGGTGAGAGTGATTGCCTGAAGCTCACGAAGCCAAGGCCTTGGCGCCGGCAGTTCTGGTGATGACTGTCTAGTGGTTATTGAAAACGGCCCAAACAGAGGCGTTTTCTAGACCTAACTTTGGCGTGACCAGAAAATAAGAAAGCCTATGAGAAAGACTGACTTTCCGGGGCCGGGGAGACGGCACAAAGGGCTGGAGTACACACCAGGCCCGAGTGGGAACTGCAGCACCACTGGGCGAGACTGAGATCGGTCCCCAAGCTGAAAAGCCCCACTACTGCTGGGCGGGAGGACCCCAGAGCCCAGAGCATGGCTTGGCGAGGAAGAAGGAAGTAAGCAAGGGAGGAGGGAAGCTAAGGATAGGAAGGAGGGAGGGAGGAAACAGGGAAGAAAGGGAAAGGGAGGGGAGGGAGGGAATAAAAGGTTATCTTTTTTTTTTCCTTTTGGCTTTTTCGGTCACCCTAAATGCTCAGGAATTTCTCCTTGGCAGTAACCCGGCCAGCTCACCGAGAGTATCTCGCCTGCACAGCAAGCCTGCCAAGCTCCCCGTGGTGTATTCGATATGACAAACACAGTAACAAGTGTCACAATGGAGACGTTACTGGGTCCGCTCGAGCTAATCGATAAACAAAGGGAGGGTAGAGACAATGACAGTGACCCTAGGGGATGATGGAGATGGAACCCACGTGGGCCGCGTGCAAGGCAAATGCCCTTCCCACTGTACTATCACTCCGGCCCCCAAGATTTACTTTCTTGTAGTTTCTTTTCTGTGGCTTTAAAAGTTTGAGGGGTTTCAATATGAAATTTAAAATGAGGAACCTCTAATCCCCAGACAGCAGTCACCCGAACTTGACGTTTGTTACATCTTGATGCGAACAAGTGGGTCAGCTATCCCCTGCTCTGTCCTAGGAATTGATTCCATTTGTTTCAGCCGGTGTTTCTGGAATGCCAGCCAAGGAGTCCTGAGTCCTGAAGGGAACTCCCAGGGATCTCGGGGCCCTTCTGTTATGTCTGTCAGTCCTGTCTACAAAACCCACAGCCCTTCCATCTTGGCCAACAGAGAAGTTTCTCCAACAAAGTGCCCAGCGCGGGGGGGAGCGGGGGGTGGGGGGTGAGGGCACGTCCCTGCCACCACAATCCTATAGGAGGAAAAGGGCATCTCTCGGGGCTCCTTGGTGAGAACTGCAGCTTCCTCGGCTTGGCCCAGATCTCACTGTCTCGTCCTTCCCCAGGGTCAGGGCTACCATGAGAGTCCATGCCAGTGGCCAGCAGGGGGCCATGCTGGAAGGCGGACTTGGCCCAAGCACCTGTTAGAGGTTGAAAGGGATGAAATCTCTGCAGGGCTGCGTGGGGGCTTGTGCTGCAGGGAGGGAGGGGCTGGCAATGAGAAATACCAAGATGGGCCACGTCACCAGCCTTGAGGGAGCTCAGAGGCTCAGAGGCATCGAGCACCAGCTGGGAACTGAGGCGCCTCGGGGAGAGGAGGGCAAAGCCCGTCACACGAGCAGGTGGTCAGCAAGGTCAGGGAAAGACCCTCGCGGCCTGACTCGAGCCCAAGTGTCTGGGCGAACTCAGCGAGTATGCAGCGAGCCCAAGAGGTGGGGGGCAGAGGTTTGCTCTGGGGGCTCCTATTTGTTTTCTCACTGGCCTCGTGAAGAATTCTCTGTTTCAGAAAGACCCCAGACGGGCCCGATTAGCCGGGGCCAAGGCTAGCATGGCATCCAGGTGCTGGAGAAAATGACAACCCCCGAATCATGCCGACTCCTTCTCAGTCCCCTCAGAGGGAACCACACGGGACGTGACCGGGAGACCTGTCAGCACCAAGCTGGAACACGGCGGCGAGCAGACTGACACACAGCATGCAGGGAGCGAGCGTGGAAGTGGGCGAGGGCGCCCGAGTACCAACCTGCAGCTCTCGGCCCGCTTTGCATTCTCTAACTCCTGAATCTGCCGCTCAGCGACCTGGAGCTGCTGCCTGAGCTTCTCCATTCCCAATTGACCTTCGGAACTGGCCTTCCAGAGCCCATCGAGCTGCAAGAGCTTCTGCTGGGTGGCCTCCAGCTGTGCCGTGGCATTGGCCAGGGCCTGGGCTTGCTGACTACACACGGCCCGCAACCCGTCCAGGTGCTTTACCTTCATCTCCGCCTCCTGCAGCTTGCTCAGGGCGTCCTCCATCTCCACCAGGTGCTGGTCCTCGGTCTGCTCGAGTTTGGCCAGTGCGGCCTCCAGGCTGTTCTTCTGCTCCTGGGCCGTCCTGAAGTGCCGCGACCTGAGCGTCTGCAGCTCGGAGGCGTGCGCTGCACGCTCAGCCGCCTGCTGGGCCTTCAGGCTCTCCACCTCCTGCTGGTACTCGAACTGTAGCCTCTCGATCTGCATCTTGAGCTCGGCCAGCTCGGCCGCCTCGGCGCCCACGCCCTGGCTCACAGATTCCTTCGGCTCACCCATGGCCTGTTGGTGCGGGGCGATGGCCGTCTCCAGCTTGGACTTCCGAAGGGCGATCACGTCCGCGTTCTCCTTGTTGGCATGGTCCAGCTTGGTCCTCAGGCACTCGTTCTCCTTGGCGAGCTTCTCAGAGGCCGCCTGCAGGGACTTCACCTCCTTCTGGTGGGAAAACAAAATTTCCATGAACTTAAAACAGGAAGGATAAGAAGCAGAAATAGAAATTTTTCTTTTCCAAACTGACTCTTTGCTTCTTCTTGTTTTAAGGAAAAGCTTCCAAAAAATGGGGTTCTAAAGGATTTGATTTGTGCTGCTCGACTGAAAATCAAAGCTGAGGCAAAGGCATAGACCCGACTGTCAGAACGAGAGAAAAACGCTCATCAAGAGCAGCCTCCAGCCCCAAGGAGCAGAGATGTGTCAGCCGGGCCCTGCCAGGTGCATGACCCCAGGTATCCATGTCTGATTCGGAGTCTCCAGCAGAAGTGGTCCCGGCGGGGTCGGCCAGGCCGCCCCGCATCCTTGCCTGCACCCTGCAAGCCTCCGGGACCTGCCCGGGCTTTACCTCCAGGTCGCCTTTGGTGATGGACTCCTCCTCGACTCGGAACTGGAGGTCTTCCACTTTCCTGTGGGGGAGAGGGAGACGTTGTGAGGGGCGTCACTGCTGCCCCCCATGAGGGCCACCATCTTGTAGATGCGCCTGACCCAGCCCCCGGCTCCACACACAGGAGGGCTGAGAGAGTCGGGGAGGGCCAGAGCGAGAGTACAGCAGGCAGGGCGTTTGTCTTGCACGTGGCCGACCCGGGTTCAATTCCCAGCATACCACTATGGACCCCGGAGCAATGCCTGGAGTAATTCCTGAGTGCCGAGGCAGGAGTAACCCCTGAGCATCGCTGGGTTGACCCAAAAAGAACAAAAAGAAAGTCAGCGAGTCCCCTCACCTTCGAGCACTGGGTGGGACCTGCAGGCTACAGGAGGAAGCTAGGCCGAGCCAACGCCAGGTGCAGTGTCATATCAACACTTTCTGCCTCGCAGCTAACAGAGGTGGTTAAAAACTGACCCGCGGCGCCTGCCAGTCCCTCCCAGCCAGCGCCTGTCCCCACATTGGGACAAGAACTGAGCCCCTGGGGGAGAAGCAGTCAAGGACTCGGTGGGGAGGGGCGGGGGGGAGGGCCTCCCTGTGACTGTCGAGTCGGCATGTGGAGCTGAGGGGCTGAGCCAGGCACTGGCAGTACCCCTGGGCACCACACTGCCGGGAGCCCATCTGAAAAGGCGGTCTCGGCCAGCACCCCGTGTCCATCTGTCTGCAGCCAGGCCTCAGCCCCGCGTCCGTCTGTCTGCAGCCTGGCCTGAGCCCCATGTCTGTCTGTCTGCACCCCGGCCTGAGCACCACGTCCGTCTGTCTGCAGCCTAGCCTGAGCCCTGTCTGTCTGAGGTCGTGCCCCATGAGTACTGTGGGTTTCCTCCCGCCTGGGACTTAACCACAGGGACTCCCACAGGGCCCCACTGGGTTAGGACAGTTCCTTGCCACCCAGCACCGGCCTCCTGAATACCAGGCCAGGTGGACACAGCAGGGAGGGCCGGGGGTGGCTTGGCTCCACTGAGCCCCCCCCCCCCCGCCCTCCCGGTGAGGCCGCGCTCAGGACTGGGCACCCGTTGGTTTCTGGTTCTCACAGCCCTGGAAGGCCTGGAGTGCCCCACCCGAGGGAGCCCCCAGCTCCGGGCACGGCCTCACCTCTTCTCCTCCTCCAGCTGTTTCAGCAGCTCCACCTTCTCCCAGTCGGTCGCTTCCAGCATGGCCCGCAGCTCGTCGTTCTTGGCCTCCAGCTCCAGAACGTGCTGTAGAGGCAACGGCGCGTGAGTGGCCTCGCCCGCCCCCAACAGCCCTCTGTGGGCTGGCATCGCCACCTGTCACCACGGCAAGCTGAATGCATCGCCCACCTAATCTACGGCATTTCTGGAAGGCCAGAGGGGAACCACACCACGAAAGCACCGGCACGCACAACTTGGCACTCCCTAAACCCCCACAGGGCGAGCAGAATGCGCATGCGATCAAACCACGCGCCGACGCCACGCAACGACGGCAGACGGGGACCCACGGCCTCTGCCTGCACCGCCTGCACCAAGCTCGCGCCCAGCCTCTACCGCAGGCGTCTCTCGGCCCCGGCACTGCCGTCTGCACAGATGTCACCTGGTCGTGCCCGTTCCGGCCAGGGCCAGCTCCTGCTCTATCTCCCCCATGTGGCTCGTGGCCTTGGCCACCTCCGCCCGCTCTAGTTCCCGCTCGGCCAGCAGCTTCTCAATGTGCTGCTGCTTCTCCTTCAGCGCCTCCTGGAGGTCGGTGGTGCCGGAGATCTTGTGGGCATAGCAGGAGGAGGTTTCCGGCAACTGCAAAGGAAAAAGAGACGTGAAGGGAATGGGGCCGGCCGACACGGGCATGCTCGCGGTGATCCTTGGCAAAGCACATGGAGCAGTGCTGCCTCCTTGCATATGGGCCAGCGACTCTCAGCAGAAACGTCTTCAAACCTTCCCGAAGATCCTTGGACGGGACCTGGGTTCCACTGACCTCGGGCCTCGTGGGAATCCAGAGGCTCTTCTGCAGAGCCGGAGGCAGCCCCCTCCACAGCCCGCTTGAGCTTCCTTAAGGATGAGCCCTTGGCTTGAGCTTGAGGCCAGCTCCAGCATCTTCAGCCTTGCAGGTCCGTCAGGGTCTCCCTGGGCAGCCTGTCCCTTCTCTCTTCCTCTTCCTTCCAGCTCACCTCGCTCTCCCGGGCACCCGCCCAATGCCTGAATAGCAGTAACCAGAGACTCTTGTCTCTGGGAATGGCCCCGTGCCCCCAGGGGTCACTGGGTGTGACCCTATAAAAGACCCCTGTGCCATCTGCCTTCGAAAATGGGAGATGAGAGGCTAGAATGATAAAGTTGCGGGAAAGGCGCTGGCCTTTCACGCCGCTGACCTGAGCTGTATAACAGGTACCCACCCCATAGGGTCCCGAGCCCACCAGGAGTGACTCCTGAGTGCAGAGTCCAGAGTAAATCCTGAGTATTGCTGGGGCATGGCCAAAGTCCAGGGGGAAAAAAAGGAAAAAGTGGTGGGTTCGAATGTGTGAGGGCTCACGCCCAGCAAGCAGGACAGCAAGGGCAGCTCAGGGAAAGACCAAGCACAAAGGGAAGGAGAGAAGAGGCAAAGACAGTGACGAGGGGAGGGGAGTGGGCTGAAGGGCTGCGGGGACCTGGGGTCCTGTCCGTTCTATCCTGGGCTCGTAGTCGCTCATGGTCGCTCTGCAGACCCAGATCCCTCTCTGCACAACGGCCCCTGCAGGAGGGGACAAGGCGGGACCTGATCTTCATTCTTCGGGCACATGGTGGCGGGGGCTGCAGCGGCGATGGCCAGGACTTCCGCTCCTTCTGCCCGGCCATCCCTGTTCCATTGCCCTGCTGCGGTCCAGCCGCAGGTTCTCTTGCCGCTTCCCTGCATCATCTGAGCTGCTGCCAAACGCCTCCTGACCGACGGGCCCAGCAGGGCCCAGGCTGTCCACTGCTGCTTTGCCTGCTGGGAGCTCTCGAGCCACCTGGTTCTCTCCGGAGAGTGGGATCATCCTTGCCTGTGCGTAAGGACCTGGCCGTGATTTCCCGATACACTTAAAGTATATCTGGTCCGATTAAATGCCCTCCCCAGGGCCAAAGAGTCTGTTGGGGGGGGTGGGGGAAGGTGCTTGCAGAGGTTCAAGATCCAGCACCATCAGGAGTGACCCCACCCCCCAAGCAGAGAGCCAGGAATAAGCCCTGAGCACCCTTGGGTGTGGCCCCAAAACCAAATAAGAACTAAAATTTCTAGGAGCACACGAGTTCTCGGGCCAGCCATGTGCAGTGCTCCCGGGAACTGCAGTCAACTCGGATTTCAAGGGGTGGCTGGGAAGAGCTTGCCAGCCTTGGGGGTTTAACACCAAGACCCGGGCTCAACCCCCCTCCACCGGGAGCAGCCCCCAAGCACCACGCCTGGAGTCCCTGAGCACTGCCAGGTGAACCCCAAAGAGCAAAAATAAAAACTAAGAAAGGCGGGCGGCGGTGTTCCCTGAGCCTCCTGGCCTGAGCTGGTGGGGCAGGCCAGACGCACGCGCTTCCTGGGCCCGAGACAGCTCCCTGAGGAAACCAGCACAGGAGCGATGGGCTTCTTTCAGCCAACTATGGAGACGAGACTGTGAGGTTCAGGCGCCGGAGCAGGGAGAAAGCAGCACCCCTAGCATGGGGGGAGGCGCGTGCTGAGGGGCTGGGCAAGGTCGGGGCCACGAGCTGAACTCAGGATGCTGATGCCAAAGCCTCTGCCCTGCGCGTGGTTTGTGAGGCCCCAGGCTCCATCCCAGCAAGGCCAGGCCTTCTGTGGGAGCCTGGTACCTCAGAAGAGCAACTCAGCCAACAGACGAACAGGGAGGCCTCCACAGGGCACGCACGGACTTGTGTGCACGTATGTATGCGTGCATATATGTTCCAGTGGGCATGTCTACACGCACCTGTGTGCATGCGCGCGTTGTGTTTATGCATGTATGTGCCTGTGTGTGTATACCCATAAGCCTGTGTATATACGGTATGCACTACGTGTACATGTATGAGTGACTGTGTGTATGAACGCTTGTGTGTGCACTTATGGAATTATGTTGTCGAGGTATACTTCCGTGAAGTCACACAGAATCTTTCTATATTCCTGTCATAGACGCTAACGGTGATGTTCAGTTTAGGAGTGAGCTCCACCCTGCATAAAGATATGCAAGGCAGGGGCCAAAGACCTGGAGAGCGAAGCCCCAGCGCTGCCCAGGCTCAATCCCGGAGGCCCGCCAGGAATAATCCCGAGCACAGAGGTGGGAGAAAGCCCTGAGCTCTGCCAAGTATGACCCCAAAACAGAACAAAACAAGATAGCGGGGGGAGGCTGGAGATACGTCTCAGGCGTAGGGCTCTTGCTTGGAGGTGGGAGGCCCCGGCACAACCCCAGCACTGCAAACGGCCCCTTGAAGCACTGTAGGGTATGGCCCACAGTCAAGCAGAAAAACAAAACCAAATTCCACAAATGGGCTGGTTCGCGAGGGAAGGAGAGGGGCTTCTGAGTCTGCTCTCCTCCTAAATGGTGAGGCGAAGGGAAGGAGGAGTCGGACGTGAGGATACAGGTGGGGCAGGGAAACCTGGTGGTGGTCGAGCAAGACAGGACTGGCCCCAGGCCTGTGCCCACGGCGCGTGGCCTCCTGGCTCCCGTTCCCGTGTCATCTGTTTTGTATCTTCCGTTGCACACACACTCACTCCCTCCTCTTCCGCATCGAGGGTCAATGCACGGAGCAGAGGCGGCGGCAGGAAGCGCAGCCCCCAGCAAAGCCAGCCCCCCGGAAACCCTCTCCATCGTGGGCCCGTTTCCCTGTGGACAATATCTCAGGGCACCCTTGCATATTCAGACACACTTTAGTGTTTATGACTCAGATAGACGTGAGGGGAGAAGCCACGAGGCCGCAGCTTTGAATTGCGGCACCGCAATGGACAGAAGTCGAGGCCACTCTGCATGTGGACAGCGGTGCAGAGGGACAGGAGGGAGCAGGGAGAGACGGAGAGAGCAAAGAAGCAAGATGAAGGGCCAAGCGTTCCCCAGAGTCTCTGGGCCCTGCTCTGACCCCCAGGCGCCCCCTTCAGCTACCCCACTTCATCCCTAAGGTGGCCTGAGGCCAGAGAGGAGCCCTGAGCACCCCAGGAAAGGCCCATCCCTGCTCCTGTCACTGGTGGTGGCTGGGAAGCCACTCGCCTGCCACCCGGAGCTGCTCAGCCCACGTGCTCCTGCTCCGCCTCTCGCCCCTGGGGCTGTGGGAGTCTGTGGGGGCCCGAGCACCCCGCAGTGGTAGGGGGCTGCTTACTAGTCCCGTGCGGCCGTATCTGCTGCTCTCGAATGAGGCCCCGGAGCTGACGGAGCTGAACGAGGAGGCCGAAGGGCTGCGCTTCAGGCTGGCGGGGGTGGTGGCCATCACACGCCTCACGGCGGCCACCTTGCCCTTGGCTGGCGTCGTGGACGGGAAGCCGATCTTGGTGACTTTGTGAATGGGAGCAAACAAGCCATACTTGGGCTGACACTGGAAGTACCTGCGGACAATGAGGAGGGGGGGACAAAAACACCTTCGGCAAGAGACACAAGCGCCGACCCAGAAGTCCACTGAGTCCCACAGTCTCACACCCCCACAAACGAACATGCTCCCACAGCCCCACATGCCCACACACTCACACCCCAACAAACACACTCACACACGCACCCCAAACAACGCTCCCACACTCTCACACTCCCACCCCAACAAACACACACTCACACCCCAACCAACACTCCCACATTTCCACAGCGCCACACTCACACTCACTCCCCAACAAACATCATACCCTCCACCAGCCCACACTCACACACACTCACAACCTAACAAACACACACACACACCCCAACCAACACTCCCACACATAAACACCACAACCAACACACACTTACACTCACACCCCAACCAACACTCCCACACTTCCACACTCTCACAGCCCAACAAACACACTCACACCCCAACCAACACTCCCATACTCTCACACTCCCACCCCATCAAACACACACACTCACACCCTAACAGACACTCCCACATGTCCACAGCCCCACACTCACACACACTCACTCCCCAGAAACACACATACTCACACCCAAACCAACACACACTCACACTCACACCCCACCGACACTCCCACACCCACACACACTCACACCCCAACCAACACTCCCACACACCCACAGCCCCACAGTAACACACACGCACACCCCAACCAACACTTGCACACTCTCAAACCAACACTGACACGCTCTCATTCCCCCACAAACACGCTCACACCCCCACCAACACTCTCATGCCCACGCCCCCACCAACTCTCTCACAGCCCCACACTCACACGCTCACATACACACTCCCTCATACATTCACACCCACACTCGCTCGCATGCCACCCACCCCATCCACGCAAACCAAGGGCGATTCCAAGCAGCCTCCCCGGCATCTGAAGGGTGACAGCAGGCCCGGGGGGTTCCTGCGGCCCGAGCACAGCTGCATGTGGGGGCCCCAGGCTGTACCCACATCCCTGCAGGGTCCCCGAGTGCCACTGGAAGTGGCCCCGCCTAAGAACCAAGTGAAGTGGCCTGCAGTCCCCTCAGCGCCTCCCGGGCACCGTGCATGGCCCCAGGCTGTCTGGGGGGGGGCAGGGGGACCCACCTCGTTTCGGCCACGGCACCATCGTTCTTGCCCAGTGGCTTGTCCAGCTCTACGCCGCACCAATCCCCCTTGGCGAAGTCCGTCTCCCCGAGGAAGCGCACCACACCCGCCTCCGTGCCTCCCACCTGCCAGAGGGATGGAGGGACGTGGGTCAGGCACCCTGGACTGCTCACAGCGCCCCCACCCCCGCAAACGAACATTCTGGCTTCAGAGTTGGGATTTCCTGAAGAAACCCCAAAGGTGCCATTTCCCCCCGCAACCCCTACAGGGTGAGCAGACGCTGCTGCTCAGTGTCCATGCAAGGCAGCGGCATTCACACCCACTCGCTGTCACCGGTGGCCTGGCTGACCACACCCCCGGGAATCTCTGACCCAGGCCAGCCACCTGGTGTGGCGAGGGGGTCGCTGCCCCTTGGGTGTGGGAGCGGAGCACTGGCAACCCCACCGCTGGAGAACAATTAAGCCAGAAACCAGCTAAAGGAAAATGACTGTTCTCGTATCTTAGCAGAGTTCGATCTTCCAGTTCTCCTTCACTATGCCTTGGCTTGACGCTTGGCTCCCGGGACACAGAGCAAAACAGAATCACAGCGCTGGACACTGACAGGAATGCTGACAAACAGGGCTGGAGCACCGGGGGAAGGGTGCTTTGTGTGCGACCACCCTGTGATGCCCCAAGCAAAAACATCGAAAACCAGAGAAATAGAACCGATTTCCAACTTTGTTCATTGGTTTGTTTTTGAGTCACAGTGAGAGTGCTCAGGGCTTACTCTTGGCTTGGTGCTCACGGATCACTCCGGGATGTGCTTGGGGGACTGTACATGGGACCAAGTCTTAAACCCTGGGTCAGAGGCGTGCAAAGCATGACCCCTCCCCACGGCATGACCCCTCCACCCTGTTTTGGCTAAACTGGTAAAACTGGCAGCATCCCCGCACGCATCCATCACGCTGGAAACTGCAGGACCAGGCGTCCCGGCTGCTCGTGCTTCCACCCAAACCGCGAGTCTGGAGGAGCTGATGAACCAGACAGACGAATGGACAGCCACCCGCGACCGCTGCCCTCGGCACTCACCAGCACCTGGTCCCCGAGCTTCAGCTCCCGCTCCCCTTTCTTGAGGGAGTCAGCCTCAGAGAGGTTGGAGATGGACTCGCTGGCCGTCCTGGTCAGGCTGCTGATGTGAGGGGTGGCCGGCGCCTCCTTCGCGGGGGACTGGGGCACCTTCGCGGTGCCGGCAAGGGCCGGGGAGGCCGACGGGGGCGGTGTGGCCCAGGCGGCAAGCGCTGGCTGCCGGCAGTTGGTCTCATCGTCGGCCTGCAAGCTCCTACTCAGCTTGGAAGGCCGGGTGAAGATGCCCTTCAGCGGCTCGCACTGGAAGTAGCGCACACCCGCCACCGAGCCGTCGTTCTTGCCGATGGGCTCGTCCAAGACGATCCCGGCCCACTGACCAGGGGCAAACTGGGTCTCCCCGAGGAACTGGATGAATCCAGGCTTGTTCCCGTTCACCCAGACTCGTTCCCCGACCTGGAAGTCGCCCGCAAACTCCTCCTGCATCTCCGAGGAGGGGTCGCTGGGGGTTTTCTCCCCAGGCACGGTCTTCTCAACGGGAGCAGCCGCTGGAACAGCAGAAACGGTCAAAAGGGTCAGAAGGGACAGGAAGGGCCTGTGCAGGTCCAGTTAAAGTGTGGTTGGGGGAGAGGGACACCCAGAAGTGCTCGTGGCTACTCCCAGCCAATGACGGGGGCTGCTTGTGGCGAAGCCTGGCCGGGCCAGCCGTGAAGCGGACGTGCTCACCTACCGCAGCATCCCAGGCCGCAGTCATACTTTGGGCAGCTCAGGGGAAATCTTTGGATACACCCCGTGATACTACGGACCAAGCCAGGTGAAAGCTCGAACCCAGTGTCTTATTTCTGCTGTGTCCACTGGCCCATCTTCTTTTTCTTTTGGGCGGGGAGCAACCCAGCCAATGCTCAGGGCCTATTTCTGGTACTCCGCTCAGGGTTACTCATGGTGAGGTTGAGGGTGGAGAGTCACATGGGGTGCCAGTTGCCCTCCCCACTGTACTGTGGCTTTGGCCGGCAATGAGGCCCTCTAGTCCAGGTGAGTCCACCTCCCTAAGCCTGTCCCCAAGCCCGGGCAAGGGAGCTAGCAGTTAGAAGGGAGCGTGTTGGTAGCCTCAGCTCTCACCGGTTGCCGTGACACTAAACTCACAGAACATGACACTCGTGTGTGAGAGCTGTCCCCAGAGCCACGGACGTGTCTACAGCTCAGGGAGCCCTTCCCGGGCGAGGACTCGGGATGGGGTTCCCGGGTGGGAATGAGTCTCCGTTGGCCTGGGCTGAGCGCACTTACCGGCCGAGGGTGCCTTCAGGGCCCAGCTCCCATGCTTGAGGATCTTGGTGGGGGCCTTCAGCCCGCTGGGCCTCAGCAGACTCATGGTCAGGCGGTCAGACACTGCCGCGGCCAGTACCAGGCCCCGACCATCGAGCCCACTGTGGGGCCTTCTGAGGCACACTCTTTCTCAGGACTAAATCTCTGAAGAGCAGAGGAGAGAGTCTGTCTCAGGGGAGCGACCACAGCAGCTTCCGGAGCCCAGAGAGCTGCCAGTCTGGCACTCGCCACCCCGAGTGCGACCCCCAGTCTCCCGCACAGCCCCCTGAGCCCACCAAGTGTCATTCCTGCGCAAAAACTCAATCCAAAACAGACAAACAACTGCCGATTCGGGGCCAGAGAGCAGAGGGGACAGGTACTAGCCCTGCGGGCAGCTGACGCTCACGCCCTCCCTGCCATCACTCCCACCACCAAACACATTCAGGAGCCAGAAATCATCCCTGAGCATCGCGAGTGTCACTGACCACCTCCCCGTCCAGACACTGACAAGCCGGCAGGCAACTCAGCAGTGATGGCTGGTCTTGTGTGTGCGTGTGTGCATATGTACATGTGTGAGAGGCCCGGGGTTACACGTAGAAGCTAAGGCAAGCAACAGGCACACTTTTTTCTATGGGCTGAGAACTGCAAGGGAAAAGGGCCCAGCAAGACTGCGCCATGGGGGGCTGGAGAGCGATAGCACAGTGGGAAGGGCATTTG
Source organism: Sorex fumeus (assembly GCF_029834395.1). NCBI lineage: Eukaryota > Metazoa > Chordata > Mammalia > Eulipotyphla > Soricidae > Sorex > Sorex fumeus. Next base: position 4,366,464 of record NW_026606086.1, on the reverse strand, counting down.
CCTTGCACGCGGCCGACCCAGGTTCGATTCCCAGCATCCCATATGGTCCTCTAAGCACTGCCAGGAGTGATTCCCGAGTGCAGACCCAGGAGTAAACACTGTGCATCACCAGGTGTGACCCAAAAAGAAAAAAAATTGTGCCAAAGGGGAGCGAAGGAGTTTTCGGCATTTCCTTCATTCCTTGTGACGCTGCCCAGGTTGGATAACCACAAGCCAGTATTTACTCCATTTCTTAACCCACAGAACTGAGGCAGACAGGTAGATGGGGGAAGCGTCCCCATGGCGATGGAACTCCGAGAAAGTCAACAAAAGCTTCATGGCCACCAAAAGACTACCTGAGTGCACGGGACCCAAGGTCTGGTCAAAATTAACCCACATTATGAGGACCAGAGCAGGCTGGACCCCCCCCAAGGTAATAGGAATAAAGGGCAGGAAAGGAATTTCTAAGAGGACCATGGACCACTCAACTCTACCCCCTTGGCAACCACCGTAGCAACGGACTCTAGGTAGCTAGAAACTCCCACCAGGGGCAGCCTGGGGAAATCCCTAGATTAGCCACCTTGAACCAAGGGAGGGCACTCATGTGTGCCCGAGCCCAGGTACTGCTCTTGCCAATGAGGTCCATCATGTCACGGGCTTCTCCCCTCCTGAGGTGTGGACTTTCAGACCGAATGCAACCTAGCAACATAACATGTTCAGTGGCTTTCTGCACCTCTGGAGAAGCCGCACTCTCTCTCGAGCGTGTTACTCCCTCCCTCCTTCCCCTTCCTAAAGGCCTCCAAATAAAATGTTTCTGCTTCATGCTCATCTCCTGAAATGCTTTTCTGCGAGGAGGACAAAGACCCGGGGGCATGAGGAGGTCGAGGATCGACTCCCTTTCCCTGAAAAGGGCAACCCCTCACTCCGGCCCAAGACCCCGGGAAGGCCTAGTGGGCGTCATGGGGCTGGCAGGGCTCATTGCACTCAGCAGTGCCAGCGCTCCAGCCAGTCCCGGGGGAGTGATATCTTCTCCTGTGCTTCTCATCAGCCCCCCATGAGGGCCCACTGACTTCAGAGTCACTCCATATTTCAATAGAGAAGTCCACAAGGGGCAGAGAGGCAGGACAGTGGGGAGGGCACTTGCCTTATATCCAGTTGTCCTGGGCTCGATCTCCGTCAGCACAGGGACGTTAGCCGGCCAGGTCACCCCTGGGCACAGCCAGGTATGGCCACCCCACCCCACCCCGCCCCCACCCCACCCAAAAATATATATATATAACTAGTAAAAAAACTTAAACTAACTAAAGATTAAAAACTATCATACACTAAAGAACTGTTAGAGAAAAAAGCCGCCCGCACGCGGGCAGAAAGCCCAGAGACTCAGATTCACCTGTGTCACACTGCACTCGCAGCTTCAGTACTGAGCTCTGCCAAACAGGCTCGTGCCAGTCTCGTGGAGAGACTGAAAATGGCAGTTGGAGTCTAGAATGTTCTGAGGTAGAAGTAGAATTCAGCAAGGAGGAGGGCATCATGGGCCATTCTTAAAGGGGCAGGCGCCACCCTTCGTGATGTCAGTGTCTGGCTGAGGCTCCGGAGGGCTGCCCTTGCAGACGTCAGCACTACATGGCCAACGAGCCTCTGGTCCCTGTGGGGCCCAGTTCTGGATCCCCGGGCCCTGTGAAAGTGGTTTCAGAAAACTTTTGACAAATGTTTGTCAGTTACAGATCTCCAACTGAGGTCATTCAGCATCCCCCGAGTGGGAGCTGGACCCAGAGACCCTGCCCAGGACCCTCCTCAGGAGCCGGGCCAGGAAATCTGTGAGCCGGGGGCGGGGCGGGGGGGGGGGGCAGAGCGACAGGGCAGAGGCCCTGAGTTCGACCCTGACAGCCCTGCTCTCTGTGACCCCAGTGCTGTGAGCAACACCGGCCGCACCGTGGCCAGGGAGTGGCCCAGCCCACTAAGGCCTGAGAGCTGTACAGAGGAGTATGGCCTGGCCTGCTCCGGATGGGAGCACAAGCTGAATGAGTGCGGGTCCCCTCGAGGATGAGTGAGCGGGAACCGGGGAGTGGGGGGGAGGTGGGGAGGGCGGAGTGACCTAACCTGGGGGCTGAGGACGGGACATCTGACGGTGCTCAGGGCTGACTCTGATCCAGTCATGGGAGCTCATCCTGGCAGGACCTGGGTGGGAAGGGACGTACAGGGTGGGGTGGGGTCAGCCACAGGCAAGGCAGGCTCCTTGGCCCTGGGCTACCCTTCCAGGCAAGGATACCTATTTTCTTTCTTTCCTTTTGTTTTTTGGGACACTCGGCAGTGTTCAGGGTTACTCCTGGGTCTGCACTCGGGAATCACTCCTGGCGGTGCTCAGGGTACCTATGGGGTCAGCCATGCACCAGGCAAGCGCCAAGTCTTCATGTCAAGGTGCCCACGAAACACAGTGTGCAACAAGGGACTCTGCAGAGAACGTCAGGGCCAGCAAACGCTACTTGGAAATCAATCAATTCTGAAAAAACACAAAAAGATGCAAAAGGAGGGGCTGGAGTGAGAGCACAGTGGGGAGGGGTTTGCCTTGCTCACGGCTGACCAAGATTCGATCACCAGTCCTGAGCACTGCCAGGAGGAATTCCTGAGTGCCACGTCCGGCGCTGCGGGGCAGAGCCAGGGGAGGGCCGTCAGGGTGAAATCAGCACTCGAGTCACACAGGGTTCGTCATTCAGGAGATGGCATGAATGCGTGCGTTTATTCAGAGCATAAGTACAGACTTAAGTATGTTTCCACAGCCCACCCAAAAGAAGGAAACGGGATGGGACGTGGGAAAGTGGATGGGACAATGAGCAGAGCCATGCACTGTTGGTCAGCCACCTGGTGACCCTTTCGGCATAATGCTATTGGTCAGAACGACCTGCTTTGATATAGCTTTGACATAACTGCAAAGATTGTGCTGTTCCTCATACACCATTTACAAATCATTTACGAGGGTGCATTTTCCCCAAACTGAAACCTCCTGTACTGGGAAGTTGCCCAGCTTTGAGCAGGACAAAGGGGGAATGAAAAATCAAGCATTCTTTTACTTGGTCAGTAGGCAACACTGAGCATCACTGAGTGTGACCCAAAAAGCCAAAAAAAAAAAAAAAGAGAAAAAAACAGCGCAAAAGAAAATGTGTTTGAGCCTCACTGTCTCCCTGAGACTTGAGCACTCAATGCTGTGTGTGAGCCTAGTAGAATCTCCGGCCTGAACAAGCCCCCACCACCCCACCCCCATGCTCCTGTGTTTGGACCCTGACCCTAAATCCTGTGATGGGACCACGTGTGTCCATGACAAAGACGCTAGCAGGCTCAAGCCCTGGAACGTCCCTGCTTCACACAGGCGTGGCACACGGGTCCTGTCCTGCTAGCGGCCGGCAGTGATTCGGCAGGAAGCAGAAGTGTGAGCCTGAACGTGGGTCAAGTCTGTTCCTTCAGCTTGGAGGGGAGGAATGTACAAGAGGGGGTTCTGAGCACTGCCTCACAAGCAGGAGGTCCTGAATCCAAGCCCCCGGGGTCAACCGTGCACCTGGCACAAAGCCGGCACAATCCCGGCAGCTCTGCTGTCCCAGCACCACGCAGGAAGGGGGGTGACCCCAGGGGGAGGGCCACCGAGAGAGGAGGGGGACACCACAGAAAGGAGGAGTGAACACAGGGCAGGAGTTGAGGGCTGCAGGGCCAGGAGCACCGGGAAGAGAGCAGCCCTGGGGAGCAGGAGGACACGCGGGCACCCTTGTCACTGGCCACTCGAGGCAGTCGCACAAGCCGTGTGCAGACCCACGAGGCTGACAGGACGCCAGGGACGGGGAAACCCCAGCAAGGATTTTTCTTTAAGTTTTGGGCCTTGGGGCCAGAAGTCTAGTACAGCGGGGAGGGCATGTGTGCCTTGCACACAACTGACCCGGGTTCAATCCCGGCATCCCATAGGGACCCCCGAGCACCTCCAGGAGTAAGTCCTGAGTGCAGAGCCAAGAGTGACCCTGGAGCACGTCCAGGTGTGACCCAAAAACAAAACTACAGCAGAGCAAGCCAAAGGGCACGGAAGCTCTGAGCCACGGAAACACCGAGGTTGGTGCCCACTTTCCCCCGCCCCCCGCCAGGTCAGGCCTGCCTGCGATCAAGGTGCCCGAGTGTCTCCAGACAGGATCTGCCTCAGCGGCTCGGTGCGTCATCTCAGCCTATCACCCAACTCGACTGGGATTGACTCTGGTTATCTCCTTGTCTGGTTATCTTGGGCATCTCAGGGGCCAGCCGCCAATCTCCGTCCTCCCACCTGGCCAGGGCGGGATCAGGTGTCAGCAGCTGGGCCCTGAACACCCCACCTGCCCGTCCAAACACAACGCGAGCCCAAAGGCCAGGCTCGCCCCCAACTCGTAGGACACGACCAAGCTAGGGGCCCCGGAGAGCACTGGGCCCGAGGATGGGTCCCAGAGATCCCGAAATCTCCCTTGATCGACGGCCTGGCCCAGCAATCTGCATCAACCACCGGGCCCAAGCTCTTTGCTTTCCTTCTGCTTGCTGAGCGAAACTTGGAGGGGAGGAACTCCAAACTTTTTTTTTTTTTTTGCTTTTTGGGTCACACCTGGTGATGCACAAGGGTTATTCCTGGCTCTGCACTCACAGGGGTTACTCCTGGCTCTGCACTCAGGAGTTACTCCTGGCATTGCTCAGGGGACCATATGGATGCTGGGACTCGAACCCGGGTTGGCCACGTGAAAGGCAAACGCCCTACCCGCTGTGCTATCTCTCCAGCCCCGGAACTCCGAAACTTATATAGAAAACAATGTATTTCACAATGCCATTTCAGCCATTCTGATTGTTGGGGGGTAAATTCTAAGCAATCATGGTGCATCTTTTGTCGAAATAATGAATTTAATCAATGCAGAGAAGAGTTAGTTAGAAATCATTTGCCTCATAGGCATTGGGTGGGTGGGAGGTGGGGTATATTGGGGTTCTTGGTAGTGAAAAATGAGTACTGGTGAAGGGTGAAGAAGACGGTGTTTGATCATTGTATGACCGAGACTTAAATCTGAAAGCTTTGTAACTTTTCCCACAGTGATTCAATAAATAAATATAAGAAGAAAAAAGAAAGAAAGAAAGAAAGAAAGAAAGAAAGAAAGAAAATTATGGAAAAAAATGTAAGGTGGAGTTCATGCCCAATTCAATCAGCTAATCAGTGGCTGAATAAATAGCAGTAATAGCACAGCGGGTAGGGCGTTCGTCTTACAAGCGGCCAACATGGCCGACCCGAGTTCGATTCCTCCGCCCCTCTTGGAGAGCCTGGCAAGCTACCGAGAGTATTCGATATGCCAGACACAGTAACAACAAAGTCTCCAATGGAGACGTTACTGGGCCCGCTCGAGCAAATCGACGATCAACGGGAGGGCCTTTACTTTACTTACTTTACTTTACTCCTACATAAAAACACAAACCATGAAACAAAAATCACTGTACCTGTGAGGCGAGTGCATCAGCAGCCTGATGGCGCCTCCACACTTCCAGATACCCCAAAATTGCTGTTGTGCCTTTGGCCAGACCCCAAAAACTTGGGGCAAAGTTTACCAAGAAAGTAAATGGCCAAAAGTTTGGTATGTGGGAAACACACCCACAAATCACCTCCGGCTCAGCTAGATCATTGGAGGCATGGCCTCTCTGCGTCCTGATTGAATTGCTTAATGGCCATGATCCCAGAGACTCAGAAACAAATCTCGAAACCCAGTGGCTTTTGGCGGAAATGCGTCTGGTCCCTGCAGTGCTGGGCCCACGGTTTCGTGCCTTGGCCTGTTCCCTCTGGTGGCCCGGTGGCCGCCATCCTCCAGAGGCCACTGGACAGTCAGGCTTGGGACCTCAGTAACAAAACTTGTTGGGCCTCACAGGATGGGGGTGGAGCCAGTCCTGTCCTCCCCGTCCCCAAGAGACCCCAAGTCATTGCCCACGAACGGCCTTTCTGGCTCCTGATCAAGCTGCTTAACGACCATGATCCCAGAGACTCAGGAGCAATTCTCGGGAACCCAACAGGTTTTGACAGAAATCCCTCCAGATTTAAGTGTTCAAATGTCAGAATTTCAAAATCGTGCGGCCAGTACTGCAGCCACGAAACATCATATGTTATTCATAACCAGCAATAGAAAACAAATTGTCTACTGTTGCCTTTTCAGCAGATCTGAGTGTTGGGGCAAAATCTCAAATAATAATGGTGGGTCTGGTGTCAAAATATTGAATGTGATCAAAGTAGAGAGAGAGTAATGTGGAAATCATCTATCCCACTGGTAGGGGGAGGGTGTGGGATGGGGATATACTGGGGTTGTTGGGGGTGGAGAATGGGCACTGGTGAAGGTACGGGTGTTTCATTGTATGACCGAGACTTAGACCTGAAAGCTTTGTAACTGCTCTCACGGTGATTCAATAAATAAAATCATAAAAAGTGAAAAAAAAAGTAAGGTGGAGTTCATGCACAGTTCAATCAGCTAATCAGTGGCTGGATAAATAGCAGAACTCCTACATAAAAAAAAAAGAGAGAGAGAGAGAAATCCAGAAAAATGCGGCAAATCTGTACCCCAAGCACACTTCTCCCCAGACGATCCGTTTTCCCCCACCCGAGATAAAGCCGACACGCTATGGGTCACATCCTCCTGCCACTGACCCCCAAAACCCGATGCTCCCTCCTCCCACCCTGGGGACTGATGGCACAAACTCCATCTTTGTGTCACGCCATACATGACACATTTGTCACTAGCACCTGATGACTCATTTCAGAACCTCAACAGAAGCCACAAAGATGGGGAGCACTGCTCAGGGAGCACCATGCAATGGGCTTCTCAGACCTTCCCTCTACCTCTGTCCCCCGCCTGTTCTGGGGAAGATGTATAGACAAATGGCCGGGGGTTGAGAACAGAGGAACCAAGCTGGGAGGAAGCGGGTGCTTGTGTTTTGTTTTCTCTGGTGGCCTCTAACTACGGTTCCTCTTACGAGACAAAGAAGGCCACAAATAAGCAAACACTCTGACCTCAGTTACCACCCAACTCTGATTGAACGCCAAGATCTGCTCTAAATGAACTTTGAAAGGGCAAGCTAAATATCTTTCAGGGAAGCAAATAACCTTAGGGGATTATCTGCTCTCGTACTAAAAATGGGGGGGAAAAAGTCTGTTTTGTATCTCTTGAAAATGTCAGCTTGACTCAAAGGCAGTTCTATTTCATCCCACGGTACAAATGCTTCCTCCCAGCTAGAGCTTTGGCTCACGTCTGTCCAGCATTTTCTGGACAGGGAAACACCAGCCCTGGGAGCTGTGGCGTGATGGGCAGCACCACACACCGTTCTATGAGGAAGTTACATAAAAATCAGTCTTTCGTTCCAAACAAAATGTCAGGAGCTGCAGACACAGTTTAAGACTATATATAGCCTGAAGGCACAGGACATATGCAAACGGCATCTATTCAATGTCATCAGCCAGCCCAGTCACCCACCTCACACTGGCATTCAACTTCAAAATATCCAGATATAGGAAATTGTCACATGTAAGGGGGAAAAATCAGAGTTAGCAAGAGCTCGAAGAGAAGAGCAAGCCGGCAAACAGGACTGAGAGAAGGTGACCGGAGGTGAGGCAGGTCTCTGGCCTAACCCAGGTCCTAGCCCCAGCTGCCCTGCAGAACCTGCCTGGTGCGACCTCACATGCCTCGGAAGACTCACGGGCACCCCACATGCTATAGAATCCCCCCAACGCCCACAGTCGCTCAGTTCTGACTCACACCCGCCCTTCCATGCAAAAGACCCGAAGGAACAAGAATCCCAGGTCGAAGCTTCTAGTATTGGGGCTGGAACGATAGTACAGCAGTGAGGGCATTTGCCTTGCATGCAGCCAACGTGGGTTCGAATCCCAGCACCCCACATGGTCCCCTGAGCACCACCAGGAGTAAATCCTGAGTGCAGAGCCAGGAGTAACCCCTGTGCATCACCGGGTGAAAAAATTAACAATAAAAAAATAACACTGTGGAGATGTGCAGACTGGGGGCGGGGTGCAGAGGGAGACCTCCCAAAGAGTGGCCCAGAGTGAGCATAACATCCCCATAGATTCCGTAGGATGGGTCCGCCAGGTCTGGGGTGCAGCCTCACACTTGAGTCTAAGCCACCCTGGTCAGGATGTCCAAAGAGTCCTCAGAAAAGGACCAGAAACTGCATTGGAGCAGAGTAGAGAGGATGATTCAGGGGAAGGAAAGCATTAGGGGGCATCTTTCGAACTGCTCAAGGGCCCAAGTGACTGTTCAGAGCGGGAACTGTGTCTGCCTGCGGACAGCTAAGCCGGCTCCTGCCTGGCCCTGCCCAGCCCCGAGCACCCAACAAAACATTCATTTTGAAAAACGGCGTATTCATTCATTTTGAAAAACCCAGAAATCCGTAAGTAAAGTGAAAAAAGTAAAGGCCCTCCCGTTGTTCGTCCATTTGCTCGAGCGGGCCCAGTAACGTCTCCATTGGAGACTTTGTTGTTACTGAGTTTGGCATATCGAATACAGCACGGGGAGCTTGCTAGGCTCTGCCGGGCGGGCGAGATACGCTTGGTAGCTTGCCGGGCTCTCCGAGAGGGGTGGAGGAATCGAACTCGAGTCGGCCATGCTGGCTGCGTGCAACGCAAATGCCCTGCCGCTGTAATATCGCTCCAGCCATAATTCCGTATTAAAAAAAAATTGTTTACGTTAACCACAGGGGCCGATGGCACAGCGAGGCCCCGGTTCTTTCCCTTAAGGTGCTGCTAAGACTAACATGCTGAGGGGAAAGGGTGCTCAGAAATCTGGTGATACACCTGCGTTCTAGAAAGGTCTTGTCTTGAGACCAGCAGCAGCAGTACCACAAATCAACTCACACACCCAAGAAAGCAGGGAAACGCGGTCACATCTCAAACACACCTGCACAAGCTTCCAATGGCAGAGGGCGCAGAGGGCGCAGACAGGCAACGGAAGCGTTGGGGAAGTGCACGGGTTCCGGCTGACTCCCTGGCTTGGCACTGGGGGTGACACTTGGCGGGGCTTGGGGGACCGTATGGGGTGCTTGGGAACGAACCCGGGTCTGCCAGGGGCAAGGCAAGTGCCCTACCCACCTTACTATCTCTCTGGCCCTGGTACACTGTTTTTAGAAGACATTATCAAGCCGATGTGTTTCCCCCTTGCATCTTCCCCTTCATTTCAGTATTTATTTTCCCTTTCCCTCCTTTCTCGCTGAGGCTGAGGGTCGCACACTCTAGATGGTGGTTACCCACTTGGGGGATGAGGGGTCTCACTCGGCCTGCCAGAACTCCAGCCATGCCCAATTTTCCCTATTTCCAGTGAAGAATATGCCATAGGAAAAACACCTGGTTGAAAACTCACATAAATCAATGCTTTTGGGTCTACAGATACTCTTAAGGGACTAATCATGGAGAAACCTCACCGCCCAGAAGAAAGAGCCAGAGTTCTGGCCCGGGCACCCCTAAGAGCCAAGCTGACACTTCGAATGAGAAATTTTTCAGAAGTACTCCCTGTCATAAAGATAGTAAACAAAACATATAAAATCATATTTGTAAACAAAAATCCACGTTTCAGAAAAAGACAACATTTAAAAAAGAAAATGTCCCGGGGATCCGACAGATAGTTCAGTGCGAAGGTGCTTCCCAGGCATCAAAGAGTCAAATATGGACCCCTGAGGACCCCCAAGAGTAATCCCTGAGCATCACCAGGTGAAGCCCCAAGCAAAAACCAAAGCAAAGCAAACAAATAAATATGTGCTGAAAATAACCAGTAGGAAACAGGCTGGGACGGGCGTGTGGGAGAAACAGAATTTCCCGCACACCCTGCACCCAGCCCTGAGGTCACACTGCAGAACCTCAAGAGTTTGAATGAAAAATGTAAGCAATTTTATTTCTAAAAATGAGAATGTAAGAAAAGAGTCTTCAGGTCTTGCCAAGACTCAATCAAGGGGAAAGGCGGGTCACGAAAACAAAATCACTCACAAACCTATGTTTCTTCTGCAGGCACCTGGGCAGCGGCTGCCGCTCCTCGAAGTGGGGACCCGGGAGGATGTGCAGAAATTCCTCGATTCTGCGCCAACCAGGCCGGGAGAGCAGCTGGGCCAGCCGCATGCTGAGGGAGGCATAGCCGAGATGTCCGTGGGGTTCTGCGGGGGATTCGAGAGCGACACCTGGAGTCAACCAACTCCTCTCTGCCCAATGGGCCATGGGAACTCTTTTTGTTTGTTTGTTTTGGCGGAGGCCATACCCTGCGGTGCTCAGGGCTCCCTCTTAGTGCTGCACTCAGGGATCACAACCTGGGTTGGCCGCATTAAAGGCAAACGTCCTCCACGCTGCCATCCTGAATTTGACTTTGGGGAGGAACACAGTGTGCTCCAGCCTACCCTGCTCAGCCCTGCCATCTCCACCCTCTACCCAATTTCCCAATCTCTTCTCTCCTTCTCTCTCTCTCTCTCTCTCCCCCCCACCCCCGCCCCTACAGCTTTATGGATCAGACCTGGTGATGCAGAGCTGACGCATGGCTCTGCCCTCTTCCTTCTGGCCTGGCACTCAGGGATCACTCCTGGCATGCACCGGGACCACATGGAAGGCTGGGGAGTGAGTCCAGGTCAGCTACATGCAAGGTAAGCGCCTTACCTGCTGTGCTATCACTCCGGCTCACCCAAATTAATTTTTAGTGTGAGAAATGGACACAAAACGAATTAGGCTATAACCAGATCCCACAGCCACAGGAAAATAGAAAAGGCAGGTTGGTGGGTCCAGGTACTGCGACAGCCACATCCTGCAGCACTGGGAGACCATGTGGACGGGAGGGAGCCCAGGGCCCACGCAGGCCACACCTGACACTGCATGGTTCCTGCCACGGATGTGGAGCTCAGCAAACTGTGCCTTGAAGCCACAAAAGCTAACGCTCGTATAGCCTGAGACCTCAAGAATAGCAAATCAAGTGTAAAACATTTACTGGGTCCAAGCTATACAGTGTGGGAGGCGCGTGCTCAGTGCCCGGCCTCCCCACAGAACCCCGAGGCCTGCCAGGAGCCAGCCCTGAGCACTGGCAGCGGGAAGGGAGGGAACTGGACACCATGGCGAGCTCGGAGCTGGAACAGTGAATGCCTGACACTTCTTATCCATAGCTTTATAAGTCACGGTGAGGAAATAAAAAATTGAGGAACAAAACCCAAGTGAGACAAAAGCAACTTCAGAAATACAACAACCATGGGGTCAGAGTGACAGAACAGTGGCGAGGTGCTTGCCTTGCATGCGGCCAGCCTGGGTTCGATCCCCAGCATCCCATGTGGTTGCCTCAGCCCACCAGAAGTGATCCCTGAGCGCAGAGCCAGGAGTTAGCCCTGAGCACCTCTGGGTGTGCCTCCCCTCAAAAAACAAAACAAAAAAAAAACCCCAAAGAAATACAAATACTGATATTGTGGAGATAACTCCTAAAAAAAATGAAATCAGGAAATCACCCTTCAAGGGAAAAAGTGATTTTTAAAATCTTCCCCCAGAGTTAAAAAATTCAGCTTCTATCATTTTACTGATTCAGGTTTCAAAAGTGAGCTGAACCCAAAATAAATGAGCAGCAGGAGGGCGCGAGGTGCTAACGAAGCTGGGGGCCGGGGACTGTGCTCTCATTATCACACGCCTTCCCAGCCTGCTCCGGCTGAACCCGGATTCCCTAGATGCAGGAGCTAGTGGATATGCCGCCACCGCCAGCAGCTGGGAGGAAGGTGGGAGGGACAGGGAGTGCAGATGATGACTGGCAAAGGACCTGACACCAGGAGAGGGCCTGGCACCACCTTTCCCCGGGCGCCCACAGCCCGCCTGCCGCCTGGCGCCAGGCCCCAGTCACCTCAAAGGCGGCCAAGATCACCTTGGCCTTCTTGCAGAGCACGGCGCCCACGGCGTTGAAGTTGCGGTCTTGGATCTCAGCGTAGAGCTCCTCGGCTGAGTTCAGCGGCAGCTTCTTGGACTCTGTGGGCAGGTCCTGCCCGTCACCCTGCCTCTTCAGGGCGAATTTCTCGGGTGGCAGCTTTACATGACCTGCACGGCAGGGGACACCCAAGTGAGACTGCAGAGACTTCCTGTCAGGGGAGAGCACTGGGCTTTGAGTCACTAGATGCGCACGAGCGTAGGACGCTCACGCTTTTCACGCACGGCTTCCCTGGCCTGGCCCGCGGGACGCCTCCTGCCACTGCCAGCCCGAACTGAACTCAGGATGGGGCCACCCGAGGAAACATGCCCCAGGGCGGCCTAACTGCAGGTCTGTCCTGCTGGCGCGTGCAAGTGCATGCCGTCTATACCGCCATTTCAACAAGCCAAGAGGAGCCCAGGATGGGGCTGGAGTGATAGCACAGCAGGGAAGGTGATTGCCTTGCACGGGGCAGACCCAGGTTCGAGTCCCAGCATCCTATATGGCCCCCTGAGCACCGCCAGGAGTAACTCCTGAGTGCAGCACCAGGAGTAACACCTGTGCATTGCCAAGTGTGACCCCTGTCACTGTCCTCCCATTGTTCATCGATTTTGCTCAAGCGGGCCCAGTAACGTCTCCATTTTGAGACTTGTTACTGTGTTTGCCATATAGAACACGTCACGGGTAGCTTGCCAGACGTGGCCATGCAGGCAAGATACTCTCCGAAAAAGAAAAAGAAAAGTCAAAAGAAAAACAAAAACAAAAACAAAAACAAGATCCCAGGAATCATCTCAGCATGGAAGTTTGCTTGAGGCCGGAGACAGCTCCAACGGCTTCTTTCCTTTCTGTTTCCTTTCTCTGATTTTGGGGCCAAACCTATCAGAGATCAAGGCTTATTCCTAGCTCTGTTCTCTGGGCTAATTCTTGGCAGTGACTGGGGGAACCATATGCGGTCCTGGGGACCAAACTCACCCTAACTGCTGCACTGCCTCTAGCTCCAAGTTGGTTCCTTTCAAAAAATCATCTCCTCCACTTTCAACACAAATCCCGACGTGTCTACACACAATCAGCTCCACTGCTGTGGGTCCAGAGAGATGGGTCATCAGGGGCAGCGCACGCTCAAGTCCAGCTGTCTGTTCCTCTGAGCACTGCCCCGTGTGGGCCCTGAGCACTGTGGGGTGGGTGCTGAGAATCATAAAGCAACAACAAGAACTCCTGCATCAGAGAATGTGGGGAGAGAAAGTGACCGACGGAAGAAAAATACTTCTCGGATGCTTTCCAAATCCTAAGCCCCTCGGAACAGCCCGGGCACCAGCGTCTGGAGACAGCACGCCACGGTGGCTGCGGGACCCGGGGCCTGAGCACATGCTGAGATACACGAGGTCGGCAAGACCTCGCATTCCAGCTCAAAGCAGAGGGGCAGCCGCTGGCCCGGGCAGCCTGCACGCAGCTCCTGCACGGGCCTGCCATCGCCCTCGGTCCAGCCACGGGCGCAGAGCTGGGGGGTTATGGGGAAGCCCAATTTCTCCTTGTTTTTCAGATTTCTCTTAATTTTTTCTTTTTTGGGGGGGTCACACCCAGCAATGCACAGGAGTCACTAGTGGCTCTGCACTCAGGAATTACTCCTGGTGGTGCTCAGGGGACATTATGGGATGCTGGGAATCGAACCCGGGCTGAGCCGCGTGCAAGGAAAATGCCCTACCCGCTGTACTATCACTCCAACCCTCTCCCTTAATTAAATGTTTGATCAGAAGTAAGTGTGTGATGTGAAGAGACTGTGAGCTCCCAAAACGCCTTCCCCCCGGAGGCACCCCACAAGCCCCATCTCTCACACCTCCACACCAGCCACCCCAGCACCTCTGCCAGATCCCTCAAGGGACTTGCAGAAGCACCAGGAGGTGGGGACCCCTCGCACGGGGTGCTCCTGTGCCAGTGAAAGCTCGGAGCAGGAGTCTGGGGAGGGACTGTGTGTGTGGCATCACCCCCAGCCGCTGCCAGGCACAGCCCCGGTGGCCCCAGGGCCACGGACTGGCCCCACAGAGCAGAAAATCACCGAGATCAGCCCCACAGTCCCTTGGGCACTGCTTACGACTGTCCCCACAAAAGGAAGCAACTTAAGAAGTTATCCTTTGGAGCAACTGGTAAAAAACAAACCGGAAACACCCCCATAATCATGAAAGAGCAGGAAAACGCTTTGTTGTGTGGAAATGCCTCCATGTGTGGTCCTGTTCTGCTTCCGTGGCCGCTGTCACTGAGCCACGCATTCACCACTGCAGTGACATACACACTAACACACACGAACACACACACGCACACACACGCCATCGCAATCCACTCTGCGATAACCAGCTTGGCACACTGGACAGACAGCACTGTCTGGACTCGGCCAGCACTCAGCAGCTGCAGGGCTCTGTGTCCCCAGAGAGACCCCATGCAGTTAGCTGCATCCCCGTCCTTCCAGACCGGAGCCCCAAACCCCACCCGCAGGAGAGAGGCCTCCCTCCCCGCCCCGGCTCACCCTGGCGCACTCGCCCTTGCCGAAGATCTAGGGGATGGTCCCGTACAGGCCAGCAGCTTCATCAGGCCCTTGGTCGCGTGGTACAGGCCCGTCTGGTCGCTGTCCAGGTAGCACTCCTGTGGGAGAGGGCCAGGCGCGTGGGCACAGGCTCTGTGAGTCAGCACCGAGGCCTCAAGGCAGCAGCTCTACTGGGGGCAAGCATTGCTGGGCGGGGGAGGAAAGGCTGGCCTCCGCCTGCCCGCGTGACCACACAGCAGAACACTCTGGGCTTGTGGAAGGGCAGGCAGCCTCTCCCACATACAGCAGCGAGTGTCACAGGGGACAGCAGGAGGGCAGCCACGGTCTCGGACAAGGGCCACAAGGTCCATTTAACACACAGACAAAAAGAAACATCTTTGGCCCAGAAAGAGCAAAGAGCACGCACGCGCCGCCCAGCCGGGTGGTTCAGCAGGGCTGACAGAGCACACATGGTCCCCAGCGGGGCCTCAAGATCTCTCCTGTGCCTCAATCCCTTCATCCAGCAAGTGCGGAGAGCAGAGGAGGGAAATCACGCAACGCGCTTCACCTGCACTCCACCTGATGGGGCGGCACTGCTGGTGCCCATCGCGGGACTCTCTTTTTATCTTTTTTCTTTTTGGGTCACACCCGGCAATGCACTGGGGTTACTCCTGGCTCATGCACTCAGGAACTACTCCTAGTGGTGCTCGGGGGACCATATGGGATGCTGGGAATCGAACCCGTGTCGGCCGCATGCAAGGCAAACGCCCTACCTGCTGTGCTATTGCTCCAGCCCCTCATCGTGGAATCTTTGACCCTGTCTAAGGCAGCAGCCAACAGGCGTGCACCGCAGAGGCGTGAGGACGAGGGGTGCAGACTGAGGGTGGGGTAGAGAGGGAGACCTCCCAGAGAGCCTGGCCCAGATTGAGCATAACATCCCCAAAGATCACGTAGGATGTCTCTGCCAAGTCTGGGGTGCAGCCTCACACTTCAGTCCAAAATATCCTGGTCGGGATGTCCAAAGAGTCCTCAGAAAAGGACCAGAAACTCTGCATTGGAGGAGAGCAGAGAGGAAGATTCAGTGGAAGGAAAGCATTAGGGGGCCTCTTTCAAACTGGTCAGGGGCCCAGGTGACTGTTCAGAGCGGGAACTGTGTCTACCTGCGGACAGCTAAGCCGGCTCCTGCCTGGCCCTGCCCAGCCCCGAGCACCCAACAAAACATTCATTTTGAAAAACGGCGTATTACTACAGAGACACCTCTAACAACTCCCACCCGGCGAGGCTCAGGGGATACCCCTGGCTCTGCACTCAGGAATTATTCTGGTGCTGCTTCGGGGACCATATGGGATGCCGGGGATTGAAACTGGGTCAGCTGTGTGCAAGGCAAATGCCCTCCGAATGTATATAGCTCCAGCCCTTGCAATTCCTCTTTAACAGCCACTAGGGTCATAACTGGTGGTGTGTGGGTCCCTCCTGTCCTGAACTCGGGGCTCCCCAGGTGATGCGGGCTCGGGGGCCGTCGTGGCTCAGGGCGAGAGAGAAGGCGTGAATGCAGCATCCACGGGCGGATGTGGGGCCCGTGGCAACGAACTGTCTGGGGTCTGTCTGTTGGGATGGCCTTGCCCCGCCCACGCAGGGCCAGGAGCAACCCTGGGTGTGACTGAGAAAGCTCCTATCCTCAGCTGGGGTGACCAAGCCGCTTCCTCAACGCTTCTACACTGCTGACTGGGAAAGGGAGCAGAGAGGCTGCTCCCAGACCTGCAATGGCTCAGATGGAAGGCGAACTCCTAGTCCTGTCACCACACAGGGCCGGGCAGGCCCCTGTCCTGTCACCACACAGGGGCATGCAGGCCTGTGTCCTGTCACCAAACAAGGCCATGCAAGCCCCTCCCTGCTTCATGACTGGGGTGGGGAGAGACCATCGGGGAGCCCAGGAAAGTTCTGGATTCCACAGGATGAAGCCCAGAGACGTGAGCAAACCCACAGGGAGCTGGGTGACAGCAGCCCAGAACCAAAGCGAGCCCCAGGTTCTTTCTCTTAAGGTGCTGCTGAGACCAACATGCCGAGGGGAAATGGTGCCCAGAAATCTGGCGATGCACCTGCGTTCTCGAAAGGTCGTGTCTTGAGACCAGCAGCAGCAGTACCACAAATCAACTCACATGCCCAAGGAATGCAGGGAAACGTGGTCGCATCTCAAAAACACCTGCACAAGCTTCCAATGATAGAGGGCGCAGAGGGCGCAGACAGGCACTGGGAGCTTTGGGGCCGTGCACGGGTTCCGGCTGACTCCCTGGCTTGGCACTGGGGGTCACACCTGGCGGGGCTTGGGGAACCGTATGGGGTGCCAGGGAACAAACTCGGGTCTGCAAGGGACAAGGCAAGTGCCCTACCCACATTACTATCTCTCTGGTCCAGTACGCCGTTTTTAGAAGACATTATCAAGTTGATGTGTTTCCCCCTTGCATCTTCCCCTTCATTCCGGTATTTATTTTCCCTTTCCCTCCCTTTCTTGCTGAGGCTGAGGGTCGCACACTCTAGGTGGTGGTTACACACTTGGGGGGGGGTCCCCACTCGGCCTGCCAGAACTCCAGCCATGCCCAATTTTCCCTATTTCCAGTGAAGAATGTGCCATAGGAAAAACATCTGGGTGAAAACTCAAATAAATCAATACTTTTGGGTCTACAGATTATCTTAAGGGACTCAGCATGGAGAAACCTCACCCCACAGAAGAAAGAGCCAGAGTTCTGGCCCGGGCACCCCTAAGAGCCAACCTGACACTTTGAAAGAGAAATTTTTCAGAAGTGCTCCCTGTCATAAAGATAGTAAACAAAACATATAAAATCATATTTGCAAACAAAACACAACCTTTCAGAAAAAGACAATATTTAAAAAAGAAAATCTCTGGGAGCCAGATAGATAGTATAGTGGGAAGGTGCTTCCCTGGCATCAAAGAGTCAAATATGGACCCCTGAGGACCCCCAAGAGTAACCCCTGAGCATCATCAGGTGAGGCCCCAAGCAAAAACCAAAGCAAAGCAAACAAATAAATCACTTATCACTTAATCACTTTATCCCCGTTATTCATCGATTTATTCGAGCGGGTGCCAGTAATGTCTCCATTCATCCCGGTTGCGTGCTAGCATAGCCCAATGGTATCTGTTCGTTCTAGCAACATGCAGAGCCTTAAACCGATCATTTAGGGTCTTGACGAAGAAGTCTGACCATCTTATAGGTGGGCGTCCACGTGATCTTTTGATGTCTCGTGGAATCCAATCAGTAATGGCTCTAGTCCAGCGGTTGTCTGTAAACCTCATTACGTGTCCAGCCCATCTGATTTTTGATGTCTTGGCAAATGAGACAGCGTCCCTGATTCTTGAGCGTTGATGAAGATCAGAACTCCGGATTCTATCTCTCATTTGAGTGAATCGTGATATTCCAAGCATAGTTCTTTCGATTCCTCTTTGAGAGACCCGAATAGCGTTCTCATCCTGTTTTCGTAGGGTCCAGGTCTATGAGGCATATGTTAATGCAGGAAGAATAGTGGAATCAAAGAGATGTGTTCGTAGCTGGAGGTTCTTTGTCCTTTTAGTTATTTCTTCAATGCTCTTGAAGGCATTCCAAGCCACTCTCTTCCTCCTGCGCAACTCAGGTGCCAGGTCATTCATCATGTTGATTTCTCGACCTAGGTATATATAACCGTTGCATTCGGAGATGGTGGTTCCGTTGAGAGCGAATGGAGCGCCAGGAACAAGGCTGTTTCTCATAAACATTGTCTTCGTAAGATTCAGCTGTAGTCCGACCTTTCCACATTCACGGTCAAATTCGTTCAGCATTTGTGCCGCTTGGCTGATGTTTGGTGTTATTAGAACGATGTCATCAACAAAGCGGAGGTGGTGTAGTTGCCGACCATCTATCTTCACTCCCATGTTTTCCCATTCCATCGTCGCATGATGTTCTCGAGGGTGGCACTGAAGAGTTTTGGTGAAATGGTATCACCCTGCCGAACCCCTCTCTTGATATGGATGATTACTTCTTTGTAGAATGGTGAGATTTTGGTAGTGAATCCGCAATAGAGCTCACGAAGGATCCTGATGTATTGAGTTTGTACGCCCTGATTGGCTAGGGCTTCCATGACCGCTTCCGTCTCAACAGAATCAAAGGCCTTCTTTAAATCAATGAACGTTAGACAGAGTGGCATCTTGAACTCCCGAGATACCTCAATGAGCTTGGTTATTGTGTGGATATGGTCGATGGTACTGAATCCTTTTCGGAATCCAGCTTGTTCACATGGTTGTCCTTCATCTAGCGTTCTGCTAATCCTATTCAGGATGACTCGAGTGAATAGTTTGTAGATGACAGACGATAGGCAGATTGGGCGATAGTTGCCAATGTCGTGGGTGTCTCCATTCGTTTCCATTGGGATGGAACCTTGCATTCAGACAGGTAGCGTGTGAAAAGTCGAGCCAATGTATTGATGAGTACTGATGGTAAGTTCTTCAGTTGTTCAGGTCTGATCTTGTCTGGGCCAGGTGCTCTTTGTTTCTTTACCGACGAGATGGCATGTTGGATTTCGGAAGGGAGAACATTGGGAACGACATATCCATCATGTGGTATGTGGTATGTGGGCAAGTGGATGTGGCTATTAAAGAGATCTGAGTAGAAGTCATGAATAATCTTCTCCATTGCCCTTCTGGAAGATGTGATAGATCCATCATGATGTCGGAGGGCAGTCATCTTGGTTTTGTAGTTGGTGAAGGACAGGCGGGCATTACGAATGTTTTTCCCAGCTTCTGCTGCATCTACCAGTACTGCAGCTCTCCTGTTTTTGAGGTCATCCTTGATGGCTTCTCTGCACTGTTTGGCCAGTTCGGATGTTCGCTTGTGGTTGCCTGAGGCATGTGCCAAGCCACGTTGGCGAATAAGTTCAAGAGTGTTCGAAGAAAGACGGTTTTTTGTGGTTATCTATCTCTTGGCATTCCTTGCACAATCATGGAGGTGCTGAATCATTCGATGGTATTCCTCATCAATGTTGTCAATGACGGCATCTTCCCATGTTGCCGCAATAGAGCCAAAGAGCTCCCAGTTGGTGGTTGTTCTGGGAGTCCTCTTCTTAAACCTTGCATTCTTTTCTCCTCATTCTGTGAGGTAGAATTTTGCACGAAGAAGACGTTGGTCTGATCCCGTTTGGAATTTTGGGACAACAGCATCATCGATTAGGCAAAACCGCCGATTGAATATGATGTGGTCTATTTCATTGTGGAAACGTCCATCGGGAGACTCCCATGTCCAACGTTTAGATTCAGCTTTTTGGAATTGTGAGTTACCATGGAAGGTTTTGGTTGACATGATGAACTCAGACAGTCTGTCACCCTGTTCGTTCCATTCTAGGCCATGGGTTCCGATGTGCAGTTCATCGACTGATCTTCTTGGTCCTATCTTGGCATTAAAATCACCGACAATGATCTTGTAGAAGGTGTGATCTTCTTTATAGAACTTCTCCAGCTCCATGTAGAATTTCTCAGTTTCTCTTTCACCATAACTGGATGTTGGTGCATAGACAACAAAGATAGAAACTTCCGGTAGTGAGCCACATTTATTCAAGTGTAATCGTCCGATTCGGGTTGTTAGGCATTCGAATGAATCAATGCTCATGACTAAGTTTGTATTGACAAGGATACCAACACCACCGACGCCTCTTTTATCGCATGTTCCAAGGAACAGTTCTTCTCCAGTGTCGAAAACAGCATGATGGGATTGATGTCTTCTCGTTTCGGTCAGACCAATGATGTCGTACTTGATCTTTCGCGCTTGTACCATAAGGTCTTCAATGGATGCAGTAGATGCCAGCGTACGAGCATTAAAAGTACAGACAATCATTTTTGTTTTTCTGCGTTTTGGCAGCCTATGTCTGCCTTGGTGTTTTATCAGCCTCTCCTTCCATATCCTTCTCGACTCTGCATATTCAGGGTTAGGGAAATGAGATCCATTTATTACTGGATTTGGCATATCAATTTGGTCTATTAGGCATAGACCACGGATAGCTTGCCAGGCTCTGCCGTGTGGGTTGGATATTTAAGGTACCCTGAAAACTTAGAGAAAAGTAAATAATGTTCGCGGCCGCGCGCTCCCGGGAGCTTGTTGTAATAATCTCTGGATCCTGGCCGTTGTTGGGGTTACACGGCAGTTGGAGGGTGTAACTGTCTAGCTACTGACAGGTCCAGTCCCAAACCGTGCAGGCTTGGAGATCTCAAATAAATCACAAATAAATATGTGCTGAAAATAACCAGTAGGAAATGGGCTGGGACGGGCGTGTGGGAGAAACAGAATTTCCCGCACACCCTGCACCCCGCCCTGAGGTCACACTGCAGAACCTCAAGAGTTTGAATGAAAAATGTAAGCAATTTTATTTCTAGAAAATGAAAATGTAAGATAAAAGTCTTCAGGTCTTGCCAAGACTCAATCAAGGGGAAAGGCGAGTCATGGAAACAAAATCACTCACAAAGGGCTAACTGGAAAAAACGCAGTGACAGACTTGACTCTTTCTGGCTGGAGCGGCCCTGCCTTCCACTCTCAAAGCTTCCTCCACAGCCACAGTCAAGTCAGGGTGGGACGGGCACAAGGACAAACATCGAACAGCAGCAGAGAAACACCAGAAATCAACACATTTAAGGCCAATTGATTTTTGAGAATTCAGTAAGGGCAACAACAATTTTAAGCCAATTTGTTAGAACAGGAGGTTCTGCATAAGCAAGAGGAGCAGCGACCGGAGAGACAGCACAGGGGAAGGCGCTGGTCTTGCACGCAGCCAATCTGGGTTCTAGCCCCAGCACCACATATGGTCCCCGAGCATGCACAGGAGTGATCCTTGAGCACAGAACCAGGAGTAAACCTTGAGCACTGCTGGGTGTGGACCAACTCCCATCTCTCCCCAAAAGGAAGAAACTGGACACTTCCAGGAATCACTAAACTGCCAGTGTGAGTGTCACCATCACAAACGAGGCAGAAACGAGTGTCAAGTTCAAAGGGCAAACACTGAACTTACTCTGAAGGCGCCCTCCGACTCCATAGAGAGAAGGTCCCCGTCGAAGGGAATGAGGTCCAGGCTGTACTCCTCCCTACGGATGAAGGAGCCCAGGACGCCCAGGTCCTTAAGCCGCTGCTCACACAGCAGGCTACGCCGGGGCACAAACAAAATGTGGAAATCTCTTGTGGGGCCACGTCTGTCTTCACTGCAAGAGAAGGACTGTGCGTTGTCCCGAGGCCCCGACGCAAGGACTGTTCCCCAGGGCCCCACCTGTGCCTGACACACAGTGGGCTCTAAAGAGACGCTTATGAGCTAACCCCCCACTACTGACTCGGCCCAAGTTTCGAGTTTCCCTGCTCTCTTGATGTGATGCTTTTTCTGGAAACCGCTGACCTGTGCTCTGCCAAGGGGCAGTGCTGCTTCTCTTGGGCCATTGATGGGACATGAAAACTCTCAGGGTTGGGGCTGGAGCAACAGCGCAGCGGGTAGGGCGTTTGCCTTGCACGCGGCCGACTCGGATTCGATTCCCAGTTCCCAGCATCCTATATGGTCCCCTGAGCACCACCGCAGGTAATTCCTGAGTACAGAGCCAGGAGTAACCCCTGTGCATTGCCGGGTGTCAACCAAAAAGAGAAAAAAAAAAACCAAAAACCTCTCAGGGTTATTGCAATGGACATCTGTTTCTTGCAGAAAAAAAAATGTTTCTATTTAATCAAGCGATGTCTCTAGGAAAATAAATGGTTGCTTCACACCGTGCCCGATCTTGCGCAAATACCCCGCATGCTTTTAAGTCCGTCCGTAGGGGCCACGTCGATCAAACGTAATGCAGACTGGGCTGGTGCACTTCCTCCATAGATGCTGCAGCATTAAATTTTAATCAGCTTCTCCTGACGTTGCTTATGAAATTTGAGCATATGGCATTCAGTACTTGAAAAAGAACCACTAGCTGTTTTTCTTTTTATAAAAAAATCTGGGTCCTTCTACTGAGACAGGCCGGAGCTTCCTACTGTCCTGAGAGAGTGGGTTTCTGTGGTTTGCCCTGCCTCCCCAAGCCCCAATGCACAAAGTTTCCCATTCTCTATTTATAGTTTTTGGGCCACACCTGCAGGTGCTCAGGGATAACTCCTGGCTATGCACTCAGAAGTCACTCCTGGAAAACTTGGGGACCACACTGGGTTCCGAGGATCTATCCTTGTCTGGCTGCAGAGTATCCTACTCCTGACCCCCCATTCTCCTCCGACACACTCTCACATCTGTCCAAAGATCCACTTCCTAAAGTGCTGGCAAGCAAAGGTGTCCTGATGAGCACTAAAACCACTAGAGGAATGATTCCGTATGGACCAAGCATCAGTTCTGAGATACCTAAGCACATTTTCAGCAATTATATCCATCAGTTCTAGCCGGGGTCTGACGAAAAAAATGATATTCTTGACATCCGCTGCTTGCAAGCGGCTTCCTTTGAGTGTGAACATTTTCTCCACCTCATGTTCCTAGGAAAGCACACATACAAATGGTGAACAGAACCCCTAAAGCTTAGCAGCCGACCCTAACTCAGACATCACTGCAGGCAGCCAACCCGGGTTGGATTGCCGGCCTCCCACACCGTCCCCAAACACCACCAAGAGTCATTCCTGAGTGCAGAGCTAGGGGTAAGTCTGAGCACTGCCAGGGGTGGCCCAAACAAAACAGACCAACAACAAAAACTCAGGTGTTCTAACACTCCCACTCGAAAGCACAGTAGACTGTAGTGTTGAGTCAGAGAATGCAGGGGTTACGGTACATGCCTGACACATGACTGCCAACTTCGCCCCCTGGCACCACAAGGGTCTCAAGCATTGCCATGTGCATCCCAAGAGAGGCCACTGGAGTGGCCTGGGATATCCCTGCCACCACAGCGCCAAGCCTCATCGAACTGCTAAGACTCACCACCAGGAGGTGCCCAGGGGCAGTGCTCAGGAGACCTGGGGCTAGGGAGAAAGTAGAGTGGTGAAGGTGCTTGCTTTGCATTCAGCTGACCCGGGGTTCTATCCCCAGCACCCCATACTGTCCACTGAGCACTGCCAGGAGTGATCCTAAGTGCAAAGCCAGGAGTAATTCCTGAGCACTGCCTGGCACGAGCCCCCAAATAAAATTCAAAACCACTTTAGTATAAAAATTTAGATTCCCCAAAGACAGGTGTATAAATTCAGGCTGAAGTAACCAATCCTGTGTCTGAAAAACTTTGAGCCACATGAAGTAACAATCAGAAGACATGCCGCTCCGTCAAGGAGAAGAGGGGGGTGCACACCCACCCTTGAAAGGTCCACTGAAGGCTCCTATGCTGCCCGAGCCCCTGAGTTGCTTGTGCCCATGTAGCCGAACAAATGCGGTGCCCGCAGCTCTCCTTGAGATGGGGACTTTTGTGCTTTCCGTTCTAATGTTGGGATGTGTGTAGGGGCTCTCTCTGTCTTTGGAGAAGCCCACGGTCTCTCCTGAAATGTTACTCTCTCTACGCTCATCCTCTTCCTAAAGGTCACCAAATAAAATGTTTTTTTTTTTACTTCAAATAAATAAACAAAAGGTC
Organism: Sorex fumeus; assembly: GCF_029834395.1. Taxonomy (NCBI): domain Eukaryota; kingdom Metazoa; phylum Chordata; class Mammalia; order Eulipotyphla; family Soricidae; genus Sorex; species Sorex fumeus. The sequence goes on along the minus strand of NW_026606086.1, from coordinate 4,342,457 downwards.
CACAGAAGATAAAACATTTACCACTCATAACAGCGTCAGTGATTCTAAAAACCAGACAGCTCTGCACACCACTTACTCCAGAAGTGGAACATCATATTACTCTTGCTAGAGTCCAGAATGACAGTTTCAAAAAAAGTAATAATAACCAAAACCTTTTTACCTTTAGAAGTGAGTACTGTGCAATCAAGCCAAATGGTCCTGTGAGATACTCATCTCAAACTATTGCCTGCGGGAGAGAGAAGCATCCCGTTCTTTTAGTAAAAGGGATTTCAATAACGGCCAACAGCAAACAACAGTCATTTGCAAACTCTGGACAAACAAAACTTGCCGTTAGCAATAGCTAACCACACTCCTATTTTGTGGCCTGAAGAAAACAGCGTCAGGGCAAGGGGCGCTACTGGCCACGGAAGCACATTCACTGTCATCCACAAAGAGTGTGTATGCAGTGTCCTGGGGTCAGACTGGGGTCATGAACCCCGTGGGTGAACTGCTAAGGAAACCGTTCAACCCAGCATGTAACAGGCGTCATATAATCCAGCATCAATCAAATGAAAACCTCTCGTGTAGGTATCCCATAGGTATCTTAATTCTGAGAGAGTATTTGGAAAGCTGGGACAGTGTCAGGTGCCCCTGAGAGAGTCAGGCCTCCAGCTGACCTTCGCCTCTACCTAGGCAAGGATGGTGTCACTGGGGGCCAGGATGAATGCCAAGCGGCCTGTGAGCATTTCGCCTGTGCGACACCAGGGTCCTTTTTCCCCATTTGGCGTAACTGCTTGGACGAACCATGGAGGAACAGGCAGCTGGGAGAAGTGGTACCCAGGGTAGCATGCAGCGACACCCCGCACACGGGGACAGCGGGGAGTGCCTGGACGCGGGGCTGTAATCGTCCTGCTGAGGACTCAGGTCACTCCCATTTTCCTTCCCAGAGCCAGGCCACAGGGGCGGGGAGCGCAACGCCCCCTCTCTCGGGGCTGCCGACTCTGGGTGGCGCCCCGGGACCCAGAGGCCGCCACCCGCCCCGGCTGTCAGCTTGCTGCCCGCGCACATGTCCAGGAACTCGCGCAGCACGTTCAGGTTGACCCGCCTGACCACAGGTGCGTGGCCTTGTCTGCACTGGGCCCCGCCGCCACGTGACGCCGCGGTCACGTGAAAATAGTGACATCACACCCCCTCATCTCCCTCCATACCGCTAGGGGCGCCGGGGGTGCCCCACGGAGCCAGGGCACAGGCCTCTGAGACTTAGCGCTTCCCGGGGGCTGTACAGACCCCCCAGACCCCCAGCAGAGCCGGGGCACAGCGCTGCCTCTGCTCCCTTGGAGGGACCCTCCCGGGAAGCTGGGGACGGGGGAACGAGGGCGCCCTGGCGTCATCTCCCCTGCACTGCCAGCTGGCCTTGCGAGGGCATGTTTCCCCCCCGCCCCACCCCGGCTCCTGGGAGCGGTCTCAGGGGGTCCTCGGGTTCCCCTGGCCATTTCCGGGTCCTGCCCAGTGAGGGACCGACCAGCAGCCCCAGCAGGCCGGTGAGCGGCGAGCGGCGCCCTCTGCTGGCCGCCGTGCGAACTGCACAGGTGCGGGCCCTGCCTGGCGGGGTGGGGAGGGCGGGGGTCCCGCCCACCAGCACCCAACAGCGCCTCGCTCAGGCCTTGTCCCCCTGTCCAGAGGGTTCCCTGCCCACCCCTCAGGGGCCGGCCCGTGGCTGCGGAGCCGCAGGAGGTGGCGCTGCCCGCGCAGCGGTCCCTGGGGGGCCTCCGGCCGGATGCCCGAGCTCCTTGGCGCCAGGTGGGTTGGCGGGTGCCGGAGCAGGGCCCGCGACTCCCGGCGGGCGACCCCCGGCGCGCGTCTCCCCGCGCGGGGCGGACCCCAGCCCCCGGCGCCCATCGAGGCGCACACCGAGGCCACGTGACCGTCTTTCCTGGGGGCCGCGGCGGGCGGCCGGGAGCGCAGGGCGCGCGAGTCCTGGGCCGCGGGCGCGGACCCCCGGCGCGGGGGTCTCAGTCCTGAGGCATCTGTCCGCGGGGCTCTGGCGGCGGGGGCGGGGACGGCAGGACGGGACAGCGTCCTGGGATCCCGGCCCCTCGGGCGGGGCGGGCGGGGCCCCCTGGCGTGCGGCTTTGGGTCTGGGTCCAGCGGTGGCGTTGGGCTCAGGCTTCGGGCTCCTCATCTCCCTCGTGGGGGGGGGGGCACCCTGCCCAGCGCGGTCGAGGAGATGGGGGTCAGCAGTGGCCCGGGCGGCCCGCACTTGCCAGCAGGGGGCTGTCCCCGCTGCAGCGCCCCCGCCCCAGACTCACCACGCACCCCCTCGCCTGCTAGGGGGCGCCCTCCACTCCAGGTGGGAAAACCCCCAGCCAACTGATCCTCCTAGGGCCCGCTGGCCAAAGACTGCTGGTCACAGGCCCTGAGGGTCCTCATGGCCCCTGGGGCCTCGACTTCCCTTCCTGTACCAGAAATCAACCCAGAGAGAGGCCAGTGCACAACTGCCCTAGAACCCCCGCTCAACGGCTCCCAGGACTATTGCGGGGGGAGGGGCCCAGGCTTTGATGCTTACACAAGTTTAGTGAAATTTTACTGACTGTGAGGGAGAAAAAGTTTGCCTGTGTGTACATGCCAGAACCAGCGTATCATTCTGTCCATTTGAATTTAAAGAAACAAGTTAATACCTTTGCGAGATGGAGAACAGAAAGAAAAAAGAAAGAACTTGTTGCAGCCCCACCCCACCCCCCCAAAAAAGAATTCTTTTAAACACCTAATCCCAGGAAGAAGTGCTATTTCTTGAATAAATTATTACCAAGCAATGACAACAATTAAAACACACACAAAAGGACGTGTGTGGGGGAGCACAGGGTGGGGACGGACGTTCAGTCAAGACTGGGCAATGCCACAGCCTGGAAAGGACATGAGAGGGGACAGAAGTGTGGCTCGTGGGATGCATATTGGGAGAGATACAGAGGTGCGTGTGAAGTGGGGGATCTCATTAAAGTCTGGGGTCCAGGACAGCAGTGGATGTTTGTGTCCTACTCATCAGTGTTTCGAATCTGTGTGCCTTGGGGATGGAGGGAATGCGCACCCCTGGGAGAAGCTGGGAGGGCCACTGGGTATTCCCTCCAACCCACCTTGCGGCACTGGGTCATGCATGTTTAGATCACATGCTCTGGGCCATAGCACCAGTGATGCGGGCAGGTGACACATTGAATGAGGCATAACTTACAGCAACAAGCCGAGTCTCTCTGGTCCCCGAGTGAATGGGTGAACAAAGAGCATGTTCCGAGTGTCAGATGCCTCCCAAAACTGACAGGAGGAATCGGAGACTGAGGCCCACCTTAGAAATGGCAGAATGTATGTCTGGTTAGTGAGACCCAAGATATCCGCAAACACATTACAGAATTCTCATGGGTTTACGGCAAAAGGGAATTCTCACAGAGATGAAAAGAGAAGTGTGTATTTCTCTCAGCACCTGGCTCACACTTACACTCCAGATCATTAAATAGAAAGCAAAGAATCTGAGACTAACAGAGATCTCCTGAATTCCACACCCAAGGGCTGGAAATACACCGGAAAGGGTGGACTTCTGTGCAGTTAAGCTATTACATGAGCAACACCTCGCTAGGGAATAGGATCTTGTTTAGGTGGAAATAAGAGCATTTTAGTGGAAAGGAAATCTCTGATGTGACCCTGTGGGTCAGGTATCTTGACTTTCCTATGGCATGTGTTTGGAGCTGGGCTGGGGTCTACGCTTCACAGACAGGAGAGCTGGGTTGGTCCCCAGCACTGCATGGTCTCTGGAGGCAGGAATGACTGAAGAGCACTGTGTCCCCAAAGCAAAACAAAACAAACTTACTTGGCAACTGATCCCACCATAAGATTATTTTAAGAGTTCCTTGCTCTAAATCTAACACATACTTAGAAAGTCTGATTTTAAATGTTTATTCAAAGTGAAGGGGTTTAAGGAGGATGAGCAGAGTCTCCTGCCCCCCGCGCCTGGCTGTCCTCGCCGGGACCCTTTGGAGGGGAGCAGGTTGAGTTTCCCTCCCCACCCCGACCAGGGCTCCGGCAGCCGAAGACCTCTACAACCAGCCACCACCATGCTGAGACCACTCTCCACAGGCATGAAGGTACTGGCAGAGGAACAAAGGCATGCGTGTCCTGGGGCTGAGATCTCCAAGCCTGCCCAGATTGGGGCTGAGCATCCTCCACTCAGATCCTCCATATTCCAGTAGGCAGGGGTTACACGCACCAACTGCCCCCCTTGTGCCCTGTAATCCCATCAACGGCCAAGACCCAGAGACTATAAAACCCAGCTCCCGGAAGCATCTTATTATCTCATTCGTTCTTTGGACAAACTGGCAGGCTACCGAATGTAACCTGCCCACACGGCAGAGTCTGGCAAACTCCCCGTGGCTTACCCAATATGCCAAATACCAGTAACAATGATGAGGCTCATTCTACTAACCCTGAAAGAGCCTTGAATATGGCACTTTTTAAAAAATTCTCAGGGCTAGGACAAAGGAGACATTACTGGGGCCTGTTCGAGGCAATCGACGAACAACAGGATGGTTGTGATCGTGATCGTGAGCAGATTCCAATTTTTGGGGGGTGGAGGGGGTCATACCAAGAGATCTCAGGGGATCCTCCTGGTTGTGCACTCAGGAATTACTCCTGGCAGTGCTTAGGGGACCATATGGGATGCCAAGGATCGAACCCAAGTTGGCCGTGTGCAAGGCAAACGCTCTCCACGCTGGAATGTCGCTCCAGTCCCACATTCCCATTCTTTGGTCAGGACTATCCAACTAGCCTGAGCCATCAGCTCTAAGGCAGGAGGGGAGGGAAGCTTCCTTGGCGTGTTCCTGACACAAGCCTGGAACATTGCACAATCACCTGGCAGCCTTTCCTCGAGTGGGCACGTGTGGCGACCCCTACATGGACACGGCCAAACAGACCCTGGCAGCTGCTCCTGCTGACCAGTCCTCACGGCTAATTCCTTTGGTCTCTTCTCAGCTCTGACTCCTACCGTGCAATCCACAAGTGGCTGGAGGACATCGGCCTCTTTACCGATGCCCGAGTCACAAATACGTGGGCCCCTTGAAAGCCACACGCTTTAGATTTGGTGTCATGAGCAACAGCAGAGGGAGGAGAGCCGGAAGGGAGGTGTCCGGGGCCAGAAACCTTTCCCAAGGGATCACACTATCCAGATTCTTTCCTTACGACTTTCATAAGAAATAAATCTCAGTCATGATGCAAATGCCTTAAAGTGTTACTGGGCAGCCTTTCAAAATGCAAAAAACAAGAACCAAATATTAGAAACTAAAAAAAATATGAAATTTATTATAACGTGGATAGAGTTTCTTTAGTCTTTCCATCAAAGACACACAGATAGAGCAAAGGAAGCAGGAGTGGGAGGAAAAAGAGAGGGTGAGGTGAGCACGGCAGCGCGTGAGCGCAGAGACAGCCAGACATCAGCACACACAGTGAGCTCAGGACCGCGGACGCTGCCTCCCGGACCCGCAGAGTTCCTGACCAAAGCCCGAGCCTGACATTCTGGTTCTGGTATCTGTCCTTGACTGTCAGGGAAGTGGGGTACGCCGAACAGGACCACCCCGCCCCCGTCTGCTCTGGGCTTTAGCAGTGGTCGGAGCAGGGCAGGACTGGCCCTGCCTTCCGCAGCTGGACCTGTTTTCTTTTATTTATTTATTTATTTATTTTTTAAATTTTATTTATTTATTTTTATTGAATCACCATGAGAAACTTACAATCTTTCATGTTTGGGCTACAATCACACAATGATCAAACACCCATCCTTCCACCAGTGCACATTCCCCACCACCAATCTTCCAGGTATACCGCCCCCCTTCTACACCCTCCCCCTGCCTCCATGGCAGACAATATTCCCCATACTCTCTCTCTACTTTTGGACATTATGGTTTGCAATACAGACACTGAGAGGTCATCATGTTTGGTCCATTATCTACTTTCATCACAAATCTCCCATCCCGACAGATCTGGACCTGTTTTCAACCTGTCTGAAAACCTAACTTGGAGACAAGCTCCCGAAAGAAACGCTGACTTTCACCTTTGGCACACATCGCGTGCAGCTACGCTGGAGATAACTACAGTCTGGGAAAAACCCGCAGCAAACCCAGGGGCTGGGTGAGTGTAGGCGACGTCCTCTCTCAGAGGCAGCAGTTCTGCGCCTCCATGTGGGAGCCCAGGATGGAGAGAGCCTCCGCCATCAGGACTGCACGCCCACAAGGCCCTTGGGGGCAGGCAGCGGTTTCTGCATGAACCCAGGGAAACTGGACCTAAACCCTTCTAGGCTTTCAACCTGAGAGCAGAGCAAATTCCTTTTAGCACTTTATGTACCATCACACTCAGACCTACATCTGAATCCTTTACAATCTCTACCTGCCGATGAAGATCCTGGGATTAGCTACAATTGAGTTGTCTTCAGATTTCTGAATCAGACACAGCTTGCCATGATTAACGAGAAGAAACAGTTCAATATTTGTTTTAAAATTTTTTAATACTTTTAAAATTTTTTACTCCCACAAAAAAAAATAAAGTCATCATTTGTTCCTTAGATTCACTGAAAGTTTTTTTCCTTCGGGGTGGATGGGTGCACACCTGGCCATGCTCAGGGTTTACCATGGCTCTGGGCTCAGGGTACCACATGGGGTGCCAGGGATTGAACCCAGCTCAGCTGTGTACAAGACAAGATAGTACCAGTTCTACGACTTCCCCAGCCCCTGAAAGAATGACTTTCCATGGATGGCTGCATAAACATTCCTGGGACATAGGGGGAGAAGGGGAAAAGAGGTGATGAGACAGCAGAGGGAAATGGACAAGTGGTTAAATGGGTCATTTATTTTTTAAAATTTATTTGTGTATTTATTTTTGCCGGGGGTCACGCCCGGCGATGCACAGGGTTACTCCTGGCTCTGCACTCAGGAATTACTCCTGGTGTTGCTCAGGAGACCATATGGGATGCTGGGAATCGAACCCGGTCGGCCGCGTGCAAGGCCCTACCCTGCTGTGCTACCGCTCCAGCACTAAGTTGCATGCCAAGACGAGTGTCTTAAAAAACAAAACCAAAATGAAACAAAAAACTGCTTCCCGTTCTGACGGATGGTTCCTCCTCAAGCCAGGGGCGCCAGCCTTGATTCTGGGGGGCTGTGCGTTGTGGGGAGCGCGGGGGAGGATGGGACTCTGGTGTCTGTGTGCCCCCCACTTGGGAGTTGTCTCCTGCAAATAGCACCAGGGATGAACCGACCATTTGGGACCAGCTGTGGGGGGCTGGGAGGATGAGCAGATGGAAGGACCTGAGATGGGTGGCAACCGTGGACACGCAGCAGTCCCCGACAATCGCCACTCAAGAGTACAGAGGAGGGGGTCTCCCCGCAACCAGAACTGACGGTGGGGGTGGGGTGGGGGGTGCGCTGTGTCACAGGGAATTACAGCACAGTAGATTTCATGGGAAACGCATTTCCCTTCCTTGTGTCCTCCATCTTCGGCAGCCTGGCAGTGGGCTGGCCTTGGGGATACTCCTGGCTCCTTGCTGGGGGCTGGGTAGAGGGAGGGAACTCTGCCTTCTGCAAAGCCTGTGCTCCCTGTGGCCCCAGACTTCAGAGCAAAGCTCAGATATGCTTAGGGCCATCTGCCTTTTTCTTTTCTTTTGTTTTGGTGCCACACCTGGTGATGTGAGGGGCTTCCTCCTGGCGATGCGCTCAAGGATCACTCCTGGTGGGGGAGGGTCCACCTGGGATGCTGGGGATCAGGGATCGACCCTGGGTTGGCCTCAAACAAGGCAAGTTCCCTGCCCGCTGTGCTATCCTGCACTTCCCCTATTTGTCCTTTTCATTCTGACTTTCGTTTGCATTTCTGCAGGAAGTTCAAATTCTGGGCCTATCTGCCCCATCTCAGTTCAAGATTTTTTCCATCCTGTTGAAGTATGTCTTTTTCTCCTGATACGCTGGTTGAAGTTTTTGTTCTCCTTAGTCATAACAGTACATGCAGAAAACGAATCTGTAACAAGATAGTTCTTTTTTGTGGCACATTTGGCGGTGTTCGGGGCTTACCCCTGGCTCTGTGCTCAGAGAACACTCCTGGCGGTGCTCGGGGGACCATACAGAGTGCAGGAATTAAGCAGCACATGGGCTCCTTTGTTCAAGGTGGCTTTTATAGGGTTTCTCCAACCTGCCCCCACGAAGGGCTTCTTCCCAGGTAAAAGTCCGTTGCTAAGGAGGTTACCAGGGAGGTCCAAAAAGAGGAATTTCATGGGGAGGAGGCCTTTATCCTCAGGGTCTGCGGATGGTCTTATCGGGCCTTTGCTTTCTGTATCCACAAGGTGGCTCATTCCTAGAATTCTTCTTCCATGAAACTTTGTTTCATTGCAAAGGGCCTTTCCCCATCTACCTGCCTACATCACAACCATTATTGCCATACTGGTCCCTACTCTATCCTAAGCATCCTCTGTCCCCTACACGTGTGGTTTTTTCCAATCATTGACAAGGCCTCCTGGCCTCCATTTTTCTAGCCTTGGATATCAATCTCGTGTGTGTGTGTGTGTGTGTGTGTGTGTGTGTGTGTGTGTGTGTATTATGGGCTGGAGCCATAGCACAGCAGGTAGGGCGTTTGCCTTGCACGCAGCCAACATGGCCGACCCGAGTTCGATTCCTCCGCCCCTCTCGGAGAGCCTGGCAAGCTACCGAGAGTATCTCGCCCGCAAGGCAAAGCCTGGCAAGCTACCCTTGACATATTCAATATGCCAAATACAGTAACAACAAGTCTCACGATGGAGACGTTACTGGGCCCGCTCAAGCAAATCAATGAACAACGGGAGGACTGTGACCATATATATCATATTCCACAAAATGGGTGCTTACTTATATTTGTGAAGGGACTTGGAAATCATATCCAGCAGTGCTGAGGCTCCTCCGGGCTCTGCTCAGGCATCACTCCTGGAGGGGATACTGGGGACCCTATGAAACGCCAGGGAAAAGAATCTGGGTTTGCTGCTTGCTAGGCATCAGCCTTGCCCCAGGGCTCTCTCTCCAATCTACAGTTTACTTACTTACAACGTAGTATTACAGAATACTCACAGTACGATGTAATAATATTTGGATATCCTGCAAAGTAACCATGATTCATGTATAGACCGTTTGAATTCCCTACCATAGATTCTAAGGTCAAGGACTGCTATTGGGTATTATGAAGGCTGAAAGTAACGGTCCTACTCAAGTTCTTTTTCCAGAAATCTCAACGTGAGGACATGTGCTTCAAACGTACAGGAGTTGGTGCTTATAAGCATATTTGGTTCTGTTCATTTTGGGTTAATAATATAGCAATGTCCAGTTCTTTCCCAGACTTTATGGATTGATGGTGTTTGTACTGCTTGGTGTCCCTTCATTTTTGTCTTGTGAAGAATCACTGAAGGCATTCATTTTAAGGTACATTGACTAGGAAGCTTTGCAATAATGCAAGAAAGGTTTTGTTTGTTTTGTGGTTTTTTTTTGCTTTTAAACCTCACCCAGTGTTTTTCTTTTCATTTTTTATAATTTTATTGATTGAATCACCATGAGAGCAGTTACAAAGCTTTCGCGTTTAAGTCTTGGTCATAAAATGAAACACCCGTACTTTCATCAGGGCCCATTCTCCACCACCAAAAACCCCAGTATAGACCCATCCCACACCCTCCCCCTACCTGTAGAGGAGATAATTTCCATATTACTCTCTCTGCTTTGATTACATTCAATATTTTGACACCGGACCCACCATTATTATTTGGTGCTCAGATCTGCTGTAAAGGCAACAGTAGACAATTTGTTTTCTACTCCTGGTTATGAATAACATATGACATCGCGTGGCTGCAGTAGTGACTGCGCGATTTTGAAATTCCACAATTTTAACCATTAAATCTGGAGGAATTTCTTGCCAAAACCTGCTGGGTTCCAAGATGAAATCAGCAGCCAGAGAGGCCATTTGTGGGTGACAACTTGGGGTCTCGTTGGGGAGGAAAGGGCCAGCTCCACCCACATCCCGTGAGGCCCTACGTGTCTCGTCACTGTGAGCCCAAACCTGACTGTCCAGTGGCCTCTGGAGGATGGCGGCCAGCGGGCTGCCAGGGGGAACGGGCCAAGGCACGAAATCTATTCCCACCTGGGGTGGCCCAGTGCCTGTAACTTACTTCAGGGACTGGACACATTTCTGCCAAAAGCTGTTGGGTTTCGAGATTTGTTTCTGAGTCTCTGGGATCATGGCCGTTAAGCAGTTCAATCAGGAACCAGAGAGGCCATGCCTCCAATTATATAGCTGGACTGGAGGTGGTTTGTGTCTGTGTCTCCCACATACCTAACTTTTGCCTGTTTACTTTCTTGGTAAACTCTGCCCCACGTTTTTGGGGTCTGGCCCAAGGCACAGCAGCAAATAGGGGGTACCTGGAAGTCTGAAGGCGCCATCAGACTGCTGATGCACTCACCTCACAGGTACAGAGAGACCTGCTGGTGGCACCATACCCCCAACCCAGTGCTTCTTACGGTTTACTCCTGCCTCTGCACTTAGCGATTGCTCCTGCCGGGGCACAGATGACTGGATGGGATTCCTGCGATTGAACCCAGATCAGCCACATGCAAGATAAGAAACCTACTCACTGTACTACCTCTTTATCCCAAGATATAAACACTTTTAAGAAAATGGTATACAGGCACAGCGCAATAGTTCAGCTGGTAGGGCATGTGCTTTGGCCAGTCTGGCTTCAATCCCTGACGTTCCGTATAGTCTGCCCAAGCACTGTCAGGAGTGATTCCTGAGTGCAGAGCCATGAATAAGCCCTAAGACATCACCAGGTGTGGCACAAACATAAAGAAACAAAAAGAAATTGGTGTATCAGAATTCCATTGTAGAAACTCTTTGACTTCTTTGACTCTATAGTTCTTGATTGCTAGCCAAAAATCTTTTATAAATAAACCGGAGAATAATCAGTTATCACTGGCAAAAAGGAAATAATTTTATTCAAGTAGATAAAGAACATTGTTTGCTCAAATTTTAATACTGCTTTACATAGTTTGTGAAACAATTTCAATCGTGTTTATTACTCAAAATGTCAATGGATTACGATCTTTCACTGGTGAGACACTTGATAATCTCCAGAGGAAAATACATCAAAAGCATATATACAATTATAGAAATTCTTATAATCCATGTAGCCCTGATGGTACATTATTTATCACGTTTTACAGAACTAGAAAACATTCAAATGAACATAAAGAGATTCAGACTGGATGATAAACTTCTGATGGTTCAGGTCCTTCATTTAATTTTTTCTGATAAGAAAATCCAAAATTATTAATGTTGAATTTCTCATCATACATTCATCTAAAACCACAGTGGAAAAAAATAAACTTTGTAAAGACAGTAAATTGGTTATTGTAGGTGTTTCACAAGTAGCTTGCTATCTAATCCAGGAACTGCTGGAGATTTCTGCAGAGTGCAGAGAATGAGGTGGCCGGGCCGAAGTTGTTGTTGTCGTAATTGTTGAGGTCGTCCCCGTTCCCTTTGAGAGCCGCCTCGGACATCATCTCCACTTTCATGTTGAGGTCCTGATTCTTTCTTTGGAGGTCCACAATCACGGAATTCAGGAAATCAATCTGTGTTCAAGGAGAGCGTGAGACGGTGAGCCATCTGCGGGAGCCATGGGAGCCCGCCACAGAGGAGGCTGGGCCCCGCTTCCAGTCCCCGCCCCAGGGTTGGAGGCAGCCAGAGCTCCCCTTTCCCTTCCTGAGCGCAAGCTCCCAGGTGCCCAGGGAAGACCCCAGGAGGAGATGCTGGTACCCCTCGGTTCTTCTCAGAGCAGGGAGTCAAGAGGGGTCTTCCCTCTCCTACAAAGACAAACTCACTTCTTTCAAATGAATGGGGCGGGGGGAAATCCCACTTTACAAAAGCAAGCATGACTGTAGGCACAAACATTCATGTTTCACTTGAAAACTGGCAGGCGCGTTGGGTCTGAGTGATAGCACAGCGGGAAAGGTGCTTGCCTCGCACGCAGCCAACCCAGGTTTGATCCCTGGCATCCTATAGGGGCCACCGGAGAGCAGCCAGGAGTGATTCATGAGTGCAGAGCCAGGAGGAAGCCTGGAGTATCGCCAGGTGTGGCCCCCAAAGAAAGTGTAAATAAAACCAGAAAAACAGACTGATTCTTTTTCTCCCTCAGGGCAAGTTCTGATGGCCAGTCTCTGAGAGTGCCCAGGCCATCCCACACTAGAGCCAAGAAACGCGGATCTCTCTTCCTCCAGCTGAAAACAAAACAAAGCAAAACAAAACAAAACAAAACAAAACATGGAAATGTTCAGTTCCCAACAAGCCCACACAGGGTCCACCTGCACAGCCCACATGCAAAGTTCACTTCAGCCCACAAGTGCCCTCCAGGGCCACCTGCTGTTAAGTACAGAAGTGCAGGAAGTGAGGGTGTGCGGGAACTCCTCAGGGCACTGGAACCCAGATGGTCCCCTTCCTTGGAGAGGATTCAAACGATAAAGCGCTGCAGACCCGGGTGGGATGGAAGGGGGGTTGGGGAAGGAGAGACATCAAGGAGGCCCCAAGGCTGACTCCTGCTGCAGGCCAGGCCTGAGCCTGTTGATGTTAGGTGCGGGCACCGGACTGCAGCCAAGTGTGCAAACCCCGGAGGACCCCACCCAGCTGTCTCCCTTGACAGGAGCAAGAAGCAGGAAGGCAGCCCAAAGGACCAGACTCCCACAGCTCTGGGCCGAGAGCATGCGCAAAGAGGCTGGAAAAGCCACATGCTGGTGGGCGTTTCCGTTTGCGACTGAACCTTCCTGGCAGGGAAGAAGCCCTCCAAAGTGGTGTTCGACTCTGGCAACGTGAAGATTTGCCAATGTGATGGGAGCCCGAAGCCCAGGTTCTGGGAGAGCAGCAAGAGGAAGGGCATTGGAGGGCTCTGGCAAGGACATGACCCCTTGACTGAAGGGATGTGTCCTTGTCCATGGGGCCTCTCACTCCTTAAGCATCACCTCTTGTGCTGGGAGCGTGTGGGGGTGGGGTTCCAGCAGCATGTGCGCGGCCCCTGGTTCTCACGGGCGCCAGGGGAGCACAGCCCCTTCTTCCTCAGCTTCCCTCTTTTTGGCTTCTGTTATTTTAATGAATCAATTAATTTTAGGAGGGGGTTTTTGGGTCACAATCCGGCGTTGCTCAGGAGTGACTCCAGGCTCTGCACCCAGGAAGTTCTCCTGGCGGTGCTTCGGGGACCATATGGGATGCCGGGGATGGAACCTGGGTTGGCCATGTGCAAGGCCAACACCCTACCTGCTATGCTATTGCTCCGGCATCATTCTCGGATATTTTAAATGGTAGATATTCCCCGACTCTTTTGAAGCATACACGCATATATACATATATACATGTCTGTGTATGTATACATGCTTATCTAGAACCTTTGTGGGTAGTCAGTTTGGTTTGTTTGGGGGCCACACCCGGTGGGGTAGGGACTAAACCGTGGCTCTGTGCTCAGGGATCACTCCTGGCTAGGGTGGAACAGCTCAGGCTGTCAGCAGTCACTCGAGCCCCGGAAAGTGGGGCTGTGAGTTCAGAGGGCACTGGCTCACCTACAACTGCACTCAGGAATTACTCCTGGCGGTGCTCAGGGGACCATATGGGATGCCGGGGATTGAACCTGGGAATTCGGTGTGTAAGTCAAACGCCCTCCCCGCTGTGCTATCACTATGGCCCAGGATATGGTTTCTCTCAGGGCTGAGGCTGGGCCTACACAGCCCTGGTCACTACCATCACCCACCTTACTCTGCATCATCGCATTGGTGTTCCTGGTGTCCTCCAGGGAGGCCAGGGCCTGCAGGGACGCCTCCCGCTCGGCCAGCAGCTCGGTCTGCTGCGCGTCCAGCAGCGCCTGGTCTTTCAGCAGCCAGTGCAGCTGCCGCTGGAGCTTCGTGGCCTTCTGGCCCAGCAGCTGCTTCTCAGAGCCAAGGCTGTTCAGCTGCTCACGCAGGGCCGACTCCACGCGGGCGGCCTCCTCCTTCTCAGCCGTGAGCTCCTCGATCTCTTGCACCAGCGACTTCTGATCCCGAGCCAGCTCCTCGTAGGAGCACTGCAGCTTCTGGATGATGTTGTCCTTGTCCTTGGCCAGGGATAGGTTCTCCAGAACCAGCTTCTTGACATGCTCCTCCAGCTGGCCCCTCTCCTCCAGGCCCTTCTTGCACTCGGCCACCAGGCTGCTCTTGCTCATCTGCAGCTCCTCCACCAGGGCCTGCAGCCCCAGCTTGGCGACCTGCAGTGCGTCCTTCTCCGCGCCCACCCTCTGGAGCTCCTCCTGCACCGCCCTGCCCTCTTCCAGCACTTTCTCTTTCTCCGCCTCGAGGGCTTCTCGGTCCAGCCGCTCCTGCTGGCAGAGCTTCTCCGTGGCCCACCTGGCCTCGATAACCTTCTCCTTATCCAAGCGAATCGCTTGGTTCAACAGCCAGAGCTTCCTCTGCTCTTCCCTCAGCGAAGAGTTTTTGGCCTCCGCTTCTCTGAGTTTCAATTGAAACCACCCTCTCTCGGACTTCAGACAGCTCTTCTCCTTCGCCAGCAATTCATTCTCTGACCTCAGGGCCCTGCGATCCTCTGACATCAGCTCCATCTCTTCTTTGGCCGAGCTTAATAAGCAAGTTAAGGACTGCAGAAACAAAAAGCGGGGAAGAATGGAAACAAGAATGAGATCAAGCAGGCACACGCAAGCCAAGCACTTCATGTGGCCTAAATACCAGAAATGAAAATGGCAGAGTAGTCTTACCTGCACACGCGTGTATACGCGCACGCGCACACACTCACACACACACGCACACACAGACTCAGGATGGAGAGGCTCAAACACAGTTAGCTTCTTAGCGTCAACATAACTACCTGCCTATTTTGTGGATGGGGGCCCCACACCTGCTGGTGTTCGGGTCTCGCTCAGGGTTCTGTGTTCAGGGATCACTGCTGGCAGGGCCGGAGGACCATACGGGATGCTGGGGATCAACCCCAGGTTGGCGAGTACAAGGCAGAACCCTACCCATTCTACTATCAGCCGATTTGATTTTTGAAATGCCGTCTGAAATGATTCCTGACAGCTTCCCGGAAGGTGTAAGTACAGTTGGATCTTGACATTGGGGCATAAGATTTTTCCCCCCACTTCAATTCTTCTATTATAAAATCCATCACTCTGTCCTAGAAGGGATGCATTCAAAAACTAGTTTTCAATACAATTCAAAGAACTACAAAAAGTATTTTGTTTTGGAACTTTGTGCAGGAGGGGAAGGGAAGAGCAACCACTGCTTGTCAAACGATTTTCACAGGGACAAACAGAGGCAGGAAATGGACTTAGTCCCAAAAGTTATACACTTTATAGAAAATCCAGACGAATCCACCAAGCTTTGGAGACTGAAGCCAACAGTTTTTGCTTGCCAAACACAGTAACAAGTCTCAAAATGGAGACATTAGTGGGCCCGCTCGAGCCAATCGATGAGCAATGGGAGGGCAGTGTTTGCAGTCATTTGGGAGGGGCCCAGGGGCTCCAGGAGGACTGGCCGCACACGGGTCAGGGTCTCCCTCACCTGCTCTCCCTGCCCGTCAGCAATGGGTTGTGCGTTTTCATTTCTGAGTCTCAATGCACACCCCAGTTGAACCGCCATGTACTTTCCAGAACTTTCTGCAGCAAGGGCTATCTTCTCTGTCCAGCTCAGCAGCCATGAGCCGCAGCAGGCTACTGGTGTGTGCTGGGCAGCTGACCGCTGGCGGCCATGTTACCGGAATGGGACTGACCTGAGCATGCACACGAGGCTGCTGGCCACAGAACTGGGCCAGCAGGTGGTCCAGAGAGGAGATGTAGCCCTGGCTGCGGTGCGCGGTGGAAAGCGGCCGGGCACCAACACACACACGGGCCACGGCCGCCATCAGCCGCTGCGCTGCCCTGCGCCCACCCACCTTGGCCTTGTCGGCTTGCGTCTTCAGCTCGGCCACCTCCCGCAGCAGGCTCCCGTTCTCCGCCTGCACTGCCTGCAGCTTCTCCTTCGCCTGCAGCAGCAGCTGCTGAAGGGCCTGCGGTGCGTCCTCGTGCTGCCCCTGGATCTCCACGCTGGCCTTGGCGTGCTCGGCCTGTAGAGCCTGGCACTGGCTGCGGCTCACGTCCACCTTCTCCTCCTGTGGGGAGCCGGGGGCCACCGTCAGCCGCCGGCCCCCTGCCCGCTCCCAGCACACACGCACACACACGAACAAACACGAACACACACACACACACAACGCAAACACACAAACATACACACACGCACACACACGACCCCTCTGCTCTGCTCACCAGCATGCACACACAAACACACATGCACACACACGCGCGCACACACGGCCCCTCAGCTCGGCCGCTTTCGTTCAAGTTCTCCTGAAGACTACGAAGCGCTAGCCCCTTCCCCTGCAGCTCTTCGGCCAGGCTATCGGCCTACCAGAGTCACAAGGATGGAGTGAATGGACCAAGGAGACAAACAGGAACGGGAAGGGGAAAACAAAACAGAAAACACGTATGAGAAGCCCATGACCCAACACAACCCCGATGAACAGAGGCGTGAGGTGAGCGTGATTGCCTGAAGCTCACGAAGCCAAGGCCTTGGCGCCGGCAGTTCTGGTGATGACTGTCTAGTGGTTATTGAAAACGGCCCAAACAGAGGCGTTTTCTAGCCCTAACTTTGGCGTGACCAGAAAATAAGAAAGCCTATGAGAAAGACTGACTTTCCAGGGGCGGGGAGACGGCACAAAGGGCTGGAGTACACACCAGGCCCGAGTTGGAACTGCAGCACCACTGGGCGAGACTGAGATCGGTCCCCAAGCTGAAAAGCCCCACTTCTGCTGGGCGGGAGGACCCCAGAGCCCAGAGCATGGCTTGGCGAGGAAGAAGGAAGTAAGCAAGGGAGGAGGGAAGCTAAGGATAGGAAGGAGGGAGGGAGGAAACAGGGAAGAAAGGGAAAGGGAGGGGAGGGAGGGAATAAAAGGTTATCTTTTTTTTTTCCTTTTGGCTTTTTCGGTCACCCTAAATGCTCAGGAATTTCTCCTTGGCAGTAACTCGGCCAGCTCACCGAGAGTATCTCGCCTGCACAGCAAGCCTGCCAAGCTCCCCGTGATGTATTCGATATGACAAACACAGTAACAAGTGTCACAATTGAGATGTTACTGGGTCCGCTCGAGCTAATCGATAAACAACGGGAGGGTAGAGACAATGACAGGGACCCTATGGGATGATGGAGATCGAACCCACGTGGGCCGCGTGCAAGGCAAATGCCCTTCCCACTGTACTATCACTCCGGCCCCCAAGATTTACTTTCTTGTAGTTTCTTTTCTGTGACTTGAAAAGTTTGAGGGGTTTCAATATGAAATTTAAAATGAGGAACCTCTAATCCCCTAGACAGCAGTCACCCAAACTTGAGGTTTGTTACATCTTGATGCGAACAAGTGGGTCAGCTATCCCCTGCTCTGTCCTAGGAATTGATTCCATTTGTTTCAGCCGGTGTTTCTGGAATGCCAGCCAAGGAGTCCTGAGTCCTGAAGGGAACTCCCAGGGATCTCGGGGCCCTTCTGTTATGTCTGTCAGTCCTGTCTACAAAACCCACAGCCCTTCCATCTTGGCCAACAGAGAAGTTTCTCCAACAAAGTGCCCAGCGCGGGGGGGAGTGGGGGGGGGGGTGAGGGCACGTCCCTGCCACCACAATCCTATAGGAGGAAAAGGGCATCTCTCGGGGCTCCTTGGTGAGAACTGCAGCTTCCTCGGCTTGGCCCAGATCTCACTGTCTCGTCCTTCCCCAGGGTCAGGGCTACCATGAGAGTCCATGCCTGTGGCCAGCAGGGGGCCATGCTGGAAGGCGGACTTGGCCCAAGCACCTGTTAGAGGCTGAAAGGGATGGAATCTCTGCAGGGCTGCGCGGGGGCTTGTGCTGCAGGGAGGGAGGGGCTGGCAATGAGAAATACCAAGATGGGCCACGTCACCAGCCTTGAGGGAGCTCAGAGGCTCAGAGGCATCGAGCACCAGCTGGGAACTGAGGCGCCTCGGGGAGAGGAGGGCAAAGCCCGTCACACGAGCAGGTGGTCAGCAAGGTCAGGGAAAGACCCTCGCGGCCTGACTCGAGCCCAAGTGTCTGGGCGAACTCGGCGAGTATGCAGCAAGCCCAAGAGGTGGGGGGCAGAGGTTTGCTCTGGGGGCTCCTATCTTGTTTTCTCACTGGCCTCGTGAAGAATTCTCTGTTTCAGAAAGACCCCAGACGGGCCCGATTAGCCGGGGCCAAGGCTAGCACGGCATCCAGGTGCTGGGGACCAATGACAACCCCCGAATCATGCCGACTCCTTCTCAGTCCCCTCAGAGGGAACCGCACGGGACGTGACCGGGAGACCTGTCAGCACCAAGCCGGAACACGGCAGCGAGCAGACTGACACACAGCATGCAGGGAGTGAGCGTGGAAGTGGGCGAGGGCGCCCGAGTACCAACCTGCAGCTCTCGGCCTGCTTTGCATTCTCTAACTCCTGAATCTGCCGCTCAGCCACCTGGAGCTGCTGCCTGAGCTTCTCCATTCCCAATTGACCTTCGGAACTGGCCTTCCAGAGCCCATCGAGCTGCAAGAGCTTCTGCTGGGTGGCCTCCAGCTGTGCCGTGGCATTGGCCAGGGCCTGGGCTTGCTGACTACACACGGCCCGCAACCCGTCCAGGTGCTTTACCTTCGTCTCCGCCTCCTGCAGCTTGTTCAGGGCGTCCTCCATCTCCACCAGGTGCTGGTCCTCGATCTGCTCGAGCTTGGCCCGTGCGGCCTCCAGGCTGTTCTTCTGCTCCTGGGCCGTCCTGAACAGAAGCGACCTGAGCGTCTGCAGCTCGGAGGCGTGCGCTGCACGATCAGCCGCCTGCTGGGCCTTCAGGCTCTCCACCTCCTGCTGGTACTCGAACTGTAGCCTCTCGATCTGCATATTGAGCTCGGCCAGCTCGGCCGCCTCGGCGCCCACGCCCTGGCTCACGGATGCCTTCGGCTCGCCCATGGCCTGTTGGTGCGGGGCGATGGCCGTCTCCAGCTTGGACTTCCTCAGGGCGATCACGTCCGCGTTCTCCTTGTTGGCATGGTCCAGCTTGGTCCTCAGGCACTCGTTCTCCTTGGCGAGCTTCTCGGAGGCCGCCTGCAGGGACTTCACCTCCTTCTGGTGGGAAAACAAAATTTCCATGAACTTAAAACAGGAAGGAAAAGAAGCAGAAATAGAAACTTTTCTTTTCCAAACTGACTCTTTGCTTCTTCTTGTTTTAAGGAAAAGCTTCCAAAAAATGGGGTTCTAAAGGATTTGATTTGTGCTGCTCGAGTGAAAATCAAAGCTGAGGCAAAGGCATAGACCCGACTGTCAGAACGAGAGAAAAACGCTCATCAAGAGCAGCCTCCAGCCCCAAGGAGCAGAGATGTGTCAGCCGGGCCCTGCCAGGTGCATGACCCCAGGTATCCCTGTCTGATTCGGAGTCTCCAGCAGAAGTGGTCCCGGCGGGGTCGGCCAGGCCGCCCCGCATCCTTGCCTGCACCCTGCAAGCCTCCGGGACCTGCCCGGGCTTTACCTCCAGGTCGCCTTTGGTGATGGACTCCTCCTCGACTCGGAACTGGAGGTCTTCCACTTTCCTGTGGGGGAGAGGGAGACGTTGTGAGGTGCGTCACTGCTGCCCCCCATGAGGGCCACCATCTTGTAAATGCGCCTGACCCAGCCCCCGGCTCCACACACAGGAGGGCTGAGAGAGTCGGGGAGGGCCAGAGCGAGAGTACAGCAGGCAGGGCGTTTGTCTTGCACGTGGCCGACCCGGGTTCAATTCCCAGCATACCACTATGGACCCCGGAGCAATGCCTGGAGTAATTCCTGAGTGCTGAGGCAGGAGTAACCCCTGAGCATCGCTGGGTTGACCCAAAAAGAAAAAAAAGAAAGTCAGCGAGTCCCCTCACCTTCGAGCACTGGGTGGGACCCGCAGGCTACAGGAGGAAGCTAGGCCGAGCCAACGCCAGGTGCAGTGTCATATCAACCCATTCTGCCTCGCAGCTAACAGAGGTGGTTAAAAACTGACCCGCGGCGCCTGCCAGTCCCTCCCAGCCAGCACCTGTCTCCACATTGGGACAAAAACTGAGCCCCTGGGGGAGAAGCAGCCAACGACTCGGGGGCGGGGAGGGGAGGGGCTCCCAGTGACTGTCGAGTCAGCATGTGGAGCTGAGGGGCTGAGCCAGGCACTGGCAGTGCCCATGGGCACCACACTGCTGGGAGCCCATCTGAAAAGGCGGTCTCGGCCAGCACCCCGTGTCCATCTGTCTGCAGCCAGGCCTCAGCCCCGCGTCCGTCTTTCTGCACCCCGGCCTGAGCACCACGTCCGTCTGTCTGCAGCCTAGCCTGAGCCCTGTCTGTCTGCTGTCGTGCCCCATTAGTACTGTGGGTTTCCTCCCGCCTGGAACTTAACCACATGGACTCCCAGAGGGCCCAACTGGGTTAGGACAGTTCCTTGCCACCCAGCACCGGCCTCCTGAATACCAGGCCAGGTGGACACAGCAGGGAGGGCCGGGGGTGGCTGGGCTCCAATGAGCTCCCCCCCCAGCCCTCCCGGTGAGGCCGCGCTCAGGACTGGGCACCCATTGGTTTCTGGTTCTCACAGCCCTGGAAGGCCAGGAGTGCCCCAGCCGAGGGAGCCCCCAGCTCCGGGCACGGCCTCACCTCTTCTCCTCCTCCAGCTGGTTCAGCAGCTCCACCTTCTCCCAGTCGGTCGCTTCCAGCATGGCCCGCAGCTCGTCGTTCTTGGCCTCCAGCTCCAGGACGTGCTGTAGAGGCAACGGCGCGTGAGTGGCCTCGCCCGCCCCCAACAGCCCTCTGTGGGCTGGCATCGCCACCTGTCACCGCAGCAAGCTGAACGCATCTCCCACCTAAGCTACGGCATTTCTGGAAGGCCAGAGGGGAACCACACCACGCAAGCACCGGCGCGGACAACTCGGCACTCCCTAAACACCCAGAGGTCGAGCAGAAGGCGCATGCGATCAAACCACGCGCCGGACGCCACCGCAACGACGGCAGACGGGGACCCACGGCCTCTGCCTGCACCGCCTGCACCAAGCTCGCGCCCAGCCTCTACCGCAGGCGTCTCTCGGCCCCGGCACTGCCGTCTGCACAGACGTCACCTGGTCGTGCCCGTTCCGGCCAGGGCCAGCTCCTGCTCTATCTCCCCCATGTGGCTCGTGGCCTTGGCCACCTCCGCCCGCTCTAGGTCCCGCTCGGCCAGCAGCTTCTCAATGTGCTGCTGCTTCTCCTTCAGCGCCTCCTGGAGGGCGGTGGTGCCAGAGATCTTGTGCGCGTAGCGGGAGGAGGTTTCTGGCAACTGCAAAGGAAAAAGAGACGTGAAGGGGATGGGGCCGGCCGACACGGGCATGCTCGCAGTGATCCTCGGCAAAGCACATGGAGCAGTGCTGCATCCTTGCATATGGGCCAGCAACTCTCAGCAGAAACGTCATGAAACCTTCCCGAAGATCCTTGGACGGGACCTGGGCTCCACTGACCTCGGGCCTCGTGGGAATCCAGAGACTCTTCTGCAGAGCTGGAGGCAGCCCCCTCCACAGCCCGCTCTGGCCTGAGCTTCCTTAAGGATGAGCCCTTGACTTGAGCTTGAGGCCAGCTCCAGCATCTTCAGCCTTGCAGGTCCGTCAGGGTCTCCCAGGGCAGCCTGTCCCTTCTCTCTTCCTCTTCCTTCCAGCTCACCTCGCTCTCCCGGGCACCCGCCCCATGCCTGAATAGCAGTAACCAGAGACTCTTGTCTCTGGGAATGGCCCCGTGCCCCCGGGGGTCAGTGGGTGTGACCTTATAAAAGACCCCTGTGCCATCTGCCTTCGAAAATGGGAGATGAGAGGCTAAATGATAAAGTTGCGGGAAAGGCGCTGGCCTTGCACGCCGCTGACCCGAGCTGGATAACAGGTACCCACCCCATAGGGTCCCGAGCCCACCAGGAGTGACTCCTGAGTGCAGAGTCCAGAGTAAGTCCTGAGTATTGCTGGGGCATGGCCAAAGTCCAGGGGGAAAAAAAGGAAAAAGTGGTGGGTTCGAATGTGTGAGGGCTCACGCCCAGCGAGCAGGACAGAAAGGGCAGCTCAGGGAAAGACCAAGCACAAAGGGAAGGAGAGAAGAGGCAAAGACAGTGAGGAGGGGAGGGGAGTGGGCTGAAGGGCTGCGGGGACCGGGGGTCCTGTCCGTTCTATCCTGGGCTCGTGGTCGCTCATGGTCGCTCTGCAGACCCAGATCCCTCTCTGCACAACGGCCCCTGCAGGAGGGGACAAGGCGGGACCTGATCTTCATTCTTCGGGCACATGGTGGCGGGGGCTGCAGCGGCGATGGCCAGGACTTCCGCTCCTTCTGCCCGGCCATCCCTGTTCCATCGCCCTGCTGCGGTCCAGCCGCAGGTTCTCTTGCCGCTTCCCCGCATCATCTGAGCTGCTGCCAAACGCCTCCTGACCGACGGGCTCAGCAGGGCCCAGGCTGTCCACTGCTGCTTTGCCTTCTGGGAGCTCTCGAGCCACCTGGTTCTGTCCGGAGAGCGGGATCATCCTTGCCTGTGCGTAAGGACCTGGCCGTGATTTCCCGATACACTTAAAGTATATCTGGTCCGATTAAATGCCCTCCCCAGGGCCAAAGAGTCTGTTGGGGGGGTGGGGGAAGGTGCTTGCAGAGGTTCAAGATCCAGCACCATCAGGAGTGACCCCACCCCCCAAGCAGAGAGCCAGGAATAAGCCCTGAGCACCCCTGGGTGTGGCCCCAAAACCAAATAATAACTAAAATTTCTAGGAGCACACGAGCTCTCGGGCCAGCCATGTGCAGTGCTCCCGGGAACTGCAGTCAACTCGGACTTCAAGGGGTGGCTGGGAAGAGCTTGCCAGCCTTGGGGGTCTAACACCAAGACCCGGGCTCAACCCCCCTCCACCGGGAGCAGCCCCCAAGCACCACGCCTGGAGTCCCTGAGCACTGCCAGGTGAACCCCAAAGAGCAAAAATAAAAACTAAGAAAGGCAGGCGGCGGTGTTCCCTGAGCCTCCTGGCCTGAGCTGGTGGGGCAGGCCAGACGCACGCGCTTCCTGGGCCCGAGACAGCTCCCTGAGGAAACCAGCACAGGAGCGATGGGCTTCTTTCAGCCAACTATGGAGACGAGACTGTGAGGTTCAGGCGCCGGAGCAGGGAGAAAGCAGCACCCCTAGCATGGGGGGAGGCGCGTGCTGAGGGGCTGGGCAAGGTCGGGGCCACGAGCTGAACTCAGGATGCTGATGCCAAAGCCTCTGCCCTGCGCGTGGTTTGTGAGGCCCCAGGCTCCATTCCAGCAAGGCCAGGCCTTCTGTGGGAGCCTGGTACCTCAGAAGAGCAACTCAGCCAACAGACGAACAGGGAGGCCTCCACAGGGCACGCACGGACCCGTGTGCATGTATGTATGCGTGCATGTATGTTCCGGTGGGCATATCTACACGCACCTGTGTGCATGCGCGCGTTGTGTTTATGCATGTATGTGCCTGTGTGTGTATACCCATAAGCCTGTGTATATACGGTATGCACTACGTGTACATGTATGAGTGACTGTGTGTATGAACGCTTGTGTGTGCACTTATGGAATTATGTTGTCGAGGTATACTTCCGTGAAGTCACACAGAATCTTTCTATATTCCTGTCATAGACGCTAACGGTGATGTTCAGTTTAGGAGTGAGCTCCACCCTGCATAAAGATATGCAAGGCAGGGGCCAAAGAGCTGGAGAGCGAAGCCCCAGCGCTGCCCAGGCTCAATCCCGGAGGCCCGCCAGGAATAATCCCGAGCACAGAGGAGGGAGAAAGCCCTGAGCTCTGCCAAGTGTGACCCCAAAACAGAACAAAACAAGATAGCGGGGGGAGGCTGGAGATACGTCTCAGGCGTAGGGCTCTTGCTTGGAGGTGGGAGGCACCGGCAAAACCCCAGCACTGCAAACGGCCCTTTGAAGCACTGTAGGGTATGGCCCACAGTCAAGCAGAAAAACAAAACCAAATTCCACAAATGGGCTGGTTCGCGAGGGAAGGAGAGGGGCTTCTGAGTCTGCTCCCCTCCTAAATGGTGAGGCGAAGGGAAGGAGGAGTCGGACGTGAGGATGCACGTGGGGCAGGGAAACCTGGTGGTGGTCGAGCAAGACAGGACTGGCCCCAGGCCTGTGCCCACGGCGCGTGGCCTCCTGGCTCCCGTTCCCGTGTCATCTGTTTTGTATCTTCCGTTGCACACACAATCACTCCCTCCTCTTCCGCATCGAGGGTCAATGCATGGAGCAGAGGCGGCGGCAGGAAGCGCAGCCCCCAGCAAAGCCAGCCCCCCGGGACACCCTCTCCATCGTGGTCCCATTTCCCTGTGGACAATATCTCAGGGCACCCTTGCATATTCAGACACACTTTAGTGTTTATGACTCAGATAGAGGTGAGGGGAGAAGCCACGAGGCCCCAGCTTTGAATTGCGGCACCGCAATGGACAGAAGTCGAGGGCACTCTGCATGTGGACAGCGGTGCAGAGGGACAGGAGGGAGCAGGGAGAGACGGAGAGAGCAAAGAAGCAAGATGAAGGGCCAAGCGTTCCCCAGAGTCTCTGGGCCCTGCTCTGACCCTCAGGCGCCCCCTTCAGCTACCCCACTTCATCCCTAAGGTGGCCTGAGGCCAGAGAGGAGCCCTGAGCACCCCAGGAAAGGCCCATCCCTGCTCCTGTCACTGGTGGTGGCTGGGAAGCCACTCGCCTGCCACCCGGAGCTGCTCAGCCCACGTGCTCCTGCTCCGCCTCGCGCCCCTGGGGCTGTGGGAGTCTGTGGGGGCCCGAGCACCCCGCAGTGGTAGGGGGCTGCTTACTAGTCCCGTGCGGCCGGATCTGCTGCTCTCGAATGAGGCCCCGGAGCTGACGGAGCTGAGCGAGGAGGCCGAAGGGCTGCGCTTCAGGCTGGCGGGGGTGGTGGCCATCACACGCCTCACGGCGGCCACCTTGCCCTTGGCCGGCGTCGAGGACGGGAAGCCGATCTTGGTGACTTTGTGAATGGGAGCAAACAAGCCATACTTGGGCTGACACTGGAAGTACCTGCGGACAACGAGGAGGGGGGGGGACAAAAACACCTTCGGCAAGAGACACAAGCGCCGACCCAGAAGTCCACTGAGTTCCACAGTCTCACACCCCCACAAACGAACACGCTCCCACAGCCCCACATGCCCACACACTCACACCCCAACAAACACACTCACACACGCACCCCAAACAACACTCCCACACTCTCACACTCCCACCCCAACAAACACACTCACACTCACACCCCAACCAACACTCCCACATTTCCACAGCGCCACACTCACACTCACTCCCCAACAAACATCATACCCTCCACCAGCCCACACTCACACACACTCACAACCCAACAAACACACACACACCCCAACCAACACTCCCACACATAAACACCACAACCAACACACACTTACACTCACACCCCAACCAACACTCCCACACTTCCACACTCTCACAGCCCAACAAACACACTCACACCCCAACCAACACTCCCATACTCTCACACTCCCACCCCATCAAACACACACACTCACACCCCAACAGACACTCCCACATGTCCACAGCCCCACACTCACACACACTCACTCCCCAGAAACACACATACTCACACCCAAACCAACACACACTCACACTCGCACCCCACCGACACTCCCACACCCACACACACTCACACCCCAACCAACACTTCCACACACCCACAGCCCCACAGTAACACACACGCACACCCCAACCAACACTTGCACGCTCTCAAACCAACACTGACACGCTCTCATTCCCCCACAAACACGCTCACACCCCCACCAACACTCTCATGCCCACGCCCCCACCAACACTCTCATGCCCATGTCCCCACCAACACTCTCACAGCCCCACACTCACACGCTCACATACACACTCCCTCATACATTCACACCCACACTCGCTCGCATGCCGCCCACCCCCACCACGCAAACCAAGGGCGATTCCAAGCAGCCTCCCCGGCATCTGAAGGGTGACAGCAGGCCCGGGGGGTTCCTGCGGCCCGAGCACAGCTGCATGTGGGGGCCCCAGGCTGTACCCACATCCCTGCAGGGTCCCCGAGTGCCACCGGAAGTGGCCCCGCCTAAGAACCAAGTGAAGTGGCCTGCAGTCCTCTCAGCGCCTCCCGGGCACCGTGCATGGACCCAGGCTGTCTGGGGGGCAGGGGGACCCACCTCCTTCCGGCCACGGCACCATCGTTCTTGCCCAGTGGCTTGTCCAGCTCTACGCCGCACCAATCCCCCTTGGCGAAGTCCGTCTCCCCGAGGAAGCGCACCACACCGGCCTCCATGCCTCCCACCTGCAGGAGGGATGGAGGGACGTGGGTCAGGCACCCTGGACTGCGCACAGCGCCCCCACCCCCGCAAATGAACATTCTGGCTTCAGAGTCGGGATTTCCTGAAGAAACCCCAAAGGTCAAAGTGCCATTTCCCCCCGCAACCCCTACAGGGTGAGCAGACGCTGCTGCTCAGTGTCCATGCAAGGCAGCGGCATTCACACCCACTCGCTGTCACCGGTGGCCTGGCTGACCACACCCCCGGGAATCTCTGACCCAGGCCAGCCACCTGGTGTGGCGAGGGGATCGCTGCCCCGTGGGTGTGGGAGCGGAGCACTGGCAACCCCACCGCTGGAGAACAATTAAGCCAGAAACCAGCTAAAGGAAAATGACTGTTCTCGTATCTTAGCAGAGTTCGATCTTCCAGTTCTCCTTCACTATGCCTTGGCTTGACGCTTGGCTCCCGGGACACAGAGCAAAACAGAATCACAGCGCTGGACACTGACAGGAATGCTGACAAACAGGGCTGGAGCACCGGGGGAAGGGTGCTTTGTGTGCGACCACCCTGTGACGCCCCAAGCAAAAACATCGAAAACCAGAGAAATAGAACCGATTTCCAACTTTGTTCATTGGTTTGTTTTTGAGTCACAGTCAGAGTGCTCAGGGCTTACTCTTGGTTTGGTGCTCACGGATCACTCCGGGATGTGCTTGGGGGACTGTACATGGGACCAAGACTTAAACCCCGGGTCAGAGGCGTGCAAAGCATGACCCCTCCCCACGGCATGACCCCTCCACCCTGTTTTGGCTAAACTGGTAAAACTGGCAGCATCCCCGCACGCATCCATCACGCTGGAAACTGCAGGACCAGGCGTCCCGGCTGCTCGTGCTTCCACCCAAACCGCGAGTCTGGAGGAGCTGATGAACCAGACAGGCGAATGGACAGCCACCCGCGACCACTGCCCTCGGCACTCACCAACACCTGGTCCCCGAGCTTCAGCTCCCGCTCCCCTTTCTTGAGGGAGCCAGCCTCAGAGAGGTTGGAGATGGACTCGCTGGTCGTCCTGGTCAGGCTGCTGATGTGAGGGGTGGCCGGTGCCTCCTTCGCGGGGGACTGGGGCACCTTCGCGGTGCCGGCAAGGGCCGGGGAGGCCGACAGGGGCGGTGTGGCACAGGCGGCAGGCGCTGGCTGCTGGCAGTTGGTCTCATCATCGGCCTGCAAGCTCCTACTCAGCTTGGACGGCCGGGTGAAGATGCCCTTCAGCGGCTCGCACTGGAAGTAGCGCACACCCGCCACCGAGCCGTCGTTCTTGCCGATGGGCTCGTCCAAGACGATCCCGGCCCACTGACCAGGGGCAAACTGGGTCTCCCCGAGGAACTGGATGAATCCAGGCTTGTTCCCGTTCACCCAGACTCGTTCCCCGACCTGGAAGTCGCCCACAAACTCCTCCTGCATCTCCGAGGAGGGGGCGCTGGGGGTTTTCTCCCCAGGCACGGTCTTCTCAACGGGAGCAGCCGCTGGAACAGCAGAGACGGTCAAAAGGGTCAGAAGGGACAGGAAGGGCCTGTGCAGGTCCAGTTAAAGTGTGGTTGGGGGAGAGGGACACCCAGCAGTGCTCGTGGCTACTCCCAGCCAATGACGGGGGCTGCTTGTGGCGAAGCCTGGCCGGGCCAGCCGTGAAGCGGACGTGCTCACCTACCGCAGCATCCCAGGCCGCAGTCATACTTTGGGCAGCTCAGGGGAAATCTTTGGATACACCCCGTGATACTACGGACCAAGCCAGGTGAAAGCTCGAACCCAGTGTCTTATTTCTGCTGTGTCCACTGGCCCATCTTCTTTTTCTTTTGGGCGGGGAGCAACCCAGCCAATGCTCAGGGCCTATTTCTGGTTCTCCGTTCAGGGTTACTCATGCTGAGGTTGAGGGTGGAGAGTCACATGGGGTGCCAGTTGCCCTCCCCACTGTACTGTGGCTTTGGCCGGCAATGAGGCCCTCTAGTCCAGGTGAGTCCACCTCCCTAAGCCTGTCCCCAAGCCCGGGCAAGGGAGCTAGCAGTTAGAAGGGAGCGGGTTGGTCGCCTCAGCTGTCACCGGTTGCCGTGACAGTAAACTCACAGAACGTGACACTCGTGTGTGAGAGCTGTCCCCAGAGCCACGGACGTGTCTACAGCTCAGGGAGCCCTTCCCGGGCGAGGACTCGGGATGGGGTTCCCGGGTGGGAATGAGTCTCCGTTGGCCTGGGCTGAGCGCACTTACCGGCCGAGGGTGCCTTCAGGGCCCAGCTCCCATGCTTGAGGATCTTGGTGGGGGCCTTCAGCCCGCTGGGCCTCAGCAGACTCATGGTCAGGCGGTCAGACGCTGCCGCGGCCACTACCAGGCCCCGACCATCGAGCCCACTGTGGGGCCTTCTGAGGCACACTCGTTCTCAGGACTAAATCTCTGAAGAGCAG
The DNA here is from genome assembly GCF_029834395.1 of Sorex fumeus. Lineage (NCBI taxonomy): Eukaryota > Metazoa > Chordata > Mammalia > Eulipotyphla > Soricidae > Sorex > Sorex fumeus. The sequence continues at coordinate 4,313,631 of NW_026606086.1, read as the reverse complement.
AGGAGAGAGTCTGTCTCAGGCGAGCGACCACAGCAGCTTCCGGAGCCCAGAGAGCTGCCAGTCTGGCACTCGCCACCCCGAGTGCGACCCCCAGTCTCCCGCACAGCCCCCTGAGCCCACCAAGTGTCATTCCTGCGCAAAAACTCAATCCAAAACAGACAAACAAACAACTGCCGATTCGGGGCCAGAGAGCAGAGGGGACAGGTACTAGCCCTGCGGGCAGCTGACCCTTGCGCCCTCCCTGCCATCACTCCCACCACCAAACACATTCAGGAGCCAGAAATCATCCCTGAGCACCGCGACTGTCACTGACCACCTCCCCGTCCAGACACTGACGAGCCGGCAGGCGACGCAGCAGTGATGGCTGGTCTTGTGTGTGCGTGTGTGCGTATGTACATGTGTGAGAGGCCCGGGGTTACACGTAGAAGCTAAGGCAAGCAACAGGCACACTTTTTTCTATGGGCTGAGAACTGCAAGGGAAAAGGGCCCAGCAAGACTGCGCCATGGGGGGCTGGAGAGCGATAGCACAGTGGGAAGGGCATTTGCCGTGCACGCGACCGACCCAGGTTCGATTCCCAGCATCCCATATGGTCCTCTAAGCACTGCCAGGACTGATTCCCGAATCCAGACCCAGGAGTAAACACTGTGCATCACCAGGTGTGAACCAAAAAGAAAAAAAAAATTGTGCCAAAGGGGAACGAAGGAGTTTTCGGCATTTCCTTCATTCCTTGTGACGCTGCCCAGGTTGGATAACCACAAGCCAGTATTAACTCCATTTCTTAACCCACAGAACTGAGGCAGACAGGTAGATGGGGAAAGCGTCCCCATGGCGATGGAACGCCGAGAAAGTCAACAAAAGCTTCATGGCCACCAAAAGACTACCTGAGTGCACGGGACCCAAGATCTTGTCAAAATTAACCCACATTATGAGGCCCAGAGCAGGCTGGACCCCCTGAGGGAATAGGAACAAAGGGCAGGAAAGGAATTTCTAAGAGGACCATGGACCACTCAACTCTACCCCGTTGGCAACCACCCTAGCAACGGACTCTAGGTAGCTAGAAACTCCCACCAGGGGCAGCCTGGGGAAATCCCTAGATAAGCCACCTTGAACCAAGGGAGGGCGCTCATGTGTGCCCGAGCCCAGGTACTGCTCTTGCCTATGAGGTCCATCATGTCACGGGCTTCTCCCCTCCTGAGGTGTGGACTTTCAGACGGAATGCAACCTAGCAACATAACATGTTCAGTGGCTTTCCGCACCTCTGGAGAAGCCGCACTCTCTCTCGAGCGTGTTACTCCCTCCCTCCTTCCCCTTCCTAAAGGCCTCCAAATAAAATGTTTCTGCTTCATGCTCATCTCCTGAAATGCTTTTCTGCGAGGAGGACAAAGACCCGGGGGCATGAGGAGGTCGAGGATCGACTCCCTTTCCCTGAAAAGGGCAACCCCTCACTCCGGCCCAAGACCCCGGGAAGGCCTAGTGGGCGTCGTGGGGCTGGCGGGGCTCATCGCACTCAGCAGTGCCAGCGCTCCAGCCAGTCCCGGGGGAGTGATATATTCTCCTCTACTTCTCATCAGCCCCCCATGAGGGCCCACTGACTTCAGAGTCATTCCATATTTCAATAGAGAAGTCCGCAAGGGGCAGAGAGGCAGGACAGTGGGGAGGGCACTTGCCTTATATCCAGTTGTCCTGGGCTCGATCTCCGTCAGCACAGGGACGTTAGCCGGCCAGGGTCACCCCTGGGCACAGCCAGGTATGGCCACCCCACCCCACCCCGCCCCCACCCCACCCAAAAATATATATATATAACTAGTAAAAAAACTTAAACTAACTAAACATTAAAAACTATCATACACTAAAGAACTGTTAGAGAAAAAAGCCGCCCGCACGCGGGCAGAAAGCCCAGAGACTCAGATTCACCTGTGTCACACTGCACTCGCAGCTTCAGTACTGAGCTCTGCCAAACAGGCTCGTGCCAGTCTCGTGGAGAGACTGAAAATGGCAGTTGGAGTCTAGAATGTTCTGAGGTAGAAGTAGAATTCAGCAAGGAGGAGGGCATCATGGGCCATTCTTAAAGGGGCAGGCGCCACCCTTCGTGATGTCAGTGTCTGGCTGAGGCTCCAGAGGGCTGCCCTTGCAGACGTCAGCACTACATGGTCAATGAGCCTCTGGTCCCTGCGGGGCCCAGTTCTGGATCCCCGGGCCCTGTGAAAGTGGTTTCAGAAAACTTTTGACAAATGTTTGTCAGTTACAGATCTCCAACTGAGGTCATTCAGCATCCCCCGAGAGGGACCTGGACCCAGTGACCCTGCCCAGGGCCCTCCTCAGGAGCCGGGCCAGGAAATCTGTGAGCCGGGGGGGTGGGGGGGCGCGCGGGGGGGCAGAGCGACAAGGCAGAGGTCCTGAGCTCGACCCTGACAGCCCTGCTCTCTGTGACCCCAGTGCTGTGAGCAACACCGGCCGCACCGTGGCCAGGGAGTGGCCCAGCCCACTAAGGCCTGAGAGCTGTACAGAGGAGTATTCCCTGGCCTGCTACGGATGGGAGCACAAGCTGAATGAGTGCGGGTCCCCTCGAGGATGAGTGAGCGGGAACTGGGGAGTGGGGGGGAGGTGGGGAGGGCAGAGTGACCTAACCTGGGGGCTGAGGACGGGACATCTGACGGTGCTCAGGGCTGACTCTGATCCAGTCATGGGAGCTCATCCTGGCAGGACCTGGGTGGGGAGGGACGTACAGGGTGGGGTGGGGTCAGCCACAGGCAAGGCAGGCTCCTTGGCCCTGGGCTACCCTTCCAGGCAAGGATACCTATTTTCTTTCTTTCCTTTTGTTTTTTGGGACACTCGGCAGTGCTCAGGGTTACTCCTGGGTCTGCACTCGGGAATCACTCCTGGCGGTGCTCAGGGTACCTATGGGGTCAGCCATGCACCAGGCAAGCGCCAAGTCTTCATGTCAAGGTGCCCACGAAACACAGTGTGCAACAAGGGACTCTGCAGAGAACGTCAGGGCCAGCAAACGCTACTTGGAAATCAATCAATTCTGAAAAAACACAAAAAGATGCAAAAGGAGGGGCTGGAGTGAGAGCACAGTGGGGAGGGGTTTGCCTTGCTCACGGCTGACCAAGATTCGATCACCAGTCCTGAGCACTGCCAGGAGGAATTCCTGAGTGCCACGTCCGGCGCTGCGGGGCAGAGCCAGGGGAGGGCCGTCAGGGTGAAATCAGCACTCGAGTCACACAGGGTTCGTCATTCAGGAGATGGCATGAATGCGTGCGTTTATTCAGAGCATAAGTACAGACTTAAGTATGTTTCCACAGCCCACCCAAAAGAAGGAAAGGGGATGGGACGTGGGAAAGTGGGTGGGACAATGAGCAGAGCCATGCACTGTTGGTCAGCCACCTGGTGACCCTTTCGGCATAATGCTATTGGTCAGAACGACCTGCTTTGATATAGCTTTGACATAACTGCAAAGATTGTGCTGTTCCTCATACACCATTTACAAATCATTTACGAGGGTGCATTTTCCCCAAACTGAAGCCTCCTGTACTGGGAAGTTGCCCAGCTTTGAGCAGGACAAAGGGGGAATGAAAAATCAAGCATTCTTTTACTTGGTCAGTAGGCAACACTGAGCATCACTGAGTGTGACCCAAAAAGCCAAAAAAAAAAAAAAAGAGAAAAAAACAGCGCAAAAGAAAATGTGTTTGAGCCTCACTGTCTCCCTGAGACTTGAGCACTCAATGCTGTGTGTGAGCCTAGTAGAGTCTCCGGCCTGAACAAGCCCCCACCTCCCCACCCCCATGCTCCTGTGTTTGGACCCTGACCCTAAATCCTGTGATGGGACCACGTGTGTCCATGACAAAGACGCTAGCAGGCTCATGCCATGGAACGTCCCTGCTTCACACAGGTGTGGCACACGGGTCCTGTCCTGCTAGCGGCCGGCAGTGATTCGGCAGGAAGCAGAAGTGTGAGCCTGAACGTGGGTCAAGTCCGGTCCTTCAGCTTGGAGGGGAGGAATGTACGAGAGGGGGTTTTGAGCACTGCCTCACAAGCATGAGGTCCTGAATCCAAGTCCCCGGGGTCAACCGTGCACCTGGCACAAAGCCGGCACTAACCCGGCAGCTCTGCTGTCCCAGCACCACGCAGGAAGGGGGGTGACCCCAGGGGGAGGGCCACCGAGAGAGGAGGGGGACACCACAGAAAGGAGGAGTGAACACAGGGCAGGAGTTGAGGGCTACAGGGCCGGGAGCACCGGGCAGAGAGCAGCTCTGGGGAGCAGGAGGACACGCGGGTGCCCTTGTCACTGGCCACTCGAGGCAGTCGCACAAGCCGTGTGCAGACCCACGAGGCTGACAGGACGCCAGGGACGGTGAAACCCCAGCAAGGATTTTTCTTTAAGTTTTGGGCCTTGGGGCCAGAAGTCTAGTACAGCGGGGAGGGCATTTGCCTTGCACACAACTGACCCGGGTTCAATCCCGTCATCCCATAGGGACCCCCGAGCACCTCCAGGAGTAAGTCCTGAGTGCAGAGCCAAGAGTGACCCCGGAGCACGTCCACGTGTGACCCAAAAACAAAACTACAGCAGAGCAAGCAGAAGGGCACGGAAGCTCCGAGCCACGGAAACGCCGAAGTTGGTGCCCACTCGCCCCCGCCCCAGGCCAGGTCAGGCCTTCCTGCGATCAAGGTGCCCGAGTGTCTCCAGACAGGATCTGCCTCAGCGGCTCGGTGCGTTATCTCAGCCTATCACCCAGCTCGACTGGGATTGACTCTGGTTATCTCCTTGACTGGTTATCTTGGGCATCTCAGGGGCCAGCCACCAATCTCCATCCTCCCACCTGGCCAGGGCGGGATCAGGTGTCAGCAGCTGGGCCCTGAACACCCCACCTGCCCGTCCAAACACAACGCGAGCCGAAAGGCCAGGCTCGCCCCCAACTCATAGGACACGACCAAGCTAGGGGCCCCGGAGAGCACTGGGCCGAGGATGGGTCCCAGAGATCCCCAAATCTCCCTTGATCGACGGCCTGGCCCAGCAATCTGCATCAACCACCGGGCCCAAGCTCTTTGCTTTCCTTCTTCTTGCTGAGCGAAACTTGGAGGGGAGGAACACCAAACTTTTTTTTTTTTTTTTTTTTTTGCTTTTTGGGTCACACCTGGCGATGCGCAAGGGTTATTCCTGGCTCTGCACTCACAGGGGTTACTCCTGGCTCTGCACTCAGGAGTTACTCCTGGCATTGCTCAGGGGACCATATGGATGCTGGGACTTGAACCCGGGTTGGCCACGTGAAAGGCAAATGCCCTACCTGCTGTGCTATCTCTCCAGCCCCGGAACTCCGAACCTTATATAGAAAACAATGTATTTCACAATGCCATTTCAGCCATTCTGATTGTTGGGGGGTAAATTCTAAGCAATCATGGTGCATCTTTTGTGGAAATAATGAATGTAATCAATGTAGAGAAGAGTTAGTTAGAAATCATTTGCCTCATAGGCATTGGGTGGGTGGGAGGTGGGGTATATTGGGGTTCTTGGTGGTGAAAAATGAGTACTGGTGAAGGGTGAAGAAGATGGTGTTTGATCATTGTATGACCGAGACTTAAATCTGAAAGCTTTGTAACTTTTCCCACAGTGATTCAATAAATAAATATAAGAAGAAAAAAGAAAGAAAGAAAGAAAGAAAGAAAGAAAGAAAGAAAGAAAATTATGGAAAAAAATGTAAGGTGGAGTTCATGCCCAATTCAATCAGCTAATCAGTGGCTGAATAAATAGCAGTACTTCTACATAAAAACACAAACCATGAAACAAAAATCACTTTACCTGTGAGACGAGTGCATCAGCAGCCTGAAGGCGCCTCCACACTTCCAGATACCCCAAAATTGCTGTTGTGCCTTTGGCCAGACCCCAAAAACTTGGGGCAAAGTTTACCAAGAAAGTAAATGGCCAAAAGTTAGGAATGTGGGAAACACACCCACAAATCACCTCCGGCTCAGCTAGATCATTGGAGGCATGGCCTCTCTGGGTCCTGATTGAACTGCTTAATGGCCATGATTCCAGAGACTCAGAAACAAATCTCGAAACCCAGTGGCTTTTGGCAGAAATGCGTCTGGTCCCTGCAGTGCTGGGCCCACGGTTTTGTGCCTTGGCCTGTTCCCTCTGGTGGCCCGGTGGCCGCCATCCTCCAGAGGCCACTGGACAGTCAGGCTTGGGACCTCAGTGACAAAACTTGTTGGGCCTCACAGGATGGGGGTGGAGCCAGTCCTGTCCTCCCCGTCCCCAAGAGACCCCAAGTCGTTGCCCACGAACGGCCTTTCTGGCTCCTGATCAAGCTGCTTAACGACCATGATCCCAGAGACTCAGGAGCAATTCTCGGGAACCCAACAGGTTTTGACAGAAATCCCTCCAGATTTAAGTGTTCAAATGTCAGAATTTCAAAATCGTGCGGCCAGTACTGCAGCCACGAAACATCATATGTTATTCATAACCAGCAATAGAAAACAAATTGTCTACTGTTGCCTTTTCAGCAGATCTGAGTGTTGGGGCAAAATCTCAAATAATAATGGTGGGTCTGGTGTCAAAATATTGAATGTGATCAAAGTAGAGAGAGAGTAATGTGGAAATCATCTGCCTCACTGGTAGGGGGAGGGTGTGGGATGGGGATATACTGGGGTTGTTGGGGGTGGAGAATGGGCACTGGTGAAGGTACGGGTGTTTCATTGTATGAAGGAGACTTAGACCTGAAAGTCTTGTAACTTCTCTCATGGTGATTCAATAAATAAAATCATAAAAAGTGAAAAAAAAAGTAAGGTGGAGTTCATGCACAATTCAATCAGCTAATCAGTGGCTGGATAAATAGCAGAACTCCTACATAAAAAAAAAAAAGAGAGAGAGAGATAGAAATCCAGAAAAATGCGGCAAATCTGTACCCCAAGCACATTTCTCCCCAAACAATCCGTTTTCCCCCACCCGAGATAAAGCCGACACGCTATGGGTCACATCCTCCTGCCACTGACCCCCAAAACCCGATGCTCCCTCCTCCCACCCTAGGGACTGATGGCACAAACTCCATCTTTGTGTCACGCCGTACATGACACATTTGTCACTAGCACCTGATGACTCATTTCAGAACCTCAACAGAAGTCACAAAGATGGGGAGCACTGCTCAGGGAGCACCATGCAGGGGCTTCTCAGACCTTCCCTCTACCTCTTTCCCCCGCCTGTTCTGGGGAAGATGTATAGACAAATGGCCGGGTGTTGAGAACAGAGGAACCAAGCTGGGAGGAAGCGGGTGCTTGTGTTTTGTTTTCTCTGGTGGCCTCTAACTACGGTTCCTCTTAAGAGACAAAGAAGGCCACAAATAAGCAAACACTCTGACCTCGGTTAGCACCCAACTCTGATTGAACGCCAAGATCTGCTCTAAATGAACTTTGAAAGGGCAAGCTAAATATCTTTCAGGGAAGCAAATAACCTTAGGGGATTATCTGCTCTGGTACTAAAAATGGGGGGAAAAAATGTCTGTTTTGTATTTCTTGAAAATGTCAGCTTGACTCAAAGGCAGTTCTATTTCATCCCGCGGTACAAATGCTTCCTCCCAGCTAGAGCTTTGGCTCACGTCTGTCGAGCGTCTTCTGGACAGGGAAACACCAGCCCTGGGAGCTGTGGCATGATGGGCAGCACCACACACCGTTCTATGAGGAAGTTACATAAAAATCAGTCTTCTGGTCCAAACAAAATGTCAGGAGCTGCAGACACAGTTCAAGACTATATATAGCCTGAAGGCACAGGACATATGCAAACCGCATCTATTCAATGTCATCAGCCAGCCCAGTCACCCACCTCACGCTGGCATTCAACTTCAAAATATCCAGATAGAGGAAATTGTCACATGTAAGGGGGAAAAATCAGAGTTAGCAAGAGCTCGAAGAGAAGAGCAAGCCGGCAAACAGGACTGAGAGAAGGTGACCGGAGGTGAGGCAGGTCTCTGGCCTAACCCAGGTCCTAGCCCCAGCTGCCCTGCAGAACCTGCCAGGGGCGACCTCACATGCCTCGGAAGACTCACGGGCACCCCACATGCTATAGAATCCCCCCAACGCCCACAGTCGCTCAGTTCTGACTCACACCCACCCTTCCATGCAAAAGACCCGAAGGAACAAGAATCCCAGGCCGAAGCTTCTACTATTGGGGCTGGAACGATAGTACAGCAGTGAGGGCATTTGCCTTGCATGCAGCCAACGTGGGTTCGAATCCCAGCACCCCACATGGTCCCCTGAGCACCGCCAGGAGTAAATCCTGAGTGCAGAGCCAGGAGTAACCCCTGTGCATCACCGGGTGAAAAAATTAACAATAAAAATATAACACCGTGGAGATGTGCAGACTGGGGGCTGGGTGCAGAGGGAGACCTCCCAAAGAGTGGCCCAGAGTGAGCATAACATCCCCAAAGATTCCGTAGGATGGGTCCGCCAGGTCTGGGGTGCAGCCTCACACTTGAGTCTAAGCCACCCTGGTCAGGATGTCCAAAGAGTCCTCAGAAAAGGACCAGAAATTCTGCATTGGAGCAGAGTAGAGAGGATGATTCAGGGGAAGGAAAGCATTAGGGGGCATCTTTCGAACTGCTCAAGGGCCCAGGTAACTGTTCAGAGCGGGAACTGTGTCTGCCTGCGGACAGCTAAGCCGGCTCCTGCCTGGCCCTGCCCAGCCCCGAGCACCCAAACAAAACATTCATTTTGAAAAACGGCGTATTACTACAGAGACACCTCTAACAACTCCCACCCGGCGAGGCTCAGGGGATACCCCTGGCTCAGCACTCAGGAATTATTCTGGTGGTCTTTCGGGGACCATATGTGATGCTGGGGATTGAACCTGGGTCATCTGCGTACAAGGCAAATGCCCTCCGAATGTATATAGCTCCAGCCCTTGCAATTCCTCTTTAAAAGCCCCTAGGGTCATAAATGGTTGTGTGTGGGTCCCTCCTGTCCTGAACCCGGGGCTCCCCAGGTGATGCTGGGGCTCTAGCCCTCTAAGCTATCTCCACACCACCCAGAATTCCGTAAGTAAAGTGAAAAAAGTAAAGGCCCGCCCGTTGTTCGTCCATTTGCTCGAGCGGGCCCAGTAACGTCTCCTTTGGAGACTTTGTTGTTACTGAGTTTGGCATATTGAATACGTCACGGGGAGCTTGCCAGGCTCTGCCGGGTGGGAGAGATACGCTTGGTAGCTTGCCAGGCTCTCCGAGAGGGGTGGAGGAATCGAACTCGGGTCGGCCATGTTGGCTGCGTGCAACGCAAACGCCCTGCCGCTGTAATATCGCTCCAACCATAATTCCGTATTAAAAAAAAATTTGTTTACATTAACCACAGGGGCCGATGGCACAGCGAGGCCCGGGATCTTTCTCTTAAGGTGCTGCTGAGACCAACATGCTGAGGGGAAAGGGTGCCCGGAAATCTGGTGATGCACCTGCGTTCTAGAAAGGTCGTGTCTTGAGACCAGCAGCAGCAGTACCACAAATAGACTCACACACCCAAGAAAGCAGGGAAATGCGGTCACATCTCAAACACACCTGCACAAGCTTCCAATGGCAGAGGGCGCAGAGGGCGCACACAGGCACCGGAAGCGTTGGGGAAGTGCACGGGTTCAGGCTGACTCCCTGGCTTGGCACTGGGGGTGACACTTGGCGGGGCTTGGGGGACTGTATGGGGTGCTTGGGAACGAACCCGGGTCTGCCAGGGGCAAGGCAAGTGCCCTACCCACCTTACTATCTCTCTGGCCCTGGTATGCTGTTTTTAGAAGACATTATCAAGCCGATGTGTTTCCCCCTTGCATCTTCCCCTTCATTCCAGTATTTATTTTCCCTTTCCCTCCCTTTCTCGCTGAGGTTGAGGGTCGCACACTCTAGATGGTGGTTACCCACTTGGGGGGTGGGGGGTCTCACTCGGCCTGCCAGAACTCCAGCCATGCCCAATTTTCCCTATTTCCAGTGAAGAATATGCCATAGGAAAAACATCTGGTTGAAAACTCACATAAATCAATGCTTTTGGGTCTACAGATACTCTTAAGGGACTAAGCATGGAGAAACCTCACCGCACAGAAGATAGAGCCGGAGTTCTGGCCCGGGCGCCCCTAAGAGCCAAGATGACACTTCGAATGAGAAATTTTTCAGAAGTGCTCCCTGTCATAAGGATAGTAAACAAAACATATAAAATCATATTTGTAAACAAAAATCCACCTTTCAGAAAAAGACAACATTTTAAAAAGAAAATGTCCCGGGGACCCGACAGATAGTATAGTGCGAAGGTGCTTCCCAGGCATCAAAGAGTCAAATATGGACCCCTGGGGACCACCAAGAGTAATCCCTGAGCATCACCAGGTGAAGCCCCAAGCAAAAACCAAAGCAAAGCAAACAAATAAATATGTGCTGAAAATAACCAGTAGGAAACGGGCTGGGACGGGCGTATGGGAGAAACAGAATTTTCCGCACACCCTGCACCCAGCCCTGAGGTCACACTGCAGAACCTCAAGAGTTTGAATGAAAAATGTAAGCAATTTTATTTCTAAAAATGAGAATGTAAGAAAAGAATCTTCAGGTCTTACCAAGACTCAATCAAGGGGAAAGGCGGGTCACGAAAACAAAATCACTCACAAACCTACGTTTCTTTTGCAGGCACCTGGGCAGCGGCTGCCCCTCCTCGAAGTGGGGACCTGGGAGGATGTGCAGAAATTCCTCGATTCTGCGCCAACCAGGCCGGGAGAGCAGCTGGGCCAGCCGCATGCTGAGGGAGGCATAGCCGAGATGTCCGTGGGGTTCTGCGGGGGATTAGAGAGCGACACCTGGAGTCAACCAACTCCTCTCTGCCCAATGGGCCATGGGATCTCTTTTTGTTCGTTTGTTTCGGCGGAGGCCATACCCTGCGGTGCTCAGGGCTCCCTCCTGGTGCTGCACTCAGGGATCACAACCTGGGTTGGCCGCATTAAAGGCAAACGTCCTCCACGCTGCCATCCTGGATTTGACTTTGGGGAGGAACACAGTGTGCTCCAGCCTACCCCGCTCAGCCCTGCCATCTCCACCCTCTACCCAATTTCCCAATCTCTCTCTTCTCTCCTTCTCTCTCTCTCTCTCTCCCCCACCCCCGCCCTTACAGCTTTATGGATCAGACCTGGTGGTGCAGAGCTGACGCATGGCTCTGCCCTCACCTCTCCTGGCCCTGAGTCCTGTCTCAAATCAATCTCAGAAAGCTGCTTGGTGCCCCTGTTTGCTGGAAGGTGCCAGTGCCCGGCAGCACGTGCAGAGGGCAGGTGCATGGCCAAACCCCAGCACCGCTGGGTCTGAACATTCAACTGTCTGCCCGGGAAAGATTCCATCGACCCCCACAGAAGAAAAAGTGTTCATCGATTTGGTGAGAAACTTCTCCTATAGAAACTTGGCCCACTGGGGGGAGGGAATGTGGAGAGCTCTAAGCCCAGCCAAGCTACTCTCAGGCATTCTTCCAGGGGGCGAGGCCCCAGGGCACAGCCAAGCCCAAATCTCCCAAGGGTGAGAGTGACAGCCCCCAGCATCACAGTCACCCCCAGTCTGAAACCCCCCCTCTCTCACAGTTACTCTGAGTCCAGCAGCCCCAACTGCCCACAGTGAGTCAGTTGTGTTGGTCCCCAATCCTCTTACTTGAGGCTGGCCTTTTCCCTGACCAGAGGCTTCCTTGAGTCCAGACCAGCCTCCCCCGCCCTGAGGCCTAAGTGGACAAGGGCCCCCGCTTCCCACCCCCCAGCCCCCATTTTCAAAGAGCATCCCCCAAAAAGCCCCTCTCAGTCCTGGCTTCTGCAAGGGCAGCGCCTTCCCACCAGCAGAATGCCACACCACTGGGGAAATGTGTGTGTGTATGTCTATGTATGTGTCTGTGTGTGTATGTTGGTCCGCATGCATGTGCGTGAAGGCTCAGCTCGCCTATTAGATGGCGTGCATGTGCATGCGTGTGCACGAAGACTCGGCTCACCTGCTCATTCACATCGTCCATCCAGAGGCGCAGGGTCTTCCGGATGGGGGGGTAGCTGTTCCTGCCCCACTGCTGGGGCCGCAGCAGCCCGGCCTTCTCCAGGTTCTGTAACATCAGGATGTGCTCGTAGCCGTATGTCTGCCAGAGAAGTTGGGGAGCCTGCTAGATCTCCCACTTCCGAAGAGGGAGCGAACATTTTCATTCTCATTTTGATACTATTGATTTTGAGTCATAGCCGGCAGCATGCAAGACAAGTGCCTTACCCCTTTCTAGCTCTTGGTTTGTTTGTTTTTTTTTGTTTGTTTGTTTGTTTTGCTTTTCAGGTCACACCCGGCGATCCTCAGGGGTTACTCCTGGCTTTGCACTGAGGAATCACTCCTGGCGGTGCTCAGGAAAACGTATGGGATGCTGGGAATCGAACCAGGGTCGGCTGCGTGCAAGGCAAACGCCCTACCCGCTGTGCTATTGCTCCAGCCCCTTTCTAGCTCTTTGGACCCCACATTTTCACTTTAAAGTCAGAATGCATGGGCCCAACGTAAGGAAGATAGATGACAGTGTACTGAAATAACTGAGTAAGAAAAGGAGGCCAACCACACCTCCTGACGTGCTATTGTCCAGATGTCTCCTTTGTTTTGTTTGCTTTTGCCCCCCCCCCCACTTCCTGTGCTCAGGGATCAGTGCTGGTGGGGCTCAGGGAACCCATGTGGGTGCCGGGGATCGAGCCCAAGTGGGCACATGCAAGGCCAACTGCCTTTTTAATAAATTTCTTCCTTGGCAAATGAGTCACTTAGAAACACTGACCTGGAGAATTTCTCTTTTGTAATAATCCAGAACCTTCTGCTTGACCCCACTGTTGCACACCGACTGCAGGCAAATGAGCCTGAGCACCTTGATGAGTGGATGCTTCTGGGCGATGCAGTCCTCCATGTAACTGTTGACCTAGAGTCGTGGCAGATTCATGTGTGAGAGCCGGGTCTGGGCCTGCAGTCCTGGGCGTTCCCCGGCCCCTGAGAGGCCCAATCAAGGAGAGGCTGGAGATTGGCTCACGCTCCTGCCCACACTCCCTGGACAACCTAAGCTCCAGGGGCTACGGGCGGGTGCAACTGTCCCACTTGTCAGCGACACCTGAGCAGCATCAGTAAAGTAGCAGGGACTGTGGGGAATTTGGGCGCTTGCTTGCTGCAAGTGAGAATGCGGGATTTATTGACAGGCAGACAGGAAAAGGGATCATATAACCCATGCTCTTAAATAATCCCTGATGGGCTTCAATAGTCTTGGGCTTCAGGGCTGGGTCTTGTTTCTCTGAGGACAGCAAACAGCAATGGAACACATGCGCACGCGCGCGCGCACACACACACACACACACACACACACACACACACACACCACCCCCGGTCAACTGAAACCTATCCCTTGGCAGAATCTCTTTCCACACATTTTGCACTGCTCTGACAGGTATTTAGGCCAGACACAGGAATCAAAGCGATTCCTTTCCTACCTCGAGTTCTGTTTGCCAATCTCGTTAACTATCGGCTAAAACAGTTTTAGTGTTCACGTACCTGATCAGTGTCTATTCCAGACATAAACTGACGCATGGCTCTGCCCTCTTCCTTCTGGCCTGGCACTCAGGGATCACTCCTGGCATGCACCGGGACCACATGGAAGGCTGGGGAGTGAGTCCATGTCAGCTGCATGCAAGGTAAGCGCCTTACCCGCTGTGCTATCACTCCGGCTCCCCCAACTTAATTTTTAGTGTGAGAAATGGACACAAAACGAATTAGGCTATAACCAGATCCCACAGCCACAGGAAAATAGAAAAGGCAGGTTGGTGGGTCCAGGTACTGCGACAGCCACATCCTGCAGCACTAGGAGACCATGTGGACGGGAGGGAGCCCAGGGTCCACGCAGGCCACACCTGACACTGCATGGTTACTGCCACGGATGTGGAGCTCAGCAAACTGTGCCTTGAAGCCACAAAAGGTAACGCTCATATAGCCTGAGACCTCAACAATAGCAAATCAAGTGTAAAACGTTTCCTGGGTCCAAGCTATACAGTGTGGGAGGCGCTTGCTCAGTGCCCGGCCTCCCCACAGAACCCCGAGTCCTGCCAGGAGCCAGCCCTGAGCACTGGCAGCGGGAAGGGAGGGAACTGGACACCATGGCGAGCTCGGAGCTGGAATAGTGAATGCCTGACACTTCTTATCCATAGCTTTATAAGACACGGTGAGGAAATAAAAAATTGAGGAACAAAACCCAAGTGAGACAAAAGCAACTTCAGAAATACAACAACCATGGGGTCAGAGTGACAGAACAGTGGCGAGGTCCTTGCCTTGCATGCGGCCAGCCTGGGTTCAATCCCCAGCATCCCATGTGGTTGCCTCAGCCCACCAGAAGTGATCCCTGAACGCAGAGCCAGGAGTTAGCCCTGAGCACCTCTGGGTGTGCCTCCCCTCAAAAAACAACAACAAAAAAAAAACCAAAGAAATACAAATACTGATATAGTGGAGATAACTCCTAAAAAAGATGAAATCAGGAAATCACCCTTCAAGGGAAAAAGTGATTTTTAAAAACTTCCCCCAGAGTTAAAAAATTCAGCTTCTATCATTTTACTGATTCAGGTTTCAAAAATGAGCTGAACCCAAAATAAATGAGCAGCAGGAGGGCGCGAGGTGCTAACGAAGCTGGGGGCCGGGGACTGTGCTCTCATTATCACACGCCTTCCCAGCCTGCTCCAGCTGAACCCGGATTCCCTAGATGCAGGAGCTAGTGGAGATGCCGCCACCGCCAGCAGCTGGGAGGAAGGTGGGAGGGACAGGGAGTGCAGATGATGACTGGCAAAGGACCTGACACCAGGAGAGGGCCTGGCACCACCTTTCCCCGGGCGCCCACAGCCCGCCTGCCGCCTGGCGCCAGGCCCCAGTCACCTCAAAGGCGGCCAAGATCACCTTGGCCTTCTTGCTGAGCACGGCGCCCACGGCGTTGAAGTTGCGGTCTTGGATCTCAGCGTAGAGCTCCTCGGCTGAGTTCAGCGGCAGCTTCTTGGACTCTGTGGGCAGGTCCTGCCCGTCACCCTGCCTCTTCAGGGCGAATTTCTCGGGTGGCAGCTTTATATGACCTGCATGGGAGGGGACACCCAAGTGAGACTCCAGAGACTTCCTGTCAGGGGAGAGCACTGGGCTTTGAGTCACTAAATGCTCACGAGCGTAGGACGCTCACGCTTTTCACGCACGGCTTCCCTGGCCTGGCCCGCGGGACGCCTCCTGCCACTGCCAGCCCGAACTGAACTCAGGATGGGGCCACCCGAGGAAACATGCCCCAGGGCGGCCTAACTGCAGGTCTGTCCTGCTGGCGCGTGCAAGTGCATGCAGTCTATACCGACATTTCAACAAGCCAAGAGGAGCCCAGGATGGGGCTGGAGTGATAGCACAGCAGGGAAGGTGATTGCCTTGCACGGGGCAGACCCAGGTTCGAGTCCCAGCATCCCATATGGCCCCCTGAGCACCGCCAGGAGTAACTCCTGAGTGCAGCACCAGGAGTAACCCCTGTGCATTGCCAAGTGTGACCCCTGTCACTGTCCTCCCATTGTTCATCGATTTTGCTCAAGCGGGCCCAGTAACGTCTCCATTTTGAGACTTGTTACTGTGTTTGCCATATAGAACACGTCACGGGTAGCTTGCCAGACTTTGCCATGCAGGCAAGATACTCTCCGAAAAAGAAAAAGAAAAGTCAAAAGAAAAACAAAAACAAAAACAAAAACAAGATCCCAGGAATCATCTCAGCATGGAAGTTTGCTTGAGGGCGGGAGACAGCTCTGACGGCTTCTTTCCTTGCTGTTTCCTTTCTCTGATTTTTGGGCCAAACCCATCAGTGCTCAAGGCTTATTCCTGGCTCTGTGCTCTGGGCTAATTCTTGGCAGTGACTGGGGGAACCATATGCGGTCCTGGGGACCAAACTCACCCTAACTGCTGCACTGCCTCTAGCTCCAAGTTGGTTCCTTTCAAAAAATCATCTCCTCCACTTTCAACACAAATCCCGACGTGTCTACACACAATCAGCTCCACTGCTGTGGGTCCAGAGAGACGGGTCATCGGGGGCAGCGCACGCTCAAGTCCAGCTGTCTGTTCCTCTGAGCACTGCCCCGTGTGGGCCCTGAGCACTGTGGGGTGGGTGCTGAGAATCATAAAGCAACAACAAGAACTCCTGCATCGGAGAATGTGGGGAGAGAAAGTGACCGACGGAAGAAAAATACTTCTCGGATGCTTTCCAAATCCTAAGCCCCTCGGAACAGCCCGGGCACCAGCGTCTGGAGACAGCACGCCACGGTGGCCGCGGGACCCGGGGCCTGAGCACATGCTGAGATACACGAGGTCGGCAAGACCTCGCATTCCAGCTCAAAGCAGGGGGGCAGCCGCTGGCCCAGGCAGCCTGCACGCAGCTCCTGCACGGGCCTGCCATCGCCCTCGGTCCAGCCACGGGCGCAGAACTGGGGGGTTATGGGGAAGCCCAAGTTCCCCTTGTTTTTCAGATTTCTCTTAATTGTTTCTTCTTGGGTGGGTCACACCCAGCAATGCACAGGAGTCACTCCTGGCTCTGCACTCAGGAATTACTCCTGGCAGTGCTCAGGGAACCATATGGGATGCTGGGAATCGAGCCCGGGCTGAGCCGCGTGCAAGGCAAACGCCCTACCCACTGTGCTATCACTCCAGCCCTCTCCCTTAATTAAATGTTTGATCAGAAGTAAGTGTGTGATGTGAAGAGACTGTGAGCTCCCGGAAGTCCCTCCCCCCCGGAGGCACCCCACAAGCCCCATCTCTCACACCTCCGCACCCCCAACCCCAGCACCTCTGCCAGATCCCTGGAGAGACTTGCAGAAGCACCAGGAGGTAGGGAACCCTCGCACGGGGTGCTCCCGTGCCAGTGAAAGTTCGGAGCAGGAGTCTGGGAGGGGCTGTGTGTGGCATCACCCCCAGCTGCTGCCAGGCACAGCCCCGGTTGGCCCAGGGCCACGGACTGGCCCCACAGAGCAGAAAATCACCGAGATCAGCCCCACAGTCCCTTGGGCACTGCTTACAACTGTCCCCACAAAAGGAAACAACTTAAGAAGTTATCCTTCGGAACAACTTGTAAAAAACAAACCAGAAACACCCCCATAATCATGAAAGAGCAGGAAAACGCTTTGTTGTGTGGAAATGCCTCCATGTGTGGTCCTGTTCTGCTTCCGTGGCCGCTGTCACTGAGCCACGCATTCACCACTGCAGTGACATACACACACACACACACGAACACACACACACACACACACACACACACATACACATACAAGCCATCGCTATCCACTCTGCGATAACCAGCTTGGCACACTGGACAGACAGCACTGTCTGGACTTGGCCAGCACTCAGCAGCTGCAGGCCTCTGTGTCCCCAGAGAAACCCCATGCAGTTAGCTGCATCCCCGTCCTTCCAGACCCGGGCTCTATCCCCAGGGCTGTTTCCCCAGCCCCCGGCCAGGGCCACTCCTGAAGGCGCCGGAGTTACCCCTCTTGCGGCCTGTGGCTCCCTGTTCTGAAGAAAAGACACGAATCACACTGTGGGAAACTTCTCAGACTGTATTCCAGCAGGAGCTACTCCCGGCTCAGTGCTCACTGGACGAGGCAGGAGCGTGGATGGAACCGTGCACTGGCTGTGCGCCTGGCACTAGCCCCATGAGGTTTCCTAGCCCCCACTCAGATCTGAAATGCTACAGAATCTAACATCCGGGGCCAAAGTCCCCTGACCTTGGACCCAGGCACCCCTCAGAAACGCTCTATTCCTCACGCCTCCCTGGGCGGCCCGAGCAGCGGGGCTGCACACCGCATGGCCCTCCTCACAAGGCCTTCACCTCGGTTTCCCCGATGGTGTCCTGGCTCGAGCTCGCTTTAACCTTGGGCTGAAAGTCAGTGCCTGACATTTTCAAGTATTCTGACTTATACACAAATGCCACACCTTTAAAAACAGACACTTTTGAGATTGATTTTACTCAGCTAACCTATTAGTAAATGATGTCGCTTCACTTACTGTTCTGGATGCCATAAATTTCATCGATGAGTCCTTCGTATGTCGGCTGAGTCGCAAGGGGCGTTAATGAATCCACATTTCAATCAAGCAACAAGAGGTTATCAAAAACAGGAAATATTGAATTCTGACTTTCTGTAAACTCTCTCTTCATCCTCATCAGCATATTGGCCACTTGCTGGGAACAAAGTACAGAATCAGGGAGAGCCTTTTTAGCAATGGGCGGATTTTAAAATGAAGCTAAAAGGAGCCCGGAAATCCAAAATTTAAAAATAAGACAGAAAAGAATGGAATAATAAAATAATACAAGATAGGCCCGAGACAGTATGGTGGGTAGGATGCTTGGCTTGCAGGTGGCTGACACAGGTTCAATTCCTGGCACCACATAGGATCCCTCAAACACTGCCAGGAGTGAGCCCCGAGCACTGCTGGGTATGCAGAGGGCGGGAGGAGGGAGAGGGCGAGAGAGGGAGGGAGAGTAGGGATGGAAAAGAAAAGATAAAGAACAGAAAAGAGAAAAGGAAAGAGGGCTGGGAGACAGCAGAGAGGCCAGGGGTCACGCCTTGCACGCAGACAGCCTCAGTTTGGTGGCCCCAGCACAGAGCCAAGAGCACTGCGAGGTGGAGCCCCAAACCCCACCCGTAGGAGAGAGGCCTCCCTTCCCGCCCAGGCTCAGCCTTGGCGCACTCGCCCTTGCTGAAGATCTAGGGGATGGTCCTGGACAGGCCTACAGCGTCATCAGGCCCTTGGCCACGTGGTACAGGCTCGTCTGGTCGCTGTCCAAGTAGCACTCCTGTGGGAGAGGGCCAGGCGCGTGGGCACAGGCTCTGTGAGTCAGCACCGAGGCCTCAAGGCAGCATCTCTACTGGGGGCGAGCACTGCTGGGCGGGCGAGGAAAGTCTGGCCTCCGCATGCCCGCGTGACCACACAGCACAACACGCTGGGCTTGCAGAAGGGCAGGCAGCCTCTCTCACATACAGCAGCGAGTGTCACAGGGGACAGCAGGAGGGCAGCCACGGTCTCGGAGAAGGGCCACAAGGTCCATTTAACACACAGACAGAAAGAAACATCTTTGGCCCAGAAAGAGCAAAGAGCACGCACGCGCCCCCCAGCAGGGTGGTTCAGCAGCGCTGACAGAGCACACACGGTCCCCAGCAGGGCCTCAAGATCACTCCTGTGCCTCAATCCCTTCATCCAGCAAGTGCAGAGAGCAGAGGAGAAAAATCACGCAACGCGCTTCACCTGCACTCCACCTGATGGGGCAGCACTGCTGGTGCCCGTCGCGGGACTCTCTTTTTATTTTTTTTCTTTTTGGGTCACACCCGGCAATGAACTGGGGTTACTCCTGGCTTGTGCACTCAGGAACTACTCCTAGTGGTGCTCCCGGGACCATATGTGATGCTGGGAATCGAACCCACATCGGCCACATGCAAGGCAAACACCCTACCTGCTGTGCTATTGGTCCAGCTCCTCATTGTGGAATCTTTGACACTGTCTAAGGCAGCGGCCAACAGGCGTACACCCCAAAGGCATGAGGACGAGGGGTGCAGACTGAGGGTGGGGTGGAGAGAGAGACCTCCCAGAGAGCCTGGCCCAGAGTGAGCATAACATCCACAAAGATCCCGTAGGATGTCTCTGCCAAGTCTGGGGTGCAGCCTTACACTTCAGTCCAAAACATACTTGTCAGGATGTCCAGAGCGGGAACTGTGTCTGCCTGCGGATAGCTAAGCCGGCTCCTGCCTGGCCTGCCGAGCCCTGAGAACCCAAACAAAACATTCATTTTGAAAAACGGCGTATTACTACAGAGACACTTCTAACAACTCCCACCCGGCGAGGCTCAGGGGATACCCCTGGCTCTGCACTCAGGAATTATTCTGGTGGTGCTTCGGGGACCATATGGGATGCCGGGGATTGAACCTGGGTCAGCTGCGTGCAAGGCAAATGCCCTCCAAATGTATATAGCTCCAGCCCTTGGAATTCCTCTTTAACAGCCACTAGGGTCATAACTGGTGGTGTGTGGGTCCCTCCTGTCCTGAACTCGGGGCTCCCCAGGTGATGTGGGCTCGGGGGCCTTTGTGGTTCAGGGTGGGAGAGAAGGCGTGAATGCAGCATCCACGGGGGGATGTGGGGCCTTTGGCTCCGACCTGTCTCGGGTCTGTCTGTTGGGATGGCCTTGCCCCGCCCACGCAGGGCCACAAGCAACCCTGGGTGTGACCGAGACAGCTCCTATCCTCAGCTGGGCTGACCAAGCCGCTTCCTCAACGCTTCCGCACTGCTGACTGGGAAAGGGAGCAGAGAGGCCGCTCCCAGACCTGCAATGGCTTGGATGGAAGGCGAACCCCTAGTCCTGTCACCACACAGGGGCAGGCAGGCCCCTGTCCTGTCACCACACAGGGGCATGCAAGCCTGTGTCTTGTCACCAAACAAGGCCATGCAAGCCCCTCCCTGCTTCATGACTGGGGTGGGGAGAGACCATCAGGGGAGCCCAGGAAAGTTCTGGATTCCACAGGCTGAAGCCCAGAGACGTGAGCAAACCCACAGGGAGCTGGGTGACAGCAGCCCAGAACCCAAGCGAGCCCCAGGTTCTTTCTCTTAAGGTGCAGCTGAGACCAACATGCCGAGGGGAAAGGGTGCCCGGAAATCTGGTGATGCACCTGCATTCTAGAAAGGTCGTGTCTTGAGACCAGCAGCAGCAGTACCACAAATCAACTCACACGCCCAAGGAATGCAGAGAAAAGCAGTCGCATCTCAAACACACCTGCACAAGCTTCCAATGGCAGAGGGCGCAGAGGGCGCAGACAGGCACTGGGAGCGTTGGGGCCGTGCACGGGTTCAGGCTGACTCCCTGGCTTGGCTCTGGGGGTGACACCTGACGGGGCTTGGGGGACCGTATGGGGTGCCAGGGAATGAACCCGGGTCTGCAAGGGACAAGGCAAGTGCCCTACCCACATTACTATCTCTCTGGCCCGGTACGCCGTTTTTTGAAGACATTATCAAGCCGATGTGTTTCCCCCTTGCATCTTCCCCTTCATTCCAGTATTTATTTTCCCTTTCCCTCCCTTTCTGGCTGAGGCTGAGGGTCGCACACTTTAGGTGGTGGTTACCCACTTGGGGGGGGTCCCCCACTCGGCCTGCCAGAACTCCAGCCATGCCTAATTTTCCCTATTTCCAGTGAAGAATGTGCCATAGGAAAAACAACTGGGTGAAAACTCAAATAAATCAATGCTTTTGGGTCTACAGATTATCTTAAGGGACTCAGCATGGAGAAACCTCACCCCACAGAAGAAAGAGCCAGAGTTCTGGCCCGGGCACCCCTAAGAGCCAACCTGACACTTTGAAAGAGAAATTTTTCAGAAGTGCTCCCTGTCATAAAGATAGTAAACAAAACATATAAAATCATATTTGCAAACAAAAAACAACCTTTCAGAAAGAGACAATATTTAAAAAAGAAAAACTCCGGGGGGCCAGATAGATAGTATAGTGGGAAGGTGCTTCCCTGGCATCAAAGAGTCAAATATGGACCCCTGAGGACCCCTAAGAGTAACCCCTGAGCATCACCAGGTGAGGCCCCATGCAAAAACCAAAGCAAAGCAAACAAATAAATATGTGCTGAAAATAACCAGTAGGAAACAGGCTGGGACGGGCGTGTTGGAGAAACAGAATTTCCCGCACACCCTGCACCCAGACCTGAGGTCACACTGCAGAACCTCAAGAGTTTGAATGAAAAATGTAAGCAATTTTATTTCTTGAAAATGAGAATGTAAGATTAGAGTCTTCAGGTCTTGCCAAGACTCAATCAATGGGAAAGGCGAGTCATGGAAACAAAATCACTCACAAAGGGCTAACTGGAAAAACGCAGTGAGATACTTGACTATTTCTGGCTGGAGCGGCCCTGCCTTCCACTCTCAAAGCTTCCTCCACAGTGAATTCAGGGTGGGACAGGCACAAGGACAAACATCGAACAGCAGCAGAGAAACACCAGAAATAAACACATTAAAGGACAATTAATTTTTGAGAGTTCAGTAAGAGCAACAACAGTTTTAAGCCAATTTGTTGGAACAGGAGGGTCTCCATAAGCAAGCGGAGCAGCGGCCCGAGAGACAGCACAGGGGAAGGTGCTGGTCTTGCACGCAGCCAATCTGGGTTCTAGCACCAGCACCACATATGGTCCCCGAGCATGCGCAGGAGTGATCCTTGAGCACAGAACCAGGAGTAAACCTTGAGCATTGCTGGGTGTGGACCAACTCCCATCTCTCCCCAAAAGGAAGAAACTGGACACTTCCAGGAATCACTAAAATGCCAGTGTGAGTGTCACCATCACAAATGAGGCAGAAACGAGTGTCAAGTTCAAAGGGCAAACACTGAACATACTCTGAAGGCGCCCTCCGACTCCATGGAGAGAAGATCCCCGTCGAAGGGAATGAGGTCCAGGCTGTACTCCTCCCTACGGATGAAGGAGCCCAGCACGCCCAGGTCCTTAAGCCGCTGCGCACACAGCAGGCTACGCCGGGACACAAACAAAATGTGGAAATCTCTTGTGGGGCCACGTCTGTCTTCACTGCAAGAGAAGGACCGTGCGTTGGCCCGAGGCCCCGACGCGAGGACTGCTCCCCAGGGCCCCACCTGTGCCTGACACACAGTGGGCTCTAAAGAGACGCTTATGAGCTAACCCCCCACTACTGACTCGGCCCAAGTTTCGAGTTTTCCTGCTCTCTTGATGTGATGCTTTTTCTGGAAACCGCTGACCTGTGCTCTGCCAAGGGGCAGTGCTGCTTCTCTTGGGCCATTGATGGGACATGAAAACTCTCAGGGTTGGGGCTGGAGCAACAGCGCAGTGGGTAGGGCGTTTGCCTTGCACGCGGCCAACTCGGATTCGATTCCCAGTTCCCAGCATCCTATATGGTCCCCTGAGCACCACCGCAGGTAATTCCTGAGTACAGAGCCAGGAGTAATCCCTGTGCATTGCCGGGTTTCACCCAAAAAGAGGGAAAAAAACCCCAAAAACCTCTCAGGGTTATTGCAATGGACATCTGTTTCTTGCAGAAAAAAAAATGTTTCTATTTAATCAAGCGATGTCTCTAGGAAAATAAATGGTTGCTTCACACCGTGCCCGATCTTGCGCAAATACCCTGCATGCTTTTAAGTCCGTCCGTAGGGGCCACGTCGATCAAAAGTAATGCAGACTGGGCTGGAGCACTTCCTCCATAGATGCTGCAGCATTAAATTTTAATCAGCTTCGTCTGACTTTCCTTATGAAATTTGAGCATATGGTATTCAGTACTTGAAAAAGAACCACTAGCTGTTTTTCTTTTTATAAAAAAATCTGGGTCCTTCTACTGAGACAGGCCGGAGCTTCCTACTGTCCTGAGAGAGAGGGTTTCTGTGGTTTACCCTGCCTCCCCAAGCCCCAATGCACAAAGTTTCCCATTCTCTATTTATAGTTTTTGGGCCACACCTGCAGGTGCTCAGGGATAACTCCTGGCTATGCACTCAGAAGTCACTCCTGGAAGACTTGGGGACCACACTGGGTTCCGAGGATCTATCCTTGTCTGACTGCAGACTATCCTACTCCTGACCCCCCATTCTCCTCCGACACACTCTCACATCTGTCCAAAGATCCACTTCCTAAAGCGCTGGCAAGCAAAGGTGTCCTGATGAGCACTAAAACCACTAGAGGAATGATTCCGTATGGACCATGTATCAGTTCTGAGATACCTAAGCACATTTTCAGCAATTATATCCATCAGTTCTAGCCGGGGTCTGATGAAAAAAATGATATTCTTAACATCCGCTGCTTGCAAGCGGCTTTCTTTGAGTGTGAACATTTTCTCCACCTCATGTTCTGAGGAAAGCACACATAGAAATGGTGAACAGAACCCCTAAAGCTTAGCAGCCGACCCTAACTCAGACATCACTGCAGGCAGCCAACCCTGGTTGGATTGCCGGCCTCCCACACCATCCCCAAACACCAACAAGAGTCATTCCTGAGTGCAGAGCTAGGGGTAAGTCTGAGCACTGCCAGGGGTGGCCCAAATAAAATAGACCAACAACAAAAACTCAGGTGTTCTAACACTCTCACTCCAAAGCACAGTAGACTTTAGTGTTGGGTCAGAGAATGCAGGGGTTAAGGTACATGCCTGACACATGACTGCCAACTTCGCCCCCTGGCACCACAAGGGTCTCAAGCATTGCCATGTGCATCCCAAGAGAGGCCACTAGAGTGGCCTGGGATATCCCTGCCACCACAGCACCAAGCCTCATCGAACTGCTAAGAATCACCTCCAGGAGGTGCCCTGGGACAGTGCTCAGGAGACCCGGGGCCAGGGAGATAGTGCAGTGGGTAAGGTGCTTGCTTTGCATTCAGCTGACCCGGGGTTCTATCCCCAGCACCCCATACTGTCCACTGAGCACTGCCAGGAGTGATCCTGAGTGCAAAGCCAGGAGTAAGTCCTGAGCACTGCCTGGCACGAGCCCCCAAATAAAATTCAAAACCACTTTAGGATAAAAATTTAGATTCCCCAAAGCCAGGTGTATAAATTCAGGCTGAAGTAACCAATCCTGTGTCTGAAAAACTTGGAGCCACATGAAGTAACAATCAGACGACATGCCGCTCCGTCGAGGAGAAGAGGGGGGAGCACACCCACCCTTGAAAGGTCCACTGAAGGCTCCGATGCTGCCCGAGCCCCTGAGCTGCTTGTGCCCATGTAGCCGAGCAAATGCGGTGCCCGCAGCTCTCCTTGAGATGGGGACTTTTGTGCTTTCCTTTCTAATGTTGGGATGTGTGTAGGGGCTCTCTCTGTCTTTGGAGAAGCCCACTGTCTCTCCTGAAATGTTACTCTCTCTCCGCTCGTCCTCTTCCTAAAGGTCACCAAATAAAATGTTTTTTTTTACTTCAAATAAATAAACAAAAGGTCCACAGAAGATAAAACATTTACCACTCATAACAGCGTCAGTGATTCTAAAAACCAGACAGCTCTGCACACCACTTACTCCAGAAGTGGAACATCATATTACTCTTGCTAGAGTCCAGGATGACAGTTTCAAAAAAATAATAATAACCAAAACCTTTTTACCTTTAGAAGTGAGTACTGTGCAATCAAGCCAAACGGTCCTGTGAGATACTCATCCCAAACTATTGCCTGCGGGAGGGAAAATCATCCCATTCTTTTAGTAAAAGCAATTTCAGTAACGGCCAACAGCAAACAACAGTCATTTGCAAACTCTGGACAAACAAAACTTGCAGTTAGCAATAACTGACCACACTCATATTCCGTGGCCTGAAGAAAAACAGTGTCAGGGCAAGGGGTGCTACTGGCCACGGAAGCACATTCACTGTCATCCACAAAGAGTGTGTATGCAGTGTCCTGGGGTCAGACTGGGGTCATGAACCCCGTGGGTGAACTGCCAAGGAAACCGTTCAACACAGCATGTAATAGGCGTCACATAATCCAGCATCAATCAAATGAAAACCTCTCGTGTAGGTATCCCATAGGTATCTTAATTCTGAGAGAGTATTTGGAAAACTGGGACAGTGTCATGTGCCCCTGAGAGAGTCAGGCCTACAGCTGACCTTCGCCTCTACGTAGGCAAGGATGGTGTCACTGAGGGCCAGGACGAATGCCAAGCGGCCTGTGAGCATTTCGCCTGTGCGACACCAGGGTCCTTCTTCCTCATTTGGAGTAACTGATTGCGCGAACCTTGGAGGAACAGGCAGCTGGGAGAAGTGGTACCCGGGGTAGCATGCAGCGCCACCCCGCACACGGGGACAGCGGGGAGTGCCTGGACGCGGGGCTGTGCTCGTCCTGCTGAGATGGACTCGGGTTGCTCCTGTGTTCCTTCCCAGAGCCGAGCCACAGGTGCGCGGAGCGCAACACCCCCTCTCTCGGGGCTGCCGACACTGGGGGGCGCTCCCGGACCCAGAGGCCGCTGACCGCTCCGGCCCTCAGCTTGCTGCCCGCACACATGTCCAGGAACTCGTGCAGC
Organism: Sorex fumeus; assembly: GCF_029834395.1. Lineage (NCBI taxonomy): Eukaryota > Metazoa > Chordata > Mammalia > Eulipotyphla > Soricidae > Sorex > Sorex fumeus. Next base: position 4,287,639 of record NW_026606086.1, on the reverse strand, counting down.
ACGTTCGGGTTCACCGCTGGGCCCCGCCACCACGTGAGGCTGCGGTCACGTGAAAAGTGACATCACACCCCCTCATCTCCCTCCATCCCGCTAGGGGCGCTGGGGGTGCCCCACCGAGCCAGGGCACAGGCCGCCGAGACTCAGTGCTCCCCGGGGGCTGTACAGACCCCCCAGGCCCCCAGCAAAGCCGCGGCACAGCGCTGCCTCTACTCCCTCGGAGGGACCCTCCCGGGAAGCTGGGGGCAGGGGGACGAGGGCGCCCTGGCGTCATCTCCCCTGCACTGCCAGCTGGCCTTGCGAGGGCATGTTCCCCATTGCCCCGGCTCCTGGGAGCGGTCTCAGGGGGTCCTCGGGTTCCCCTGGCCATCGCCGGGTCCTGCCCAGTGAGGGACCCACCAGCAGCCCCAGCAGGCCAGTGAGCGGCTCGCTGCGCCCTCTGCTGGCCGCCGTGCGAACTGCACAGGTGCTGGACCCTGCCTGGCGCAGGTGTCCCGGCCCACACGCACCCAACAGCGCCTCGCTCAGGCCCGCGTCCCCGCGTCCCGGGGGTTCCCTGCCCGCCCCTCGGGGGCCGGCCCGTGGCTGCTGAGCCGCAGGAGGTGGGGCTGCCGTGCAGCGGTCCCTGGGGGGCCTCCAGCCGGATGCCCGAGCTCCGTGGCGCCTGGTTGTTTGGCGGGAGCCGGAGCAAGGCTGGCGCCTCCCAGTGGGCGACCCCCGGCGCCCGTCTCCCCGACGCGGGGTGGACCCCAGCCCCTGGCGCCCAGCGAGGCGCACCCCGAGGCCACGTGACCGTCTTTTCTGGGGGCGGGGGCAGCGGCGGACTGGTCGCAGGGAACGCAGGGCGCGCGAGTCCTGGGGCGCAGGAGTCTCAGTCCGGAGGCATCTGTCCGCGGGGCCCGGGCTGTGGAGGCTGCGGCAGGACTGGACGGTGGCCTCGGCATCCGGCCCCTCGGGCGGGGCGGGGACCCCTGGCGTGCGGCACGGGGGGGGGGGGCGGGGTTCTGGTCTGGTGGCGGTGGTATCGGGCTCAGGCTTTGAGCTCCGTGTCTCCCTCGTCGGGGGCGCGGGGCTCCGTGCGGTCTAGGAGATGGGGTCAGCGGCGGTCCGGGCGGCCCGCACATGCCGGCAGGGGACTGTCCCCGCTGAAGCGCCCCCACCCGAGACTCACCACGCACCCCCACGCCTGCTCGGGCTTGCCCTCCACTCCAGGTGGGGAAACTGAAGCTCAAAGGTACGTGAGGCATGTACGGGCTCGGCTTCTTCTGACCCCGAGGTCTGGGGTCTCTCCTGCATCCCCTTCTCCCTGAAGGAGTGGCCGGACCTGTGCCCCCAGGCCGCGGGGGCTGGTCATGGGGGGGGCACTTTCCTCTCCCCACCGAGCCCTGCTGCTGTTGCGGCTGGGTGCGAACCCCCGGGAACCCCCAGCCCACTGGGTCTCCTTGGACCCTCCGGCCACGGACTGCTGGTCGCGGGCCTTGCGGGTCCTCACGGCCCCTGGGGCCTCGACTTCCCTTCCTGTGCCAGAAATCAACCCAGAGAGAGGCCAGTGCACAACTGCCCTAGAACCTACGCTCAATGGCTCCCAGAACTATTGCGGGGGGAGGGTCCCAGGCTTTGATGCTTGCAGAAGTTTAGTGAAATTTTACTGACAGTGAGGGAGAAAAAGTCTTTCTTGGGGGTGGGGGCAGAGGGAGAGGCCCAAATGCCCAGGTGCATTTGCATGGCACATGACCCAACCTGAGTTCAATCCTAGGCTTCCCATAGGGACCCTGAGCTCCACCAAGAGTAATTCTTGAGTGCAGAGCCAGGAGTAAGCCCTGAGCACTACCGGGTGTGATCCAAAATAAGGGTGTTTGCCTTGCAAGCGGCCAACATGGCGACCCGAGTTCTCTTGAGCGCCCGGCAAGCTACCGAGAGTATATCGCCCGCACAGCAAAGCCTGGCAAGCTACCCGTGACGTATCATATTCGATATACCAAACACAGTAACAATTGTCACAGTGGAGACGTTACTGGGCCTGCTCGAGCAAATCAATGAACAGTGTCAGTGACGGGGACCGTTGGGGCCATGCCTGGCGATGCTCAGGGGCCACCCCTGGCAGACCCAGGGGGACCTTATGGGGTGCCGGGATTCGACCCCGAGTCTTCTGCACGCCAAGCAAGTGCCCTGTCTGCTGTAGTGTCTCTGGCTCCCAGACGCTTCTTTTAAAGAATCAAGAACATGGGGGCAGAGAGGCAGCACAGGGGTCTGCGCCACATGGTCCCCAAGCACTGCTGCAGCTGGGATGGCCCCCACGACTCGCCCGCCCAGGCTACAGCAGGGGCTTCAGGCGGGCCCCAGCCCAGAGGGCCCAGGTCACCAAGGTCTCTGTGACCCCAATGCGGAAGCAGAAGAGCCCCCAGCTCTGACCCCAGGGCCCCATGCCCCCTCATCTCCCACCGTCCCGCTAGGGGCGCCGGGGGTGCCCCACCGAGCCAGGACACAGGCCGCCGAGACTCAGCGCTCCCAGGGGGCTGTACAGACCCCCCAGACCCCCAGCAGAGCCGGGGCACAGCGCTGCCTCTGCTCCCTTGGAGGGACCCTCCCGGGAAGCTGGGGAAGGGGGGGACGAGGGCGCCCTGTCGTCATGTCCCCTGCACTGCCAGCTGGCCTTGCGAGGGCATGTCCCCCCCCCCTTGCACCGGCTCCTGGGAGCGGTCTCAGGGGGTCCTTGGGTTCCCCTGGCTGTCGCCAGGTCCTGCCCAGTGAGGGACTGACCTGCAGCCCCAGCAGGCCAGTGAGCAGCTCGCTGCGCCCTCTGCTGGCCGCCGTGCGAACTGCACAGGTGCGGGGCCCTGCCTGGCGCGGGGGTCCCGCCCACCCGCACCCAGCAGCGCCTCCCTCAGGCCACGTCCCCGCGTCCCGGGGGTTCCCTGTCCGCCCCTCAGGGGCCGCCCATGGCTGCGGAGCTGCAGGAGAGGGCGCTGCCCGCGCAGCGGTCCCTGGGGGGCCTCCAGCCGGATGCCCGAGCTCCGTGGTCCCAGGTTGGTTGGCGGGGGCCGGAGCAGGGCCGGCGACTCCTGGCCGGCGACCCCCGGCGCCCGTCTCCCCGCGCGGGGCGGACCCCAGCCCCCGGCGCCCAGCGAGGCGCACCCCGAGGCCACGTGACCGTTTTTCATGGGGGCAGCGGCTGGCAGGCCGCAGGGAGGGGAGCGCAGGGCGCGCGAGTCCTGGGGCGCAGGCTCGGTCCCCCGGCGCGGGGGTCTCAGTCCGGAGGCGTCTGTCCGCGGGGCTGGGTGGCTGTGGCGGCGGCGGCAGCGGCAGGACTGGACAGCGTGCTCGGCGTCCGGCCCCTCCGGTGGGGCGGGGCGGGGCGGGCAGGGGCCCCTGGCGTGCCACGCGGGGTCCAGTCTGGTGGCAGCGTCAGGCACAGGTTTCGGGCTCCGCCTCTCCCTCATCCGGAGGCGCCTGGCTCCACGCAGTCTAGGAGATGGGGGTCAGCTGCAGCTTGGGCGACCCCCACGTGCCAGCAGGGGGCTGTCCCCACTGCAGCGCCCCCGCCCCAGAGTCACCACGCATTCCCACGCCTGCTCGGGGGCACCCTCCACTCCAGGTGGGAAAACCCCCAGCCCACTGAGCCTCCTAGGACCCGCCAACCACAGACTGCTGGTCGCAGGCCCTGAGGGTCCTCACGGCCCCTGGGGCCTAGACTTCCCTTCCTGTGCCAGAAATCAACCCAGAGGGGCTGTGTGTGGCATCACCCCCAGCTGCTTCCAGGCACAGCCCAGGTGGCCCCAGGTCCACGGACTGGCCCCACAGAGCAGAAAATCACCGAGATCAGCCCCACGGCCCCTGGGGCACTGCTTACGACTGTCCCACAAAAGGAAGCAACTTAAGAAGTTATCCTTCGGAACAACTGGTAAAACACAAACCGAAAACACCCCCATAATCATTAAAAAGCAGGAAAACGCTTTGTTGTGTGGAAATGCCTCCATGTGTGTTCCTGTTCTGCTTCCGTGGCCGCTGTCACTGATCCACGCATTCAACACTGCAGTGACATACACACTAACAACACAAACACACACACACACACACACGCCATCGCAATCCACTCTGCGATAACCAGCTTGGCACACTGGATAGACAGCACTGTCTGGACTCGGCCAGCACTCAGCAGCTGCAGGGCTCTGTGTCCCCAGAGAGTTAGCTGTTAGCTGCATCCCTGTCCTTCCAGACCGGGGCTCTATCCCCAGGGCTGTTTCCCCAGCCCCCGGCCAGGGCCACTCCTGAAGGCGCCGGAGTTACCCCTCTTGCGGCCTAGGGCTCCCTGTTCTGAAGAAAAGACACGAATCAGACTGTGGGAAACTTCTCAGACTGTATCCCAGCAGGAGATACTCCCGGCTCAGTGCTCACTCGATGAGGCAGGAGCGCGGATGGAACCGAGTGCTGGCTGTGCGCCTGGCACTAGCCCCATGAGCTTTCCTAGCCCCCACTCAGATCTGAAATGCTACAGAATCTAACATCCGGGGCCAAAGCCCCCTGACCTCGGACCCAGGCACCCCTCAGAAACGCTCTATTCCTCATGCCTCCCTGGGCGGCCCGAGCAGCGGGGCTGCACACCGCATGGCCCTCCGCACAAGGCCTTCACCTCGGTTTCCCCGATGGTGTCCTGGCTCGAGCTCGCTTTAACCTTGGGCTGAAAGTCAGTGCCTGACATTTTCAAGTATTCTGACTTACACACAAAGGTCGCACCTTCGAAAACAGACACTTTTGAGATTGATTTTACTCAGCTAACCTATTAGTAAATGATGTCACTTCACTTACTGTTCTGGATGCCATAAATTTCATGTTCCTAGGAAAGAACATATACAAATGGTGAACAGAACCCCTAAAACTTACCAGCCGACCCAAACTTGGAGTCACTGCAGGCAGCCAGCCTGGGTTGGATTGCTGGCCTCCCACACAGTCCCAAAACACCAACAAGAGTCAATCGTGAGTGCAGAGCCAGGGATAAGCCTGAGCACTGCCAAGGGTGGCCCAAAAAAAAAAAAACAGACAAACAACAAAAACCCAGGTGTTGTAACACTCCCACTTCAAAGCACAGGATACTTTAGTGTTGAGTCGAAGAGTGCAGGGGTTAAGGTACATGCCTGACACATGACTGCCAACTTCGCCCCCTGGCACCACAAGGGTCTCAAGCATTGCCATGTGCATCCCAAGAGAGGCCACTAGAGTGGCCTGGGATATCCCTGCCACCAGAGTGCCAAGCCTCATCGAACTGCTAAGAATCAACACCAGGAAGTGCCCTGGGGCAGTGCTCAGGAGACCCGGGGCCAGGGAGAAAGTAGAGTGGTTAAGTTGCTTGCTTTGCATTCAGCTGACCCGGGGTTCTATCCCCAGCACCCCGTACTGTCCACTGAGCACTGCCAGGAGTGATCCTAAGTGCAAAGCCAGGAGTAAGTCCTGAGCACTGCCTGGCACAAGCCCCCAAATAAAATTCAAAACCACTTTAGGATAAAAATTTAGATTCCCCAAAGGCAGGTGTATAAATTCAGGCTGAAGTAACCAATCCTGTGTCTGAAAAACTTGGAGCCACATGAAGTAACAATCAGAAGACATGCCGCTCCGTCAAGGAGAAGAGGGGGGTGCACACCCTCCCTTGAACGGTCCACTGAAGGCTCCTATGCTGCCCGAGCCCCTGAGCTGCTTTTGCCCATGTAGCCGAGCAAATGTGGTGCCCGCAGCTCTCCTTGAGATGGGAACTTTTGTGCTTTCCTTTCTAATGTTGGGATGTGTGTAGGGGCTCTCTCTGTCTTTGGAGAAGCCCACGGTCTCTCCTGAAATGTTACTCTCTCTCCGCTCGTCCTCTTCCTAAAGGTCACCAAATAAACTGTTTTTTTTTACTTTAAATAAATAAACAAAAGGTCCACAGAAGATAAAACATTTACCACTCATAACAGCGTCAGTGATTCTAAAACCAGACAGCTCTGCACACCAGTTACTCCAGAAGTGGAACATCATATTACTCTTGCTAGAGTCCAGAATGACAGTTTCAAAAAAAGTAATAATAAGCAAAACCTTATTACCTTTAGAAGTGAGTACTGTGCAATCAAGCCAGACGGTCCTGTGAGATACTCATCCCAAACTATTGCCTGCGGGAGGGAGAAGCATCCCATTCTTTTAGTAAAAGCGATTTCAGTAATGGCCAACAGCAAACAACAGTCATTTGCAAACTCTGGACAAACAAAACTTGCAGTTAGCAATAGCTGACCACACTCATATTCCGTGGCCTGAAGAAAAACAGTGTCAGGGCAAGGGGTGCTCCTGGCCACGGAAGCACATTCACTGTCATCCACAAAGAGTGTGTATGCAGTGTCCTGGGGTCAGACTGGGGTCATGAACCCCGTGGGTGAACTGCCAAGGAAACCGTTCAACCCAGCATGTAACAGGCGTCATATAATCCAGCGTCTATCAAATGAAAACCTCTCGTGTAGGTATCCCATAGGTATCTTAATTCTGAGAGAGTATTTGGAAAACTGGGACAGTGTCATGTGCCCCTGAGAGAGTCAGGCCTCCAGCTGACCTTCGCCTCTACCTAGGCAAGGATGGTGTCACTGGGGGCCAGGACGAATGCCAAGCGGCCTGTGAGCATTTCGCCTGTGCGACACCAGGGTCCTTCTTCCTCATTTGGAGTAACTGATTGCGCGAACCGTGGAGGAATGGGCAGCTGGGAGAAGTGGTATCCAGCGTAGCATGCAGCGCCACCCCGCACACGGGGACAGCGGGGAGTGCCTGGACGGGGGGCTGGGCTCCTCCTGCTGAGACTAACTGGAGTCGCCCCCGTTTTCCTTCCTAGAGCCGAGCCGCAGGGGCGGGGAGCGCAACGCCCCCTCTCTCGGGGCTGAGGGCACTGGGGGGCGTCCCCTGCCCCAGAGGCCGCCACCCGCCGCGGGTTTCAGCCTGCTGCCTGCACACTTGTCCAGGAACTCCCGCAGCAAGTTCAAGTCACCCGCTCTAAGGACAGGTGCGCGGCCTTGGCACCGCCCAGCCCCGCCGCCACGTGACGCGTGTGTCACGTGAACATCGTGATGTCACGCCGCCGCCAGAAGCTGAAAGCGCCTGGCGACCCCGCACCTCTTTCCTGTCTGGGGTTCCGCCTCTTGGTTCCGCCCAGCCCAGACCATCCAACCCCAGGTCTGAGGGTCCCGCACGGCCCCGCCGCGGCCCGCGATCCCCCGGGAGCCGAGAACTGGCGTCAGAGACAGCAGCGCTGGTGCTAAGACGTTGGAGCGACCCCTGCCTGTCAGCCCCTGGACACCGCGGGTGGGACGCAGAATATTGGTTTTGTTTGTTTGATTGAAATAAAATAAAGGGAAGGGACCAGAGTGACAGCGGAACGGTTAGGGTGTTTGCCTTGCACACGGCCGACCCGGGTTCGATCCCCAGCATCCCATAGTGTCCCCCAAGCACCGCCAGGCATAATTCCCGAGTGCAGAGCCAGAAGTAACCCCTGAGCACCTCTGGATGTGACCCAAAAGCAAAATAAATAAATAAAAGAAACAAAATAACTAAAGATAAAATTGGTCCTCCTTCCGCTTACTGTGTCTGGCATATCGAACACATCACGGGGAGCTTGCCAGGCTCTGCCGTGCAGGCGAGATACTCTCGGTACCTTGCCGGGCTCTCCGAGAGGGGCAGAGGAATCGAACTCGGGTCGGCCATGTGGGCTGCGTGCGAGGCAAACGCCCTACCGCTGTGTTAGGCAGGATGTAGGGCCTTTACCTACCTCCCGCTTAAATGTCTCACCTTCCGGGGCTGGGGATAGTACAGGGATTAAGGCATTTGCCTGCGGGCGGGATACGCTTCATATGCTTCAGCCCCCGCAGCCCCCCAAAGAACGCTGATGATTAAGGCTCCGTTTGGACCAGGGAGAGGCGCCAAGCTTCGGAAGCTTCTGGAGCGTGGGAGCTGACTCCCACCACAGCTGCCAGGTGAGGCTCTGCTAGCATCGCTCACCAGCCCACTGCACTGCTGCTCGCTCAAAATTTCAAGATTGACTTAAATTTGTTTTTTCTTTTTAAAAATGTTATTTTCTTTGTGAAATTTTTAAATCCTAATGAAATAGAGTTGATCATGGTTGGATTTCAGTCATATCATGTTCCAACACCTGTCCCTTCACCAGTGTACATTGCTCACCACCAATGTTCCCAGTCTCCCTACGCCCCCAGGCAGGCAAGGCACCTCTCTCTCCCTCCTCCTTTCTGCAGTGCTCTCTCTCCACTCCCTCTCTCCCTCTTTTCTTTCTCCCCCTCTCTCTGACACACGCCTTTTGGTTTACAATACAGGGGGACCTTATGGGGTGCCGGGATTCGACCCCGAGTCTTCTGCACGCCAAGCAAGTGCCCTGTCTGCTGTAGTGTCTCTGGCTCCCAGACGCTTCTTTTAAAGAATCAAGAACATGGGGGCAGAGAGGCAGCACAGGGGTCTGCGCCACATGGTCCCCAAGCACTGCTGCAGCTGGGATGGCCCCCGCGACTCACCCGCCCAGGCTACAGCAGAGGCTGCAGGTGGGCCCCAGCCCAGAGGGCCCAGGTCACCAAGGTCTCTGTGACCCCAATGCGGAAGCAGAAGAGCCCCCAGCTCTGACCCCAGGGCCCCATGCCCCCTCATCTCCCACCGTCCCGCTAGGGGTGCCGGGGGTGCCCCACCGAGCCAGGACACAGGCCGCCGAGACTCAGCGCTCCCCGAGGGCTGTACAGACCCCCCAGACCCCCAGCAGAGCCGGGGCACAGCGCTGCCTCTGCTCCCTCCAAGGGACCCTCCCGGGAAGCTGGGGGCGGGGGAGGATGAGGGTGCCCTGGCGTCATCTCCCCTGCACTGCCAGCTGGCCTTGCGAGGGCATGTTCCCCCCACCCCTTGCCCCGGCTCTTGGGAGCAGTCTCAGGGGGTCCTTGGGTTCCCCTGGCCATCGCTGGGTCCTGCCCAGTGAGGGACCGACACAACAGGATGGTTGTGATCGTGATCGTGAGCAGATTCCGATTTTTTGGGGGTTGAGGGGGTCATACCGAGAGATCTCAGGGCATCCTCCTGGTTCTGCACACAGGAATTACTCCTGGCAGTGCTTGGGGGACCATATGGGATGCCAAGGATCGAACCCAAGTTGCTCATGTGCAAGGCAAACGCTCTCCACGCTGGAATGTCGCTCCAGTCCCACATTCCCATTCTTTGGTCAGGACTATCCAACTAGCCTGAGCCATCAGATCTGAGGCAGGAGGGGAGGGCAGCTTCCTTGGCGTGTTCCTGACACAAGCCTGGTACATTGCACAATCACCTGGCAGCTTTTCCTCGAGTGGGCATGTGTGGCAACCCCTACATGGACACGGCCAAACAGACCCCGGCAGCTGCTGCTGCTTACCAGTCCTCACGCCTAATTCCTTTGGTCTCTTCTCAGCTCTGACTTCTACCGTGCAATCCACAAGTGGCTGGAGGACATCGGGCCTCTTTACCGATGCCCGAGTCACAAATACGTGGGCCCCTTTAAAGCCACACGCTTTAGACTTGGTGTCATGAGGAACAGCAGAGGGAGGAGAGCCGGAAGGGAGGTGTCCGGGGCCAGAAACCTTTCCCAAGGGATCACACTATCCAGATTCTTTCCTTACGACTTTCATAAGAAATAAATCTCAGTCATGATGCAAATGCCTTAAAGTGTTACTGGGCAGCCTTTCAAAATGCAAATAACAAGAACCAAATATTAGAAACAAGAAGAGAAATGCAACTACAGCCAGGAGAATTAAATTGGCACTGAAGTTCTTTGTTGTGGTTTGATCTAAAAGGGTGCGTGTGTGTGTGTGAATGTGTGTTGTGTGTGTTGTCGACAGTATTTTATGAAACAAAAGCAAGACACAGAGGGACGAAGGCAACCAAAAAATATATATACAACGACTTGGTTTACTAAAAAAAATATGAAATTTATTATAACGTGGATAGAGATTCTTTAGTCTTTCCATCAAAGACACACAGATAGAGCAAAGGAAGCAGGAGTGGGAGGAAAAAGAGAGGGTGAGGTGAGCACAGCAGCGCGTGAGCTCGGAGACAGCCAGACATCAGCACCCACAGTGAGCTCAGGACCACGGAGGCTGCCTCCCGGCCCCGCAGAGTTCCTGACCAAAGCCCGCACCTGACATTCTGGTTCTGGTATCTGTCCTTGGCCGTCAGGGAAGTGGGGTACGCCGAACAGGACCACCCCGCCCCCGTCTGCTCTGGGCTTTAGCAGTGGTCGGAGCAGGGCAGGACTGGCCCTGCCTTCCGCAGCTTGACCTGTTTTCAACCTGTCTGAAAAGCTAACTTGGAGACAAGCTCCCGAAAGAAACGCTGACTTTCACAAAGTGCAGAGACACACCTTTGGCACACATCACGTGCAGCCTAGCTGGAGATAACAACAGTCTGGGGAAAACCCGCAGCAAACCCAGAGGCTGGGTGAGTGTAGCCGACATCCTCGCTCAGAGGCAGCAGTTCTGCGCCTCCATGTGGGAGCCCAGGATGGAGAGAGCCTCCGCCATCAGGACTGCACGCCAACAAGGCCCTTGGGGGCAGGCAGCGGTTTCTGCATGAACCCAGGGAAACTGGACCTAAACCCTTCTAGGCTTTCAACCTGAGAGCAGAGCAAATTCCTTTTAGCACTTTATGTACCATCACACTCAGACCTACATCTGAATCCTTTACAATCTCTACCTGCCGATGAAGATCCTGAGATTAGCTACAATTGAGTTGTCTTCAGATTTCTGAATCAGACACAGCTTGCCATGATTAACGAGAAGAAACAGTTCAATATTTGTTTTAAAATTTTTTAATAGTTTTAAAATGTTTTACTCCCACAAAAAAAAAATAAAGTCATCATTTGTTCCGTAGATTCACTGAAAGTTTTTTCCTTCGGGGTGGATGGGTGCACACCTGGCCATGCTCAGCGTTTACCCTGGCTCTGGGCTCAGGCTACCACATGGGGTGCCAGGGATTGAACCCAGCTCAGCTGTGTACAAGACAAGCTAGTACCAGTTCTACGACTTCCCCGGCCCCTGAAAGAGTGACTTTCCATGTATGGCTGCATAAACATTCCTGGGACATAGGGGGAGAAGGGGAACAGAGGTGATGAGACAGCAGAGGGAAATGGACAAGTGGTTAAATGGGTCATTTATTTTTTAAAATTTATTTATGTATTTATTTTTGCCAGGGGTCACGCCCGGCGATGCACAGGGTTACTCCTGGCTCTGCACTCAGGAATTACTCCTGGTGTTGCTCAGGAGACCATATGGGATGCTGGGAATCGAACCTGGGTCGGCCGCGTGCAAGGCCCTACCCCGCTGTGCTACCCGCTCCAGCACTAAGTTGCATGCCAAGACGAGTGTCTTAAAAAAACAAAACCAAAATGAAACAAAAAACTGCTTCCCATTCTGACGGATGGTTCCTCCTCAAGCCAGGGGCGCCAGCCTTGATTCTGGGGGGCTGTGCGTTGTGGGGAGCGTGGGGGAGGATGGGACTCTGGTGTCTTTGTGCCCCCAACTTGGGAGTTGTCTCCTGCAAATAGCACCAGGGATGAACCGACCATTTGGGACCAGCTCTGGGGGCTGAAAGGATGAGCTGATAGAAGGAGCTGAGATGGGCGGCAACCGTGGACGCGCAGCAGACCCCGATAATTGCCACTCAAGAGTACAGAGGAGGGGGTCTCCCCGCAACCAGAACTGACGGTGGGGGTGGGGTGGGGGGTGCGCTGTGTCACAGGGAATTACAGCACAGTAGATTTCATGGGAAACGCATTTCCCTTCCTTGTGTCCTCCATCTTCGGTAGCCTGGCAGTGGGCTGGCCTTGGGGATACTCCTGGCTCTTTGCTGGGGTCTGGATGGAGGCAGGGAACTCTGCCTCCTGCAAAGCCTGTGCTCCCTGTGGCCCCAGACTTCAGAGCAAAGCTCAGATATGCTTAAGCCCATCTGCCTTTTTCTTTTGTTTTGGGGACACACCTGGTGATGTGAGGGGCTTACTCCTGGCGATGCATTCAAGCATCACTCCTAGAGGGAGGAGGGTCCACCTGGGATGCCGGGGATCAGGGATCGACCCTGGGTTGGCCTCAAACAAGGCAAGTTCCCTGCCCGCTGTGCTATCCTGCACTTCCCCTATTTGTCCTTTTCATTCTGACTTTCGTTTGCATTTCTGCAGGAAGTTCAAATTCTGGGCTTATCTGCCCCACCTCAGTTCAAGATTTTTTCCATCCTGTTGAATTATGTCTTTTTCTCCTGATACTCTGGTTGAAGTTTTTGTTCTCCTTAGTCATAACAGTAAATGCAGAAAACGAATCTGTAACAAGATAGTTCTTTTTTGTGGCACATTTGGCAGTGTTCGGGGCTTACTCCTGGCTCTGTGCTCAGAGAGCAATCCTGGCGGTGCTCGGGGAACCATACGGAGTGCAAGAATCAAACATGAGTTAGAGAAACAGCAAGGCAAGAGCCCTCCCACTGTGATATTGATGTCGGTGGGTCCCACGGGTGACTTATGTGAAGCGGGGAGGAGAAAGACGGTCACTTTCTCCCCAACCACCTCTGCCACCGGGGACCCAGGGTTACTGGGTTCTTGTCTCACCTTGCAGAAAGGAATTTCAGGAGTAGACAAGCAGTGAAACAAATAGATTTTATTTGGAGGATTTTTGGAGAGGGAGAGAAAGGAATAAGTAGATAAGCGGGGGAATGGAGAGTAAGAGAGAGAGAGTAATGCGTCCAGAGAGAACGCGGGCTTCTCCGAGGGTGGAGAGAGCCCTACACACATCCCAGCATTAGACACGAAAGCATGAAACTACACATCTCAAGAGGGGAGATGCGGGCGACACATGCGCTCGGCCACGTAGCTGCAAGCAGCACATGGGCTCCTTTGTTCAAGGTGGCCTTTATAGGGTTTCTCCAACCTGCCCCCACATGCGGCTTCTTCCCAGGTAAAAGTCTGTTGCTAAAGAGGTTACCAGGGAGGTCCAAAAAGAGGAATTTCATGGGGAGGCGGCCTATATCCTCAGGGTCTGCTGATGGTCTTATCAGGCCTTTGTTTTCTGTATCCACAAGGTGGGTCATTCCTAGAATTCTTCTTCCATGAAACTTTGTTTCATTGAAAAGGGCCTTTCCTTATCTACCTGTCTACATCAAATCCCCCCTAGAGATGCCACCACCTTGAATCTTTAAGGGAGAATGGCAGAAGGTCCATCTTCTGGAGCTGCTTCATGCTGACAATGGGGGGCTGGCCCTGCCTAAGCAGGGGGTGAAATCTCATGCTACTTCAGCTTTTTAGTGGCCCTCAGCAATGAATTGGTTGGGTTCCTGAAATTATTTGAAAGAAAAGATCAGATCGATTAGACTGAGGGATATCACTTTGAAATGGTTAGACCCTTGGAGGAGTAGAAGGTCCTTTCTGACCCAGTAAGGACAATGTTGTTTGCTGTCTTAAAAAACAAGAGTTAAAACAACATAAAGCAAAGTGACATAATGCTATACCCATATCTATCACTAAAATAATGGAAAGGAATAACTCTACCCGCAGGTTTGGTTGATAGAGAAATGACTTCCTGTGTCCAGATTTTTCTACTGGACACAGAAACACCAAGCCGTTCTCTGGCTTTCTCAGTACAGATAGGAAAAGCTTCTGCCCATACACTGAAGCTCTCAATGAGAACCAACGGGTATTTATACCTTGAATGTATGAGCATTTGATCATCTGCATAAGGTCAAGCCGCTGACCCTCCTCTAAGTTCCTTGATGCTGAACAGGTGTTAGGAGAGGAGGCTCAGGAGTTTCTCTAGGTTCATTAATGGCACAGAAAGCACAGTTCTGAATTACTTCTACCTTACTTGCTGTTCAGTTCCTTTCCATGGAAGATGGTTTTCACTGGTGTTAAAGCATAACCATTTAATAATATTCCACTGCAGACCAAAATACAAAGACAGTCTACAGAATGGGAAAGGATATTCGTCGAATACACATCTGACAAGGGGTTGATATCCAGGATATACAAAATACTGGTTAAACTCCACAAGAAGAAAACATCCAACCCCATCCAAAAATGGGGCGATGAAATGAACAGAAACTTTCTCAAAGAAGAAATCCGAATGGCAAAAAAGCACATGAGAAAATGCTCTACATCATTAATCATCAGGGAGATGCAAATCAAAACCACAATGAGATACCATCTCACACCTCAGAGACTGGCCCACATTCAAAAGAACAAAAGCAACCGATGCTGGCGTGGATGTGGCGAGAAAGGGACACTCCTTCACTGTTGGTGGGAATGTCCACTGGTTCAGCCCTTCTGGAAAACAGTATGGACGATTCTCAAAAAATTAGAAATTGAGCTCCCATTTGACCCAGCAATACCACTCCTGGGAATATATCCCAGAGAGGCAAAAATGTATAGTCGAAGTGACATCTGCACTTGTTTGTTCATTGCAGCACTCTTTACAATAGCCAGAAACTGGAAGAAACCTGAATGCCCAAGAACAGATGACTGGTTAAAGAAACTTTGGTACATCTACACAATGGAGTACTATGTAGCTGTTAGAAAAGATGAAGTCATGAAATTTACATACAAGTGGTACAATATGGAAAGTATCATGCTAAGCGAAATGAGTCAGAAAGAGAGGGATAGACATAGAAAGATTGCATTCATCTGGGGGATATAAAGTAACAAAGTATGAGATTAATACCCAAGAATAGCTGAGATCAGCACCAGGAGGATTACTCCATAACTTAGAGGCCAGCCGGGTATCCTATAGGAAAGGGCAGTTCAGATAGAGAAGGGAGCACCAAATAAAGGGTGTTTGGAGGATCCTCCCAGGAGGGGAGATGCATGTCAAAAGTAGACTATGGACTGAACATGTTTGCCACTCAATGCCTCTTTTGCAGACCACAATACCCAAAAGGAGAGAGAGAACACAGGGGATTGCCCTGCCACAGAGGCAGGGGGGGGATGGGGGGATGGGGGTGGGGGGATATTATCCATGGTCGTGGAAAATGGGCACTGGTGGAGGGATGGTTTTCTGATCATTGTATAATCGAAACCCAAGCACAAAAAATTGTAAATCTACAACTGTACCTCATGGTGTTTCCCCCCCAAAAAAATATATATATATATATATATATATATATATATATTCCACTGCATTGGTCCAGGAGTTACCAACTTTCCTTGTTGGGTAAATCATCCACCAACTTCCTTTTGAAAATCTCTAATGTCCACTATGCCCACTGTTCCTCTTCTGCAGAACATTCTGACTTAGAGGAAATACTCTCTGGTGTTAATCCCATGACGCAACAAAAATTAAGAGCTGTTAACATCCTTGTTCTCTGCAAACGATTGTTCACAGAAAATGAGATGCAATACAAAAAGTATAGAAAGAATATTCACAGTATTTTAGAACTAGATATTAATCCATTCTAATTGAACCAGTTTAGATGCTTTTCTCGACACTGTGGCCAATGCACAGGCTGGGGGAAAGCAATTCTGTACTTTGAGATGAGCTTCACCCTAGTAAAGCTCTGGCTTCCAATGCTCTGATCAGACTAGTAACAGCATGTATAACATTGAGTTCCTTTACACATTAGGCTGTTTACCTACAGAGAGTAAACCAAGTTTTATCTAAATTTCCCAAAGAGGGGTACCTTTTAGATCAAGATGAAATACATTTCTTCAATCACCTCTGTAGAATTAGAATCTGATTCTTGCAAAAAGCAAGTTGCAGAAACATGGTTTTCTCTCCACCTTCATTTTAAAACTTTGCAAGATAGTTTAACAAACCTGGCTTGTTCTTTTGCATAAACACAGTAAGCTTAGAGAACTCTCCATTTGGGATACCCCATTATTTACTGAGAAGTCCTGGGGATCGGCTAAAGACAGGAGACACACCAAGAGTGGCATTAATCTGATTTGGCACGTCAGAGCTACCCAGGCCTGGCCAGAAGATGTCCCGCGATGAACTGGATGGATGGCTTTGAGCCTTCAGGTTGACCTGGATGTAGCTTTGGCCCTCATTTTCCACAGAGATGTCATGGCAGAAAGGAGTCCATCCTATCCCTTCTTCAGGGCTGGGAGAAATCCTGGTTTCCAGGTTTTTCCTTGACGCTGAGAGTAGGCCCAGACTGAATTAGTCATTGCAGAGTCCTGGATTCCTCATTCTCCACAGCAGTGATGATTTCCAGTCTTTCCTTGAGCTGGCCTGCCTGTAGTTTCGCCCTGAGGTTTGTAGGGTATATGAAACAGTACTTGTTAAATCCCTGCTCCTGTCATTTAGACAGATCCCCTGACTGTTCCCTGGAAGAGGGCTTTGGGGTCCCATAGTTGGTTTTTCCTGTCTGCATGAGGGGTAGACCCTATTACAGAGAGGAAAGACTTATCTGGATTTATGCAAACCAACATAGTGCCATGAAACATCAAAAAACATACTGAAGGTACAAAAGAAGAGAAAAGCAAGCATTTCAATTTACTCACACAGATGTAATACACCTGATTGCTGTGGGTCCTAGTCAAAAGAAGCTAAAATCTGTAGAGATAAAGCATACAGTTTAACATCATGTTTTCATTTCCATGTTGAAAACCTTAATTTCCCATTAATAAGAGCACTGTACCAGGAGTCCAGAGTACAGTTTAACATGTCTAATTCATTTAACCCCATGTCAAAAAACCCTGGATTTCCTGCAACTTTTGAAAATTATCTAAGAGCACTGTAACAGGAGTCCGGAAAATCCACCTATCATCTTTTCCATAGATCTTACTGAAAAGGTACTAGAACAATTCTGCATGTGATTTAAAGAGTTTCTTATAACAAAACAATTTGATCAGTTCCTTTTCTTAAAACAACCTCAAACCTCATATACACATTCCTTTGACACACGTTCTGTACTGGATTCCTTTCCTTTTTCTCACTGATGTCTCCATCCATTATCTTTCTGACTTAAGACACACATCTATATTCCTAATAGTCATCCCACAAGTTTAAACTCTTATTTTACTGAACTTGGTACAATATGATCTACCAAGTTTAGACACTAGTTACCAATCATCTCATTTAACATGACAAAACTACTCTGCAGTACCATTTCAAAAGCATTACATCAGTTTCTATAGGTATTTAAAAGGCTTTAGAGATACTCCCAAAAGTTCTTACAATATATATTCACTGGGCAAAAGTTCACTTCACATTAGAAATTAACCAAGAGACATCTTAGAATTCTTAGATTTCTAGGAAAACACAAATACAAAATGATTAAAGCACTCCTAGATTACCATGGAACAGAAAGGATTTCACATATTTCTCTGAAGGTCAGGACGAGGTTGATACCTGGTGACAAGGCTTGGCATGAAATAAAGTTATCATAATACTAGCATGCATTTTCAAATGCTGGACAGGCTGATTAACAATACAGTTATCTCATACTTTCACCAAGGTGCAATGCTATGGCTTCAGACTATCAAGATGACATCTGAGATCACTCGTAATTCTTTGCTAGGTACCTTTAGAAATTTTAGTTCCCAAAAGTCTCAGAGATCAAATAAAACCACTGGTAGGATAAGTTTTGCAACCAACTTTATAACTCTAGAAACTCATATTTTAAAATAAACATGAACCTGTTTTTATGTACCACATTATTTCAACTCACAAGATTTTCTAGGTCAAATATTCTAATCCAATGCAGATACAAATATGTACATTGATATAACAGCATAAAACCTTTGAACCGCCAATGAATATAAAACATGATAAAACCCTTCTTTGGCTTCATTTCAATAGTTCTTGTCCCTTAGTTATTTCAATCATAAGCTTTCTACACCAGATACTTTTACCAATTCCACAAGAATACAAACACACTTTCAGACACAGAAAAAGCCCTTTCGTTTTTACCGAACTTTGATATCAGCATAGAAAAAAGCACTTGGACTGTCAATGTTTATGGTAACCTAAGAAAACTATTTATTAATATGAGGAAACTTTATTTTAGTGGCTTATGTAGCTCTATTGTTTGTAAAACAGCTAAATTCCTCATTACAATTGGCTGAGGCTTGTAAGATAAAGCCTTGCATTCTCTGAACTTTATTTCACTTTAGTTTCAGGCTCTAGTTCCACAGCTCTTCTAGATAGTACAGATTCTTAAGTTCAAAAGGATTTCTAATCCTGTTAGTAATCATTAACATTCTTCTAATAAGAAATCTAGATTGAGAATTCTGCTTTCTCTGTAGGCTCAAACTTCTGATAAGAAATCTTCGTTTAAAGCTCGTCTAGCAAGTTCCAAAAACAACTGCATTCCTTCAATCACTGAGTTGCATATCACTGACTTCTCTAGAATTTCTACTTCTGATTTCAACCTGTTTCCAGCACTCAAGTGTTCCAGACAGACAGAAAGACAATGAACTGACTAAAGACCACCACACGTACATGTACACACATCTGCAGTTGATCGATCGATCTGACCCTTCAAAAATGGCAGGGAGAAAACTGATGGACTGAGGAAGGAAGGGCAGTCCCCAGGCCAAAGAAGCCCTGTCGGCCAATTGGGAACACTGCTTGCCGTTTCCCAGCCTAACCAGACAGTCTCCTGTTTGTTACAAAAATGGGTCAAGAAAGCGCTTTTGTTGATATAAGCGAGCAAAATAAACTATGACAAAGCAGTTGAAACCTAAGGTTCTCAGATGTTACCATATTTTGATCGAGGCTAGTTCTGAGGCAGGGAGCTGGTATCTTCTTATCAGACATGGGGATAGGCTACATTCGTGACACTTCTTTGTTTCTGTGATCAAACAATTAATCATATGATCTTGCATTTGTCCTGCCTCCTCTGCTTTGATGATCCTATTTTTTTTGTTACCTGCAAAGATCTGACTGCAAAAAGATCTGGTAATGCAAACTGCCACTCACTGGCCATCTTTCTCCAAGTTCTAGCTTATACTCAGGCCACGTGGTGTTACAGAGGTCAACAAGACCTCTTATTTAAGCCTTCTAGCTTCAGGCTCCTCCGGTGTTTTAACAAGCAACCCAAAGGAGAATATTTAGATACTGATGTAGAATTTCCCATATCTCCTAAGTGTCAGCAATAACCTATGAAAGGGAGGGAAAAGAAAAATCTAAGGTAGGATAACTCCTTAGCAAGCTCTCCTCCTAATACTTTCTCCCAAGGGACTTTGTCCCCTTGTGAAGTGTTGTGGTTCTAGAGAGAGCGTAGACACAACCACAACTGCATGCTGGCCCGTGGTGTTGTGGTTCTAGAGAGAGAGCAGACACGACCACAACTGCATGCCGACCCATCAGAAAAATCTCTCAAGAAAGGACGTCTCCTTTAGAGATTTCTGAGTCACCCCAGGCGTCCCTGGGGCCTGCCTCCCGAGCGTCCTCACAACCATGGCTTGCACGTGTGGAGCCATACCTAGAGTGCCATGGGTTTCCAAGAAGCCTATTAAGGGGAGAAGAGAAAGGTTCTGCCTTTCTTAGCTTGCCACTTATTCCAATGCTCCCTGCTGACTTGCTTTCTTCCACAAACTTCTTGCCTGTCTTTTTACTGCTTGTTTTTCTCTGCTTCACTTTGCCTGTGCTGGAGCGATAGCACAGCGGTAGGGCGTTTGCTTTGCAGGCAGTCAACATGGCCGACCGGAGTTCGATTCCTCCGCCCCTCTCGGAGAGCCTGGCAAGCTACCGAGAGAGTATTGCCCACACGGCAGAGCCTGGCAAGCTCCCCGTGACGTATTCGATATGCCAGACACAGTAACAACAAAGTCTCCAATGGAGACGTTACTGGGCCCACTCGAGCAAATCGATGATCAACGGGAGGGCCTTTACCTTACTTTACTTACACTTTGCCTAGTGCTAAACCTTCTGACATCCTCCATTAGCATTTGAATTGACCTCTAGCTGATTCTGCTGAAACTGCTTGGGGAAAGACATTTTTACTGAGAAATTGATCTGCCTTAGTTTCCCACGATCTTCACACCATTGGGCTTTCCTCCCGTTCCTCCCATAGTGGACAGTGACAGGAGACAGACAAAGGAGGGGTGCCTCTTTGCAGAGACCATTCAGATGCTTGCCTGGCCGGTGGAGAACTTACCCTTAGTGGTTCAGCATTGTGACTTGCGACCGGCAGCTACGCCAGTGCCACCATTGACCATATGTTCTCCGTGGAATCACAGGCAGCCCACTCGAGCTCCGTGACTTTAGGGGGACTTTAAGAGTGCCAGGTCATGGAGGTACAAAATCATGCCCGATAGGAGGACCTATCAGGGTGCTCATACACACACATTCATACAGAGGTTATCACATTCCTCCCCCTTCCCCCCTAGAGATTTCCAAGGGAGCATACCTCCACAGCAGATTTTCCAAAGATGACCTCCTTCCTCGTGGACTTCTTCACTGCCTGTCCCTTCGTGGTCATCAACTGATGTTGGTGGGCCCCACGGGTGACTTATGTGAAGCGGGGAGGAGAAAGACGGTCACTTTCTCCCCACCCGCCTCTGCCACCCGGGACCCAAGGTTACTGGGTTCTTGTCTCGCCTCGCAGAAAGAAATTTCAGGAGTAGACAAGCAGTGAAACAAATAGATTTTATTTGGAGGATTTTTGGAGAGGGAGAGAAAGGGATAAGTAGATAAGCGGGGGAATGGAGAGTACGAGAGAGAGAGAGAGAGAGAGAGAGAGAGAGAGAGAGAGAGAGAGTAACGCGTCCAGAGAGAACGCGGGCTTCTCCGAGGGTGGAGAGAGCCCCTACACATATCCCAGCATTAGACACGAAAGCATGAAAGTACACATCTCAAGAGGGGAGATGCGGGCGACACATGTGCTCGGGCACACATGTGCTCGGCCACATGGGCGCAAGAAGCACATGGGCTCCTTTGTTCAAGGTGGCCTTTATAGGGTTTCTCCAACCTGCCCCCACCTGGGGCTTCTTCCCAGGTAAAAGTCTGTTGCTAAGGAGGTTACCAGGGAGGTCCAAAAAGAGGAATTTCATGGGGAGGAGGCCTTTATCCATAGGGTCTGTGGATGGTCTTATCAGGCCTTTGCTTTCTGTATCCACAAGGTGGCTCATTCCTAGAATTCTTCTTCCATGAAACTTTGTTTCATTGCAAAGGGCCTTTCCCTATCTACCTGCCTACATCACAACCATTATTGCCATACTGGTCCCTACTCTATCCTAAGTATCCTCTGTCCCCCACACTTGTGGTTGTTTCCAACCATTGACAAGGCCTCCTGGCCCCCATTTTTCTAGCCTTGGATATCAATCTCGTGTGTGTGTGTGTGTGTGTGTGTGTGTGTGTGTGTGTGTATTATGGGCTGGAGCCATAGCACAGCGGTTAGGGCATTTGCCTTGCACGCAGCAACATGGCCAACCCGAGTTCAATTCCTCCGCCCGTCTCGAAGAGCCTGGCATGCTACCAAGAGTATCTCGCCCGCAAGGCAAAGCCTGGCAAGCTACCCGTGACATATTCAATATGCCAAACACAGTAACAACAAGTCTCACGATGGAGACGTTACTGGACCCGCTCAAGCAAATCGATGAACAACGGGAGGACTGTGACCATATATATTATATTCCACAAAATGTGTGCTTACTTATATTTGTGAAGGGACTTGGGAACCATATCCAGCAGTGCTGAGGCTCCTCCGAGCTCTGCTCAGGCATCACTCCTGGAGGGGATACTGGGGACCATATGAAGTGCCAGGGAAAGGAATCTGGGTTTGCTGCTTGCTAGGCATCAGCCTTGCCCCAGGGCTCTCTCTCCAATCTAGAGTTTACTGACTTACAACCTAGTATTACAGAATATTCACAGTACGATGTAATATTTGGATATCCTGCAAAGTAACCATGATTCCCGTATAGACCATTTGGATTCCCTACCATAGATTCTAAAGTCAAAGACTGCTATTGGGTATTATGTAGGCTAAAAGTAACGGTCTTGCTCAAGCTCTTTCTCTAGAAAAATCAACCTGAGGAGACGTGCGTCAAACGTACAGGAGTTGGTGCTTATAAACATCTTTGGATCTGTTAATTTTGGGTTAATAATATAGCAACTTCCAGTTTCTTTCCCAGACTTTATGGATTGATGGTGTTTGTACTGCATGGTGTCTTTTCAGTTTCATCTCGTGAAATAGCTATGGAGAATCACTGAAGGTATTCATTTTAGGCTACGTTTATTTGGAAGCTTTGCAATAATACAATAAAGGTTTTATTTGTTTTGGGTTTTTTTTTTTTTGCTTTTTGAGTCACACCTGGTGATGCACAGGGGTTACTCCTGGCTCTTCACTCAAGAGTTACTCCTGGCGGTGCTCAGGGGACCATGTGGGATGCTGGGAATTGAATCCGGGTCTGCTGCGTGCAAGGCAAACGCCCTACCCGCTGTGCTATCTCTCCAGCCCCCTGTTTTGACTTTTTTTTACCTTTAAACCTCACCAGTGGTTTTTTTTTCATTTTTTATAATTTTATTTATTGAATCACCATGAGACCAGTTACAAAGCTTTCGGGTTTAAGTCTTGGTCATACAATGAAACATCCGTACCTTCACCAGTACCCATTCTCCACCACCAAAAACCCTAGTATACCCCCATCCCACACCCTCTCCTTACCTGTGGAGGAGATGATTTCCACATTACTCTCTCTCTACTTTGATTACATTCAAAATTTTGACACGGGACCCACCATTATTATTTTGGATTTTACCCCAACACTCAGATCTCCTGAAAAGGCAACAGTAGACAATTTGTTTTCTATTCCTGGTTTTAAATAACATATGATGTCATGTGGCTGCAGTAGTGGTTGCGCGATTTTGGAATTCCAAAATTTTAACAATTAAATCTGGAGGGATTTCTTGCCAAAACCTGCTGGGTTCCGAGATTTGTTCCTGAGTCTCTGGGATCATGGCCGTTAAGCAGCTTGATCAAAGCCAGAAAGGCCTTTAGTGGGCGGTGACTAGGGGTCTTGTTGGGATGGGGAGGAAAGGGCTGGTCCCACCCCCATCCCGTGAGGCCCCACATGTCTCATCACTGAGGGCCCAAACCTGACAGTCCAATGGCCTCTGGAGGATGGCAGCCACCGAGCCACCAAGGGGGAGCAGGTGGAGGGACAGCACCCTTTCCTCCCTGGAATGGCCCAGCGACAGTAACTAACTGCAGGGTCTGGATGCATTTCTGCCAAAAGCCACTGTATTCCTAGATTTGTTTCGGAGTCTCTGGGATCATGGCCATTAAGTAGCTTAATCAGGAGCCAGAGAGGCCATTCGTGGGTGGTGACTTGGGGTCTTGTTGAGACTGGGAGAAAAAGGCCGGCTCCACCCCCATCCCATGAGGCCCCACGTATCTGGTCACTGTGGGCCCAAACCTGACTGTCCAATGGCCTCTGGCGGATGGTGGCCACTGAGCCGCCAAGGGGGAGCAGGCGCAGGGACAGCACCCGTTCTCCCCTCGGGCGGCCCGGCAACAGTAACCTATTGTGCGGTCCTGACGCATTTCTGCCAAAAGCTGCTGAGTTTCGAGATTTGTTTCTGAGTCTCTGGGATCATGGCTGTTAAACAGCTTGATCAGAAGCCAGAGAGGCCGTTTGTGGGTGACGACTTGGGATCTCATTGGGGAGGAAAGGGCCAGCTCCACCCCCATCCCATGAGGCCCTACGTGTCTCGTCACTGTGGGCCCAAACCTGATTGTCCAGTGGCCTCTGGAGGATGGCAGCCAGAGGGGTGCCAGGGGGAACAGGCCAAGGCACAAAATCTATTCCCACCTGGAGTGGACCAGCGCCTGTAACTTACTTCAGGGACTCGACACATTTCTGCCAAAAGCTATTGAGTTTCGAGATTTGTTTCTGAGTGTCTGGGATCATGGCCATTAAGCAGTTCAATCAGGAACCAGAGAGGCGATGCCTCCAAATATATAGCTGAACTGGAGATGTTTTGTGGGTGTGTCTCCCACATACCTAACTTTTGCCTGTTTACTTTCTTGGTAAACTCTGCCCCACGTTTTTGGGGTCTGGCCCAAAGCACGGCAGCAATTTGGGGGTACCTGGAAGTCTGAAGGTGCCATCAGGATGGGTATTAGTCTCCTATTTTGTTACTTAATGTTCCCCAGATGAATGCAATCTTTCTATGTCTGCCTCTCTCTTTCTGGCTCATTTCGCTTAGCATGATATTTTCCATGTAGTACCATTTGTATGTAAATTTCATGATTTCATCTTTTCTAACAGCTACATAGTACTCCATTGTGTAGATGTACCAAAGTTTCTTTAACCAGTCATCTGTTCTCAGCACTCAGGTTTTTTCCAGATTCTGGCTATTGTAAACAGTGCTGCAATGAACAAACAAGTGCAGATGTCACTTCGAGTATACATTTTGACCTCTCTGGGATTTATTCCCAGGAGTGGTATTGCTGGGTCAAATAGGAGCTCAATTTCTAATTTTTTGAGAATCGACCATACTGTTTTACAAAAGGGCTGAAC
Source organism: Sorex fumeus (assembly GCF_029834395.1). Taxonomy (NCBI): domain Eukaryota; kingdom Metazoa; phylum Chordata; class Mammalia; order Eulipotyphla; family Soricidae; genus Sorex; species Sorex fumeus. The sequence continues at coordinate 4,263,182 of NW_026606086.1, read as the reverse complement.
CAGCCGGCATTCCCACCAGCAGTGGAGGGTCCCTTTCTCGCCACTTCTGCGCCAACTCTGGTTGCTTTTGTTCTTTTAGATGTGGGCCAGTCTGTGTGGTGTGAGATGATATCTCATTGTGGTTTTGATCTGCATCGCCCTGATGATTAATGATGTAGAGCATTTTCTCATGTGCCTTTTAGTCACTTAGATTTCTTCTTTGAGAAAGTTTCTGTTCATTTCGACGCCCCATTTTTGATGTGGTTCAATGTTTTCTTCTTGTGGAGTTCAACCAGTACTTTGTATATCCTTGATATCAACCCTTTGTTGGATGTCTATTGGGTGAATATCCTTTCCCATTCTGTAGACTGTCTTTGTACTTTGGTTACTGTTTCTTTTGAGGTGCAGAAGCTTCTTAGTTTAAAGTAGTCCCATTGATCTATCTCTGTTTTCACTTGCTTGACCAGTGGCATGACATCTTTGAAGATACCATTCGCTTCGATGTCATGGAGGGTTTTGCCAACCTTGTCTTCAATGTACCTTATGCCATTCTGACAATACTTATGGATTCCCGTCTGATGTAGAGGTCTTTCATCCATTTTGATCTTACTTTTGTACATGGTGTTCGGCAGAGATCTGAGCCCACTGTTTTGCATGTAGCTGTCCAGTTTTGCCAGCACAATTCGTTAAAGAGGCTTTCCTTGCTCCACTTCACATTTCTTGCTCCCTTCTCAAAGATTAGATGATCATATGTCTGGGGGAAGATGTCAGTATATTCAACTCTGTTCCACTGGTCTGCAGCCCTGCCTTTGTTCCAGTACCATGCTGTTTTAGTTGTTACTGCTTTGTAGTAGAGTTTGAAGTTAAGGAGGTTGATTCCTTCCATTTTCTTTTTCCCAAGAATTGCTTTAGCTATTCTTGGGGGCTTATTGTTCCATACGAATTTCAGGAGTGTTTGCTCCATTTTTAGTTGAAAAATGTCATGAGTATCGTTATAAGGATCACACTGAATTTGTACAATGCTTTGGGAAGTATTGCCATTCTGACAATGTTAATTCTCCCGATCCATGAGCAGGGGATATCTTTCCATTTTCTCATGTCCTCTTTTATTTCATGAAGTAGCGTTTTGTAGTTTTCTTTGTACAGGTTCTTTACTTCCTTAGTTAAGCTGATTCCTAGGTACTTGATTTTCTGGGTCACAATTGTGAACGGGATTGTTTTTTTCATGTCACTTTCTTCTCTCTCACAATTTGCATATAGGAAAGCCCTGGACTTTTGGGTATTGATTTTACAGCCTTCAACTTTACTATACAAGTCTATTGTTTCTAGGAGTTTCTTGGTAGAGGTTTTAGGATTCTCTAAGTATAGTATCATATCATCTGCGAATAGTGAGAGCTTGATTTCTTCCGTTCCTACCTGACTGCTCTTAATATCTTTTTCTTGCCTAACCGCTATTGCAGTACTATATTGAACAGCAGTGGAGAGTGTGGGCATCCTTGTCTCGTCCCTGATCTTAGGGGGAATGCTCTCAGTTTTTCCCCATTGAGGATGATGCTTGCTGTAGGCTTGTGGTAAATGGCTTTAACTATATTGAGGAAAGTCCCCTCTATCCCCATTTTGGCGAGGGTTTTCATCATAAACGGGTGCTGGATCTTGTCAAATGCTTTCTCTGCATCTATTGATATGATCATATGGTTTTTATCCAAGATAATTTTTAATAAAAAAATAAAGTCCTAAAATTATGTTTATATTTTTAAAAGGAGAAGTAGCACACGCAGTGGAGAACTGAGTGAGGGCCCTGTAGGAGGCTGCCAGCTCCGCCACGCCTCCCTCCAGTGGAACAGGTTCAGGAGCTCAGCAGTTACTCCTCCGCCTGCAGAGGGGCCCCTGGGAGCCCCATGTCCCCAAGGTGCCCAGGGCCCTTGGCTGTCCTCCCAGGTGGGGACAAGCGCAGGAAGTGACAGGCCCTCCTGGGGGGCGGGGGGGCATTGCTTGCTTGTTTGCTTATTAGAGCCTACAGCTTTAATGAGCCAGCAGGGATGCCCCAGGGCGTGAGGCGCCTCTGAGTGCCTCAGAGCTGCCGAGGGAACCCGAGCACTTACAAGCTCCTGGCAAGCTCCTCAGAAAGCTAGGGAGCTGCTAACATTGCTAATGAGAGGCCAGACCTGCGATCTCCACCCTCAACTTTTCACATGCTCTGTCCGTACACTCTCACACACATGCAAACACACCTACATGCAAACCACATACACAAGCAAATACAAATGCACACTTACAAACACATACACATACATGCAAACACACAAATGCACATGCATGCACATAAACACAAGCATACACAAACACTTCAAACACAAACACATAACTACAAGCCACACATATATGCATATGAACACATACAAACACAAACAAGTATACACAATTAATATATACAAACACATAAAAATGCACAAATACAAACACGCACTTGCAAATACAAACACATACACATGTACACAGACAAGCATACATACAACACACACAAACATACATGACTATACACATATACAAACATACACACATATACGCATACACACTGCCCTGCAATTTCCAAGTTATTTCAGTTTGTTTTTAATAAAGCACCGTGATTTGCAAAGATATTAATAGATAAGGGTTTTTTTTTCAAAATTGTATTTGTGTTGAGTTTTTTTCCAATTTTGTTTTAAGGATCATAAAATAAGCAAAAATTTCAAAATTCTTTATTCCATAGGTAGCCAATTAGAAGAAACAGGATTAGGAGGAAATGTTTGAAGTGTTTTGACAAAAGGGTCAGGCAGAAGTCTGGAGAGAGGCAGCGAGAAACAAACCCCATAGGCAGAGGTGAGAGGCATCTCAGAACCACATTTTATGGGTAACGGGAGGGGGGTCCCCACTGACCCTCCCTGGATGAGACAGGAAAGACCAAGCTGACATTTGCAGAATGGTCAGGACCCCAGTCGTCTTCTGAACCCGAGGCAGCTTGCGCACTGTCTTCTACCATCCTCCGGCTTATTAAAGCAATGTTGAGTTCCATGACAGGGGATTGTTGAGTTTTAGACATGCAACATCCCACCACGGATCCCACTACCAGAATCACCATCGCCCCACTGGAGTCCCCAGGTTCACTGTCACCCTCCAGCCCACCACTTGGACAGGCGCGTTTTGAGTTTGGCAGTCATAATCTGGATCTGGCATTTTCCGTGTTATTGACTCGGGACTGGCTCTAGAGCTGGGCCACTCCTCCACATCACTGATGTGTGTTTCTGTGCTCAAATGTCTTTCAATTTCTTTCCGTCTTACTAATGCTCTTTTATTATTTTATTTTATTTTTAGGGGTGGAGGAATAGTACAAAGGTATGCTGCCTTGCATGAGACCAACCCAGGCTCTATCCAAGGCATCCCATCGGGTTCCCCAAGCACTGCCAGGAGTAATCTTTGAGTGCAAAGGCAGGAGGAATCCCTGAGCATAGCCAGGAGTTACCCAAAAAGCAAAAAATAAAAATAATTTTTTTGGGGGTCACACCCAGCGATGCTGGTTCATGCACTCAAGAATTACTCCTGGCAGTGCTCAGGAGACTCTATGGGATGCTGGGAATCAAACCTGGGTCAGCTGCATGCACAGGAAATGCCCTACCAACTGTGCTATCACTCCAGCCCAAAACTATATTATTTTTAATATATTTGGTTGGATGATAGTTATATGATTCACAACACTGTTCTTGGTGCTTTCGTGGACACATAATTCCAACACCACACACATCACCATTGATTTTCTATAGCATTAGTGTTGCGGGAAAGAATTTACAAGGTCCTTGGCCCGACCTCCCAGCTCTGGGAGCTGCGGGGCCCAGAGTGGAGAGAGGGGTTACTCTTGGCAGGAAAAGAAAGGCAGGCCTAAGTCTGACCCAGACTTACCAGGAATGCTGCCTTCCCTCCCAGAAAAGAATTTCAGAAAGAGACAAATAGTGAATTCAAAAAGTTTTAACTTAGAGTTAAAGGGGAGAGAGAAAGAGAGGAGAGAAGAGAGAGAGAGAGAGAGAGAGAGAGAGAGAGAGAGAGAGAGAGAGAGAGAGAGAGAGAATGAGAGAGAGATGCATTCAAGAGAGAACTTGGGCTTTTTAGTCAGTCACCCTATATTTCCCACCCCACCCCACCCCCACCCCCACACACAGTATTGGGGGCACACTGTTTGCCTTGCAGAATGATTATGTAGGTTTTCTCCCAAACCGCCATGTGTGGGATTTTCACACTAGATTAAAAAAAACCTTGGTATTGTTGTTTTGGTTTGTTTTGCTTAATTTTCAGTTTGCTTGTTTTTGTTTTGGGACCACACCCAGTGGTGCTCAGGATTTACTTCTGACTCTACACTCAGGAATCTTTCCTAGCGGGGCTCGGATGACCACTTGGGATCGCACTGGGTTCGGCCCTGTGCAAGGAAGGGCCCTCCCGCTGTGCTATAGCTTGGGCCCCAACATTTGAAACGTTCGATGGTCCATCTTCATTTCCTATCACATTCTCCTGCTGGATCTTCTTTCCGAAAAGGGGTCCAGCCTTTACTGGACCTGGGCTGGTGCCACTTAGAGTCTTAGCAGGCCTTAGTTCCTGTGTCCACAAAGTGGGTCCAGCCATAATATGTTTTTCTACTTTAGAGTTGGAGAAAGAGTCACTTCTTCAAACCCCATCTTGGTTTAATTACTTCCCAAGAAGTCATTGCCCAGGGTTCCTGCTGACAATCTATCTACTACTTCATTTTGTTTCCACTTGGGGTGTGGAGGGGGCCATACTTGACAACACAGTGCTCAAGAGTTATTTTTCATTCTGTGCTCAAGGATTGCTCCTGGTGATGCCCAGGGAGCCACACGAGGCGTGGGGGATGAACCTGGGATTGGGCCCACATAAGGCAAGAACCTTAAGCCCTGTTCTATCTCTCCAGCCTACATATGACTTCCTTGGTGCAAAAGTTACTTGAGGTCCTAGAAGTTCTGAAAAATCTTTGGGAGCTAGAGAGACAGTACATTCAGTAAGGTGATGGCCTTGAACACACCCATTGAGTTCTATCCCCAGGTCCCCTGACCCCTGCCAGGAGTGCTCACTCCCCTCCCCCCCAAAAAAAGAAGAAACTTTCACCACTCCTCAACTATAGCCAAGAATAAAAATTACCCCAGATTTGGACTTTTTACAATGACCTATCAAAGAAAACAATCTATTTGACAGAGCAAACATATTTGGTCTTGTTTTTGTTTTGTTTTGTTTGGGAGGGTGTGCTCAGGGATCACTCCTGGCAGGAATCAGGGACCACATATGATGCAGGGGATAGAACCAAGGTCAGCTGCATGCAAAGCAAGAGTCCTGCCTTCTGTAATCCTCTCTGGCTCATGCTGTTCTTTTAGACATAAACAGTTCCACAGACTTCCAAGCCCAGATCATGTTTCCCTGAGACTCTGGAAAAATGCAGCAAACCAGCAACAAACCAACAGGAGCCTAGTGCCACCGATGAAAGCCCACTTTCCCTCTATCGCCGCCAACATCGGAAACTGCTGCTTCTTTGCAATGATAGCTGAGTCTCGCCTCTCCTTAGAACCAGATAAGTGCATTGAGAGATGGGGGTGTGTGGCTTCATCGTAGAGCACATACCGGCATGGGTCCAATCCCCTGAGGTTGATACCAACCACAGCCTCCAATTCCTCAGACCCTTCCCCCAAATTACCAACTAAGCCCCAGTGCTTTCTCTCCTTTCTAATACTGACATACACCCCCCCACAGCTCCCAGTGGTGTGGCCAGAATATGTGGCCACCCCCAGCAGTCCTTCGTGGCAGCTCCCAACTTAGTGCTCAAGCACTGCTCCCGGCTATACTCCGGGACCATGAATACTGGGAAGCAAGCCTGCACCCCAACCTGTTTAGCTAATTCCCTGATACAGTGATTTATAGTACAAAATCGTATTCTTTATTTACCCTTATTCCTAGCACAGGGAACCCCAGCAAGGGCTTTTTCTAATTTATCTTTGCTTCTTTTGTAGTCTGATTGGTTTTCGTGGGGAGGGAGTTTGGGGCACACCAGCCATGCTCAAGCCTACTTCTGGCTCTGTACTCAGAGTCACTAGCAAGACAAGCACCTTCACTCAATACTATCTCTAAAGCCCTGGGAAGTTTTCTTGGTTCTGTGAAGGAAGCACTTTTGGGAAAGTCGCTAAGTCACTCAGGCTGTGAAGGTCATTTGTCAGGGGAAACCAAAGTAAACAAAGGTTGCATCTTCGAGACCTCCCTGGATTTGCCCAGGGCTTGACCCAATAATTCACCAAGGGCCAATGTACTGAAGCTCCAGAACACTCAGACTGTCTGGTCTGAGAGAGCCTCTGAGCTGGGGGATGGGTGGAGACTTGAGAGGATGGGAAGTAGCTGAGCCAGAAGAGGGCAGGGCTCAGACGGCTTCCCTTTCTAGGTTCTGCTGCAACCCTTCAGCTGACTCTTAACCCCTAATCTTGAAGACGCTTCTGCAGAGCCTGGACCCAGAGCATGGTACAGCGAGGAGGGTTGCCTTGCATGCGGCCAACCCCGGTTTGATTTCCAGCATCCATAGGGTCCCCTGAGCACCTCCAGGAGTAATTCTTGAGTGCAGAGCCAGGAAGAACCACCGAGCTTGGCCAGTTTTGACTAAAAAAGAAAAAAAAAACAATAACCAAAGAACCCTTCCTAAGGAAGGAAGAACCGTAGTAGGAAGGTTCTGGAGAGAGCATATTGGGTAGAGGGTTTCCCTTGCACGAGGCTGGCTGGAGCTAGAGCCCCATCATCCCATAGGTTTGCCTTAAGCCTTCCAGGAGCGACTTCTGAATGCAGAGTCAGGATTAAATCCTCCGACTGTGCTATCGTTCCGGCCCCATGTTTCTAAGAGAATAAATGATTGTTCAAAGAGTCTACGACAACCACGGTGAGCTTTGGGCCGCTGGGGAGCTGTGGACAGTCACAGAGAGTGTCACTGTTTTGCCTTACAAGCGGCCAACATGGCCGACCGGAGTTCGATTTTTCCGCCCCTCTCGGAGAGCCCGGCAAGCTACCAGAGTATTCGATATGCCAGACAAAGTAACAACAAAGTCTCCAATGGAGAGGTTACTGGGCCCGCTCGAGCAAATCCTGGTATCTACGAGCCCCAAAACACGGAAAGAGTCCTTCCATCCTGTGTCTCCTCCTTTCAGGTCCATAATGTCACTATGGTTCCTGTAGGTGCAAGCAGGGGTGGGCTCAGCGACTGCACCCATGGGAGGCAGACTGGGTGGGTTTGCAGGCGCACACACAACTCACAGACCTCCCACCTTGAACGCACGCTCCATACTGCGATACCACAGACGGCCAGCAGGGGGCGGGCCCACCACAGCAAAGGGGCCACACGCGCTCCAGACTGCAATACCGCAGACGGCCAGCAGAGGGTGGGCGCACCGCGGCAAAGAGACCACACGGGCTCCGAACTGCGATACCGCAGACGGCCAGCAGGGAATGGGTGAACCGCTGCGTAGGGGCCCGAGGGATCCAAACAGGCCCGTGGGGTCCCAAGCAGCTTCCACCCGAGCGATGTGCATCGGGATTAGAATCGATTTACTGCGGGGAGGGCGCTTGTCTTGCACGAGGCCCACCAGGACCCACCGCCCCCCCCCCGGGCACCCTAAGGACTCCCCAAGGGGACTTGGGAGTGACCCTGAGCGCAGAGCCAGGGGTTGGACCCGAGATCCAGGGTGTGCACATCAAACAAAAATTTTTGAAAAAAACAAGATTGGAGGAGTGGGCAAGCTAAATAGATAAAGTTTGGGGGCAGGGGTGTAACTGGGCTGCAGAGCACCGGCCTAGCAGGTCTGAGTCCACGGATTTGATTCCAAGCTCCTGGATCAGGCACCAGAGTCACCCACCCCGCCACCGGAACTCACAGTTTCAACTGGGAGGAGGGCTGCTGGAGGCAGGGGGGGCAGGAGGCTGAGAGATGCAGGAGGAGCAGGAGCGCAGCCTTCCTCACAGGCCACAGAACCACACCCCCAGCACTCACAGAGTCGTGCCCTGAGCACTGCAGGTGGGAACAAAAGGAAAGAAACTGTGGGATACTGTGTATCTGACCCTGACTAGCCTCAGGCTCCCTTCTTATTTTATGTCACTGTCAATGTCCTCTCATTGTTCATCAATTTATCAATTTTGCTCAGTAACATTGTGAGACTTGTTACTGTATTTGGAATAACGAATGCATCAAGGGTAGCTTGCCTGGCTTTGCCATGCAGGTGAGATACTCTAGGTAGCTTGCCAGGCTCCCCGAGAGGGGCGTAGGAATCAAACTCTAGTCGGCCGTGTAGGAAGCGTGCAAGGCAAACGCCCTACCCTCTGTGCTATGTATGTAACTTTTGCCTGTTTATTTTCTTGGTAAACTCTGCCCCAAATTTTTGGGGGTTGGCCCAAGGCATGGCAGCAATTTGGGGGTACCTGGAAGTCTGAAGGCGCCATCAGGCTGCTGATGCACTCGCCTCACAGGTACAGACTGACCTGCTGGTGGCACCATACCCCCAACCCAGTGCTTCTTACGGTTTACTCCTGCCTCTGCACTTAGCGATTGCACCTGCCGGGGCACAGATGACTGCATGGGATTCCTGCGATTGAACCCAGATCAGCCACATGCAAGGTAAGAACCCTACTCACTGTACTACCTCTTTAGCCCAAGATAAACACTTTTAAGAAAATGGTATACAGGCACAGAGCAATAGTTCAGCTGGTAGGGCATGTGCTTTGGCCAATCTGGCTTCAATCCCTGACGTTCCGTATAGTCTGCCCAAGCACTGTCAGGAGTGATTCCTGAGTGCAGAGCCATGAATAAGCCCTAAGACATCACCAGGTGTGGCACAAACATAAAGAAACAAAAAGAAATTGGTGTATCAGGATTCCATTGTAGAAACTCTTTGACTTATTTGACTCTATAGTTCTTGATTGCTAGCCAAAAATCTTTTATAAATAAACCGGAGAATAATCAGTTATCACTGGCAAAAAGGAAATAATTTTATTCAAGTAGATATAGAACATTGTTTGCTCAAATTTTAATACTGCTTTACATAGTTTGTGAAACAATTTCAATCGTGTTTATTACTCAAAATGTCAATGGATTACGATCTTTCACTGGTGAGACACTTGATAATCTCCAGAGAAAAATATATCAAAAGCATATATACAATTATAGAAGTTCTTATAATCCATGTAGCCCTGATGGTACATTATTTATCACGTTTTACAGAACTAGAAAACATTCAAATGAACATAAATAGATTCAGATTGGATGATCACCTTCTGATGGTTCAGGTCCTTCATTTAATTTTTTCTGATAAGAAAATCGAAAATTATTAATGTTGAATTTCTCATCATACAGTCATCTAAAAACACAGTGGAAAAAAAGTAAACTTTGTAAAGACAGTAAATTGGTTATTGTAGGTGTTTCACAAGTAGCTTGCTATCTAATCCAGGAACTGCTGGAGATTTCTGCAGAGTGCAGAGAATGAGGTGGCCGGGCCGAAGTTGTTGTTGTCGTAATTGTTGAGGTCGTCCCCGTTCCCTTTGAGAGCCGCCTCGGACATCATCTCCACTTTCATGTTGAGGTCCTGATTCTTTCTTTGGAGGTCCACAATCACGGAATTCAGGAAATCAATCTGTGTTCAAGGAGAGCGTGAGACGGTGAGCCATCTGCGGGAGCCATGGGAGCCCGCCACAGAGGAGGCTGGGCCCCGCTTCCAGTCCCCGCCCCAGGGTTGGAGGCAGCCAGAGCTCCCCTTTCCCTTCCTGAGCGCAAGCTCCCGGGTGCCCAGGGAAGACCCCAGGAGGAGATGCTGGTACCCCTCGGTTCTTCTCAGAGCAGGGAGTCAAGAGGGGTCTTCCCTCTCCTACAAAGACAAACTCACTTCTTTCAAATGAATGGGGCGGGGGGAAATCCCACTTTACAAAAGCAAGCATGACTGTAGGCACAAACATTCATGTTTCACTTGAAAACTGGCAGGCGCGTTGGTTCTGAGTGATAGCACAGCGGAAAAGGTGCTTGCCTCGCACGCAGACAACCCAGGTTTGATCCCTGGCATCCCATAGGGGCCACCGGAGAGCAGCCAGGAGTGATTCCTGAGTGCAGAGCCAGGAGGAAGCCTGGAGTATCGCCAGGTGTGGCTCCCAAAGAAAGTGTAAATAAAACCAGAAAAACAGACTGATTCTTTTTCTCCCTCAGGGCAAGTTCTGATGGCCAGTCTCTGAGAGTGCCCAGGCCATCCCACACTACAGCCAAGAAACACAGATCTCTCTTCCTCCAGCTTAAAACAAAACATAACAAAACAAAACAAAACATGGAAATGTTCAGTTCCCAACAAACCCATACAGGGTCCACCTGCACAGCCCACATGCAAAGTTCACTTCAGCCCACAAGTGCCCTCCAGGGCCACCTGCTGTTAAGTACAGAAGTGCAGGAAGTGAGGGTGTGCGGGAACTCCTCAGGGCACTGGGACCCAGATGGTCCACTTCCTCAGAGAGGATTCAAACGATAAAGCGCTGCAGACACGGGTGGGATGGAAGGGGGGTTGGGGAAGGAGAGACATCAAGGAGGCCCCAAGGCTGACTCCTGCTGCAGGCCAGACCCGAGCCTGGTGATGGTAGGTGCAGGCACCGGACTGCAGCCAAGTGTGCAAACCCCGGAGGACCCCACCCAGCTCTCTCCCTTGACAGGAGCAAGAAGCAGGAAGGCAGCCCAGAGGACGAGACTCCCCCAACTCTGGGCCTAGAGCATGCGCAAAGAGGCTGGGACAGCCACATGCTGGTGGGCGTTTCCGTTTGCAACTGAACCTTCCTGGCAGGGAAGAAGCCCTCCAAAGTGGTGTTCGACTCTGGCAAAGTGAAGATTTGCCAATGTGATGGGAGCCCGAAGCCCAGGTTCTGGGAGAGCAGCAAGAGGAAGGGCATTGGAGGGCTCTGGCAAGGACATGACCCCTTGACTGAAGGGATGTGTCCTTCTCCATGGGGCCTCTCACTCCTTAAGCATCACCTCTTGTGCTGGGAGCGTGTGGGGGTGGGGTTCCGGCAGCATGTGCGCGGCCCCTGTTTCTCATGGGCGCCAGGGGAGCACAGCCCCTTCTTCCTCAGCTTCCCTCTTTTTGGCTTCTGTTATTTTAATTAATCAATTAATTTGGGGAGGGGGTTTTTGGGTCACAATCCGGCGTTGCTCAGGAGTGACTCCAGGCTCTGCACCCAGGAAGTACTCCTGGCGGTGCTTCGGGGACCATATGGGATGCCGGGGATGGAACCTGGGTTGGCCATGTGCAAGGCCAACACCCTACCTGCTATGCTATTGCTCCAGCATCATTCTCGGATATTTTAAATGGTAGATATTTCCCGACTCTTTTGAAGCATACACGCATATATACATATATACATGTCTGTGTATGTATACATGCTTATCTAGAACCTTTGTGGGTAGTCAGTTTGGTTTGTTTGGGGGCCACACCCGGTGGGGTAGGGAAAAAACCCTAGCTCTGTGCTCAGGGATCACTCCTGGCTAGGGTCGAACAGCTCAGGCTGTCAGCAGTCACTCAAGCCGGGAAAGTGGGGCTGTGAGGTCAGAGGGCACTGGCTCACCTAGCACTGCACTCAGGAATTACTCCTGGCGGTGCTGAGGGGACCATATGGGATGCCGGGAATTGAACCTGGGAATTCGGTGTGTAAGTCAAACGCCCTCCCCGCTGTGCTATCACTATGGCCCAGGATATGGTTTCTCTCAGGGCTGAGGCCGAGCCTACACAGCCCTGGTCACTACCATCACCCACCTTACTCTGCATCATCGCATTGGTGTTCCTGGTGTCCTCCAGGGAGGCCAGGGCCTGCAGGGACGCCTCCCGCTCTGCCAGCAGCTCGGTCTGCTGCGCCTCCAGCAGCGCCTGGTCTTTCAGCAGCCAGTGCAGCTGCCGCTGGAGCTTAGTGGCCTTCTGGCCCAGCAGCTCCTTCTCAGAGCCAAGGCTGTTCAGCTGCTCACGCAGGGCCGACTCCACGCGGGCAGCCTCCTACTTCTCAGCCGTGAGCTCCTCGATCTCTTGCACCAGCGACTTCTGATCCTGAGCCAGCTCCTCGTAGGAGCACTGCAGCTTCTGGATGATGTTGTCCTTGTCCTTGGGCAGGGATAGGTTCTCCAGAACCAGCTTCTTGACATGCTCCTCCAGCTGGCCCCTCTCCTCCAGGCCCTTCTTGCACTCGGCCACCAGGCTGCTCTTGCTCATCTGCAGCTCCTCCACCAGGGCCTGCAGCCCCAGCTTGGCGACCTGCAGTGCGTCCTTCTCCGTGCCCACCCTCTGGAGCTCCTCCTGCACCGCCCTGCCCTCTTCCAGCACTTTCTCTTTCTCCGCCTCGAGGGCTTCTCGGTCCAGCCGCTCCTGCTGGCAGAGCTTCTCTGCGGCCCACCTGGCCTCGATGACCTTCTCCTTATCCATGCGAATCGCTTGGTTCAACAGCCAGAGCTTCCTCTGCTCTTCCCGCAGCGAAGAGTTTTTGGCCTCCGCTTCTCTGAGTTTCAATTGAAACCACCCTCTCTCGGACTTCAGACAGAGCTTCTCCTTCGCCAGCAATTCATTCTCTGACCTCAGGGCCCTGCGATCCTCTGACATCAGCTCCATGTCTTCTTTGGCCGAGCTTAATAAGCAAGTTAAGGACTGCAGAAACAAAAAGCGGGGAAGAATGGAAACAAGAATGAGATCAAGCAGGCACAAGCAAGCCAAGCACTTCATGTGGCCTAAATACCAGAAATGAAAATGGCAGAGTAGTCTTACCTGCACACGCGTGTATACGCGCACGCGCACACACTCACACACACATGTACACACACAGGCAGGATGGAGAGGCTCAAACACAGTTAGCTTCTTAGCGTCAACATAACTACCTGCCTATTTTGTGGATGGGGGCCCCACACCTGCTGGTGTTCGGGTCTCGCTCAGGGTTCTGTGTTCAGGGATCACTGCTGGCAGGGCCGGAGGACCATACGGGATGCTGGGGATCAACCCCGGGTTGGCCGAGTACAAGGCAGCACCCTACCCATTCTACTATCAGCCGATTTGATTTTTGAAATGCCGTCTGAAATGATTCCTGACAGCTCCCCGGAAGGTGTAAGTACAGTTGGATCCTGACATTGGGGCATAAGATTTTTCCCCCCACTTCAATTCTTCTATTACAAAATCCATCACTCTGTCCTAGAAGGGATGCATTCAAAAACTAGTTTTCAATACAATTCAAAGAACTACAAAAAGTATTTTGTTTTGGAACTTTGTGCAGGAGGGGAAGGGAAAAGCAACCACTGCTTGTCAAACGATTTTCACAGGGACACACAGAGGCAGGAAATGGACTTAGCCCCCAAAGTTATACACTTTATAGAAAATCCAGACGAATCCACCAAGCTTTGGAGACTGAAGCCAACAGTTTTTGCTTGCCAAACACAGTAACAAGTCTCAAAATGGAGACATTAGTGGGCCCGCTCGAGCCAATCGATGAGCAATGGGAGGGCAGTGTTTGCAGTCATTTGGGAGGGGCCCAGGGGCTCCAGGAGGACTGGCCACACACGGGTCAGGGTCTCCCTCACCTGCTCTCCCTGCCCGTCAGCAACGGGTTGTGCGTTTTCATTTCTGAGTCTCAATGCACACCACAGTTGAACCGCCATGTACTTTCCAGAACTTTCTGCAGCAAGGGCTATCTTCTCTGTCCAGCTCAGCAGCCATGAGCCGCAGCAGGCTACTGGTGTGTGCTGGGCAGCTGACCGCTGGCGGCCATGTTACCGGAGTGGGACTGACCTGAGCATGCACACGAGGCTGCTGGCCACAGAACTGGGCCAGCAGGTGGTCCAGAGAGGAGACGTAGCCCTGGCTGCGGTGCGCGGTGGAAAGCGGCCGGGCACCAACACACACACGGGCCACGGCCGCCATCAGCCGCGGCGCTGCCCTGCGCCCACCCACCTTGGCCTTGTCGGCTTGCGTCTTCAGCTCAGCCACCTCCCGCAGCAGGCTCCCGTTCTCCGCCTGCACTGCCTGCAGCTTCTCCTTCGCCTGCAACAGCAGCTGCTGCAGGGCCTGCGGCGCCTCCTCGTGCTGCCCCTGGATCTCCACGCTGGCCTTGGCGTGCTCGGCCTGTAGAGCCTGGCACTGGCTGCGGCTCACGTCCACCTTCTCCTCCTGTGGGGAGCCGGGGGCCACCGTCAGCCGCCGGCCCCCTGCCCGCTCCCAGCACACACGCACACACACGAACAAACACGAACACAACGCAAACACACAAACATACACACACGCACACACACGGCCCCTCTACTCTGCTCACCAGCATGCACACACAAACACACATGCACACACACACGCGTGCACACACGGCCCCTCAGCTCTGCCGCTTTCGTTCAAGTTCTCCTGAAGACTACGAAGCGCTAGCCCCTTCCCCTGCAGCTCCTCGGCCAGGCTATCGGCCTACCAGAGTCACAAGGATAGAGTGAATGGACCAAGGAGACAAATAGGAACGGGAAGGGGAAAACAAAACAGAAAACACGTATGAGAAGCCCATGACCCAACACAACCCCAAAGAACAGAGGCGTGAGGTGAGCGTGATTGCCTGAAGCTTGCGAAGCCAAGGCCTTGGCGCCGGCAGTTCTGGTGATGACTGTCTAGTGGTTATTGAAAACGGCCCAAACAGAGGTGTTTTCTAGACCTAACTTTGGCGTGACCAGAAAATAAGAAAGCCTATGAGAAAGACTGACTTTCCAGGGGCGGGGAGACGGCACAAAGGGCTGGAGTACACACCAGGCCCAAGTTAGAACTGCAGCACCACTGGGCAAGACTGAGATCGGTCCACAAGCTGAAAAGCCCCACTACTGCTGGGCGGGAGGACCCCAGAGCCCAGAGCATAGCTTGGCGAGGAAGAAGGAAGAAAGCAAGGGAGGAGGGAAGCTAAGGATAGGAAGGAGGGAGGGAGGAAACAGGGAAGAAAGGGAAAGGGAGGGGAGGAAGGGAAAAAAAGGTTATCTTTTTTTTTTCTTTTGGGTTTTTCGGTCACCCTAAATGCTCAGGAATTTCTCCTTGTCAGTAACCCGGCCAGCTCACCGAGAGTATCTCGCCTGCACGGCAAAGCCTGCCAAGCTCCCCGTGACGTATTCAATATGAAAAACACAGTAACAAGTGTCACAATGGAGACGTTACTGGGTCCGCTCGAGCTAATCGATAAACAACGGGAGGGTAGAGACAATGACAGTGACCCTATGGGATGATGGAGATCGAACCCGCGTGCAAGGCAAATGCCCTTCCCATTGTACTATCATTCCGGCCCCCAAGATTTACTTTCTTGTAGTTTCTTTCCTGTGACTTTAAAAGTTTGAGGGGTTTCAATATGAAATTTAAAATGAAGAAACTCTAATCCACTAGACAGCAGTCACACAAACTTGACGTTTGTTACATCTTGATGCGAACAAGTCGGTCAGCTATCCCCTGCTGTGTCCTAGGAATTGATTCCATTTGTTTCAGCCAGTGTTTCTGGAATGCCAGCCAAGGAGTCCTGAGTCCTGAGAAGAACTCCCGGGGATCTCGGGGCCCTTCTGTTATGTCTGTCAGTCCTGTCTACAAAGCCCACAGCCCTTCCATCTTGGCCAACAAAGAAGTTTCTCCAACAAAGTGCCCAGCGCGGAGGAGCGGGGGGGGGGGGTGAGGGCACGTCCCTGCCACCACAATCCTATAGGAGGAAAAGGGCATCTCTCGGGGCTCCTTGGTGAGAACTGCAGCTTCCTCGGCTTGGCCCAGATCTCACTGTCTCGTCCTTCCCCAGGGTCAGGGCTACCATGAGAGTCCATGCCTGTGGCCAGCAGGGGGCCATGCTGGAAGGCGGACTTGGCCCAAGTACCCCTTAAAGGCTGAAAGGGATGAAATCTCTGCTGGACTGGGCGGGGGCTTGTGCTGCAGGGAGGGAGGGGCTGGCAATGAGAAATACCAAGATGGGCCACGTCCCCAGTCCTGAGGGAGCTCAGAGGCTCAGAGGCATCGAGCACCAGCTGGGAACTGAGGCACCTCGGGGAGAGGATGGCAAAGCCCGTCACACGAGCAGGTGGTCAGCAAGGTCAGGGAAAGACCCTCGCGGCCTGACTCGAGCCCAAGTGTCTGGGCAGACTCGGCGAGTATGCAGCGGGCCCAAGGGGTGGGGGGCAGAGGTCTGCTCTGGAGGCTCCTATCTTGTTTTCTCACTGGCCTCGTGAAGAATTCTCTGTTTCAGAAAGACCCCAGACGGGCCCGATTAACCGGGGCCAAGGCTAGCACGGCATCCGGGTGCTGGGGACCATTGACAGCCCCCGAATCATGCCGACTCCTTCTCAGTCCCATCAGAGGGAACCGCACGGGACGTGACTGGAAGACCTGTCAGCACCAAGCCGGAAAATGGCGGCGAGCAGACTGACACACAGCATGCAGGGAGCGAGCGTGGAAGTGGGCAATTGCGCCCGAGTACCAACCTGCAGCTCTCGGCCCACTTTGCATTCTCTAACTCCTGAATCTGCCGCTCAGCCACCTGGAGCTGCTGCCTGAGCTTCTCCATTCCCAATTGACCTTCGGAACTGGCCTTCCAGAGCCCATCGAGCTGCAAGAGCTTCTGCTGGGTGGCCTCCAGCTGTGCCGTGGCATTGGCCAGGGCCTGGGCTTGCTGATTACACACGGCCCGCAACCCGTCCAGGTGCTTTACCTTCGTCTCCGCCTCCTGCAGCTTGTTCAGGGCGTCCTCCATCTCCACCAGGTGCTGGTCTTCGATCTGCTCGAGCTTGGCCCATGCGGCCTCCAGGCTGTTCTTCTGCTCCTGGGCCGTCCTGAACAGCCGCGACCTGAGCGTCTGCAGCTCGGAGGCGTGCGCTGCACGCTCAGCCGCCTGCTGGGCCTTCAGGCTCTCCACCTCCTGCTGGTACTCGAACTGTAGCCTCTCGATCTGCATCTTGAGCTCGGCCAGCTCGGCCGCCTCGGCGCCCACGCCCTGGCTCACGGATGCCTTCGGCTCGCCCATGGCCTGTTGGTGCGGGGCGATGGCCGTCTCCAGCTTGGACTTCCTCAGGGCGATCACGTCCGCATTCTCCTTGTTGGCATGGTCCAGCTTGGCCCTCAGGCACTCGTTCTCCTTGGCGAGCTTCTCGGAGGCCGCCTGCAGGGACTTCACCTCCTTCTGGTGGGAAAACAAAATTTCCATGAACTTAAAACAGGAAGGAAAAGAAGCAGAAATAGAAATTTTTCTTTTCCAAACTGACTCTTTGCTTCTTCTTGTTTTAAGGAAAAGCTTCCAAAAAATGGGGTTCTAAAGGATTTGATTTGTGCTGCTCGACTGAAAATCAAAGCTGAGGCAAAGGCATAGACCCGACTGTCAGAACGAGAGAAAAACGCTCATCAAGAGCAGCCTCCAGCCCCAAGGAGCAGAGATGTGTCAGCCGGGCCCTGCCAGGTGCATGACCCCAGGTATCCCTGTCTGATTCGGAGTCTCCAGCAGAAGTGGTCCCGGCGGGGTCGGCCAGGCCGCCCCGCATCCTTGCCTGCACCCTGCAAGCCTCCGGGACCTGCCCGGGCTTTACCTGCAGGTCGCCTTTGGTGATGGACTCCTCCTCGACTCGGAACTGGAGGTCTTCCACTTTCCTGTGGGGGAGAGGGAGACGTTGTGAGGGGCGTCACTGCTGACCCCCATGAGGGCCACCATTTTGTAGATGCGCCTGACCCAGCCCCCGGCTCCACACACAGGAGGGCTGAGAGAGTCGGGGAGGGCCAGAGCGAGAGTACAGCAGGCAGGGCGTTTGTCTTGCACGTGGCCGACCCGGGTTCAATTCCCAGCATACCACTATGGACCCCGGAGCAATGCCTGGAGTAATTCCTGAGTGCCGAAGCAGGAGTAACCCCTGAGCATCGCTGGGTTGACCCAAAAAGAAAAAAAAGAAAGTCAGCGAGTCCCCTCACCTTCGAACACTGGGTGGGACACACAGGCTACAGGAGGAAGCTAGGCCAAGCCAACACCAAGTGCAGTGTCATATCAACCCTTTCTGCCTCGCAGCTAACAGAGGTGGTTAAAAACTGACCCGCGGCGCCTGCCAGTCCCTCCCAGCCAGCGCCTGTCCCCACATTGGGACAACAACTGACCCCCTGGGGGAGAAGCAGCCAACGACTCGGGGGCGGGGGGGAGGGGTTCCCAGTGACTGTCGAGTCGGCATGTGGAGCTGAGGGGCTGAGCCAGGCACTGGCAGTGCCCCTGGGCACCACACTGCCGGGAGCCCATCTGAAAAGGCGGTCTCGGCCAGCACCCCGTGTCCATCTGTCTGCAGCCAGGCCTCAGCCCCGCGTCCGTCTGTCTGCAGCCTGGCCTGAGCCCCATGTATGTCTGTCTGCACCCCGGCCTGAGCACCACGTCCGTCTGTCTGCAGCCTAGCCTGAGCCCTGTCTGTCTGCTGTCGTGCCCCATGGGTACTGTGGGTTTCCTCCCGACTGGGACTTAACCACAGGGACTCCCAGAGGGCCCAACTGGGTTAGGACAGTTCCTTGCCACCCAGGACAGGCCTCCTGAATACCAGGCCAGGTGGACACAGCAGGGAGGGCCGGGGGTGGCTTGGCTCCACTGAGCTCCCCCCCCCCCCAGCCCTCCCGGTGAGGACGCGCTCAGGACTGGGCACCCGTTGGTTTCTGGTTCTCAAAGCCCTGGAAGGCCAGGAGTGCCCCACCCGAGGGAGCCCCCAGCTCCGGACACGGCCTCACCTCTTCTCCTCCTCCAGCTGGTTCAGCAGCTCCACCTTCTCCCAGTCGGTCACTTCCAGCATGGCCCGCAGCTCGTCGTTCTTGGCCTCCAGCTCCAGGACGTGCTGTAGAGGCAACGGCCCGTGAGTGGCCTCGCCCGCCCCCAACAGCCCTTTGTGGGCTGGCATCGCCACCTGTCACCACGGAAGCTAAATGCATCTCCCACCTAAGCTACGGCGTTTCTGGAAGGCCAGAGGGGAACCACACCACGAAAGCACGGCGCGGACAACTCGGCACTCCCTAAACCCCCACAGGGCGAGCAGAAGGCGCATGCGATCAAACCACACGCCGGACGCCACCGCAACGACGGCACACGGGGACCCATGGCCTCTGCCTGCACCGCCAGCACCAAGCTCGCGCCCAGCCTCTACCACCGGCGTCTCTCGGCCCCGGCACTGCCGTCTGCACAGACGTCACCTGGACGTGCCCGTTCCGGCCAGGGCCAGCTCCTGCTCTATCTCCCCCACGTGGCTCGTGGCCTTGGCCACCTCCACCCGCTCCAGGTCCAGCTCGGCCAGCAGCTTCTCAATGTGCTGCTGCTTCTCCTTCAGCGCCTCCTGGAGGGCCGTGGTGCCGGAGATCTTGTGCTTGTAGCGGGAGGAGGTTTCCGGCAACTGCAAAGGAAAAAGAAACGTGAAGGGGATGGGGGCGGCCGACCGGGCATGCACGCGGTGATCCTCGGCAAAGCACATGCAGCAGTGCTGCATCCTTGCATATAGGCCAGCGACTCTCAGCAGAAACGTCTTGAAACCTTCCGAAAGATCCTTGGACGGGACCTGGGCTCCACTGTCTTCGGGCCTCGTGGGAATCCAGAGGCTCTTCTGCAGAGCCGGAGGCAGCCCCCTCCACAGCCCGCTCTGGCCTGAGCTTCCTTAAGGATGAGCCCTTGACTTGAGCTTGAGTCCAGCTCCAGCATCTTCAGCCTTGCAGGTCCGTCAGGGTCTCCCTGGGCAGCCTGTCCCTTCTCTCTTCCTCTTCCTTCCAGCTCACCTCGCTCTCCCGGGCACCCGCCCCATGCCTGAATAGCAGTAACCAGAGACTTTTGTCTCTGG
Organism: Sorex fumeus; assembly: GCF_029834395.1. Lineage (NCBI taxonomy): Eukaryota > Metazoa > Chordata > Mammalia > Eulipotyphla > Soricidae > Sorex > Sorex fumeus. The sequence goes on along the minus strand of NW_026606086.1, from coordinate 4,243,336 downwards.
GAATGGCCCCGTGCCCCCGGGGGTCACTGGGTGCGACCCTATAAAAGACCCCTGTGCCATCTGCCTTCGAAAATGGGGGATGAGAGGCTAGAATGATAAACTTGCGGGAAAGGCGCTGGCCTTGCACGCCGCTGACCTGAGCTGGATAACAGGTACCCACCCCATAGGGTCCCGAGGGCACCAGGAGTGACTCCTGAGTGCAGAGTCCAGAGTAAGTCCTGAGTATTGCTGGGGCATGGCCAAAGTCCAGGAAAAAAAAAAGGAAAAAGTGGTGGGTGAGAATGTGTGAGGGCTCACGCCCAGCGAGCAGGACAGCAAGGGCAGCTCAGGGAAAGACCAAGCACAAAGGGAAGGAGAGAAGAGGCAAAGACAGTGAGGAGGGGAGGGGAGTGGGCTGAAGGGCTGCTGGGACCAGGGGTCCTGTCCATTCTATCCTGGGCTCGTGGTCACTCATGGTCGCTCTGCAGACCCAGATCCCTCTCTGCACAACGGCCCCTGCAGGAGGGGCCAAGGCGGGACCTGATCTTCATTCTTCGGGCACACGGTGGCGGGGGCTGCAGCGGCGATGGCCAGGACTTCCGCTCCTTCTGCCCGGCCATCCCTGTTCCATCGCCCTGCTGCAGTCCAGCCGCAGGTTCTCTTGCCGCTTCCCCGCATCATCTGAGCTGCTGCCAAATGCCTCCTGACCGACGGGCCCAGCAGGGCCCAGGCTGTCCACTGCTGCTTTGCCTGTTGGGAGCTCTCGAGCCACCTGGTTCTGTCCGGAGAGCGGGATCATCCTTGCCTGTGCGTAAGGACCTGGCCGTGATTTCCCGATACACTTAAAGTATATCTGTTCCGATTAAATGCCCTCCCCAGGCCCAAAGAGTCTGTTGGGGGGGTGGGGGAAGGTGCTTGCAGAGGTTCAAGATCCAGCACCATCAGGAGTGACCCCACCCCCCAAGCAGAGAGCCAGGAATAAGCCCTGAGCACCCCTGGGTGTGGCCCCCCAAACCAAATAATAACTAAAATTTCTAGGAGCACACGAGCTCTCGGGCCAGCCATGTGCAGTGCTCCCGGGAACTGCAGTCAACTCAGATTTCAAGGGGTGGCTGGGAAGAGCTTGCCAGCCTTGGGGGTCTACACCAAGACCTGGGCTCAACACCCCTCCACCGGGAGCAGCCCCCAAACACCACGCCTGGAGTCCCTGAGCACTACCAGGTGAACCCCAAAGAGCAAAAATAAAAACTAGGAAAGGCAGGCGGCGGTGTTCCCTGAGCCTCCTGGCCTAAGCGGGTGGGGCAGGCCAGACGCACGCACTTCCTGGGCCCGAGACAGCTCCCTGAGGAAACCAGCACAGGAGCGATGGGCTTCTTTCAGCCAACTATGGAGACGAGACTGTGAGGTTCAGGTGCCGGAGCAGGGAGAAAGCAGCACCCCTAGCATGGGGGGAGGCGCGTGCTGAGGGGCTGGGCAAGGTCGGGGCCACGAGCTGAACTCAGGATGCTGATGCCAAATCCTCTGCCCTGCGTGTGGTTTGTGAGGCCCCAGGCTCCATCCCAGCAAGGCCAGGCCTTCTGTGGGAGCCTGGTACCTCAGAAGAGCAACTCAGCCAACAGACGAACAGGGAGGCCTCCACAGGGCACGCACGGACCCGTGTGCATGTATGTATGCGTGCATGTATGTTCCAGTGCGAATGTCTACACGCACCTGTGTGCATCCGTGCATTGTGTTTATGCATGTATGTGCCTGTGTGTGTATACCCATAAGCCTGTGTATATACGGTATGCACTACGTGTACATGTATGAGTGACTGTGTGTATGAACGCTTGTGTGGGCACTTATGGAATTATGTTGTCGAGGTATACTTCCGTGAAGTCACACAGAATCTTTCTATATTCCCGTCATAGACGCTAACGGTGATGTTCAGTTTAGGAGTGAGCTCCACCCTGCATAAAGATATGCAAGGCAGGGGCCAAAGAGCTGGAGAGCGAAGCCCCAGCGCTGCCCAGGCTCAATCCCGGAGGCCCGCCAGGAATAATCCCGAGCACAGAGGTGGGAGAAAGCCCTGAGCTCTGCCAAGGGTGACCCCACAACAGAACCAAACAAGATAGCGGGGGGAGGCTGGAGATACGTCTCAGGCGTAGGGCTCTTGCTTGGAGGTGGGAGGCACCGGCAAAACCCCAGCACTGCAAACGGCCCCTTGAAGCACTGTAGGGTATGGCCCACAGTCAAGCAGAAAAACAAAACCAAATTCCACAAATGGGCTGGTTCGCGAGGGAAGGAGAGGGGCTTCTGAGTCTGCTCTCCTCCTAAATGGTGAGGCGAAGGGAAGGAGGAGTCGGACGTGAGGATACAGGTGGGGCAGGGAAACCTGGTGGTGGTCGAGCAAGACAGGACTGGCCCCAGGCCTGTGCCCACGGTGCGTGGCCTCCAGGCTCCCGTTTCCGTGTCATCTGTTTTGTATCTTCCGTTGCACACACACTCACTCCCTCCTCTTCCACATCGAGGGTCAATGCACGGAGCAGAGGCGGCGGCAGGAAGCGCAGCCTCCAGCAAAGCCAGCCCCCCGGGACACCCTCTCCATCGTGGGCCCGTTTCCCTGTGGACAATATCTCAGGGCACCCTTGCATATTCAGACACACTTTAGTGTTTATGACTCAGATAGACGTGAGGGGAGAAGCCACGAGGCCCCAGCTTTGAATTGCGGCATCGCAATGGACAGAAGTCGAGGCCACTCTGCATGTGGACAGTGGTGAAGAGGGACAGGAGGGAGCAGGGAGAGACGGAGAGAGCAAAGAAGCAAGATGAAGGGCCAAGCGTTCCCCAGAGTCTCTGGGCCCTGCTCTGACCCTCAGGCGCCCCCTTCGGCTACCCCACTTCATCCCTAAGGTGGCCTGAGGCCAGAGAGGAGTCCTGAGCACCCCAGGAAAGGCCCATCCCTGCTCCTGTCACTGGTGGTGGCTGGGAAGCCACTCGCTTGCCACCCGGAGCTGCTCAGCCCACGTGCTCCTGCTCCGCCTCTTGCCCCTGGGGCTGTGGGAGTCTGTGGGGGCCCGAGCACCCCGCAGTGGTGGGGGACTGCTTACTAGTCCCGTGCGGCCGGGTCTGCTGCTCACAGATGAGGCCCCGGAGCTGACGGAGCTGAGCGAGGAGGCCGAAGGGCTGCGCTTCAGGCTGGCGGGGGTGGTGGCCATCACACGCCTCACGGCGGCCACCTTGCCCTTGGCCGGCGTCGTGGACGGGAAGCCGATCTTGGTGACTTTGTGAATGGGAGCAAACAAGCCATACTTGGGCTGACACTGGAAGTACCTGCGGACAACGAGGAGGAGGGGACAAAAACACCTTCGGCAAGAGACCAAGAGACACAAGCGCCGACCTAGAAGTCCACTGAGTCCCAGAGTCTCACACCCCCACAAACGAACACGCTCCCACAGCCCCACATGCCCACACACTCACACCCCAACAAACACACTCACACACGCACCCCAAACAACACTCCCACACTCTCACACTCCCACCCCAACAAACACACTCACACTCACACCCCAACCAACACTCCCACATTTCCACAGCGCCACACTCACTCCCCAACAAACATCATACCCTCCACCAGCCCACACTCACACACACTCACAACCCAACAAACACACACACACCCCAACCAACACTCCCACACATAAACACCACAACCAACACACACTTACACTCACACCCCAACCAACACTCCCACACTTCCACACTCTCACAGCCCAACAAACACACTCACACCCCAACCAACACTCCCATACTCTCACATTCCCACCCCATCAAACACACATACTCACAACCCAACAGACACTCCCACATGTCCACAGCCCCACACTGACACACACTCACTCCCCAGAAACACACATACTCACACCCAAACCAACACACACTCACACTCACACCCCACCGACACTCCCACACCCACACACACTCACACCCCAACCAACACTCCCACACACCCACAGCCCCACAGTCACACACACGCACACCCCAAGCAACACTTGCACGCTCTCAAACCAACACTGACACGCTCTCATTCCCCCACAAACACGCTCACACCCCCACCAACACTCTCATGCCCACGCCCCCACCAACACTCTCACAGCCCCACACTCACACGCTCACATACACACGCCCTCATACATTCACACCCACACTCGCTCGCATGCCGCCCACCCCCACCACGCAAACCAAGGGCGATTCCAAGCAGCCTCCCCGGCATCTGAAGGGTGACAGCAGGCCTGGGGGGTTCCTGCGGCCTGAGCACAGCTGCATGTGGGGGCCCCAGGCTGTTCCCACAATCTGCAGGGTCCCCGAGTGCCACCGGAAGTGGCCCCGCCTAAGAACCAAGTGAAGTGGCCTGCAGTCCCCTCAGCGCCTTCCGGGCACCGTGCATGGCCCCAGGCTGTCTGGGGGGGGCAGGGGGACCCACCTCGTTCCGGCCACGGCACCATCGTTCTTGCCCAGTGGCTTGTCCAGCTCTACACCGCACCAATCTCCCTTGGCGAAGTCCGTCTCCCCGAGGAAGCGCACCACACCGGCCTCCATGCCTCCCACCTACCAGAGGGATGGAGGGACGTGGGTAAGGCACCCTGGACTGCGCACAGCGCCCCCACCCCCGCAAACGAACTTTCTGGCTTCAGAGTCAGGATTTCCTGAAGAAACCCCAGAGGTCAAAGTGCCATTTCCCCCCGCAACCCCTACAGGGTGAGCAGACGCTGCTGCTCAGTGTCCATGCAAGGCAGCGGCATTCACACCCACTCGCTGTCACCGGTGGCCTGGCTGACCACACCCCCGGGAATCTCTGACCCAGGCCAGCCACCTGGTGTGGCGAGGGGGTCGCTGCCCCTTGGGTGTGAGAGCGGAGCACTGGCAAACCCACCGCTGGAGAACAATTAAGCCAGAAACCAGCTAAAGGAAAATGACTGTTCTCGTATCTTCGCAGAGTTCGATCTTCCAGTTCTCCTTCACTATGCCTTGGCTTGACGCTTGGCTCCCGGGACACAGAGCAAAACAGAATCACAGCGCTGGACACTGACAGGAATGCTGACAAACAGGGCTGGAGCACCGGGGGAAGGGTGCTTTGTGTGCGACCACCCTGTGACGCCCCAAGCAAAAACATCGAAAACCAGAGAAATAGAACCGATTTCCAGCTTTGTTCATTGGTTTGTTTTTGAGTAACAGTCAGAGTGCTCAGGGCTTACTCTTGGCTTGGTGCTCAGGGATCACTCCGGGATGTGCTTGGGGGACTGTACATGGGACCAAGACTTAAACCCCGGGTCAGAGGCGTGCAAAGCATGACCCCTCCCCACGGCATGACCCCTCCACCCTGTTTTGGCTAAACTGGTAAAACTGGCAGCATCCCCGCACGCATCCATCACGCTGGAAACTGCAGGACCAGGCGTCCCGGCTGCTCGTGCTTCCACCCAAACCGCGAGTCTGGAGGAGCTGATGAACCAGACAGGCGAATGGACAGCCACCCGCGACCTCTGCCCTCGGCACTCACCAGCACCTGGTCCCCGAGCTTCAGCTCCCGCTCCCCTTTCTTGAGGGAGCCAGCCTCAGAGAGGTTGGAGATGGACTCGCTGGCCGTCCTGGTCAGGCTGCTGATGTGAGGGGTGGCCGGTGACTCCTTCGCGGGGGACTGGGGCACCTTCGCGGTGCCGACAAGGGCCTCGGAGGCCGACAGGGGCAGTGTGGCCCAGGCGGCAGGCGCTGGCTGCCGGCAGTTGGTCTCATCGTCGGCCTGCAAGCTCCTACTCAGCTTGGACGGCTGGGTGAAGATGCCCTTCAGCGGCTCGCACTGGAAGTAGCGCACACCCGCCACTGAGCCGTCGTTCTTGCCGATGGGCTCGTCCAAGACGATCCCGGCCCACTGACCAGGGGCAAACTGGGTCTCCCCGAGGAACTGGATGAATCCAGGCTTGTTCCCGTTCACCCAGACTCGTTCCCCGACCAGGAAGTCGCCCACAAACTCCTCCTGCATCTCCGAGGAGGGGGCGCTGGGGGTTTTCTCCCCAGGCACGGTCTTCTCAACGGGAGCAGCCGCTGGAACAGCAGAAAGGGTCAAAAGGGTCAGAAGGGACAGGAAGGGCCTGTGCAGGTCCAGTTAAAGTGTGGTTGGGGGAGAAGGACACCCAGCAGTGCTCGGGGCTACTCCCAGCCAATGACAGGGGCTGCTTGTGGCGAAGCCTGGCCGGGCCAGCCATGAAGCGGACATGCTCACCTACCGCAGCATCCCAGGCCGCAGTCATACTTTGGGCAGCTCAGGGGAAATCTTTGGATACACCCCGTGATACTACGGACCAAGCCAGGTGAAAGCTCGAACCCAGTGTCTTATTTCTGCTGTGTCCACTGGCCCATCTTCTTTTTCTTTTGGGCGGGGAGCAACCCAGCCAATGCTCAGGGCCTATTTCTGGTTCTCCGCTCAGGGTCACTCATGGTGAGGTTGAGGGTGGAGAGTCACATGGGGTGCCAGTTGCCCTCCCCACTGTACTGTGGCTTTGGCCGGCAATGAGGCCCTCTAGTCCAGGTGAGTCCACCTCCCTAAGCCTGTCCCCAAGCCCGGGCAAGGGAGCTAGCCGTTAGAAGGGAGCGGGTTGGTCGCCTCAGCTGTCACCGGTTGCCGTGACACTAAACTCACAGAACGTGACACTCGTGTGTGAGAGCTGTCCCCAGAGCCACGGACATGTCTACAGCTCAGGGAGCCATTCCCGGGCGAGGACTCGGGATGGGGTTCCCGGGTGGGAATGAGTCTCCGTTGGCCTGGGCTGAGCGCACTTACCGGCCGAGGGTGTCTTCAGGGCCCAGCTCCCATGCTTGAGGATCTTGGTGGGGGCCTTCAGCCCGCTGGGCCTCAGCAGACTCATGGTCAGGCGGTCAGACGATCCCGCGGCCACTAACAGGCCCCGACCATCGAGCCCACTGTGGGGCCTTCTGAGGCACACTCGTTCTCAGGACTAAATCTCTGAAGAGCAGAGGAGAGAGTCTGTCTCAGGCGAGCGACCACAGCAGCTTCCGGAGCCCAGAGAGCTGCCAGTCTGGCACTCGCCACCCCGAGTGCGACCCCCAGTCTCCCGCACAGCCCCCTGAGCCCACCAAGTGTCATTCCTGCGCAAAAACTCAATCCAAAACAGACAAACAAACAACTGCCGATTCGGGGCCAGAGAGCAGAGGGGACAGGTACTTGCCCTGCGGGCAGCTGACCCTCACGCCCTCCCTGCCATCACTCCCACCAACAAACACATTCAGGAGCCAGAAATCATCCCTGAGCACCGCGAGTGTCACTGACCACCTCCCCGTCCAGACACTGACGAGCCGGCAGGTGACTCAGCAGTGATGGCTGGTCTTGTGTGTGCGTGTGTGTGTATGTGTGTGTGTGAGAGGTCCGGGGTTACACGTAGAAGCTAAGGCAAGCAACAGGCACACTTTTTTCTATGGGCTGAGAACTGCCAGGGAAAAGGGCCCAGCAATACTGCGCCAAAGGGGGGCTGGAGAGCGATAGCACAGTGGGAAGGGCATTTGCCTTGCACGCGGCCGACCCAGGTTCGATTCCCAGCATCCCATATGGTCCTCTAAGCACTGCCAGGAGTGATTCCCGAGTGCAGACCCAGGAGTAAACACTGTGCATCACCAGGTGTGACCCAAAAAGAAAAAAAAATTGTGCCAAAGGGGAGCGAAGGAGTTTTCGGCATTTCCTTCATTCCTTGTGACGCTGCCCAGGTTGGATAACCACAAGCCAGTATTAACTCCATTTCTTAACCCACAGAACTGAGGCAGACAGGTAGATGGGGGAAGCGTCCCCATGGCGATGGAACTCCGAGAAAGTCAACAAAAGCTTCATGGCCACCAAAAGACTACCTGAGTGCACGGGACCCAAGGTCTTGTCAAAATTAACCCACATTATGAGGCCCAGAGCAGGCTGGACCCCCGAGGGAATAGGAACAAAGGGCAGTAAAGGAATTTCTAAGAGGACCATGGACCACTCAACTCTACCCCGTTGGCAACCACCCTAGCAACGGACTCTAGGTAGCTAGAAACTCCCACCAGGGGCAGCCTGGGGAAATCCCTAGATTAGCCACCTTGAACCAAGGGAGGGCGCTCATGTGTGCCCGAGCCCAGGTACTGCTCTTGCCTATGAGGTCCATCATGTCACGGGCTTCTCCCCTCCTGAGGTGTGGACTTTCAGACGGAATGCAACCTAGCAACATAACATGTTCAGTGGCTTTCTGCACCTCTGGAGAAGCCGCACTCTCTCTCGAGCGTGTTACTCCCTCCCTCCTTCCCCTTCCTAAAGGCCTCCAAATAAAATGTTTCTGCTTCATGCTCATCTCCTGAAATGCTTTTCTGCGAGGAGGACAAAGGCCCGGGGGCCTGAGGAGGTCGAGGATCGACTCCCTTTCCCTGAAAAGGGCAACCCCTCACTCCGGCCCAAGACCTCGGGAAGGCCTAGTGGGCGTCGTGGGGCTGGCGGGGCTCATCGCACTCAGCAGTGCCAGCGCTCCAGCCAGTCTCGGGGGAGTGATATATTCTCCTCTACTTCTCATCAGCCCCCCATGAGGGCCCACTGACTTCAGAGTCATTCCATATTTCAATAGGGAAGTCCGCAAGGGGCAGAGAGGCAGAACAGTGGGGAGGGCACTTGCCTTATATCCAGTTGTCCTGGGCTCGATCTCCGTCAGCACAGGGACGTTAGCCGGCCAGGTCACCCCTGGGCACAGCCAGGTATGGCCACCCCACCCCACCCCGCCCCCACCCCACCCAAAAATATATATATAACTAGTAAAAAAACTTAAACTAACTAAAGATTCAAAACTATCATACACTAAAGAACTGTTAGAGAAAAAAGCCGCCCGCACGCGGGCAGAAAGCCCAGAGACTCAGATTCACCTGTGTCACACTGCACTCGCAGCTTCAGTACTGAGCTCTGCCAAACAGGCTCGTGCCAGTCTCGTGGAGAGACTGAAAATGGCAGTTGTAGTCTAGAATGTTCTGAGGTAGAACTAGAATTCAGCAAGGAGGAGGGCATCATGGGCCATTCTTAAAGGGGCAGGCGCCACCCTTCGTGATGTCAGTGTCTGGCTGAGGCTCCGGAGGGCTGCCCGGCAGACATCAGCACTACATGGCCAACGAGCCTCTGGTCCCTGCGGGGCCCAGTTCTGGATCCCCGGGCCCTGTGAAAGTGGTTTCAGAAAACTTTTGACAAATGTTTGTCAGTTACAGATCTCCAACTGAGGTCATTCAGCATCCCCCGAGTGGGACCTGAACCCAGTGACCCTGCCCAGGGCCCTCCTCAGGAGCCGGGCCAGGAAATCTGTGAGCCGGGGGGTGGGGGGGGGCGGGCTGGGGGGCAGAGCGACAGGGCAGAGGCCCTGAGTTCGACCTGACAGCCCTGCTCTCTGTGACCCCTGTGCTGTGAGCAACACCGGCCGCATCGTAGCCAGGGAGTGGCCCAGCCCACTAAGGCCTGAGAGCTGTACAGAGGAGTATGGCCTGGCCTGCTCCGGATGGGAGCACAAGCTGAATGAGTGCGGGTTCCCTCGAGGATGAGTGAGCGGGAACCGGGGAGTGGGGGGGAGGTGGGGAGGGCGGAGTGACCTAACCTGGGGGCTGAGGACGGGACATCTGACGGTGCTCAGGGCTGACTCTGATCCAGTCATGGGAGCTCATCCTGGCAGGCCTGGGTGGGAAGGGACGTACAGGGTGGGGTGGGGTCAGCCACAGGCAAGGCAGGCTCCTTGGCCCTGGGCTACCCTTCCAGGCTAGGATACCTATTTTCTTTCTTTCCTTTTGTTTTTTGGGACACTCGGCAGTGCTCAGGGTTACTCCTGGGTCTGCACTCGGGAATCACTCCTGGCGGTGCTCAGGGGACGTATGGGGTCAGCCATGCAGCAGGCAAGCGCCAAGTCTTCATGTCAAGGTGCCCACGAAACACAGTGTGCAACAAGGGACTCTGCAGAGAACGTCAGGGCCGGCAAACGCTACTTGGAAATCAATCAATTCTGAAAAAACACAAAAAGATGCAAAAGGAGGGTCTGGAGTGAGAGCACAGTGGGGAGGGGTTTGCCTTGCTCACGGCTGACCAAGATTCAATCACCAGTCCTGAGCACTGCCAGGAGTAATTCCTGAGTGCCACGTCCGGCGCTGCGGGGCAGAGCCAGGGGAGGGCCGTCAGGGTGAAATCAGCACTCGAGTCACACAGGGTTCGTCATTCAGGAGATGGCATGAATGCGTGCGTTTATTCAGAGCATAAGTACAGACTTAAGTATGTTTCCACAGCCCACCCAAAAGAAGGAAAGGGGATGGGACGTGGGAAAGTGGATGGGACAATGAGCAGAGCCATGCACTGTTGGTCAGCCACCTGGTGACCCTTTCGGCATAATGCTATTGGTCAGAACGACCTGCTTTGATATAGCTTTGACATAACTGCAAAGATTGTGCTGTTCCTCATACACCATTTACAAATCATTTACGAGGGTGCATTTTCCCCAAACTGAAACCTCCTGTACTGGGAAGTTGCCCAGCTTTGAACAGGACAAAGGGGGAATGAAAAATCAAGCATTCTTTTACTTGGTCAGTAGGCAACACTGAGCATCACTGAGTGTGACCCAAAAAGCCAAAAAAAAAAAAAAGAGAGAAAAAAACAGCGCAAAAGAAAATGTGTTTGAGCCTCACTGTCTCCCTGAGACTTGAGCACTCAATGCTGTGTGTGAGCCTAGTAGAGTCTCCGGCCTGAACAAGCCCCCACCCCCCCACCCCCATGCTCCTGTGTTTGGACCCTGACCCTAAATCCTGTGATGGGACCACGTGTGTCCATGACAAAGATGCTAGCAGGCTCACGCCCTGGAACGTCCCTGCTTCACACAGGCGTGGCACACGGGTCCTGTTCTGCTAGCGGCCGGCAGTGATTCGGCAGGAAGCAGAAGTGTGAGCCTGAACGTGGGTCAAGTCCGTTCCTTCAGCTTGGAGGGGAGGAATGTACAAGAGGGGGTTTTGAGCACTGCCTCACAAGCAGGAGGTCCTGAATCCAAGCCCCCGGGGTCAACCGTGCACCTGGCACAAAGCCGGCACAAACCCGGCAGCTCTGCTGTCCCAGCACCACGCAGGAAGGGGGGTGACCCCAGGGGGAGGGCCACCGAGAGAGGAGGGGGACACCACAGAAAGGAGGAGTGAACACAGGGCAGGAGTTGAGGGCTGCAGGGCCAGGAGCACCGGGCAGAGAGCAGCCCTGGGGAGCAGGAGGACACGCGGGCGCCCTTGTCACTGGCCACTCGAGGCAGTCGCACAAGCCGTGTGCAGACCCACGAGGCTGACAGGACGCCAGGGACGGGGAAACCCCAGCAAGGATTTTTCTTTAAGTTTTGGGCCTTGGGGCCAGAAGTCTAGTACAGCGGGGAGGGCATTTGCCTTGCACACAACTGACCCGGGTTCAATCCCGGCATCCCATAGGGACCCCCGAGCACCTCCAGGAGTAAGTCCTGAGTGCAGAGCCAAGAGTGACCCTGGAGCACGTCCAGGTGTGACCCAAAAACAAAACTACAGCAGAGCAAGCTGAAGGGCACGGAAGCTCCGAGCCACGGAAACACCGAGGTTGGTGCCCACTCGCCCCCGCCCCCCGCCAGGTCAGGCCTGCCTGCGATCAAGGTGCCCGAGTGTCTCCAGACAGGATCTGCCTCAGCGGCTCGGTGCATCATCTCAGCCTATCACCCAACTCGACTGGGATTGACTCTGGTTATCTCCTTGTCTGGTTATCTTGGGCATCTCAGGGGCCAGCCGCCAATCTCCGTCCTCCCACCTGGCCAGGGCGGGATCAGGTGTCAGCAGCTGGGCCCTGAACACCCCACCTGCCCGTCCAAACACAACGCGAGCTCAAAGGCCAGGCTCGCCCCCAACTCGTAGGACACGACCAAGCTAGGGGCCCCGGAGAGCACTGGGCCCGAGGATGGGTCCCAGAGATCCCCAAATCTCCCTTGATCGACGGCCCGGCCCAGCAATCTGCATCAAGCCCCGGTCCCAAGCTCTTTGCTTTCCTTCTGCTTGCTCAGCGAAACTTGGAGGGGAGGAACTCCAAACTTTTTTTTTTTTTGCTTTTTGGGTCACACCTGGCGATGCACAAGGGTTATTCCTGGCTCTGCACTCACAGGGGTTACTCCCTGCTCTGCACTCAGGAGTTACTCCTGGCATTGCTCAGGGGAACATATGGATGCTGGGATTCGAACCCGGGTTGGCCACGTGAAAGGCAAACGCCCTACCCGCTGTGCTATCTCTCCAGCCCCGGAACTCCGAACCTTATATAGAAAACAATGTATTTCACAATGCCATTTCAGCCATTCTGATTGTTGGGGGGTAAATTCTAAGCAATCATGGTGCATCTTTTGTCGAAATAATGAATGTAATCAATGTAGAGAAGAGTTAGTTAGAAATCATTTGCCTCATAGGCATTGGGTGGGTGGGAGGTGGGGTATATTGGGGTTCTTGGTGGTGAAAAATGAGTACTGGTGAAGGGTGAAGAAGACGGTGTTTGATCATTGTATGACCGAGACTTAAATCTGAAAGCTTTGTAACTTTTCCCACAGTGATTCAATAAATAAATATAAGAAGAAAAAAGAAAGAAAGAAAGAAAGAAAGAAAGAAAGAAAATGATGGAAAAAAATGTAAGGTGGAGTTCATGCCCAATTCAATCAGCTAATCAGTGGCTGAATAAATAGCAGTACTCCTACATAAAAACACAAACCATCAAACAAAAATCACTGTACCTGTGAGGCGAGTGCATCAGCAGCCTGATGGCGCCTCCACACTTCCAGATACCCCAAAATTGCTGTTGTGCCTTTGGCCAGACCCCAAAAACTTGGGGCAAAGTTTACCAAGAAAGTAAATGGCCAAAAGTTAGTTATGTGGGAAACACACCCACAAATCACCTCCGGCTCAGCTAGATCATTGGAGGCATGGCCTCTCTGGGTCCTGATTGAACTGCTTAATGGCCATGATCCCAGAGACTCAGAAACAAATCTCGAAACCCAGTGGCTTTTGGCAGAAATGCATCTGGTCCCTGCAGTGCTGGGCCCACGGTTTCGTGCCTTGGCCTGTTCCCTCTGGTGGCCCGGTGGCCGCCATCCTCCAGAGGCCACTGGACAGTCAGGCTTGGGACCTCAGTAACAAAACTTGTTGGGCCTCACAGGATGGGGGTGGAGCCAGTCCTGTCCTCCCCGTCCCCAAGAGACCCCAAGTCATTGCCCACGAACGGCCTTTCTGGCTCCTGATCAAGCTGCTTAACGACCATGATCCCAGAGACTCAGGAGCAATTCTCGGGAACCCAACAGGTTTTGACAGAAATCCCTCCAGATTTAAGTGTTCAAATGTCAGAATTTCAAAATCGTGCGGCCAGTACTGCAGCCACGAAACATCATATGTTATTCATAACCAGCAATAGAAAACAAATTGTCTACTGTTGCCTTTTCAGCAGATCTGAGTGTTGGGGCAAAATCTCAAATAATAATGGTGGGTCTGGTGTCAAAATATTGAATGTGATCAAAGTAGAGAGAGAGTAATGTGGAAATCATCTGCCCCACTGGTAGGGGGAGGGTGTGGGATGGGGATATACTGGGGTTGTTGGGGGTGGAGAATGGGCACTGGTGAAGGTACGGGTGTTTCATTGTATGACCGAGACTTAGACCTGAAAGCTTTGTAACTGCTCTCACGGTGATTCAATAAATAAAATCATAAAAAGTGAAAAAAAAAGTAAGGTGGAGTTCATGCACAGTTCAATCAGCTAATCAGTGGCTGGATAAATAGCAGAACTCCTACATAAAAAAAAAAGAGAGAGAGAGAAATCCAGAAAAATGCGGCAAATCTGTACCCCAAGCACACTTCTCCCCAAACGATCCGTTTTCCCCCACCCGAGATAAAGCCGACACGCTATGGGTCACATCCTCCTGCCACTGACCCCCAAAACCCGATGCTCCCTCCTCCCACCCTAGGGACTGATGGCACAAACTCCATCTTTGTGTCACGCCATACATGACACATTTGTCACTAGCACCTGATGACTCATTTCAGAACCTCAACAGAAGCCACAAAGATGGGGAGCACTGCTCAGGGAGCACCATGCAGGGGCTTCTCAGACCTTCCCTCTACCTCTGTCCCCTGCCTGTTCTGGGGAAGATGTATAGACAAATGGCCGGGGGTTGAGAACAGAGGAACCAAGCTGGGAGGAAACGGTGCTTGTGTTTTGTTTTCTCTGATGGCCTCTAACTACGGTTCCTCTTACGAGACAAAGAAGGCCACAAATAAGCAAACACTCTGACCTCAGTTACCACCCAACTCTGATTGAACGCCAAGATCTGCTCTAAATGAACTTTGAAAGGGCAAGCTAAATATCTTTCAGGGAAGCAAATAACCTTAGGGGATTATCTGCTCTGGTACTAAAAATGGGGGGGAAAAAGTCTGTTTTGTATCTCTTGAAAATGTCAGCTTGACTCAAAGGCAGTTCTATTTCATCCCGCGGTACAAATGCTTCCTCCCAGCTAGAGCTTTGGCTCACGTCTGTCCAGCATTTTCTGGACAGGGAAACACCAGCCCTGGGAGCTGTGGCGTGATGGGCAGCACCACACACTGTTCTATGAGGAAGTTACATAAAAATCAGTCTTTCGTTCCAAACAAAATGTCAGGAGCTGCAGACACAGTTCAAGACTATATATAGCCTGAAGGCACAGGACATATGCAAACGGCATCTATTCACTGTCATCAGCCAGCCCAGTCACCCACCTCACGCTGGCATTCAACTTCAAAATATCCAGATAGAGGAAATTGTCACATGTAAGGGGGAAAAATCAGAGTTAGCAAGAGCTCGAAGAGAAGAGCAAGCCGGCAAACAGGACTGAGAGAAGGTGACCGGAGGTGAGGCAGGTCTCTGGCCTAACCCAGGTCCTAGCCCCAGCTGCCCTGCAGAACCTGCCAGGGGCGACCTCACATGCCTCGGAAGACTCACGGGCACCCCACATGCTATAGAATCCCCCCAACGCCCACAGTCGCTCAGTTCTGACTCACACCCGCCCTTCCATGCAAAAGACCCGAAGGAACAAGAATCCCAGGCCGAAGCTTCTAGTATTGGGGCTGGAACGATAGTACAGCAGTGAGGGCATTTGCCTTGCATGCAGCCAACGTGGGTTCGAATCCCAGCACCCCACATGGTCCCCTGAGCACCGCCAGGAGGAAATCCTGAGTGCAGAGCCAGGAGTAACCCCTGTGCATCACCGGGTGAAAAAATTAACAATAAAAATATAACACCGTGGAGATGTGCAGACTGGGGGCGGGGTGCAGAGGGAGACCTCCCAAAGAGTGGCCCAGAGTGAGCATAACATCCCCAAAGATTCCGTAGGATGGGTCCGCCAGGTCTGGGGTGCAGCCTCACACTTGAGTCTAAGCCACCCTGGTCAGGATGTCCAAAGAGTCCTCAGAAAAGGACCAGAAACTCTGCATTGGAGCAGAGTAGAGAGGATGATTCAGGGGAAGGAAAGCATTAGGGGGCATCTTTCGAACTGCTCAAGGGCCCAGGTGACTGTTCAGAGCGGGAACTGTGTCTGCCTGCGGACAGCTAAGCCGGCTCCTGCCCAGCCCTGCCCAGCCCCGAGCACCCAAACAAAACATTCATTTTGAAAAACGGCGTATTACTACAGAGACACCTCTAACAACTCCCACCCGGCGAGGCTCAGGGGATACCCCGGCTCAGCACTCAGGAATTATTCTGGTGGTGCTTCGGGGACCATATGTGATGCCGGGGATTGAACCTGGGTCAGCTGCGTACAAGGCAAATGCCCTCCGAATGTATATAGCTCCAGCCCTTGCAATTCCTCTTTAAAAGCCCCTAGGGTCATAACTGGTGGTGTGTGGGTCCCTCCTGTCCTGAACCCGGGGCTCCCCAGGTGATGCTGGGCCCCTAGCCCTCTAAGCTATCTCCACACCACCCAGAAATCCGTAAGTAAAGTGAAAAAAGTAAAGGCCCTCCCGTTATTTGTCCATTTGCTCGAGCGGGCCCAGTAACGTCTCCATTGGAGACTTTGTTGTTACTGAGTTTGGCATATCGAATACGTCACGGGGAGCTTGCCAGGCTCTGCCGGGCGGGAGAGATACGCTTGGTAGCATGCCGGGCTCTCCGAGAGGGGTGGAGGAATCGAACTCGGGTCGGCCATGTTGGCTGCGTGCAACGCAAACGCCCTGCCACTGTAATATCGCTCCAGCCATAATTCCGTATTAAAAAAAAATTTGTTTACGTTAACCACAGGGGCCGATGGCACAGCGAGGCCCGGGTTCTTTCTCTTAAGGTGCTGCTGAGACCAACATGCTGAGGGGAAAGGGTGCCCGGAAACCTGGTGATGCACCTACGTTTTAGAAAGGTCGTGTCTTGAGACCAGCAGCAGCAGTACCACAAATCAACGCACACACCCAAGAAAGCAGGGAAACACGGTCACATCTCAAACACACCTGCACAAGCTTCCAATGGCAGAGGGCGCAGAGGGCGCAGACAGGCACCGGAAGCGTTGGGGAAGTGCACGGGTTCAGGCTGACTCCCTGGCTTGGCACTGGGGGTGACACTTGGCGGGCTTGGGGGACCGTATGGGGTGCTTGGGAACGAACCCGGGTCTGCCAGGGGCAAGGCAAGTGCCCGACCCACCTTACTATCTCTCTGTCCCTGGTACGCTGTTTTTAGAAGACATTATCAAGCCGATGTGTTTCCCCCTTGCATCTTCCCCTTCATTCCAGTATTTATTTTCCCTTTCCCTCCCTTTCTCGCTGAGGCTGAGGGTCGCACACTCTAGATGGTGGTTACCCACTTGGGGGGTGGGGGTCTCACTCGGCCTGCCAGAACTCCAGCCATGCCCAATTTTCCCTATTTCCAGTGAAGAATATGCCATAGGAAAAACATCTGGTTGAAAACTCACATAAATCAATGCTTTTGGGTCTACAGATACTCTTAAGGGACTAAGCATGGAGAAACCTCACCGCACAGAAGATAGAGCCAGAGTTCTGGCCCGGGCGCCCCTAAGAGCCAAGCTGACACTTCGAATGAGAAATTTTTCAGAAGTGCTCCCTGTCATAAAGATAGTAAACAAAACATATAAAATCATATTTATAAACAAAAATCCACCTTACAGAAAAAGACAACATTTAAAAAAGAAAATGTCCAGGGGACCCGACAGATAGTTCAGTGCGAAGGTGCTTCCCAGGCATCAAAGAGTCAAATATGGACCCCTGGGGACCACCAAGAGTAATCCCTGAGCATCACCAGGTGAAGCCCCAAGCAAAAACCAAAGCAAAGCAAACAAATAAATATGTGCTGAAAATAACCAGTAGGAAACAGGCTGGGACGGGCGTGTGGGAGAAACAGAATTTCCCGCACACCCTGCACCCAGCCCTGAGGTCACACTGCAGAACCTCAAGAGTTTGAATGAAAAATGTAAGCAATTTTATTTCTAAAAATGAGAATGTTAAAAAAAAGAGTCTTCAGGTCTTGCCAAGACTCAATCAAGGGGAAAGGCGGGTCACGAAAACAAACTCACTCACAAACCTACGTTTCTTCTGCAGGCACCTGGGCAGCGGCTGCCACTCCTCGAAGTGGGGACCCGGGAGGATGTGCAGAAATTCCTCGATTCTGCGCCAACCAGGCCGGGAGAGCAGCTGGGCCAGCCGCATGCTGAGGGAGGCATAGCCGAGATGTCCGTGGGGTTCTGCGGAGGATTCGAGAGCGACACCTGGAGTCAACCAACTCCTCTCTGCCCAATGGGCCATGGGATCTCTTTTTGTTTTTTTGTTTTGGTGGAGGCCATACCCTGCGGTGCTCAGGGCTCCCTCCTAGTGCTGCACTCAGGGATCACAACCTGGGTTGCCCGCATTAAAGGCAAACGTCCTCCACGCTGCCATCCTGGATTTGACTTTGGGGAGGAACACAGTGTGCTCCAGCCTACCCTGCTCAGCCCTGCCATCTCCACCCTCTACCCAATTTCCCAATCTCTTCTCTCCTTCTCTCTCTCTCTCTCCCCCCCACCCCCGCCCCTACAGCTTTATGGATCAGACCTGGTGGTGCAGAGCTGACGCATGGCTCTGCCCTCTTCCTTCTGGCCTGGCACTCAGGGATCACTCCTGGCATGCACCGGGACCACATGGAATGCTGGGGAGTGAGACCAGGTCAGCTGCATGCAAGGTAAGCGCCTTACCTGCTGTGCTATCACTCCGGCTCCCCCAAATTAATTTTTAGTGTGAGAAATGGACACAAAACGAATTAGGCTATAACCAGATCCCACAGCCACAGGAAAATAGAAAAGGCAGGTTGGTGGGTCCAGGTACTGCGACAGCCACATCCTGCAGCACTGGGAGACCATGTGGACGGGAGGGAGCCCAGGGCCCACGCAGGCCACACCTGACACTGCATGGTCCCTGCCAGGGATGTGGAGCTCAGCAAACTGTGCCTTGAAGCCACAA
Organism: Sorex fumeus; assembly: GCF_029834395.1. Taxonomy (NCBI): domain Eukaryota; kingdom Metazoa; phylum Chordata; class Mammalia; order Eulipotyphla; family Soricidae; genus Sorex; species Sorex fumeus. Next base: position 4,224,853 of record NW_026606086.1, on the reverse strand, counting down.
AAGCTAACGATCGTATAGCCTGAGACCTCAACAATAGCAAATCAAGTGTAAAAGGTTTCCTGGGTCCAAGCTATACAGTGTGGGAGGCGCTTGCTCAGTGCCCGGCCTCCCCACAGAACCCCGAGGCCTGCCAGGAGCCAGCCCTGAGCACTGGCAGCGGGAAGGGAGGGAACTGGACACCATGGCGAGCTCGGAGCTGGAACAGTGAATGCCTGACACTTCTTATCCATAGCTTTATAAGTCACGGTGAGGAAATAAAAAATTGAGGAACAAAACCCAAGTGAGACAAAAGCAACTTCAGAAATACAACAACCATGGGGTCAGAGTGACAGAACAGTGGCGAGGTCCTTGCCTTGCATGCGGCCAGCCTGGGTTCAATCCCCAGCATCCCATGTGGTTGCCTCAGCCCACCAGAAGTGATCCCTGAGCGCAGAGCCAGGAGTTAGCCCTGAGCACCTCTGGGTGTGCCTCCCCTCAAAAAACAAACAAATCAAAACCAAAGAAATACAAATACTGATATTGTGGAGATAACTCCTAAAAAAGATGAAATCAGGAAATCACCCTTCAAGGGAAAAAGTGATTTTTAAAAACTTCCCCCAGAGTTAAAAAATTCAGCTTCTATCATTTTACTGATTCAGGTTTCAAAAGTGAGCTGAACCCAAAATAAATGAGCAGCAGGAGGGCGCGAGGTGCTAACGAAGCTGGGGGCCGGGGACTGTGCTCTCATTATCACACGCCTTCCCAGCCTGCTCCGGCTGAACCCGGATTCCCTAGATGCAGGAGCTAGTGGAGATGCCGCCACCGCCAGCAGCTGGGAGGAAGGTGGGAGGGACAGGGAGTGCAGATGATGACTGGCAAAGGACCTGACACCAGGAGAGGGCCTGGCACCACCTTTCCCCGGGCGCCCACAGCCCGCCTGCCGCCTGGCGCCAGGCCCCAGCCACCTCAAAGGCGGCCAAGATCACCTTGGCCTTCTTGCAGAGCATGGCGCCCACGGCGTTGAAGTTGCGGTCTTGGATCTCAGCGTAGAGCTCCTCGGCTGAGTTCAGCGGCAGCCTCTTGGACTCTGTGGGCAGGTCCTGCCCGTCACCCTGCCTCTTCAGGGCAAATTTCTCGGGTGGCAGCTTTACATGACCTGCACGGGAGGGGACACCCAAGTGAGACTCCAGAGACTTCCTGTCAGGGGAGAGCACTGGGCTTTGAGTCACTAGATGCGCACGAGCGTAGGACGCTCACGCTTTTCACGCACGGCTTCCCTGCCCTGGCCCGCGGGACGCCTCCTGCCACTGCCAGCCCGAACTGAACTCAGGATGGGGCCACCCGAGGAAACATGCCCCAGGGCGGCCTAACTGCAGGTCTGTCCTGCTGGCGCGTGCAAGTGCATGCCATCTACACCGCCATTTCAACAAGCCAAGAGGAGCCCAGGATGGGGCTGGAGTGATAGCACAGCAGGGAAGGTGATTGCCTTGCACGGGGCAGACCCAGGTTCGAGTCCCAGCATCCCATATGGCCCCCTGAGCACCGCCAGGAGTAACTCCTGAGTGCAGCACCAGGAGTAACCCCTGTGCATTGCCAAGTGTGACCCCTGTCACTGTCCTCCCATTGTTCATCGATTTTGCTCAAGCGGGCCCAGTAACGTCTCCATTTTGAGACTTGTTACTGTGTTTGCCATATAGAACACGTCACGGGTAGCTTGCCAGACGTGGCCATGCAGGCAAGATACTCTCCGAAAAAGAAAAACAAAAACAAAAACAAAAACAAGATCCCAGGAATCATCTCAGCATGGACGTTTGCTTGAGGCCGGAGACAGCTCCAACGGCTTCTTTCCTTTCTGTTTCCTTTCTCTGATTTTGGGGTCAAACCTATCAGAGCTCAAGGCTTATTCCTGGCTCTGTTCTCTGGGCTAATTCTTGGCAGTGACTGGGGGAACCATATGCGGTCCTGGGGACCAAACTCACCCTAACTGCTGCACTGCCTCTAGCTCCAAGTTGGTTCCTTTCAAAAAATCATCTCCTCCACTTTCAACACAAATCCCGACGTGTCTACACACAATCAGCTCCACTGCTGTGGGTCCAGAGAGATGGGTCATCGGGGGCAGCGCACGCTCAAGTCCAGCTGTCTGTTCCTCTGAGCACTGCCCCGTGTGGGCCCTGAGCACTGTGGGGTGGGTGCTGAGAATCATAAAGCAACAACAAGAACTCCTGCCTCAGAGAATGTGGGGAGAGAAAGTGACCGACGGAAGAAAAATACTTCTCGGATGCTTTCCAAATCCTAAGCCCCTCGGAACAGCCCGGGCACCAGCGTCTGGAGACAGCACGCCACGGTGGCCGCGGGACCCGGGGCCTGAGCACATGCTGAGATACACGAGGTCGGCAAGACCTCGCATTCCAGCTCAAAGCAGAGGGGCAGCCGCTGGCCCGGGCAGCCTGCACGCAGCTCCTGCACGGGCCTGCCATCGCCCTCGGTCCAGCCACGGGCGCAGAGCTGGGGGGTTATGGGGAAGCCCAATTTCTCCTTGTTTTTCAGATTTCTCTTAATTTTTTCTTTTTTGGGGGTGTCACACCCAGCAATGCACAGGAGTCACTAGTGGCTCTGCACTCAGGAATTACTCCTGGTGGTGCTCAGGGGACACTATGGGATGCTGGGAATCGAACCCGGGCTGAGCCGCGTGCAAGGAAAATGCCCTACCCGCTGTACTATCACTCCAGCCCTCTCCCTTAATTAAATGTTTGATCAGAAGTAAGTGTGTGATGTGAAGAGACTGTGAGCTCCCAAAACGCCTTCCCCCCGGAGGCACCCCACAAGCCCCATCTCTCACACCTCCACACCAGCCACCCCAGCACCTCTGCCAGATCCCTCAAGGGACTTGCAGAAGCACCAGGAGGTGGGGACCCCTCGCACGGGGTGCTCCTGTGCCAGTGAAAGCTCGGAGCAGGAGTCTGGGGAGGGACTGTGTGTGTGGCATCACCCCCAGCCGCTGCCAGGCACAGCCCCGGTGGCCCCAGGGCCACGGACTGGCCCCACAGAGCAGAAAATCACCGAGATCAGCCCCACAGTCCCTTGGGCACTGCTTACGACTGTCCCCACAAAAGGAAGCAACTTAAGAAGTTATCCTTTGGAACAACTGGTAAAAAACAAACCGGAAACACCCCCATAATCATGAAAGAGCAGGAAAACGCTTTGTTGTGTGGAAATGCCTCCATGTGTGGTCCTGTTCTGCTTCCATGGCCGCTGTCACTGAGCCACGCATTCACCACTGCAGTGACATACACACTAACACACACGAACACACACACGCACACACACGCCATCGCAATCCACTCTGCGATAACCAGCTTGGCACACTGGACAGACAGCACTGTCTGGACTCGGCCAGCACTCAGCAGCTGCAGGGCTCTGTGTCCCCAGAGAGACCCCATGCAGTTAGCTGCATCCCCGTCCTTCCAGACCGGAGCCCCAAACCCCACCCGCAGGAGAGAGGCCTCCCTCCCCGCCCCGGCTCACCCTGGCGCACTCGCCCTTGCCGAAGATCTAGGGGATGGTCCCGTACAGGCCAGCAGCTTCATCAGGCCCTTGGTCGCGTGGTACAGGCCCGTCTGGTCGCTGTCCAGGTAGCACTCCTGTGGGAGAGGGCCAGGCGCGTGGGCACAGGCTCTGTGAGTCAGCACCGAGGCCTCAAGGCAGCAGCTCTACTGGGGGCAAGCATTGCTGGGCGGGGGAGGAAAGGCTGGCCTCCGCCTGCCCGCGTGACCACACAGCAGAACACTCTGGGCTTGTGGAAGGGCAGGCAGCCTCTCCCACATACAGCAGCGAGTGTCACAGGGGACAGCAGGAGGGCAGCCACGGTCTCGGACAAGGGCCACAAGGTCCATTTAACACACAGACAAAAAGAAACATCTTTGGCCCAGAAAGAGCAAAGAGCACGCACGCGCCGCCCAGCCGGGTGGTTCAGCAGGGCTGACAGAGCACACATGGTCCCCAGCGGGGCCTCAAGATCTCTCCTGTGCCTCAATCCCTTCATCCAGCAAGTGCGGAGAGCAGAGGAGGGAAATCACGCAACGCGCTTCACCTGCACTCCACCTGATGGGGCGGCACTGCTGGTGCCCATCGCGGGACTCTCTTTTTATCTTTTTTCTTTTTGGGTCACACCCGGCAATGCACTGGGGTTACTCCTGGCTCATGCACTCAGGAACTACTCCTAGTGGTGCTCAGGGGACCATATGGGATGCTGGGAATCGAACCCGTGTCGGCCGCATGCAAGGCAAACGCCCTACCTGCTGTGCTATTGCTCCAGGCCCTCATCGTGGAATCTTTGACCCTGTCTAAGGCAGCAGCCAACAGGCATGCACCGCAGAGGCGTGAGGACGAGGGGTGCAGACTGAGGGTGGGGTAGAGAGGGAGACCTCCCAGAGAGCCTGGCCCAGATTGAGCATAACATCCCCAAAGATCACGTAGGATGTCTCTGCCAAGTCTGGGGTGCAGCCTCACACTTCAGTCCAAAATATCCTGGTCGGGATGTCCAAAGAGTCCTCAGAAAAGGACCAGAAACTCTGCATTGGAGGAGAGCAGAGAGGAAGATTCAGTGGAAGGAAAGCATTAGGGGGCCTCTTTCAAACTGGTCAGGTGCCCAGGTGACTGTTCAGAGCGGGAACTGTGTCTACCTGCGGACAGCTAAGCCGGCTCCTGCCTGGCCCTGCCCAGCCCCGAGCACCCAACAAAACATTCATTTTGAAAAACGGCGTATTACTACAGAGACACCTCTAAGAACTCCCACCCGGCGAGGCTCAGGGGATACCCCTGGCTCTGCACTCAGGAATTATTCTGGTGGTGCTACGGGGACCATATGGGATGCCGGGGATTGAACCTGGGTCAGCTGTGTGCAAGGCAAATGCCCTCCGAATGTATATAGCTCCAGCCCTTGGAATTCCTCTTTAACAGCCACTAGGGTCATAACTGGTGGTGTGTGGGTCCCTCCTGTCCTGAACTCGGGGCTCCCCAGGTGATGCGGGCTCGGGGGCCGTCGTGGCTCAGGGCGAGAGAGAAGGCGTGAATGCAGCATCCACGGGCGGATGTGGGGCCCTTGGCTCTGAGCTGTCTTGGGTCTGTCTGTTGGGATGGCCTTGCCCCGCCCACGCAGGGCCAGGAGCAACCCTGGGTGTGACTGAGACAGCTCCTATCCTCAGCTGGTGTGACCAAGCCGCTTCCTCAACGCTTCCGCACTGCTGACTGGGAAAGGGAGCAGAGAGGCTCCTCCCAGACCTGCAATGGCTCGGATGGAAGGCGAACCCCTAGTCCTGTCACCACACAGGGCCGGGCAGGCCCCTGTCCTGTCACCACACAGGGGCATGCAGGCCTGTGTCCTGTCACCAAACAAGGCCATGCAAGCCCCTCCCTGCTTCATGACTGGGGTGGGGAGAGACCATCGGGGAGCCCAGGAAAGTTCTGGATTCCACAGGATGAAGCCCAGAGACGTGAGCAAACCCACAGGGAGCTGGGTGACAGCAGCCCAGAACCAAAGCGAGCCCCAGGTTCTTTCTCTTAAGGTGCTGCTGAGACCAACATGCCGAGGGGAAATGGTGCCCAGAAATCTGGTGATGCACCTGCATTCTCGAAAGGTCGTGTCTTGAGACCAGCAGCAGCAGTACCACAAATCAACTCACATGCCCAAGGAATGCAGGGAAACGTGGTCGCGTCTCAAACACACCTGCACAAGCTTCCAATGATAGAGGGCGCAGAGGGCGCAGACAGGCACTGGGAGCTTTGGGGCCGTGCACGGGTTCCGGCTGACTCCCTGGCTTGGCACTGGGGGTCACACCTGGCGGGGCTTGGGGAACCGTATGGGGTGCCAGGGAACAAACCCGGGTCTGCAAGGGACAAGGCAAGTGCCCTACCCACATTACTATCTCTCTGGTCCAGGACGCCGTTTTTAGAAGACATTATCAAGTTGATGTGTTTCCCCCTTGCATCTTCCCCTTCATTCCGGTATTTATTTTCCCTTTCCCTCCCTTTCTTGCTGAGGCTGAGGGTCGCACACTCTAGGTGGTGGTTACACACTTGGGGGGGGGTCCCCACTCGGCCTGCCAGAACTCCAGCCATGCCCAATTTTCCCTATTTCCAGTGAAGAATGTGCCATAGGAAAAACATCTGGGTGAAAACTCAAATAAATCAATGCTTTTGGGTCTACAGATTATCTTAAGGGACTCAGCATGGAGAAACCTCACCCCACAGAAGAAAGAGCCAGAGTTCTGGCCCGGGCACCCCTAAGAGCCAACCTGACACTTTGAAAGAGAAATTTTTCAGAAGTGCTCCCTGTCATAAAGATAGTAAAAAAAACATATAAAATCATATTTGCAAACAAAACACAACCTTTCAGAAAAAGACAATATTTAAAAAAGAAAATCTCTGGGAGCCAGATAGATAGTATAGTGGGAAGGTGCTTCCCTGGCATCAAAGAGTCAAATATGGACCCCTGAGGACCCCCAAGAGTAACCCCTGAGCATCATCAGGTGAGGCCCCAAGCAAAAACCAAAGCAAAGCAAACAAATAAATCACTTATCACTTGATCACTTTATCCCCGTTATTCATCGATTTATTCGAGCGGGTGCCAGTAATGTCTCCATTCATCCCGGTTGCGTGCTAGCATAGCCCAATGGTATCTGTTCGTTCTAGCAACATGCAGAGCCTTAAACCGATCATTTAGGGTCTTGACGAAGAAGTCTGACCATCTTATAGGTGGGCGTCCACGTGATCTTTTGATGTCTCGTGGAATCCAATCACTAATGGCTCTAGTCCAGCGGTTGTCTGTAAACCTCATTACGTGTCCAGCCCATCTGATTTTTGATGTCTTGGCAAATGAGACAGCGTCCCTGATTCTTGAGCGTTGATGAAGATCAGAACTCCGGATTCTATCTCTCATTTGAGTGAATCGTGATATTCCAAGCATAGTTCTTTCGATTCCTCTTTGAGAGACCCGAATAGCGTTCTCATCCTGTTTTCGTAGGGTCCAGGTCTCTGAGGCATATGTTAATGCAGGAAGAATAGTGGAATCAAAGAGGTGTGTTCGTAGCTGGAGGTTCTTTGTCCTTTTAGTTATTTCTTCAATGCTCTTGAAGGCATTCCAAGCCGCTCTCTTCCTCCTGCGCAACTCAGGTGCCAGGTCATTCATCATGTTGATTTCTCGACCTAGGTATATATAACCGTTGCATTCGGAGATGGTGGTTCCGTTGAGAGCAAATGGAGCGCCAGGAACAAGGCTGTTTCTCATAAACATTGTCTTCGTAAGATTCAGCTGTAGTCCGACCTTTCCACATTCACGGTCAAATTCGTTCAGCATTTGTGCCGCTTGGCTGATGTTTGGTGTTATTAGAACGATGTCATCAACAAAGCGGAGGTGGTGTAGTTGCCGACCATCTATGTTCACTCCCATGTTTTCCCATTCCATCGTCGCATGATGTTCTCGAGGGTGGCACTGAAGAGTTTTGGTGAAATGGTATCACCCTGCCGAACCCCTCTCTTGATATGGATGATTACTTCTTTGTAGAATGGTGAGATTTTGGTAGTGAATCCGCAATAGAGCTCACGAAGGATCCTGATGTATTGAGTTTGTACGCCCTGATTGGCTAGGGCTTCCATGACCGCTTCCGTCTCAACAGAATCAAAGGCCTTCTTTAAATCAATGAACGTTAGACAGAGCGGCATCTTGAACTCCCGAGATACCTCAATGAGCTTGGTTATTGTGTGGATATGGTCGATGGTACTGAATCCTTTTCGGAATCCAGCTTGTTCACATGGTTGTCCTTCATCTAGCGTTCTGCTAATCCTATTCAGGATGACTCGAGTGAATAGTTTGTAGATGACAGACAATAGGCAGATTGGGCGATAGTTGCCAATGTCGTGGGTGTCTCCATTCGTTTCCATTGGGATGGAACCTTGCATTCAGACAGGTAGCGTGTGAAAAGTCGAGCCAATGTATTGATGAGTACTGATGGTAAGTTCTTCAGTTGTTCAGGTCTGATCTTGTCTGGGCCAGGTGCTCTTTGTTTCTTTACCGACGAGATGGCATGTTGGATTTCGGAAGGGAGAACATTGGGAACGACATATCCATCATGTGGTATGTGGTATGTGGGCAAGTGGATGTGGCTATTAAAGAGATCTGAGTAGAAGTCATGAATAATCTTCTCCATTGCCCTTCTGGAAGATGTGATAGATCCATCATGATGTCGGAGGGCAGTCATCTTGGTTTTGTAGTTGGTGAAGGACAGGCGGGCATTACGAATGTTTTTCCCAGCTTCTGCTGCATCTACCAGTACTGCAGCTCTCCTGTTTTTGAGGTCATCCTTGATGGCTTCTCTGCACTGTTTGGCCAGTTCGGATGTTCGCTTGTGGTTGCCTGAGGCATGTGCCAAGCCACGTTGGCGAATAAGTTCAAGAGTGTTCGAAGAAAGACGGTTTTTTGTGTTTATCTATCTCTTGGCATTCCTTGCACAATCATGGAGGTGCTGAATCATTCGATGGTATTCCTCATCAATGTTGTCAATGACGGCATCTTCCCATGTTGCCGCAATAGAGACAAAGAGCTCCCAGTTGGTGGTTGTTCTGGGAGTCCTCTTCTTAAACCTTGCATTCTTTTCTCCTCATTCTGTGAGGTAGAATTTTGCACGAAGAAGACGTTGGTCTGATCCCGTTTGGAATTTTGGGACAACAGCAACATCGATTAGGCAAAACCGCCGATTGAATATGATGTGGTCTATTTCATTGTGGAACCGTCCATCGGGAGACTCCCATGTCCAACGTTTAGATTCAGCTTTTTGGAATTGTGAGTTACCATGGAAGGTTTTGGTTGACATGATGAACTCAGACAGTCTGTCACCCTGTTCGTTCCATTCCAGGCCATGGGTTCCGATGTGCAGTTCATCGACTGATCTTCTTGGTCCTATCTTGGCATTAAAATCACCGACAATGATCTTGTAGAAGGTGTGATCTTCTTTATAGAACTTCTCCAGCTCCATGTAGAATTTCTCAGTTTCTCTTTCACCATAACTGGATGTTGGTGCATAGACAACAAAGATAGAAACTTCCGGTAGTGAGCCACATTTATTCAAGTGTAATCGTCCGATTCGGGTTGTTAGGCATTCGAATGAATCAATGCTCATGACTAAGTTTGTATTGACAAGGATACCAACACCACCGACGCCTCTTTTATCACATGTTCCAAGGAACAGTTCTTCTCCAGTGTCGAAAACAGCATGATGGGATTGATGTCTTCTCGTTTCGGTCAGACCAATGATGTCGTACTTGATCTTTCGCGCTTGTACCATAAGGTCTTCAATGGATGCAGTAGATGCCAGCGTACGAGCATTAAAAGTACAGACAATCATTTTTGTTTTTCTGCGTTTTGGCAGCCTATGTCTGCCTTGGTGTTTTATCAGCCTCTCCTTCCATATCCTTCTCGACTCTGCATATTCAGGGTTAGGGAAATGAGATCCATTTATTACTGGATTTGGCATATCAATTTGGTCTATTAGGCATAGACCACGGATAGCTTGCCAGGCTCTGCCGTGTGGGTTGGATATTTAAGGTACACTGAAAACTTAGAGAAAAGTAAATAATGTTCGCGGCCGCGCGCTCCCGGGAGCTTGTTGTAATAATCTCTGGATCCTGGCCATTGTTGGGGTAACACGGCAGTTGGAGGGTGTAACTGTCTAGCTACTGACAGGTCCAGTCCCAAACCGTGCAGGCTTGGAGATCTCAAATAAATCACAAATAAATATGTGCTGAAAATAACCAGTAGGAAACGGGCTGGGACGGGCGTGTGGGAGAAACAGAATTTCCCGCACACCCTGCACCCAGCCCTGAGGTCACACTGCAGAACCTCAAGAGTTTGAATGAAAAATGTAAGCAATTTTATTTCTAGAAAATGAAAATGTAAGAGAAAAGTCTTCAGGTCTTGCCAAGACTCAATCAAGGGGAAAGGCGAGTCATGGAAACAAAATCACTCACAAAGGGCTAACTGGAAAAACGCAGTGACAGACTTGACTCTTTCTGGCTGGAGCGGCCCTGCCTTCCACTCTCAAAGCTTCCTCCACAGCCACAGTCAAGTAAGGGTGGGACGGGCACAAGGACAAACATCGAACAGCAGCAGAGAAACACCAGAAATCAACACATTTAAGGACAATTGATTTTTGAGAATTCAGTAAGGGCAACAACAATTTTAAGCCAATTTGTTGGAACAGGAGGTTCTCCATAAGCAAGAGGAGCAGCGGCCGGAGAGACAGCACAGGGGAAGGCGCTGGTCTTGCACGCAGCCAATCTGGGTTCTAGCCCCAACACCACATATGGTCCCCGAGCATGCGCAGGAGTGATCCTTGAGCACAGAACCAGCAGTAAACCTTGAGCACTGCTGGGTGTGGACCAACTCCCATCTCTCCCCAAAAGGAAGAAACTGGACACTTCCAGGAATCACTAAAATGCCAGTGTGAGTGTCACCATCACAAACGAGGCAGAAACGAGTGTCAAGTTCAAAGGGCAAACACTGAACTTACTCTGAAGGCGCCCTCCGACTCCATAGAGAGAAGGTCCCCGTCAAAGGGAATGAGGTCCAGGCTGTACTCCTCCCTACGGATGAAGGAGCCCAGGACGCCCAGGTCCTTAAGCCACTGCTCACACAGCAGGCTACGCCGGGGCACAAACAAAATGTGGAAATCTCTTGTGGGGCCACGTCTGTCTTCACTGCAAGAGAAGGACTGTGCGTTGTCCCGAGGCCCCGACACAAGAACTGTTCCCCAGGGCCCCACCTGTGCCTGACACACAGTGGGCTCTAAAGAGACGCTTATCAGCTAACCCCCCACTACTGACTCGGCCCAAGTTTCGAGTTTTCCTGCTCTCTTGATGTGATGCTTTTTCTGGAAACCGCTGACCTGTGCTCTGCCAAGGGGCAGTGCTGCTTCTCTTGGGCCATTGATGGGACATGAAAACTCTCAGGGTTGGGGCTGGAGCAACAGCGCAGCGGGTAGGGCGTTTGCCTTGCACGCGGCTGACTCGGATTCGATTCCCAGTTCCCAGCATCCTATATGGTCCCCTGAGCACCACCGCAGGTAATTCCTGAGTACAGAGCCAGGAGTAACCCCTGTGAATTGCCGGGTGTCACCCAAAAAGAGAAAAAAAAACCCAAAAACCTCTCAGGGTTATTGCAATGGACATCTGTTTCTTGCAGAAAAAAAAAATGTTTCTATTTAATCAAGCGATGTCTCTAGGAAAATAAATGGTTGCTTCACACCGTGCCCGATCTTGCGCAAATATCCTGCATGCTTTTAAGTCCGTCCGTAGGGGCCACGTCGATCAAACGTAATGCAGACTGGGCTGGTGCACTTCCTCCATAAATGCTGCAGCATTAAATTTTAATCAGCTTCTCCTGACGTTGCTTGTGAAATTTGAGCATATGGTATTCAGTACTTGAAAAAGAACCACTAGCTGTTTTTCTTTTTATAAAAAAAATCTGGGTCCTTCTACTGAGACAGGCTGGATCTTCATACTGTCCTGAGAGAGTGGGTTTCTGTGGTTTGCCCTGCCTCCCCAAGCCCCAATGCACAAAGTTTCCCATTCTCTATTTATAGTTTTTGGGCCACACCTGCAGGTGATCAGGGATAACTCCTGGCTATGCACTCAGAAGTCACTCCTGGAAAACTTGGGGACCACACTGGGTTCCGAGGATCTATCCTTGTCTGGCTGCAGAGTATGCTACTCCTGACCCCCCATTCTCCTCCGACACACTCTCCCATCTGTCCAAAGATCCACTTCCTAAAGCGCTGGCAAGCAAAGGTGTCCTGATGAGCACTAAAACCACTAGAGGAATGATTCCGTATGGACCAAGCATCAGTTCTGAGATACCTAAGCACATTTTCAGCAATTATATCCATCAGTTCTAGCCGGGGTCTGACGAAAAAAATGATATTCTTGACATCCGCTGCTTGCAAGCGGCTTCCTTTGAGTGTGAACATTTTCTCCACCTCATGTTCCTAGGAAAGCACACATACAAATGGTGAACAGAACCCCTAAAGCTTAGCAGCCGACCCTAACTCAGACATCACTGCAGGCAGCCAACCCGGGTTGGATTGCCGGCCTCCCACACCGTCCCCAAACACCACGAAGAGTCATTCCTGAGTGCAGAGCTAGGGGTAAGTCTGAGCACTGCCAGGGGTGGCCCAAACAAAACAGACCAACAACAAAAACTCAGGTGTTCTAACACTCCCACTCGAAAGCACAGTAGACTGCAGTGTTGAGTCAGAGAATGCAGGGGTTACGGTACATGCCTGACACATGACTGCCAACTTCGCCCCCTGGCACCACAAGGGTCTCAAGCATTGCCATGTGCATCCCAAGAGAGGCCACTGGAGTGGCCTGGGATATCCCTGCCACCACAGTGCCAAGCCTCATCGAACTGCTAAGACTCACCACCAGGAGGTGCCCAGGGGCAGTGCTCAGGAGACCTGGGGCTAGGGAGAAAGTAGAGTGGTGAAGGTGCTTGCTTTGCATTCAGCTGACCCGGGGTTCTATCCCCAGCACCCCATACTGTCCACTGAGCACTGCCAGGAGTGATCCTAAGTGCAAAGCCAGGAGTAAGTCCTGAGCACTGCCTGGCACGAGCCCCCAAATAAAATTCAAAACCACTTTAGTATAAAAATTTAGATTCCCCAAAGACAGGTGTATAAATTCAGGCTGAAGTAACCAATCCTGTGTCTGAAAAACTTTGAGCCACATGAAGTAACAATCAGAAGACATGCCACTCCGTCAAGGAGAAGAGGGGGGTGCACACCCACCCTTGAAAGGTCCACTGAAGGCTCCTATGCTGCCCGAGCCCCTGAGTTGCTTGTGCCCATGTAGCCGAACAAATGCGGTGCCCGCAGCTCTCCTTGAGATGGGGACTTTTGTGCTTTCCGTTCTAATGTTGGGATGTGTGTAGGGGCCCTCTCTGCCTTTGGAGAAGCCCACGGTCTCTCCTGAAATGTTACTCTCTCTCCGCTCATCCTCTTCCTAAAGGTCACCAAATAAAATGTTTTTTTTACTTCAAATAAATAAACAAAAGGTCCACAGAAGATAAAACATTTACCACTCATAACAGCGTCAGTGATTCTAAAAACCAGACAGCTCTGCACACCACTTACTCCAGAAGTGGAACATCATATTACTCTTGCTAGACAGTTTCAAAAAAATAATAATAACCAAAACCTTATTACCTTTAGAAGTGAGTACTGTGCAATCAAGCCAAATGGTCCTGTGAGATACTCATCTCAAACTATTGCCTGCGGGAGAGAGAAGCATCCCGTTCTTTTAGTAAAAGGGATTTCAATAACGGCCAACAGCAAACAACAGTCATTTGCAAACTCTGGACAAACAAAACTTGCCGTTAGCAATAGCTAACCACACTCCTATTTTGTGGCCTGAAGAAAACAGCGTCAGGGCAAGGGGCGCTACTGGCCACGGAAGCACATTCACTGTCATCCACAAAGAGTGTGTATGCAGTGTCCTGGGGTCAGACTGGGGTCATGAACCCCGTGGGTGAACTGCTAAGGAAACCGTTCAACCCAACATGTAACAGGCGTCATATAATCCAGCATCAATCAAATGAAAACCTCTCGTGTAGGTATCCCATAGGTATCTTAATTCTGAGAGAGTATTTGGAAAGCTGGGACAGTGTCAGGTGCCCCTGAGAGAGTCAGGCCTCCAGCTGACCTTCGCCTCTACCTAGGCAAGGATGGTGTCACTGGGGGCCAGGATGAATGCCAAGCGGCCTGTGAGCGTTTCGCCTGTGCGACACCAGGGTCCTTTTTCCCCATTTGGCGTAACTGCTTGGACGAACCATGGAGGAACAGGCAGCTGGGAGAAGTGGTACCCAGGTTAGCATGCAGCGCCACCCCGCACACGGGGACAGCGGGGAGTGCCTGGACGCGGGGCTGTAATCGTCCTGCTGAGGACTCAGGTCACTCCCATTTTCCTTCCCAGAGCCAGGCCACAGGGGCGGGGAGCGCAACGCCCCCTCTCTCGGGGCTGCCGACTCTGGGTGGCGCCCCCGGACCCAGAGGCCGCCACCCGCCCCGGCTGTCAGCTTGCTGCCCGCGCACATGTCCAGGAACTCGCGCAGCACGTTCAGGTTCACCCGCCTGACCACAGGTGCGTGGCCTTGGCTCCACTGGGCCCCGCCGCCACGTGACGCCGCGGTCACATGAAAATAGTGACATCACACCCCCTCATCTCCCTCCATACCGCTAGGGGCGCCGGGGGTGCCCCACGGAGCCAGGGCACAGGCCTCTGAGACTCAGCGCTTCCCGGGGGCTGTACAGACCCCCCAGACCCCCAGCAGAGCCGGGGCACAGCGCTGCCTCTGCTCCCTTGGAGGGACCCTCCAGGGAAGCTGGGGACGGGGGAACGAGGGCGCCCTGGCGTCATCTCCCCTGCACTGCCAGCTGGCCTTGCGAGGGCATGTTCCCCCCCCCCCCGCCCCACCCCGGCTCCTGGGAGCGGTCTCAGGGGGTCCTGCCCAGTGAGGGACCGACCAGCAGCCCCAGCAGGCCGGTGAGCAGCTCGCTGCGCCCTCTGCTGGCCGCCGTGCGAACTGCACAGGTGCGGGCCCTGCCTGGCGCGGGGGGGGGGGGGGGGGGGGGGGGGGGGGGTGTCCCGCCCACCGGCACCCAACAGCGCCTCGCTCAGGCCTTGTCCCCCTGTCCAGAGGGTTCCCTGCCCGCCCCTCAGGGGCCGGCCCGTGGCTGCGGAGCCGCAGGAGGTGGCGCTGCCCGCGCAGCAGTCCCTGGGGGGCCTCCGGCCGGATGCCCGAGCTCCTTGGCGCCAGGTGGGTTGGCGGGTGCCGGAGCAGGGCCCGCGACTCCCGGCGGGCGACCCCCGGCGCGCGTCTCCCCGCGCGGGGCGGACCCCAGCCCCCGGCGCCCATCGAGGCGCACACCGAGGCCACGTGACCGTCTTTCCCGGGGGCCGCGGCGGGCGGGCGGCCGGGAGCGCAGGGCGCGCGAGTCCTGGGCCGCGGGCGCGGACCCCCGGCGCGGGGGTCTCAGTCCTGAGGCATCTGTCCGCGGGACTCTGGCGGCGGGGGCGGGGGCGGCAGGACTGGACGGCGGCCTGGGATCCCGGCCCCTCGGGCGGGGCTGGCGGGGGACCCTGGCGTGCGGCTTTGGGTCTGGGTCCAGCGGTGGCGTTGGGCTCAGGCTTCGGGCTCCTCATCTCCCTCGTGGGGGGGGGGGGGCACCCTGCCCAGCACGGTCTAGGAGATGGGGGTCAGCGAAGACCCGGGCGGCCCGCACTTGCCGGCAAGGGCAAGGGGCTGTCCCCGCTGCAGCGCCCCCGCCCCAGACTCACCACGCACCCCCTCGCCTGCTAGGGGGCGCCCTCCACTCCAGGTGGGAAAACCCCCAGCCAACTGATCCTCCTAGGGCCCGCTGGCCAAAGACTGCTGGTCACAGGCCCTGAGGGTCCTCATGGCCCCTGGGGCCTCGACTTCCCTTCCTGTACCAGAAATCAACCCAGAGAGAGGCCAGTGCACAACTGCCCTAGAACCCCCGCTCAACGGTTCCCAGGACTATTGCGGGGGGAGGGGCCCAGGCTTTGATGCTTACACAAGTTTAGTGAAATTTTACTGACTGTGAGGGAGAAAAAGTTTGCCTGTGTGTACATGCCAGAACCAGCGTATCATTCTGTCCATTTGAATTTAAAGAAACAAGTTAATACCTTTGCGAGATGGAGAACAGAAAGAAAAAAGAAAGAACTTGTTGCAGCCCCACCCCACCCCCCCAAAAAAGAATTCTTTTAAACACCTAATCCCAGAAGAAGTGCTATTTCTTGAATAAATTATTACCAAGCAATGACAACAATTAAAACACACACAAAAGGACGTGTGGGGGGTAGCACAGGGTGGGGACGGACGTTCAGTCAAGACTGGGCAATGCCACAGCCTGGAAAGGACATGAGAGGGGACAGAAGTGTGGCTCGTGGGATGCATATTGGGAGAGAGACAGAGGTGCGTGTGAAGTGGGGGATCTCATTAAAGTCTGGGGTCCAGGACAGCAGTGGATGTTCGTGTCCTACTCAGTGTTTCGAATCGGTGTGCCTTGGGGATGGAGGGAATGCGCACCCCTGGGAGAAGCTGGGAGGGCCACTGGGTATTCCCTCCAACCCACCTTGCAGCACTGGGTCATGCATGTTTAGATCACATGCTCTGGGCCATAGCACCAGTGATGCGGGCAGGTGACACATTGAATGAGGCATAACTTACAGCAACAAGCCGAGTCTCTCTGGTCCCCGAGTGAGTGGGTGAACAAAGAGCATGTTCCGAGTGTCAGATGCCTCCCAAAACTGACAGGAGGAATCGGAGACTGAGGCCCACGTTAGAAATGGCAGAATGTTTGTCTGGTTAGTGAGACCCAAGATATCCGCAAACACATTACAGAATTCTCATGGGTTTACGGCAAAAGGGAATTCTCACAGAGATGAAAAGAGAAGTGTGTATTTCTCTCAGCGCCTGGCTCACACTTACACTCCAGATCATTAAATAGAAAGCAAAGAATCTGAGACTAACAGAGATCTCCTGAATTCAACACCCAAGGGCTGGAAATACACCGGAAAGGGTGGACTTCTGTGCAGTTAAGCTATTACATGAGCAACACCTCGCTAGGGAATAGGATCTTGTTTAGGTGGAAATAAGAGCGTTTTAGTGGAAAGGAAATCTCTGATGCGACCCTGTGGGTCAGGAATCTTGACTTTCCTATGGCATGTGTTTGGAGCTGGGCTGGGGTCTACGCTTCACAGACAGGAGAGCTGGGTTGGTCCCCAGCACTGCATGGTCTCTGGAGGCAGGAATGACTGAAGAGCACTGTGTCCCCAAAGCAAAACAAAACAAACTTACTTGGCAACTGATCCCACCATAAGATTATTTTAAGAGTTCCTTGCTCTAAATCTAACACATACTTAGAAAGTCTGATTTTAAATGTTTATTCAAAGTGAAGGGGTTTAAGGAGGATGAGCAGAGTCTCCTGCCCCCCGCGCCTGGCTGTCCTCGACGGGGCCCCTTGGAGGGGAGCAGGTTGAGTTTCCCTCCCCACCCCGACCAAGGCTCCGGCATCCGAAGACCTCTACAACCAGCCACCACCATGCTGAGACCACTCTCCACAGGCATGAAGGTACTAGCAGAGGAACAAAGGCATGCGTGTCCTGGGGCTGAGATCTCCAAGCCTGCTCGGATTGGGGCTGAGCATCCTCCACTCAGATCCTCCATATTCCAGTAGGCAGGGGTTACACCCACCAACTGGCCCCCTTGTGCCCTGTAATCCCATCAACGGCCAAGACCCAGAGACTATAAAACCCAGCTCCCGGAAGCATCTTATTATCTCATTCTTTCTTTGGACAAACTGGCAGGCTACCGAATGTAAGCTGCCCACAAGGCAGAGTCTGGCAAACTCCTCGTGGCTTACCCAATATGCCAAATACCAGTAACAATGATGAGGCTCATTCTACTAACGTGGAAAGAGCCTTGAATATGGCACTTTTTAAAAAATTCTCAGGGCTAGGACAAAGGAGACATTACTGGGGCCTGTTCGAGGCAATCGACGAACAACAGGATGGTTGTGATCGTGATCGTGAGCAGATTCCAATTTTTGGGGGGTGGAGGGGGTCATACCAAGAGATCTCAGGGGATCCTCCTGGTTGTGCACTCAGGAATTACTCCTGGCAGTGCTTGGGGGACCATATGGGATGCCAAGGATCGAACCCAAGTTAGCCGTGTGCAAGGCAAACGCTCTCCACGCTGGAATGTCGCTCCAGTCCCACATTCCCATTCTTTGGTCAGGACTATCCAACTAGCCTGAGCCATCAGCTCTAAGGCAGGAGGGGAGGGAAGCTTCCTTGGCGTGTTCCTGACACAAGCCTGGAACATTGCACAATCACCTGGCAGCCTTTCCTCGAGTGGGCACGTGTGGCGACCCCTACATGGACACGGCCAAACAGACTCTGGCAGCTGCTCCTGCTGACCAGTCCTCACGGCTAATTCCTTTGGTCTCTTCTCAGCTCTGACTCCTACCGTGCAATCCACAAGTGGCTGGAGGACATCCGGCCTCTTTACCGATGCCCAAGTCACAAATACGTGGGCCCCTTGAAAGCCACACGCTTTAGATTTGGTGTCATGAGCAACAGCAGAGGGAGGAGAGCCGGAAGGGCGGTGTCCGGGGCCAGAAACCTTTCCCAAGGGATCACACTATCCAGATTCTTTCCTTACGACTTTCATAAGAAATAAATCTCAGTCATGATGCAAATGCCTTAAAGAGTTACTGGGCAGCCTTTCAAAATGCAAAAAACAAGAACCAAATATTAGAAACTAAAAAAAATATGAAATTTATTATAACGTGGATAGAGTTTCTTTAGTCTTTCCATCAAAGACACACAGATAGAGCAAAGAAAGCAGGAGTGGGAGGAAAAAGAGAGGGTGAGGTGAGCACGGCAGCGCGTGAGCGCAGAGACAGCCAGACATCAGCACACACAGTGAGCTCAGGACCGCGGACGCTGCCTCCCGGACCCGCAGAGTTCCTGACCAAAGCCCGAGCCTGACATTCTGGTTCTGGTATCTGTCCTTGACCGTCAGGGAAGTGGGGTACGCCGAACAGGACCACCCCGCCCCCGTCTGCTCTGGGCTTTAGCAGTGGTCGGAGCAGGGCAGGACTGGCCCTGCCTTCCGCAGCTGGACCTGTTTTCTTTTATTTATTTATTTATTTATTTTTTAAATTTTATTTATTTATTTTTATTGAATCACCATGAGAAACTTACAATCTTTCATGTTTGGGCTACAATCACACAATGATCAAACACCCATCCTTCCACCAGTGCACATTCCCCACCAAAAATCTCCCAGGTATACCGCCCCCCTTCTACACCCTCCCCCTGCCTCCATGGCAGACAATATTCCCCATACTCTCTCTCTACTTTTGGACATTATGGTTTGCAATACAGACACTGAGAGGTCATCATGTTTGGTCCATTATCTACTTTCATCACAAATCTCCCATCCCGACAGATCTGGACCTGTTTTCAACCTGTCTGAAAACCTAACTTGGAGACAAGCTCCCGAAAGAAACGCTGACTTTCACCTTTGGCACACATCGCGTGCAGCTACGCTGGAGATAACTACAGTCTGGGAAAAACCCGCAGCAAACCCAGGGGCTGGGTGAGTGTAGGCGACGTCCTCTCTCAGAGGCAGCAGTTCTGCGCCTCCATGTGGGAGCCCAGGATGGAGAGAGCCTCCGCCATCAGGACTGCACGCCCACAAGGCCCTTGGGGGCAGGCAGCGGTTTCTGCATGAACCCAGGGAAACTGGACCTAAACCCTTCTAGGCTTTCAACCTGAGAGCAGAGCAAATTCCTTTTAGCACTTTATGTACCATCACACTCAGACCTACATCTGAATCCTTTACAATCTCTACCTGCCGATGAAGATCCTGGGATTAGCTACAATTGAGTTGTCTTCAGATTTCTGAATCAGACACAGCTTGCCATGATTAACGAGAAGAAACAGTTCAATATTTGTTTTAAAATTTTTTAATACTTTTAAAATTTTTTACTCCCACAAAAAAAAATAAAGTCATCATTTGTTCCTTAGATTCACTGAAAGTTTTTTTCCTTCGGGGTGGATGGGTGCACACCTGGCCATGCTCAGGGTTTACCATGGCTCTGGGCTCAGGGTACCACATGGGGTGCCAGGGATTGAACCCAGCTCAGCTGTGTACAAGACAAGATAGTACCAGTTCTACGACTTCCCCAGCCCCTGAAAGAATGACTTTCCATGGATGGCTGCATAAACATTCCTGGGACATAGGGGGAGAAGGGGAAAAGAGGTGATGAGACAGCAGAGGGAAATGGACAAGTGGTTAAATGGGTCATTTATTTTTTAAAATTTATTTGTGTATTTATTTTTGCCGGGGGTCACGCCCGGCGATGCACAGGGTTACTCCTGGCTCTGCACTCAGGAATTACTCCTGGTGTTGCTCAGGAGACCATATGGGATGCTGGGAATCGAACCCGGGTCGGCCGCGTGCAAGGCCCTACCCTGCTGTGCTACCGCTCCAGCACTAAGTTGCATGCCAAGACGAGTGTCTTAAAAAACAAAACCAAAATGAAACAAAAAACTGCTTCCCGTTCTGACGGATGGTTCCTCCTCAAGCCAGGGGCGCCAGCCTTGATTCTGGGGGGCTGTGCGTTGTGGGGAGCGCGGGGGAGGATGGGACTCTGGTGTCTGTGTGCCCCCAACTTGGGAGTTGTCTCCTGCAAATAGCACCAGGGATGAACCGACCATTTGGGACCAGCTGTGGGGGGCTGGGAGGATGAGCAGATGGAAGGACCTGAGATGGGTGGCAACCGTGGACACGCAGCAGTCCCCGACAATCGCCACTCAAGAGTACAGAGGAGGGGGTCTCCCCGCAACCAGAACTGACGGTGGGGGTGGGGTGGGGGGTGCGCTGTGTCACAGGGAATTACAGCACAGTAGATTTCATGGGAAACGCATTTCCCTTCCTTGTGTCCTCCATCTTCGGCAGCCTGGCAGTGGGCTGGCCTTGGGGATACTCCTGGCTCCTTGCTGGGGGCTGGGTAGAGGGAGGGAACTCTGCCTTCTGCAAAGCCTGTGCTCCCTGTGGCCCCAGACTTCAGAGCAAAGCTCAGATATGCTTAGGGCCATCTGCCTTTTTCTTTTCTTTTGTTTTGGGGCCACACCTGGTGATGTGAGGGGCTTCCTCCTGGCGATGCGCTCAAGGATCACTCCTGGCGGGGGAGGGTCCACCTGGGATGCTGGGGATCAGGGATCGACCCTGGGTTGGCCTCAAACAAGGCAAGTTCCCTGCCCGCTGTGCTATCCTGCACTTCCCCTATTTGTCCTTTTCATTCTGACTTTCGTTTGCATTTCTGCAGGAAGTTCAAATTCTGGGCCTATCTGCCCCACCTCAGTTCAAGATTTTTTCCATCCTGTTGAAGTATGTCTTTTTCTCCTGATACTCTGGTTGAAGTTTTTGTTCTCCTTAGTCATAACAGTACATGCAGAAAACGAATCTGTAACAAGATAGTTCTTTTTTGTGGCACATTTGGCGGTGTTCGGGGCTTACCCCTGGCTCTGTGCTCAGAGAACACTCCTGGCGGTGCTCGGGGGACCATACAGAGTGCAGGAATTAAGCAGCACATGGGCTCCTTTGTTCAAGGTGGCTTTTATAGGGTTTCTCCAACCTGCCCCCACGAAGGGCTTCTTCCCAGGTTAAAGTCCGTTGCTGAGGAGGTTACCAGGGAGGTCCAAAAAGAGGAATTTCATGGGGAGGAGGCCTTTATCCTCAGGGTCTGCGGATGGTCTTATCGGGCCTTTGCTTTCTGTATCCACAAGGTGGCTCATTCCTAGAATTCTTCTTCCATGAAACTTTGTTTCATTGCAAAGGGCCTTTCCCCATCTACCTGCCTACATCACAACCATTATTGCCATACTGGTCCCTACTCTATCCTAAGCATCCTCTGTCCCCTACACGTGTGGTTTTTTCCAATCATTGACAAGGCCTCCTGGCCTCCATTTTTCTAGCCTTGGATATCAATCTCGTGTGTGTGTGTGTGTGTGTGTCTGTGTGTGTGTGTATTATGGGCTGGAGCCATAGCACAGCGGGTAGGGCGTTTGCCTTGCACGCAGCCAACATGGCCGACCCGAGTTCGATTCCTCCGCCCCTCTCGGAGAGCCTGGCAAGCTACCGAGAGTATCTCGCCCGCAAGGCAAAGCCTGGCAAGCTACCCTTGACATATTCAATATGCCAAATACAGTAACAACAAGTCTCACGATGGAGACGTTACTGGGCCCGCTCAAGCAAATCAATGAACAACGGGAGGACTGTGACCATATATATCATATTCCACAAAATGGGTGCTTACTTATATTTGTGAAGGGACTTGGGAATCATATCCAGCAGTGCTGAGGCTCCTCCGGGCTCTGCTCAGGCATCACTCCTGGAGGGGATACTGGGGACCCTATGAAATGCCAGGGAAAAGAATCTGGGTTTGCTGCTTGCTAGGCATCAGCCTTGCCCCAGGGCTCTCTCTCCAATCTACAGTTTACTTACTTACAACGTAGTATTACAGAATACTCACAGTACGATGTAATAATATTTGGATATCCTGCAAAGTAACCATGATTCATGTATAGACCGTTTGAATTCCCTACCATAGATTCTAAGGTCAAGGACTGCTATTGGGTATTATGAAGGCTGAAAGTAACGGTCCTACTCAAGTTCTTTTTCCAGAAATCTCAACGTGAGGACATGTGCTTCAAACGTACAGGAGTTGGTGCTTATAAACATATTTGGTTCTGTTCATTTTGGGTTAATAATATAGCAATGTCCAGTTCTTTCCCAGACTTTATGGATTGATGGTGTTTGTACTGCTTGGTGTCCCTTCATTTTTGTCTTGTGAAGAATCACTGAAGGCATTCATTTTAAGGTACATTGACTAGGAAGCTTTGCAATAATGCAAGAAAGGTTTTGTTTGTTTTGTGGTTTTTTTTTTTGCTTTTAAACCTCACCCAGTGTTTTTCTTTTCATTTTTTATAATTTTATTGATTGAATCACCATGAGAGCAGTTACAAAGCTTTCGCGTTTAAGTCTTGGTCATAAAATGAAACACCCGTACTTTCATCAGGGCCCATTCTCCACCACCAAAAACCCCAGTATAGACCCATCCCACACCCTCCCCCTACCTGTAGAGGAGATAATTTCCATATTACTCTCTCTGCTTTGATTACATTCAATATTTTGACACCGGACCCACCATTATTATTTGGTGCTCAGATCTGCTGTAAAGGCAACAGTAGACAATTTGTTTTCTACTCCTGGTTATGAATAACATATGACATCGCGTGGCTGCAGTAGTGACTGCGCGATTTTGAAATTCCACAATTTTAACCATTAAATCTGGAGGAATTTCTTGCCAAAACCTGCTGGGTTCCAAGATGAAATCAGCAGCCAGAGAGGCCATTTGTGGGTGACGACTTGGGGTCTCGTTGGGGAGGAAAGGGCCAGCTCCACCCACATCCCGTGAGGCCCTACGTGTCTCGTCACTGTGAGCCCAAACCTGACTGTCCAGTGGCCTCTGGAGGATGGCGGCTAGCGGGCTGCCAGGGGGAACGGGCCAAGGCACGAAATCTATTCCCACCTGGGGTGGCCCAGTGCCTGTAACTTACTTCAGGGACTGGACACATTTCTGCCAAAAGCTGTTGGGTTTCGAGATTTGTTTCTGAGTCTCTGGGATCATGGCCGTTAAGCAGTTCAATCAGGAACCAGAGAGGCCATGCCTCCAATTATATAGCTGGATTGGAGGTGGTTTGTGTCTGTGTCTCCCACATACCTAACTTTTGCCTGTTTACTTTCTTGGTAAACTCTGCCCCACGTTTTTGGGGTCTGGCCCAAGGCACAGCAGCAAATAGGGGGTACCTGGAAGTCTGAAGGCGCCATCAGACTGCTGATGCACTCACCTCACAGGTACAGAGAGACCTGCTGGTGGCACCATACCCCCAACCCAGTGCTTCTTACGGTTTACTCCTGCCTCTGCACTTAGCGATTGCTCCTGCCGGGGCACAGATGACTGGATGGGATTCCTGCGATTGAACCCACATCAGCCACATGCAAGATAAGAAACCTACTCACTGTACTACCTCTTTATCCCAAGATATAAACACTTTTAAGAAAATGGTATACAGGCACAGCGCAATAGTTCAGCTGGTAGGGCATGTGCTTTGGCCAATCTGGCTTCAATCCCTGACGTTCCGTATAGTCTGCCCAAGCACTGTCAGGAGTGATTCCTGAGTGCAGAGCCATGAATAAGCCCTAAGACATCACCAGGTGTGGCACAAACATAAAGAAACAAAAAGAAATTGGTGTATCAGAATTCCATTGTAGAAACTCTTTGACTTCTTTGACTCTATAGTTCTTGATTGCTAGCCAAAAATCTTTTATAAATAAACCGGAGAATAATCAGTTATCACTGGCAAAAAGGAAATAATTTTATTCAAGTAGATAAAGAACATTGTTTGCTCAAATTTTAATACTGCTTTACATAGTTTGTGAAACAATTTCAATCGTGTTTATTACTCAAAATGTCAATGGATTACGATCTTTCACTGGTGAGACACTTGATAATCTCCAGAGGAAAATACATCAAAAGCATATATACAATTATAGAAGTTCTTATAATCCATGTAGCCCTGATGGTACATTATTTATCACGTTTTACAGAACTAGAAAACATTCAAATGAACATAAATAGATTCAGACTGGATGATCACCTTCTGATGGTTCAGGTCCTTCATTTAATTTTTTCTGATAAGAAAATCCAAAATTATTAATGTTGAATTTCTCATCATACATTCATCTAAAACCACAGTGGAAAAAAATAAACTTTGTAAAGACAGTAAATTGGTTATTGTAGGTGTTTCACAAGTAGCTTGCTATCTAATCCAGGAACTGCTGGAGATTTCTGCAGAGTGCAGAGAATGAGGTGGCCGGGCCGAAGTTGTTGTTGTCGTAATTGTTGAGGTCGTCCCCGTTCCCTTTGAGAGCCGCCTCGGACATCATCTCCACTTTCATGTTGAGGTCCTGATTCTTTCTTTGGAGGTCCAGAATCACGGAATTCAGGAAATCAATCTGTGTTCAAGGAGAGCGTGAGACGGTGAGCCATCTGCGGGAGCCATGGGAGCCCGCCACAGAGGAGGCTGGGCCCCGCTTCCAGTCCCCGCCCCAGGGTTGGAGGCAGCCAGAGCTCCCCTTTCCCTTCCTGAGCGCAAGCTCTCGGGTGCCCAGGGAAGACCCCAGGAGGAGATGCTGGTACCCCTCGGTTCTTCTCAGAGCAGGGAGTCAAGAGGGGTCTTCCCTCTCCTACAAAGACAAACTCACTTCTTTCAAATGAATGGGGCGGGGGGAAATCCCACTTTACAAAAGCAAGCATGACTGTAGGCACAAACATTCATGTTTCACTTGAAAACTGGCAGGCGCGTTGGTTCTGAGTGATAGCACAGCGGGAAAGGTGCTTGCCTCGCACGCAGCCAACCCAGGTTTGATCCCTGGCATCCTATAGGGGCCACCGGAGAGCAGCCAGGAGTGATTCATGAGTGCAGAGCCAGGAGGAAGCCTGGAGTATCGCCAGGTGTGGCCCCCAAAGAAAGTGTAAATAAAACCAGAAAAACAGACTGATTCTTTTTCTCCCTCAGGGCAAGTTCTGATGGCCAGTCTCTGAGAGTGCCCAGGCCATCCCACACTAGAGCCAAGAAACGCAGATCTCTCTTCCTCCAGCTGAAAACAAAACAAAGCAAAACAAAACAAAACAAAACAAAACAAAACATGGAAATGTTCAGTTCCCAACAAGCCCACACAGGGTCCACCTGCACAGCCCACATGCAAAGTTCACTTCAGCGCACAAGTGCCCTCCAGGGCCACCTGCTGTTAAGTACAGAAGTGCAGGAAGTGAGGGTGTGCGGGAACTCCTCAGGGCACTGGAACCCAGATGGTCCCCTTCCTTGGAGAGGATTCAAACGATAAAGCGCTGCAGACCCGGGTGGGATGGAAGGGGGGTTGGGGAAGGAGAGACATCAAGGAGGCCCCAAGGCTGACTCCTGCTGCAGGCCAGACCTGAGCCTGTTGATGGTAGGTGCGGGCACCGGAATGCAGCCAAGTGTGCAAACCCCGGAGGACCCCACCCAGCTCTCTCCCTTGACAGGAGCAAGAAGCAGGAAGGCAGCCCAGAGGACCAGACTCCCCCAGCTCTGGGCCTAGAGCATGCGCAAAGAGGCTGGAAAAGCCACATGCTGGTGGGCGTTTCCGTTTGCGACTGAACCTTCCTGGCAGGGAAGAAGTCTTCCAAAGTGGTGTTCGACTCTGGCAACGTGAAGATTTGCCAATGTGATGGGAGCCCGAAGCCCAGGTTCTGGGAGAGCAGCAAGAGGAAGGGCATTGGAGGGCTCTGGCAAGGACATGACCCCTTGACTGAAGGGATGTGTCCTTGTCCATGGGGCCTCTCACTCCTTAAGCATCACCTCTTGTGCTGGGAGCGTGTGGGGGTGGGGTTCCAGCAGCATGTGCGCGGCCCCTGGTTCTCACGGGCGCCAGGGGAGCACAGACCCTTCTTCCTCAGCTTCCCTCTTTTTGGCTTCTGTTATTTTAATGAATCAATTAATTTTAGGAGGGGGTTTTTGGGTCACAATTCGGCGTTGCTCAGGAGTGACTCCAGGCTCTGCACCCAGGAAGTTCTCCTGGTGGTGCTTCGGGGACCATATGGGATGCCGGGGATGGAACCTGGGTTGGCCATGTGCAAGGCCAACACCCTACCTGCTATGCTATTGCTCCGGCATCATTCTCGGAT
The DNA here is from genome assembly GCF_029834395.1 of Sorex fumeus. Taxonomy (NCBI): domain Eukaryota; kingdom Metazoa; phylum Chordata; class Mammalia; order Eulipotyphla; family Soricidae; genus Sorex; species Sorex fumeus. The sequence continues at coordinate 4,198,442 of NW_026606086.1, read as the reverse complement.
ATTTTAAATGGTAGATATTCCCCGACTCTTTTGAAGCATACACGCATATATACATATATACATGTCTGTGTATGTATACATGCTTATCTAGAACCTTTGTGGGTAGTCAGTTTGGTTTGTTTGGGGGCCACACCCAGTGGGGTAGGGACTAAACCCTGGCTCTGTGCTCAGGGATCACTCCTGGCTAGGGTGGAACAGCTCAGGCTGTCAGCAGTCACTCGAGCCCGGGAAAGTGGGGCTGTGAGTTCAGAGGGCACTGGCTCACCTACAACTGCACTCAGGAATTACTCCTGGCGGTGCTCAGGGGACCATATGGGATGCCGGGGATTGAACCTGGGAATTCGGTGTGTAAGTCAAACGCCCTCCCCGCTGTGCTATCACTATGGCCCAGGATATGGTTTCTCTCAGGGTTGAGGCTGGGCCTACACAGCCCTGGTCACTACCATCACCCACCTTACTCTGCATCATCGCATTGGTGTTCCTGGTGTCCTCCAGGGAGGCCAGGGCCTGCAGGGACGCCTCCCGCTCGGCCAGTAGCTCGGTCTGCTGCGCCTCCAGCAGCGCCTGGTCTTTCAGCAGCCAGTGCAGCTGCCGCTGGAGCTTCGTGGCCTTCTGGCCCAGCAGCTCCTTCTCAGAGCCAAGGCTGTTCAGCTGCTCACGCAGGGCCGACTCCACGCGGGCGGCCTCCTCCTTCTCAGCCGTGAGCTCCTCGATCTCTTGCACCAGCAACTTCTGATCCCGAGCCAGCTCCTCGTAGGAGCACTGCAGCTTCTGGATGATGTTGTCCTTGTCCTTGGCCAGGGATAGGTTCTCCAGAACCAGCTTCTTGACATGCTCCTCCAGCTGGCCCCTCTCCTCCAGGCCCTTCTTGCACTCGGCCACCAGGCTGCTCTTGCTCATCTGCAGCTCCTCCACCAGGGCCTGCAGCCCCAGCTTGGCGACCTGCAGTGCATCCTTCTCCGCGCCCACCCTCTGGAGCTCCTCCTGCACCGCCCTGCCCTCTTCCAGCACTTTCTCTTTCTCCGCCTCGAGGGCTTCTCGGTCCAGCCGCTCCTGCTGGCAGAGCTTCTCCGTGGCCCACCTGGCCTCGATGACCTTCTCCTTATCCAAGCGAATCGCTTGGTTCAACAGCCAGAGCTTCCTCTGCTCTTCCCGCAGTGAAGAGTTTTTGGCCTCCGCTTCTCTGTGTTTCAATTGAAACCACCCTCTCTCGGACTTCAGACAGCTCTTCTCCTTCGCCAGCAATTCATTCTCTGACCTCAGGGCCCTGCGATCCTCTGACATCAGCTCCATCTCTTCTTTGGCCGAGCTTAATAAGCAAGTTAAGGACTGCAGAAACAAAAAGCGGGGAAGAATGGAAACAAGAATGAGATCAAGCAGGCACACGCAAGCCAAGCACTTCATGTGGCCTAAATACCAGAAATGAAAATGGCAGAGTAGTCTTACCTGCACACGCGTGTATACGCACACGCGCACACACTCACACACACACGCACACACAGACTCAGGATGGAGAGGCTCAAACACAGTTAGCTTCTTAGCGTCAACATAACTACCTGCCTATTTTGTGGATGGGGGCCCCACACCTGCTGGTGTTCGGGTCTCGCTCAGGGTTCTGTGTTCAGGGATCACTGCTGGCAGGGCCGGAGGACCATACGGGATGCTGGGGATCAACCCCGGGTTGGCGAGTACAAGGCAAAACCCTACCCATTCTACTATCAACCGATTTGATTTTTGAAATGCCGTCTGAAATGATTCCTGACAGCTTCCCGGAAGGTGTAAGTACAGTTGGATCTTGACATTGGGGCATAAGATTTTTCCCCCCACTTCAATTCTTCTATTATAAAATCCATCACTCTGTCCTAGAAGGGATGCATTCAAAAACTAGTTTTCAATACAATTCAAAGAACTACAAAAAGTATTTTGTTTTGGAACTTTGTGCAGGAGGGGAAGGGAAAAGCAACCACTGCTTGTCAAACGATTTTCACAGGGACAAACAGAGGCAGGAAATGGACTTAGTCCCAAAAGTTATACACTTTATAGAAAATCCAGACGAATCCACCAAGCTTTGGAGACTGAAGCCAACAGTTTTTGCTTGCCAAACACAGTAACAAGTCTCAAAATGGAGACATTAGTGGGCCCGCTCGAGCCAATCGATGAGCAATGGGAGGGCAGTGTTTGCAGTCATTTGGGAGGGGCCCAGGGGCTCCAGGAGGACTGGCCGCACATGGGTCAGGGTCTCCCTCACCTGCTCTCCCTGCCCGTCAGCAACGGGTTGTGCGTTTTCATTTCTGAGTCTCAATGCACACCACAGTTGAACCGCCATGTACTTTCCAGAACTTTCTGCAGCAAGGGCTATCTTCTCTGTCCAGCTCAGCAGCCATGAGCCGCAGCAGGCTACTGGTGTGTGCTGGGCAGCTGACCGCTGACGGCCATGTTACCGGAATGGGACTGACCTGAGCATGCACACGAGGCTGCTGGCCACAGAACTGGGCCAGCAGGTGGTCCAGAGAGGAGACGTAGCCCTGGCTGCGGTGCGCGGTGGAAAGCGGCCGGGTACCAACACACACACGGGCCACGGCCGCCATCAGCCGCGGCGCTGCCCTGCGCCCACCCACCTTGGCCTTGTCGGCTTGCGTCTTCAGCTCGGCCACCTCCCGCAGCAGGCTCCCGTTCTCCGCCTGCACCGCCTGCAGCTTCTCCTTCGCCTGCAGCAGCAGCTGCTGAAGGGCCTGCGGCGCCTCCTCGTGCTGCCCCTGGATCTCCACGCTGGCCTTGGCGTGCTCGGCCTGTAGAGCCTGGCACTGGCTGCGGCTCACGTCCGCCTTCTCCTCCTGTGGGGAGCCGGGGGCCACCGTCAGCCGCCGGCCCCCTGCCCGCTCCCAGCACACACGCACACACACGAACAAACACGAACACACACACACAACGCAAACACACAAACATACACACACGCACACACACGACCCCTCTGCTCTGCTCACCAGCATGCACACAGAAACACACATGCACACACACGCGCGCACACATGGCCCCTCAGCTCGGCCGCTTTCGTTCAAGTTCTCCTGAAGACTACGAAGCGCTAGCCCCTTCCCCTGCAGCTCTTCGGCCAGGCTATCGGCCTACCAGAGTCACAAGGATGGAGTGAATGGACCAAGGAGACAAACAGGAACGGGAAGGGGAAAACAAAACAGAAAACACGTATGAGAAGCCCATGACCCAACACAACCCCGAAGAACAGAGGAGTGAGGTAAGCGTGATTGCCTGAAGCTCATGAAGCCAAGGCCTTGGCGCCGGCAGTTCTGGTGATGACTGTCTAGTGGTTATTGAAAACGGCCCAAACAGAGGCGTTTTCTAGACCTAACTTTGGCGTGACCAGAAAATAAGAAAGCCTATGAGAAAGACTGACTTTCCAGGGCCGGGGAGACGGCACAAAGGGCTGGAGTACACACCAGGCCCGAGTTGGAACTGCAGCACCACTGGGCGAGACTGAGATCGGTCCCCAAGCTGAAAAGCCCCACTACTGCTGGGCGGGAGGACCCCAGAGCCCAGAGCATGGCTTGGCGAGGAAGAAGGAAGTAAGCAAGGGAGGAGGGAAGCTAAGGATAGGAAGGAGGGAGGGAGGAAACAGGGAAGAAAGGGAAAGGGAGGGGAGGGAGGGAATTAAAGGTTATCTTTCTTTTTCCTTTTGGCTTTTTCGGTCACCCTAAATGCTCAGAAATTTCTCCTTGGCAGTAACCCGGCCAGCTCACCGAGAGTATCTCGCCTGCACAGCAAGCCTGCCAAGCTCCCCGTGATGTATTCGATATGACAAACACAGTAACAAGTGTCACAATGGAGACGTTACTGGGTCCGCTCGAGCTAATCGATAAACAACGGGAGGGTAGAGACAATGACAGTGACCCTATGGGATGATGGAGATGGAACCCACGTGGGCCGCGTGCAAGGCAAATGCCCTTCCCACTGTACTATCACTCCGGCCCCCAAGATTTACTTTCTTGTAGTTTCTTTTCTGTGACTTTAAAAGTTTGAGGGGTTTCAATATGAAATTTAAAATGAGGGACCTCTAATCCCCTAGACAGCAGTCACCCGAACTTGACGTTTGTTACATATTGATGCGAACAAGAGGGTCAGCTATCCCCTGCTCTGTCCTAGGAATTGATTCCATTTGTTTCAGCCGGTGTTTCTGGAATGCCAGCCAAGGAGTCCTGAGTCCTGAAGGGAACTCCCAGGGATCTCGGGGCCCTTCTGTTATGTCTGTCAGTCCTGTCTACAAAACCCACAGCCCTTCCATCTTGGCCAACAGAGAAGTTTCTCCAACAAAGTGCCCAGCGCGGGGGGGAGCGGGGGGGGGGGTGAGGGCACGTCCCTACCACCACAATCCTATAGGAGGAAAAGGGCATCTCTCGGGGCTCCTTGGTGAGAACTGCAGCTTCCTCGGCTTGGCCCAGATCTCACTGTCTCGTCCTTCCCCAGGGTCAGGGCTACCATGAGAGTCCATGCCTGTGGCCAGCAGGGGGCCATGCTGGAAGGCGGACTTGGCCCAAGCACCTGTTAGAGGCTGAAAGGGATGAAATCTCTGCAGGGCTGGCCGGGGGCTTGTGCTGCAGGGACGGAGGGGCTGGCAATGAGAAATACCAAGATGGGCCACGTCACCAGCCTTGAGGGAGCTCAGAGGCTCAGAGGCATCGAGCACCAGCTGGGAACTGAGGCGCCTCGGGGAGAGGAGGGCAAAGCCCGTCACACGAGCAGGTGGTCAGCAAGGTCAGGGGAAGACCCTCGCGGCCTGACTCGAGCCCAAGTGTCTGGGCGAACTCGGCGAGTATGCAGCGAGCCCAAGAGGTGGGGGGCAGAGGTTTGCTCTGGGGGCTCCTATCTTGTTTTCTCACTGGCCTGGTGAAGAATTCTCTGTTTCAGAAAGACCCCAGACGGGCCCGATTAGCCGGGGCCAAGGCTAGCACGGCATCCAGGTGCTGGGGACCAATGACAACCCCCGAATCATGCCGACTCCTTCTCAGTCCCCTCAGAGGGAACCGCACGGGACGTGACCGGGAGACCTGTCAGCACCAAGCCGGAACACGGCGGCGAGCAGACTGACACACAGCATGCAGGGAGCGAGCGTGGAAGTGGGCGAGGGCGCCCGAGTACCAACCTGCAGCTCTCGGCCCGCTTTGCATTCTCTAACTCCTGAATCTGCTGCTCAGCCACCTGGAGCTGCTGCCTGAGCTTCTCCATTCCCAATTGACCTTCGGAACTGGCCTTCCAGAGCCCATCGAGCTGCAAGAGCTTCTGCTGGGTGGCCTCCAGCTGTGCCGTGGCATTGGCCAGGGCCTGGGCTTGCTGACTACACACGGCCCGCAACCCGTCCAGGTGCTTTACCTTCGTCTCTGCCTCCTGCAGCTTGTTCAGGGCGTCCTCCATCTCCACCAGGTGCTGGTCCTCAATCTGCTCAAGCTTGGCCCGTGCGGCCTCCAGGCTGTTCTTCTGCTCCTGGGCCGTCCTGAACAGCCGCGACCTGAGCGTCTGTAGCTCGGAGGCTTGTGCTGCACGCTCAGCCGCCTGCTGGGCCTTCAGGCTCTCCACCTCCTGCTGGTACTCGAACTGTAGCCTCTCGATCTGCATCTTGAGCTCGGCCAGCTCGGCCGCCTCGGTGCCCACGCCCTGGCTCACGCATGCCTTCGGCTCGCCCATGGCCTGTTGGTGCGGGGCGATGGCCGTCTCCAGCTTGGACTTCCTCAGGGCGATCACGTCCGCGTTCTCCTTGTTGGCATGGTCCAGCTTGGCCCTCAGGCACTCGTTCTCCTTGGCGAGCTTCTCAGAGGCCACCTGCAGGGTCTTCACCTCCTTCTGGTGGGAAAACAAAATTTCCATGAACTTAAAACAGGAAGGAAAAGAAGCAGAAATAGAAATTTGTCTTTATCAAACTGACTGTTTGCTTCTTCTTGTTTTAAGGAAAAGCTTCCAAAAAATGGGGTTCTAAAGGATTTGATTTGTGCTGCTCGACTGAAAATCAAAGCTGAGGCAAAGGCATAGACCTGACTGTCAGAACGAGAGAAAAACGCTCATCAAGAGCAGCCTCCAGCCCCAAGGAGCAGAGATGTGTCAGCCGGGCCCTGCCAGGTGCATGACCCCAGGTATCCCTGTCTGATTCGGAGTCTCCAGCAGAAGTGGTCCCGGCGGGGTCGGCCAGGCCGCCCCGCATCCTTGCCTGCACCCTGCAAGCCTCCGGGACCTGCCCGGGCTTTACCTCCAGGTCGCCTTTGGTGATGGACTCCTCCTCGACTCGGAACTGGAGGTCTTCCACTTTCCTGTGGGGGAGAGGGAGACGTTGTGAGGGGCGTCACTGCTGCCCCCCATGAGGGCCACCATCTTGTAGATGCGCCTGACCCAGCCCCCGGCTCCACACACAGGAGGGCTGAGAGAGTCGGGGAGGGCCAGAGCGAGAGGACAGCAGGCAGGGCGTTTGTCTTGCACGTGGCCGACCCGGGTTCAATTCCCAGCATACCACTATGGACCCCGGAGCAATGCCTGGAGTAATTCCTGAGTGCCGAGGCAGGAGTAACCCCTGAGCATCGCTGGGTTGACCCAAAAAGAAAAAAAAGAAAGTCAGCGAGTCCCCTCAGCTTCGAGCACTGGGTGGGACCCGCAGGCTACAGGAGGAAGCTAGGCCGAGCCAACGCCAGGTGCAGTATCATATCAACCCTTTCTGCCTCGCAGCTAACAGAGGTGGTTAAAAACTGACCCGCGGCGCCTGTCAGTCCCTCCCAGCCAGCGCCTGTCTCCACATTGGGACAACAACTGAGCCCCTGGGGGAGAAGCAGCCAACGACTCGGGGGCGGGGAGAGGAGGGGCTCCCAGTGACTGTCGAGTCGGCACGTGGAGCTGAGGGGCTGAGCCAGGCACTGGCAGTGCCCCTGGGCACCACACTGCCGGGAGCCCATCTGAAAAGGCGGTCTCGGCCAGCACCCCGTGTCCATCTGTCTGCGGCCAGGCCTCAGCCCCGCGTCCGTCTGTCTGCACCCCGGCCTGAGCACCACGTCCGTCTGTCTGCAGCCTACCCTGAGCCCTGTCTGTCTGCTGTCGTGCCCCATGAGTACTGTGGGTTTCCTCCCGCCTGGGACTTAACCACAGGGACTCCCACAGGGCCCACTGGGTTAGGACAGTTCCTTGCCACCCAGCACAGGCCTCCTGAATACCAGGCCAGGTGGACACAGCAGGGAGGGCCGGGGGTGGCTTGGCTCCACTGAGCTCCCCCCCCAGCCCTCCCGGTGAGGCCGCGCTCAGGACTGGGCACCCGTTGGTTTCTGGTTCTCACAGCCCTGGAAGGCCAGGAGTGCCCCAGCCGAGGGAGCCCCCAGCTCCGGGCACGGCCTCACCTCTTCTCCTCCTCCAGCTGGTTCAGCAGCTCCACCTTCTCCCAGTCGGTCGCTTCCAGCATGGCCCGCAGCTCATTGTTCTTGGCCTCCAGCTCCAGAACGTGCTGTAGAGGCAATGGCGCGTGAGTGGCCTCGCCCGCCCCCAACAGCCCTCTGTGGGCTGGCATCGCCACCTGTCACCACGGCAAGCTGAATGGATCTCCCACCTAAGCTACGGCATTTCTGGAAGGCCAGAGGGGAACCACACCACGAAAGCACCGGCGCGGACAACTCGGCACTCCCTAAACCCCCACAGGGCGAGCAGAAGGCGCATGCGATCAAGCCACGCGCCGGACGCCACCGCAACGACGGCAGACGGGGACCCACGGCCTCTGCCTGCACCGCCTGCACCAAGCTCGCGCCCAGCCTCTACCGCAGGCGTCTCTCGGCCCCGGCACTGCCGTCTGCACAGACGTCACCTGGTCGTGCCCGTTCCGGCCAGGGCCAGCTCCTGCTCTATCTCCCCCATGTGGCTCGTGGCCTTGGCCACCTCCGCCCGCTCTAGGTCCCGCTCGGCCAGCAGCTTCTCAATGTGCTGCTGCTTCTCCTTCAGCGCCTCCTGGAGGGCGGTGGTGCCAGAGATCTTGTGGGCGTAGCGGGAGGAGGTTTCCGGCAACTGCAAAGGAAAAAGAGACGTGAAGGGGATGGGGCCGGCCGACACGGGCATGCTCGCGGTGATCCTCGGCAAAGCACATGGAGCAGTGCTGCATCCTTGCATATGGGCCAGCGACTCTCAGCAGAAACGTCATGAAACCTTCCCGAAGATCCTTGGACGGGACCTGGGCTCCACTGATCTCGGGCCTCGTGGGAATCCAGAGACTCTTCTGCAGAGCCGGAGGCAGCCCCCTCCACAGCCCGCTCTGGCCTGAGCTTCCTTAAGGCTGAGCCCTTGGCTTGAGCTTGAGGCCGGCTCCAGCATCTTCAGCCTTGCAGGTCCGTCAGGGTCTCCCTGGGCAGCCTGTCCCTTCTCTCTTCCTCTTCCTTCCAGCTCACCTCGCTCTCCCGGGCACCCGCCCCATGCCTGAATAGCAGTAACCAGAGACTCTTGTCTCTGGGAATGGCCCCGTGCCCCCAGGGGTCACTGGGTGTGACCCTATAAAAGACCCCTTTGCCATCTGCCTTCGAAAATGGGAGATGAGAGGCTAGAATGATAAACTTGCGGGAAAGGCGCTGGCCTTGCACGCCGCTGACCTGAGCTGGATTACAGGTACCCACCCCATAGGGTCCCGAGCCCACCAGGAGTGACTCCTGAGTGCAGAGTCCAGAGTAAGTCCTGAGTATTGCTGGGGCATGGCCAAAGTCCAGGGGAAAAAAAAGGAAAAAGTGGTGGGTTCGAATGTGTGAGGGCTCACGCCCAGCGAGCAGGACAGCAAGGGCAGCTCAGGGAAAGACCAAGCACAAAGGGAAGGAGAGAAGAGGCAAAGACAGTGAGGAGGGGAGGGGAGTGGGCTGAAGGGCTGCGGGGACCGGGGGTCCTGTCCGTTCTATCCTGGGCTCGTGGTCGCTCATGGTCGCTCTGCAGACCCAGATCCCTCTCTGCACAACGGCCCCTGCAGGAGGGGACATGGCGGGACCTGATCTTCATTCTTCGGGCACATGGTGGCGGGGGCTGCAGCGGTGATGGCCAGGACTTCCGCTCCTTCTGCCCGGCCATCCCTGTTCCATCGCCCTGCTGCAGTCCAGCCGCAGGTTCTCTTGCCGCTTCCCCGCATCATCTGAGCTGCTGCCAAACGCCTCCTGACCGACGGGCCCAGCAGGGCCCAGGCTGTCCACTGCTGCTTTGCCTGCTGGGAGCTCTCTAGCCACCTGGTTCTGTCCGGAGAGCGGGATCATCCTTGCCTGTGCGTAAGGACCTGGCCGTGATTTCCCGATACACTTAAAGTATATCTCGTCCGATTAAATGCCCTCCCCAGGGCCAAAGAGTCTGTTGGGGGGGTGGGGGAAGGTGCTTGCAGAGGTTCAAGATCCAGCACCATCAGGAGTGACCCCACCCCCCAAGCAGAGAGCCAGGAATAAGCCCTGAGCACCCCTGGGTGTGGCCCCAAAACCAAATAATAACTAAAATTTCTAGGAGCACACGAGCTCTCGGGCCAGCCATGTGCAGTGCTCCCGGGAACTGCAGTCAACTCGGATTTCAAGGGGTGGCTGGGAAGAGCTTGCCAGCCTTGGGGGTCTAACACCAAGACCCGGGCTCAACCCCCCTCCACCGGGAGCAGCCCCCAAGCACCACGCCTGGAGTCCCTGAGCACTGCCAGGTGAACACCAAAGAGCAAAAATAAAAACTAAGAAAGGCGGGCGGCGGTGTTCCCTGAGCCTCCTGGCCTGAGCGGGTGGGGCAGGCCAGACGCACGTGCTTCCTGGGCCCGAGACAGCTCCCTGAGGAAACCAGCACAGGAGCGATGGGCTTCTTTCAGCCAACTATGGAGACGAGACTGTGAGGTTCAGGCGCTGGAGCAGGGAGAAAGCAGCACCCCTAGCATGGGGGGAGGCGCGTGCTGAGGGGCTGGGCAAGGTCGGGGCCACGAGCTGAACTCAGGATGCTGATGCCAAAGCCTCTGCCCTGCGCGTGGTTTGTGAGGCCCCAGGCTCCATCCCAGCAAGGCCAGGCCTTCTGTGGGAGCCTGGTACCTCAGAAGAGCAACTCAGCCAACAGACGAACAGGGAGGCCTCCACAGGGCACGCACGGACCCGTGTGCATGTATGTATGCGTGCATGTATGTTCCGGTGGGCATATCTGCACGCACCTGTGTGCATGCGCGCGTTGTGTTTATGCATGTATGTGCCTGTGTGTGTATACCCATAAGCCTGTGTATATACGGTATGCACTACGTGTACATGTATGAGTGACTGTGTGTATGAACGCTTGTGTGTGCACTTATGGAATTATGTTGTTGAGGTATACTTCCGTGAAGTCACACAGAATCTTTCTATATTCCTGTCATAGACGCTAACGGTGATGTTCAGTTTAGGAGTGAGCTCCACCCTGCATAAAGATATGCAAGGCAGGGGCCAAAGAGCTGGAGAGCGAAGCCCCAGCGCTGCCCAGGCTCAATCCCGGAGGCCCGCCAGGAATAATCCCGAGCACAGAGGTGGGAGAAAGCCCTGAGCTCTGCCAAGTGTGACCCCAAAACAGAACCAAACAAGATAGCGGGGGGAGGCTGGAGATACGTCTCAGGCGTAGGGCTCTTGCTTGGAGGTGGGAGGCACCGGCAAAACCCCAGCACTGCAAACGGCCCCTTGAAGCACTGTAGGGTATGGCCCACAGTCAAGCAGAAAAACAAAACCAAATTCCACAAATGGGCTGGTTCGCGAGGGAAGGAGAGGGGCTTCTGAGTCTGCTCTCCTCCTAAATGGTGAGGCGAAGGGAAGGAGGAGTCGGACGTGAGGATACAGGTGGGGCAGGGAAACCTGGTGGTGGTCGAGCAAGACAGGACTGGCCCCAGGCCTGTGCCCACGGCGCGTGGCCTCCTGGCTCCCGTTCCCGTGTCATCTGTTTTGTATCTTCCGTTGCACACACACTCACTCCCTCCTCTTCCGCATCGAGGGTCAATGCACGGAGCAGAGGCGGCGGCAGGAAGCGCAGCCCCCAGCAAAGCCAGCCCCCCGGGACACCCTCTCCATCGTGGGCCCGTTTCCCTGTGGACAATATCTCAGGGCACCCTTGCATATTCAGACACACTTTAGTGTTTATGACTCAGATCGACATGAGAGGAGAAGCCACGAGGCCCCAGCTTTGAATTGCGGCACCGCAATGGACAGAAGTCGAGGCCACTCTGCATGTGGACAGCGGTACAGAGGGACAGGAGGGAGCAGGGAGAGACGGAGAGAGCAAAGAAGCAAGATGAAGGGCCAAGCGTTCCCCAGAGTCTCTGGGCCCTGCTCTGACCCTCAGGCGCCCCCTTCAGCTACCCCACTTCATCCCTAAGGTGGCCTGAGGCCAGAGAGTAGCCCTGAGCACCCCAGGAAAGGCCCATCCCTGCTCCTGTCACTGGTGGTGGCTGGGAAGCCACTCGCCTGCCACCCGGAGCTGCTCAGCCCACGTGCTCCTGCTCCGCCTCTCGCCCCTGGGGCTGTGGGAGTCTGTGGGGGCCCGAGCACCCCGCAGTGGTAGGGGGCTGCTTACTAGTCGCGTGCGGCCGGATCTGCTGCACTCGAATGAGGCCCCGGAGCTGACGGAGCTGAACGAGGAGGCCGAAGGGCTGCGCTTCAGGCTGGCGGGGGTGGTGGCCATCACATGCCTCACGGCGGCCACCTTGCCCTGGGCCGGCGTCGTGGACGGGAAGCCGATCTTGGTGACTTTGTGAATGGGAGCAAACAAGCCATACTTGGGCTGACACTGGAAGTACCTGCGGACAACGAGGAGGGGGGGGACAAAAACACCTTCGGCCAGAGACACAAGCGCCGACCCAGAAGTCCACTGAGTCCCACAGTCTCACACCCCCACAAACGAACACGCTCCCACAGCCCCACATGCCCACGCACTCACACCCCAACAAACACACACACACACGCACCCCAAACAACACTCCCACACTCTCACACTCCCACCCCAACAAACACACTCACACTCACACCCCAACCAACACTCCCACATTTCCACAGCGCCACACTCACACTCACTCCCCAACAAACATCATACCCTCCACCAGCCCACACTCACACACACTCACAACCTAACAAACACACACACACCCCAACCAACACTGCCACACATAAACACCACAACCAACACACACTTACACTCACACCCCAACCAACACTCCCACACTTCCACACTCTCACAGCCCAACAAACACACTCACACCCCAACCAACACTCCCATACTCTCACACTCCCACCCCGTCAAACACACACACTCACACCCCAACAGACACTCCCACATGTCCACAGCCCCACACTCACACACACTCACTCCCCAGAAACACACATACTCACACCCAAACCAACACACACTCACACTCGCACCCCACCGACACTCCCACACCCACACACACTCACACCCCAACCAACACTTCCACACACCCACAGCCCCACAGTAACACACACGCACACCCCAACCAACACTTGCACGCTCTCAAACCAACACTGACACGCTCTCATTCCCCCACAAACACGCTCACACCCCCACCAACACTCTCATGCCCACGCCCCCACCAACACTCTCATGCCCATGTCCCCACCAACACTCTCACAGCCCCACACTCACACGCTCACATACACACTCCCTCATACATTCACACCCACACTCGCTCGCATGCCGCCCACCCCCACCACGCAAACCAAGGGCGATTCCAAGCAGCCTCCCCGGCATCTGAAGGGTGACAGCAGGCCCGGGGGGTTCCTGCGGCCCGAGCACAGCTGCATATGGGGGCCCCAGGCTGTACCCACATCCCTGCAGGGTCCCCGAGTGCCACCGGAAGTGGCCCCGCCTAAGAACCAAGTGAAGTGGCCTGCAGTCCTCTCAGCGCCTCCCGGGCACCGTGCATGGACCCAGGCTGTCTGGGGGGCAGGGGGACCCACCTCCTTCCGGCCACGGCACCATCGTTCTTGCCCAGTGGCTTGTCCAGCTCTACGCCGCACCAATCCCCCTTGGCGAAGTCCGTCTCCCCGAGGAAGCGCACCACACCGGCCTCCATGCCTCCCACCTGCAGGAGGGATGGAGGGACGTGGGTCAGGCACCCTGGACTGCGCACAGCGCCCCCACCCCCGCAGATGAACATTCTGGCTTCAGAGTCGGGATTTCCTGAAGAAACCCCAAAGGTCAAAGTGCCATTTCCCCCCGCAACCCCTACAGGGTGAGCAGACGCTGCTGCTCAGTGTCCATGCAAGGCAGCGGCATTCACACCCACTCGCTGTCACCGGTGGCCTGGCTGACCACACCCCCGGGAATCTCTGACCCAGGCCAGCCACCTGGTGTGGCGAGGGGATCGCTGCCCCGTGGGTGTGGGAGCGGAGCACTGGCAACCCCACCGCTGGAGAACAATTAAGCCAGAAACCAGCTAAAGGAAAATGACTGTTCTCGTATCTTAGCAGAGTTCGATCTTCCAGTTCTCCTTCACTATGCCTTGGCTTGACGCTTGGCTCCCGGGACACAGAGCAAAACAGAATCACAGCGCTGGACACTGACAGGAATGCTGACAAACAGGGCTGGAGCACCGGGGGAAGGGTGCTTTGTGTGCGACCACCCTGTGACGCCCCAAGCAAAAACATCGAAAACCAGAGAAATAGAACCGATTTCCAACTTTGTTCATTGGTTTGTTTTTGAGTCACAGTCAGAGTGCTCAGGGCTTACTCTTGGTTTGGTGCTCACGGATCACTCCGGGATGTGCTTGGGGGACTGTACATGGGACCAAGACTTAAACCCCGGGTCAGAGGCGTGCAAAGCATGACCCCTCCCCACGGCATGACCCCTCCACCCTGTTTTGGCTAAACTGGTAAAACTGGCAGCATCCCCGCACGCATCCATCACGCTGGAAACTGCAGGACCAGGCGTCCCGGCTGCTCGTGCTTCCACCCAAACCGCGAGTCTGGAGGAGCTGATGAACCAGACAGGCGAATGGACAGCCACCCGCGACCAATGCCCTCGGCACTCACCAACACCTGGTCCCCGAGCTTCAGCTCCCGCTCCCCTTTCTTGAGGGAGCCAGCCTCAGAGAGGTTGGAGATGGACTCGCTGGTCGTCCTGGTCAGGCTGCTGATGTGAGGGGTGGCCGGTGCCTCCTTCGCGGGGGACTGGGGCACCTTCGCGGTGCCGGCAAGGGCAGGGGAGGCCGACAGGGGCGGTGTGGCACAGGCGGCAGGCGCTGGCTGCTGGCAGTTGGTCTCATCGTCGGCCTGCAAGCTCCTACTCAGCTTGGACGGCCGGGTGAAGATGCCCTTCAGCGGCTCGCACTGGAAGTAGCGCACACCCGCCACCGAGCCGTCGTTCTTGCCGATGGGCTCGTCCAAGACGATCCCGGCCCACTGACCAGGGGCAAACTGGGTCTCCCCGAGGAACTGGATGAATCCAGGCTTGTTCCCGTTCACCCAGACTCGTTCCCCCACCTGGAAGTCGCCCACAAACTCCTCCTGCATCTCCGAGGAGGGGGCGCTGGGGGTTTTCTCCCCAGGCACGGTCTTCTCAACGGGAGCAGCCGCTGGAACAGCAGAAACGGTCAAAAGGGTCAGAAGGGACAGGAAGGGCCTGTGCAGGTCCAGTTAAAGTGTGGTTGGGGGAGAGGGACACCCAGCAGTGCTCGTGGCTACTCCCAGCCAATGACGGGGGCTGCTTGTGGCGAAGCCTGGCCGGGCCAGCCGTGAAGCGGACGTGCTCACCTACCGCAGCATCCCAGGCCGCAGTCATACTTTGGGCAGCTCAGGGGAAATCTTTGGATACACCCCGTGATACTACGGACCAAGCCAGGTGAAAGCTCGAACCCAGTGTCTTATTTCTGCTGTGTCCACTGGCCCATCTTCTTTTTCTTTTGGGCGGGGAGCAACACAGCCAATGCTCAGGGCCTATTTCTGGTTCTCCGTTCAGGGTTACTCATGGTGAGGTTGAGGGTGGAGAGTCACATGGGGTGCCAGTTGCCCTCCCCACTGTACTGTGGCTTTGGCCGGCAATGAGGCCCTCTAGTCCAGGTGAGTCCACCTCCCTAAGCCTGTCCCCAAGCCCGGGCAAGGGAGCTAGCAGTTAGAAGGGAGCGGGTTGGTCGCCTCAGCTGTCACCGGTTGCCGTGACAGTAAACTCACAGAACGTGACACTCGTGTGTGAGAGCTGTCCCCAGAGCCACGGACGTGTCTACAGCTCAGGGAGCCCTTCCCTGGCGAGGACTCGGGATGGGGTTCCCGGGTGGGAATGAGTCTCCGTTGGCCTGGGCTGAGCGCACTTACCGGCCGAGGGTGCCTTCAGGGCCCAGCTCCCATGCTTGAGGATCTTGGTGGGGGCCTTCAGCCCGCTGGGCCTCAGCAGACTCATGGTCAGGCGGTCAGACGCTGCCGCGGCCACTACCAGGCCCCGACCATCGAGCCCACTGTGGGGCCTTCTGAGGCACACTCGTTCTCAGGACTAAATCTCTGAAGAGCAGAGGAGAGAGTCTGTCTCAGGCGAGCGACCACAGCAGCTTCCGGAGCCCAGAGAGCTGCCAGTCTGGCACTCGCCACCCCGAGTGCGACCCCCAGTCTCCCGCACAGCCCCCTGAGCCCACCAAGTGTCATTCCTGCGCAAAAACTCAATCCAAAACAGACAAACAAACAACTGCCGATTCGGGGCCAGAAAGCAGAGGGGACAGGTACTAGCCCTGCGGGCAGCTGACCCTTGCGCCCTCCCTGCCATCACTCCCACCACCAAACACATTCAGGAGCCAGAAATCATCCCTGAGCACCGCGACTGTCACTGACCACCTCCCCGTCCAGACACTGACGAGCCGGCAGGCGACACAGCAGTGATGGCTGGTCTTGTGTGTGCGTGTGTGCGTATGTACATGTGTGAGAGGCCCGGGGTTACACGTAGAAGCTAAGGCAAGCAACAGGCACACTTTTTTCTATGGGCTGAGAACTGCAAGGGAAAAGGGCCCAGCAAGACTGCGCCATGGGGGGCTGGAGAGCGATAGCACAGTGGGAAGGGCATTTGCCGTGCACGCGACCGACCCAGGTTCGATTCCCAGCATCCCATATGGTCCTCTAAGCACTGCCAGGACTGATTCCGGAATCCAGACCCAGGAGTAAACACTGTGCATCACCAGGTGTGAACCAAAAAGAAAAAAAAAATTGTGCCAAAGGGGAACGAAGGAGTTTTCGGCATTTCCTTCATTCCTTGTGACGCTGCCCAGGTTGGATAACCACAAGCCAGTATTAACTCCATTTCTTAACCCACAGAACTGAGGCAGACAGGTAGATGGGGAAAGCGTCCCCATGGCGATGGAACGCCGAGAAAGTCAACAAAAGCTTCATGGCCACCAAAAGACTACCTGAGTGCACGGGACCCAAGATCTTGTCAAAATTAACCCACATTATGAGGCCCAGAGCAGGCTGGACCCCCTGAGGGAATAGGAACAAAGGGCAGGAAAGGAATTTCTAAGAGGACCATGGACCACTCAACTCTACCCCGTTGGCAACCACCCTAGCAACGGACTCTAGGTAGCTAGAAACTCCCACCAGGGGCAGCCTGGGGAAATCCCTAGATAAGCCACCTTGAACCAAGGGAGGGCGCTCATGTGTGCCCGAGCCCAGGTACTGCTCTTGCCTATGAGGTCCATCATGTCACGGGCTTCTCCCCTCCTGAGGTGTGGACTTTCAGACCGAATGCAACCTAGCAACATAACATGTTCAGTGGCTTTCCGCACCTCTGGAGAAGCCGCACTCTCTCTCGAGCGTGTTACTCCCTCCCTCCTTCCCCTTCCTAAAGGCCTCCAAATAAAATGTTTCTGCTTCATGCTCATCTCCTGAAATGCTTTTCTGCGAGGAGGACAAAGACCCGGGGGCATGAGGAGGTCGAGGATCGACTCCCTTTCCCTGAAAAGGGCAACCCCTCACTCCGGCCCAAGACCCCGGGAAGGCCTAGTGGGCGTCGTGGGGCTGGCGGGGCTCATCGCACTCAGCAGTGCCAGCGCTCCAGCCAGTCTCGGGGGAGTGATATATTCTCCTCTACTTCTCATCAGCCCCCCATGAGGGCCCACTGACTTCAGAGTCATTCCATATTTCAATAGAGAAGTCCGCAAGGGGCAGAGAGGCAGGACAGTGGGGAGGGCACTTGCCTTATATCCAGTTGTCCTGGGCTCGATCTCCGTCAGCACAGGGACGTTAGCCGGCCAGGGTCACCCCTGGGCACAGCCAGGTATGGCCACCCCACCCCACCCCGCCCCCACCCCACCCAAAAATATATATATATAACTAGTAAAAAAACTTAAACTAACTAAACATTAAAAACTATCATACACTAAAGAACTGTTAGAGAAAAAAGCCGCCCCCACGCGGGCAGAAAGCCCAGAGACTCAGATTCACCTGTGTCACACTGCACTCGCAGCTTCAGTACTGAGCTCTGCCAAACAGGCTCGTGCCAGTCTCGTGGAGAGACTGAAAATGGCAGTTGGAGTCTAGAATGTTCTGAGGTAGAAGTAGAATTCAGCAAGGAGGAGGGCATCATGGGCCATTCTTAAAGGGGCAGGCGCCACCCTTCGTGATGTCAGTGTCTGGCTGAGGCTCCGGAGGGCTGCCCTTGCAGACGTCAGCACTACATGGTCAATGAGCCTCTGGTCCCTGCGGGGCCCAGTTCTGGATCCCCGGGCCCTGTGAAAGTGGTTTCAGAAAACTTTTGACAAATGTTTGTCAGTTACAGATCTCCAACTGAGGTCATTCAGCATCCCCCGAGTGGGACCTGGACCCAGTGACCCTGCCCAAGGCACTCCTCAGGAGCCGGGCCAGGAAATCTGTGAGCCGGGGGGGGGGGGTGCTGGCGGGGGGGCAGAGCGACAGGGCAGAGGCCCTGAGCTCGACCCTGACAGCCCTGCTCTCTGTGTCCCCAGTGCTGTGAGCAACACCGGCCGCACCATGGCCAGGGAGTGGCCCAGCCCACTAAGGCCTGAGAGCTGTACAGAGGAGTATGGCCTGGCCTGCTCCGGATGGGAGCACAAGCTGAATAAGTGCGGGTCCCCTCGAGGATAAGTGAGCGGGAACTGGGGAGTGGGGGGGAGGTGGGGAGGGCGGAGTGACCTAACCTGGGGGCTGAGGACGGGACATCTGACGGTGCTCAGGGCTGACTCTGATCCAGTCAAGGGAGCTCATCCTGGCAGGACCTGGGTGGGGAGGGACGTACAGGGTGGGGTGGGGTCAGCCACAGGCAAGGCAGGCTCCTTGGCCCTGGGCTACCCTTCCAGGCAAGGATACCTATTTTCTTTCTTTCCTTTTGTTTTTTGGGACACTCGGCAGTGCTCAGGGTTACTCCTGGGTCTGCACTCGGGAATCACTCCTGGCGGTGCTCAGGGGACCTATGGGGTCAGCCATGCACCAGGCAAGCGCCAAGTCTTCATGTCAAGGTGCCCACGAAACACAGTGTGCAACAAAGGGACTCTGCAGAGAACGCCAGGGCCAGCAAACGCTACTTGGAAATCAATCAATTCTGAAAAAACACAAAAAGATGCAAAAGGAGGGGCTGGAGTGAGAGCACAGTGGGGAGGGGTTTGCCTTGCTCACGGCTGACCAAGATTCGATCACCAGTCCTGAGCACTGCCAGGAGGAATTCCTGAGTGCCACGTCCGGCGCTGCGGGGCAGAGCCAGGGGAGGGCCGTCAGGGTGAAATCAGCACTCGAGTCACACAGGTTTCGTCACTCAGGAGATGGCATGAATGCATGCGTTTATTCAGAGCATAAGTACAGACTTAAGTATGTTTCCACAGCCCACCCAAAAGAAGGAAAGGGGATGGGACGTGGGAAAGTGGATGGGACAATGAGCAGAGCCATGCACTGTTGGTCAGCCACCTGGTGACCCTTTCGGCATAATGCTATTGGTCAGAACGACCTGCTTTGATATAGCTTTGACATATCTGCAAAGATTGTGCTGTTCCTCATACATCATTTACAAATCATTTACGAGGGTGCATTTTCCCCAAACTGAAACCTCCTGTACTGGGAAGTTGCCCAGCTTTGAGCAGGACAAAGGGGGAATGAAAAATCAAGCATTCTTTTACTTGGTCAGTAGGCAACATTGAGCATCACTGAGTGTGACCCAAAAAGCCAAAAAAAAAAAAAAGAGAGAGAAAAAAACAGCGCAAAAGAAAATGTGTTTGAGCCTCACTGTCTCCCTGAGACTTGAGCACTCAATGCTGTGTGTGAGCCTAGTAGAGTCTCCGGCCTGAACAAGCCCCCACCTCCCCACCCACATGCTCCTGTGTTTGGACCCTGACCCTAAATCCTGTGATGGGACCACGTGTGTCCATGAAAAATACGCTAGCAGGCTCACGCCCTGGAACGTCCCTGCTTCACACAGGCGTGGCACACGGGTCCTGGCCTGCTAGCGGCCGGCAGTGATTCGGCAGGAAGCAGAAGTGTGAGCCTGAACGTGGGTCAAGTCCGTTCCTTCAGCTTGGAGGGGAGGAATGTACGAGAGGGGGTTTTGAGCACTGACTCACAAGCAGGAGGTCCTGAATCCAAGCCCCCGGGGTCAACCGTGCACCTGGCACAAAGCCGGCACAAACCCGTCAGCTCTGCTGTCCCAGCACCACGCAGGAAGGGGGGTGACCCCAGGGGGAGGGCCACCGAGAGAGGAGGGGGACACCACAGAAAGGAGTGAACACAGGGCAGGAGTTGAGGGCTGCAGGGCCGGGAGCACCAGGCAGAGAGCAGCCCTGGGGAGCAGGAGGACACGCAGGCGCCCTTGTCACTGGCCACTCGAGTCAGTCGCACAAGCCGTGTGCAGACCCAGGAGGCTGACAGGGCACCAGGGACGGGGAAAACCCAGCAAGGATTTTTCTTTAAGTTTTGGGCCTTGGGGCCAGAAGTCTAGTACAGCGGGGAGGGCATTTGCCTTGCACACAACTGACCCGGGTTCAATCCCGGCATCCCATAGGGACCCCCGAGCACCTCCAGGAGTAAGTCCTGAGTGCAGAGCCAGGAGTGACCCTGGAGCACGTCCAGGTGTGACCCAGAAACAAAATAACAGCAGAGCAAGCCGAAGGGCATGGAAGCTCCAAGCCACGGAAACGCCGAGGTTGGTGCCCACTCGCCCCCGCCCCCCGCCAGGCCAGGCCTGCCTGCGATCAAGGTGCCCGAGTGTCTCCAGACAGGATCTGCCTCAGCAGCTCGGTGCGTTATCTCAGCCTATCACCCAGCTCGACTGGGATTGACTCTGGTTATCTCCTTGACTGGTTATCTTGGGCATCTCAGGGGCCAGCCGCCAATCTCCGTCCTCCCACCTGGCCAGGGCGGGATCAGGTGTCAGCAGCTGGGCCCTGAACACCCCACCTGCCCGTCCAAACACAACGCGAGCCCAAAGGCCAGGCTCGCCCCCAACTCGTAGGACACGACCAAGCTAGGGGCCCCGGAGAGCACTGGGCCCGAGGATGGGTCCCAGAGATCCCCAAATCTCCCTTGATCGACGGCCCGGCCCAGCAATCTGCATCAAGCCCCGGTCCCAAGCTCTTTGCTTTCCTTCTGCTTGCTGAGCGAAACTTGGAGGGGAGGAACTCCAAACTTTTTTTTTTTTTTTTTGCTTTTTGGGTCACACCTGGCGATGCACAAGGGTTATTCCTGGCTCTGCACTCACAGGGGTTACTCCCTGCTCTGCACTCAGGAGTTACTCCTGGCATTGCTCAGGGGAACTTATGGATGTTGGGACTCGAACCCGGGTTGCCCACGTGAAAGGCAAACGCCCTACCCGCTGTGCTATCTCTCCAGCCCCGGAACTCCGAACCTTATATAGAAAACAATGTATTTCACAATGCCATTTCAGCCATTCTGATTGTTGGGGGGTAAATTCTAAGCAATCATGGTGCATCTTTTGTCGAAATAATGAATGTAATCAATGTAGAGAAGAGTTAGTTAGAAATCATTTGCCTCATAGGCATTGGGTGGGTGGGAGGTGGGGTATATTGGGGTTCTTGGTGGTGAAAAATGAGTACTGGTGAAGGGTGAAGAAGACGGTGTTTGATCATTGTATGACCGAGACTTAAATCTGAAAGCTTTGTAACTTTTCCCACAGTGATTCAATAAATAAATATAAGAAGAAGAAAGAAAGAAAGAAAGAAAGAAAGAAAGAAAGAAAGAAAGAAAGAAAATTATGGAAAAAAAAGTAAGGTGGAGTTCATGCCCAATTCAATCAGCTAATCAGTGGCTGAATAAATAGCAGTACTCCTACATAAAAACACAAACCATCAAACAAAAATCACTGTACCTGTGAGGCGAGTGCATCAGCAGCCTGATGGCGCCTCCACACTTCCAGATACCCCAAAATTGCTGTTGTGCCTTTGGCCAGACCCCAAATACTTGGGGCAAAGTTTACCAAGAAAGTAAATGGCCAAAAGTTAGGTATGTGGGAGACACACCCACAAATCACCTCCGGCTCAGCTAGATCATTGGAGGCATGGCCTCTCTGGGTCCTGATTGAACTGCTTAATGGCCATGATCCCAGAGACTCAGAAACAAATCTCGAAACCCAGTGGCTTTTGGCAGAAATGCGTCTGGTCCCTGCAGTGCTGGGCCCACGGTTTCGTGCCTTGGCCTGTTCCCTCTGGTGGCCCGGTGGCCGCCATCCTCCAGAGGCCACTGGACAGTCAGGCTTGGGACCTCAGTGACAAAACTTGTTGGGCCTCACAGGATGGGGTTGGAGCCAGTCCTGTCCTCCCCGTCCCCAAGAGACCCCAAGTCATTGCCCACGAACGGCCTTTCTGGCTCCTGATCAAGCTGCTTAACGACCATGATCCCAGAGACTTAGGAGCAATTCTCGGGAACCCAACAGGTTTTGACAGAAATCCCTCCAGATTTAAGTGTTCAAATGTCAGAATTTCAAAATCGTGCAGCCAGTACTGCAGCCACGAAACATCATATGTTATTCATAACCAGCAATAGAAAACAAATTGTCTACTGTTGCCTTTTCAGCAGATCTGAGTGTTGGGGCAAAATCTCAAATAATAATGGTGGGTCTGGTGTCAAAATATTGAATGTGATCAAAGTAGAGAGAGAGTAATGTGGAAATCATCTGCCCCACTGGTAGGGGGAGGGTGTGGGATGGGGATATACTGGGGTTGTTAGGGGTGGAGAATGGGCACTGGTGAAGGTACGGGTGTTTCATTGTATGACGGAGACTTAGACCTGAAAGCTTTGTAACTGCTCTCACGGTGATTCAATAAATAAAATCATAAAAAGTGAAAAAAGAGTAAGGTGGAGTTCATGCACAATTCAATCAGCTAATCAGTGGCTGGTTAAATAGCAGTACTCCTACATTAAAAAAAAAATAACAAAAGAGAGAGAGAGAGAGAGAGAAATCCAGAAAAATGCGGCAAATCTGTACCCCAAGCACACCTCTCCCCAATCGATCCGTTTTCCCCCACCCGAGATAAAGCCGACACGCTATGGGTCACATCCTCCTGCCACTGACCCCAAAACTCGACGTTCCCTCCTCCCACCTTGGGAACTGATGGCACAAACTCCATCTTTGTGTCACGCCGTACATGACACATTTGTCACTAGCACCTGATGACTCATTTCAGAACCTCAACAGAAACCACAAAGATGGGGAGCACTGCTCAGGGAGCACCATGCAGGGGCTTCTCAGACCTTCCCTCTACCTCTGTCCCCCGCCTGTTCTGGGGAAGATGCATACACAAATGGCCGGGGGTTGAGAACAGAGGAACCAAGCTGGGAGGAAGCGGGTGCTTGTGTTTTGTTTTCTCTGGTGGCCTCTAACTACGGTTCCTCTTAAGAGACAAAGAAGGCCACAAATAAGCAAACACTCTGACCTCGGTTAGCACCCAACTCTGATTGAACGCCAAGATCTGCTCTAAATGAACTTTGAAAGGGCAAGCTAAATATCTTTCAGGGAAGCAAATAACCTTAGGGGATTATCTGCTCTGGTACTAAAAAAAGGGGGGGTGTTGTGGAGGGGGGAAGTCTGTTTTGTATTTCTTGAAAATGTCAGCTTGACTCAAAGGCAGTTCTATTTCATCCCACGGTACAAATGCTTCCTCCCAGATAGAGCTTTGGCTCACGTCTGTCCAGCATTTTCTGGATAGGGAAACACCAGCCCTGGGAGCTGTGGCGTGAGAGGCAGCACCACACACCGTTCTATGAGGAAGTACATAAAAATCAGTCTTTCGTTCCAAACAAAATGTCAGGAGCTGCAGACACAGTTCAAGACTATATATACCCTGAAGGCACAGGACATATGCAAACGGCATCTATTCAATGTCATCAGCCAGCCCAGTCACCCACCTCACGCTGGCATTCAACTTCAAAATATCCAGATCGAGGAAATTGTCACATGTACGGGGGAAAAATCAGAGTTAGCAAGAGCTCGAAGAGAAGAGCAAGCCGGCAAACAGGACTGAGAGAAGGTGAC